>NC_135015.1:26419386-27697511 GCF_051020955.1 Megalopta genalis | reverse complement strand
CAGACCGAGCACACACGCACCGAGGGGTCACGTGGCGAGAGTGGGCTGTGTGTCGGCCATCTTGGAAATAACGATCCGTGCATCTGCCCTTCCGCCGTGCAACGGGAACAGATTCGACGCTCCGGCCGACTCCGAAGACACTCACGTCCCAACAGACCCTGTCGACCCGCGTTTCACCGGCAATTCGGAGAAAATGACTCCGCTCTCGAGTACACGCTGCCTCTCTGATGCCCGCTTCCTCGTGTGGGACGAACCAAATTGCTCGCTCGGACGCCGCCGAGAGTAATTGCCCGGCACAAGGCCTATGTGCTTTCAAATGATACCCGCGACTCTTCATTTATTTATCTTACTCGACCCGGCGCTGTAGGCCGCGGAGCTTCGCGCAAAATATGCGAATCGTCTGCCTAAATCGCGAGACACGGTAGCCGAGTAAGAGTCTCGTTCCTTCTTTCTCGATAAATGCACGAATAAATGCGTAAAGAAATGCATAAATAAATCAAATCCGCAGTCCAGTATCTACACTCTGTTTGTTCGGTTTTCGTTTAAATACAACATGAAAGAACATGCAACTCGCTGGAGAACCAATTATCCGTTTTCGACGAGTATACTCGTCGCGAAGAAATGGCAACAGCTTCTGTCCCGACGAGTCAAAATATTCTAAACATCTTGAAATTTGAGAATACGTTTTCGCTTTCGCTGAAATTACAATTTAAATAGCCAATGGCCGCTACTTTTCACGCGCGACGAGTATACTCGTCGTGACACGAAATACCGCCGCTTCTCCGCGACGAGTATACTCGTCGAGCACGGCTAACCGGTTAACAATCAATTCGATGCACTTGGAAGCGAGATATCGAGTTCGAATAAAGGAAACGATGTTCCAGGATGTTCAAATTGTATTCTAAAATTTTTCGGTGGCAATAGCGTCGCTGGTCTTTCAGCGACAGTTGTTTGAAAATCGTACGACACGCGTGCCTCGCATTAGAAATGCAACAGCGAAGGGTTAAACCGCATCCGCTCACTCGTGCCAAATGGTACGTCGACGTTTGAAAATTCGTTCGGTCGTTTCGCTAAAATATTACAAACAAAAGTAATTACAATTTGCAAATAAATCGCATCTACTCGACGCTGCCATAAATGCACTAAATCCGCGGTCCAATTGTAACACGAGTATTTCGAATTCAGACGTTTATAGAATCGTTTCCTATGAAACGATTGATGAAATTTCCTATGAAAGCATCTACTCGATGCTGCCATAAATGCATCAAATCCACCGTCCAATTGTAACACGAGTACAGTAATGTCTCCCTTACTGACGCTCAGATTGTGCACAAAAATGGACAATTTGGGAAGAGGAGAAACGATTATTCGAGCCTCGCAGCTCCTTTTTATAATCGTTGACAATTCGTGACTCTAAAAACAAACCGCAAAGCTCGAATAATCGCATCTCCTCTTCCCAAATTGTCCATTTTCGTGCTCAATCTAAGCGTCAATTAGAGAGACATTACTGTATTTCGAATTCAGACGTTCATAAAATCGTTTCCCATGAAATTACGTTCACGAGTTCCGCGATCTTTCAAATAGAAAATGTGAAACCGACGATTTCAACCGGTAGCTTTAACAATAAAAAACGACATCTCGAAACTGTCTTGCAATACGGAGAAGCGGTTCGTCGAGGTCGTCGATATTATTCGTCGCTATCCACTCACTTGTGCCATAACTGCGTGAAATCCGCGGTCTACCGATAACCTAGAGTCAATTTCTGGAACTGGCGAACAGAAAAATTAGTATACCACGAAGTCTTTACTGGAAACGTGTCACACTGGCACACTGTTCTTCATACGTACAGTAATGTCTCCCTTACTGACGCTCAGATTGTCCACTGAAATTGACAATTTGGGAAGAGGAGATGCGATTATTCGAGCCTTGCGGCTCGTTTTTACAATTGCGGACAATCTATAACCATAAAAATAAACCGCAAGCTTCGAATAATCGTATCTCCTCTTCCCAAATCGTTCATTCTTGTGGTCAATCTGTGCGTCAATTAGGGAGACATTACTGTACATAAATCCCGATAGCTCAGCCGACCGGAATTTCTCATCTCGCTCAATGTTGGAAAAATCGCGTCTCGGCCAGTTTTTCGGTGCCGACTTTTGCGGTGGCCCAGTGATCACAGAAGGAAGATCGCTTCGCGGAACGACTCGTGCCCGATGAAGCGCCGAGAGAGGATCCGCCCACGCCTCGTAACCGGTCGTTGCGCCGCAGGTCTCCGCGACGCGTTTTCGTAGGAGCTCGGTTCGTTAGCGACCGAATGACTTGTTGCTCGGCTGCCGCGAGACAAGGTAGACGATTCTAGGTGAATTTGCTGCGACGAGGTCGGAAGACGAGGCTGTAAACGGACGGATAGAGAGAGGGTAGAGAAAGAGACAGAGAAGAAAGAGAGACAGAGAGAGAGAAGAGAGGAAGAAAGAGGATCGTGGGTGGCGCGCTCTCCTTTCTCCGTCTCTCGCATTCGGCCGGAGCTGGTTCTTCGAACTCTCGGATCTCGGCTCGCCTCGAAAATGGTGCGTTGTGTTGGTGAGGTCATGGCACGGTCCCGGAGCAGCACAATATAACCGGGCGCGTTCTCGACGAGCTCTCTCTCTCTCTCTCTCTCTCTCTCGCTCTCTCTCTCTCTCTCTCTCTCTCTCTCTCAGACACAAGTTTCATGGAACTCGGGGCTCGCGCCTGGATCCACCGTCAAGGTCGTGGTTCGGTGAATTCAAGCGGAATGCCGGCGAAGGCTGCCGGGATCTCCGAGAAGCCCGGCGTACGCGGCGAACTCGCGGCACGAAATTAGAAGCGCGTTAACGAGCACCGGTAACTTTCTGCCCCGGCTAACGAGCTCGCGAGAAAATCCGATTCCTCGAATTCCGTCGACTTGACGGACTCGTTACTCCCGCGGGACGCCGATCGAGTCTTCCAGACCCGGCCCCTAAAGTGTCCGTCCGAGGGTCTGTCGCTTCAGGAGCGAGGCCCCGAAGCCACTGGGACGGAGAACGATCTCCGATTTAGCTAAATTCAGTCGGAGTCCAGTGTTCAGGTTCTGGAAATGGAAATTTATTCGATGAATATTCGTAGAGCGTTCTATCAGTTTTTTGTGATATTTGGGGTTAATATTTTTGTATTGATTTGATATTTGTAGCTGATGATTTTGTATCAATTTGATATTTGTAGCTAATGATTTTGTATTAGTTTGATATTTGTAGCTAATGATTTTGTATTAATTTGATATTTCTAGCTAATAATTTTGCATGGATTTAATATTTCTAGCTAATAATTTTGTATTAATTTGATATTTATAGCTCATAATTTTGTATCAATTTAAAATTTATGGCTAATAATTTGGTATTAATTTAATATCTATAGCTAATAATTTTGTATTAATTTAATATTTCTAGCTAATAATTTTGTACTAATTTGATATTTCTAGCTAATGATTTTGTATTAATTCAATATTTCTAGCTAATAATTTTGCATCAATTTAATATTTATAGCAAATACTTCTGTATTAATTTGACATTTACAGCTAATATTTTCTGAAAAATACAGTAAATTCTCCGCAATTGTCCCTCGACTTGCAAACAGAAATGGACAATTTGGGAAGATAAGACACGATTAATCGAGCCTCGGGTCCCATTTTTATATTTATTGACAATCGACGACTATAAAAACGAGCCGCGATCCCAAATCGTTCATTTTTATGTGCTGGGAGATCAGCTGAGAATTTACAATTGCAGAGAATTTACCATACTTGGCAGAAAATATTAGCTATAAATATCTAACTAATACAAAATTATTAGCTATAAATATTATAAAAAAATTATAGAACGCTGCGAATATTTGTCGAATATATTTTCATTCGAAGAACCAGCTGAGGGTCAATTAGAAAGAATTTACTATACATGCTGAGGGATAATTGAAGAGAATTTACACTACATGCAGAGAGCCAATTGGAAATAATGAAATTAAACTCGAATAAAACTGTATTTATAAAATTGATTCGAACTATGCAGAACTCCGTGCGTCGCACGGATTTAACCCAGTGCGCTGAGAATAAGTTATTTCAAGGTTATACCAAGGTTACGGTGCAATAATCCGTTCGATCCTGCTCGACAACAGCCAAAAGAGCGATCACGGAAGCCAAAAATGAAAATTCCAAAAATCCAAGAGTCCCGTCCCCCAAAAATCCAAGAGAGCCCGCATTTCTGCCGAACAAAATTTCTTAAACAAAAATTAGCAAACGATCCTACACCGAACAAATTTCCCCCAGGAAACGAAATTAACCCTTTGCGCTCTCGAAGTCTTATTAACGCACAATTGAAAATAATTCTTCCGACCCACGGTTCCTCCATTTTATCCGATCTAGCGCATTTTATGCGTATGAAATCGAATATTGCGATACATGCGATAGCTTGCGCTTTCGACGGCTCTTCGAATATAAACAAATTTGATTGATAAAATTATTTCGAAACGTGACATCATAATTTTTAACGACGCCTCGGAGTCGCCGTTCGAGTGCAAAGGCTTAACAACCAGCCAAATCCCGCGAAAAAACGTAAGCGTTCTATAGATAGACCGGTAAAAAGCTCGCTGGTAGAACGCGAAACTCCAATAATTGCGTTCCGATCAGGAAAAACGTGTTTCCGGCCACCGTGTTGGCCGCCGCGGAGAGAGAACGTGGTCGATCGAAGTTCGGTCAGCGTGTTGCGAGGCATCTACCTCCGCAGAAACAAGTTTCGCGGCGGTGCACGAAAGTCGATTACACGGCAGCGAACTTAAAAAGTTGTTCCGCTTAGACGACGGGGGTCGCGCGGGGCCGCGGCTGTCCGGCCGTCCGGTCGGCCGTTCGGTCGGTCGGTCGGTCGGTTGGTCGGCCGGTCGTTGGCGTTCGGTTTGCCTTTTCTTTTTTTTGCGGTTTCTTCGGGGCGAAGTTATGATTGGAGGCGCGCTAGCCCATCAAACTTGCCAAGCGAACGTAACCCGGCTCATGCATAAGCGATCGCGCGGCTGCGACCTAACTCGCGGCCCCGCGCCGATAATACTCGACGGAAGGCGGATAGAGAGAGCAAAAGAGAGAGAGCGAGAGAGAGAGAGAGAGCGCCTGCCACAGGCCAGACGTTTGTCAACCCTACAATTACCCGCGAAGGTTGTGTGTGCGCGCGCGAGTTAATCCAGCGTCGGGCTACCGTCCGGCCCGAGACACGGAACGATGCTTCTCGACCGCCATTCCCGTTCGAACACGTCACTGGCTCTTAACCTCGACTCTATAAACCCTCTTTTACGGTCGTAGCCGTGCATCGGCTGGAAATTACGGAAGAAACTTTTCACCGAGTTCGCGGCGAACGCGAGCGCGCGCGCACACATGCATACGTTCGTCGCGGGAACGCGGCGCGCACACACGCCGCTCGCTTTCCTTTCCTTTCGTTTCCTTTCCTTTCCTTTCCTTTCCTCTTTCGCCGGGAACTTTAATCGATCCGCGTAACTCGCGGCCCGCCGCGGCCCGATTACATAAATCGCGTTACGAAACCTCCGGCGCGGGGTGCGCGCGCGTTACGCGACACTTGCCGCGATGAATGTCGAGCAGAGCCTGACAAAGGGGCACCGGCGAGCCGGTCGCGGGCCTGCAACTAGCTCGCGGCGCCCGACGAGCACTTCCTAGACCCTGGCCGCGCTAGACATTAACCCTTGTGTCGATAACCGGCTGCCCTTTCGAGCATTCGGAATATTCTTTGTATTCGGTCGGATGATGCAGTTCGTTGTACGTCAAACGATGTATATATAACGTATCATCAAAGGTAATAGAGAGATTGTAGGGCGATGATTTTTTAGCCTGGAAAAATTCTGTTGAAATTGACATGTTGCTACAAAATTGTGATTTGTATAATATTTCAATATGCTGCAAGATCGACGTTATTTCGCCAATTTCTTGACGATGTATGTTTCGAGGATTCAATTTTGTTGTCGGTAGACTGTGGATCTTTCTTATTTATTTATTTGTTTGTTTATTTATTTATTAATACAGATTTTTTATTGATTTATTTCTTTGATTTTTTATTTATTTCTTAATGCAGATTTATATATTAATTAATTAATTTCTTAATGCAGATTTTTATCAATTGATTTATTTGTTTGTTTATTTATCATTGCAGATTTTTTATCAATTGATTTATTTGTTTGTTTATTTATTTACTAATGCAGATGTTTTATCAATTGATTTATTCGATTGTTTATTTATTCATCATTGCAGATTTGTTATCAATTGATTTATTTGATTGTTTATTTATTCATCATTGCAGATTTTTTATCAATTGATTTATTTGTTTGTTTATTTATTTATTAATGCAGATTTTTTTTAATTAATTTGTTCGTTTGTTTAGTTATTTATTAACGCAGATTTTTTAAATAATTGATAATTTATTCATTAATTAAGCCAGATGCTTTATTTAGCAAATTCCGAATTGTCACATGTTCATATTCTCGATACGACCCCTAAATACTTTCTAAATTTCAAATACATTTGTGAAATGAGAGATTCCCGAGATCATTCTAAGCGACTTTTTCCTTTACAAAAATTTTCTCCGAAGCAAGGTTCACGAGTTATTAACGAAAAACACTGACCAACGAGAAACGAGCTCGGCTGGTGCAAGGCGAACGAAGCTCAGTCCCGCCCACTGGCTCGGCCGCCGCGCACCAGCTGATCTCGTCTCTCATTGGTCACTGTTTTTCCTTAATAACTCGTAAACAAAGCGGCGGATTGAAATTTCGCTGAGGAAAAAGTTGCTTCAAATGACCTCAGGAACCCCTCATTCCCCGGAAGCACCATAATTTTGGGACACCCACATTATTTCGTTTATACAATTTTATGCAAACATAGAACATTCTATAACAAGTCGTTAAAACAAACTCCAGCTGTACATGGTACTGGCTAAATCACAATTTCAACACTTCAAGCTTCGCATCGATGTACAAGATTCACGCTGGAACAACGGGCGCAGGGTCACTTCCGACCCAGCCCCCAAAAATTGACATTTAAACGTCAAAATTTTGCTTCGATCTTGATTTGCGTTGACTCAACGACTGATTATCACTGTCCACGTGCCTCCTTCAACCACAAATACATCGAAAAAAGAAAAACTTAACAAACGAAAAGACAAACGATCCCAAGCATCCCCATTTTATCAGAAAGCTGCTCCGTTCGCCACGCCGTTGAAAAAGTAGCATCGCTTGATCCGCCAGGTTGCTACGAGAAGTTCTTTGATTTCGACACAACTTGAAACGGCGGGTGGTGGGAGGGGTGTGTACGCGGGTACTTTTGAGGCGCGGTGTAACCGGAGCTAACCATCCGAGGGTGTTCCATCCGCGCGGCAGCACGGAGGCTCGCGATGAATTCCATCGGGAACGGAGAGCAGATATAAAACGGACAAAAGCGGAGCGGAGCGGAGCGGGGGGGTGGGGCCGAGGCGGAGACGCGAGCGGAACCTGGGTAGCCGCGATGGAAAGTGCATTAAACGAGGGGAAAAGGTGCAGAAAACGGGGTGAAATACCTGGGGCCGTGCGAGTGGCTGCGTTCCACGGCAGCAGCTCCGGCAGCAGCTCCGGCACACCAGATAAAATCGATAGTCCACCGGTCTGAGCGCGTACAAAGGGCTTTTGTGCACGGCGGGCACGTGAGCGTTGCCTCGGCCGTGTTTCGGCGCGCGTGTGCGCCCGGCTCGCTCGCTCGCGTGTGTGCGTGGCACCGTGCTCGGCCACGTGTGTGCCACGGGGCCGCATACGTGCGTGTGGCTCAACCTCGATCAAGGCCATTTATCGTTTATTGCGACGGAATCGAGCCGTGTTTCCAATTTACTTATTCCCTCCGCTTTTATCGGGTGACGCGCCGCACCGCGCCGCGCCGCGCGTTTCTGTGTCACGCAGCTGTTTTCCACGATTCCGCCCGCCACGGTAAACAGACCGACCCCGGCTCCTCCACTCTATTCGATTAATCGCGCCTCTTCCCGACCGGTCTAATCGACCGCGATACGCCGTCTCGTTTCTTTTTTTCGCGCCGCTGAATCGATAGCTCGATTTTCATTGATAAGGACGGAGCCGGTTCCGTCGATTGTCGCGACGGATGATTCGTTTTTGCGCGCGGGAAACGATGCGTCGGAAAATTCCGCTTCGCTGAATGGGCTGGTTGAGAGGCTGTTTCGCGGCCTGTCGACGGGGTCTATCGGTGTTTAGGTGCTAGAGAGAGAGAGGGGGAGGGTGTTTGAAAGAGTCACGAAATAGGGGTGAAATTGGGTGTAATCTTTTAGCGCGAACCGAGGAATATATGCGTCGTTCATGTGCATCTAAAAGGGAAGTGTGTCGAGATCTGGACTTTAAGAGAACGACGGAATATTAAAATATTGTTTGATTGCGTTATGTCGAATTATGTATTGCATAAATGTGTTGATAATATTGCAATTGTATGACAGACCGATATTATATAGTCACCAAACTGCAGATCTTTATGCTTCAGTTAATATAATATGAAGTTAAAATTTAAGTAAATAATTTGAATAATATAATATAAAATTAAATTTTGAGTAAATAATTTGAATAATATGATATAAAATTAAAATTTAATTACATAATTTTAATAATATAATAATATATGAATATAGATAATATATGAAATCAAAATTTAATTAAATAATTTGAATAGTATAATATAAAATGAAAATTTAATAAAATAATTTAAGTAATACAGTTAAAATTGAAATAATGTTAAATTAATATAATATAAAATTGCTTTATTTAATTGCAAGAAACACAAATTAATTGAAAATGTCTTTCTTCCATTGATAACTATAAGAAGTTGTAAACAATGTAACAACGTCTTCAAATTCTTCTAATGACTTTACAATTTCATATTTGATTATTTCTTGTTTCATTATAAATGCATATCATAAATGCATAAAATGTGCAGTCCAATCATCATGGTTCTTTATGCGAAATAAAAATTGTACGCGTCGTCTGCAACGCATAGAAGCCAAGTACAAGTCTCTTTCTTTTTTTCAACAATTTGTAAATCTCTAATGAAGATCTACAATTCTTCATTCTCTAAGCTTTTAGATCTTCATTCTCTAATAAAGTTAAAAAAAAACAGCATTTTCTAATTCTATTATCGCGCCAAGAAATGACAATTTCAGAAAATAATCTCTTAGCTATTGTCTAGAAACCTAATCACTTTAAAATCCCCCAAAAATATATACCACTTGACGCGATTATAAAAAAAAAACTAAATTCCATTTTAAAAGGTGCACGAATACTTTCTACAGCCACTGTACATCCACGCGCATTTTCTGATTCTATTATCGCGCCAAGAAATTACAATTTCAGAAAATAATCTCTAAGCTATTGTCTAGAAACCTAATCACTTTAAAATCGCCCAAAAATATATACCACTCGACGCGATTATAAAAAAAACTTATTCCATTTTAAAAGGTGCACGAATACTTTCTACAGCCACTGTACATCCACGCGCATTTTCTGATTCTATTATCGCGCCAAGAAATTACAATTTCAGAAAATAATCTCTAAGCTATTGTCTAGAAACCTAATCACTTTAAAATCCCCCAAAAATATATACCACTCGACGCGATTATAAAAAAAAAAAACTTATTCCATTTTAAAAGTTGCACGAATACTTTCTGCACCCATCATTGTACATCGCGCGCAAAGCCGCCGCCGAATTTTCGCCAACGAGTCCGGAGTCCTCGCCATTCGCGAATCGCGCTCGCTCGCCGAGTCGGTTATTTAAAAAAGCACGATGACTCCGGTCGATAGGGCTGTTATCAAAGCGACGGAGCGAGAAGTATGCGAGCCGGCTTATCGATCCACGATTGCCGGGAATTCTAACCGGCATTCTCCGGCACGCGTTTACACGCTGGCTGATATAGCTGCAGCGGCAACAGCAGCGGCAAGGTCATCGGTGACACCGACGACGGAAAAACGTCGGTGCAGCGCATTCCCGTCGATAAGCGATCGTACGTGTCTCGAGGCGTGAATAGGGAACCTCGAAGGAGAGCCAGCTATTGACACTGTGTCGCGTCGCCGGTTGAATAAGCGGCGCTAATTTCTAAACCGTATTTAACCGGGCACCGGGGAAACAACGAGGCTCGAGAAAAAAAAAGAAAGACAGAAAAAAACAAGAACCGACGCAACATCGTCGAACACGCGTTCCGCTAAATAACAGTGTTTTAAATGAAACGAAAGCACCGCGTTTTGCGGCGAACGCTGCAGTCACGCTGCGCCAGAATGCAGCCCGGGATTGGAGCCGAGCGGCGGCCCGGCCGGAATGCAGCAGTGCAGCGATTCGGGTCTTGGCGATTTTTCTCGCGGATAAATAATAGAAGCGACAGTGACCGAGATCGGCCGTGCAGGATGAGTCGTCTCCGATGAGACGATTCGAAGCGAATCGTCCGCGGCGCTGAGACGATTCGAAACGAGGGCCGATCGATGGGACGCGATCCTGCGGCCGTTCTTCTGGCCTTGAACAGGAGGCTCGGAAACGATACCGGCACACCGGGGACCGCCTCTTTGTGTTTTCTTATGTGGCTCGGAGCACTTATTAAAGATTTAAAACCTTGAACTTGCGGGCCGCTTGCTGTTACGCGACGGGGGAGGGGCTCGAGAACAAGCTACTTTTGACACATTTATCCCGCGAAAAGGGATATTTGAGTATTTTGTGATGCTTAAGGTTATTTTAAATTAGTACTTAATTTAATACTTATATTCGATGGCAAATTCAATACTCGTTTATTTGATACTCGAGGTTATGTCAATAATTAATGCAATTACGATAGCATGCAAGTCTAATTTTATTTATAATGATTTATGAAATAAAATGATGTTGTCTTGCAAAAAGTAGGTTTTTTGATATTTGGGTATTTTCTATTTTGCAATTATAATAGCACATAGGTTCTCATTTTATTTATATTGATTTATGAAATAAAATGATGTTGTCCTGCAAAAAGTAGGTTTCTTAATATTTGAGTATTTTATATTTTGCAATTATAATATCATACACGTTCTCATTTTATTTACATTGATTTATGAAATAAAATAATATGGTCTTGCAAAAACTAGGTTTTTTAATATTTGAGTATTTTGTATTTTGCAATTATAATAGCACAAGCATTCTCATTTCATTTATATTAATTTCCACCGTAAAATAATATTATCCTGCAAAAAGAATGTTTCTTGATACTTGAGTATTTCGTATATTTAGCAATTATAAGATCAAATAATATTATCAAATTGAGGACTCTAACGTGAGATTCGTCAGAGCTTGACTCTTCCGTTGACAAGCATAGTGTTTGCCGAATGCTTTCTGCATATATGATCGATGCATTCCCGACACGTCTGTTTATTTATATTTCGTCTGTTTATATATATTTACACATTTCGATCAACTATTACACTTTATTACTTCGTCCATCGTCCCCGAGTCTCTCGTTTCTATTCTTCATAGTGTTACTAACATACAGCAACGGGAACTCGAAGCTATCATAACAGGAACAAACCTAATTAAAAATGTCTCGATTTCTGAGTTCGAGGAGCCCCCTTTTTAGCAGTTCTAGGATGAATGAAGCAAAATAGCGCAAGATTTCGGTGATAAATTTTTGGTTTCGTTCGACTATGCACCGACGTGCATTGCGCACTGTGTGCCACTGAGCAGCGTGCATGCAGGCGACCGCGAAGGATGCGACGCGTGTGCGTGCGTGCACATGCAAAATGCCAGGCCAGCTGCCGGGAATGCGGGAGACGACAGAAACACAGCTCGGAACGGGCATTAATGTCCCTGCTCGGCCGCGTTACATAAACCAAACGGGCCCCGAGTTCCTCTCGGATATCTGGCCACCGAGTTGCTCCGCGGACCGCGATGGACGCTCCCCGCGAGCCATTATTCACCGACAGCCTGGATACATCTTGTTTGTTCCTCGGATTAAATAGGTCTGTCGGAATAACAGGCCGTACGTCTTTCCCGACTCGCGATTCATTCCCGAAGGCATCGCGAACTGTTTCCGAACGTTCCAACTAGCTGCAAAACTTTATTCATTTATTTACTTATTTATTCATTTATTTACTTATTTATTTATTTACTCATTTATTTACTTACTTATTTATTTATTTACTCATTTATTTACTTACTTATTTATTTATTTACTCATTTATTTACTTACTTATTTATTTATTTACTCATTTATTTACTTACTTATTTATTTATTTACTCATTTATTTACTTACTTACTTATTTGTTTACTCATTTATTTACTTATTTATTTGTTTACTCATTTATTTACTTACTTATTTATATGTTTACTCATTTATTTACTTATTTATTTGTTTACTTATTTATTTACTTACTTATTTATATGTTTACTCATTTATTTACTTATTTATTAATTTACTCATTTATTCATTGTTTAATCTGTTAATAATTGATCTGTTAACCGACGATTATTCAGATCGCAAAGATACATCAATGAGTTATTCGTTCAATATACATTGAGGGTGAAAAATCGCGGTAGATCCGGCCAGAGGATGATTCTACGTGCAAAACTAAATCGAGAAAAAAAAGGATAACATTTTTTCATTCGGGGCTCCGTTTTCGAGATAAAGTAGGTTAAAGTGGCGCGTCTGGCCATCACATACCAATTCTACTTCTAGCCGTATTACAAGTCATATAAACTTGACGGATCTTCGAACATATTTTTCTCGAAATCGCAGTCTTAAATGAAAAAATGTTACTCTTCTTTCTTGACTTATTTCACCGTGTAGAATCATCCCGTGCCACAATTTTTCAGGCCCCTCCCCCCGTATGCGTTACTCGCGAAAAATATTACAATGACACTGGTACAAAATCAGAATAAATGTCTAAGCGTTACTTTTACAAATAAATATGAAATATGAACAACATGAATAGAATAGAAATATGAGAACAATGTGAATAGAATAGAAATATGAAAACAATATGAATAAAATAGAAATATGAGAACAATGTGAATAGAATAGAAATATGAGAACAATATGAATAGAATAGAAATATGAAAATAATATGAATAGAATAGAAATATGAAAACAATATAAATAGGATAGAATAGAAATATGAAAGCAATATAAATAGAATAGAATAGAAATATGAAAGCAATATAAATAGAATAGAATAGAAATATGAAAGCAATATAAATAGAATAGAATAGAAATATGAAAGCAATATAAATAGAATACAATAGAAATATGAAAACAATATGAATAGAATAGAATAGAAATATGAGGACAATATGAATAGAATAGAAATATGAGAACAATATAAATAGAATAAAAATATGAGAACAATATGAATAGAACAGAAATATGCAAACAATATGAATAGAACAGAAATATGCAAACAATATGAATATAATAAAAATATAAAAACTATACGAATTTCTAAATAAATACATTTCTAAATTCTTCTGAATAAACAAATATGAAACAGTTGCTTTCAGTGCTCCGTAAATCGAGTGTCAATGACCTCCTCTCATTATTTTAAAATTGACTGCGATCTCTCTTCCCGAGGAGTTACAGGGCCGGTCCAATCGCTTCGAAAATGTCTTTTCCCTTTGAGAAGAGCCTGTTCTTTTAACAAATCGTTAGCACAGACTTTCGTTCTTTTCCTACTCGTTTGTTCAGCTCGGAGCCGTCCTGCAATCCGCATCGTTCAATAACGTACGATACACAGGGCGCGATCGCAGAGCATCTCGGGATCGACAGGATCCGCGATCGGTCCTTCGCGATCGTCTCTCTCTCTCTCTCTCTCTCTCTCTCTCTCTCTCTCTCTCTCTCTCTCTCTCCCGACGGTGGAGCACAGGGTCTTGGCTCGGCAATTGAAATTCATCGAGATCCATTTATTCATAGCGCGATACCGGCTCTCTCGAATGGAAGAAACATGAGGCGGGCCCGCGCGCGCGCGCGCGCTTGCATCCAGCGCGCGTATGGAGGTCAAACGATTTCAGATAGGACTCTCTTCACTCGGGCCCGGAGCGGGCTTTATCTCTGTCTCTCGGGCCACTCGTTTTTACATTGTCCGACCGTGCTCCGGCGTTACGCAATTTACTCGGGTCCGTTTCGACCCCGCTTCGTGACACATTTCCAGCTCGCTCCGACGACTTCATAGGGTGGAGCCGGTTACCGTGGGGGATGTCCAATTGCTGTGTCTTTGAGTTGGATTCGGGTGGGAGTAACCCTTTGCACTCGAGACAATTTATTGGATTTATTGCATTTATATTGGATTCATTGGAAATTCAACCTGTTTGCTCAAAGAAGTCTTTTATTTTGTAACGATTTATTCAATGCGAACTTTAATCATGTGTAGATTGTTTCAAAAAATTGTACAGCAATTTTGAATGTCGCCTCGGAGTCGTCGATCGAGTACAAAAGGCTATTTATACTATATTATTATAATTATATATTATAATATATTATTTATACTATATTATTATAATAATAAATTTGTAATTATTTATATTATATTATTATTTATACTATATTCTTCCATCTTGTTCAGTTTCTAATGAAAAAATTTCACCCCTTGCCCTCGACTGATGACTCCGACTCACCACTTCAATTGTTATATAACATTACAAAATAATTTTGACGTTAACAATTTAGTTTATATTTCAAAAACTGTTGAAAGCGTAATTGTTGCACGGATCACGGCATTCAATTTCATATACACAAAATATACAGTTAAGTCATACAAAAAAGGGAAAAAACTATTTTCTATCATCTCTTATCATTACTTTGTTATTATTGTATTACTTACTACTATTATTCTTTTTTTTATTTTAATTTACTATCAGAAAGACTATTTACAATTCAAAGTTAAAACGGCAAAACGGTTACTATATCATGTCTGATAAATGATAAATACACTGATAAATACACTGCTCGAAAGCCAGCTATGCCCGAAAACAATCCAGAAGCACAGCAATCGGTCACCCCGCAGTAATCGGCACACCACTAGCCCACATCTCCGCTTCGTAAACGGCCGGCGTCGTTCCACGACTTCGGCGGCGCAGTCTCGGGGCCGCGATCTTCCCCCGAAAATTCTGTAGCAGACGATAAACCGATAGCAAAGCTCGCCGCCCCCGCGCGACCTGGAATTCGTGTGCGAGAGCGGCGGCCAGACGAGCCGCATAAATCGATTCTCGCGAACGCCGGTCTCCGGGGCCGGCACACAACACAGCACAGCACGGCACAGCACAGCGGAACACGGCGCAGCACGGAGTAGCACAGCGCGCCGCACCGCACCGCGCCGCGCCGCACCGGCAGAATGCTAAGCCGCGCTGGAATGACTAATGGGCACGAAACATTAGTCATCCGGCAATAACGAGTACACACCGGTGCGGTGTGTCGATTCGTGCGGACCTCTCCCGTGTACACGCGGCCGGCCGCCCGCCCGCGCGCGCGCGCCTGCGCTCGCCGGGGTCGACGACTACACGACCGTCGTGTCTACAATTAGGTTTTACGACTTGTTTTCGAGCGATTCAGTTATTACCACCTGCAACGGCCGCGCCGCTCGCCCGTTGATACCGATCGCGAATGATCTCACGAAACTTTCCACGAACTTCTCTCTGCCAGACGTTTGTTTTCGGTGCGCGAGCCGCTACGCGAAATTGGATCGACGCGGCCGGATCGTTCCACGCACGCGGTATTCGAATTCGTCGACGAGTTCAAGGCAGCCCGGATGACTCAAGATGATCGAACGGTTCCTCCGGAGTCGAGACGGCTGTTCGCGTCACGTTGTCGTTCCGTTTTGCGTTGGACGGATCGATGATTTTGAAAAAAACGAACGCGGTTTGTACGTGGATCCATGTTTCGATTCGAAGCTTGTTCAATTTTAATTACTGCAACATTTGCAGAAATTTGGCTGGAACGAAGGCAAATGTCTCTGTTGATAAGTAAACAATTCAAAGCACGGCGTGAACGATGAACTAACTATTTATAAACGAATAATCAAACGTATAAGAAAAATTAATGCTCGACAGTCTCCACGTTATATTTGATGTCAGCGGAAATACTGAATATCCCAAAATAATTGTACAATCGAGAAATGATAGGTTCCTGAGATCATTTGAAGCAACTTTTTCCTTTACAAAAATTTTCTCCGAGGCTTCGTTCTCGAGTTATTAACGAAAAACAGTGACCAGTGAGAGGCGCGATCAGCTGGCGCGCGCCAGCCGAGCCCACCTCTCATTGGTCACCGTTTTTCGTCAATAACTCGTAAACGAAGCCGCGAATCGAATTTTCGCAAAGGAAAAAGTTGCTTCAAATGGCCCGAAGAACCCCTTGACAATATCTGGAAATAACCTTGACATAATTTTAGAGCACCCTGTGCATTAGAATTTTACCACTGTTTCCAACGGAGAAATCGCGAAGTGTTTGAACGATAAGAAGAGATCGTTGCCTCCTAAAGCGTCTAAAATTCGTAGATTTTCCGGCAGGTGCGGCAAAGTCGATCGGCCGGCGATCGTCTAGGAAAAATGATGAAAAACGATGTTGCGGTTACCGGTTCGTTAAGAGCCGAGTTAAATGGAGTCGTTCGAAGATCGAGCGCGGAGTTAACGGCGGAGGCGAGTTTCTCTTTAAAGCAGAAAGATGAGCAGATACCGCGGGGAGCCGGTCATTAAATCATCGACGAGGAATCGCGGGATAAAGAACGCGCGGCGAGTTCGGTGTAGCGGAGCGGAGAAACCGGGAGCAAGGTGGTATTCGACGGCGAAAAGTGTCACGGTTTGCTTTCCTCTTTCCTCGGCGCGCCGCTCCGCTCCGCTCCGCGCCGCGCACGAAAGTCTCCGTAGCGGCAGATCGAGTCGCACGATTGCCCGCCATGTGTAACTCCCACGTTTCCCGGTCGCGATAAGAATCGGCACGGAGGTTTGCGCGTTCCCCGCTTCGATACTGCCTCGCGATACCTACCTGCTCTCAAAGCACCGTCCGTGGAAAATAATTTCGCTTTACGTAACGCGCTCGCATGCCGATGAACAAACGGAAGCAGAAGCAGAAGAAGATGAAGATGAGGAGGAACGGGGAGTAGGATGGAAAGGTGCGCGAGCCTCGGATACGTGACCGACTGCGTCGGATCGAGCGCGTCCATCTTGGTGCCGAGAGCAAGGACAACCGCAAAACGTACCATAAAACGCAACCATGCGGGCAGAATCGAATAGCACCGGCCTGTGCAGCCGTCGGGGGAATTATTCTCGCCTCTCTCTTTCCCTCTCCCCCCCTTGCTCTCTTTCTCTATCTTTTTCTCTCTCTATGTATATATGATATTTATATATATATATATATATAATTATTTAGGTATATATAAATATATATAATTATTTAGATATATATTTATATATATATATATATATATATATATATATATATATATATATATATATATCAAGAGAGAAAGAGAGAGAGAGAGAGAGAGAGACGCGAGAATAATTAAACACTACATATACATATATACAAGATGTCCCAAAAATGTCTCGCAAACCGGATATGGCGGATTCCTCGGATCATTTCAAGCATCTTCTTCCTTTACAAAAATGTTCTCCGAGGCACCGTTAACGAGTTATTAACGAAAAAGCAGTGACCAATAAGAATCGAGTACAGCTGTCGCGAGGCGGCCCAGCCAACCAGCGCACGAAGCCCAGTTCCGCTCATTGGCTCGGTCGCCTCGCGCCAGCTGCGCTCGCCTTTCATTGGTCACTGTTTTTCGTTAATAACTCGTTAACGGTGCCTCGGAGAAAATTTTTGTAAAGGAAAAAGTCGCTTCAAATGACCCGAGGAATCCGCCACTTTCGGACTGCGAGACATTTTTGGGACAGTAACGAGGTAAACGCATTAAAATGAAACGCCGGCGATATGAAACCGTAGAAACTCCCGCGTAGAGGCGCGACCGTACAGCACGATGGAGTTATTCGAGTCCCATGGGGCTGCCGCCCTTACACGCGACTCTACAGGGTGTTCGCGGTGTTCGGTGTTCGCCGTGTCTAGGCGAACGTAATTCGTTCGATGTACTAATCGCATCGAGTAATGTTTAAACATTGTCATTTCAAACGACACTCGAACTCGTACGTTTTTGCAACATCGCCGATTAGAGGACGCATCTTTAATCGGCGCACTCGGACGTGCAGCTTCGACTCGAACTTCCCTCGTTCCGATTTACCATTCACGTCCGCTTCGAATTTCAAGAGCTGAGTTTCAAGAGTCAGATGCCGGCTGAACCGCCGTTCCAAAATCGCGTGCAAAACAGCGGCCGAGTTAACGGGTCCGCCGACGAGAGACCGCGTGACGGAACAACGGATCCGGGGAATTCGGCGGGGATAGTTTCGTCGTCGATATATCCCGTCCAGCGCGCGGGGCTTCTTCCCGGGGAACACGGTGAAAACCCGGGCAATTAGGGGCTGCGGCGAGAGGACCGGTGCGCAAGGTGTTTCGTGGTTCATTAACAGCGATTAACGCGAGGCGGCTGAAAAACGAGGACGGGGAACAGAGCGGCGGCGGTGGCTTTCCGATAGAACAGAGAACAGGAGAGAAGAGAAGGGAGCAGAGAAGAGGCGAGAAGAGGAGAGAAGAAGAGACGAGTCGGGGAACGTGAAACAGAGAGAAAGAGAGAGAGGGAGAGAGAGAGAGAGAGAGAGAGAGAGAGAGAGAGAGATTGGTCTTGTCGCGCGTTCCGCCGTTGGCAAAAACCGAGAGGAATCGGGTTGTGGAGCCAGCAGCAACGGCAAGCAGGCAAGCAGGCAGGCAGGCAGGCAGGCTCCCGCGAGCACGTGTGCGTGAATGCACGCGGAATATTTTTTCGCCGGCGGTCGGTGGTGTGGTCGTGGTGGTGGCTGAGTTGGCCGAGGCTGTTGCGCGCGCGGGTTTTCGCTCCGACACACAGAGGAGAGAGAAAAGAGAGAACACGGGGAGCACAGAAGAGAAGAGGTCCGATCGCGAGCAGCTCCGAAGGGGCTCCGAGAGAGGCGAGAGGCGGGACTCCGTCGACTAGAGGGGTATAAACGACGTTAGGTGGAACCGTGGGTGTCGACGGTCGGGAGGGGAACGGCGGCGTCGACGGAGGTGGGGGGGATCGCTGGCCGAGAGAGCGGGGGCAGGACACGTCGGGGAAGTTTGCTGGCCGTGGGCGTGGTGGGGGGCGAGCTTTCGTCGCTGCCGCAGTAGAGTAGCGGCCTTCGACGCGATCTGATCTTGGTCCGCGTCGTGTTCTCTATCCTTTGCCTGTGTCAATACTGTGCGCGCGTGTGCGTGTGTGTGCGTGCCTGTGTGTGAGAACGTGTTACACGGCCCATAGTTTTTTCGCTGGCCCTCGGATCTAGCCGCCGGGAATCTCGGCCGTTCTACCGGAACACGCGGCTGGCCGGGCGGTGCCGCTCGATTCCTTGGGGATACTGTTTGTTCGCCGGAGTATACAGTGAGCATAGTGCGGCGAGAACAGTGGCCAGTGGATCGGGCAACCTCTCCGCCGAGATTGGTTACACCGCGAAACGTTCCGCTTTCGAAGTTCCCTCGGGATTCACCATGCAGTGCTACGATTCGTCCGCCGCGACCCGTTCAAGGACTCGCCGTTAGACCCCGGGGCGAGCCAGGAACGCGCCGTGTCGAAGAAACCCTCGCAAGCCCCTCGAATCCGTCCGGCTCGGCTCCCAGGATGGAGCCGGGGGTGTAGAAGGCGACAGAGACCGTGTGCTAAGAGAGCTGCGGTGTGTGCAAAGGGCGACGAAACGGGCGCACGAGAGAAGCGAACGGGATCCTCGGGACCATTGTGCCGTCGGTCGATCAACGTCTCTCTCTCCGTTGGCGAGGCTGGGTGTTCGTTGCCGTTCGGCAAGCTTCGTCGCCGATCGTAACCCCGTGGCTGGTTCGTGGGCTTTTCTCTCTCTTGGCGACCAGCGCGATCTCCTCGCCGTGCGCACGCAGTGCGCGCCAGGGTGCTGCCGGTCCCTACGGCGAGAAAGGGGAAACGAGCGAGTGATAGAGCGACGGAGAGATAAAGATAGATACATAGCTGGATAGATAGATAGATATAGAGAGTGAGCGAGTGAGAGAGAAAGAGAGATAGTACATAGTAGTCGGTGGTGTTTTCTTTGTTTTTCGGTGATCGTATCGGTGCGGTTTCCGCGGGCCAGGATACACCCGGAGGAAGGAACCGAGATTGTGCGTTGGTTACACGGTTGTGTGCGTCGAATTGTTGTCGGGTAAAAAAGAAAAGAAAAGTGGTTGTTGGTAGGTGGTGGTTGGCAGTAGTGGTGGTTTATCTCTCTCTCTCGCCCGGTGTCCGCCCAATCGAACGGAGGGCGGCCGCTTTCCCACGGCGCGGGCGAGGATCGTCGTCGGTGCGCGGGCCCCGCGACGCGACGCGACGTGACGCGACGCGGTGCGGCGCGGCTCGACGCTGTGCGGCGCGACGCGAAAGGTCCCTCCGCACCCCGGGACCCCCTCCCTCAGGTCGTCTCCGGGAAGAGGATGAGCCTCGCAGCCGATAGCGCGGCTCCAGCGATGAAGAGAACGTGTATGGTGATCGGGAACGCAGCAACAGCAGCAGCGAGGACGACGGTAGAAGCATGCCACCGGTGCTAGGAGGCGCGGCAATGGCGGTCCTTCCGGTTAGCCCGCAGACGGCCACGCAGGGTAACCCGCACCACCATCATAATCATCACGTACACCAGGGACAAACGCAAGTTCTACTAGCGGCTGCCGGGCCAGCGAGCCAGGCACAGCCGCAGCTGCTCTATCAGCCGTATAATTTGATGCCGGCGGGCAGCTCGCCCTCCCACCAGACGGCCGCGGCCTTTCAGCATCATCCTCATCATCATCAACACCAGCAGCAGCAACAACAGCAACACCACCAGCAACAACAGCAGCAACAGACCCAACAGCCACCCCAGCAACAGCAACAACAACAACAGCAGCAGCATCATCATCATCATCAGCAACTGCCGCCCGGACAGCAGGGCAACTTCCTGCCCGGAGACGTCGCCAACGCCGCCACCACGCTCGCCCTGTAAGTCCGTGATAGCTTTCACTGTGACGGAGCAAAGAAACCAGCTCCGCTCCGGCCTCTCTAACAGAGCGCGCTCCGCCGCCGTCGCCGACTTATACCAGCTAGCGAACATCTGCGTCGATGTCCTCGGTGACCTTGATTCACCCGGTGTATAGAGTTTCGACGCCTGTCTACGAGACGGTCGTCACCTTGCGATCGACGACGCGTCGGCTGGCAGACGAGACGTTTGCTTCGATTTTTCCACGTTGACAGTTTTTCAGCTTTCAACCCTTTTGGAGAAACCCTGAGACCCGAAGCACCGAACTGACAGCTTTCCGAACCGCAGCGTCGCAGAGAAAGAGAAATGAATTGATTAAACAGAAAGCGAAAGTAAATTATACACTCGCTATCGAATGTATTATTTATTCGTTTAGAATTTCTACGAAATCGTGCTAGTTGAATTATCGACGTTTTCTGCTTCTAAAATGAACGCAGCGTTTAATCGAGAGCAATGGTCGCGGCTGGAACGATTTACACGAAAGGGGAAAGGATGTAGAACCAGTTTTTAGGCTGCTCGAACAACTCGCTCCGTTCGTGCAGATCCTTTCGAACTTGACAGGTCACACGGAATTTTGACACGTACGACTAACGTGGCGCGACGATCGATTAACGGCGACGCGACGTCCGACCGTCGCTGTCCGCTTCTACTTACGCTTTTAAAGCCGCGCGCGCTGCGAAGCGATTTCCATTCGACGCGCAGCACTCGGCGGAATTCTTTTCTCTCGCGCGCGGAACGGTGATCCATAAAACACGGCGTTCCGCCGGGCGCATTTATTTAAGCGGCCGGGCATCGAGCTAGAAAGCGGCTGGAAATCTGCCGGACGAGCAGAACGGCGCGAGAGCCGCGGGAGCCGAAGGTGTGTTGACCGGTGCAGGTGCGCCAGGCGGGTTCGTTCAGGTCGACTGAATATCCCTCGGCCGTCAGGGGCCGTGGAAACTCGTCGGGCGAAGGCTTGCTCTCCTCCGTGTTTTGCTCCTCTTCGCGGCCGATTTTCTGTTCGCGAGAACGGCGAACGAGCGCGCTTCGGCCAGGTAATAGGGAGCTTTGTATTCGGTGGAAGTTTCGCGTGAATTACGGCCCCTAGCTTCTATTTCGCCCGGGCAGTTTTATGCAGGCCCGAGAGAGAAAGAGAGAGAGAGAGAGAACAGCGTCAGAGAGCCGGCGCACGTTGAATATAAATCGCGGCACGGCTCTATATGGGGAACACACCGTTATATCTTTCGGATCCCCGCGGCCGGCCGCGGCGAGAAACGTGTAAAACGCTCGGAAACTACGGTTCCGAGAGCGGTCCGACGCGAGCGAACTTTGACTATCGGGCAACGATCCGACATCGGGGACCTATAATAATGATAAACGTCTTTATTGCACCAATCAAATAGTTATAAGCGCTGGACGAGCGGTGTGTAGAGAGACCGGACTGCTCTCTCTCTCTCTCTCTCTAGCTTGACCTAAATCGCTGAAAGAGAACATGGCAGTGACGTAAGGAGTGTAAAGTACGACGAACGGCGCTGCAATCCACGATAATGTTCTCGATACTTTCTCGCGCACGGATGTATGCGTGTGCTCCGTCGTCGCACTGTTCGGTGCATCCGCTGGAAGAGATCTTGTTAATTATGGTAATTATTGGGTTGGGGAATTTGTTCGTAGCGTTTTTATTTGAAGGCGATCTTCTTTGTTGTTTTCGCGCGCACATCGTGACAACGTTGTTCGGTTAGGTCGTTCCTTGTCCCGCCGCCATAAAAATGGTCCACCGTTGCCTCCGTATCTTTAACGCAGCAATTTCTTTCGCATTATTTCCATAACGCAATTTTTAATTCCATCAATGTCTTGATAATGTTGGCTCGTTATTCATGATTCTGTAACGCTGTGTACATATTTCCAAGTATGTGCATAGTTCGCTTCGATTGTTCTCGAAGAATTTATAGTACCATAAATAGCCAGCCTCCTTGCGCTTGTTATTGGGTTGGGGAATAAGTTCGTAGCGTTTTTATCGAGCAATTTGAAGACGATTTTCTTTGTTGTTTTCGTTAAGCTCGCGAGGCACCCAGGCTCCCAATTTTTCGGCAAATCCCATTGAACGAAGATGATCGAAAATCGTTTTATGATCGCAGTTCATTTTTTCGGCCAATTCGCGACTTGTTCGGCGACCGTACTCCTTCGAAAGTGCTTCGAGACGCTCTTCGTCGAATTCGGAAGGTCTTCCGCTACGGGGTGTGTCGTCGACGTCAAAATCGCCATTTTTGAACTTCGCAAACCGTTTCCGTGCTGTGGACTCGCCTGTGACACCTTCTCCGTATACGTTGCAAATGTACCGGGCTGCTTCAGCAGCTTTTTGGCCTCGATGAAAAGCGAAGAAGAGAAGGTGTCGAGAATGTTGCTTTTTACCTCCTGGATATTCCATTTCTAAGCCTCGAAAGTAATAAAAAATTAAATTACTCGAAAAGACGATTAGCACAGTTTTGTAGAGCAGAAAGAGCTCTGTCGAATGTATATTATACACTTTGTCGAACAGCAAAAGATCGTTGTAAAATAAAAGAAAATATAAAAACGTTACGAACTTATTCCCCAAACCTAATAAATCGCGGATCTCTTTGGGAATACAATACAAATTTCTTGGCATCGGTTGCGAATGATCCTTGCCGGACAGACGTTCAGTTCTTTCTTTCACAAATTTAACCCTTTGCACTCGAGTGGTAACTCTGAGGCACCATTAAAATGGTTACATCACGTTTCAAGATAACTTTTATATTGTAAAAGTTTAGATGTAAAAAAATTGTTGAAAGTCTAATTGTTGCATGAGTCCCAAGACTGAATTTCATATGCATAAAATGCAGTTTGTTGTATAAAATGGAAATACCATAAGTCACGAAAATTAACTTAGATTTACGGTTAAAATGGCTTCGAGTGCAAAGGGTTAATTAAATATTTATTAATCGTCTCGACTTTTTCGCTGTTTTAACTTGCACACGCTTTTGACGTAAATGCATAAAATCTGCAGTCTTGTAATAATAATAACAGCATTATTATTATTATTATTATTATTATAATCTTATTGATCGACGGGATAACTACTAGAATAATGATCTACAATAATCTATATAATCTATAACAATTCTATATAAATACAAGAACACATAAAACTAAAAGTCAAGAACAAAAAAACTTAACCCCCGAACAACCCTCTTTTATTTCTGGGCATTCGTAGCATTGTGGGGTTGCATTGTAATATGTATACATGTATAATATAATATATATTATGTATATATAATATTAGCATCATTATATATTATTTATTGCAGATTACACAATACAATGTTTTAGTATTTATTAACGCGTTCGCAGACGAATTAAAAATTGTATAGAGTTGCCCGGTAATTCCGAGTTCAAATTAAATTGAAACAATTAAATATAAAATTCAATAATGAGAAATACACGTAATTTAGTTAAATCATGGAACGCTTAAACTTGGTAGATCGATGAATACGATCTCCGAGACGCAATGTGACAGTAAAAATTCACAATAAATCGCCGACAAATTTACTCATAATTCCACGAAGGAATTGATCGTAAATTAAATGTGCTCTAAATAAAAAAGAAAAATATTTCTCTCTCAATGCGGGCACACGGATTCATCCGTTGCAGTTGCAGCGTCGCCGGCACCTTGTCCCGCGAGAGCACAGAGAATTCATCGAATTAGCGAAAATCTGCGGAGGCCTTGAAAATCGCCGGCGGTTTTCGGTGTTTGTTTTGCGCTACGCTCTCGGTGTAGGTTTCGCAACGGAGCTCTCGCTGCTCGAAACAAGTTTCATCGGCGATCGTATTTCTCCGTTCTCCTATCGCCTTTCTCTCAATCCTACAAACCCGATACCTCGATGATCGAACAATGGCTCATCGGTATCGCGATGCGGCCGTGCATTGGCTCGGGGCCCGAGGCCGCCCACGCCATCGCATTCTGTCGGCTCTTGTTGTACATCGGGCGGCTCGTAACTTCTCGGAAGTATGCGGGACAGAGAGAGAGAGAGAGAAGGAGCGAGAGAGGGAAACGTGAAATGAGAAACGAGAGAAGCGAGACGAGGCGGACAGACTCGGGCCCGGGACGAATCGGAGCGTAATCGACGCACGCTGTTCCGATCCGAGGTACTAACTGGACAAAACTCGTCGTTTTGTGTTTACATATTGCGTGTCGTCCCGAATCACTAGCTTGATTCTGAGATCAATTCTATTGCAACTTGATGTTTCATTTTTATACCATTTTTAGTGGTTAATATTACACGGCAATAAAAAATATACATATTAGTTCTGATTAAAGAAATGATAAAATAAAATTGTATTGAACTAAATTAAACTGAAAATAAATATATCATAAATATATCATCATCGTTTATGTGTGCGTGTAATTTTTATGCCATTTTTATTGATTAATATTACACTTGTCCGGCAATAAAAAATACACTAGTTCTGATTTAAAGAAATGATAAAATAAAATTATATTGAACTAAATTAAACTTAAAATAAATATATATTATCATTTGTGTGCGCGTGTAATTTTTATGCCATTTTTATTGGTTAATATTACACGGCAATAAAAATTATACTAGTTCTGATTTAAAGAAATGATAAAAAAAAATTATATTGAACTAAATTAAATTCAAAATAAATATATCATAAATACTTCATTATCGTTTATGTGTGCGTGTAATTTGTATACCATTTTTATTGATTAATATTACACTTGTCTGGCAATAAAAATTATATTAGTTCTGATTAAAGAAATGACAAAATAAAATAAAATTATATTAAACTAAATTAAGCTCAAAATAAATATATCATCATCGTTTGTATGTGCGTGTAATTTTTATGCCATTTTTATTGATTAATATTACACTTGTCTGACGATAAAAAATATATTAGTTCTGCTTTAAAGAAATGATAAAATAAAATTATATATTGAACACTAAATTAAACTCAAAATAAATATATTATCCACGCGTGTATAATATAACGTATAATATAATGTGTGTGCGTGTAAAAATTCACCATTTGTTTCGTCCAATTCGTCAAATCTCGTCCGGCTCGCTGGACGAAATGAGATTTTCGTCGGACGAATTTTCAATGAATTTACCTTTCATATTTACATTCATTCAATAAATTCATTTTATCTGTCACTTATATCTCAATCAGGCGATTGCCATTCCGAATAATCGTTAATACACAGCAAAAGACTCTCTTATCCGAAGGTTTGTTTTCGCAATATGCCGACAGAGAAACGTTCCGCTATCTAAAAAAAAATTGTGTTCAAGTTCTTTGCTAGCTGATAAATATATGCAAATAATACGATGATTAGATAATAGAACCGGATGGCAGACCGTTGCGAAAATAAATGTGTTCCGTATACCTCGAAAGCATTGACGCCGTTAATTTCCGCGCGCGTTACCTCGCCCAACAACGGCGGGCGCCTTATATTTTTTCGAACGAAACGAAGTCACACGAGCGTGTCCGCGTCCACCTGATTAGCATTAATCGAGGCACCGCCGGCGACGCGTTCCCGGAATCGCTTCTAAATCGCGGCGCGACAACTTCGGCGGCGGCGGCCCTCCGTGGAACCGGGATCCGCCGCGGGTTTACGGTCTCTCGTAAACGGGTAAAATTAGAGCCCGGAGTGTCAGGAATACGTGGCAGCCGGCGCGAGAGGCCGCTTCTTGGACGATCGAACAAGACCGAAATAGAAACGGCCGCGACTCCCGTGGCAGCATAAATCCGAAAGTGCCGCGGAAACGGTGCTTTGTTCCCGAGCCGGAGCTTGTTTTAAACTTTCCCCGCGAACGCCGTGGAACGCGCGCGCGTGTCCCGCCACGACGCTCTCTGAAAAGCGTTCCTCCCGAGTCAAGGTCAACGTTTCCGCTCCCCCAGACACTCTCTCTCGGCGACATTTCCCGAGAAACAAACCGGCGGAGACCGCCGCTCGATCGCGTTAAGAATAGACCGCGGCGATCTTTTATGCGGCGGCGGTTCGCGGTTTCGCGGAAAAACTTGCGCGGCGTTTTCCTCGACTCGCGTAGAGCGGCCGGCGAATTTCCACGGACAAGCCGGCCGTTTTATACGAAACGTTATTTTTCATGCGTGTGCGGAGGTGCATGTATGTATTTCTTTCGCGGACTTAACTGTCTCGGCTTGGTCGTATTTTATTCGAACAAGGAATAAAGACTTGGTTCGCTCGATGAATTTGTATATGTATTTTGTTCGAATGGAATTTAGTCGAGGAATTTATTCGATGTGCTATTCGAATGAAATTTAGTCGAGGAATTTATTCGATGTGCTATTCGAATGAAATTTAGTCGAGGAATTTATTCGATGTGCTATTCGAATGAAATTTCATTCGAGGAATTTATTCGATGTGCTATTCGAATGATATTTAGTCGAGGAATTTATTCGATGTGCTATTCGAATGAAATTTCATTCGAGGAATTTATTCGATGTGCTATTCGAATGAAACTTAATTCGGTGAATTTATTCGATGTGCTATTCGAATGAAATTTCATTCGATGAATTTATTCGATGTATTATTCGAATATAATTGATTCGATGTATTATTTGAATAAAATTTATTCGATTAATATATTCGAATAAAATTTATTCGATGTATTATATGAACAAAATTTATTCGATGTATTATATGAACAAAATTTATTCGAGAAATTTATTCGATGTTCTATTGAAATAAAATTGTATTCGAATAACGTCCAATTCTGTTCAAAATATGTAGTAATAATAATAATGATGATGATGATGATATGATGATAATAATAATAATAGTAATGATAATAATATAATGATGATGATGATAATAATAATAATAATGATAATAATGATGATGATGATGATAATATAATAATAATAATAATAATAATAATAATAATAATAATAATAGTTCTATAACGTCAACAAAAAAGAACCTTTCCCCGCACAGTGTGCGATAAAGAATACGACATAAAAAGACGTATGAAGGAACAATAAAAAAAAGAAAAAGGGAAGAAGAAAAAAGGGGAGAAGAAGAGGAGGAAGAAAAAAGGAGAAATATATGTGTCGGCTTGCCGGCCCACCAAAGGTTAAAATAAGATGGCAGCGGGAGAGCCGGGAGCAGAAAAAGGGGGACTGAAAGAAAAAGGGGGAGATAAATTCCGTAAAACGTGGTCGGGTCGTTGAATATTCACTTTTGCCGTCGATCACGATCGGCCAGCTGTTCCGGTTCCACGCGTTCCCCTCGGAATAACGGTTCGCCGGCCCGAAACACTTGTCGATCGGATCTCGGATTGCCCGAGCGAAATATCCTCGAACGGAACGGAACAACGGATCGGAATGGCGGCTGCTTTAAGCACGGCGATCGCGTCTCGCGGCTCGGTCTCTCGGCGGCGAGTGGCTAGATGCTGTTATATGCCTCGCGCAAACTGGTTTCGCTAGCAATGTCGACGACGACGACGTTGCGTAATGTCCGGCAGAACGCGAGCCTGATTTGTAATCCGTGCTATTCGACGCGCGTCATTGCGCGTAATTAATCGGAATTCGTTTCGTCGCGTCGGGCCGCGACGCGCGATCGCGATCCCGAGCGGAAATGGAACACGCTTCCTCGAGCCTCCGCTGCGATCCTTCGGAAATTCGAGTCTCCCTGAGTCTCCCGCGAGGATCGGTGATTCGATTGTAATTTTGCTGAATTGATTTGCGTATATTATTGCGTATATATCAAGTAAATTCTCTCCAATTGACCCTCAGCTTGGAAACGAAAATGGACAATTTGGGAATCTGTCATAAAAGTTCGATTTTGACAGTTATTTTATACTAATTTTCAACATATATAATAGTAATATAATAAGGCAATTTTTAATAAAGACACAGGTCAAAGCATGTGGACATTAATTACACCGTGTACACGTGGAAATGAGATACTCGAGAAATATAGTAATCGTTAGATTATATTGATATAACAATAATAGAATATTAATAATATAATAAGGTAATTTTTAACAAAGACACAGGTCAAAGCATGAGGACATTAATTACACCGTGTACACGTGGAAATGAGATACTCGAGAAATATAGTAATCGTTAGATTATATTGATATAACAATAATAGAATATTAATAATATAATAAGGTAATTTTTAACAAAGACACAGGTCAAAGCATGTGGACATTAATTACACCGTGTACACGTGGAAATGAGATACTCGAGAAATATAGTAATCGTTAGATTATATTGATATAACAATAATAGAATATTAATAATATAATAAGGTAATTTTTAACAAAGACACAGGTCAAAGCATGTGGACATTAATTACACCGTGTACACGTGGAAATGAGATACTCGAGAAATATAGTAATCGTTAGATTATATTGATATAACAATAATAGAATATTAATAATATAATAAGGTAATTTTTAACAAAGACACAGGTCAAAGCATGTGGACATTAATTACACCGTGTACACGTGGAAATGAGATACTCGAGAAATATAGTAATCGTTAGATTATATTGATATAACAATAATAGAATATTAATAATAAAATAAGGTAATTTTTAACAAAGACACAGGTCAAAGCATGAGGACATTAATTACACCGTGTACACGTGGAAATGAGATACTCGAGAAATATAGTAATCGTTAGATTATATTGATATAACAATAATAGAATATTAATAATATAATAAGGTAATTTTTAACAAAAACACAGGTCAAAGCATGTGGACATTAATTACACCGTGTACACGTGAAAATTAGATACTCGTGAAATACAGAGATTTACTAGTTTCAACCTCGAACCTATGTAACACTGAACGGTAAATTTCTTTGACACAGGACTTTAACTTTTATAACGGTAGAATAACCGTCCAACTGGAACCTTTTCCTGTTTGCAAAAAGGTAAAAATTTCTTGCAAGTAAATTTCCAGAAGTATTAAGACATTAACAGAAAATAAAATAGATTTAGGAACCGATAAGAAATTTTGCAAGAAATTGTTGCAATTTCTTCAATTTACTTCAAAATTAATTACCCGAGACTGTATCAAGTATATATAGGCAATAAATTCTCCCTAATTGACGCCGAGATTATAGAGAAAAATGGACAATTCGGGAAGAGGAGACACGGTTATTCGAGCCTCGCCGCTCCTTTTTATAGTTGTCGGCGATCGGTGACTATAAAAACGAGCCGCGAGGCTCGAATAATCGCGTTTCCTCTTCCCAAATTGCCCATTTTTCTCTATAATCTCGGCGTCAATTAGGGTGTATTTATTGCCTACTTATATATGCTGCAGTCTCGTGCAATTAATTTTGAAGTAAATTGAAAAGATTATAACAATTTCTTGCAAAATTTCTTATCGGTTCCTAAATCTATTTTATTTTCTGTTAATGTGTCCTAATACTTCTGGAAATTTACTTGCAAGAAATTTTTACCTTTTCGCAAACAGAAAAAGGTTCCAGTTGGACAGTTATTCTACCGTTATAAAAGTTAAAGTCCTGTCAAAGAAATTTACCGTTCAGTGTTACATAGGTTCGAGGTTGAAACTAGTAAATCTCTGTATTTCACGAGTATCTAATTTTCACGTGTACACGGTGTAATTAATGTCCACATGCTTTGACCTGTGTCTTTGTTAAGAATTACCTTATTATATTATTAATGTTCTATTATTGTTATATCAATATAATCTAACGATTACTATATTTCTCGAGTATCTCATTTCCACGTGTACACGGTGTAATTAATGTCCACATGCTTTGACCTGTGTCTTTGTTAAAAATTACCTTATTATATTATTAATGTTCTATTATTGTTATATCAATATAATCTAACGATTACTATATTTCTCGAGTATCTCATTTCCACGTGTACACGGTGTAATTAATGTCCACATGCTTTGACCTGTGTCTTTGTTAAAAATTACCTTATTATATTATTAATATTCTATTATTGTTATATCAATATAATCTAACGATTACTATATTTCTCGAATTGTCCATTTTCGTGTACAATCCGAGCGTCAATTAGGGAGAATTTACCGTATTTCGATTTCTTCTACAAATAGCGGCTGACAGACGAGCTTAATGCTTAATGCTTAATCCGTTCGAGAGACGCGAACCTCTTAGACGTAAAAAATCGGCGGTAATCGATCGGAACGGGGTCCTCGAACGCCACGAACCTGGACCGGAACAGCGGAGAGAAAACGTTTGATGGTCGAGTAGTCCGGTGAAAACCGGGACTGGTTCAGCCGGGCACGCTTAATTAGCCGTCCGCCTTTCGTTTTCGAGCCGCCGAGCGATTAAGTCGACACCACCCAACCGGGTTGTGTTTCTTTTTCGAATCTGCTGATTCTCCGTGACCTCGGCGCACGATTAGCATTCATTTGTATGGTGACTTATGCCACTTTCAAAATAAACGGCTCATATAACGTTCATTTTTCCTTTTTAAATTATCGCGCACTTCAATGCGATGGTTTAAGTACAGATAATTCGTCCATTTTCGCAGTTCGTTAACAATTTTACTGTCCGCGTGCTTAAAACACATACTTAAAAATTTCATCGATATTTAATTATTATTTCATTATGTTCATTGATATCGGTTCACGTTGTTGCGGGCTGCGCGATTATTAAAGATCCCGAAAATCGCGATTTTTTACGGATTTCGAATAGAAACGATTTTTACAGTTTTTTAGTGATTGTAGTTTGAATTATGCGTTTTTATCAATTTCGATGAAATTTTCGGTGTGCGACATAAGTTACTGAGATCTAGAAAATGCATTTTTTAAATCCTTGTTTCAAGTTCAGATATAGCAAAACTTAGAAAACGTAGCTTAGTCGCTGTACAATAAACTAATGCATTTAACGTTTAACGCGTTCTGTGACGAGCTGATCTTTTTATCTGACTCTTCGCACTGGCCATGAGATAATTTTACTTAAATTTGATATATTGTATGTAATTATTAATTATTAAACAAACTTATTGTGGCCCATTGCTTAGATATAAAAAATTGTTAAAAGTCTAACTGTTGCACGAGTCACAAGATTCATTTTCATCCGCATAAAAAGCACTTTGTCGTATAAAATGGAAATACTATAAGTCAGAGAAGTTAATTCCGATTTACAGTTAAAAGTGGCTTCGAGTGCAAAGGATTAAGTCGTTTGGTGCAATTTGGAAGAAGTTCTTGCGTTTCAGAAGGTATACGAATGCTTTTCATCCAGCGTTTATGTGAGAACACAGTTACGAATCAACATGGATTCGTGAGTTTTTCGATTTTTGTCCCTGGTTCGGTGCACTGTGCATCCCGTTACACACACACATATACAGACACAGAAAGAAAGAAAGAAAAAGAGGGAGAGAAAGAGAGAGGGTGCACGGCTAATTGGGAACGGCTGCTCGCGTGTGCACACCTGCGAGATGCGTTCGATAGACGGTCGGTCGTTGCGACGTGTTACGATCCGCGAAGGATGCGTCGTTGCAATCCTCGTCGCGATCCTCCCGCGGGGCCTCGTTAGAGGATCGCCGGCCCGGAACGTGGGATAGCGAACGGTACACGCGATTTAAATGGATGAATTATTTCTTCGGAGTGCGACGGAGACGACCTTGGAACTCGCTCGCTCGAAAGTGCAACCCGGGGAGCGTAGCGCGAGCGCACGCACCTGGAACCGGATTTATGGGAACGCCGGCAATTAGAAAGTTTTTGATCAGCTATGCGTCGAAAGAGGAAACCGCTGTTCGTTGCTGCACGGCGAATTAGATCACCGCGGACGATGCTTCTGGATTTCTGCCGCGCACCGTTCCGGGCTCGGAACGGAACGAGCTGAATAATGCATTTCCGAGGAATACCTGCTACGAGAATACACTCATGCGGCTGCTTCGAGCCGCGAAAAACAATTTCTGCTTCTTCTCGGGTTCACCGGTTCAACTTATCGGGTCACGAAACTTCGTGGAACTGGCATCGAACTGATTTGGCCGCCGCTGGACGGGTCAAACTTAACCCATCACCGACCGCAGTTCAAAAATACAAAAAGAAATTAAATTAAAATTATATCAATATTATATTAAATTAGAATGATATTAATATTATATTAAATTAAAATTATATTAATATTATACTAAATTAAAATTATATTAACATTATACTAAATTATATTTAAAAATTAAATTAAATATAACCTGAAGTTTACAACGATTTAAAACAAAATAGCGGGAATTCTTAATACTTTAAAACATTAATACTTAATATTTTATTTATAACTTGCTATTTTTAAAAGAAAAAGATCTGAAAGTGTCCCAAAAATGGGACATCGACAATTAATGCGTTAAAATAAACGAAGTGGACGAAGCGAAATCATAGTAAACGATTGCATTGTTTCGTTCTCAGATACAGTCCTCGCGCGACAAGAAGGTCGCCTCTGCGTTTCCTTTCCCCCTCCCGCTGACTGCCCCGCAGCTAGTGGAGGGGGAAGCGTAGGCACAGTGATGCCTTCTGGCCGCGCGAGAACTATACCTTCGTTCTCTCAGAATCGAATGGATCAAAGAGTTTCTTTCGATGCTCCACAGTGCGACGAGCTCGCTCACAGTGATCCCAAGTCCGGCGTTTAGGCATCCCGCGGCAGGAAATCTGTTTTCATCCGTGCAGCCTCGGTTTTCGCAGAAAACTAGTTCCTAGGGTCTCGGCGGAGCGGCGAGGGGCGGAGGCTGGATCTGTTGGCGCTATAATGGGCTCCGGGAAAACGTAACAATGCGGTTAATCGGGCGCCTGTCTCCTTCGCAAGGACCAGCGGGCCGGGAGGGTGGTAGGGCGACGGGACGAGGGGTCAGAGGGGGGGAAAAATTTCGAGACGCCAGGCAATGCTCCCTTTGTCAGAGCCGAGGCTGGCCTCGGGTCGAAAGAAAGAGGGAGAGAGAGAGGAAGAATCACGAAAGTCTGCTGCCGCGTTCTATGGAAATACACAAAGGCGCGACTGGTCCTTTTGTTATCCCGAGGGTTTCTACCTGCCCTTCTCGGCCGTGGCTCGCCCGGAACAATGTAACGCTCCGCCGGAAGAAAGGAGTCCGTCGAGAGGGAACGGATCAGAGAGATGTTCCCTGTGACGCGCGCACGCACGCACACGCTTCGAGGTCATCCGAGGTCGAGCAGAAAGCCCGAAAATGTCTGACAATGAGACACACGCGATTCTACCGTCGGTGTCTATCGAATCGCCTAGGCGGGGCCGATCGATGATGCACTTCGCTCGATGCAGTTTCCTTGCGACCGCGATTTCAGCGGTCCCACAGCTGCCGGATCCTTGAAAGGTGAACCTGCGCGCTGCGCCGAGGGTTCGAACCTGTGTAGCCGACGGATATCGTTCTGTCGAGTCTCGGTTGGTTCGTTGAGAAAATCTGTCGTCTCATCGGTCGCGAGAACTTGCTGTAGAAATTTTTATCAGGAATTGTTCGGAGCTTGGAATTGAATCCGGCGAATCTGAGAATACTAAGTACAGTAATGTCTCTTTAATTGACGCTTAGATTGCGCACGAAAATGGATAATTTGGGAAGAGGAGATGCGATTATTCGAGCTTTGCGGTTTGTTTTTACAGTTACGAATTGTCAACGATTATTAAAAAACGAGCTGCAAGGCTCGAATAATCGTGTCTCCTCTTCCCAAATTGTCTGTTTCTCTCCACGATCTGAGCGTCAGTAAGGGAGACATTACTGTAATAATAAGTCGCGATTCTTCGGGTCTCGCGGCTCGTTTTTATTGAAACGGTTATCGAAATGTTGGCAGAAATAAATTATGGAAAAAATTAATTTGGACAGTTATATTGTATGTCTATGTACAGAGTGTTCGGAAAAGAGTGGTACAACCGGCAAGGGGGTGTTTCTACATGGAAAAATAAGTCGAGAAAGAGGAATAACATTTTTGTATTTGAGGCTCCGTTTTCGAGAAATATTAGGTTGAAAAAGTAATACTATTGAATTGGGATTAATTGGCGCGTCGTCTGGTTATGATATACCAATTCTACTTCTCGTCATATTAAAAAAGTCACGCGAATTTCGCGCATCTTTCAACTCAGTTTTCTCGAGAACGAAGCCTCGACTGAAAAAATGCTGTACTTCTTTTTCGACTTATTTTGAATGTAGGATCATCCTCCACGATTTTCCGAACACCCTGTATATATAAAGGTAGGCACATAGTAATGCTAGAATAAGAACAATGAATTAACTTTGACTTAAATTTAACTTAAATTGGTGACTTAAATTTGACTTAAATTGGTGACTTGAATTTGACTTAAATTGATGACTTAAGTTGATGACTTAAATTTGACTTAAATTGATTTTTCTCTTTTCCATACTACGTACTTTATATTTATTTTATTCGTACGATTTTCAACAAATATTTAAGTACAATTCATACTACTTTATCCTCCCTTTGAATTCTTCTCTCTTTTGAATTTTGTTGTTGTTTCTCTATTTAAGTACAATTCATATTACTTTATTCTCCCTTTGAATACTTCTCTCTTTGCATTTTGTAAATACCATTCTCACTTTGATCTGTATGAGCTTTTTTTTCCATGAAATTGGTTCGCTATTTTTCGCGTAAGTGCGCGATACCTTTGCTCGGCACTAAAACGGTTAAACATCTGTAGTCCGGAACCGTGCACAGGAAAATGGGTTGTCGGCGTAATTTTCGGTAGCTTCTTGGACCGTCTCCGACGGTGCAGAAAGTGTTACAGTCGAATTGAGAATCCTCGATCCTATCTCGTTACGTCTCCGCTCGAATCCCCTGGAATCGTTTCTTTCAGCCACGCATCCGCCGGATCATTGCGGTCTTCGGGTTTCTTTCTCGATTCCCGGCGAGTCTCTCTCTCTCTCTCTCTCTCTCTCTCTATCTATCTATCTATCTCTCTCTCCCTCTCTCTTTCGGCCGCTGAATCACAACCGCAAATATCCTTCTCGGGTAACTGGTCTCGCTCCCCGGACGACGAGAGAGGATCTCTCTGCTCGCAGAGCGAGCGTACCCGTGCGAACGAACGCTCGAGAGGCGTTGTGCGAGCGAAGAGAGGAGCGCTCGCTGAGACAGCCTCCGACGGGTTCTTCTACACTTTTACAATCGCGCTCCACTCCGCTGAGGCCACGATCTAGGTCAACCGTGATGAGGTCGGTCGGCTCTCTCGTTTTATTGTCCCGTCTTACGTCGGCCGGTCATTCTAATTTCGTGGATCGGTTAACGATCCTGCGACGCCATCTTGTCGGATCGCTTGTCGGACCCCGTCGTCGAAATTCGGCATCGAAGATCGAGATCCTTGCCAAATCCGTCTCTTTATACCGATACTTTATACTTTGTATCATAATCATGTCTGAAGTTGCTGCCTCGAACGAACTGCTTCTTCGTTTTGCAAGACAGTTTCGAGACGTCGTTTTTCACGTTAAAGCTACCTGCTTGAAATCATCGGTTTCACATTTTCTATTTCGAAGATCGCGGAACTCGTAAACCTAATTTCATGGGAAACGATTCTATGAACGTCTGAATTCGAAATACGCGTGTTACAATTGGACGGTGGATTTGGCGCATTTATGGCAGCATCGAGTAGATGCGATTTATTTGTAAATTGTAATTACTTTTTCTTGTAATATTTTAGCGAAACGACAGAACGAATTTTCAAACGTCGACGTACCATTTGGCACGAGTGAGTGGATGCGGTTTAATCCTCCGCTGTTGCATTTCTAATGCGAGGCACGCGTGTCGTACGATTTTGAAACAACTGTCGCTGAAAGACCAGCGACGCTATTGCCACCGAAAAATTTTAGAATACAATTTGAACATCCTGGAACATCGTTTCCTTTATTCGAACTCGATATCTCGCTTCCAAGTGCATCGAATTGATTGTTAACCGGTTAGCCGTGCTCGACGAGTATACTCGTCACGGCGAAGCGGCGGTATTTCGTGTCACGACGAGTATACTCGTCGCGCGTGAAAAGTAGCGACCATTGGCTATTTAAATTGTAATTTCAGCGAAAACGAACACGTATTCTCAAATTTCAAGATGTTCAGAATATTTTGACTCGTCGGGACTGAAGCTGTTGCCATTTCTTCGCGACGAGTATACTCGTCGAAAATGGATAATTGGTTCTCTAGCGAGTTGCATGTTCTTCCATGTTGTATTTAAACGAAAACCGAACGAATAGAGTGTAGATACTAGACTGCGGATTTTATTTATTTATGCATTTATTTGTGCATTTATTTATTTCGTGTCACGACGAGTATACTCGTCGCGCGTAAAATGTTCACTCCGTCGCATAAAGCGACCACTGTTGTTAAATTTTAGACTGCAATTAGAACATCCTGGAACATCGTTTCCTTTATTCAAAGACAATCACGTTGATCAATACTTAAATACGACCTATCTAATTCCAGATCAAAACGTTCGATAGATCGGTTCTTTTAGAATGCGCAGTGTCACTGAGCTGTTCCTTCGTTCACTTGCTCTATTTGTAACTCTTTTAGAAAGTGCATATTGCCGAGGTGCTCATATAAACTAGCGATACAACAAAATAGCTGCTTCTGCATGAAAAATAATTCGAAAAAAATCAACAAAATTTCTACATTTAAGCCAGTTCAGTCATTCAAGGCTGTGTATCTCAATCGAACGATCCAGGGCACCGTTCTTATCTCGCATAAAAATCCGCGGCTCGTTTCCAATAAAATCAGCGAGAGAATTCTAAGAAACTTCAATCTCACCGCCGCCGCCGCAGTTACGCAAGAACGCGCGCGTCGCCAGCGTTAAAGTTGCAGGCGTTAATCGGCGCATCGAATCGATCGGCCTAATTTCCGAGATCGCGGCGGAGGGCACGCGGGCGAAAATAATAATAAATCCGCGTTAAGTCAGGACCGCGTCGCGTCGCGGCGCCGCTCTTGTTTCCAGCCTCTCGACGCGGAGAATTCTCGCGGCGGCCGTGTCGCCAGAAAATCAGCCGCCGCGCCGCGCCGCGCCGCGGTTTCGCAACGAGAGCGAGCAGCACCCGAGTTTCTCTGTCAGCGCAATTAAACGCCGGTTCCTCGGCAGCGATCCGCGGCAGCGCCGGCGTCTCTAGGCGCACAAAGTGAAAAGTCGATCGAGCCTGTGTGTGCCGGTTGCGTCACGATCGAGGGAAATCGGGCGAGCGCCATGAGCAGAGAGCAAGCAGAGCCCGGTCGCGGTTCCCCGGAGCGTTGTGCCATGCCGCCATCGATTCAGCCGGCTAATTAACACAGTTCCAGCCATGCGAGCGTGATTCAGAGCCACGATAAACCCCAAGCCGTTTCGTAATCCGAGCTTCGCAGAATCTCCGGCCAGGATCCACGGTTATCGCCGTCGACGTCGCCGACGTCGACCGTCGTTCTTCCGTATCTCGAGTTTCTCGCGTCGAGCCGTCGTCGTCGAGTCGTCGTCGTCGTCAACCTTACGACTCGGGTCCGAAGGTCGCTGGATTCTCTCTTCTTTCGTCGCGCCCGTATCTCGGCCACTCCACGCTATACGTATCCCGTATTATTGTTCCGTTATCCGGGACAAAAATCGCTATTGTGCTCGGGCTTTCGTGCCGGGCGCCCATTGGGCGGCGCGCAATGCCGCAGAGCGGCGAAGTTGCCGCAAAATCGAAGAACTTAAACGATAGATGCGAGATGATAAAGCGACGGATCTTGAAGCCGAACACACGGCTTGCAGAATGCGAGGAGAATAGAGAAAGCGTACCCCGCGAAGAACGTTTCTCAGCGTTTGAACGTTTCTGTGGAAATTAACGCCGTCTCATCGAATGGGATATTACTACAATTAATATGATTATAATATCATTATATAATATTATATTAATATAATCAGTATAATTATAACACTATTATATAATATTTCAATATAATCAATATAACTATAATAGTAATATATAATATTATATTAATATAATCAATATAATTATAATACTATTATATAATATTAATATAATTAATATGATTGTAATATTATTATATAACATGAATACAATTAATATGATTATAGTATTGGTATACAATATTAATATAGTTAATGGGATTATAATACCGTTATATAATATTATATTAATATAATCAATATAATTAATATGATTATAACACCATTATATGATATTAATACAATTAATATAATTGTAAATACTACTATATAATATTAATATAATTAATATGGTTATAATACCATTATATAATATTAATATAATTAATATGATTATAATATTGTTATATAATGTTGATATAATTATATATCATCAAGCATTATTTGTCATAATAGACCATTATATAATATTAATATAATTAATATAATATTATTGCATAATATTAACATAACTAATGTATTTATAACATTCCACCGTGACTTATCCAATACCATGTATATACAGTTGGACTAATTTTTTTAACGACAATTGCCTCGTTCATACATAATTTTAGCCGATTTGTAGTCGTCTTTGGCTCGATCTAAAACATCCGGCGTTCAATTTTCTCGGCCGTAAAATGTCGTGAAAAAATCCAACCGTGCATCGCGATTGGATCGACCACAATTTCATTCGAATATTTCGCGTCCTACTACGTGAATTCGTTCGAACGTTCAAACATCTTCGCGCTAAATTCCCCCGATCTTGCCCCTGGTTCTGCAACGTTCCAGAGCATTAAAATCGTCGCACTATCACACGTTCCTATCAAAAGTTCTTCGATCGTGACGCAACTTCGCCCCGCCGCGCGACACCAGCAACACGTCCGGGCGAATGGAAATCGGTTCCGACACGCGTGATCGATCTCGTACGAGATAAAACTGTGTCAATAGAGAGAAAGAGCGAGAAAGAGAAAGAGAGAGAGAGAATCGCGTAAATATTTGCGGCGATCACGTTATTCGGAACGGGGGAAACTCGTTCGCAATTCGCGATAAGCGTCCGGCACGGCGCGCATTCCACGGCCGGCGGATGGATAATCGCTCATTTTCTCGTTAGCTCTGTAGAGCAACAAGTCATCTTCTCGCTTTCAACGGCCGCTTTCAGCGATAGGCTCGCCGTTAATGCGTCCAACGACGCGAACAAAAGGAAGCGAGACATTCCGCGGTATCTAAAGACGGACAATGGGTGAATCTAAGAGGCCTGAGTCAGGGCGTGCTCCTAATCGCTGACGACGGGATAGGTCAGTCGAGGGTCGCGCCGATCCAGCGATTTCCATTCGCGCCAGCGAAATCCCGTGAAATTTCGACGGGGGGAGCTGTTCCGATGTTTTTATAAGCAATCGCTGGTAAACAGTTCGACGATGCAGTTCGATGATTCCGCCGTCAATATTTCCCTTCTGGCGAAAGAGAAACACTGCCGGCGTAACAATATAAACGGGGAACGTTCGCGCGGAATTTATTCCATTGTGGAATATCTGTCAAACGTTTGCGAATCGACGATGCAGGCTGCGCTTGCAATATGAAAAAAAAGAGGCTGTCAGGAGTGCGACCTAATTGCAGGTTCGTTGAATCGACGAAGTTAGGAAATTCCGCGGGTGCTTTTCGACCAGTTCGCTGACCCAGACACTGTGTATAATATTTTCGTGATTGTTATTTGTATCCTTTTATTCGTCTGTTTTATTTTGTCTTAGTCTGGAAATATTAATAACGACTGAAAATTTACGGATATATTTTGGTTTTCACTGTAATTGCAATTTAGACGGCTGAATTTTATTATTTTTGTTTTGTATTTTATTTCGCTGTCTTTATATTAATATCTGTCTTACCTCTTACTTATTATTGTTGTTAATAACATCCCAAAGTTCACAAATTTTGACAAATTAAATGAAGTTAAATAAAATTCATTTAATTAAATTAAATGAAAAGTTTAAACACACACAGCTGTTTTATTATCTTTATTTTATATTTTATTTTGTTGTTTTTATATTAACGCATTTCTTACCTCTTATTCACTTGTTAGTATTGTTAATAAGATCAGGAAATTTACGAATATATTTTGGTTTCTACTAAAATTGCAATCTAGACGGCTGAATTTTATTATTTTTGTTTTGTGTTTTATTTTGCTGCCTTTACGTTAATACCTTTCTTATTTCTCACTTATTATTGTTGTTTAATAACATCTGCAAATTCACACAAATTTTGACAAATTAAATGAAATTAAATGAAATTCATTTCATTCAATTAAATGAAAATTTTAAACAGCTAAATTTTATTATCTTTATTTTGTAATTTATTTTGTTGTTTTTTATTAACGCCTTTCTTACCTCTTTATTCTGTCCATTAATATTATTATTATTATTATTAACATTATCATTATTATTATTGTTTCTTAAATACTCTTCCAACTCTTCTATAACGAAATAAAACATAATAAATATAATTAAACAAAAATTCATATATTACGTCCCGCACACGTACAAATAAATAATTATTACATTTACCACGATATACCCGCGAAATATTATTATTACCCGCGATATACCCACGACATACAACGCAAAATATTGCAATGTCTTCGCGATGCGTACGCCCCTGAAAAACGGCGAACCGGTAAAAAAAGGAAAGAAGAAACGGTCGCGATAAAACGGTGAACGTGTTTAAAAATCGCGCACGAGCCGGCCGGACAGCCGAATAGTATCTCCGGCGTTGTTATCTTATCGGCGTCGAAGCGCAGGTTGCGTTATCGGTGTCAGAGGCAGCGGGTCGGCCCATAGATACGTGTACGTCTGAACACGATCGCGGAACGTTGCGCACACATTCGCACGCGCAGACCTCGGTCTTCTTCGGGCGCATCCGCGCCGCGATTAAACTCGTATCCAGAACGATTTCACGTCCGCCGATTCGCGGAATCACGAGCGGTTATATCAGCGGCCCGGCGGGCAACTCGTTATCAGTGTTTTGCAGCGATCGGTCTAATTTAATCGGCCGATCTAACAGAGCCGAGACTGGCGCAACGGCGCGGCCCGCGCCCCGCGCGCCCCTCGCTCGCGGTCGGAGCCGCCTTGTTTCCATAGTTCATCGAGCTTATCGATCCGATCCTCCTCGCTCTCCCGAAGCCGTGGCACGCTTTATCTGAGAAGTGTTTTGTCATCTCCGGGCAACCGATGTCGCTATTTTCTTTCACTTTTTCGTTTTCTTTTTCCTCTTTCTCGGAGGAAAAGCCGCGCCGCGCCGCGACAGCCGGCATCTCATCTGCTGCGCGCACGCATATGTTCTCCGCGTATCGTGTGCTCGCGAAAATTTTCGCCTCGTTGCGAAACGAGCGAGTACGAGCGCGTTGCGAAACGAGCCGCGAGCCGAGCTGACCCGATGCACGGAGCTCGATCGGTGCGAAAAAGAATTTTATTCATCGCGGAGGAATATTTAAGTAGAAATGAGACGTGATTCGATTTTATTAATATCCATCTTATCGATGCCTATTCATTTTCTAGAAATTAATTTCATGACTAATCGACTCTGCTGATTAGGCTAAAATTTCTTTGCTTTGTGCAAGGAATGATGTTTCTGTTGAAATCGCCGAAAACGCTGCTCGAATAAATCGTAGCGTGGAAAGATCCTGGATAAAAATTGGCCAACTTTGACCGACGGTAACTGCGCGAAAAAGTATCGTAGGATGACGATCTTCCTGTCGAATTAAAGCTTGAAATCTCTACTTTAAGCTGATGTTTCTTGATTTTAAGTTTGATATACCATCGCCACTGCAGCCCTTTAAACGTGAAGCCATGTTCGTCGTATCTATAAGCATCTATTGTCGTATCTAAATTGCCAAGTTTAACGAAATGCACGGGCCCTGTAAAATTTATTCCTGGGATGCCGCTAGCAGCGGGATATAGTTCGATCCTTCCCCTTCAATTAAAAAAAAAAGAAACCCGGTTGCGATTTTTCTTCGCGAAGTTACGGCACTTTAAAGCGACCCTTGCGCTTTCGTCATCTACCCTCCACAATTTTCAGTACGACAAACACGGTCACACATTTGAAGCGTTGCATTAGTCAAGATGCGACGAATTTAAAATCCAGAAACAGCGTCTTAAAGTACAGGTTTCAAGCTTTAATTTGAGCTAAAGATCATCGTGTGGCGTCGCATTCCTCTACCTGAGCGCGGCCGCTAGCAATAAAACAAGTACCGTTCCTAATCCTCAAAATTCCCTAAAAAGCACGCACCCCTAATAAAACAATTCTCCTCACATCTGGACACCTCGACCCGCACGGGACTTTCCCAACTTTCTCTTTTCCTACGAAAGTCCATCTACGAATATCCATCTTGACATAACCTTGACATAACCTTTCTTCCCTTCCAGTATAAAACAGACAAACGCGCAACTCCAAAAGCTCAGTCTGTCCGAAGTCGCTAGTCCTACGACACCACGCTAGTCGCGCCCGCGCTCATCGATAGCAATTCAATAAACTGTATTAATAGTAGCCTTAAACACGCTCTCCGATTCGCTTACCTTCCCTTCAGTGCTAAAATCGTCCTATGCTGATGTCTCGCGGAGTTACCGTCGCTCGAAGTCGTCCAATTTTTATGCAGAACTGTTCCCCGCTATAATAGCGGTCTCTCACCGAATATCTCCGCGAATACAGGGTGTCCCAAAAATTTCTCGTAATCCGGAAATGGCGGGTTCCTCGGATCATTCGAAGCAACTTCTTCCTTTACAAAAATGTTCTCCGAGGCACCGTTAACGAGTTATTAACGAAAAACAGTGACCAATAAGAATCGAGTACGGCTGACGCGAGGCGGCCCAGTCAACCAGCGCACGAGGCCCAGTTCCGCTCATTGGCTCGGTCGCCTCGCGCCAGCCGAGCTCGCCTCTCATTGGTCACTGTTTCTCGTTAATAACTCGTTAACGGTGCCTCGGAGAAAATTTTTGCAAAGGAAAAAGTTGCTTCGAATGACCCGAGGAACCCGACACTTTCGCATTGCGAGACATTTTTGGGATACCCTGTATAAATCGTCGTGATCGCGAGTCTGCCCCCTAATTCCGATTTCGGTAAACAGGGACGCTTGAATGAGCGCCGTGGATCCGTCGATAAAAGCCGGTACCCGTGATTCGCGCGTGGGTCGAAGCCTCGGATCGAGGGACTAAATGATTTCCCCCGAGAGAATCGGATCTATTCTCGACGCTGATACACGCCGGATCGCGGGCCCCGCGGTAATTGCGAGCGTATAGGCGCGCGTTCGTTAGGATCGGATTGCGTGGAATTCGAGGAAGAAGATGAAAGAGAGACTTCTCGGTTGGCTCGGCTCCCAGCTGGCTCGTGGATTAGCGGGGGCGTAATGATTTCGTGTTTGGAATATCGGTGAAAGGAGGCGGCGGCGCGCGGGGCGGTGCGGAGGCCGATTCTCGCGACGGATTCCGCCGCGAGTGGATTATTTTCGACGACGACGACGTCGACGCGTTTTGGCTGTTCCGATATTCGGGTCAGCCGGCCGCCTCTTTATCACGGTTTCTCGAGCAGAAGCCACCACACGCATCCGTCTCGAGAGACTCGCGACACTTCTCGGTCGTGTTTCCATTGATCCGCGGGATCCCGTCGCGAATCTGCGCGGCGGCGTTCTTCATTTCAGCCAGAGCTACGGTTCTTCTCGTACTTTTCTCGCCACGACGGAATCGTGCTCCATTTAGCTGCAGAAACAAACGAGAGATAACGGGCTTGTTGATATTTGAAATTCTTTTCGGCCCGATCTCTTATCGTACACTGTCCACAGATAACAGTTCGCTCTCGCCGTGGTACGGCTGCCTTCATTTTTTTAAAGCCTCGCACGTACACTGCCGCGCAAAAGTACCTGGATATCTTCTTCACTCTTAGCATTCGTCGTCTGAAAGAAAATTGCGCGATCGAAGTTGACGCAACGCCGACGACCTCAATGATTTTATACGATCGAGGTATTTCATTTGATTATATATATATATATATACGTTAAAATTGTAAGGTCAAGTTGTTCGACGTAAATTATCTTTCTTTTTTAACGTTCTCACGTTTTGCGAAGCTTGATGAAATTATTATCAATTTAGGACCTGACGATTGAGATTATTTATTGTACATTGGCGTACTTCAGCTTGTAAAAGTGGACCATTTGGGAAGAGGAGATACGATTTTTCAAGGTTATTTTATATATATTATATTTTATACGTATTATTATATGTATATTATATTTTATTTTATATATATGAAGGCCTAGCGGCGCGTTTTTATAGTTATCAGTTGTCAACAACTATAAAAACGAGGCTCAAGGCTCGAATTATTGTATCGCCTCTTCTCAAATTATTCTAGGATTTAGGTTTTTTTTTTTATACTTAGGTTAAAACGTTTGTGAAATATATTTATAAATTTCGCACGTTTTGGAATAATTCTAGAAGAATTTTAATTGCTCAATTTGACGTAATCAAGGTACATTACATATTACATACACATATTACATATTATATATTACATGTTACATATTACATGTTACATGTTGCATGTTACATGTTGCATGTTACATGTTACATATTACATACAAATGCATATACATATGTGTATATACATATTATATACGTATACGCGCATTTACAACAGAATTTCGCAATAATCGTTTAGCGATAATAACACAGACTATGTTTCGTAGTTTCTATAAAATTGGTAAGTGTCCACATACTTTTGAGCGACAGTGTACTTCGGAGACGGTTGCTCAAGATATCCTAGGATCACGCTTCACCCAGTTTAGCCACGCTGAATCTTCTATGCTCCGCTTTGTTTAGAAGCGCACGGTTTGCAGAACTTCCCGATAGCAGGAATTATTTAGCGTCGTTCGAATATTTTTCGAATACGTATCTATCTAAAATAACTATCCGGATGAATTCTCTGTAGTGGAACAGTTTATTCAAATAACAACTGCTCATCGTTCGTAACAAATAATGTTGAATAATTCTTGACACTTTATTCGAATGTAATTATTATTCGAATAATTCGAGACACTTTATTCGAATGTAATTCTTATTCGAATAAGTCGAGACACTTTATTCGAATATAATTCTTATTCGAATAATTCTTGATACCTTATTCGAATGTAATTCTCATTTCAGTAATTCTTGACACTTTATTCGAATGTAATTCTTATTTGAATAATTCGAGACACTTTATTCAAATGTAATTCTTATTCGAGTAATTCGTGACACTTTATTCGAATAATTCGAGACACCTTATTCGAATGTAATTCTTATTCGAATAATTCGTGACACTTTATTCAAATGTAATTCTTATTCGAATAATTCGAGACACTTTATTCAAATGTAATTCTTATTCGAGTAATTCGTGACACTTTATTCGAATAATTCGAGACACCTTATTCGAATGTAATTCTTATTCGAATAATTCGAGACACTTTATTCAAATGTAATTCTTATTCGAATAATTCGAGACACTTTATTCGAATGTAATTCGTATTTGAATAATTCTTGACACTGTATTCGAATGTAATTCTTATTCGAATGTAACTACCTCCTCAAAAAACAGTAAAGAAACTCGTAAAAATTATCACCGAAGAAATCAATCACTGAAAAAGAAAGGAAGACGCTTTACATCGATCCATCTTTCTCATTCAAATCGATCATTCTCCGAATGGATTTCTGCACGACTGAATTCTCATTCGAACGAAATCTTGTTCGGAACGATTTTTATCCGAATAAATTATTAAGCGATCCGACATCCGTTAGATAGCGTCGGACGAAATATCAATTCGTCGGTCTTTATCGCTTGTCCGACGTCCGAATAAAGCGTTGCGCAACACCGCGACAAAGCCGCAGATCCTCGCGGTCGAGTTTGCAAAAAAGCCGAGCCAAAAGTCAAAGCCAAAAAATCCATCGGGATCCTTAAAAATCCATCATAATCCGATAAGTTCCGATCAACCGCCATCGGATCGATCGCATCGCCGAGTGCGAATTCCACCGGCTCGTCTAATTGACCCTCGAGACGCCGCTGGCAAGAATGAGATCTCACTGTGTGCGTGTATGTGTGAGCCGGAGCGGGGAAAAAAAGGGGAACGAGGAACGTCGATCCAGTTTCCAGATCGCCTTGATTTCTCGTTGAGCAATTGACCTTCGCAGCTGACTCGGCCAGCAGTATCGTACGACTAGCGCGACGACGTGTTTCCTCCGCTCGATTCGCGCTGCGCGACGATTAAAACCATTCGAAGATGGCGAGTCATCCTCCGGGATCCAGGATCCTCTCTCGGGAACCCGTCGATTCCTTCGCGATCGTCGAAACGAAAAAGATCGAGCGCCGACGAAGCCGCGTTCGACAACCTGGCGACCTTCCGCGACGATTTCGCGAGCCCGTTCGCGTATCTCGCGTTATTTTCGAGGCTCGCGGACGCTTACGCAAGGCTCGTTTAGCGATAAATCGCTGGGGTTAAGCCGGGTGAGGCACGTGAGCCACGCGTGACCAGAATCGACGCTTTTCTTCCGAGCTGTTGGAATTCTGTCGATTAATTGCTGACGAAGCAAATCAGAGGTTTTCGTAGTTTAGGCATCGTTTTCGGTCAGGATTGCAGGGTGAGATCGATAGAAGAATTTTTACTCTGTAATTTACCTGTCTTGTGATTTAATTTCGTCATCGCCGCAGTCGATTGCAATTTAATGAAATTGTTGTACAGCGAAATGTCAAGCGAGTTGCGTTCAGCTGCCGCGTATGCGTTCCGTCTGCCGCATATGCGTTTCATTTTACTACATGATACGCGATGATATGGTAAACAATGATATCATGCTGTAGGTCATTGTATTCGTCTCAATAAGCGCTGTTATATTATGGATAAAAAGGTGCAGGGTCCTATTTAAAAATATGAATTTCACTTTAGTATCTCGCCCACTACTACACCGATAAGAATTTTGTTTATGTCATCTAATGCCCCTCTATGTACCAAACAACTTTTGTAGGAACATATTTTTGGTAACTTTAATCCCTCGCGAAATATTCTACCGAGTCTGTTTAAATCTATCACCCTGTATTGTATAATACATATACAGAGTGTCGCAATGTGACATCAAATAGTTCATAAAATATTCGTTGTACGAAAAAATGTTTTAGACAAAAGCTGCACGGTTTACAAGGAGGCATATAATTCTGCAATCAGTTTCACGCTACATGTATATTAATATTATATATTAATATTCTATATCATTTCATCGACTAGTCTTCTAGAGAATACAATTTTATTAAATTACAATATCGATTGGGATGATATAATAATATTTTTTATATATTAATATATTAATATATATAATATATTAATATATATTAAAATATGAAATATGAAATATAAAATATATAACATATGAAATGTAAAATATAAAATATGGAATATAAAATATGAAATATAAAATATAAAATATGAAATATAAAATATGTAATATAAAATATATAACATATAACAATAATTATATATAAAGTCTAACATTTTTTTCCATCGCAAGTGTACTCATTTCACATAGCTCAATCCAAAATCTAATTATGACATTTTCGAACACTATAGTACATTTAATTCAGCATTTTTAATTTGTACCTAATTCTCGCTGCGTTGAAAATAAGGGATGCTAACGCGTTCACCGGGTTTTCGGGCGTTGCTCTGACAGAAGAGAGAGAGAGAGAGAGAGAGAGAGAGAGAGAGAGAGAGAGAGAGACGGCGACAGGAAACGATCGCGTCGCAGGATCTACGCGGCTGAATTTCAAGAAATAATTGCTGCGGCCCGGAGCCGCGGGTTAAATCGACCGTGCGGACCACTGGGAAGCGGCCGAAGCATTCTTTCTCGCTTGCGGAATATAATTAGACGCAGTCGAGGAGCAATGGAGCGGTAAATCACTCGCCGCGAGTAAAGATCAAGGGGAACAAGGAACACGACGACGCGTTTCGGTTGCCGAACCCGCTGGGGTCCCTCCGTGAGGATCACGATCTAGATTCTAGATCTCCGGGTCGCCGAGATCTACAAGTATCCCTCGAGACATGGCCAGATTATTTCCAACTTATTGCAATCATTTAAAGAGAAAAAAACATCTACATCTAATTATTATTTCTTGCAATCGACGTGGACGATTTGCAAAACACAAAATCACTGTTAACTGTTAAGTTAACCCTTTGCACTCTAGTGGCGACTCCGAGGCGCCATTGGAAATTATTACATTATATTTCACAATAATTTCTGGAATTATTATAATATTTCACAATAATTTCTGGAATTATTATAATATGTTATAATAATTGTAATATTATAATATAAAAATGTAAGAAAAGCCTGCCCTGTTTTTAAGCTATCGTGATGTCAATTGCACTTATAGTTGCACATAAATTATAATATTATAATAATTATAAAATTATAATATTATAAAATATTATAATATATTATAATGATTATAAAATTATAATATTATAAAATATTATAATATATTATAATGATTATAAAATTATAATATTATAAAATATTATAATATATTATAATGATTATAAAATTATAATATTATAAAATATTATAATATATTATAATGATTATAAAATTATAATATTATAAAATATTATAATATATTACAATATTTCTCTTACGTTCATTTTAATGTATCACACGAATTTTTATTTTCCAACATTTCAACTAAATTATTTACTGTCCACTTAAAATCAAACCTGTTTGTTTATATTTACAGAACTGTTAAAAGCGGTTTAATATAAAGAACCGATAAAATTCAATTTCACGCGTATGAACTGCACTGAACTAAATAAAATAAAAATACCATGGATCGGGAAAGCTATTTTAAATCTTGCGTGAATTTGGCTGCGAGCGCAAACAGTTAAACATAACCATATAAATACGAGTTTATTTAATAAACTTCTCAACTTCCGAGTTACATTCAGTTTCAAGCGAACTGTTCACATTGACATTTACATAACTCCGTTACGTAAGCACCATTCGATAAGTGTCATAAAAGCGTGAACGCAAAAAGTTCGCTCGAAAAGACAGAATCGTTCAGAAGTTCGCTGAAACGACTGACACTTATAAAAAAAAGCTCGCGGTTCAATTACAGCGAAAAATTGAAGAAGCGCCTCGGTTTCTCGCGTTCCACGGACAACAAGCGCAGCGTCTCGAAATAGAGCCGAGTATCGACTAATAAAAATGGAGTATTCGGTGGTGGTGCGGCTGTTTGAAAATCGCGTTTCCCTCGTCCCTGACAGTATCGAGCTTTTGTCTGGGTGCCGGCGCATCCGTAAATAGAGAAGCCGTCTTTCGCCTCTCTCTCGACTGTGGTCTCCTTATCTCCGCTCCCTTTACCCCGTGATTTCCGTAAACATATAGCTGGCGGTCGGCCAACGTGGAATGGAATACATTATTCGAGAAATTGCGGCCGGGCGGCGCGGCGCGACGCGTCGCCTCGCCGCGCGGCGCGCCGCTGCGGCAGCGAAGCGTGGCGCTCGTTACAACGTCCCGCGTGTATTAATCGAATCGGGCGGCGTAATCGGTTACCGTGCGGTTATCGGCCGGTAATCGTAACACAGTCAGATAACGCGGATTTAACCCGTGCTTTTGTTGCCGTTCGAGTGCTGATTAAAAGTAATTAATTGTGTCTACGATACGGCGGGTACAATCGTCGACGACGAGATAATAGCTTGTCTCAGATATAATTCGCTCGGAATCGAACGAAAAACCCGTCGAAAATTTTGTTGCACGAAGAACGACGGCGGAGGAGTCGCTAGAAAACAATGCGAGCGCCAAGAACGCGATTTTCTGGGTGGAATAGAAGACGCTGCTGCTGTCTTCGAACTGTTAGCTGATTTGTTTTTAATTTGATTGCGACTGAGACCTCGATAGATTGAAAATTGGGGAGGCTTTTTTTATTTCTTATGTTGTTATATTGTAATATTATAATGCATTGTGATAATTATAGTATAATATAAAAATGTGTATAATACATTAACTGTTTTATATTGTGTATACATTATTATTTATATATAATAAATCTATATTATGTATAGTTATATTATAATATAAATGTATATAATATATTAATTATTATAATATTATAATATGAAAATGTAAGAAATTGTGGCGGACCAGACATAAAAAGACACGTCCTTCAAAAACGGGGGGTGCATATGCCTTTTTCGGGTTTTACCGACGCAAGGCGTACACACCGCAATAAAACAATAAAAACGTTGGGACACAGCTTCGGACCATAGGTCCCGGATCACCCCGGTCGGAAAATCTTCGGGAAAGGCCTTCGCCCTTCCCAAGGACTTTCCCTTACCAATTTCAATACGTTCTCCCCAATAAATACGAGGACCTCTCGACCGGGAGACGTCAGTTAGCAAGTTTTCCTCCGACTCTCAACGTGTTCATATTTCTGTCTCATCCGTCACTCGTTTACCTTTACCTTCTACACACTGTACCTCATCGACTTTTGTTACAAGTTATATTAAAGTTCTCGATATATAAAAACCAAAAAAACTCTCTCGGATTATTTTATATAAACCGTCGCAGTAACCCCTGCGACAAAAAATAAAAGAAAGCCTGTTCTGTTTTTAAGCTATCGTGGTGTCAGTTTCATGTAAAGTTAAAAATAAATCAAGTTTCGTATGATATTATGAATAATGTAAGAGAAATATCATAATATATTATATTTCATAATAGTATAATATTATGAATAATAACATTATACTAGTATATAATAGTATAATATTATGAATAATAACATTATACTAGTATATAATAGTATAATATTATGAATAATAACATTATACTAGTATATAATAGTATAATATTATGAATAATAACATTATACTAGTATATAATAGTATAATATTATGAATAATAATATTATACTATTATGAAATATAATATATTATGATATTTCTCTTACATTAATTTTAATGTATTTGCGCAAATTTTTATTTTCCGACGTTTCAACTAGATTGATATTAATACCAAGCAATATTTTAACTAGATTATTTACTGTCCACGTGTTCCAATATATATACATTTGGAGTTTTTGCTTGGAGGTTATGCTGCCTTCAATACCTAGCTTCGGAGTATAGTTATAGCAGAACATCATGTTCGCATATTTCTGTTTTAGAAATAATAGGAAACAGAAGTATATAAATACGATGTTTCGTGAAGTATCGCCAAAAAATATTCCGCAAATAAACAAAGTCATAAATAACTTGCGATGCAGCTAGGCGGAATCTATTGTTCTTGTTTACCAGTTATGAGTCACCGCGACAAACGAGTGTTTGCTCTCGTCGAATAGACGAGGTTTCGAAAAAAAGTGAAATAAAAAAGAAGAAAACGAAAGGAAGTAAACGTAAGGAAAAAAGCACAATAAAAATGTCTGACAGAAAAACGTAAGTTGTTTATGGCTCGATCTGATATAAATAATGGGAGTTCGTGCGGTACACATGCAGCGGGAAGTGTGTTAACAGCTTCCTAAACGGACTAGGCTCGGCTAAAAAAGTTAAAAGCATGAGTTTTTTCCCTTTTTTTTTTTGTTATTACAAGTAATAACGAAAAAAAGATAGCATAATCATTGTATAAGAAACTAGTCTCTCTAACATGTAAACAAAATCTACAAAAAGGAGCTGTCAACATACTTTCCGCGACGAGTATACGTGTGTCCTAACGAACCTTCGTTTTTACACTGTTTATAAAAAGATATTGTACTTGAATGATATCTGTACTACTATATTTTCCCATTGGCTCACAGGTTATTTTAATCGTTTAGCTGCGTCGATCTTGTTGCTCGTGATTGTTCTAAAATTATTCTAAAACGTGCGAAATTTATTAATATATTTAATAAACAAAGTTTCAGCATTGTTTTCTATCAGGATCGCAGCGTGAAATCGACAGAACGATTTCTACTCTACAATACCCCTGTCCCTCCATTTAATTTATTTATCACCCCAGTCGATCGTAATTTAATAAAATTGTTACATTTCCCAGAAAAATGTCTGGAAAATATCCTCGTAAAATGTAACAAATTGCCATTTCTTTACGACGCGTATACACGTCGACCTCAGCTAAGAGCGAACGAAATTTTACAATTTTGACACTCGCATTGTTTTCTAGCAGCAGCGCCCGCATTGTTCAATCGGGATTGCAGACGGTGTTTTTTTTAAACCGCTCCGCGACCACGGTAAATTTGTTGATCACTCCGGATCCCCTGGAAATTACGGTTTAATGAAACTCCCGGAAGGTTGCATCGATCGCAATCTCCTAATGGCGAACTAAATTTCACCGATAATTTACTTTCGTTTTTCTCTCTCTCTCTCTCTTTATCTCTCCCGCTGGTAGAAAAGGTTCAGTGACACAGAACGCGTCGCGGGAAGGGTTGAACGGGAGGCATATGTTGCTGCCGGCGCACAAAGTGAATTTCTTTCGGTCTCCGTCCCTCTGTATCTCCCTCTTGCAACCCCTTCATCCCGACCGAGCGATTACCGGTGCACGGCTGTTGGAAACCCGAGCTCTCTCTCTCTCTCTCTTTCTCTTTCTCTCTCTTTCTCTTCCTCTGTCTGTATGTCTCTCTTTCTCTCTCTTTCGCTCGCTCGCTCGCTCTCCCACCCTCTCGCCCTCTTTTTCGGTCTCATCCCCCGCTGCCTCGTCATTATTCGATTTTTACGTCGTTTCCAGTCTCCATTGAAGCCACGGTCCGGACTCACCCCGTGGAAATCACCCTCCTACGATCGATCAACCGTATCAACCCTTGGAACGACCCACCCTCGCGCAACCGTTCGACCTTTTATGCCGCGTTTCGCCGGATTTATTGATCGTCCTCGGGCTTTCGCTGAAATATCCATGTCGAGGACCAAACTGCCGCCCCTCTATCCACTCTGTTCACCCTCGGCCGCCCCCGTGAACCCCTCGCCGCTATCCGTCGAATGGCATTTATACGCCGGGGAAATATTCATTCCGGTGGCAGCGCCGCGTGTACCGCGCGCAGATTCACGGACAGCCGACTCGCTTTAATACCCGCTGACCGCTCGACTGCCGTCTGCGACCATTTCGGCGGGGTCGCTGCTGCTGCTGCCGCGCCGCCACCCCTTCCTCGAGCCACTCTACAACCCCTTCCTCGGAACGCTACAACGGCCGACAATTATCGTAATATTTGGCCGAGCCGCTTCTTTCTTCACGGTTAGTCTCCGAATAGTTTCCGTGCTCCGTAATACGCTCCCGTAATATCCGTTTCACGCTGTTGCACAAAACGCGAGCGCACACGCAAAATAACGCTGTGTTTGCTCTCTTTCCGTTGACGCGACGTTCCCCGGCGGCGTCGCGCACCGCTGACGGCCACGATTTTGCATTTCGCGCGAGGAACGGACGATATGGTTTTTTTTACTTTATTTTTTTTGTTTTTGATATGATTATTGAACGTTTTAATGGGAATTTAGTTTGTTTAATGGGATATTTTCATTGAATTCGTGGCATCTCTTCGGTGATATTTTTGTTATATTTTATCAGACAGATAAGAACAATAAATAATAGAGTAATTTGTAAAAATAGATATTATATAGTAACAAAATAAATACAGTAATTTATAAGTACAATAAATTCTCGAAATAAGTAAAATTCTCTACGATAAATTCTAAAGTGGACAATTTGGGAAGAGGAGATACGATTATAATCGAGCCTCGCGGCTCGTTTTTATAGCCACCGATTGCCAACGATTATAAAAACGAGGCTCGAATGATCGTGTCTCTTCTTTCTAAATTGTTTATTTTTGTTTAGAAGATTACTTCTTCAGTTTATTTCATAGTTAATTAACAAGTACATATTTACCTACATATTTTGTTTTACATTATAGTAAAGATAATGACAATCTTATAAAAGAAAATTCAATTTTCTTTTCGTCGATGTATCCGCCGCATTTTTTGAAATTATTTCTTGGACTAATTTCGTTCCTTCCGTTAAATAAAACTTCCGTTTTATCAGTTTATTTATTATTTCTGGTTCTATTTGGATCCACGCATGGTGTAATATATTCTATACGCATGTAGAAAATTATTTTCAATGAACAAAATGCCATAAACGGATAAATTGAATTAGTGTATACTTAATATACACTTTTTGACAATACGATGCCATAACCTTGGCATAAAACAGTATGTAAACCGAATGAAAAATTACAATTTATATTAAATCAACAGGTGACCCGATACTTTTGTAGAGGGGTGTACTACAAGCCAATGCTATGGCTTAATAATAATAAATAAAAATTAATAAAATAGCCTAACGGATCACTAAATTTATTTTTCTTGAATGAAAAAATGTTACTCTTTTCTTCGACTTATCTCTGCGTGTAGAATCATCCCCTGGCCGATCGTACAACAATTTTTCACCCTGTATTCACCCACCCCATTTCCTCCCCCTCTGACCAGTCGGTCGAGGCTCCGAAATTTATTTCTCTTGAATGAAAAAATGTTACTCTTTTCTTCGACTTACCTCTGCGTGTAGAATCATCCCCTGGCCGATCGTACAACAATTTTTCACCCTGTATTCACCCACCCCATTTCCTCCCCCTCTGACCAGTTGGTCGAGGCTCCGAAATTTATTTCTCTTAAATGAAAAAATGTTACTCTTTTCTTCGACTTACCTCTGCGTGTAGAATCATCCCCTGGCCGATCCTACAACAATTTTTCACCCTGTATTCACCCACCCCATTTCCTCCCCCTCTGACTAGTTGGTCGAGGCTCCGCAATCATAATTGAAAGATACGATGCTTATGCAATTGTTCCAGTGCCATTTCGTTCGAGCATGAATGAAACCCCAATGTCTATTTACGCTATTTATGCCGAGCGCGAACGGAAAAGTTCTGTTAAGAACGCGTTAACCCGTCCAATTTGTTTGCGGAACAAGTACGGTTTTAATGGGCGGCGCGGATCGTTTAACGAGCCGCATTGTACCGAGCGCAATTGTGGGAAGGGAAAACGATCGTCGAATCTGTTTGCCGGCAGTGATACACAGCGAGAGGGTGGATCGTGGACGCGTCGAACCCATTAACCGAGAGCCGAAGGTTGAAGAAACAGGTATTCCCATGGACGCGCGAGTACGGCAAACTTATAATTAGAAGACGTGTATTTATGTAATCGTGGGAAGAGCCGTTCTCTCGTTTTATTTCGAGCCGCCGTGCCTCTCCCCCTCTCGCTCCCTCCCGGCTATTTGCAGAAATTCTTTTACCGTCGACCGGCCTGCGAAAAACCACCGCCAACGAAACCGGACTGCACAGTTTTCGTAGACGATGTCGTCGAAAGTGCGCGATGCAAGTATTTAACCGGGTTAAATTACGGTTGTTAATCAGGTTATATTGTTAACACTTTATCGACCGCTAGCCTATTTATCGGCTTTTCGATTGCCAATGTTTATCGATCGCTAGCCTATTAATCGGCTTTTCGATTGCCAATGCTTATCGACCGATAGCCTATTAATCGACTTTTAGCTATCGACGGTTTTCGCTTCTTTACTGTTTTGTTAGTAGCTGACCTCCTGTATGCTGACCTCCCCATATCCTTATGAATTATAATTATAATAATTATTATTATTTATTATTATTTTTAAAGGAATAAGCACAACACAATGAATAGCGAAAATTTAGCCGGTACTGGGAGCAAATGCGCGCGCGACTAAGCCAGTCCTTACTGAGTGGCAGCCTCAACCACGACCGGACGATAAAGTGTTAAGGTAGAATATGCGCTTTCTGAAATAGTTGCGGATTAAGCAAGTGAACGTAGGAGAAGCTCGGTGACTCGGGAAAGCTCGGTGCATTTTTCGTAGCAGAAGAAGCGATGCAGTAATGTCTCTCTAATTGACGCCCAGATTGAGCACGAAAATGGACAATTTGGGAAGAGGAGACACGATTAATTTGAGTGTTGCGCCTCGTTTTCGTAGTTACGAATTATCGACAACTATAAAAACGAGCTACAGTAATGTCTCTCTAATTGACGCCCAAATTAATTTCCAAATTAATTTTTTCCATAATTTATTTCTGCCAACTTCGCGATAACTGTCTCAATAAAAACGAGCCGCGAGGCTCGAAGAATCGCGACTTATTATTACAGTAATGTCTCCCTTACTGACGCTCGGATTGTGGAGAGAAATGGACAATTTGGGAAGAGGAGATACGATTATTCGAGCCTTGCGGTTTATTTTTATAGTTATAAATTGTCCACAACTATAAAAACCACCCACAAAGGCTCGAATTCGTTTTCCCAAATTGTCCATTTTTGTGGATAAAAGCGTCAGTTAGGGAGACATTGTTATACAGTAAATTCTCCGTAATTGACGCCTCAGATTGTGTACAATAATCGACAATTTGGGAAGAGGAGATACGATTACTCCAGCCTTGCACCTCGTTTGTATAATATTGTTGATAATCGGTGACTATAAAAACGGGCCGCGTTGATCAATTAATCTTTCTTTTATAATTCACCTTGTTTCTATAAATCATCTTTATTTTAATCCATTTTTCTAGCAATCCATTTCCATTCCCATTTCAATTCGCGGCTCGTTTTTATAGTCACCGATTGTCAACAATATTATAAAAACGAGGTGCGAAGCTCGAACAATCGTGTCTCCTCTTCCGAAACTGTCCATTTCTCTCCACAATCTGAGCGTCAGTAAGGGAGACATTACTGTAATAATAAGTCGCGATTCTTCGAGCTTCGCGGCTCGTTTTTATTGAGACAGTTATCGTGATGTTGGCAGAAATAAATTATGGAAATAATTAATTGGAAAGTTATATTGTATGTCTTTGTACAGGGTGTTCGGAAAATCGTGGTACAATCGGCGATCTCCTCTTCCCAAATTATCCAATTTAGTGGACAATCTGAGCGTCAGTAAGGGAGACATTATTGTATTACGAACGTTTTAAGCTAGAATTAGATAGGTCGTGTTTAAGCATCGATAAACAAGACTTATCTTTCCAATTATTTGAAAACTATGCGACACTCGCGTCATTGCCGTTAGCAATGGACTTTAACCATGACGTATATATGCGACATAAACGGTCAAGGAGTTACTATTAGTTAATATTAGTCGAACACAGAGTAAGCGTCGCAGTTAAAATATTGGATAAAAAAAAATATTAGCTTTATTTTATAAAATTGACAATTTTATTAGTAGTATGTACTCGTTCGCTTAACATTGACATATGTTACGTACATGATAAACGAAAAACGCAGGAAAAGTCGAATACTTGTAACAGTTGAAAATTCAAATTGCTGCTGTAGAATGGCATTCGGCGAAGCAAGGAAAGATGCGTAATAGCACTTTGCACGTCGAACATCAACATCGTGAATTATTCATATAATTATTCATATTTTCTATTTCTTTGTTTTACTCCGGCCTGGCCTCGAAATATTCTAAACATCTTGAAATTTGAGAATACGTTTTCGCTTTCGCTGAAATTACAATTTAAATAGCCAATGGTCGCTACTTTTCACGCGCGACGAGTATGCTCGTCGTGACACGAAATAGATAAATGCACAAATAAATGCGTAAATAAATGCATAAATAAATAAAATCCGCAGTCCAGTATCTACGCTCTATACGTTCGGTTTTCGTTTAAATACAACATGGAAAAACATGCAACTCGCTAGAGAACCAATTATCCGTTTTCGACGAGTATATCCGTCGCGAAAAAATGGCTACAGCTTCTGTCCTGACGAGTCAAAATATTCTGTACATCTTGAAATTTCAGAATACGTTTTCGTTTTCGCTGAAATTACAATTTAAATAGCCAATGGTCGCTACTTTTCACGCGCGACGAGTATGCTCGTCGTGACACGAAATACCGCCGCTTCTCCGTGACGAGTATACTCGTCGAGCACGGCTAACCGGTTAACAATCAATTCGATGCACTTGGAAGCGAGATATCGAGTTCGAATAAAGGAAACGATGTTCCAGGATGTTCAAATTGTATTCTAAAATTTTTCGGTGGCAATAGCGTCGCTAGTCTTTCAGCGACAGTTGTTTGAAAATCGTACGACACGCGTGCCTCGCATTAGAAATGCAACAGCGGAGGATTAAACCGCATCCACTCACTCGTGCCAAATGGTACGTCGACGTTTGAAAATTCGTTCGGTCGTTTCGCTAAAATATTACTAAAAAAAGTAATTACAATTTACAAATAAATCGCATTTGCTCGATGCTGCCATAAATGCGCCAAATCCACCGTCCAATTGTAACACGAGTATTTCGAATTCAGGCGTTCATAGAATCGTTTCCTATGAAATTAGGTTTACGAGTTCCGCGATCTTCGAAATAGAAAATGTGAAACCGATGATTTCAAGCAGGTAGCTTTAACGTGAAAAACGACGTCTCGAAACTGTCTTGCAAAACGAAGAAGCAGTTCGTCGAGGCAGCAACTTCATACATAATTATGACATAAAGCATAAAGAATCGTGCAGATTTGCCAAAGATCTCGACCTTCGACGTCGAATTTCGACGGATCATTAACCGATCCTGCGGCCACGCTGAAATCGATGAACTTGTCAATCGTAGGAAGGCGAAACGCGGCGAACGTTCGAGGAAAACGCGACGCCGCGGCGCTCGCCGTTTTCCCGGAACGGTCGCCGCGCGCGCGTTACGCTTTCAATTAGGTAACGCCGGGAATGAAATGGACTCCTCGACTATTTTTACACGGAATAGAAAATCGCGGGGGTCATGAATATGCGAGCGTCCATAAATGCATTGCGACGTTCCCGAGGCCGGACGAGGCCTGCCCGATCGGCATCAATATTCAACGCGACTGAATCAGTCATTTTAAGCATCGTTAATGCGCGTCAATTACGGCTGTCCCGTGAAACGCGTATTTAGAATCGATTACTCCGCTCGCTGGCGCAACGAGCATAATAATCAGGTCTTGGAAAAAGTTGTTTCTGCCGAGCGCGGGCCCCGATATATCAGCTATTTACGTCGCGCGTCACTTCCTCCGTTGTCCTTTCTAGCGCGACTGGAAAACTTCCGCCACGATCTTGTTCTTGCGTAGGCGCGCGAACAATTCCGACTATTTATTGTAATATGCGTCGGTTCAGTTGTTGTTAACCGAGCGCGATCGACAATGTCAGATTTCTTACGCCTGGATGCCTCGTGCGAGGCAAACGAGATACATCTGGTTCACGCGTGGGCGTGAATCACTGCGACTCTTTCTTTTGTTACGATCGCGTTTCCCCGTTTTCACCTTTCTTTAAAAGCTTCTTTTCTTTAATTTTGCAACAACAAGTACAGCGAGGTGTTCTGTAACAAATTAAATCGTTCTAGAACCTAGTTCGTCGAAGCATCCATTCGATACAGAATGCGTAAATCGATATTGACGCTTGGACAAGCGGTCCCATTTTCGCAATCACGTCGCTGAACGTGCTTAGAATCCTTTCTACTTTCGTTTAACAATATTTTGCAACATCGTTTTCGACGTACTCCAATCCGAACGCATTAGTTCTTCTTTAGACGTTGACGAGGCACGTAAAGGCTTTTATTAATTGTCTTGAACCGAGACATTTGAGCAACGATTTTTGTGTTCTGGACCCAGGCTGTTCAAATGCTACTGTATTAACGAATATTATTACCAAATACATGGCACAGTTATCGGCGAATACAGTGATTTCACGCGACACAGGATAAATTTGATATGAAATAGAAAAATATACGTACTCAATATAAAAATATATAAATAAATATATAAAGTATAAATTCAATATAAAAATATACGTACTCAATATAAAAATGTATAAATAAATATATAAAGTATATAAATATAAAAAAAAATAAAAATAAATAAATAAAGTAAGTAAAGTAATAAGTAAAGTAAAGTAAAATAGAGTAAAAATAAAGTATATAAATATACGTAGTATAAGTTCAATTTGTTATATTTAAATTTCGTATTTTAATTTCGAGTTAAAACGGTTCCGACTGCGAACGATTTGCTGCGAGTCGCTGTACTGTAAACCTAAGTGGTCTTACATTGGCACGCCGGAATCGGTGGCTCGTAAGCGCGCAGGACAATAAGTCTGGCCGTCTGAGATCTGAAATATTTTCACTGTAGCTATAATTTCATCTTAACGGTGATATTCTCGCCGCGCGTGTGCGCACGTGCGCGCGATCTCCCGAAGAACGCCAGCTATTTGGCAGCCCATCAAGCCATAATTCAATTATTCCGAGCCGGCGTGTATTTTAAACATCGCCGACGGATCCGTGTTCCAACTATCCTCGGAAGGTTAACGAGCGAAACTTCCGCGCGGAATGATCTTTGACCGCTTCCGGCGGGATCCGCCTGGCGGAAAAGCGCGGCGCGATTTTCGAGTCGAGGCGCGCCAGGTTTCTCAGCCGATCGCGAGCCAAACCAACATTCCCTCCCCCCTCCGTTTTCACCTTCTCTATCTCTCTCTCTCTCTCTCTCTCTCTCTCTCACTCTCTCTCTCTCTTGATCTCGTTTTCCCAAGCTCTCTCAAGCTTCCCCTCTCTTGATCTCGCTTTCTCAAGCTCTCTTAAGCTGTTTCAAGCTCCCTCATCTTAAGAGAGCTTGAGGGAGCTCCCACAAGCTTTTTTTTGCTCTCTCGATCCCGCTGTCTCAAGCTCTCCCTCTCTTGATCTTGCTCTTCCAAGATCTCTCAAGCCCTCTCTCTTTTGATCTTGTTCTCTGAAGCTCCTCCTCTCTTGATTTCGCACTCCCAAGCTCTCTCAAGCTCTCCCACTCTTGATCTCGTTCTTCCAAGCTCTCTCTCTCTCTCTCTCTCTTTTAATCTTGCTCTCTCAAGCTCTCCCTCTCTTGATCTTGCTCTCTCAAGCTCTCTTAAGCTGTTTCAAGCTCCCTCAAGCTTTCTTTTGCTCTCTCAAGCTCTCCCACTCTTGATCTCGCTCTTCCAAGTTCTCCCAAGCTCTCTCTCTCTCTTTTGATCTTGCTCTCTCAAGCTCTCCCTCTCTTGATCTCGCTCTTCCAAGCTCTCTCAAGCTCCCCTTCTCTTGATCTTGCTCTCTCAAGCTCTCTCAAGCTGTTTCAAGTTCCCTCAAGCTTTCTTTTGCTCTCTCGATCTCGTTCTCTCAAGCTCTCCCTCTCTTGATCTCGCTCTTCCAAGCTCTCTCAAGCTCTCCCTCTCTTGATCTTGCTCTCTTAAGCTCTCTCAAGTTGTCTTAAGCTTTCTCAAGCTCTCCCTCGCTCTCAAGCTCTTTCTCTCTTTTGATCTCGCTCTCTCAAGCCCTCCCTCTCTTGATGTCACTCTCCTAAGCTCTCTCAAGCTCTCTCTCGTATTCTTTCTCCCTCTCCCTTTCGCCCTCCCTATCTCTCTCTCTCTCTCTCTCTCTCTCTCTCGCTCTCTCTCTCTTTCTCTCATTCTGTCTCTCTCCTTCTCGGCGAAAATAGAGCGACGGTAGTAAGACGTTTTGGCACGTGGTCCTCCCACCGGGACCAATTTTACAAGCGTCGACCACTCGTCAAAGCTTAAGCGGAGCCGCGAATTCCGGCTGTCGGACGCTGCCAGCAAAATCTCCGTTCCCTCCCTACCGTCGCAGACACGGCGATTTTTACAACGATATCATCCCTAAAGATAGCATCCGACAATTACAAAGCCCGTTCGCTCGTGTTCGCGAATACAGAACGTTGATGATGCCAGTCTGCAGAGAATCCCAGTGTTGCTGTGTAAACAATTACTTGCATTTATTACAATAAACACAGATATATAGTCGACTCGGATGCCAATCGTTGTAAGTCCACTAAAATTGCGACCAAACAGGATTCTACAAATTAACTGTGAAAATATAACACTGTCATTAACGCTAGAACTACCGAACCTTACATGCGACTAATGTATATTGTTTTATAATAACACCAAGCTTGGATTTATCTAAACTTCTTACGATTTGTATTACGATATTCGCTTCAATAAAAAAGTGAGCCTAAAAATTTCAGTAAGAAATATTTTTATAGCATTTTGACTGGTTATGTCAAGCTTACTTATTTATGTTTATTTATATTAACCTTGACATAACCAGTTATTTTGACTAGTTTGATAGCTCTGGTGTTAACAATACAGAGCACGATTTTCATCATGACCTAGAAATGAACTTTCAACCAGACAGAAAAATGTCACCGTTTTTTAATTTGTTCTATACATAAAAAACAACAGAAAATATAAACACACAACCGCGACGTTTGCGTCAAGTTTTCGCCTCGATATCCGAGCGTGTCTCGATCGTGTCAGTAAATCCGTTTCGTAAATTTATTCCGCAAACTCGTCGTCGGCTCGTCCCCCGTAACGTCACGCGTCGTCTACGCGCGGACGATATCTTTGCAGCGTGTTCGCGCGGATCATGCGTTCGCTCATTGCTGCGGCTAGGAAAGGCCGCGGAGGGATTGCATCATACGGAGCGAGGCTTGAAAAAGTTAATTGTCCGGTGCGCGGCGATGTAACAAGTTAAACGGTCCGCAGCCCTGAATGCACATCTATATTCGTGCTCGCGGACGATCGCGGAACGAGAGGCAATACGTGGCCGAGTCAACAGGTTAATCCCGTGCAACATTAACGTGACGAGTCTCAATTACGTTCCCGCGATAAAACGCCGCCTCGGCCGAGCCAGTAGTCGAGCTCTCCCCCTCTCTCTCTCTCTCTCTCTCTCTCTCTCTCTCTCTCTCCCCGCCCCTCTGTTTTTCCCGCGATGTTCTCGGCTCTCGTAGCCGAACGCAGAAACTAAATCCGATTCGTATTATTAACGTGCGGAGGCTATCGCGGTTGCGCCAGTCGCTGCCCGCTGCCTCCGGATATATTAATGGCTTCCGAGTAAACGTGGCAGCCGGTAGCCGTCGCCTGGCTTTTGCAAGGTTAGTGACTTTTACCCGAGTCGCTTTAGACCCTCTGTGCAACGGTCGATCTCAACGCGAGCGGACTCGGCACCTTTTCCGCGAGCAACGCCTCTGCGGCGGCTCTTGCGTCGATAATATAGGGAACGGTCGCTGAAACGGCGAATAAATTCGTCTGCGCGATTGTTTATAATATTGCGAGACTTCGGACTAGGTTTGAAATATAGATCTCAGCCGGAAGAAGGTGATAGTCGTGTTTGGAGCTGTCTCGGAGCTCTCCGAGAGTCAGTTTAGGTCGCCGGAAGAAATTACCGACAGCTCGGGAGTCGAGTCTCCGTAGCGAACAGCGATGGGTGCGGGTCGGCGACGGATCCTACGAGTGTTCCCACGATCGCCGATCCTCCGTATCGATCGGCGGACCACGAGGCCGCGGTTTCTTTCCCATCGACAGGCCCCAGAAACGTGCAAGTCACCGGGAATTTCAAGTCCGTTCACGGTTTCTATTAAATCGAGGCGGCGCTCGGCTCGCCGTTTCCTGGTTTCGGGCACCGGTTTTTACGAGGCGCAAGGTCAGGATCACGCTGCCACTGAGTCATCGTGTGTCCGCTCGTTGTATAAAAAAGGATACGATACGCGACGATCGTAATCCCGTGGCCTCGATCGTCAGCCATTGTCTTTTCAGTCGGCGCGCACGGTGTGTTCTTTACGACGCGGCGCGGCGCACCGATCAATTTGCATCCGCAAACGTTGCATTAACGATCCCAGCTCGCTCGGAACAGAATTCCTGGTTGTCATCGAGCTTCTTCCTCCTTCTTCTGCTTCCTCCGCTCTGCTCTCCTCGTAACAAAGGTTAATTAAGGTTAGGCTAACAACGGCCTTCGGACGTATACATCTTATTCCCCCGCGGCGCGGCGCTCCACCCGTCTCGATTACCGTCTGCCGTGCGTTAAAAGACGAATAATAACGACCGTGATAATTAGCCGACGATTTACTTTCTGCAACCTGCTGCCACGGAAACCGGCTGGATTTTGCTGGAGTCGTTGGCTGGCTCGACGAGTGCTTCTCTGCCGTTCAATTCGTCGTCGACCGGCGTGAATCGGTCGTGTTTCTCGAGGCGAACAAATCCGATAGTCGGATTAAATAAATATAGTGAAATATTTAATAAATGTAATGTTATATTTTATGTTCTAAATATAAATTATGTATGGTATGGTATATATAATATTATATAGTATTTTATAGTATTTTATATAATGTTATATAGTATTTTGTAGTATACTATATTATATAGTATTATACAGTACAGTATTTTGTATAGTATTATATAGTATAGTATTTTATATAGTATTATATAGTACAGTATTTTGTATAGTATTATATAGTACAGTATTTTATATAGTATTATATAGTATTATGTACTACAGTATTTTATATAGTATTATATAGTTCAGAATTTTATATAGTACTATATAGTACAGTTTTTTATATAGTATTATATAGTACAGTATTTTATATAGTATTATATAGTACAGTATTTTATATGTATAGTATTATATGGTATCGCATATTATACAGTATTATATAGTATAATATGGTATCGTATATTATATAGTATATTATATGTATAGTATTATATGGTATTGCATATTATATATTATTATATAGTATAATATATTATATAATATTATATAGTATAGTAAAGTATATCATATAATATTATATAGTATATTATAGTGTATTATATAGTATTATATAGTATAGTATATTATAGAGTATTATATAGCATGGTATATTATACAGTATTATATAGCATGCTATATTATACAGTATTATACATATAGTATAGTATATACTATATATAATATAGCGTTAATATTGTTAACATTTATATTCCGTTACATTTCCCGGTGCTTATCCAATGAAATTCATATACTGCGAATGGGATCTTCACGAATTCCTTCTAAACTCCTATTCAGCATAAACACTCCGTCACCCAGACGCGGATGACGCGGCGACGACCGCGTTGAACGTGTATCAAATTATTCGAACAGCTTCTTTCGCTCGAGGTGAAACGGTTTCGTTTTCGTAGAAACGTTCGGACCGGATCTGGTCGATCAATTAATCAATATTCCCTCGAACAAGCTGGCACTGGTTCCTTCGTTCCCTCCGCTCTCTTCGTACACGTCCGGCAGACATGCGCTCGCGAACGTCACCAGGAACGGTTCAGCCTCGGTTTACGGTCGCCGCCGAAGAGAAACCGAACTGCTACCCGTTGGCCGACCGAGCTCCTATTCCAGAAGGGGGATGCAGTTTTTCGGTTGCAGTTCGAATCGATCGAATCCTCCCGAGTTTGCCTCGGCTCGCGCGCGGCGGCATTGCGTGCCGCTCGATAGCAGGGTAATTCCCGTCCCACCCGGTACACGTACCCGTTACACCGTATATACGTACCTGGAACGACGACCGTGCGCCCAGCCTACCTGTCCAAATGATGCATTGGCCGAGCGCATACGTGTGCACCGGCCGGCTGTCCGTGAGACGGGCTCTCAACCAGCACGTGTGCGTCACGAAAACTCGTTTCGTATCTCTTGCTCGTTTTTTTTCTCCCTCTCTCTCTCTCTCTCTCGCTCTCTTTTTCTCTCTTTTCCTTTCTCTCGCTCGCTCCGCCGTCCGTCTCCCGGCTTTACGATTTACCCACACGCGTCCCCGCAAAAGCCGGTGCTCGCTCGCGCGCCGCAGCTCCGTCTGCGGTGGAATTACGTCACGTAGAAATCATGGTAATCACACGGTGGGTGCAGAAAGCGTAGGAATGCAGCCGCTAATTTGCGCCGGCCGGTACACATTGGCCGAGGCACGGAGAGCCGCGCCGCGCCGCGACGCCAGAAAAAGACGGAGCGACAGAAGAAAAACCGGCGGCGATCGAACCGATCGGCCCGGATTTTTCGCTTCGTCCGTTTCGCTGCCGCGAAACCATTGTCCGGTTTTTGCGGCGCCCGGTTCCCATCGAAATCCGTCGACGTCAGACGTCTCGCGCGCGCGCGCGCGCTCGGAAAACGCGCGGCGAGAGCTTGCGGCGGAGTTTGTTCCGCTCTGGAACCGCGCGAGGCGGTTCTCGCTTGTCCGCTCGCGGATCGCGATCCGTCGAGCCCAGAGGCGCAGCGAACGAAACGCACAGCGCTCGGCTAATAATCCAGTGACCTTTGCCGAGCTGGTTTTCCAGTCCAATTACGACGTAAAGAAAAGCCGGGGACGCGCGTCGCTCGGCTAAGACACGCGGCGGCGAGCTTCGACGCGCGCGTTGCGCGCCTCCTGTCTCTTTTAACCCTTTGCACTCGAAGCTATTTCAACTGAAAATATAAGATCATTTTTCTAACTTACAGTATTTCTATTTTATATGAGAAAATGTGTTTTATGCATATATGAAAAGCGACTCTTAGGATTCGTGCAACAGTTGTTAAATTGAAAAACTTTAAATGTGAAAACTTTGTTAATATGAAATTAATATTAATATATATAATATAATAATAATAATATATATAATATATATTATTATTATTATTATATATATATATATTATTATTATTAATATATATATATATATATATAATATATAATATATAATGTATATATATATATATATATATATATATTAATATTAATATATTAATATTAATGGAGCCTCAGAGTCGCCACTCGAGTGCAAAGGGTTAAAGGACAGAGCCGCGAGACTTGTTCGAGCCATTGTGTCTACCTCGTGAAACGCATTGATATGCAATCGGCGCGACGAGACACTTTCAGAAGTTCCAGTCATCCGAGCGCATCATTCTCCCGGTGCCGCGATCAACTTTGCCCGGCGTGTCATTGTCTTTCTATAAATAAGCTCGGTTAAATCCGCCGCGGATCGGGCGGCATCGATCTTCTTCGAACGCGGAATTGGCGATGGAACTTCCGAGACGGTTTTACTCCGCTTTGGGACTGCGCTCGGGACACGCTGTGTTTCGCGACGGAAAAATCGTGATCGTGCCGATCAAGTTTCTGTCGCGACGGCTCCAAGTTCTCGTTTCGGGGCTCGAGCTTCCGTCGCGGGAAGTTTCCAGGAATCGCTGGAAGTGGTAAAATATGCGCTGAATAAAATGTTTGAGCTATTTAAACAATGTTGTACGCTTCGGTATGATAGGTACAGTGACTCCGACAACAGCAACAACAATAATAATAATAGTAATAATACTAACAATAAAATACTACTAATAATATAATAAAATAATAATAATGATACTAACATAATAATAATAATAATAATATTAGTATAATAATAGTAATACTAACATAATAATAATAATAATATTAATATAATAGTAATATTAACATAATAATAATATTAATATAATAATAATAATACTAACATAATGATAATATAATAATATTAATATAATAGTAATAGTAACATAATAATAATATTAATATAATAGTAATAGTAACATAATAATAATATTAATATAATAATAGTAATACTAGCATAATAATAATAATATAATAAAATAATAATACTCAGTAATATTCGAACACCTTTTAAAACGCGATAACTTTTTTCGATAATAGATAATAACTTTGAATGCTCTTCTTAAATTTTGCTATTTCTTGGAACGACGAAAAAGAAATAAAAGAAACTCCCGTTCTTCAACTTTTTTGTCTGAGCCTGCAACGAAAATTAGAACAATGCGTTTTGTAGATCCCGGTGACGCAAACAATAGCAACCCTTTAAAAAAAGCAATAGCAACATTTAAGAAGCATAAAATGCGGTAGGTTGTATCAAATAAAAATACTATAGATCAGAGATATTATTTCAGATTTCGAGAGTTAAAATGGCTTCGAGTGCAAAGGGTGAAATTCCTGTCTGGTTAAATGCTAATTAATAAGTAGAAAAACTGTACATATAAACAAGAAACAAATGTTGTTACCTCAAATCCCTTATTTAGATCTACACTATAAGTTCCATATCTTATAAACAATAAGCCATTATTTTTGTCTCTCTATGAAAACCACCCCCAAAGGCTCGAACAATCGTATCTCCACTCCCCCAAAAATCGTCCATTTTTCTGCGCCCGATCTGAGCGCGAATTAGGGAGAAATAAATATCGCGATGCACACAAAAGATGGTCCCGCGGCTCTCTGTATCGACTGTAAAACGCGATCCAGCCCGAATCGCGCGCAACGAAAGGAAAAATAGTCTTCTCTGCAGTGCCCTCGCGGCGGAGGGAACGAGCGAGCGCTCCCCGCGGCGAGAGCAGGTCAGGTAAAAAAAAGGAAAGAAAGAAAGGGAATCGGAATGAAAGGATGAGAAGCGAGGAAGAAGGCGGGCAGACAGGTGTCTGGCGGCCATCTTGCTCGTCCCGAGCGGCTCAGAATGTCAGGCTCTCCTACGTAAGGTCGACCGAGGAAAGCGGTATTCAGCGCATCCTACAAAATTCATGAGCCGTAAAATTCGAGGCTCTCCGGCATAATCGAGACGCTCGTTCACTCGCTCGTTTGCTCGTCCCCCCTTCGCCCTCGTTCGCCGGCTTCTGTCGGTGAACGAGCGAAGAGTGAAACGTCGTTGTCTCCCGGCCGTGCACGATGCTGAATTTTCCTGGAATCGTGGAAAACGATCGAATAAATTTCATTCGTTCCTTGGAATTCTGGGCAACCGATCTGATTCGTGCACGAACGGGGCAAGATTTTTTATAGGAACTCTAATATGCAGCCGTTTTAATGATGTGTGTGCTAAGAGGAAATCGTTCATTTTGATGCAGGAAAATCTTCGACGCTAATTCGTTAATATTTTTCTGATTAAGAAATGAGGAAGGACGAGACAAAGAAATTGAAGACTCGCCCTGATTCGAAACCAATACGAAAAGCGAAGAGACACAAATATAAAGTTAAATTATTGTTTACGTCCTGAGCAAGAATTATACATGCGCCAATTACTGTGGCTAGTAGGATGGATTTTCTTGATTCTTTGGATAGATTCTAGTGTCAGCTTAGGTTGATAAAATTAAGAGTTTATTATTGTCTTAATAAATGTCTTATTATTCATAAGACTGGACGCTTCTGGAATAAGTCACTTTACCGTAATGAAAAGTGGTGATTTTTTAATGTTTATACGAAATTATTTATACTGGGAAAAATATCAGTATCCTGAGATAACAAATATACGTTAATCTTCTCGAAAGTTAGCATCCATATTTTTAAACGTGTTCAAACGCAAACCCTTAAATATATCGACTTCAAAAAACAAAGTGACTTATGCCACTTTCAAAAAATAAACGGCTCAATTGAAACTGTGATTGCTGTAACAGAAAATTGCATATATATATATATATAAATATAATTTGTCGCAGGGGTTACTGCGACGGTTTATATAAAATAATCCGAGAGTTTTTTTGGTTTTTATATAACGAGAACTTTAATATAACTTGTAACAAAAGGAGATGAGGTACAGTGTGTAGAAGGTAAAGGTAAACGAGTGACGGATGATACAGAAATATGAACACGTTGAGAGTCGGAGGAAAACTTGCTAACTGACTTTTCTCGGTCGAGAGGTCCTCGTATTTATTGGTAAGGGAAAGTCCTTGGGAAGGGCGAAGGCCTTTCCCGAAGATTTTCCGACCGGGGTGATCCGGGACCTATGGTCCGAAGCTGTGTCCCAACGTTTTTATTGTTTTATTGCGGGGTGTACGCCTTGCGTCGGGAAAACCCGAAAAAGGCAAATGTACACCCCGCTTTTGAAGGACGTGTCTTTTTATGTCTGGTCCGCCACAATAATATATATATAAAATAATAATAAAGTAATATAATATAAAGTATAATATAATAAGTATATAATATATTATATTAATATAATATAAAGTGATAATATAATAAGTATATAATATATTATATTAATATAATATAAAGTGATAATATAATATATATATATATATATATATATATATATATATATATATAAAATAAAAATATAATATATATATATATATATATATTATATTATCACTTTATATTATATTAATATAATATATTATATACTTATTATATTATCACTTTATATTAAATTAATATAATATATTATATACTTATTATATTATACTTTATATTATATTACTTTACTTTATATATATATATATATATATATATATATATAAAGTAAAGTAATATAATATAAAGTATAATATAATAAGTATATAATATATTATATTAATTTATATATATATATATAAATATATATATATATATATATATATATATAAAATTGCATATATATCCATAAAACGTCACGTTTACTTCCATAAAATTTGTACTTTCGCAAAATACCGCAGAGTACGGGGCGTCCGCAGCGATGATACCCGCGCTTGCCCCAGAAACGCAGACACCTCGTTTGTGTTTCTCGTGTCGTTCTCCTTGCGTATGTTTCCAAACGTTATAGAGAGAGGCACAGAGGCCGAGACGATGCGACCGGAGCACAGGCGTTACGTACTCGTGTCACGATTTGTAAACAGCGGCGACGACCGATCAATGGCCCTTCCAGGAAATTCGTCTTCTCCGCGTCTGTTTCCCGAGTACATACACCGAGATGATCCGACCCCCGTCTGTCTGTCTGCCGTGCCTATTCTGTTTGTCTGTCGCGAGCGAGTGCGTCTTTTGTCCCCGGGTGTTGTAACGTGCCCCGGCGGCCCGTGTTTGGTAAATACCGAATGAAAATAAATTCCTGGCCGGCTCCCGGGAAAGGGAAAGCGGCGAAGGTCGAGACGAAGGAACGCCGCGCGCGATCATCCGACGTCGCCGCGCGACACAAGTCCTCGTGGGACGCGTTTTGGGGCTGGTTCTCGGCTGGATCTATCGCGCGGATTTACCGTCGTTCTCAGCGAGCAGCGTGTGTGTGTGTGTGTGTGCGTGTGTGTGGTCGCTGGTCGAGCACGATCCCCGAAATTCGGCGCTGTTTGCGAAACAAACGCGTGGATCCGCTGCTCTTGTTTTGCGCGGCCGTCGAACGGAGCTCTCTTCTCCGCCGCGGAATCGATCGTACACCGTTCCGAGAACGTTGCTCGAGTGTGGTGTTGTTTGTTCGCCGGGAAGAGAACCGCGGTGGTGGTGTGCCCCGGGACGCTGTGATCCGCGGCGAGAAAAAGTTCGTCGGCTCTCCCCGCGATGCATCCGAGGAGATAGGAAGGCGCGGATTTTTGTCGGATTGTTTCGAGGAGCAGCTGGTCCGCCGGTTTTCGAGTCGGCTCGCGACGATTCGAGGTTGCGCGGACACCACGTTTTCGAAGGTCGCCGGTGCAGACCTTGATGAGGGAACCGGCTTCTCGAAGCTTGGTCGATCCTACGGAACAGAGTAAGAGAGAGATTTTCGATTCTTCCCTAGATGCTTGCGCACGTGCTCGGTTCAACACGTTGAAGTAACACGAACAAGGTTTTACGGAAATTGTCCGTGGCGCCGCGATGGAGTTTCTTCTATGCGATACATATGATGTTGAAATATTATCTGCGATAGATAATATTATATATATTATAATATTAATATATTATATGTATTATAATATTAATATATTATATATATTATAATATATTAATATATTATATATATTATAATATATTAATATATTATATATATTATATATATTATAATAATATTATAACCATGTTTCGAAATGTTAATTGTAACAGGGGTCACTGTTTGAACTGACGATGGTAATAATAGAAAATTTTAGATATTGACATTTTTTTATCTTTTCTAATATATATATATATATATTATAATAATATAATATTCCATATAATATTCAATATAATATAATATCCTAATATATATATTATAATAATATAATATTCCATATAATATTCAATATAATATAATATTCTAATATATATATAATAATATAGATTCAATATAATATTCCATATAATATTCAATATAATATAATATCCTAATATATATATATTATATTATATATATATTAGAATATTATATTATATTGAATATTATATGGAATATTATATTATTATAATATATATATTAGGATATTATATTATATTGAATATTATATGGAATATTATATTGAATCTATATTATATTCTATCAATCTGGGCGCGCCGGTCGCCGGTGGCCCCCATGGCGTCACCGCCAAGTTAAGTGCCGGTCACCGGTGACCCCCGTGGCATTCAACGCGTTAATCGACGGAGAAGCGGCAATGGTTCTCGCACGAGTCGCTTTTGTTTTGTTCCGAAAATGATCGTGCGCGTGTCTGTGAAGCATTTCCTGCGCTGTCATGATCGGGTTTTTATGCATTTATGGCGATAGATCGGGACGTTGCAATTTGAAACGGTGTCAATGCGTTGCTTTTAATCTGTTAAGATGATTGGAGAAGGAATGATTGATCTTGATGGCTGGTTTCTGTTTCTTTGCAGTTGATGCAGACAATTTTTGTTTTCAAAAATAGAAATGATCTGTTTTGATCCGTTATTCTTCAATGTTCTATTTTTGGGAGAATTTTTCAAATTTTGTCTTCCTTTGAAAACTGCAACTTCTAAATAAAATACGGGCATTGAAATATGTAGTGGGAACATATCACGTGCTCCATGAAAGTATTAAGAATTCCCGGTATTTTGAGGTTGAAGCTAATAGCCTTGATTTAATCTTTCTTTTTGTATTTTTGAATTGCGGCGTGGTGATGTGGGTTAAAAATTAAAAATTGTCCAAGTTAACTGTGAGAAACATAGGTTCGACGAGAATGTCGTTTCTCATTAACAGTTGTAAAATAAATCGAAAATATCTCGTGACGTTATTAAATTCTTCTAACGTTCTCCATCGAACTGATTTTATTAAATTAATTAAATTGAATTTATATATTTAGATATGGGAATACGCCGTATTCCCATAATATTTCGTATGTATACAGAGTAAAATGCGTCGCAGATTTGTAGGTAAATATTCGAATGTCTAACGAGCACACTATGAAAGTGCGACGAGGTGATCTCCAAAACTGGAACAAGAAAAACAGAAGTCGAGTTATCAGGAATGATGATTCGCACGTTAATGTTTTTTTTACTTGACACATTCGTTTTTGTCATAAATGCATAAAATGACGATAGCAACAATAGCGACGATAGCAACAATATAGACATATTCGCAGTCAATATAACAAAATTTGAAACGAGTTTACTTGAACTGTTCACTCATAATACAAATTCACTGTATTCATTTTAATGTTAGCATTCTGTTCTTTATTGCAAACATGGGTTTTTACTCTTATATATAAATAAATAAATAAATGCACAAATAAGTGCGTAAATAAATGCATAAATAAATAAAATCCGCAGTCCAGTATCTACACTCTATACGTTCGGTTTTCGTTTAAATACAACATGGAAAAACATGCAACTCGCTGGAGAACCAATTATCCGTTTTCGACGAGTATACTCGTCGCGAAGAAATGGCAACAGCTTCTGTCCCGACGAGTCAAAATATTCTGAACATCTTAAAATTTGAGAATACGTTTTCGTTTTCGCTGAAATTACAATTTAAATAGCCAATGGTCGCTACTTTTCACGCGCGACGAGTATACTCGTCGTGACACGAAATACCGCCGCTTCTCCGTGACGAGTATACTCGTCGAGCACGGCTAACCGGTTAACAATTAATTCGATGCACTCGGAAGCGAGATATCGAGTTCGAATAAAGGAAACGATGTTCCAGGATGTTCAAATTGTATTCTAAAATTTTTCGGTGGCAATAGCGTCGCTGGTCTTTCAGCGACAGTTGTTTGAAAATCGTACGACACGCGTGCCTCGCATTAGAAATGCAACAGCGGAGGGTTAAACCGCATCCGCTCACTCGTGCCAAATGGTACGTCGACGTTTGAAAATTCGTTCGGTCGTTTCGCTAAAATATCACAAAAGAAAGTAATTACAATTTACAAATAAATCGCATCTACTCGACGCTTCCATAAATGCGCCAAATCCACCGTCCAATTGTAACACGAGTATTTCGAATTCAGACGTTCATAGAATCGTTTCCTATGAAATTAGATTTACAAGTTCCGCGATCTTTGAAATAGAAAATATGAAACCGACGATTTCAACCAGGTAGCTTTAACGTGAAAAACGACGTCCCGAAACTGTCTCGCGAAACGAAAAAGCAGTTCGTTCGAGGCAGGAACTTCGGACACAATTACGACACGAACTATAAAGGATCGTACAAATATATGAAACAGTGCTAACTACAAGTTAAATGACAGGCCGAGAATAGACGGGAAGACCGCGCGCGTACAAAATCGGATCGGGATCTTCGAATACGGATCGTTCGAAACGCGGCGTCCGAGTCGCGGCAAGAAGCGGGGCTCGGCGTTGCATAACGCGGGCGCATCGAATCCATAAAAAGGGGGATCGGTATTATAGGCATACATATATGTACATTGTCAGACGAGAAGAAGAGAGGAGTCCCACCCCGACTCGTCATCGGGCAGAGACGCGAGGCAAGAGAGCCGCGGCCGACCCGACCCGACCCGGGTAAAGGGAGACCGGGCAGCCTCGAACGAGCAAAACAAAAGAGGCCGCGAGGCAAGGATGCGTAAGGCCTTTTTTGGCGATACTCTCGGTGTATGTCGCGAAGAAGCCAGCGGACTCGGTCTTCTGGTCAGGCCAGTTCCCTCCGTGGCGACCGGATTTTTCAAAGGTTGCCTGCGCACCCCGAACCTGTCCTCCCCTGTTCCCATACCGGCATGGCGACTGGTTTATCGACCGGCCGTTCCTGCTTGCCCTCTCTGTCTCTCGCCGTCTCGCCTCCTCTGCTTCTTCTCCTCTCGGTGCTCGATTTCTGACCACCGTCCGAGAAAAAGAGACACGCGGCACCAGGAATTCCTGTCCTGTCGGCCTTCGGACATCTCCGCTGCGTCGATTAATCCCCTCTGTCTCTCTATTCCTCCCTCCCTCCCTCCGATGGCTCTCTCAGCCTTCCTCGAAATCGCCGAACGCGGAACGCTCGTTCCATTAGAATAATGATTATTTATTCGCGGTGGAAAACGTCGAGAACCCTTTGTTACAAAAGAGAGATCTTTTGTAGTCGTCACACGAGCGCAGTGAAAATATATGTTAAATACAAATCGGCCGACTTTAATCGACGATAACTCCGCGAAAGATCATCGTAGAAGAATGAACTTACCTTTAAATTGAAGCTTGAAACCTCTGCTTTAAGACAGTATTCTTGGATTTCAAGTCTGACGCATCCTCGACGCTGTAACGGCACTGTAACCAGTGTAATGCCAGTGGTACGTGACAGAAATGCAAGGGTTACTTCCAAGTGCTGTAACTTCGCGAAAAAAAATCGCAACCGCGTCTGTTTTGTTTTGAATTAAAGAGAAAGAATTGGACGTTATTCTGCTGTGAACGGCGTTTCGGGAAAAAATTTGCTAAGTTCGTGCCTTTTCGTCGAACTTGACAATTTTCATTGTGACGAACATGGTCACGTATTTACAGGGTTACAGTAGTGAGAGTGCATCACACTTGAAATTCAGAAATATTATATTAAAGTAGAAGTATTAAACTCTGATTTAAGGGAAAGATCATCATCCTACGATGATTTTTCGCGGAGTTATCGTCGGTCAAAGTTGGCCAATTTTTACCCAAGGCTTTCTATAACAATCTTGACAATTTTCGGTATAGCAAACATGGTCTCGCATTTAAAGGGTTACAGTGGCGAGGGCGAGTAAACCTTAAAATCAAGGAAGAGTATCTTGAAGTAGAGGTTTCAAACTTTAATTTAAGCGAGAGATCATCAACCTACGATGATTTTTCGCGGAGTTATCGTCGGTCAAAGTTGGCCAATTTTTACCCAAGACTTTCTATAATAACCTTGACAATTTACGGTATAGCAAAAATGGTCTCGCATTTAAAGGATTACAGTGGCGAGGGCGAATGAAACTTAAAATCGAGAAAGGCTATCTTAAAGTGGAGGCTTTAAGCTTGAATTTAAATGAAAAATCATGGTCTTGCGATGATTTCTCGCGGAGTTATAGTCAGTCAAAGTTATCAAATTTCTATCCCCGATTTTTCTACAATCTTTTCGAGCAATGTCTTCAAGAAACTGTTAAAAGCGTAACCGTGGCATGAAAATGCACTAGATTATACAAAATAGAAACACTATAGATCGGAAAAACTGTTTCGGCTTCGGAGTTGAAATGGCCCCGACCGCGGACGCTCAATATTCCGGATGTCGAAGTTGCAAAGAGCCGTCGATAAATCGGAAGAAAAGTGTTGCTCGAGCACGAAACTCGAAGAATCGCATTTTTTGCTCGAAATCATTGTTTCCCGGCTACGTTGCCGAAGATGGAATATCTGGCCCAGGGGGATCGGCTCGCGGCGAAAGATTCGAGAGCAATTTCCCGGCGAGATTTTCTCGGGGAGCCGGCGCTCTCGGGGAGTTTCCGGCGCGAACGAAACGCGGAAGAACGCGCGCGCGCGCGTTATGCATAAATCAGGAGCGACAAGTTTCCGCGCCGGTGTTTCCCGCCGGATCGGCGAACTTTTTAATTTTATGAGCGAACTTTCGGGGAGCCGTTCCCCGCCGGCTGACCGCGCGCGAACGGAGGGAGAAAAGAACGACGACGCGCAACGAACCGATCGGGCCCCGCACGTTAATTTAAACATGGCCGCTTGATGTTTATTAACGCCCCGGCGAAACTCGGGGAACCTGCTTTCCATACAAACGACACCGGGTCGCCGGTGCGGAAAAACTGCCGCAGCTGGAACCAGCTGCGACGACTTTCTTGCGAACACCGGTCCGGCCGCAGTCTGCTTAACAACGATCACTTGATAGCTCATCGGTGCCGGTTTTCAGCGGTTTTTGCACCGTGATACTTGCTGCCACAGGAAGTGCCGCCGCGATCCGCTATTTAATGTCGATTCGTTGCGATTTCTCGAATATTTTAGTACCGGCGAATGTACTGCTGGCTGGAACCTGAATCGATTTTTCCGCGATCGCATCTGATGACTGGTTCGATGGAAATTCACGCGCACGGTCCTCTTCGGAAGACGAGATAATTGCATTAATTGTACTCGACGGCATTGCTTCAACGACATTAATTTCAAATTCATTTACCGATCGAAAGTACGTGCATTGTTATATAGTTTTTATTTCAACGATTGAAGGAATGATAATTGTATTTTCATATTTTATTAAATTCGTTAATAATCGCTATAGTGGAAATAATAAATGTTCATTTCGATTTATCTGTTTAATATTTATTTTTATGGTTGTACCAATAATCTTGATATTATTGTTATTCAAGGAATCAGTATTTATTTACTCGATGATTTCTTGTAGAATTTTTAAAATTTATTTGTGCGTGGATTAATAATTATTTACTTGGTAATATATTACCGTTCGAATGACTAAGTACAGTTATTTTCTTGACTGCTCGTGAAATGCAATTTATGGTAAAAAATATGCGATCATAAAATTTATTTGTGCAATTGAATCCAAATAAAAAGTATTTTGATATGTCATTTCATTGAACTGCTTGATATTTTGTAAATATGAACACTTTATGGACAATTAAATATTATGATAAATTCGAAATTTTAAAAATCATATAATTTTAATATTATTTTAGATATTTTAGATATTATTTTGAATATTTTAAATATTATTTGAAATATTTCAGATATTATTTTGAATATTTTAAATATTCTTTTGAATATTTTAGATATTTTAATATTTTAAATATTATTTTAAATATTTTAGATATTATTTTGTATATCTTAAATATTATTTTTAACATTTTAGATATTATTTTGAATATTTTAAATATTATTTTAGATATTTCAGATATTATTTTGAATATTTTAAATATTATTTTAAATATCTCAGATATTTGAATATTTTAAATATTATTTTAAATATTTCAGATATTACTTTAAATATCTTAAATATTATTTTAAATATTTTAGATATTATTTTAAATATCTTAAATATTATTTTAAATATTTCAAATATTATTATAAATATTTTAAATACTTTCGATGTTATCTTAAATATTTTAAATATTATTATAAATATGTTAAATATGATTTTAAGTATTATTAATTAAAATATCACGAATACGTTAAATATCCGTCTATAAACAGTACTCATTCGGATAATTACCTCAGATAAATATTTATTCAAAGCTGCCGCGAACAATGCTCGACTCTGGCACGCAGCGACCGTTCGTTCTGTTATTAAAACAGCCCGCGATTCCCGGTGGCACAGGAAGTCGATCGAGGGGAATAAAAGGGAACTGGAAACGGCAGCTTTCACCGAATAACGCCGTAGTTCGGGTCCGTGCACGGGGTGTATCATTTGCGGTAAACGTTGCAAAACACGGGACCGATTTATGCAGCGCGCCGGCCGTCTGAATAAGTCAGCCTCGTTTCAGAGATGCAAATCGCCTCGGATGCAGAAACTGGTTGTTCCGGTACACGTCGTAGCGTAATAATAAGCTCCGCTCCGTGTTCTCGGAACGGGTGTACACGAGAGGCCGAGGCGCAGAGGCACAGGTCTCTCTCTCTCTCTTCTCCGGGGGGGCCTCTCCTCGGATACTCTTCGGAAACGATCGCATCGGCTCCCCACGGGTCTCTGCATTATGCCCTGCTGAAAAGTGTCGGGAAAATTGTTCCTTGAGCAAACACGGCTTTCCGAAGAAATACTGCTGGAACCCGCAGCCGGCCGATCGGTTTCTCCAGCTCCTTCGGACGGCAGCAGCGTTCTCTCGTTTCGACGTCGGAGCTCGGTAAAAATATCCGGCGGAAGGAAGAATATTGGAAATAGTTGACGATATAGTCTCGTTTGTACGAAGTAATTTTGCAAGATTTATTTGCAGTCGCAGAGATGAAATTTTGTTTTCAAGAGACTTTAGTCGAAACGATCTTTTTACGTGTATACATTCGGTTTTGGAAATACTTCTTCTGCGAACTTCTTTATTACGTTTAGCATATTTTTATTACGTTTAGCATTTTTTTTTTATTACATTTATTGTATTTAGCTTCTTTATTACGTAACCTTGCTTCTGTTTCTTTTGCATGATACTTGAACTTGAGGATACAATCGTTTTCTAATATTCCGTATATTATAGTAAAAGTTCTTCTTAATTTTCCTTCAGCTTGTATTTAACGTATTTATAATATTTTAATTAATAATATTTAAGATTATAGATATTTAAAATATTGTAAACGGACAATTTGAGAAGAGCCTTGCACCTCGTTTTTAAAATTCTAGACAATCGGCAACTATAAAAACGAGCTGCTCGAACAATTCTCATCTCAAATCGTCCATTTTTGTTTATAAGCTGAAGAAAAATTGGGAAGAGAATTTGACCGTAAAATATTTCTATAAAATATTTTCGAAATTCCATCTTGTACGACTTTAACATTCGCGAGAGGGAACGAACCTATAAAAAAAAGCACAGACTTGTATTATTCTGAAAAACAAGACTCCCTATCACATACCAATCAAATCAATTAAATATTTCAACTCGCATTTCATTTCAATTAACAAAAACGAAACAAAATATTTCCATTTCTCGCTTGAAATATTTCCGTCGACTCGCACAAATCCACCTAACAATAAATCAACCCGTAAATCCGTCAAATAAACAGTTAATCCGACCAGCGTATCTTTCGCCAAAAAGAGAAAAAGACGAAAGAAAAACGCGAAAGGCTTCCTACTATCTCAGCCCTCCTCGAAATAACTCGCGAAACAGCGTGCAGTAAAATGCGCGTACTACCTGCGAAGGCTGGCGTCGAAACGATCGCGTAAAAGGACGCTCGGCTCGGAGAGCACGGGAATTAAAAGTTAAATGTTAAAGAGTTGGTCACGTGTGCGCGAAACAAACAGAAGATGAAAGATAGCGGCCGCGGCGACGGCGGCGACGATAATAAATCGGCGTTCGCGCGAGGAAAAGCCGCCGGCGTCCACCTGTTCGCCGAACGATCGTTTCTCCTCTTTTTCCCGGCGAGCCTCGAATTGGAAACCCGTGTTATCCGGGTTTTTCCTCGAGCGAGCGCCGCGCTCCCACGAAAAATAAAGACTGGTTTTCTCGGTGCGGCGCGCACGTATTTATCGCGTGAATCCAACGCGTGCATTGTAAAGTCCGCCGACCGAGGAGGCGAGATAAACACGCGCGCGTTCCGCACGTAACAGTATAAATAACTTGCGCAAGCATTAATGAATGCTTATCTGGCCGAGTCCGTTAAAAAGTCACGATATGTGTGTATGCGCGTTACAGCCATAGTCGTCGTCGTCGTCGTCGTCGTAGTCGTCGACGACGACGACGCTGTTGCGTTATCAAGGCTCTTTTTCCACGCGCATCTACGCGCCGGCGACACACACACACACACGTATACCGATTCCAAATTGCGCTATTTTCACGCGCCGGTCTTATCTATTTTTCCTCCTGCTATCGTCTCCGCATCGTGCCCGTCTATTAATACAATAAACAAGTGGAAACAAGCGGCGAAGAATTGCCGTCGTGCAAGCAGTTTGCGCGGCGTAATTGCAACAGAGTACCGAGAAACGGCGAATGCTTAATTATTTACGTTTCCTCGCCGCGGAAAACATCGAATACGCGTCGCGCCACTGGTCCCGGATTCATTCTGACGCTCCGATTGCGTCACGCGATCGGATAAAAACGACATTTAACGGCCGCGTAAGACGCGACATTCTTCGCGCTTCTAGCATCGATTTGCGGTAATGTCTCTGTAATTGACGCTCGGATTGTCCAGACAAAAATGGACTATTCGGGGAGAGGAGACACGATTTTTCGAGTCTCCTGGCACATTTGTAGAGTTGCCGATTGTCGACGATTATAAAAACGAGGTGCAAGGCTCGAATAATCGCGTCTCCTTGAGAAGTCAAACTGTCCGTTTTCGTTTCGAAGCTGAGCGTCAATTAGAGAGACATTACTGTATTTGAAAGAGCGCGATTAAATAGAGGCAAATGCATCGAAAACGTTTCTTTCCTTTTCGTAACCACTGTTCCATCGGCACGGATGAATAAACAATTAGTAGACCGCAGAATTTATACAATTTCGAATAATTGAAAGATCAAAAGAATTTTAATGCGTCGATGTATATTTTTAACCCTTTGCGCTCGAGCGGTGACTGCGAGGCACCACTAAAAAAATGTTTGTATCGCATTCGAAAATAATTCTTACATCAACAAAATTTAGATTTGAAAAATTGTTCAAAGTATAACTGTTGTATAAGTCGCAAGACAATTTCGCACGCATAAAATGCGCTCTGTCATATAAAATAGCGACAGCGTGGGTCGGAAAAATTATTTTAGATTTACAGTTAAAATGGCTTCGAGTGCAAAGGGTTGATCTATTAAAACTACTAAAAGATCAAAGATCTTTATACGTTGTTTCAATTTCTTGCAATTAACCCTTTGCACTCTAAACCATTTTAATCGTGAATCTAAATTAACTTCTCTGACTTATAGTATTTCCATTTTATACGATAAAGTTCATTTCATGCATACGAAATTGAGTCTTGTGACTCACACAACAGTAAGACATTTAACAATCTTTTATATCTAAGCTTTGATAATGTAAAAATTACCTTGGAGCGTGGTGTAACAATCTTAATGGTGCGTCAGAGTCACCACTCGAGTGCAAAGAGTTAATACGGACAATTATTATTTTGCGTAAAAATACGCAGTCCAATCATTGGCAGCGGCCTTGCGGACAGGCAATACTATTGGGTTGGCAACTAAGTAATTGCCGATTTCAGTTATAGATGTCTCTCACTCCCATTTTTATGATATCCGTAAATGTTATACTATAAAATTATTATTATTATTATGTTATTTTTTATTATCCGTGAATGTTAGCAACTGGACAAATTGAATGCAGCGGTCAAGGAAAAGCGACCAGAATTGGTCGATCGTAAAGGTGTCATTTTCCAGCAGAACAATGCTAGGCCGCACACGTCTTTGTCCACTCGGCAAAAATTGATGGATATTGGTTGGGAATTGATGTTACACCCACCATATAGCCCTGATCTCGCGCCATCGGATTACCACTTATTTCGATCCCTGGACAACTCCCTTCGTGGTAAAACTTTTAATGACGATAACGCTGTAAAATCTCACTTAACTCAGTTTTTGACCGAAAAGGATCAGACTTTCTACGAGCGTGGAATTTTCAAGTTGTCAGAGAGATGGCAAAAGGTCATCGAACAAAATGGAAAATACATTACAGATTAAACTTCGTTCCAAGTAAAAAAAAATTTTTTATTTGAATGAACAAATCGGCAATTACTTAGTTGCCAACCCAATAGTTACCCCGTTCACTGGCAGCCACGAGTTATCTCGCGATAAGCGCCCGCCGCACCCTTCTGTCGAGGATTCGTCGCAAAGAAGGAAAAAGGATTTATTTACTTAGGAAACGAAAAGAGACGCTGGCGTCTAGAACAGGTTTCTTCGAAATAGTCGGTGGACGTGTTAGAAGGGTTGAAAAACGGCGGCTCGGCCCGAGGCTGGGGATAAAAGATCGAAAATAGACGGCCGAGAGCGGTTGAATCGAGGCGTAAAGTCGGAGGATCGACCGAGAGAGAGAGAGTGAGAGAGAGTGAGAGAGAGGAGCTCGTCGGAAGAGAACCGTGTGTAACCTTGAAACTTTTGTGTGCGTTGCAGGGAGCGGCGAGAAGCGGAAGTCCGGCTGGAGCGTGAACGCGAGAAAAGGGAGGCCAAGATGGAAAGGGAGAGGCTCGAGAAGCAGAGGGCCGCCGAGCAGGCAGTTCACAAGCACTTCGAGGAGTCCCTCAGGCTGGCACAACAAAAGGTTAGTCAGCCTTTACTGCCTGTTTTTCGCCGGCGCGCGTGTTTTTAATGACCTCCGGCCTCGTTCTTCGGGTCTCCGCGCCGCGCCGGTGCCGAGCGCGCCGAGTGCCGGCAGCGTGTCCGACAGATGCTCGACACAAAAATTCACGGGAATTATGGCCGTCTCGCGCCACTACGACCGAACCCGATCCCAAAAACGCGCGCGCTCTTTTTCGCTTTCCGTCGACGAGACCCCCCTTCCCGACCCGACCCGGTCCGACCCGGCCCGGCCCGACCGGACCCGGCCGAATTAATCATCGAATTCCAGCGAAGAACGTGGCTCAGAAAACCTCTCGGCTCCCGTGTTAGGTCATCGAAATTTCGTGACGTCCGCGACCGTCGTTATCTTTTCCGTGACAGTCTCGGCGAATTTATTGCTACGGCAAAGAGTAGAAACGCAAATTCTGGAACCGAGAGAGTTTCATTTCGACGAGACTTACGTTTTTACGATGGTCTGAATTAAACAGAATTTTCGGTGACTTCTGAATATAATAGAATTTCGATAATTTTGTGAATGTAACAGGATTTAAATAATGTCTAAATATAATGGAATTTAGATAATTTCTTAATGGAACAGAATTTGGATCGCGTTCCTTAATGTAACAGAATTTCGATTATTTCTAAATATAATTCGATCTGAAATAATTTCCAAATATAACAGAATTTAGATAATTTCAAGATATAACAGAATTTACATGATTTCTTAATGTAACAGAATTTAGATCATTTCTAAATATGGTAGAATCTATGTAATTTCTAAATATAACAGAATTTCGATCATTTCTAAATATAATAGAATTTAGATCATTTCTAAATATAACAGAATTTTGATCATTTCTAAATATAATAGAATTTAGATAATTTCTTAATGTAATAGAATTTGAATCTTCCTTTTTATTATAACAGAATTTAGTTAATTTCTAAATATAATCCAATTCAAATAATTTTTAAATATGACAGAGTTTAGATATTTTTGTTGTTGTTAGACATAACCTTGACATAACAGAATTTAGATATTTTTTAAATATAACAGAATTTAGGTAATTTTTAAATATAATAAAATTTACACAATTTCATACTGTAACAAAATTCAGATAATTTCTAAATATAACAGAATTTATATAATTCCTAATTATAATAAAATTCAGACAATTCCTTAACATAGCAGAATTTAGATATTTCCTTAAATAACAAAAGTTAGATATTTTTACATATGACAGAATTTAAATAATTTCTCAACGTAACAGAGTTTAAATAATTTCTAAATCTAATAAAATTTAAATAACATCTAAGTACAGCAGAATCTAGACAATTTTTAAACATAACAGAATATAACAAAAATTGAACTCGCACGACCTGGGAAAGAGTGCACTGCGAGCGTGTCGTCTCCCACGACCTAAAAATCATTACGGAACGGTTTTGTGGGGTAGTGGGGCGAGGGGATTAATAACAAGGAAAACGGAATCTGGTCCCGAGGGTAAAACCACCCCAGAGCCTAGTAACCCAACGATCGTTGCTTTTCAATCCCTATCCGAACAGCCGAGTTTTCCGGGAAATTGTCTTGGGGTGGAAGCGTGGGCGATTCGATTAAGGTCGCTCGATGGGAATGAAATACAGTAGTCGAGGGGAGCGTTCGAGGACTCGTTTCAGAGTTACCGTGACTGTAGTAATATAGTCCGATTGCAAATTTTCCCCAACAATTTCACGCTGGAACAAACAGTCGGTTCTTTCTGGTGGCTTTGAAGACTTTTCAAAGTGCCGAGAACATCTTCCTCGATGTGGAAATTCTTTTCATCGAAGACTTTACGTAACGGCGGATTGCTTCTTCATTTATTAAAATCGAAATTCAGCAGAGGTATACAATGATAGTTCAAATAATAGCACAAGAGCGGAAGCTATTTTATGTAATTTTGTAGAATTGAACAAATTGTTTGGATTCGTTTAACAACTTTTTCTCGAAATTTATTTATCCGAAACAAAATTATCGAGCTTCTTCTTCATGCAGCTCTCGATAATTTTTCATAAAAAATGTCAGACTGTATTGACTAATGTGCCAAAAAAATGTATAATATTAATTGATAAAATTAAGGAGTAAGTAAATGACAAGTAAGTAAATAAATGAAGCAAAAAAAATAAATCAATAAATGGACGAATAAATGAAATATGTAAATGAATAAATAAATGAATAAATAAGTAAATGAATCAATAAATGAATAAATAAATGAATAAATAAATAAATGAAAAGTACAATCGAACAAATTGTTTGGATTCGTTTAACAACTTTTTCTCGAAATTTATTTATCCGAAACAAAATTATCGAGCTCCTTTCTCATGCAGCTCTCGATAATTTTTCATAAAAAATGTCAGACTGTATTGACTAATGTGCAAAAAAGATGTATAATATTAATTGATAAAATTAAGGAGTAAGTAAATAAATGAAGCAATAAATCAATAAATGGACGAATAAATGAATGAATAAATAAGTGAATGAATAAATAAATGAATAAATAAGTGAATGAATAAATAAATGAATAAATAAATGAATAAATATTCGCGAGTCGTGAACGTGCTTGGCCGAGTCCAAAAATTCGGCAGAATGTAATCGAAGTTTCGGAAGGGTTGGAACCGTTGGAAGTAATCGCGCAATAATGTGGCGGGCTGAGGAACGCGTTCGGGGCTGTTTATGCTCGAAACGCGATATTTCCGGTAGCAATCGGGAGCAAAGAGACTGGCGCTTCATTCCGACTGTAAAATATAGACGAACCGACGCGGCGGCGGTGGTCGTTTCGTAGCCCACGCGCCGAATAATTCAGTACATTTCCAGGCACACAGAGAGAGAGTTCCGTAGAAAGCAAGTATTTCTCCGTGAAACCGCGACCACGGTTACACGAAGGGTAGGAATTCCCTTTGCGGAATTTCGCGAGAACTTTGCCGCGGCCCCCATCCCCCGTCTCGCTGGAAACCCGGAAATTTTCCAAAGCCGAAACCGGTGCCCTATTAACATCTCATAAAATCGCCCTGGAATTCCATCGTCGATTCCGCAAATTCCCGGACCGCGAGCCGACCTCGATAGAGAAAACGACTCCGGCCGCGATTGCTGTTTCTCTTGCATTTATTATTATTATTCGGACCCTTTTGGATCGTACGAATGCAATACAAACGTTTTGAGATGTTATAAATTGTTACTGGACCGTTTTAAATCGTACGAATGAAATATAAATGTTTAGAAATGTTATCAATTATTACTAGACCTTTTTAAATCGTACGAATGAAATATAAATGTTTAGAAATGTTATCAATTATTACTAGACCTTTTTAAATCGTACGAATGAAATATAGATGTTTAGAAATGTTATAAATTATTACTAGACCCTTTTAAATCGTACGAATGAAATATAGATGTTTAGAAATGTTATAAATTATTACCAGATCCTTTTAAATCGTACGAATGGAATACAAATGTTTAGAAACGTTATCAATTATTACTAGATCCTTTTAAATCGTACGAATTAAATATAAATGTTTAGAAATGTTATCAATTATTACTAGATCCTTTTAAATCGTACGAATGGAATACAAATGTTTAGAAACGTTATCAATTATTATTAGACCCTTTTAAATCGTACGAATTAAATATAAATGTTTAGAAACGTTATCAATTATTACTAGATTCTTTTAAATCCTACGAATTAAATATAAATGTTTAGAAACGTTATCAATTATTACCAGACCCTTTTAAATCATACGAATGAAATATAAATATTTAGAAATGTTATAAATTGTTACCAGACCCTTTTAAATCGTACGAATGAAATGCAAATGTCTAGAAATGTTATAAATTATTACCAGATCTTTTCCATTCATTTGTATAGTACAAAGAAACATGTATATTTAAACAAACATTAACAGTTGAACAGCGAGGCTGAGTCCATTTCTATAAATTTCGATACTGAACTATGTAATTGGGATCGTTAGGATCGATGTCATTACCGCTATACAGGGTGTCCCACAATTATGTCAACACTCGGAAAGAGATGATTCCTGAGGTCATTTGAAGTAACTTTTTCCTTAACAAAAATGCAATCCGCGGCTTCGTTTACGTGTTATTAACGACAAACACTGACCAATGAGCGGCGAGCGCAGCTGGCGAAAGGCTGACGGCCGAGTCAACGCCGAAGCTCAGTTCCGCTGATTGGCTCGGCCGTCTCGGGCGAGCTGATCTCGCCTCTCATTGGTCCACGTTTTTCGTCAATAACTCGCAAACCAAGCAGCGGATTGAATTATCGCAAAGGAAAAAGTTGCTCCAAATGACCTCAGGAATCACCCCTCGGCGTTGACATAATTATGGAACGCCGCGATTATACATTATCACATATTATTATAATCATATTCACCGCGAAGAGGGTATTCCAGACCGCGATTTGTATTCGTTTCTAAAACGAGAGGCACGGTTTCCATCGGATAAGAGCCCGGGATGTAATTTCGGTGGCCGGGTCGTCTGTGTGTTCGAGGGTATCCGAGAATCGCTCTATGATCGGTTCCCGTCCCAGGCTCGAATAACAAATGCTCGGGCGACCGATATGGAAAGCAAAACGAAAGAAGGAGTAGCCGAGGGAAAAAGCAGGCTAAGTCGATCCCGGGCCGCCCTCGTCCCGGAGGAAAGAGGAATAAATCCGAGGAGAAAGAAAGAGAGAGAGAGAGAGTGAGAGCGGATGAAGGAAGGAAAACGAGTTCTCCCGGGGCTCGAGGGATCTCCTCCTGCGTTCCCTGGGAGAGAAGGGTGGTTCCCAGAGCAGATACGGGCGGTAGGGACACACGCGGATGCTGGCCGAGAGCAAGAGAGACGTAAACACCGGGCTGGGAACCAGTGATAGAGGGGGCAGAGGCAATCAATGCATTCCAGCACCTGCCTTTTGTGCGTGTTACAGCCCTGACAGTCACCGAAAACCTGCCCCGCACTTCTGTGTACTTGGCTGGCTGCCTCCGATCTCTCAGGGTCTCTCATTTCTCGATCGTTCTCAACCTCAGCTGCGATTTACGACCTCGTCGCCCGACAAATTCTGCACGTTCTGCCACCGCGGAACGTTCCGATGCTCGGCGCCGGGGCCTCGGTCGAACCGGAATTTAACTGGAAACTTTTATAAATAGACGTTACTTCGTACACTTTCGAAATTACATTCTTTTTCGGCTCTAAGGGGACGCTTTCATTCCGTTTAATATGTTCATGCTGTAAAATAGCGTGAACTTTTGTATTTTACTTTTACAGTATTTATTCGATGATTGCTCATTCAGTATTTTCATTGATGTAATGTTGGTGTAAATATTCCTTCAGGATTTTTATCGGTCAAATAGAAAATGATTGTTCACTGTTAAGTTACATATCAGTATAAATGTTCTCTTTCTGTCTGTTCTTTTTCTGTTTCAAGTGGACCTTTTTTTGACACCTTAATTCCGTTAACCCTTTGTACTTCGACGAGTCAGACTCGTCACGAAAGTATTTATATATTTATTATTTATTATATATTCGTTGAGTATAGATATTAGTCTGTTCTTTAAAGTTGCAACAAAATTCTAATCTCTTCTCATCGATATTTAAGCAATCAAGTAAATTTAGGCACGCAATAAGCATCGATTAAGAAATTATTGCAATCGAAAAATTTCTAATCGCAGTAACTGCGAAGAAAATGATATATCAATTGGTTAAAAAGGGTTCAATTTAAAAAACAGCACAGTTTCTTGAGAACTTGAAAATCAGAGATCAATTTTCCTTCGGAATTCTAGTTAGTCGAATACAAAAACAACTCAGCAGTGAACGATTATTCTACAAAAAAAAGAAGGTTCAAAGTCAGAGAATAACTGCTACGTCGTCGACAGTCCAATTCGAGCCGTGATCGGGACGTTCGGCACCGAGCGAACTTGGCCGTTCGTTAACTCCAAATTTGGTGAATTCGATTTGTCGCACGCGCAGTCGGGAATAAATTCGCGACGAAATGGCCACGCTGCCGGCGATTTGCCGCGTTTCGACGAACGAATCGCCGCCCGGCCTTGAGAGGAGCCGCGCGCGGCCGCTTCCGATAGAGGCCGTACACGAGAATGCCAGGCATCGGCAACGAGCCCGATGACATGGAATTTTTCACGGTGGCTGCGGCGCTCCGCGATGCCTTACGCAATACAGATAATTCGACGCGAGAAGCTCCTGCGAGTCGGCTGTTATCGCGAGCCCGAGGCCCGTATCTCCGCATCGGCCGTTGTATAATCTCTTCCTGTCTCACGCCGCGAGCAAACAATTCGGCACTGTCGAAAAACACAGGTGTATCAATCGTGTGCGGCAACGCTTTCTCGAAATGAGAACGATTCGGTTACGCTCGTCACGAATTCGCACCGTCGTTAACACGCTAGATTGCCGCTAGTTGACCTATTTCGTCTGAAACGAGTCAATTTGACTCAAACATCGAAGCTGAAGGTTTTTGGAAAAACTTCTTTTGAAGAAACTTCGTTCGAAACAATTTTTTTTACGTATATGTTCTCTGTTTCTAAAATACATTTACCGCAGATTTTTTTATTATTAGAAGCAACTGAGATTAGTTGATCTGTCAATTAATTTTATCAGAAATATTTAAGAAAGAATAAATGTTGCACTTGGCTCCCTACACTTTGCAATCGATGCAGACAATTTTTATTTTGCAATATATTAATTTTATTAAAGTTATTAAAGTTCTCAAAATTATTATATTTATATTAATATATACTATATATATTATACTGTATAAATTAAAATTATATTATTATTATTGTAATATTAAAATTATTAAGAAAGGAAATACATTTCTATTTAGCTTGTAAATATTAACAAGCCTGTGCTATTAAAACTGTAGGGTGTCCATAAATTATTGTACAAGAGATTCTGAGATCAAAAAGGGTCCAAAGGATTTCTGAGATTATTTGAAATAACTTTTTCCTTTGCGAAAACGCAATCCGCGGCTTCGTTCGCGAGATATTAACGAAAAACAGTGACTAATGAAAGGCGAGATCAGCTTGCGCGCAGCGGCCGAGCCAACGACCGCACGAAGCGCAGTCCCCCCACTGACTCGCGCGCCAGCTGATCTCGCCTCTCATTGGTCACTGTTTCTCCTTAATAACTCGTAAACGAAGCCGCGGATCGCATTTTCGCAAAGGAAAAAGTTACTTGAAATGACCTGAGGAACCTCTAATTTCTCGCTCGTACAATAATTTGGAAGTACAGTAAATTCTCCCTAATTGACGCAAAATATAACCTTGACAATTCGAGAAAAAGGAGATACGATTATTCGAACCTCACGGCTCGTTTCTATAGTCGTCGACAAACGGTAGCTACAAAAACGTGCGTCACCTCTTCCCAAATTGTCCATTTTTCTGCAGAATCCGAGCGTCGATTAGGGAAAATTTACTGCAGTCGCGATCCACTCTCGGATCGCCCGAGAAGCCAGAGGCTGTTACTTTCGACTTCAGGAAGAGAGAACAGCGCGGCGGGCCTTTGAGGTCAACAAGCTGTAAACACCGATATCTACGAGGCTTGTGTAATCGTCGTGAATAATGTGTTTCTTCGGAGAGAAAATAATTTCCAGCTAGCGCGATAAGATTGCGTGGCTTTTTACAAAAATACGATGAGTCAAGCACCGCGTTAGAAGTGCCATCGATTAATCCTCTGCCCGACTCGAATGAACGATAACGAGCACATATTTCTCCGCGATCTCCATCTTGCGAAAAATGATAGGCGACGGTCTTAACAAAAGATCTGTATTTCTGGCTCGTCATCCAGAAACACACTGATTTGTTTCGTCATCGAGAAACACACATTTCAATCGACTATAAATTGCCCACGATATCTGCACGTTGTCTCGGCCTTTTTTCTAAAATTCTCCGAGGTTATATTGTTAACGAATAATTCGAAAATACGCGACGTTAACGCTAGATTCACGTAGCACAAAAAAGAAACAGCTGTCTTATATTAGTTTATAAAAGCAACGATAAGATACAAGGCGTGTAAATTGAATAAATAACTCGTAAATGTATCTTTACGATACGAATAATCGTAAATTAAAAAATCAGTGACCCGCCATTTGTACGGGTTCCGTAAATCTACTGTTAAAAGAGGAAAGCTCGTAAATGTTCGCGATAACTTCAATTCTGTTCAGAACTTGTTTCTTGATTTCCTTGCAACCTAGCAAAGATATTTTGTAATTTTGATTTAATATCATCGTCGCTTTATTCATCGGCTGCTTTACAAATGGAACGGCGTTTCTGCGAAACAATTCAACGAGAACAGAAAAGGCTTTGCAATATCTGTTCGCAATTTTCAACACGTTTGAAAAATCGCGTGAAATTTCCACGTGAAATCTCGGCGTTCGAGAAATCAGCCGACTCTTCCGGTGACAGAGGATTCGTAAAAAAAAGGCGTCGGAACAGGTTGAGAACCTGCGGGTCGCGTTGCGGCCGCGTATGGGTGCATAAACCCGAGAAGATCCTTTCACGCAACAGCCCGGGCAGGACCTCTACCTGCCCTTCTTCCACCCTACGAAAACTGTGTCCTGCCAGTCCTTGGCGAGCTTTCGTCCCGCTCGGATCAGCGAGAGGAAAAGGATCCTTGCTTCGCGTCGCGCTCTCGCCTCGATTTCTTTCTCTTCTTCAACATCGTCGTCGTCGTCTTCGCGTTCGTCCTCGGTTCGCAACTTCCACGATGGATCTCGCGCAGGGTCCGTTCGTCACCGCGCAGATAATTCCCGATAACCGGCTTATCATCGGCCGAGTGTTTTCCATTTCGCGGCTCCGATAACGCTCGCCCGCCTCTCGACTTCTCGCTGGTCGATCGCGGCACGGCGTAGTCTTCGTGAAAAACCCGAGCGATTTGGCTGCGATCCGACACCGCCATTTTCTTGCACACCGCAAAATCCACGAGGTCCCACGGTGTGTCCCGAGGAATACACACGGGTGTGTCAACGTTCGTTCTTCCGGTTGTGATCGCGTCGAGATCCGGCCGTGAATGGAGCTCGGCCGGGTCTTGGATTTTGGATCGAAAGCATCGCGACTCTCGTCCTCTCAAGGTCAGTATGATCTCGCATCCATCGCGACAGATGCCTGGGTAGTTTAGTTTTGCGATCTCGGTTTATCTGAACGGTTTCGCCGTGTTTGCTTTTCGCGTAAATCTGCGGACGGTGTGTTCAATTGCTCCCTCGACGACGCGGCGGGATTTGAAAATTGAGAGGAGGCGATCGTCTTGCGATCGTTCTTGCGGTCGTTCTTATGATCGTTCTTACGATCGTCTTGTGATCGACTCGCGATCGTCTTGCGATCGTCTTGCGATAGTTTCGCGATCGTCTTGCGATAGTTTCGCGATCGTCTTGCGATCGTCTCGCGATTGTCTTGCGATAGTTTCGCGATAGTTTCGCGATCGTCTTGCGATCGTCTTGCGATCGTCTTGCAATCGTTCTTACGATCGTCTTGTGATCGATTCGCAATCGTCTCGAGATCTCCTTGCGATCGACTCGTGATCGTCTCAAGATTTCCTCGCGGTCGTCTCGCGATCGATTCGCGATCATCTCGAGATTTCCTCGCAGTCGTCTTGCGATCGTCTCGCGATCGTCTCGCGATCGACTTGCGATCTCCTCGCGATCGTCTTGCGATAGTTTCGCGATAGTTTCGCGATCGTCTCGCGATCGTCTTGTGATCGACTTGCGATCGTCTCGCGATCTCCTCGCGGTCGTCTTGCGATCGTCTTGCGATCTCCTCGCGATCGTCTCGTGATCTCCTTGCGATCGTCTTGCGATCGACTTGCGATCTCCTCGCGATCGTCTTGCGATCGTCTCCCGATCGTTTCGCGATCGTCTTGCTCAGGGATGCGAAGGTCGGCAGATCCGCGGTCGCGGCGCGCCGTGGCGATCGCCTCGATCGCCGTCGATCGCGGAGCGATCGAGAGACTTTCACGGTGTTTATCGTAGGAAGGAGCAACGGGTTCGGCACACAAGCACGCGGCGTCCGTTTATTTCTGTGACGGGAGAGAGAAAAGTAGAAAGAGAGAGAGAAAGAGACAACGCGCTCGCGCGAGCGATTCCAGCCGGCATTTGCATTGCAAAACTCGACCGGCACGAAGGTCATTAATTATGCACTCCACGGTACGCAACAATAGAGCTCGACGGTGTTTCGTTTCGTGCCACGACACCCTGCCTCTCTCGATGTAGTTTCCTCGTCGATGGGCTTAAAGCGGATTAAAGCTGACGCTGCCATTTCAAAAAATCATCTCCCTCCGCGCCCACCCTCCTCTTCCCTCCCGCCTTGACGACGCTTCGCCGACGTTTCTCGGGGCTCCGGGAACGCGACTGTTATTAACCCATTATCCGGCGCGATTCAAAAATACAAAAAGAAAAATTGAATTCAGATTATTAGTTTCCACCTGAAGTTTAGAATAATTTATGACAAAATACGGCGGGAATTGTTAATACTTTCGTGGAGCAGGTGATGTGTTCTCGCTATTTATACAAAAAGAAAAATTAAATTGAGATTATTAGTTTAAACCTGAAGTTTGCAATAATTTAAAACAAAATACAGCGGGAATTTTTAATACTTTCGTGAAGCAAGTGATATGTTCTCACTATTTTAATGCTTGTATTTTAGTTAGATGTTGCAGATTTTAAAAGAACAAATTTGGGAAAAGTGTTCCAAAATTGGGACATTGGCGAATGATGCGTTAACGCTAGATTTACGGAGCACAAGAAACAGCTGTTTTATATTTTATATTATTATTATTATTATTATTATTATTATTTTATATTAGTTTATAAAAGTGACAACACATTTATTCTGATTTCAAATAAATGTTATTGTCACATTTGCCATAAGCAATAAATTGAATAAATAACTCGTAAATGTATTTTTACCTTACGAATAATCGTAAATTAAAAAGTTAATGACCCGTCATGCCGACGAGTTCCGCAAATCTAGCGTTAAAACCAGAAAATATTCTAATCGACGTATTGCAAGATAACGATTGTCTGCGTCGCGATTCCAAGACGAAGCACTCGAGTGCAATATTTTTACTTTTTTAAATATAATTCTGATAAAAATTAATTGCTAGATCAACTATTCCCGGTTGCTTTTAATCTTCTCGCTATTTTAAGTTAATTTATCTGTCCACTTTTGTGCCACAACTGCGGAAAATCCGCGGTCTATTGATTACGAATAATCGTTATCTTTGATATGATCTGTAATCGTTAGCTTTGTTATCGACAATCGATACCAGCTATATATATGTGTATATATATGATATATATATGTACACAAACCCGCGTTGTCCGATAAGTTTTTACAGACGAGCGTCTTCGTTTCTAACGAGAGAAATCGTCGGTCTCTAACGACAGAGATATTCAAATTATTTCGATTGACGATGTATGCGAAGCGTATTAAATTTATATTACACGCGTCTCTTAATCGAAATTCCAAGAATCGAACGTAACCGTTGAAAAATTCTGATCGGCGATAACGGTTGTTCGTCATCAATATACAGGATGATTCACGGATCTGCAACAAGCTATATCTTTGTTTTGGTTCGAGCCAGGAAAACATGTTAGATGACAAAGCTGAATGGTCTTAAAGGGGTCATAATGTGAAATAAATAGTTTCCCAATAAGCGGAAGGGTAAAGGTCGTGTATAGATCATCGACGTTTTTCTCAATGGATGCTTATATTTTCTTCGCATATATTATATCCTTTCGTTATTTTGCGCAAAAAAAAGCGTTACGGCGATATTATCGAAAAATGAACGATTTAAAAGACTTTTTAAAAAAACTTCTTTCACGACAAAAATTATTTCATTACTAACTCGATCAAATTTAGAATATATTCTATGGGGATACATAAAAAATAACGTACTCGCATATCCTATTAATTCAGTAGAAAATCTAATGAAACAAAGAACAGTTCTTCGCAGAGCAATAACCAAGCAACAATTTAACTCAGTAATGTAAACGATTAAAAAAGTGTTGTATTAAATGCTTAGAATGCGATGGGAAGGTGTTTGAACGTTTCCTTCGACGAGGTTATTTTTTCAAAAGATCTTTTAACCATTCATTTTTCGATAATATTACTCTTTTAACGTATAATATATTAATATTAATATATAATAATACATAATAATATGTAATATGTTAATATTAAATAATATATAATAATGTGTAATATATTAATATTAATCAATATATAATAATATGTAATATATTAATATTAATTAATATATATTAATATTAATATATAATAATATAATAAAGGATTTAATATATGTGAAAAAAAATACAACCATCCATTTAGAAAATCGTCGATGATCTTTACGCGACCTTTACGCGTCCACTTACGGAAGAACTATTTATTCCATGTAGTGACCCCTTTAAGACCATTCATCTTTCTTCTATAACATTTTTTCCTAACTCGAACTGAAACGAAAATATAGCTTGTTCTAATTCCGTGAATCACTCTTATAGTTCTGATTAATCGCGATGGTTATTCATAACCCGAAAACTGTTTTCATCTATTATAATAGTTAACTGCAACGAAGTAAACGTTCTCTTCGTCGATAATTGTTATTGTTAACGAGAAACGCAGCTTTATTTCGTCGTTCACAATGGTTATTTGTAACCGAAATCAATTTCCGTCATTCTTAATGCTTATTTGTAACCCAAATTCATTTCCGTCGCCTGCAATGGTTGTTTGCGACCAAAATCTATTTCCGTCATTTATAACGGCGACTGGTAACCGGCATCGTTTTTAACCCGAGAAAGATAACCTACGTCGCAGAGGCGCCTGCGAAGACTGTTGATTTTTGTTAATTTTTCATAGAGGTCTAGTGATTTAAGTTTAAAATTACTTAAAATATAAAAAAATATAATATAAATGCATCTTATTTTTACGATAATGCCAAACCTTTAAAATGACTAGATTAACTTAAATAAATATCCATTGTTAGTATAAAATTGACGCCTTAGAAACGCATGCGCCTCTGAAGCGTATGGTTATCTTTTACGTACGTTGTCATATGGTTATCTTTCTAGGGTTAAGCGGAACGTAATGGTCGCACTTGAATCCTGTCTCGTCCCTTGGTCACAACAGTTATGGGTCTCTGCTTGAAATTCTTCGCGTAGTCGTCGAGCACCTCACCTCGTGAAGTCGTTATTGGATTTCATTCCGACGAACTTTCGCTCCACTTTTCTTTCCCTTTTTTTTCCTTTCTCTCTCTCTCTCTCTCTCTCTCTCTCTCTCTCCCTCCCTCCCTCTCTCTCTCTCTCTCTCTCTCTCTCTCTCTCTCTCTCTCTCTCTCTGTTTCTCCTGGTTCGCGCGGGCACACCCGGAAGAAGCGAAGGGAAGAAATTGAATTTGCCAAGCCCCGGAGTTTCCTCGAAGTTCCCGTGACCTTAAAAGTTCCTAGAAATACCGGTAGCTTTTGACCTTTCGGCGAGCATGACCTTTGGTAAAATCATCGCGCCGCCGTTCATCTTCTTCTTTTTTCTTTCTCTCCACACTTCATCCTCTCGAATCCGGCGAAGTAACCGCGAATTAAGACGCCGGACGTTGTAATCATGTCGCGTGTTTTTTTTTGAAATTTCGAATTCGAAATTTCAAGGTTTTCCAATCGATTCGTTTTGATTCGCGAACTTTCGTGAGGTTTTGTGCCTCGTCGTTAGACGACGGATTTTTGTGCTGTATTGCGGGCTATATTTATGCGATTTTTATAGTAAAATATATTTATGCGATGTTTATAGTATAAATATTTTGCGATCATTATGATAAGAATTGTCTAAATTGAAAATGAAGCGGTGCAGTTAATTTGCCCTAATTGACACTCAGTTTGCATACAAAAATGAACAATTTGGGAAGAGGATGCTCGTTTTTATAGTTGTTCACAATCGATAACTATAAAAATGCAACAGAATAATAATAATAATAATAATAATAATAATAATAATAATAGTAATACTAACAACGATGATGATAAAATTAAAATAATAATAAGAAGAAAAATAATATAATTACAAGATACAAACAAACACAAATTCAATATCGTAACTTTCGATTATGTTATATAGTTAATGTTTAAATTAAATAAAATCATCGATGAAGAAGTGAATGTCAAGGTTATAAGTGTTACCTCAAAACGAGAATCCTATGTAATGGTAATAATAGTCGTATATAATATATTATTATATATTATTATACATATATTATACGATTATTAATTTATATTATTTACATTTTATACATATATTATATATTATACTATTTATATTACACGATTATTTAGATTATTTAGCATAATATATCTTCTCTTCTCAAATTATTCATTTTCGTTTCCAAGCAGAGGGTCAATTAGGGAGAATTTACTGTACTTCCAAATTCTTCAATTGTTTCTATTGTTCTGCATTTTGCCTGCTAATCTTTATCGTGACCTAATCACGATCTGATCCGCCGTCTATTCGTCATTACGTGTCCCGATTTCACTATACCGATACTTTGAATAGGATTCTCGTTTCGAATAACACATTCGCTTTCTCATTAATGATTCTATTTAATTTAAATATCATTTATATAACATTATCAGAAGCTACGATATTCAGTTTGCGTTTTTTTCTATCTTACAATCATATTATTTTCATTCTCATTATTATGTTATCATCGTCGCTATCATTATTATTATTATTATTATTATTATTATTATCCTGTTGCATTTTCATAGAAAAATTAAAAGCGCACCCGACCCGCCGGATGCTAAACAAACGAATACATGAATGCATATAAGCAAAACTAAAATATTCCGCGGGTTCACAAACGCGACGGCGTTTCGATTTGCTCGCGTTTCGGCCGGCAATCCTCCGTCCCGTTATGGCGTTAAGTTACGGCCGCGCGAGGAACGCGAACTTCTAATTGGAACGCATTATTTATAAACGCACGATAAAGCCGAACGCGGCGCGCGAGCTTCCTCATAAATTACCGGAGCTAATTAGTCGACGAGGGGCGGGAGGGAGGGAGGGGGGGGGTTACCGAGCCGGTAATTAACCGAGGCTACACGCACTTGTCACGCCCCCGTGACGCCGTGCCACGCAACGACAATCGAATTGACACACCGTTGATCGACAGGGTGTTGCCCCGAGATCCACATAAACTCCTTTTTTTCTTTCTTTCTTTCTTTCTTTCATTCTGTCTTTCTGGGATCGGCGATTCTCTCTGCTCGTTAACCGATCACGAGCGCGCGCGGATTCGCAACGAGTTTACCGGTTAACGACCGGTGTCACGTAGGCGTGACTTGGCTCTCGTTGTCCGTCGCCGTGGCACATCCTTGGCACAATTTCGCTACTTTAATCCCTCGTTCGCAGGTTGTGCGTTCGACGAGCGTGCGCGCGCGCGCGCGCGCGTGTTGCTCATACATATTCACGAAGCCGGATAAATATTGCGTTTCACGGTGCAAATAACAATGCGATCGCTCGGCGCATTAATTGGCGAAACAGGGAACTAACGGCGGAAATATTTTCCATTCTATTTTCCTGCAGCTTTTGCCGTTTAAATGCCAACGAGGATCGTTCACGGTGCGGCGCGTACACACGCCGTGCTGCCGATTTTATGCGTTCGCGACGCGAATGGCTGATTGTAGTTTTGCGCTGTGATTTTCGGGATTTTTTTTTTTCACAATCGAGGCAGCTGCGATTGGAAATTGTGGTATCGAGTGGCCTCGGAATCATGGCGGCGTGACTCGTATTTTGCGTCGCAGGTGCACTGTTTGCTGGCCAAAATTATTGAGATAATTTGGAGCTAATTTGTAATTATAGTAATATAATTATAATAATATAATAATATGATAATATAACAATATAACAATATCATAATATAATAATATAATAATATAATAATATAATAATATAATAATATAATAATATAATAATATAATAATATAATAATATAATAATATAATAATGTAATAATGTAATAATGTAATAATATAATAATATAATAATATAATAATTTATATAATCTCATGAATCTAAGAGCATAGTGACAAGAGCCACTCGAGAGCCACATTTTAGACTATTTTATTTCGTGCATTGAAATGTACATAATAAATAAATAAATTATAAAGTTTCTGTATATAAAATATATATGGTATAGTGTATGTATAAAAATATAAATATATAAAAAATATATATATTTATATTTATATTTTAAAGTAAATGTAATCCATACTAATGGAAATGTTAAACAGACAATTAAAATAAATTATAAAGTCGCTGCACATAAAAATGATTAAAGTTACTAATCTTGCTATACATATATACACTTTAATTTAATAATTTCTATATACAACAAATTTATAATTTACTCCACTTGTCCGTGTAACATTTCCATTAGTACGGATTACATTTAATTTAAAATATAAATATATATATATATTTTTTTATATATTTATGTTTTTATACATACGCTATACTATACATATTTTATACACAGAAGGTTTATAATTCATTTATTTATTATATACACGAATAAAAATGGTCTAAAATGTGGCTCTTGTCACTATGATCTTAGATTCCTAAGATTGTTCGAAAAAGCTCTGACCCTCGCCATCATGATTCTAGACGCGCACAATTATTAAAAGAATGAACAAATGTCCAAGTATTATCCGTAATGTACGGAAACGATTAAAGAAAGACAAAAAAAAACGCACAAGCGGTGCCCCTATTTCTTGTAGCGGAGATTTTCATTTTGCAAAAAGATCCGTAAGCCGAGAATAAAAAGGATTTGACATCGAGGAACTCGGCGATCGGTGATGATAAAACGAGGTCTCGCGGTTCTAATATAGTGGTTTCGTGGCAATTGCCGGTCGATCAGAGGAAAGAAGAAGAAGAAAGAAAAAAAACAAAAAGGAGAACGGCAGGTCGTTCGGCCGACGTCGTTCTAAGCGCTCGTTACACTTTGTTGCTCCCGTTGATGGCGACGGCAGTGTCCAACCTGGAACGCGGTGAAATTGACGGGCAAGTTGATGTAACGCCTCGTCCTCGCCGCTCCAACCGCCTAGCATTCCTCTCTCGACTTTCTTTCTCGCTGGCTGAATGATACTTGTACAGGTTCCGACGATTCACGGCTCTCCATTCAATGGAACAGCTTAATACTTGCAGTTTCTCGGGGTTCATCGACATTCGGGATGCTCTACTGGGTGTCCTTCAAACTAGGAGCGTCACGAAAATACCGTACGCGACGGCAAGTCCGCCATTTTTCTTTCTTCTTCGAGTCCTGCCAAATTTGCCAATTGTAAAATAGAGTCTGCTTCGGTCAAGTCTGCCGCCAAGCACAAAGTAGATTCTTTTGTTTCCATTAGATTGGATATTTTAGATGCAATCTCGTTTGTAGTCTTATTGGCGCGAGAGTAAAATGGTATTTTCAGTCTGCATTCTGGAACTTTAAAAGAAGCTATTTAATAGTCTATGAAGCAGAAAATGATGCAGCGTAAAATGTTATTTACCTTGATTAACGATAACAGGAGCTTGACATAGCGACAAGTAGTTTAGTACAGCTTTTCTTATCGTTGGTGTAATCTTGTTAAGACAGTCTCCACAGTGCCTTCGCCAGTCGAGCCTTCGAAATATCAAAGAATACAAACAATTTAAAAATTATACAAATGACAGAGTATGCTCGATAGAATTTTTTAATTATTCATACCATAACTTTTGGCTGAGAGATTATTACTATCAAGTCAAAATACGCTGGATTTTTCAAACCAACTTTCGTCACAAATTCTCCAAATTTGATCGCGTCGATCTCAAAAAGTGAAATGGCTAACTTCTTCAATTCTACGTCCATGGCACTCGATTTTTCGCACATGATAATTATCTGATCGTTTCGTTTGGGATCGTCGCGTGGAAAAAGTGGATCCGAGGCAAAGCAAATAGAAACGTTTGGAGAATTTATTAAAATTATTAATCATTAAAATTATTATATTAATATATATTTTATATATATCTTATTGTTATATTTATGTTAATATATAATATGTTATATAAATTAAAATTATTATATTATTATTATAATTAAAATTGTTAAGAAAGAGAATACATTTCTATTTAGCTCGCGTTCTTTGCAACTAACACGGACAACGTTCAATTTGCATAAGAATCCACAGTACACCGAGTGTCCCAAAATTACTGTACAAGCAGGAAATAGATCCCCGACGTCATTCGAAGCAACTTTTTCCTTAGCGAAAATGCAATCCGCGGCTTCGTTTACGAGTTATCGACGAAAAACGGTGACCAATGAGAAACAAACTCGGCTGGCGCGTGGCGGCCGAGCCAATCAGCGGAACTGGGCTTCGCCCGCCTCCCGCCAACCGAGCTCGCTCTCATTGGTCCACGTTTTTCGTTGATAACTCCTAAACGAAGCCGCGGATCGCATTTTCGCAAAGGAAAAAGTTGCTTCGAATGACCTCGGGAACCCTTTGGATCCTTCTTAACCTCAGGATCTCTTGTACAATAATTATTGCGACACTCTGTAGTTTGAACAGCATCGTCCCGTTAATATTCACGAAGCGATTTAACGAATGCTTCGAAGGTGTATACCGCGGAAGTGGCTTCGAGAAAAAAACGAGTACCACGTGCAGAGCTATCAAAGTTCCATTTCTGTCGCGCCACCTTCCGCAAAGATCCCAGGCGTCGATTCAGCTGTTGAACGAATAGATAAGGCTATCTAGAAGAGTCGTCGCGCCGGTAGTCGTTACTACGTACGTACGTACGTGGCTCGTAGGAAGTCGACGAAATTAAAATGCACGGGGCCGAGCCGATCGTCGTGGTTGACACTCGAGCTTGTTTTTCCGTTCGACAGGAATGTCTCGCGTTGCACCTGCCTTTCTTGTCCTGCCCTCCTCCGCTCGCTCGCACGAGTATCGCGCGGGTTCGTTGCTGGTCGATGTCCCTGAACCGTCGAGCTTCGTTTTCGAGCAATAAATTCTAGCAGCCGATCGATACCGGCGGTGGCGGCGTGTCGCCGGAATACATACATACATACTTGCGACGACGACAACGACGACGACGACAACGACGACGACGACGACGACGACGACCCACTTCGACGGAACAGGCTTACGACACACTCGAGGCGATGTAACCGAACATTTATCAGACTGCCATAACTTTCGTTTGAGCCTCCCGATGGGGGACGGTGAAAGGGAGCGATCCTCTCCTCTCAAAACGCCGCGCCGGGAACTTCCTCCGATTTTTATTATTATTCTGTATTTACGGGTACGAGCTACGGATTCGTTACAAGCGGACGGCCGTAACTGTTACAAGAGAAATTTCAAGAGTTACCGCATATGGGTTTTAAATGCCGTTGATTCGAATGATTTTGATCGGGAAGAAACGTTACGGATGATTACAATTTTTCTTTGTTGCGATAATTTTCGTTGACGATTAATATCATTATCGTTAACGATTAATACCATAATTGTCGTTTACGATTCATATCGTTAACTTAAATAGATTGCCTGGAATGAGTCAATTTGTCAGAGAATTGAAGGTTTTTAAAAACAATAGAATTTTATTTTAAGGATACTTTATTCAAAACAATTTTTATATGAATATTTCTTTATTAAAATAGATTTTACTCAGATTTTATATTATTTATTTATATTACTATTGTTATATTATTTAATATTATTTATTATATTATATTATTTGTTATTTTATTTTTATTTATATAAAATTGCCGCTTTATATTTATCGTTGTTAAATCTAAGATATTATATAATATCTATTATTAAAAATATTTAATGAGTCGATTTGACTCATATCCGTCAAAATAGATGTAGCATGTATGAATTTTTAGAACTAAGGGGTAAGAAGGGAAATTTAATTCAATTTAATTATTTAATTATTTAAATTTCTCTCTCTCTCTCTCTCTCTCTCTCTCTCTCTCTCTCTCTCTCTATGTATATATATAGCAATAAAATCGTAAATGAGTTAAATCGACTCGATCCAGCAATCTAGTGCTAATGAAAGAAATTTCATTTGATTAAGGGAACCAATTTGATCGACCGAAATTTCTTTTCATTATTGCAAAGCATTTTCGACGATCAGAATTTATTTCGGTTAGATTCGTAATCGTTATCGATAGCAATTAATTCGTTTAAAGAACATTCCAAAATTATTAAACGATAGAATTTATTTTAATTTCATTTCCGTATCTTGCGATCGCCCTGGAGAATTTTTATTCTGCAATATCGACACTGCAGAACTCATTTTCTTCTTCAAAATGCGTCAACCCCGTTGCACCGCCTTGGTAAAACAAAAAACAAAAAAGCGTATCGCAGTCGAAGATCGAAGAAATATTTATCGATTTCGTCGAATAAAAAGTTTCACCGAAACATTCTATTTTCCGCTTCACTCTCGGCGTCATTCATCTAGATTCAGCTTATTCGGAAATAGAATCCGCGTCCGATGTTATTAATTACACCCCGCTCCGTCAAACTTTCCTGGCGAAGTTGCAGCGCCGAGAAATTCATCTACACTCGAGGTTGAAACCGTCGATTGACTTTCCAGATTAATTCTCCAATTGAGTGGGAAGTTTCTACAAAAGTGGTGTAACGAGCCGAGGATCGATGCGAGAGAGAGAGAGAGAGAAAGAGAGAGAGAGAGAGAGAGAAAGAGAGAGAGAGAAAGAGAGAGAGAGAGAAAGAGAGAGAGAGCGAAAGGGAGAGAGAAAGAGAGAGAGAGAGAGAGACTGAGGACAGGTTCCCGGGACGGTCTCGCTCGCTCGCTGTTCGCTCGTTCGACGTAAATTCGTTCTGTACTTACCCACGCCTTCCAATCCCGCGCGGAGTTAATTACCTTCCTCGCTTCGCGGAAACTCCTCCGAACGGCCGCGAAGAGGGCGTATAAATCCCGTCTGTCTCCGCGTACACGCGGCCAACCGCAAGCCTCCGTTGACGGTACAGTTATACTCCCGTTCTATGTACCGGGTGCTCGTCGAATGTTTCGCCGAACTTTCGGATTTAGAGCAGCCGGAATCAAGGCTCGGCCATTGTTCGAATCGAATTTTATTCGAAGGATCTGCTGAGAAAAGAATTTCGAGGAATTCATTCGTTTTCCTCGTGCAAAATCGAAATTATTCGAGTCGATCGTGAGGAACATAAGTCATATGCAAATGTTTGTCCACTGTCGAGTGTATTGTGATAAGTGTGCTACAGATTTTATGCATTCTTGATAAAAAAAAGGCTAGATCGAAAACGAAACCGTAAAGACATTGGAGAAGAGTTTGAGAATATTTTTATATAGTGTACTTACTATAGTATAGTACTTATAGTACAGTGTACCTACAATATTATGCAAGACATTAGAGAAGAGTATGAGAATATTTTCTTGATGTACTTGCTATAGTATAGTACTTATAGTATTATACGAGATATTAGAGAAGCGTTTGAGAATATTTGTATATAGTGTACTTACTATAGTGTAGTAGTTATAGTATAGTACTTATAGTATTATACAAGACATTATAGAGAAGAGTTTGAGAATATTTTTACATAGTATACTTGCTATAGTATAGTACTTATAGTACAGTACTTATTATATTATACAAGACGTTAGAGAAGAGTATGAGAATATTCTCATGATGTACTTACTATAGTATAGTACTTATAGTATTATACAAGATATTAGAGACGAATTTGAGAATATTTTTATATAGTGTACTTACTATAGTATAGTACTTATAGTACAGTGTACCTACAATATTATGCAAGACATTAGAGAAGAGTTTGAGAACATTTTTATATAATGTACTTGCTATAGTATAGTACTTATAGTACAAAACTTACAATATTACACTACTTATAGTATAGTACTTACTTACAGTACACTTTTATATAGTGTCATTAAAATGATTGAAAGCGAGAAGACATTTTCGTCCGACTTACATTTCTTACAAGGTTATTTAATAAGAATATTTAATGATTTCATTATTAATCAGAACACTTAGTCATTTCATTATTCATCAGAACACCGAGCAATTTCATTGTTAATAAAAATGCTTAATAATTTTTACTACAAATGCATAAAAAATCTATCTATCTATTAACAAGCATTAAAACGAATCCCCTTCGAAATGGTCAGCTCCGAACCGAAATTTAGCCGGCGAGACGAACGGTTCCGGTTAGTCTATGAAGGATTAATCCTGCAAAAACCGAGCAGCAATTTCGGGAGAAGATTGCAGGTAACCGGAGGATGCTGCCGCGCCGAGTCTCGGCATTCCGGCGCAATTTACCCGAAGAAGAGACAATACAAAAGATCGAGGAGATCAGTCAGGGCTGGTGTTCCTTTTCAGAGAGTATCGCAATCGCTTCGAAATAATGGAGCAGGCTTAACAGAAAGGGAGAAAAAGAGAGAGAGAGAAAGAGAGAAAGAGAGAAAGAGAGAAAGAGAGAAAGAGAGAAAGAGAGAAAGAGAGAAAGAGAAAGAGATCGAGTAGGGTCGAAGGAATCCAAGAGAGAAAGAGGAAGAGCTCGGGGGAGGGAGAGCGCCGCGGCACAGAGAGATCCCTTCGGATCCTTTCGGCTGTATCCTTTTGTGTCTGGGCTAGTTCGTCGGAGGCTCTCTCTGTCCCCTCGTCCCGTCGGTTCCTCATAATTGGGGAATAAATTGTGGCCAGGACACGGCGCGCGGTGCACGCATTCGGCATCGGCCTGGAATGATCTCGTTTCTAAAAGCACGCACACCGCGGCCAGGCCACGATACGAGCCGCGCTCGAAGTAATAACAGACGTCGAAACGGCGGGGAATGCGAGAGAGCGGGCCGCGTGCACGGCATCGGATAAATAATTCATGAAACGATAAACTAAGGCGCGGGCGCGCGAGCCGCCGAGCGGATGCGTTATCTGTCAACGCGACCCGCTCACCTGCGCCCGTAATTTCGACGCTGATTTCCCCTCCGCCGACTCGCTACCGGTCTACCAATTTGCGGCCGGCAATTCTCGGCGAATTGTTTTCGATCGGTATTCAGGTCCGATCGGTATTCAGCGATTTCGCGCGATCCAACTGCGACAAATGTACCTCTTTGCGGCGGTGCAGCGTGACGCTTGACGCAGAGAGAGAGAGAGAGAATCGCAACATCGCTCGATGATCGTGATCATAGCTGTCATTGATCTTTAGCGCGACCAATTCTGTTTTTACGCGGCATGCTTTTACACGGTTTCGTACATTTTTACACGGAAATAAACTCAATTTTCTTTGGTTACTAACACGACGACAGCAACGATCGGAACATCGCGCGGTGAAATTATTTCCTCGTTTTTTAGCTTTCGATTTTTTATGCATTGAGATACAGTGTTCGGAGAGTCTTTGCACGGTTTGTGCGAAGTATTGTTTGTTTTGAGTATTTTATGAATGATTGTAAAAATTATCCACAACTTGCTAATAAGCTCTCTCAAACTCTCTCTCTCCCTTTCTCTCTCTCTCTTGATCTCGCTCTCACAAGCTCTCTCAAGCTCTCTCTCTCTCTCTCTCTTGATCTCACTTTCAAGCTGTCTCTCTTGATCTCGCTCTCTCACTCTCTCTCTCAAGCTCTCTCAAGCTCTCTCAAGCTCTATCTCTTTCTCTCTCAAGCACTCTCAAGCACTGTCAAGCTATCACAAGCTCTCTCAAGTTCTCTCTCACTCTTTTGATCTCTCTCTCTCTCTCTCTCTCTCTCTCTCTCTCTCTCTCTCTTGATCTCGTTCTCTCAAGCTCTCTCTTCCTCTCTTAATCTCACTTTCAAGCTCTCTTTCTCTTTCTCTCTTAACCCTTTGACATACCGTTTCCTTCGCGGTTACTGCGATTAGAGATTTTTCGATTGCCATAATTACTTGGAAAGGAAAGAAAATTGCTGGCTAAATTTACTCGAACTCTTAAGTATTGGTGACGAGAGGTTAGAATTTTGTTCCTATCCTGTACGAATCCTTTTATTTTATCTAATTTTTACGGATCTTAAGAACGTGGAACCAATCCTATGTTTTTCCACGCGTGTACACGATGTCATCTTTCGCACGCTGTCTTTTTTTCATCGCGATATCCCTTTTTTACACGATGCTATTTTTTACACGACATCATTTTTTACACCATGTAATTTTTTACGCGATGCCTTTCTTTACACGATCACATTTTTTACACGATGTCTTTCTTCACACGATGTAATTTTTTTTACACGATGTCTATTTCTCACGGCATCTTCTAGGACGTATCCACCCCATAGAAACAGAATCGCTGATGTTTCCTGTTTGAGGGATCGGTAGCGAACCCTTCTCGGCCCCTGAATGGCAGAGAGCAATAATATCTTACGTCCATCGTCGTCGTCGTCGTCGTCGTCGTCGTCGTCGTCGTGTCCAGGCATCGTCAATGAATCGGTCGTGAATGAATGTTGAATAAACATCGAAGCCTATTATCAATCGAAGGGAAGACGTCAAAGAGAGAGAGAGAGAGAGAGAGAGAGAGAGAGAGAGAGAGAGAGAGAGGGAGAGGCTTGCTTGCTGGGGCGATCGCGACCGAGGAAAAAGAGTTGGTCGACCGTCGGACAAAAAGACGTCGTCGCCGTCAAGGGAGAATGCAATTTGCAATTCCCGTTCTTGCGAGCCCGTACCCGGGGGACGATAAAACGCCGCTGGAAACTCGGACGAAGGAATTTCGAAATTACTGGAATACCTGTGTCCTCCACCTCCACCTCCGGCCGGTGGTCTGCGCTTCGGTTATCTGCCTCTTTACTGTCGCTCTCTCTCTCTCTCGCTCTCTCTCTCTCTCTCTCTCTCTCTCCCAAGCTCTCAAGCTCTCTCTTACTCTCTCAAGTTCTTTCAAGCTCTCTCTTACTCTCTCAAGTTCTTTCAAGCTCTCTCTTGCTCTCTCAAGTTCTTTCAAGCTCTCTCTCTCTCCCTCTTGACCTCACTCCTTCAAGCTCTCTCTCTTGATCTCGCTCTCTCTTTCTCTCTCAAGCTCACATAAGCACTCTCAAGCTATCACAAGCTCTCTCAAGCTCCCTCTCTCACTCTCCCAAGCTCTCTCTCTTGATCTCGCTCTCTCAAGCTCTCACAAGCACTCTCATGCTATCACAAGCTCTCTCAAGCTCTCTCTCCCTCTAGACCTCATTCTCAAGCTCTCTCTCTCTCGTGATCTTGCTCTATCAAGCTCTCTCAAACTCTCTCTCTCTCAAGCTCTCTCTCCCTCTCTTGATCTCGCTTTCAAGCTCTCTCTCTCTCTCTCTCTCTCTCTCTCTCTCTCTCTCTATTGATCTCGCACTGTCAAGCTCTCTCAAGCTCTCTTTCTTTTGATCTCGCTCTCTCTCTCTCTCTCTCTCTCTCTCTCTCATACACTTTGTGTGTGTGTGTGTCCCTTTACCGCGAAACTCTTTCCGCGTCTCGTCGGTGTGTGCGGGGCGTTTCAGCCACTTTGTTTTCCAAGCGTTACCTTTCAATTCGACGGAGCGAAACGCGGTTACGCCGCGCGATGGAGGGACAGAAATGCGGATAGTCAGCAAGTCCCGTCGTCTGCTGACCGGGCACGTAGAAACCTCGAGAGTAGTTTCTCCCCGCAGCGTCGTCAGCAAGTTCTATCGGTGGGCTCTCTTATAGTCGTTTCCCGTGGCTCGTCTGAAATTTAATGCGCCACGACGCCGACACATCCCTACCCGGTGTCCAGAAACTATCGATCCGACGTCGTCCGGCCGAACGATTCGCAGATTTTAGATTTTTCGCGATTTTATATCTGACCGACGCAGGAGGTGTGGGTATCACTCATTTCTAAAAGTATGAACATCTAATATTTTTGTACATATATTGGGAAGCTTATGAAAACGTCGAGTCTTGTATCTTATCTCATTTGTATTTTGGTAATTAATAATAACTCCCCATTCTGCAATTTTCATTTGAAGTAATTTCATTTGAAGTAATTTTTTCTTGAGTGAAAATGTGTGCAATGCGAGGCAGATGCAGTGCAGGGCTGACGATTTGGTAATTAGTAATCACATCAAAAACTATGCGCTATTTTAGTGGATGGAGTAAGCAATCTACACTGGCACTGTTATTTTTTCGGAAAATCGATTCCACTAGCCACAGTAATTGGTGCAGTTTTTTTTCAATAGTATGACTGTGGACCAGTTACTGAGACTAGTGGAATTGATTTTCGGACAGATCACAAAAATCCAGAATATCCATTCCACTAGTCTCAGTGACTGGTCCAAAATTTTGCTGTCAACCTAAGTGGACCAGTTAGTGAGACTAGTAGAATTCATTTCCCCGATTTTTGGGATTTCGAAGGGATGTCATAAGGCATGTTGACCCAAGACTAAAATCAAGTTTTTTTGTAAGTTTTAGTCTTCCGTGAACATGCCTTATGGGTTCCCTTCAAACTCCCAAAAATCCGAAAAATGAATTCTACTAGTCTCAGTAACTGGTCCCTCTAGGTCAACAGCAAAATTTTGGACCTGTTACTGAGACTAGTAGAATTCATTTCCCGGATTTTTGGGATATGTCTGGAAATCCATCCCACTAGTCTCAGTAACTGGTCCACTTAGGTCGATAGCAAAATTTTGGACCTGTTACTGAGACTAGTAGAATTCATTTTCCGGATTTTTGGGATTTGTCTGGAAATCAATCTCACTAGTCACAGTAACTGGTCCACCTAGGCCGATAGCAAAATTTGGGACCAGTTACTGAGACTAGTAGAATTCATTTCCCGGATTTTTGGTATATGTCTGGAAATCCATCCCACTAGTCTCAGTAACTGGTCCACCTAGGCCGATAGCGAAATTTGGGACCAGTTACTGACACTAGTGGAATTCGTTTTCCACTCCTTTCACTCTCTAAAAATCTGGCTAAAATGAACGGTTTATTAGTAATAACCAAATTATAAATGACGAAATAAAATATAAAACTCGACGTTTTCACAAGCTCCCAATATCGAAAAGTCGATAAATGAATGAAAACTGCAAAACGTCCGATTTTATTACTTTCATAAATTAACGGCTCGCAGATGAGTTTATTCGGCATCGACTCACATCGACCAATATAATTTAGCGCCGCGTTTTATTCGAATAACATCCATCTCGGCTCGTTAACGTAGTCACGACACACGATCGGCTGAATCACCGGACAAACGATTCGCTCACTTCTTGCAATTTCGTCTCGTCCGACGAAATCGAGCGGGCTCGCTTTTTATCAGCGAGCTTATCACGAGCAAATAGTAGCTTGTTCCGAGATTGCCGTTCGAAAGAATATTACCGAGCCTGGTGCAAATAACACGCGACGCTAAAGAATCAGTGAAAAGACCTCGAATATCTGACGCGGGTGTCTCTCGGAAGAAAAGTTTGAGAACACGGGGGGAAAGAAACGCGTCGCTAATAGCGTCGCGGTTGATCGAACGTTCTGCGATCGCAGAAGAGGACGATCTCGAGCGCGAGAAAACGATCGGGAACGATCGTGAAAGTGGGTCGAGCTCGAGTTCCTCGATCGCGTGCGCAAGGTGTTTCGCGCGAGGATCGCCGCGTCCGCAGCTGTGATCTCGCCGATTGGGTCGTTATCGAGGTCTCCGGATGGCCGAGCGGTGAATCAATCGGGCCCCGGCAATAAAAGATCGCGAGACCACGTCGTCGTCGTCGTCGTCGTCATCGGGCCGGTGTGCGTCGAGCATAGGCGTAAAAAGATCCGCGGCGGCTCCGGTTCCTTCCTCCTTATCGGCTCTTATCGCGGCGAGCTATCTGCTTTGCTGGGACCGTATGAATACATTCTCGCGGCTCGCGATAAGATACCGTTCCGCCATATTATTCGCGAACAGCCGACGTAGTTTTTTAATACGAGACTCGGCCGAATCGCGCGATTTCATCGTTAATACGAGTCCGGCGAGCTCTCCGCGAACCGGCCGGCCATTTTCTCTGTTTACGTTAGGCGAGCCCGCGGAGGAATCGCTGAGTAGGCGGATAGATTTAATGGCCGGAGCTGTTCGAGTATGCTTCAGAGAGGTTTCCAGTCTATTTGCAGATCGTTCCGAGCCTTCCCACAGTACAGGGCTGGGCGTTCGCCGAATCAAATTTTATTCGAGATGCACCGCTCGAATAAATTATAAGGTAGAAGAATTTCTCGTGAAATTCGGCCGAGTTTGACTGACGATAATTCCGCGGAAAATCATTGCAAGACCATGACTTTTCTTTTAAATTCGAGCTTAAAGTTTCTACTTTAAGATAGCCTTCCTCGATTTTAAGTTTCATCCGCCCTCGCCACTGAAACCCTTTAAATGCGAGGCCATGTTTGATATACTGGAAATTGTCAAGGTTGTTATAGAAAAACTTCGATTAAGATTGGCCAACTTTGAGTGACGATAACTCTACGGAAAAGCGTCGCAAGACCATGACTTTTCTTTTAAATTAAAGCTTGAAACCTCTACTTTAAGACAGTATTTCTAGATTTTAACTGTGATGTACTCTCGCAACTGTAACCCTTTAAATGCGAAACTATGTTTGCTACCCTGAAAATTGTCAAGATTATTGCAGAAAACCTTCTGTAAAAATTGGCCTATTTTGGCTGACTATAACTCCGCGAAAAATCATCGTACGATCATAACCTTTCTTTTAAATTAAAGCTTAAAGCCTCTACTTCAAGATAGTATTTCAGAATTTCAACTATGATGAACTCTCACCACTGTAACCCTGTAAATATGTGACCATGTTCGTCATATTAAAAATTGCCAAATTTGACGATATGCACAAACTTCATAAAATTTTTTACGAAGATGCCGTTTGCAGTAGAATGATGCTTGATCCTTCGCCTTTAATTTAAAAAAAAATAATCGAGGTTACGATTTTTTTTTGCAAAGTTACAGCACTTCGAAGTAACCCTTTCTTTTTTGTCATGTGTCATCGCCATTGGCGGTACAATGGCGGGAGCGTATTAAACTTGAAATTCAAAAACCTTGTCCGAAAGTAGAGATTTCAAGCTTCAATTAAAAAGCAAGGTCATCTCCCTGCGACAACTTTTCGCGGAGTTATCGTCGGTCAAAGTAGGCCGATCTTTACCCAAAGTTCTCCATGCTATCATTCTTATTCGAAGAGTTTATTCGAAATATTTCTCGAATAATACTTTATTCGAAGAATTAATTCGAAGTATTCTAATATAAAATACATATAGTATAAAATTTTATTCGAAAAATTGATTGGAATAACACCTAATTCCGCTGCAGAGAAGACGATCTTCCCCTCGATCGAGAAGTCTAATTAATTGGTCCATTTGTTCTGGTTTTTAAACTCGGAAAAATGCGCTCGCCGCAGTTCATTCGGATTTGTCAAAGCAGAGCAGGTGACAATGGAATCGCAATATCAACGGGGGGAGGGGAAGAGGTATAGCGTCGTTCGTTTTACGTGTTCCGGCACGGAAGCGTAAAATCGAGCGGATCGCGTCGAGGAAGCGTGTTCCAGAGAAAGCTTGCCGAAAGAGTACTACAGCATCGCGCTCGACGTTTCACGGCAAACCGTCGTAAATCAGCGCGATAACGTCTTACTTCCGTCGATAAACTGTAGGACGAGCTATCGCAAGCAGTTAACAAATGTTTCGCGAGTTTCCCGGCGTTTCCCGTGTCGAGGTCGTTCGATGACCGATCGCGCTTCGCGATTATAATTCTCCGGCATTATCGGCGCTCTCGAACGGAACCCTTGAACAATACGCTCCCTCGAGCTCTCCCTCGATTTTTCACTAACGTCGGAACGGTTCGATTCCGTTTCGATCCAATCGAATCATCGAGCAAGTCGGAGCCGTCGATTTAACGTCGAACGTTCTCCGCGTCGAAGCGGATTCGCGGGTGTAAAATCGGAGTGTTTTCGTCGCGCTCTACGGCATTAAAATCGCGCGTGGAGGAGTTTCTTTTTGCGGTCGGAGAGGAGAGTCGAACCGGCGAACGGCGCGAATTAATTGAAGCGACAGGGGTCGACGGGGGTCGAGCTGTCGGCCGCGGGTTGATTCGCTTGCCCCGGAGAGTGTTCCTCTTTTGTGCGAGTTACCCCGTTAATGCGTCCCCTTTTCACGCAGCCCGCGGCCCGGTAAATAACAAATGCCTGAATATTATGCCGCGGCCATTTTGACCGTGGCTTCGGGGCCGTCGCGTCGCGACGCGAAGAAAAGGGGCGGCTTGTGGGGGGGATTGAAAGCGGCGGGCCGAATTGTTTAACCCATTAACTAAGCAATTATTTACAGATAGGAACGGGAGATTGAACATCTCTCGTCTCCCGGTGAAAGGGATTCGACGATCCTCGCTCGTCCGTCGTCGACTCCTCGACGAAACATCGCGCGCGCGCGCGCGTGGAGTGCGCCCACTTGCGCCCGAGAACGCCGAGGAACGCCTCGATAATCGTCCGCGATCCCGTAATTAAACGTTCGCTTAGCTCGCTCAATTAATTTTCGCTTTCAAAGGCTTTCCATCCCAGCTACGGGAATCGCGTTATGAATAAAAGAAACGAAAGCCACCGACGATTAAACGTACGCCTGTTTAAACGCGGGAATCGCGCCGACACGCGCGGATTCGAAACGGCGCTTTGCGGGGAAAACGATCCGCCGGTTCTCTCCAAAGCGATTTGTAATAGTTTATTTGAGTTTATGTGTTTGTGCATATGGGTAAGCACTCATTTTTACAATGCCAGTCGCGAGGACTGTCGTTTGTAGCGAATGATAATATCCTGACAATGCAAGAGTTGCTTTAAAGTGCTGTAACTTTGCGAAAATAGAGCGCAGTCGCGGTTTCTTTTTTTTTTATTGAAGAGCAGGAATGGAACTTTCTTCGACTGCAGATGACATCTCTGAACTATTTTTTATGAGATCTGTGCAGTTCGTCAAACTTGGCAATTTTTGGTACGAGAAACATGGTGTCGTATTTAGGTGGTTATCGTGGCGAGGGTGCATCAAACTTAAAATCGAGGAAGACTGTCTTAAAGTAGAGGTTTCAAGCTTTAATTTAAGGACAGAGATCATTATCCTACGATGATTTTTCGCGGAGTTATCGTCAGTCAAAGCAGACCAATTTTTACCCAAGGTTTACTGTAATAACCTCGACGATTTTCAGTATAGCGAACATGGCCTCGCATTTCAAGGATTGTAGTAGTGAGGCTACATCACACTTAAAATCCAGAAATACTGTCTTAAAGTAGAGATTTCAAGCTTCAATTTAAAAGAAGAGTTATGGACTTATGATGATTTTTCGCGGAGTTATCGTCAGTCAAAGTAGGCCAATTTTTACCCAAGGTTTTCTGTAATAACCTCGACGATTTTCAGTATAGCGAACATGGCCTCGCATTTAAAAGTTACAGTGGCGAGGGCGGGTGAAACTTAAAATCGAGAAGTACTGTCTTAAAGTAGAGGTTTCAAGCTTTAATTTAAAAGAAAAGTCATCGCTTTGCGATGATTTTCCGCAGAGTTATCGTCAGTCAAAGTAGGCCAATTTTTACCCAAGGTTTTCTGTAATAACCTCGACGATTTTCAGTATAGCGAACATGGCCTCGCATTTAAAAGATACAGTGGCGAGGGCGGGTGAAACTTAAAATCGAGAAATACTGTCTTAAAGTAGAGGTTTCAAGCTTTAATTTAAAAGAAAAGTCATCGCTTTGCGATGATTTTCCGCAGAGTTATCGTCGATCAAAGTCAGTCAATTCCCATCCAAAATTTTTCTCAGCTACAATTTTTTCGAGCCGCGTATTTTCCTTTTTATCGTTTGCCCCCGGTCTAAATAAAACAACCACATAAATAAACACGATCGGGACAAGATAGGTTAGGCGAAAATGTAACACCGGGATCTGTTGTATCAAATTTGATTAACATGACAGCGTGTTCGCGGGACAACGGGAGCGCGCGATTTTAATCGAACACGGGGGGAACGAGGGGGCGGTGTGATTAAACGTTGAGCCCGGGGCTCAATTAGCGTCGCGCCCGGATAAACAAAATGGAAATGCGGCTCGGAATCGCCGGATAATCGAAGGGAAACCGATCGACCGGCGCTGCACATACAGAGCGGGGAAAAAAACGGACTTGCATCCGCGTGCATTTGCATCGGCGGAAATGTCACCGGCTCTCTAGCGGTGTTTGTCATCGCGCTGGCATGCAATTACATAATTAATGTAGCGGCCGGCCGCCGCGATAATAATGACGGGGACTGTATAACGCAGCCGATTGGTCTCCCAAGGCCTCGAATTCCTCGGGACCGATACAGCGGGCCCCGCCGCGATCGGCCGCCGCAGATGTGAAAGCGGCCGTGTCGCTCGAGATCTGGCCGGGTTCTCGGATTCGAGAGGAAGCCGCGATAACGATAAAACTGTGCACGATTTCATTAATTGGAAAGCGCCGCCGACGAGAATATTCCGGCCGGCCAATGTCAATGTTCCGCGGCTTCGAACTCGGCGAAACAATTCGCTTTAAAAACGCGACACTCACAACGGTGTTTCATGAAATTGTTCGTTTATCTAGCGTCGACGGGCCCGGGATGCCCTTTGAATTTTTCTACAATAAATCAACGATGATAAGATAATACGAAATGATGTTTATATGAAATGTAATAAATGAATTGTACGGTTGGTGTTTAAATCGATTAAAACACTCGGTGACGAACCGCGAATTTTATCCGTTTTTCGCGGCAACGTCGAGTAAATGTAATTTAAATCAGCGAGAAGATTAAAAGAATTGTTTAATGACAATGTATTTTGTTTGTAGTTCGTTGAAATATAATAAAATATGAAATATAATAAATGAGGTATGGTAAATGAATGATAGAGTATTGTTTACAATCTATTGAAGTGTGATAAAATATGAAATATATTATAAATTAATTATAGAGTGTTGTTTAAAATCTATTGAAGTATAATAAAATATGAAATATAATAATTGAAATATATTAAAATATGAAATATATTAAAATATGAAATATAATAAATGAATTATAAAGTTGGTGTTTAAATCGATTAAAATTCTCAGTGACGAACCGCGAATTTTACGCATTTGTGGCAACATCGAGTAAACGAGCGAATATTAAATAAGGCGAAAAATACTAAAATAATTATAAAATCACAATGTATTATCTACAATCAGTTAAAACGATTAAAGAAAAAAACGAACTTGCCGTTAAGTTTCCGTATCTTGAAAACGACGCGGACAATGTGTATTCTGCATAAAAATCCGCGGTCTAATGGCCGCGCACGCGGCAATCGCCGAGACTTCTCCTCGATTAAGAGACCGCCGCATCATTGTTGTTTTATTGTTGCAGTAAAATGGCGACGGTGTCGTGCACGTCAGTCGTTGGAAAGTTATTTCGCGCGTCCGAGATGGAATTTTTACTTTCTCCTCGGTGATTTTCTCGGACAAAGCGATTCTTTCTCGTTAGCTGCGTTTTCACGCTCTATTTTTGCTCGGCATTTTTATAGTTTTATATATATAGAGAACGAGAGAGAGACAGAGAGAGAGAGAGAGAGAGAGAGAGAGAGAGAGAGAGAGAGAAGAGCGAACGGAAAAGAAGTCGGCATGCTCGTCGATCCGCGTTTTCTCGCCCCGCGATCGGCGGCCCGACTTTCTTCTCCCAGTCATTTACGACCCGAGCATCGGATTATTTTCGTCGCGCTTTAGAGGCGGAACAACGCGCGCCGGTCCTCGCCGCTTTCCCATTATATTCGACGCTTTGATCTCTCTCTCTCTCTCTCTCTCTCTCTCTCTCTCTCTCTCTCTCTCAAGCTCTCTCAAGCTCTCTCAAGCTCTCTCTCTCTCTCTCTCTCTTGTCACTCAAGCTCTCTCAAGCTCTCTCAAGCTCTCTTTCTTGTCTCTCAAACTCTCTCAAGCTCCCTCTCGCTCTCTCAAGCTCCCTCTCGCTCTCTCAAGCTCTCTCCCACTTCTCTCTCAAGCTCTCTCAAGCTCTTTCAAGCTCTCTCAAGCTCTCAAGCTCTCTCCCACTTCTCAAGCTCTCTCGAGCTCTCTCAAGCTCTTTCAAGCTCTCTCTCTCTCTCTCTTAATCTCGCTCTCTCAAGCTCTTTCTCCCTCTCTTGATCTCACTTTCAAGCTCTCTCTCTCTCTCTCTCTCTCAAGCTCTCTCTTGCTCTGTCAAGCTCTCACAAGCACTCTCAAGCTATTACAAGCTCTCTCTCTCTCTCTCTCTCTCTCTCTCTCTCTCTCTCTCTCTCTCTCTTGATCTTGATTGTAATTCGACGAATTGATTCACAACCCTTCTTCCAACACTTTCGCCGTCGCCGTTATGTATCCATTCAGAACCGACCGAACGGACAGCGACGACAACGCGACGTCGACGTCGCGACGAAATCGAAGGACTTTCGATAGAAACGATATCTATCGTTGACGCCCCTTTTCGCGTTCGAAGCCAAAACGTCGCGGAACAGTGAAAAAATATCGGAAATCCCTTAAGGACGAATAAAAACGCGCCTCGTCTCGCTTGCATTCGCAGTAAAACCGAGGGTCGAACGACGACGCGTTGCTCGGACACGATTTCTTTAACGAAGCAGGCAGCACGGCGTTCGTCGCGCCGCCGCGGTCTGTGCACGGTTTCGCGTCAGCGTTGGGAAATGTGTGTCACAGCGAGACGGCGAAGTAAACGGCTCCCCGGGCAGAAGAAAGAAGAGTCGCGGAACGATTTTCACGTTTAATTGCCGTTTCGAAAGCACACGGCCGAACGTGTGAGTCACTCTGCGCAACTATGTGGCATGAGCGCCGACGACCGCGTGTTTCAGACTCGTTACGTCGTCTTGCTGTCCGGCATTCGAGCGCGGACTGCACGCGACCGCTCGCGAACGAGTTAATTAAACTCTTCGGCCGCGGAGCACCGGGTAGAATTCATCCAGGTGGAGCCGTCGATGCGCTGCAAGTTTCATGGAAACCGAGGCAAACGAGATAGCATTAAACGCTTCGGATTTCTCTGCTCGTATTTTGAGGGAAAAAGAGTCGACGAACGAAAGGCTGCGTTTATGCGAATCGTTCGCAGTATCGAAGAAACCTTCAGATCTGTGGCCATGTCTCAAATAACATTATTAATTAATCTCGCCACTGTTCCACTAGAAATTATTTTAAATAACGTGGCGTTTTATTTTATAATTATTAGAGAAATAATTACTAGGGATAATTGTTGCTCCGCGGAAATTATACGATGATATAATTCTTTTAGCTCTGTACAATAATTTCTCGCTAATTCGCGCTCGGATCGCGCTCGAGAATGGACAATTTTGGAAGAGGGGAACCTTTTTTGCCTCGTGGCTCGTTTCTACACAGTGTCTCAAAAATGTCTCACAATCCGAAAGTAGCGGGTTCCTCAGGTTATTTGAAGCAACTTTTTCCTTTACAAAAATTTTCTCCGAGGCACCGTTCACGAGTTATTAACGAAAAACAATGACCAATGAGAGGCGAGCTCAGCTTCGCGGGCGCGAGGGCGCTTCGTGCGCTGGTCGGCTGGGCCGCCTCGCGTCAGCCATACTCGATTCTTATTGGTCACTGCTTTTTCGTTAATAACTCGTTAACGGTGCCTCGGAGAACATTTTTGTAAAGGAAGAAGTTGCTTCAAATGATCCGAGGAACCCGCCATTTCCGGTTTACGAGACATTTTTGGGACACTCTGTATAATCACCGGTTGTCAACGATTGTCACCGATTAAAAACGAGCCGATTTAAAACACAGCTCGAATGAAATGAATAATATTTATGCGCGATCCGAGCGCGAATTAGGGAGAAATTACCGTAACTTTTTATTCTGTCATCCTTGCTTTTTGCAAGACGACAAAATCTCTGGCTGTGTTGATCGTCCGACGTTGTTATCATCCGATAACGAGGCACATTTTTCCGAAGAATAAGACGCTTCTTTCGTCTACTCTGGCAGCGGAACGATTTTTTTTCTACCGCGACGATAGAGAAGATGCACGGCGTAACAAGCTCGCCCGATTCGCTTCGATCCGATCCCATTCGATCCGATCGCAACGTCCGACAAGAAATTCGCGCGCGATGACTCAGCCCGTTCCAGGCTAGATTCTCTTGCCGGTAATTCGCACGGCATGAATCGTTGCGCTCGTTAAGACGAGACGCTCGACGATGCAAACACATGCACGTAGCCGCTCGTTGCGAAACACGGGCAAATTGATGCACGTTTAAAAAGCGTGACGTGGAAGAACCATGAGCAACACACGTACACATGTAGACAGAGAGGGAGAGAGAGGGGGGAGAGACAATCTACGGGAATATCGCTGGGGCCGACACCCGGCAATCAATAAAACCAGCACAGTTTTTAGTATCCTTGTGCGAAATGTCGTACCACCTGCATTTTTGCCTAACTTTATTAGTCGAGGATACAATGTGGTCACTAAATGACTGGATGATACGAAACGAAAGCAACTTTTACAGATACATGTTTCGTTAATTTTATGTTATTTTTATTTGGAAATACGCATCGGGTATAGAAATTATAGCAGAGAAAAATTTTAGGTGGAAATTGGCTAACTTTGACTGACGATAACTCCGCGGAAAATCATCGCAAAACTATGACTTTTCTTTTAAATTGAAGCTTGAAACCTCTGCTTTAAGATAGTCTTTTTGGATTTTAACTGTGATGTACCCTCGCCACTGTAACCCTTTAAATGCGAGGCTATGTTTGCTGTACTGAAAATTGTTAAGGTTATTACGGAAAACCTTGGGTAAAAATTGGTCTACTTTGGCTGACTAGAACTCCGCGAAAAATCATCGTAAGACCATGGCTTTTCTTTTAAATTAAAGCTTAAAGCCTCTACTTCAAGATAGTAATTCTCGATTTTAAGTACCTCCCGCCCTCGCCACTATAACCCTTTAAATTCGAGGCCATGTTTGCTATCTTGAAAATTGTCAAGGTTATTATAGAAAACCTTGGGTAAAAATTGACCTACTTTGACTCACGATAACTCCGCGAAAGATCATCGTAGAATAACGATCTTTCTACACAAATTAAAGCTTGAAACCTCTACTTTAAGACAGTATTTCTAGATTTTAAGTATGATGCACCCTCACCACTGTAACCCTGTAAATGTGTGACCATGTTCGTCACATTAAAAATTGCCAAGTTCAACGACATGCACGAATTTTGTAAAATTTTTTTCGGAGATGCCGTTCACAGCTGGATGAAGTACGATCTTTTTCCTTTAATCTAAAAAAAAAGAAACGCGGCTACGATTTTTTCTCGCGAAGTTACCGCGCTTGGAAGTAAACCTTGCATTTTGGCCATGTGTCATCGCCATTGACGTCACAGCGACGAGAGTGCATCAAACTTAAAATCCAAAAACCTTGTCCGAAAGTAGAGGTTTCAAGCTTTAATTTAAAAGCAAGGTCATTTCCCTGCGACAACTTTTCGCGGAGTTATCGTCGGTCAAAGTTGACCAATTTTTACCCGAAGTTTTCTATGCTAGAACTTTCCTGGTGGACGTAATTAACGAATATTTTTCAGTATTACTTTACGCAAAATAAAAATTGTTTAGCACAATTATAACACACGGAAGCGAACTAAAAACGTATTTATTTGTTTGATAATTTTTATCAACTGAAAAGAAGATGGCCATCACGTACTACTCGTGCTCCATTTTATTACCGAGCAGTTACGGAACAGCGTGGGATGGCTGTTGGAACAGTTATTTAGCGGAAACAGTGTCTGTCCCACCGATTCCGTCCTGGAACGCTCCGCTGCGAAGACAATAAAGTCGGAGGTGGCGAGGAGACATCGCTGACGGTGTATTCTCTCTCCTCTTGTGCCCGGTGTCAGGCATGATTGCACGCGTGCACGCGTTTTGTCCGCGAGTACAACGGCATTATACGCGCCGCGTTTTGTACACGTGATATTGCAGGCCCCGACAAAAGGTGTGCAGAGCGAGCGCGGAGTCGCAGACAAAAGCTCGTAAAACGCTAGTTAAAGGCGCGAGACACGCGCGGTTCGCGCCAGAAAAATAAAGCGGGGGAGACGGGGAGGAATCGAGGAAGAGAGGAAGAGAGAGAGAGAGAGAGAGGAGAGACGGTCCGAATCCGAGCGATTGCACGTAATAAAAGCCAGAACGCGGCATTCAGGCTCAATCAGGGACTGACTGCCATTGGTTCGTTGACTTTCTCTTCCTGAACTCTTAACCCGTGACGCTTAATCTGCTTTTTGTGCGAGCGAGCGTGTGCAGCGGACACGCCACTCGCTGCTGGGGATCATCTTTTGGAAAGCTACTCTAATTTGTCTGTAAAATTTCTTAATGTGCCCGCCAAGCGCTGCGAACGCGAGACGATATTTATTTATTCCAATCACTCTTGCGTGTATCATTCGGAGAAATTCGATCGTTTTCTCCTCACAATACATTGTGATCTTCGTTTTAAAAAGATTATTTTGCTGGCAAAGTTACAGCGACTTACGCAATATGTACATACCTGTAATTTTCAAAAATTGTGCGCGGTGTTTTAAATACCGTGTGCTTGCACGTTATATTCATGTATGCACATATTTACGGAAAGTGAAATGCTTCGATATATTTTAATATATTTGAATATCGATAGCTATGGAAATATGCACGATGAACGAACGAAACCTGTTTCGAAAAGCCCAGCACACGCTTCCGCGAGAAGCTTGCGCGAGAAACGTGAAAAATTTACTAATAAACGAACCCGCAACTTGAAAGGCGACTCCAAGGCGCCGTTTAAAAATTGTTATGTCACGTTTCACAATAATTTTATTAAGCAAATTTGTTCGTACTTGGAAGAGAACTGTTGAAAGGATAACTGTCGCATCTGTCACAAAATTCAATTTCGTACGTATTAACCCTTTGCACTCGAGTGGTGACTCTGAGACACCACTAGAATTGTTACATCACGTTCCAAGATAATATTTATATTATCAAAGCTTTGACATAAAAATATTGTTAAAAGTCTAGCTTGTTGTATGAGTCACAAGATTCAATTTCACATGCATGGAATGCACTTTGTCGTATAAAATGGAAATACTATAAGTCAGAAAAGTTAATTTAGATTTACAGTTGAAACGGCTTCGAGTGCAAAGGGTTAAATGCATCAGGTTGTATAAAATGTAAATGCAGTGGGTCAGAAAAACTATATTAAATTTTCCGTTGATTTAGCTTCGAGTGCAAAGGGTTAAATGCATCAGGTTGTATAAAATGGAAATGCACTGGGTCAGAAAAACTATATTAAATTTCCCGCTGATTTGGCTTCGAGTGCAAAGGGTTAAATGCATCAGGTTGTATAAAATGGAAATGTAGTGGGTCAATTTCCCGTTGATTTGCCTCGAGTGCAAAGGGTTAAATGCACCAGGTTGTATAAAATGGAAATGCAGTGGGTCAGAAAAACTATATTAAATTTTCCATTGATTTGGCTTCGAGTGCAAAGGGTTAAATGCATTAGGTTGTATAAAATGGAAATGCATGGATCAATTTCCCGTTGATTTGGCTTCGAGTGTAAAGCATAACCGAAAAAGAGCAACGTCGACGCATCGTTCCCAGTCCGTTCGACGATCTCGTCGAGCAAAAATTCGTCGGTTCAAGGTGGAATCGATCAGAATTGTCCAATAAATTGTGCCTATAATAAATAAAGCCCGGCTTTTCGATGCTTACGAATTGAATATCGGGAAAAGACGAGCACCGCGTAGGTTTCGCGAGCGCAGGACACACGCGTCGCGTACAAAGAGGCCACGTGGAACGATGACGCGATCTCGTCGGGGTAAACAGAACACGTGGGTTGACATTTACTCGGCCGGCTCGATTAGCATAGTAAACCTTCTTCTCGGATGAGACTATAATTAGATTCGCGGTCTGTTCCCGACAGGCTGCTTAAAGCCCTCCACCTTCTCCGTCACGATCTTCTCCTCCGCCTCCTACTCCGCGTGTGCCTCCCCCCCCCTCTCTCTCTCTCTCTCTCTCTCTCTCCCTCTCCCCCCCGCACGCACCGTTAATTCTCCTCGTCCTCGTCGTGCTCCTCCCGTGCTCTCTCTCTCTCTCTCTCTCTCTCTCTCTCTCTCTCTCCCTCTCTCTCTCTCTCTCTCTCTCTCTCACTCTCTCTCTCTCATCGTCGCTGATGGATTTTATCTGACTCGATGACTCGATGAGCCGACCTTGACACACAGCGCACCGAGAGATCTATACACCGTGTCCTTTTTTTTACCGACGATTTCTTAAACCTTTTAGAGCGCCCGGCGTCGGGCTAATTCGTGGCCAAGATGGCGGACAAGAGTTGCGTCACCGGCGGAATTGTTTACCGGGTCGGTCGGGCAAAACACCGGCTTTTCGATCGCGAAACAATCCGGTGTAAGGTTTCCGTCTTGTGCTAATGCGGATCTTTATGCGAAACAACAATTGCCGACGTCGCGATTCGAGGAAACTTAAACAGGTACGGAAACGTACCTCTTCCGTCGTTTTCACCCTTCGCACTCGAGGCCATTTTAACTCTAAATCAAAGATGGCTTTTTCCGCTGTTTCTGTTTTATGTGAGTTAGTGCAGTTTATGCGTCGAGACTTGTAACTTACAGAACAGTTTTACCCTTTCTGGGTAACACTTGAATATAAACAAACGTGATAATGTGAACATTATTTTGTAACATGATTCAAGAATTTTCAATGGTGTCTCAGAGTCACCACTCGAGTGCAAAGGGTTAATAAGTTTAGGTCTTGTCGAGGTTGACTTTTTCTAGTTTCCGCAATCTATTGATAATCGATTGAGATGTTCACGTTTGTTTTATTAACGCGTTGAACGCCGCGTCGCCCATATGTGACGCTATGTTTTCGCAGTTTTATACTAACAAATTATACTTATATTTAAACCTTTTCACTCGGATGTTGCCGATACAGCGACACAATACATGTACAGTAATGTTTCTCCAATTGACGCTCAGATTGTCCAGGAAAAATGACAATTTTGGAAGAGGAGATACAATTATTCGATCCTTGCGGTTTATTTTTATAGTTACGAATTGTAATAATATAAATATTATAATATATATATTATATATTTTATAATATATATATATATATATTATATATATATATATTATATATTTTATAATATATAATAAAAACGAAACGCGAGGCTCGAATAATCGTGTCACCTCTTCCCAAATTGTCCATTTTTGTGAACAATCTGAGCGTCAGTTAGGGAGACATTACTGCACAGTAATGTCTCTCCAATTGACGTTCAGATTGTCCAGGAAAAATGACAATTTTGGAAGAGGAGATACGATTGTTCGAGCCTTGTGGCTCTTTCGTTATGATTATCGATTATAAACAACCATAAAAACGAGCTGCATGACTCGAATAATCGTGTCACCTCTTCCCAAATTGTCCATTTTTTTGCATAATCTGAGCGTCAATTAGGAAGACTTTTAATTATTATTAGGCATCACTTTTAATTATTATTTCCCTTCGTACTCTAATGTAGTCACGTGAAATGCATAAACAAAAACATAAAATATTTTATTTTCTACCAACAAATTATACTTATATTTAACCCTTTGAACTCGGATATCGCCGATACAGCGACACAATATGTACATACATATATCCATGTCGAAGCGGCATCACTTTTTAATTATTATTTTCCTTCGTACTTTAATGTAATCACGTGAAATGCGTAAATAAAAACATAAAATATTTTATTCGTCAGTTCCCATACAATTTTCGAGCACATCATAATGATTTTCCTTTCAATTCAACTCTGTGCAACGAAATCACAATGTTTGCAAAATCTGTTCCGAGTACAAAGAGGTAAATTTGTATTTAAAATATTGTAACATTTTATTAGTTACGATGGAATTCGTTGAAACATTTTAAACATAACTGGGGCAACTCTGGACACTAAGGACGATACGTTATAGTCTTTTATAAATTTTTCCTCGCTTCGTGGCGCCGAGAAAAACTATATCGATTCACGCTGGACGTTCAAAGTATTAAAAAAAAATAAAAAGAATAAGAAAAGAAGAACTAACGTGTTCAAAAAAAGTGCTTCAAAACGTACGTCGAAAGAAGCCGATAAATAAAGTTATAAAATGATGTTCAGCATAGTTACTTGCCAATCAACGCCGGTTCATTCCGCGGTGGATTGCCCGGTATCATCGACGAGATTTCCGCGGTTCTGATTTACACGTGCATAGAATGCGGCAAAGAAACGGAGAGGCCGATCGAAACCGCAACACGCGGTAGAAAATTAATGAAAACCGCTTGTTTAGCAGCGATGACCGTTCCCTAGCCGTTTCTTCTCGTTTTTTAATTCGCCACGAACGAGTCAATCGGCTTCATCGGATTCACTCACCTGGGCGGTGTCGCGCGGTTGCCCGGAAGAAGACAAAAAAAAATGATGGCATCCGATCGTAATCAGGAACGTGACACGGTGGTATTCGGCGTGTCGAAGCGGCTCTCACCGTGACTCATGCGAGAGCTGTTAGCGGTTCGTTTTATCAGCGTCGAGCCTCGTGGCCTGATATCTCGACAATTTGAATTCCTGCTAGTCCGCGTCACGCGGTTTTGTCTTCCCGATCCGTGCACAGTCGGCCGATGATTCAGCAGACCACGCTGGGTGGTGTGCTGTTTCAGCCGCAACGACTGCCGCTTATCCTTCTTCTATTTAGATTCGCTGAACTTCGAGATTCGTCGAAGTCGCACGTCACGAGGCGTTCGTCGGGCAAGAAAATCCTGACGAGCACCTTCTGTTTTTCTGCGAGCACGTGTACAGAGTGTCCCAAAAATGTCTCGCAATCCGAAAGTGGCGGGTTCCTCGGGTCATTTGAAGCAACTTTTTCCTTTACAAAAATTTTCTCCGAGGCACCGTTAACGAGTTATCAACGAAAAACAGTGACCAATGAGAGGCGAGCTCGGCTGGCGCGAGGCGACCGAGCCAACGAGCGGAACTGGGCTTCGTGCGCTGGTTGGCTGGGCCGCCTCGCGTCAGCCGTACTCGATTCTTATTGGTCGCTGTTTTTCGTTAATAACTCGTTAACGGTACCTCGGAGTAAATTTTTGTAAGGGAAGAAGCTGCTCCAAATGATCCGAGGAACCCGTCATTTCCGGATTGCGAGACATTTTTGGGACACCCTGTATACGTGTGCGTGTCCGTCGTCGGCTGCACGTGGAAAGTACCAATCACGCGGACGCGTCTTATCGGTTTCCCGAGTTCCACGTATTACGATTGCGGCTCGCATGCCACGCACATTCGTGCATATCATAAAAAACGAAGCGAGAGCGAGTACATGCTCGCCGGCAGAAAATGTACGTGGTTGTTCCTCCGAGTCCATTATCCGTCTAGAAGTATAGAAAGGCCGGTACGAGAGTACCGTTTTCCCGAGATTATTTTCTACAGGTTGCCTTCGATGTTTAACGCATGATTCAACGTTCTTGTAAATCAACGAATTTCTGGCATGTTTGAGATGCGTTTAAGATGTACAGTAATGTCTCCCTTACTGACGCTCAGATTGTCCACTAAAATGGATTATTTGGGAAGAGGAGATACGATTATTCGAGCCTTGCGGCTCATTTTTATAGTTATAAATTGTCCACAACTATAAAAAAATAAACCGCAAGACTCGTATAATTGTATCACCTCTTCCCAAATTGTCCATTTTTGTGGTCAATCTGGGCGTCAGAGAGACATTACTGTATGTATTTTGACACGTTCTTCGTGCGAGTCTTTTGACTAAATCCTTTCTGGCCGAAATGATCTTGTTAGATACTGCTGGTACGATAATTTTTGTTTCGAGAGTACCGATAAGAGCGAATTTCAAAGTTAAAATGCGACGATCGTGGAAATTCTATTCGAAGGAAATTTAAGTGAAATGTAAATGTAGAATCCTTATGTTTGTGCGTTTAAATACCAATTTTATGCCATTGAAAGCCTCTGAGACCACTTTGTCGCAAAAACGTGCACTTACGAAGTACATAATAGTATATCTACTATTAATTATACTATTAATTATAGCAATATATAGTATATATATATATATATATATATATAAATATATAAAGAATAAAAAATAAAAATATATATAGACATAAATATATAAATATATAGATATAAATATAAACATAATAATATTATTATTATTATATTATATAATATATAAATAATATAAATAATCATTATTAAATAATATTATATTATATTATCATACTATTAAATAATAATTAATAATAATTACATATATATATAACCTTTGGAGCCAAGTAAGATATTACAACGACATTCGATTCGTACGAATTTGCAGACATCGAGAAACATATTTGCGAGAAAAGATCACCACTTCTCACGATTTCCTACAGTACAATAAATTTCCAAGCATCCCGATCTAATAAACTTGAACGTCCCCTCGCAGGGAACATCCGAGCGATATGCTAGAAACCGCCAACGTCCCTTGAGAGTAGGCGCGAAAGGTTAATACACGGGTAACAAAGTAATGAATTTAGTCCGCGTCCGTCCGTCGGAGTTCTAAACGTGCGCGGCTTGCACGTAGTGGGCGGATCGTCGGAACGAGGCGTTGCACTCTGGTCCGTGTCAGTGTCAAAAATAGTCGGTCCGAGAATAAACACATATTTGCCGTCGAACCTGGCAAAACGGTGCGCGCTCGTCAGCTCTCGCGGACGGGTGTCTCTCTCTTTCTCGGTGTCGGTAACGCGGGAATGCGTTTCCGTGGCCGACGATGACAGAGCTTGTGCGAAAATAGCGTGTTCTTACCGCGGGCACGCCGTTCCCGCGAACACCGAAAGGGCGTGACAAAACGGCCGCCTGTCCCCGCGGCGCGACGCGTCGAACCGCGAAACTGATTGGCAGTATTTATTGAAGTAGGTGTCTCATGTTCCGCAGAGAAACATGCAGTCGACCTCGATGGCGTGGAACACGTTCATGCCGCTGCCGCCGCCGGGTAGCAGAACGCACGCCGGCCCGCACTCGGGGATGACGGCGCACGTGGGTCATCATCATCCGGGTGCCGGGGCGGGCAGCGCTCATCCTGTCACCGTGGCGCAGCAACAGCAACGGGAGCGGGAGGAGCGGGAGAGGGAGGCGAGAGAACGAGAACAGAGGCAGAGAGAGAGCGAGAACCTGGGGATCAGGGAACAGCTGGTCGTGGCCGAGAGGCTGCAGAGGCAAGCCGAGGCCAGGGATCATGCAGCGGCGCAGCAGAGGGCTGCTTACTATGCGGCCACGGCACCTCAGACTCAACAGGTATGCGCGATCGCAGCGTTTTTTTTTTTACTTATCTTCGAATTTTACTTATCCAGCCGCGGAAGTGACCCTCGCCCCGACACGTTCGCCGACGGTTAAAAGAATTCCACGAGCTTTCAAAAATAGACTGGCGATCTATTCTCAAACCGTCTCATCAACCCTTTGCGCTCGAAGCTGTTTTAATCTGAAATTTCTGATTTTACACGATTTATCTTTTACGCGATCTATGCGTAGCAAATTGAGCTTATTGGCATGTACAATATTTGCAATTTTAACAGTTTCTTTCTTTTTTTTAAATATAAACGAATCTGATATATACGATTCAGATTTTTTTTTTAATATAAACGAATCCGATACAATTCAGATATTTTTTTAAGTATAAAGGAATCCGATACAATTCAGATATTTTTTTAAATATAAAGGAATCCGATGCAATTCAGATATTCTTTAAAATATAAACGAATCTGTTATAATCATTTCGAGAAATGGTATAGCAATTTTTAGCTGCGCCTCAGAGTCGTCGCTCGGGTGCAAAGGGTTAAAGTGCATTGTTTTAATGCCGCAGCATTCGTGTCGTTTCGCATCGCAACGAAAAGATATCATTGCTACAGCGTTCGCGTCCGCGAACGTGTTGATAAAACGATGGAGCTGTATCTACGACAGTGGAAAAATACGTGGCGGAAAAACTGCTGTGACTGGATTGAAACGCGGGATAAAGGTTCGACAAGCATAGAGCCTAGCCGCTTTGTAACCGACCCGAACAGATCCCTGCACATTCCTGACCTAGTGTTCCTCAAGATACGACCGATATTACAGTTCCGCTTGTCGCAGATACAGATCTCTCTCCGCGTAAACAGATCGCAGATACAACATGTCGCAGATACAGATCTCTTCCGAAACGCTTCTCTCGTAAACCCGTCGCCGATGGTAACGATTTCACGAATCGATCTCATTTGCCGCAGGTGTCACGACCATCGAGCGTACCTGGCAAAGTCGATTACCCACCTCCACCGGCGCACTCGAGAACGTCGAAGTCGTCGCTTCCAGTCAGTAGTCTTCACGAGAAACCGCCGCAGGTAGTCGGCCCGTCGCACAGTTCCCTACCGAAGGTAGAGCCGAACGTGGGCCTGTTCAGCTACTCGACGTACCAGCCGCAGCCGTCGTTCATGCACGACATCAAGGTGAAGAGCGACGTGGGCCAGCCGCACAAGTCCGGCAACAAGGGCGGGCTGGCCGGCGGCCTGGAGAGGGACCACCACGGTAGAGAGGTCCTGCAGAACCCGCCGTCGCTGTTGTCGGACCACAAGAGCTCGGTGATCGTGAAGAACGAGGGCCGCGAGCTGCCGAAGACGCCTGTGTCGCAGCAACACTCGCCGAGCCCGAAGATCATGTCGTATCTGAACGTGCAGTCGGTGGCGCCGCAGCACAAGCCGTACGAGTACAGAAGCCCGACGCAGAGCCCGCACCATCTTCATCATCTCGACGGCGGGCTACAGGCGGCGAAAAGCATACCTCAGGGCCACCACAGAAGCAGCAGCGGGCCGACGACCACGGCGCAGTTACCGAGCCAGCACGGGCACCCACCGCACTCGCACAATCGACAGTCACCGCACGCCCAGCATCCACATCAGCCGCCACATCCGTCGCCGCCGGAGCCGCGGTATCTGACAAGGCCGGAATCAGGGTTACCTTACGCCGCTGCCAAGCCCTCGTACCCGTATCCACATCCGCATCCGCCCACGGCCTCGCCGACGTCCCATTACACAGCGCCGGCCGGCTCGAAGCCAAAAGTGAGCAGCCCGGCGCCGCCACACATCTACGGCAAGCCGAACTCCGGCATCATGACCGGCACGCCGGTGTGCCGGGCCTCGGAGCCGACGGTCGCCGCGCCGATACCCCTCACCTCGAAGGCCGGCAGCTCGCCTTACCAGCAAGTGCCTCATCATCACGGGGCGCCGCCGCCACCCCTGCCGCCGCCGGCCCACAGCAGATCCGTCTACGATCCGAGAGGTTTCACCGGGTCCATGCCAGCCGCGAAGCTGCCGCCGCCGCCGTTGCACGGCTCGCCGCCTACGGCCGCGTCCGCGCCGTTGCCGCTCTCGAGGCCGATAGCCCATCCCGCTCATCACACCAGCCCGCATCAGCAACCAGGACAGACGGTGCAGCTCGCGCAGCCCCCGATGAACACCACCTTCCAGACGCAGCCGCTCGACCTTGGCGTCGAGAGGTCCAGCTCGCCGAAGCGGAAGGCGCCAACCCCCTCGTTGACCGAGAACTCGGGCCAACCGGTGTCCCTCGAGGTCTGCAAGAAACGCAGGACCGAGGAGCTGCAGCCGTTGCCTCTGCAGTGCGTAGGCCCGCCGGTTTTGTCGCGGGTCAGCGAACCGAGCCCGTTGATCGCCTCGGCTGCCACCTCGATCACCACCGTCGTCAACACCGCGGCGCTCCTCGCGCAGCCCAACAACCAGGCGCAGGAACGCATCGTGACCGCGGTCAGCCCGGCGCCCAGAACTGCCAGCGGCGACGGGTCCGTCAGGCCAGCCAGCACCGGCAGCGTCAGCTCCTTGAACCCGACGGTCAGCGCGGCGCCGAGTCCCGCGCCGATACCGAGCCCCGCACCTTCGACGGCGCCCAGTCCAGCGCCCAGCGCGCCGGGCACGCCGGCGAAAGCGAACGCCAGCACGGTGGACAGCGAGAAGTCGAACAGTCCAGCCCCGAGGCCGCCCAGCAGCACCAGCTACCCGGGGCACAAGCTGAAGAAGGCCTGGCTGCAGAGGCATTCCGGCGAGGACGGCACCGAGGACACCACCGGCGTCGTCGGCAGCGGATCCTGCGTCACCTTGCCGTTAAACATCTCCCAAGCGACCTCCCAACCGCTCAACAACAAGGAACGCGACTCCTCGACGAACAACAGTAATACAAGCACCACGTGCATGCCCAGCGCGGTGAACTCGATTCACAATATCGGCAGCATGGCGGTGAACAGTATCAACAAGAGCAAAGTGGCGACGAAAGGCGGCCGCAAGTCCACCAATAAGGAGTCCCTGAACGGCCACGCGACCGACTCGAAGAACCTGCAGGAGGACTCGTCCAGCAGCGACCCGGACCGGAAGTCGCCGCCTAAAAGGAAGCCACCCAAGGTATCTATATGGATCGTATTCACAGGATGTTTCATAACTGGCGAGGAAAGGGGCGATCGCGGGACGATTTCTGTCGATGATAAATCGGATCGTTTCCGATCCGGCCCGCTGTTCTCACGGGAATCGTGACAATGTATCTTTTAGTCCCGTTATGAAACGTCCTGGCCACCAATCTCTTGGGCTTCTGTAAGCCGGCTGTTTACGTCTAGGAACGACCTATGATTTCGCAGTTGCACGTGTTATATATATATAGTACCATTATTGCATGCGCGAATAGATTATACCTCTCGTTAATTGCCAGCTGTACGGCTAATAGGCCGATTCGTAATTAATCGCCGCCTCGTCGGAACGATGTTTGTTCTACGGCGGTTCTTTTCTTTTCTCTTTGGCGTTCGAAAGAAAGTTTGATATTATGGGGATGGAAAATTCGTACATGGCTCCGTTTCCAAAAAGATATCGAGCATTCTGGCGCGCGTCGTTAATCGACTTCCTTAATTACCGTAAGAACGAATGGATAGTTTTTCGAAATCGGTTTCCTTGGAATCGGAGCCTCGAGCGAAGAAATTTCTTTCGCTGATTTTATTTTACCTCGACTCGCTTGAGATCACCTTTTTCTCGATTCCAAGAGAAGGAAAATTAAAATAACGGGATAATTTAAAAGAGTTTCTTAAAAGCGTCGTGATAAATAAATTACGCCAAGCTTTCACGTATCTTGTACTAAAATAGTTAGAATTTCGAAAATGGAACAGGTGTTTGGTCACGTTGCGTCAGCTTCTCGTTTGTTTATCCACGCCGAGTAGGTATTGTTTGAATTTATAGGACGGTGATTGTTGTCTGTGCTTTTGAACACGTTTGCGAATCGAACAAAAAAAATTGGAACGGACTGTAACGACCGTTATCGCAACGGCTGTTGCGCTATTCGGTTTGAATTTTCCGCTCGTTGTGGCGCCATTTTGATAACACAAGCCGCACGCAGGAAGAGGCGGTCTTCCTATGATACGTTGGTGCAGTTGCTTCACGTTGATTTATCGAGTTTTCGTGTCAAATATATGTGCCTTACGCATTGTTATGATTCATGTGAGGCGTGCGACGTTAAACGGATAAAAATGGTAACGCATAGAACATTTTTAATTCAAGATATTCGTCTCTTACGCGAGAACATAACCTACACTCACATTGTCCGGGGACAGTTCTTTTTATCGATTGTTTGTGCAATAATTTCCCGTTGATTGTTGCCTCGTAACGCTATTAAACATTAACAGTCGTCCTTCGAATAATTTTTATTCGCGAAAGAACACGAATATTTTTCAACGAATACCTGCAATTATCGGTTACGTAGTACTTTCCTTTAGTTTTAAGTTCCAATTTTTCTGCATGCGTTTAGAATACAATTAGTTTCCAATTTTAGAGTTGCTTGTAGTAGGCCACTGTAAACAGAGTGTACACTTTGTCGAGGAGCTAAAGCAGAAGACACACGAGTCCATAGTTTTTTGGCAGTAGTTACGGCAAGAGCATGAACTTCCTGACTACTTAATAATCTGTGCCCTGTGGTAGGTAAAACGAAAGAAGGGCGCTGCACGGAGGCAGCAGACTACCGCGGAAGATCAGCGGAGACGGAAGGAAGACAAACAAGTAGGAGGAGCAGGTGTGGGCAGCGAGTCTAGCAACGAGAGCGAGGCTGGTTCAGCCAGTGACACCAGCGAACAGTTGGGTTCCATTCAACCTGCGTCAAGGGTGCGCCATACAGCAGCCAATTCCAACAATTCCTCGGGAAACGGTTAGTTGACGTAGCTTGTTGTAAATGGACTTCCCATCAGGTGAACTAACTATTCACTTGCAGGGTAAGTGGCCCGCGTTCTATGGTGATACGCTTACTCCTCTCTATAGAGCTGTACGGGAACCCTAAAAACTCAGGAGTAAACGTTCGATAAAAAAAAAACTACAAACACTTTTTTATCTACTTCAACTGAAAACCTACTGTTTGGTTTATACCTTGTAACTTTCTAACATCCTGACATTCTTTAGGTTCGCGAAGCTCTCTGGAATCTTTGTAATCCTGTTTCGCACACTTACCCTGTTTTGTTGAAAACTTTGCATTCACATTGTTATGAAATCGTTCAAATGATGACATGACCCATAATTGATATCCATGAAAGTTAATAAATGAGCTTTTTAACACTGACTATATTTAAATACCCTACATAAGCGATTATGCGACCACCAGGCGGGGTAATTTAAGGGGATACCATTTTCTGTTTTGCAGGAAACAACAAGGAACCCAGGAAACGAGGCAGGAGACCAAAGACTACAAAAGGTAATGAGTTAGGCGGCGAGGACCAGCAACCGCGACAAAAGAAAGAACGCAGAGACGACAGCACAAGCGGTGGTAACAGTGGGCCAGGTGGTAGCGGCGGAAGGGGCGATCCCTTTCGCAGGCCACCGATATCGCAACTAAAGAAAACCGGTGACAGCTGGTTGCAAGATGGTGCTTGTTTCGAGGTCGCACCGAAATTGGCTAAATGTCGTGAGTGCAGATGGACACCGCACCAGCGCTCGAAAAACCTTCCACAAAATATTTTCTGCAGATTTTATGCATTCCGTAGATTACGGTACACCAAGACTGGACAATTGGCTATAGCTGGGTTCAGCGATCCGCACAAGGACGCATCCGAGGTGGGTTCACTGAAATTTACTTTCGTCTCAACTCTTTACCAGTAATGATTTTTTTTTAAAGATACTAAAAATATGTCTCTTTCACGTTACAGGTAGATCTTCGGTTGTGGTTACCAGGCAAAGATAATCTAGACTCAAAAAAAGATGAGAAATCAGATAAGAACGATAAAGAGAAAGGAGACAAAGAGGATCTGGACCTGGAGATGGCTCACCGACTGCTTCGGCAGGTCGGGGACCAGTTTTGCGATCTGCTCCACCAAGAGAAGGACGCTCTCCAACAGCACAAAGCAGAAGGTAAGCATCAAACACACTCAATCAGAATCTTCCAAAATAACCAATGCATCAATATACGAGTCTGAGATATTCCATGCATGTTTGATAGCGTCATTGAAACAATTCCATTGTCATTCTATCTTAATATTTTTGTTTTATTGTAATTATCGTTACTCGTATGTATCACTACGTTTGCTTACTTGGATTTCCTTTGATCGCATGATTTAACGCTTCACGTATTCGATTGTTCCTTCACCATGACAGCAAATTCGGGACTTGTAGACGGAACGGTAGCTTGGAAGCGAGTGGTTCAGGGTGTTCGAGAGATGTGCGACGTGTGCGAGACCACCCTTTTCAATTATCACTGGGCCTGCGGCAAATGCGGTTTCGTTGTGTGCATCGATTGTTACAAGGTAAGCATAGTTCCCCATTCACTCTCTTACAATTCACATTCTTCGAACATGATGAAAAGTAAAAGAATCGAGTATCCGTGATAGAAAATACGAATCAACGAGCTTTTTAACACTGAACAATATCAGTACCAAACACGATACCATCAAATGTAACAAAAGCGCAATTGGTTGACCCAACTTTGTTCCAATTAGGGACGTAAGAATGGAACGATCAAAATTTGGGGTGAGAGCGGAAAGGACAGAGACGATTTCTCGTGGCTCTTGTGCACGAACAGACAAGTACACGAACCAGAACGACTGATGCTCACGCAGATTATCGCCGGCGATAGCCTGATACGTCTCGGGCAAAGGCTGCACGAGTGTCGAGCCGAGTGGGGGATTCCCCAGCACTGCGGCTGCTCGTTGGTCGTTCAAACATCTGCGAACGAGTTCCTGCGAGGTCTTATCAAGGGCGACACGGTGCCGGTGATGAACGGGAACGTGAAGCAGGAGGTGAAAGAGGAGAAGAAGGTGAACGAGTCGAACGGATCCTCGGAGAACAAGACCAATGGGGAGGACAAGAACTCGCCGTTGAACTGGCTGGCAGACGTTGCGCTGCAGAACCAGGACAAGAACGAAAGCGGCTCGAGCTCGGATTCCGACGAGGATCGGGACGGGAATTACTCGACACTTCGGGAGCTTTTGATCCGACCGTCGCACAAGTCGAACGGCAATGGGTCCAGGTCGAACTCGCCGACGAACAACGCGAGCAACGTGAACACTCCGACCGGGAACAACGGGCAGAACAACGTGACGAAGTCGAGCAAGAAGTCCAAGATGGATACCCTGGACGAGGTGATTTCAAGCGTGATCGAACATAGCGTGAAAAAGGAGAGGGAAGGTGGACTGGACGACGAGAAGCCGCGTGAGCTGAAGCACTTTGTCAGGCGATACAAGTGGACGCAGAAGGGCAGGGAACCGCTGCCGATCCGGATTATGACCTTGACCGAAAGCAAGAGCCTCTACCCGGACGTGCCGCACTCGTGGCTCTGCGACGGCAAGCTGCTAAGGCTAAACGACCCGAACAATCCAAACAACTACAGAATATTTCAAGATCAGTGGAAGCGGGGACAGCCGGTGATCGTATCGGACGTCGCCAAGTCCCTGGACATGAATCTCTGGCATCCGGACTCGTTCGCGAGGGACTTCGGCGACGAGAAGAACGATCTCATCAACTGCATGACCGGCAATCTGGTGCCGAATCAGCCGATGCGCAAGTTCTGGGAGGGGTTCGAGCACTTCTCCAAGAGACTGAAAGATGAAAGAGGGAACCCGATGCTACTCAAGCTGAAGGACTGGCCACCCGGCGAGGACTTCGCGGAGCTGTTGCCATCGAGGTTCGCCGATCTCATGAAGGTGCTGCCACTGTCGGAGTACACCCATCGAAACGGCAGATTGAACTTGGCCAGTCGGCTGCCAGATTGCTTCGTTAGGCCTGATTTGGGCCCGAAAATGTACAACGCCTACGGGTCGGCCCTTCATCCGAACAAGGGCACGACCAACCTCCACCTGGACATCTCTGACGCGGTGAACGTAATGGTTTACGTGGGGATTCCGAAGGACTCCGATAACGACGAACACGTCAAAGGTATGTAGACATTGTCTTCAAATTTCGATGGATCATTCTGAATATGTTCTCACACGTTTTTTTTTTTTGTCATTGCAGAAGCACTGAGAGCGATAGACGAAGCAGGCTGTGATATCTTGACGAGGCGACGTGTCCGTGAACGAGGAGAGGCGCCCGGTGCTTTGTGGCACATCTACGCAGCCCGAGACGCTGACAAAATTCGAGATCTGTTGAACGCAGTGTCCTTGGAACGCGGGGCCCGTTTGGAACCCCATCACGACCCCATCCACGATCAGAGTTGTTATCTCGATGGACCGTTGCGGGAACGCTTGTATCGCGAATACGGCGTCGAAGGGTAATTATTTAGCCGATTGTCGTTAGCGATACGCGCAGTAAAGAAGACCGCCGAAATTAATATTTATCTTATTCTTCGCAGGTACGCTATCGTCCAGTGCCTAGGCGACGCAGTATTCGTGCCAGCTGGCGCGCCACACCAGGTCCGAAATCTCCACAATTGCATCAAAGTAGCGGAGGACTTCGTCTCACCGGAGAACGTCTCGCACTGCTTCCACCTGACACAGGAGTTCCGGGCGTTATCGGACACACACACCAACCACGAGGACAAGCTGCAGATCAAGAACATCATCTATCATGCGGTAAAGGATTCCCTGACCGTTTTGTCGAACGTGAAGGAGGAGACTCTTGCCAAGCCGAAAAGCAACAACGAGATCAAGAAGGAGGAGACGTAGCCCTAGGCCCCCTGTCGCGGTCGCAAGAACCGTTGTTGATTAACTTTGTTCGACGAAAATCTCACTGTTGCAGTGAGTGGGAACTTGTTGCCGCCCCTCCGCGCTCTCCCGAAACGCGCGCTGCGTTGTAACATACACATTATACACATACAAACGCGAATCGTAAATTCGGGATAACGGGAGGATCCTTGATGATTCGCGAATCCTTCGAAGAAGAAGAAGAAGAAAACCTGTACCGAGGTGCAAGAATTTGTTGTGATATTTGACGAGTAACTCAAAAGTTTGATTTAATGAGTATTGGCTGAGCCAATGGAAATGAGCGCGAGAATGCGTGACGTGGAAAAGGAATATTCGTTGTTTCATTTGAATGTCCTTTTTACGTATATATATATATGTATCTGTAAATATATATGTATGTATACATATATATGTATATATATGTGTGTATTTATGTATATGTATATATATAAATATATTTTTTTTCTGTTTCCTTTCTCGAGTAAACGCGAGCTGGACGGACATGAAGTCCCCGGCGAGTATTTTGCATTGAAGCATTGGAGGCCGGTGACACAGACCGAGAATCGCGCACCGCGGCGTCCATTTACCAATTGTGATACCGGGAATGAGGACTTTGGATCATACATTATTTGTAATTACTTATATCGTGCCTGTATTCAATACATACTGTCTATATTATATAAAATGTAGATAATCGATTTTACTGTGTAATGAATTCTTACTATAGCAAGTAAACGAGAGGATTGTCTAGAGGTACCTTTGTGCAATTAGATGTCGAATTAACAAAAAAAGAAAAAAAGAAAAAGAGATGGGCGATACACACACCGCCCCGGAACGATTAAAAAGGATCGCAAAAAGCAACATAAAGGAGAAAGGAGGAACGTATCGTGTCGTTCGTTTAGAATGGATCAGTGATAATTGTCGATCCCGTGACCGTGCTCTCGTGATCTGGTGCTTTTGGTATATTCGATTGTATTAAAGACAACAAGGGGAGGATGAACGATGATATTTCGAACAAGCGCTTTGCCAAAAAAAAAAAAAAATAATGGCCGATATATGTTTCTCGCCTGCGATGTTCTTGCGTGCCGGGCGTTAATGGTCGCGCAAGAATTTAAACACTGCCTAACCCATTGTCCGCGTCAGTCCAGATAACAAATAAGGTATAACACGGAATTTAATTGCGCGCGTCGTGTACGTTAATCTCTCTCTCGTTGCAGTGTTCGGCGCACCCGGGAACGATAAACACGGTGTTTCGGTTTTGTCTGTCCCTCTTCTTCGAAAAATATATCGGCTATAAACGGGAGCAAAGTAACGGTACGCGTTTCGCGCGCGTGACGAGAGAAAAAAAAAGGTTTGTATCGCTTGTCGTTTTTGAAAACAGAGGCATCAGAAGCAAAACGGGGAAAAGTAACAAAAGCGGAACACTTGAAACGGAGAAACAAATTTTCGTCGATATTAATTATTATTATTATATTGTCCCCGTGAGGACCGCGAGATCGAGAACCACGCCCCCCCTGTACAGACTCGATTAAATTTAATGTTTTTATAGATTGGATTTTGACGTTGTGACCCAGTGATGCGACCCAGTTTAACAAGGGGTAGAGAGAAAACGGAAACAAATCGGGGGAAAGAACCGTGAAATCTGTTATTTTTGTCAAATCACGCAATGAAGAGCCGTCTATCCGAATAGAGAACAGCGATATTCTAATTGTATTGTAATTAGTAAGCTAATAACTGTCGTAAACGTTATTTAACGCGAGGTGTAAAGGTGTAACACACAACTCTCGAAGTGCCAATGTTTTGAACGACGTGGAGATTCTCGCGTGGTTTGCAAGCAAACACAGAGGAGAAAAAAGAAAAGAAAGGGAGAAACGAAGAACGGATTTTAGTCATGCAACAAGCCGCACACAGATGACAGGGCTCAGTTCCTATCATTTTAGAACCAACGTTGTTCGCGTTCTTCACGTTCAAAAAAAGCTCGCCCCCCATCTGACCTCGAAAGCCGTCGTCCGACCGCGATGTTTTCGTTTTTTTTCTTTCTTTTTCCGAACTTGAACCGTTCGCTCCACGTTCTAACGCGCTATATTATCCTATCCGGTCGTTTGTCACATTATTTCACGCTTCTGCTTAGAAGTTCCAGCGAAGCTCGTTCACTCATTTGTTGAGCCCGAAGAAGATTGTTTCTGATTTTCAGCTCGGCTGTGTCGAACGGTTTCAATGAAAAAAGGGGGAAGGCGACGGCTTTGGAGTGCGGACACGCGCACGTAATTAAACCGCGACACGCTTATCGATCGTCGAACGTTTTACACCACGGCTAAGATAATCTCGAGACCGAAACCTCGCGAGAGAGGGAAACGAAGGAGAGAGAGAGAGAGAAAAAAAACGAGGAAACCGATGAACAAATCACTGGAAAAATACCCTGGAGACCCGCAATTTCTTTGATCTCAACATTCGTCTAGCATACAACGACTTGATTAAAAGTAATATTTAACGAGTAAATTTTTAAATATCCTTAGTGTCGATAAGAGTAACGTTAATGTTAACGGGAATAATAAGTAAACGGGACAGAGCAAGAAGAGGAAACCGGAGAAGTACCCTTTTATTGATTCACGAGTGTGTCGATGAAGATGATGATGATGATGATGATGATTATGGTAATGATGATGTTGATGAAACGATGAACAATGATGATGATGACGATGATGATGATGGTGGCGCGATGATGATGTATAAAGTTATAGAGAGGATGAGAAAGAAGCATACTCTGTGTATTATTGCTGCAGACAAATTTATTATTTGCCCCCCGGTCCCCTTCCCCCTCCCCCCAAAAACCCGCTACGTGTATGTAAATACATTTATACATACATATATGTATACATATATACATATATAAATACGAAGAGGAAAACGTAGAATTTAAGGGAAACACACTCCACAAAACATGGACAAACAGGAAGAAAAAAAAAATCATACACTTTACACGCGTAGATAGATAGTTTATTATACCATTATTAATTATTATTAATTATTATCATTATTACGATTAATTATTACGGAGGAATATCGATATTTAAATGTTGCTGAACTACGCGGCGATGAGAAGAGCACGATTAAACGAACGAGAGCGAGAATATTGTAGAGTGTGCAAGCGAAAGAGAGAGAGAGAGAGAAAGTTTCGAAATGATTGTTTCTGTGTGTGCGCGTATGCGTGTGTGTGTGTGTATGTGTGCGATCGCAAGTGCGCGCGTATGTTGTTTTTTTGATCGAACTTCCGGAAGGATGCGCGAGAGAACAAGGGGCCGTGTATTGGGGGCGGAGTGGAACGGATGATCAGACAAATTGTACAGCCCTTAGCTCCTATCGAAATCTATCCACCCCCAAAAAGTCCCGCACCACCCCACCACCGGCTGCCCCCAGTCATAGCAATTATGAACCGCGGGCCGGCAGGTCTGAGTATAATTTTTTGTACTGTGTAAATGTAAGAACATACGTTTGAATAAGAAAAATGTTTATATTACAAAAAAAAAAAACAAACATCGACGGACCACCACCAATCAATCGACCGAATCCTCGTCGGCATGCGCGCCGGATCCTCTCGAGACCATATGCGACACTCACACAGTGGCGTCGTGCTTAAGTTTATTAACTGTTCGAACCGTGTCGAACGAGAAACGAATACGCGAAGATTAAGCGGAATCGCGTATAAGTCAGTCGGTCGGTTCTCTATTATTCTCGCTATCCTGGTGAGTCACGGTATCCAACACCTCTACACGTACGTTCATTCTTCTATTACCTTTCCAGGAGCCTCGTTAACGAAAACGTAGCCGCGATCGATGCATTTTTCAGAGGATCCAGGCCACCGCGAACTTCGAAAGTTGATCTCATTATGGGACTTGTTGCATCGACGCGGACGCGCGGTATAACTTGTTGCTCCTTGGCAAAGATTCAATAGCAATTTCTCACTTCTTTCACGGCTAGGGTAGGCAAGGTTTCCAGGGACGATGGCGACCTTGCCCGCGCGAACATACTTGCCGGCTCATAACAGGCGACGACATAAACGAATCTCGGACGATACACGTAGAAGGTGTTTCTCAATATGATATAAATAGTCACGCGGGTCGAGGGGAGTGCTCGGAGCAACGCATCTAAAGTTAACGATGACGATAAGGAGAGGAGGAGGAGGAGGGGACGTCTGATGAGGAATCAGCTGGGATCAGTGGGAGTGGCTGTAACGTAAGAATGAGCAGAGGAAGAACTCGTTTTCCATTCATAGATCCCACACGCGTCCACGGCGAAACTTTCCGATTCGAATTCGAGAAGCGTTATCCGTGGAAAAATGAGAAAGTGGACTTATTAATTCGCGAACGAAACCGAGTGCATCGTGGCACGTGTCGATAAGACAGCACACGGTGCTCCAACGAAGATCCTAATCTTCGATCGGGTCGCATGTCCCGTTTCAATCCTGCGGGATCACGGCGACGCGGCTATGATGCCTTTTGACGATGGCTATACACTACCAATGATAGCATATATCCGGCGCGAGGAGGACAGGCAACCGATAAAACTGGTGTAAATCTGTAGCTAATGGCATGTAGCGCGCGACAGACCCGACCGCTTTCGAAATGACGATTACTCATCGCGTTCAGAATTTCCAAGCGAGAGATAAATTAACCGAAGAGAAGAAGTCTTTTTCCATTAAAGCAGCCAGGTGAATTAACTGTCAACCGTGTACCGGCAACCCATTCGCAGTGTCAATCTCATTAACCGCGTCATTTTATTTTTAAAACGTTTATTTTTAACTCGACATGATCAGTATGGAAAGACTTATCTTGCACCTTCCAAGCTTTCTCCAAATTCTTGTCAAGAAGTAATAATAGGCAATTTTTTACTTTTAAATGTTTCTAAATCTTAGTACCATTGAAAACGATATTCATCTTTTAGTTGTAAACAATAATCGTTTCGATAGAAATAAAAGAAGTCCCATTTAGTGCGCTTGCTGTCGCCAAATAGGACCACTTATGCTTGTCAGACTGACACAAAGAGACCACGACGAGTTGTGGAATCATTTCTACCGGTAAATATCCTCAAATCTCCGCTCTATCAAATCCACTACTCGATTTTTAGCTGCGGTCATTAATCCAACAAGAAAATATTCTTCGTTTCGAGGTTTTAGACCCAATTGGCGCCCGTATTCGCGTTTCCCGGCCGACCTGGTTTACGTTTCTCTCACAGATACGACGAAACCGCGACGAGTTACCAAATAATTTTTACCGGTAAATCTCCCAAAATCTCCGCTCTATCAAAGCCCGTCCGTCGTTTTCGCTTGCACGCATCGTATAAACAAAGAAACGGTAATTTTTCTTGCAAGTTCTGGGTCCGGCCGACCCCTGAATTCATGCATCCCGTCGAACGGTCCCCCCACCATCGTTCCGAGAGACGCCTAAGGCCTGCGGCAAGGTATTGCCACCAACCCCCTACCACTCGGTAAAACTCCGTGACACCCCTTATGGACCAGGCAGTAGCGCGTGGTACAGTGTGTCACCTACACGGGTCGTGCAGCCTGCGTTCAAGATGGCGCTGAACTTGTGCCGAGAAAGACGGCGATCGAGCGTCTGAACGGCGGCGAGGAGAGAGAGAGAGGCGCACGGGCACATTCGTGTGTTCGCTATATCGTGGTGTCGAGAGCGTCGGACAATGAACGTGAGCCGGACCGATCTATCAGTCGACCAAGTGACTCGGACCGGCCGTCGATCGCGAGTACCCGCTTGAATACGCGAGTACCCGGGAGCAGAAGGGAACAACAAGCGGGTCGTGGCACAAAATGTGGCAGTGGATCGTGGGACTAGCCTCGAAAATAAGTATCCGTTAGCGAGAGTGGTGCGCGGTTTTTTGTCGGTTATGTCAGTGCGCGTCAAGTCAAAATGGCAGCCACGTTAACCGTCGAGCAGGAACAGGTAAGGGCGACAGCGACCGATCGATCCTTCCCGTCGGATATATTCGAAAACCGTTTTCGTCGATCGGAGGGACAGTGCGACCTCGGACGCATTCCGGACGTGTTTACGGCGAGTAATATAAACACGTCGCTCGTTTCCTCGCTATCTTTATCTCTCCCTCGTCATCTCTCTCTCTCTCTTTCTCGCTCTATCTCTCGCTCTCTGTCTTTCTCTCTCTCTCTCTCTCTCTCTCTCTCTCTCTCTCTCTCTCTCTCTCTCTCTCTCTCTCTCTGTTAATCTACGTGTCTCCGTCTCCGTTCGTCCGGTTCTCCGAATTCTCTCTTTTTCTCAACAAAATTCGAGCCGAAATTGCGCGACAATAGGAACCGGTATCCGCTTGAACCGCTTCCGTGGATATCTCGCGCCGATTATCCCATTCGAGACCAAGCATACGCGATGCTTGTTGAATGCGCGCGACGGCCAGCGGATTTTCGCCGAGCCTCTCGCGTGCGTACGTCGACGTTTGATCGTCGACGGTTTCCCATTCAGCCAGCAGACACTGTCATCGGCGGGAATAACGTCGAAGCCGCGGCCGTAACCGCATCCGCGCCGGGTCTCGGTTCCTTGTCTCGCCTGCGCCGGGAACCGGCCCGAGGAAACGAGCCTCGTGATAAATTAATGCTGAAACGGCGGACGAGCCTGAACACTCTTTTTTTCCCGTTCCGTAAACACCGCCGGAACCGGGGGAACCGCGGGAAAGAGAGACGGGAGGACCGCTTCAAGAGGGAAATGAAAAATGCAAGAAAATCGATACGCGTCCGACGGCGCGCGTACACTGCCGTTCAAAAGTACGCGGACGATGTTCGGTGATCTGTGAATGTACCGGCCTCTGCTGCTGCTGCTACAGAAATTCGAACGCGAAATTCGCCGACAAGTATCCTTTAGCGGAGCCATGCGTTGCTTTTAACGTTTCCAGCCGCCGGAAGTTGTTCAAAAGCTGCGCCGTATTTTAACGCCTAAGTCTACCGTGACGGTCGAAATGACAGGCGTCGTCGCATTTTCTGTTTGAGAATCGTCCGAATCGCAGGTAGCTACGTCGGTCACTTTTGAATCGTAACCGTGACGAAAATGCTCGTGTATCTCTTCGCTTACAATTGCCAAAGTTTCAAAGGTGCAGTTTTCGTTGACAGCAGCTTGAAAGAAAAGCCGCTGCTTTTCGCGAGATTTTGTTGCCACGGTCGTGTGCCGATCGAATATTTGCTGATATACAGGGTTCCCCGGAAAGAATCATCCGATTTCAAAAATTTATATTTTAAAAAATTACACACAGAAAATTATGATTCAAACACGAATATAACGGGAAAATGTGTGAGTTTTTGTTTACAAGTGTTCAATACGACCTCCTTTCGTTACACGTATGATATCATTGCGATATGAAAGTTCTTGCTAAACACGGTGTAATGTATCTCTGGTAATTGTTTGTACAGCATCACAAATGCGTTTTTTTCAGTTCATTTACACTTGTAGGTAAAGGTGGTACAAAGACAAGATCCTTCACAAATCCCCAAAGGAAGAAGTCGCATCGGGTTAGGTCGGGTGATCTCGGAGGCCAACTGTGTAGAACCATATTATCGGATGAACTGCGACCAATCTAACGGTTTGGTAGTTCCGTGTTAAGAAAATTCCGAACCTCCAAGTGCCAATGGGATAAAAAGTAAAACTCGCACATTTTCCCGTTATATTCGTGTTTTAATTATAATTTTCTGTGTGTAATTTTTTAAAATATAAATTTTTGAAATCGGATGATTCTTTCCGGGGAACCCTGTACGCGTTTGAGAAACGGTGCAGAATTCACAGCAGAATTAGCGTCCACGCGGAATGCAGTTTTGCGCGAACGACGACGTTTTCCGTCGGCGGTGTTTCCCGTCGGCGACGATGCCGGCCGTAATCGCGGTCGTTCGTCGCGGCGACGGGCACGGGGAGTGAGGGGAATTTAACCAAAGTATCGATTCGCGATATTAAGTTTCTTCTTGACCCTGGAAGCGAACCTATCCGTTTACCGTGGCCGCGCGGTCCCCGGCGAGCGTACTATGGCGGAAGTGGCCGGTGGGGAGGCAGTCGGCCACCGGAAGTCAGATCGGTACTCAGAGCATGTACACAAATCATTGACGAACGACTGTCGCGCGTTTCGAAAGCGTAGAAACGCCGTGAGACCGTTCGATCATTTTAAACGCCCGTGGACAGACTTATTCGCGATTAATTAGCGGTGGAACCTCTCGGCGAATGAATGCCCACTTCCGGCGATTGTTGATTTCACACCGGTCGGCCGCGGAAAATTCTAACCGACCTTTCCTTCTATCTTTTCACGACCGAGCCGATCTTCTTTCTCAGCCCCACTCCGGCCGGAATAAAATCGCAACTTTCGACCGTCTGCTACCTGTCTGCGGATCCTTCCGTCATTTATCACCGGGTTCTGTTGCTTCTCCGCAACACCTGGCTCCTGTCGCCATTTTTAACGCGTTGAATGCCGCGCCGGTTTTACAGAAATTGTCCGCGGCGTCACGATGAATTTTCTTTCATGCGATACATACAATGTTGAAATATTATATTATAGATAATTATTAATGTATATAAATATTATATTATAAATATATATATTATAGATAAGTTACAGTGTATAACCATGTTTGATATGTTAATTGCGACAGGGGTCACTGTTTCAATTGACGATGGTAATAATAGAAAATTTTAGATATTGACATTTGTTTGAAATTATATATATATATTTCTATCAATTTGGGCGCGCCGGTCACCGGTGGCCCCCGTGGCGTCATCGCAAAGTTAAGTGCCGGTCACCGGTGACCTCCGAGGCATTCAACGTGTTAAATCAAGTTCAAGAGCTGGTACACGCGTCGCTGTATAGTCCCTTTTTTTTGTAATATTTCCTGAAAAAATATTGATTCGAGGAACTGTCTTGCCCAATATTGTATTATATAATATAATATTATTTATTATTTTCTATATATTATTTTATATTATTAATAAAATAATATTTATAATTTATAATATACAACCTATAATATTTATAATTATAAAATAATATATTTATATTATTTTATATAATATTATTATCTAAAACTAGCCCCTCCGGCTTCGACCGGCTCAACGATTGTCTCAAGAGTAACCGCGCATTGTGTTTCAATTTAAAGGCCACGAAAGAGTTTATAGAGGCAGTGAACAAGTGCCGGGCAGGCAGGAGGGCCGGTCCAGTGTCCTGGAGCACGGCAGTGAAGTTCTTAACGGCTAGGAAGTTCGAGGTGGCCAGGGCCTTAGCTCTCTACGAGCAGCACGAAGCCACCAGGAGGAGAGAGGGTCTGGCTCTTCTGCATCCCACTCAGGAACCGTTGCTCAGCGAATTACGCACAGGAAAATTTACAGTCCTGGTAAGAGGAACGACGCCCGATTAACAAAGAAACCGAGAACCGAACGAAACCGTTCTTTTTTCTTTTCTTCTTTTTTTTTTACTGTAACGCCGACTGAATCGATCCGTTCCGTGCACGTTAAATTCCAGCCTTCCAGGGACGGCACAGGGGCGGCCATAGCGATCTTCACGGCGCATCTGCACCTTCCCCAGAATACCACGCACCAGACAACCCTGCAAGTGAGTAATCCATAATCGTTTCGAACCCGGCTGGCCCGACGTCGATGCAAATTAGAGACCCGGCGACAAGAGAGTTTACAATTCCCATTTAGCATCGGCAAACACACAATGCACTTCGATACTGAATAATAAGGGATGATGCAACAAGTCGACGCCTAATAGGCCGCTTTTGTCACAAGACGCCTCTAACAATGGAACTTTCTCTGTTGCGTTCGCCAGGGCGTTGTGTATCAATTGGACGCGGCACTCGAGAGCGCCGAGACCCAGAAGCATGGGCTGGTCTTCATCTACGACATGTCCGACAGCAAGTACCAGAACTTCGACTACGACCTCTCGCAGAAGATCCTCACCCTGTTGAAGGTGAGTAACGTGAACAAACATTGCCCCGCAGCTCTACTGCAAGTCTCTCCACGATCTCTCATCTTATCGTTCTCGGTGCGCGATCTTCGCGACATCCGACAGCAGGCAGGAACCGCTTCGAACAATCGACTTTCTCGGAAGCGAACCTTATCGTTCTTATACGCAACACGCGAGACAACACGTTCGCACGATTAGACCCGACGGATTCGAGCGACCGCGCGACGATCACGTTCACCTGGCCCGTTTCGACCGCGTCGCGTTTCGAGACCCGGATCTGCCGGAGCCTCGTGAAACAGAGGGGCCTCCGTCGCCGCCAATTGATCGTTCCAAATATGGCCCATTATCTATCGCGCAGGAAATTAAATCAACATCTTTGCCTTTTATTCTTACTGCGAACGGAATCAGGACGCGTAACGCCACGCGTGGCCGTCGTCGGTGCGCGAAAGCGCGCACCGAAATAACGTAGAAATCGGTTGCGGAAAACGCGCGCGCGTCGTGTTTTCTTTCTAATTTCCACGTTCCGGTGAACGAGCTTGCTTCACGGTGGATAACAAGCGACGGGAACGTTTATTAGATTATAATTCGAACGCTTCCTGAAACGGTCGAGGGGCGTCTCCTACGTAGCCGCGATCGTGTCGCAGATTATTATTCCGGATTACGCGAATCGCGGAGGGGTAGTTTTCAGGGGCACGATCCACTCGGAAATCATCGATCGGTCCCCGGCCCCTCGCGAACGCCGTTCGAAGACACCGGGTATAATGGAGGGTTAGGGGCACGTAAAGTGATTCCGGAGCGTCTCGTGCACGGAGGGGTGCATCTCAAAGAACAGGAAAGCTTTAAGGGGGGTTGTTCACGCTCGACGAAAACCTCTGGGCTGCAATTGCCCAGTGAACCGCGGCGGCAATGGGCTCTCCTCCGCCAAGGGTGTCTCAAAGGTTTCGCCGGAATGACTCAATTATGGGGTACTTACGGGGCCACTATTTATAACGAGGTGTTTGCGTCACCGCGCGTCCACGATAAAAATACTGTCTCCGCGTTTAGCCGGTTGTTTACCAGGAAGCTCGTGCAACCGAGCCTCGCTTTTCCTGCTGGAGAACCCTGCGCCGTTCCCGTCACCTCCGGGAAACAGTGTCTGTGGCGGAAAGGGAAACGACGCCGCGACGCTTCTGTTCCGATGCTTTCCACCTCGCATAATAGCGCGCCGATACTCTTTCGGTTCCGCTCTATTATTCGCATTTATGCTGCACGATCGCAACCCACGTACCCCCCTTCCCTCCCCTCTTCTCACCCGCCCCCCTCGCCGAGCCGGCTGAAACTTCCACGACGATGAAACTCCGCTCTTTTCACCGGCCACCTGATTGATAAATTGCCGTTTGAATCGCGACCGCCCGCTCGAATACTCGCTTTCTCGGTGTTTCCACGCCAGTGGAATTCGTGCTGGCCGACAACTATCCGCTGATCCTGCGATTTCCATCGGCGGTGGTTTTTCGACTGGCGCGGCAGTAGATCCGGACGACCATGGTCGGACAACAGCGCGTGCGAGAACTCGCGGCGCGACGATATTAATCGTTATCTGTTGGCGCTGCGATTTCTTTCACAGTCGACTAACGCTTCTTGCTTGCCAACCTTTGCGATTGTGAACGTGTCGGCTATGGTTTTCATGCGTTTCTGGGAAAAATGGGTGCGTAACGTTGAGAAGAAGGAACTAAAGAATTGTTGGTGCGAAGATTCGAGCTTGTTGAGATTGTTAGAGGAAGAAATCAGATTCTATTTTCTAATTCTATTTTTTATATGCCGCGATCGATGCATACAATTTCTATTTTGCACAATGATCCTCGGTAATGATTGTTTTAGAAAAGGAATTTATGTTTATCGCGAGACTGCGTTTACTCGAACGCTAAATTATTGGCAACTAGAGAATAAAATCTCGTATTCCGGTGCGAAGTTAACGAATTTCCTTTTCGATTGTGAACGTGTCGACTATGGTTTTCATGAGTTTCTGGGAAAAATGGGTGCGCAACGTTGAGAAGAAGGAACTAAAGAATTGTTGGTGCGAAGATTCGAGCTTGTTGAAATTGTTAGAGGAAAAAATCGAATTCTATTTTTTATATACCGCGATCGATGCATAAAATTTCTATTTTGCACAATGATTCTCGATAATGATTGTTTTAGACGGAAAAGGAATTTACGTTTATCGCGGGACTGCGTTTACTCGAACGCTAAATTATTGGCAACTAGAGAATAAAATCTCGTATTCCGGTGCGAAGTGAACGAATTTCTACGCGATACAGAAAATTCGTATCTGTTTGTCTACGTGATTCGTAACAGCGGAATGTCAACGGTATCAAAGTAGAATTTTATTTCCGTTTCGCAACATCTATATTCGGTAGATTACGTTGGTTTTCGTAACGTGTAACCTTGACACGTTGCTACAGCGGCAAGGGATTAATCTTTAGCCGCTGTGCTCGGAAATAAATGTGTTCTGTTTCGGTGTAATCCCGGCTTGCTGAACAAGTTTTATTTATCTCCCGCGTGGGCAGTAGACTTGTTCATAAATTATTATTTTAGGACATGTCTGCGTAGGCAGACAAGGGATAAACGTTTACTATTCTATGTATAATCCGTCCAACGAGACGAGACGACGACTATGAACAATCGCATGGCGACCGAGAGACGTGCACGATTGAGAAAGATCGATCGACCATAAGTTCAACGGTCGATCATATACGGCGACGTTAATTTTTTTTCAACTAGATACACGTTTTTATTGTAACAGATTCGAACAAACTGAGTTTTATATATAGTATATATATTTAATAATAATTTAATAATTTATATATTTTATATATATATTTAGATTGCGAAATAGTTGACATTTTATCTAACGGCAGCTTTCTAATAATTCCCTTGAAATCGGAGGTCAACAATTCTTTAAAAAATTGAAATTAAAACAATAATCCACGATTCAAACAATTATTTAGATTATATATAATATAACAAGCATAATATAATAAATATAATTTAATCCTTCACATTCTAAGGTAATTTTTATATCAACAAAGTTTACATTTAAAAGATTGTTATATTCGTATGCGTAAAATGCACTTTGTCGTGTAAAACAAAAATACTATGAGTCGGGAAAAATAATTTTAGATTTACAGTTAAAATAGCTTCGAGTGCAAAGGGTTAAAACAAGTTCCTTCGACATTGCTATTTCAAAGCATAATTATCGCGCTTCTGTTAGACACACTGTTGAAAAGTCTATCGATAAATAATGTATAAAAATACCATCCGCTATGGTAAATATTAATATCAGTTTCACCGATCGAGCGTGCTTAAACTTCGAAAGCAATTGTTTAGCTTGATTTTCGGCACTCTCGTGCCGATCGCGCAGCGTTTGCCCGCATTTCCCCGTTCGTATCGCCGAGCGGCCTTTACGTAAACCGTTCATTAAAAAGCTGGCTTACACGGTGTATCCTAGTTCATCGTAATCACTTGAAGCATCGCTCGAGAAAAGGCGAGTTTCGCCTCTAAAAAAAGCCAGCCGTCGTCCTTGGAATCAATAGTCTTCCCAGAGAGAGAGAGAGAGAGAGAGAGTGAGAGAGAGAGAGGCAGCAGCCCCGGCGGCGATGTGTCTCCTATTTTCGAAAAATCGATTTTTCGAGCGGCGTCGAGCCAGGTGCACGCACGTCGGCCCGACAACATCCCCCTTAAATCTTGTTCGAGTAAAGCCGGGGCGCAGGGGTTGCTCTGGTCGGTTAGGGGTTGCTTGCCCGTCACCCCCGGTAAGTGTCTCGTTGAGAGACCCTGGTCGCGATACGTCACCGAACGCACACAGGACCGCCGCGAACCCCGCCGGGCAGAAAGAAATTTCACATAAGGGATGGTTGGAGGCACAGCGGCCGAGAGCGGCGGCGAAAAGAAGGGGTCGGTTGGCGCGCATGCGTTCGTACGCAGGAGAGCATCGCGACGCTCGCGGTCAGTAATCATCGTGACCCCTTTGCGGCGTTATCGCGGACGGATCGAGAGAGAGAGAGAGAGCGAGAAGAAACGAAGAGAGGTCGGCAGTCGTCCGATTTCTTTTCTCCGGCGGTGCCCCGGCTCTCCGCGTGCTCTCCGTTCCTCTTTCGAGCCTGATTTTCACCTGGTTCCGCCGCCGTCTCTACCCGTCGCCAGGCCGAGGCCGGAGCCGCCGCGGAAGTTGGTCGTCGCGCGATGTTCGACGGACACGCGTCACCACCGTCCTCCTCGACGTCCGTTCGATCCGTGTCAAGCGTGCGAGCTCGGTTACGCTAATTCCGCGCGGTATCGATTGACTGACCGAGTGCCGGCAGTGATTTTTCGATCGCATCGACGCCCCCCATACGGTCTCTCTAAGCTCTCCCGACCCGGGACCGGAACCCAGTGTGCGCTAGTGCTACGACTTGGACTTGGCCGAACCCGGCTGCGAGGATCGATGGCCGATCGACGAGCACTCGGCCCGGTGCATCCGCGTAACAGAACGCTCTAATCTATCGATTCACCGTCTCCCAGCCCCCGCTATCTGTCCGGATCGCCGAATCTGCCCTGCTGATTGCCCCGGATCTGTAACGGGCTCGACGACCCCGGCCAAAAAACCCGCCGGAATAATCGGATCGGAGACCTTTTCTGCTGCTGCTGCTGCTGCTGGTGCTGGTGCTGGTGTTGGTGCTGCTGTCGCTGCCGCCGTTGGCTCGGCTGGTTCCCGACGTAACGGGGTTTGTGTGCTTAAGATCGTGGAGATGTAGTGGCGTGCTGCTGACGTCGTTGCCGTTACGGTTACTTCCGCCCTCTATACACACCACGAGAGAGGGTACGGAGGGTTAAGTTCTCGTGCCTGCTGCATTTTGCATGCTCCACATCGGGAAACATTTTTCTTCTACTCCACCCTACCTCCTCTCTCTCTCTCTCTCTCTCTCACACTTTCTTTCTCTTTCTCATTCTCTTTATCGCATTGTCCTCGAGACTTTTTCCGTTGACCTCAAAATTTCATTGTGCCCCGTTTCGTCGACTGAATTATTGCTGCGGGCGTTTACCAGCTGGCTGTTTTCTTATTAATCCCTCCCCGGAGGCCTAGCCGGGCTCTAATGCTGGCTGTCTCGGGGAACGACGGACCTGTCCGCGCATTAAACGTGCATAGAGACACCGCGGACCGCCTCCTCGCAGTTGGCACTAGCTCCCGGCTTATAAACCCCGGTGTGTGCTATTATTGCAACGTCTTTGAAAGGTCGCTCCGTTTCGAAAATAAATTATGCAGTCACCTGAACCGATCGCTTTTTAATACCGCAGCGCCTCATTTTTTTTCTCTCTCTCTCTCTCTCTCTTGCTCTCTCTCGCTCTCCCTCTCCTCTTCCTCCGCGCTGCACCGCATCGCCGGATGTGCGGTGCGTACGTCGCCCGAGGAAGACACATTCGCCGCGGCACCACCACCTCGAGCATGCTCCTCGTCGCATTGTGCGAACGCGTTAGTGTCGCATTAGTGTCGATTACTTCGCGTTTTCCGTTGCCGGCGTCGTTCGGGCCTCGGGAAACAGAAGGTGTTCTCTCGCCGCTGAACGATATTCCTCCTCTGTCATCCCCCTCCGGCAGTGTCGTCTCCTTCGAAGCAGTTAGCGAGACCCGGTCGGCGGAGAATCGTTCGTCGACGTGCCGAGACGGTGTTCTTGAATCTTTCGGTCGAAGCGTGGACCGCGGGTCCAACGATTAAATAGAGCCTGCCGGGCGTCCATCTGGCAGCTGAAATAGCGGTCAAGTGCAGTTGTCGCATCGGGGGCCTCGAGCACAGTAGTTCAGACATCGTGTGGGACACGATGACGATCCGAGCGTAGCACCGGTCGTGTTCGCTGGAAGCCGTTTTGCACAGTGGAATTGTATTTGGTTTTGCAGGGCGGCTACCCGGCGAAGCTGAAGAAGGTGTTAATCGTGACCGCGCCGCTCTGGTTCAAGGCGCCGTTCAAGATCCTGCGGCTGTTCGTCCGCGAGAAACTGCGGGACAGAGTGTTCACCGTATCGATTCCCCAATTGACGTTACACATCCCACGGGAATCATTACCGCACCGGTTGGGGGGCACCTTGGAGGTACAGCATGAGGCATGGTTGCTCCACTGTCTTAAATCCATGACAAACAGAGGCGGGGGTGAACTTTGCGAGGTCAGTGCCGCGTACGCGAATACACCCGCGCCGATTGCCGAACTCGCGGCTGAAACGCGGTGATACTCCGGAGAATTCTCGTCGCGTCCCGGATCTCACCGAGCCGTGCCTCCGTTTCGCGGGACTAATCGATTCGACCGAGAAACGACCGCCTCAAATTAGCTTAGAGTTCAAGATTTCTTCCGGCGACGTTGAATTAGAGGCTCTTTAGGCGCGCCGGGCTCCGTGAAGAAAGCTGCTCTCCCGGTCCGCGAGGCTCTCGGAGAGCGCGAGGCTCCTAAACAAGAGACCTCTGCTTGTCCGCGGACAAAAAACGGTGGCAAGGTCGCCGCGAGTAGCTCTTTCCCGGAGGCGTGAAAGGTTGCCAGCTTGTTTTTTTGGTAAATGGTCCTCCGGTAGCGAAAAATTGTCAGCGAATCGGTTCGGCAATCGGCGGGTCGAAAAAGAGGTCGTGGAATGATCGTAAGGCGGACATTTGCTTGCACAGGTTACCCCCAGAGTGGGTAGTCCTCTTTCGCCCACATCGAAAAACCACACGGCCGCCCAGAACCCGAATGGCACCACGGTCAGTAGCTCGACTAGTCCTATAATCGATAAGAGCAAGGTGAAAAATGGTATCTCGAATATCGGGGACATCGAGATCACGAATGGTGACGTCTGGATGGGAACCGATGAGGCGCCGTCACCAGTGCAACCGCCGTCCTCAGCCAGCTCAGGGTTCAGCGATGACGACAGCCTCCACGGGGACCTGGGGCTTCAGGCAGTCAGCATGGAGCAGCTCATCGAGGACATCCATTCGAGGGGGCGCGCCGGCTTGATAGCGGAGTACGCGGAGATCAAGCAGAGACTGCCGGAGGGCTCGTTCAACAACGCCAAGTACGTACGTCGTTCAGACCTCCTTCCAGAGGCTGGCTGGACCCAATTCCTTTCCGAATGTTCTGGCTTAAGGAACTCTCGTTACGTTTTTCAGACTGAGACCAAACCAATCGAAGAACCGGTACACCGACGTGCTCTGCTACGACCACAGTAGGGTATGCCTGTCCCAGATAGACGGGGACGCCACCTCCGATTACATAAACGCGAACTTCGTCGACGGCTACAAGCAGAAGAATGCGTTCATCAGCACGCAGGGTCCCCTGCCGAAGACCTGCGGCGATTTCTGGAGGATGATCTGGGAACAGCAGACGCTCGTCGTTGTTATGACCACTAGGTAACCTATTCGAGAGCACCCGAGGCCGCCGGTTAAATATAAATAGTAGGCTTGAAATATGCGAACGGCTTGATGGCCAATGGTCGCGTCTTTGTTACAGAGTGGTGGAACGGGGACGTACGAAGTGCGCACAGTATTGGGGCCCGGAGCCCGGCGACGAGGTACAAGCAGGTGGTTTCACGGTGACCACGCTGGAAGTCGACACCAATCCCGATTACACGATATCTATGTTGCTCCTGACAAATAACAAGGTAGACACCTTGGGCGGATGTGTCGCCAAATACGGTTCCGTTAGCGTCAACACGGCCGGCCGGCGAGAATGCAAAATATGTTATCATTTCAGACTGATGAGGCAAGAGAGGTTTGCCATATGCTGTACACAGCGTGGCCGGATTATGGCGTTCCACAGTCGGCCAGGGCTCTGCTACAGTTTCTAGCCTTAGTAAGACAACAACAAAATAAATTACTCGCGTACAGAGGGGACACATGGGCTGGACATCCGCGGGGACCTCCCATAGTCGTCCACTGCAGCGCCGGAATAGGAAGGACAGGTAATCCGAGCAGCCTGATCAATAGACCACCGATCTTTATGGAGAATGAAAGCTGTCTGTATAAATTGCATGACGCGGGAGCCAAGAGTAATTTTTGTTTAACAAGTTCAATTTTATATATATATTTTAAAAATACTATATAATAGAACTCCAAGAATGTTGATTATATCGGTTGCTCTCCGAATAAACGCAATATAAAACAGTGAAAATATATATATAGAAAATAAATAATGTATATATTATTATATTATTATTATATATATTATTATTATTATTATTTCTATATATATATATATATTTTTCACTGTTTTATATTGCGTTTATTCGGAGAGCATTGCTTGTTCTCGTTTAGCCTTCATTAGGAATAATTGATCGAGCCATGCGAAGGGTCGAGGGATGGAATGAAACACTGTTCTAATTTGTGCGCAGGAACGTTTTGCACGTTAGACATTTGCATATCGCGACTAGAGGACACCGGGACCGTGGACATCCGTGGCACGGTGGAGAAAATCCGAGCACAGAGGGCCTACAGTATTCAAATGCCAGACCAATACGTCTTCTGCCATCGTGCTCTGGCAGAGTACGCACTCTCCAGGGGGATGCTTAGTCCGCAACATCTCGCTATGTTACCTCCACCCATAGAAGAGGATTCCGACTAGAGGATAAACGCTCTATTATCATGTACCAGAGATTGATGTTCTTCCCGAGTATGCGTAATAGTTCTCCTTTACATAGCCTATCTCTAGCTTAAATAACTGAAAGTTATTTTTTGCTATCATCTCCATCGATGTAATATTTCCGATTTCTACTACTTACGTTAGGCTACGAAATACCGAATCTATAGGGGGTATCCCGACAGAGGAAACTAGACTTTTTTTCAAGGCCAAACCCGTGAACCAGGAATCCTCGACGTTTCTGCGCGCGCGGGAATATTTTAAAGAAAAAAGAAGATCCATGTGAACGCGACGAGAGAAGGATAGGGTTATAGAAATGATGAACGGGATTATTATTCGGTGTCGATTAAACGAACGGTGGTGCGCCGTGGACACCGATGTTAGAGGAATTAACGTTGGAACGGAGATGGCCGTCGATCGGATACCGCCGATTCTACCTTTAACCCTCTCATATGTAAATTTTATTGTACATTCTGAGAAGTTGTTCGCGAATTTTATTAGAGACGCTCCGAGAAATGCCTCACCTTGTAAACATTCCATTGAAGTAAACGAAAGAAGAGAAAACACAAGTACTATGTCAATTAAATGAAAATATATACATATTTATATATATACACGCACACATATATATAAATATAATATATAGAACGGGCACCAGTTGTCCCTTGTTTCATAGATTCTCAACCGATGCCTCCGATTAATCTCTCTGTTGACGCGTTGATACGTTAACGATTCGAACGATTGCCGAAGAGGATTGCGCATCGAACCGCCCACCAGCGGGAACGGGTTTGAAAATTAGCGTCGCTTCCGTTCTAGAACCGTGCAAAGCTTTGTTACGTGCCTGTGGCGGTGCGCACAGCGTACGCACACTATTCATTCTGGACACGGTCGATCTGCATTCTCGATTAACGACGCTCAGCTGCATTTTATTTGACGAGTCGACACGAACACTGTGACGACTCGACGATTATTCTCGTTGCAACGTCCCGTTCGCTGTTCGCTGTGAAAACCGCGGGGCCGCGTTCTTCTAACGAAATATCCCATTCGTTAATTTACGAATCGAAAAATCGACTGAAATTTCGGTGAACTCGACGCCTCTTAAAAGCCTCTTCGAAGCGTCCAACAGTGGGATATTTTTTGGAAAATACTCGACTCGCGGTTGATAGCGAGGAAAACGCGACGCGCGCCCTAAGATGGTTCCAAAATGGCCGGCTCCGCGCTCCCGGGCCACGGCCGACCCCGAATTTACGCCAAGTACAAAGCTCGTAACGATAGATTGTTATAGAATCTTTATATGAGAGGGTTAAAGACCGGCGAGCCTCATTCGAGACGATCGATTTTGAGCCGAAGCTCGACCATTTCTAAGACGAAATTCGTAGGAGATACACACCGCTGTTACGAGAGGTTTTGAGGTATTTAAAACGTGAGAGAGAGAAAGAGAGAAAGAGAGAGAATGTGATGTTTTATCGGTGTCCAAAATGGGATAGTCGCATGTGTTTCTGAGAATACCTTTAATATTATCATTATTATTAATTATTATTACTATAAACGTGTTACGACGTACGGCCTTCGTCGTGCGGAAAATAAATAATAACCGACACGATCGTGTTGATAGACAGTTTTTTGGGTGACCAAAGATTATCTCCTAAAAACCATCTCAGAACAATTGTGGTAGAAGTAAAGCTCGAACGCGCGGAGGCTAAATTTCGCTGACGAGGGATGTTGCAACGGCGGCCATCGAGCTCGCCTAAACTTTCACGTTGTCACACCGAAAGAATGCAAGCCGGTCCTCACTGTGTATTCTCAAATCGTATGCGAGAGAGCGAGAGAGCGAGAGAGGGATGAAAGTTTATAGAAATCAGTGTGAGGGATATTTTCGCAGATTTATTTTTGCTGAAAGCTCGCCGAATGTGGTCCGATCGAGCTCGATGGTCGGCCGGTGCTCCTCGCGAAAGAGACAATTTCGCGGAATGATTCCTTTCGCAGGGATTGCCAATCAGGGATCATTATAGTTATTATTACAAGTACGCTCCGTTCGACGAAACGAGGAGATCGGCGTTAAACGTTTGAACGGCTGAATCGATGAGGAAGATTCATCGACTAGTTTTACCTCGAGAATCAAACGGAGATGCGGCCGCCTCGGCGAGCAAGTTAATAAAATTAGGATTCGCCTGCGAAACGGGAAGTATTGTAGCGAGCTGTTTCAGTCGACAGAGATTCTCCAAATGTGTAACGGTAATTTCACTCGTGACAACAATCGAGTCTTTCTATTACGAGGGTAGTTCGAAGTTAACTTGTCTCTCGAGGTGCCGACTGTAGAAGTCGTTCAAAGTTCTTAGCGGAATGACGTTTGCTGATTCGAAAGTTTACGTTCTTCCATGAAAGCCTTCTAATGTACGCGAGGGAGAGAGAGAAAGAGAGCAAGAGAGAGAGAGAGAAAGAGTAAAAGGGGTGAGATGTGATTTCTAATTTAAGGCTTTTACCGAGTGACCTCCGATCAGAGAACCACTTGCGTTGACAATGTAAGGGTTGCACGTGACCCGTGCGCCACCCTTAGCTTCCCGCAACTTATTTTTCGCTGTGTACGTTCTCGGCGGCTTGACAGCACCTGTCGTTAGCTTTACGGATGTCACTTATCGATCAGTAACCGCTGTTTTACATGCGAACGGTGCACAGCAATCGAAACGAAAATCAGCTCTTCAACTTGATTGAAAATACATTATAGCAGTAAAATAGCCTTCCGGTTTGCAAACGTACCGATATCTCGCATCGAACTGCAATCACCTCGTGCGCAATTTACGGCTGATCAAAGTCTCCCGAGATCGGCGAGGTTCCATAGAATCGACGAAAATTCTCACCGTCGTAAATCGTTCTCCGCAGCTGTAAATTCGCATGAAAGATCGCAGTTCGCAGATCGTGGTAACGCAAACAGTTCCGCGAAAAGCAGTGCCCGCACAAAGTTCCGCCGTAGAGCATTTTATCGAGCGACTCTCGAGTACCGTAAACTATCGAATGAATGAGTGTTGAAACTGTCCGATTTCCAGCCACCCAATGTCTGATTATCCGTTTGTTCAATGTGTGTCGAATAGTTGTGAAAGAGAGAGAGAGAGAGAGAGAGAATGAGAGCGAGAGAAATTTGCGACGCTGGATCGTTGTTGGGACGACAATATGGCGTCGCGACAGTGTTCCCCGCGCCTGTGCGATCGTAAACGACAACCGAGGCACGATTATGTGATAGCCGATTAGCAACTTTGATTCCTTTTGTTTCACCGATTTGTAATTCGTCGTTAGGGCCCGCGCGTCTACTTAATTGTCCCTCGATTCTATTCGATTTGCCATAAACGACGTTTGAGTCGACGCGAATTGTTCTCCGCTGGGAACAATGCAGCGTCGGGCAAAAAAAAAAAAGAAAACGTTTGTCTTCGATCGAGAATGAGATGAAAGAGATCTGTCATCGATCCCGGAACTAAGAAATTCGTGCTAATTAAGAACGATCGTTTAAGTAGTCCACGATGAATCTCCAACGAAGTTTCTCGTCAAAATTTTTCTTGGAAATCTCCGGCGGCTCCAGCGCGCCGAGGATATACATATACGTATTTAAGAAAATTACAAAACACTTCGACGAAAGTTTCGAAATCGGGATGTGCGGGGTAATTGTTGGTTGGGAGACGGCAAATGTTTTGCGCGGCGTTGAAAGCTTATTGCCCGGAATCCAACGCGTGTATTTTTCTGTACAGAGTCTGTGTATATTGAACGCGCAAGAAATTTTTAGGCACCGCGTACGACGAACGTCGACGGTGAGCGCTGTTTGTTAGAGAGATCTTCGAATTTTATATAACGAGAGGCGCTGTTGTAAAACGCTTAGTCAAAGTTAAATAAGTTCGAACATTTGTCGACGTACGCACGTTCCTCCTACTCTTGGGTTACCTTACGAAGGGCATGTTATCGGTACAATCACGTTTATTATTACTATTTTATTACTATTATTATTATTATTATTAATTATTATTAATTATTATTATTATTTTGTCTCTAACGTTTGTAATTAGTTCACGATGCCCTTTTATATTATCTATACAATATTTATTAAAACATTTATCTGAAAGTACTAGTACGATGTATATGTATATATATGCGCACATATTGTTGTGAAATTGTAAGGTTCACACTTCAACCTCCGTGGCCTCAGAGCTCGCAAAACAAGAACAGTTCTAATTTGTAAAAAATTTTCTTTCGTTCAATTTCTCGGTTCGACGGAATGTTCAATTAGAAAATCCTGTTGCTCGCACGGGACGGAGGTTGAATCGCGATTGAATTTTCTTTGAAGCGAAAGCGGAGATTCGGTTTTCGACGTTTTCATCCCCCGCCCACGCCCCCCCCCCCCCGTAAAGTTCCCTGTTAAGTGTGAATGTAACAACGTGTGATTTTATAGGAAAACTTGTATGTGTCTATCTCGTAATTATCCTCAGGCGTGTGAAGGGTAGTAGCGGGCGAGAAGCGCGTGAACGATTAAGAAAGAAGGGCAATGATAAAGAGAATGATAAAAGGGAAAAATAATCCACCGGAGAGCAGGTACCAAAGTTCTTCTGTTTTGTTCGTTTAAGATGTTCGGACGAGCAACGTGCACGCTATTGCCAATTCGTACAGAGTTCTCTGCGCACATTCAAAGCAAACTGCGGCCGGATAGATCACGAGAATTGATCTAACAGTATTACGACTTATGAGTTTGTACCGGGTGCTTCGAAATATGTGGTCCGTGCCGATGAAGGGGCACCCTTTATATTAAAAATCGACGCTGAAATTACCGAGCACTAAAGGCAACGTTCAAGGAATCAGTTTATCATTATTATATATATAATAGCGATATTATTATATTAATATTATATTAATATTAATATAATAATATCATATTATATTAATATATAATGATATTATTATATATCAATTATATTTTATAAAATTAATCATTCGAAGTAGGATCATGTTGACAATTTTCCACTTTTATGTTGACCATAATTTTTGTGTTATTAAGATGAATTTTCCAATGGTGACAGCAATCTGATGCAAGATTGTTTAATAATTTCTTTTAGGATCGCCGATTAGGAAAAATGCTTGAACGTCTTTCAGATTTATGAAGCCTCTACTTCGGACAGATCACATGTTTCGGAGTAGCCTGTAGCTCGAATATCGTCTTTCATCTGTTCTCCCTGTGTTCTCCGTTTAGTTACTTTGAAACGAAGCCTCGAACAAAGTGGGAAACACGGAACGGAACGAGATGAGTAATATCAAAAACTCTTGGAGAGAGATATTTTAGCGCGTAAAATCGAATGCATGCGATATTCCTGTTGTTTAATTCGTTGTTTTTTGAACATTTAAGCGAAACGTGCCGAGACACGTTTTGTCCGGGAATAACGGAGATTTAAATTAAGAAGGAGAAAAAACAAATTGTACATACGAGTGACATGACTTCGAAACGACTATCGCACATAAATGTATCTAATAATTATTTAATATATTGCAGATATAAATGGCATTAATTACTTTTGTTCTTATTTCCTCTTTGCGCCGCAAAACTGCGTTTATTGCATTTGCAAATTGACTTTAAACCTTATCAAAAAGTGTTGATTAAAGTTTTTCAATGGATTTTTATAAATTACTGGAATCAAATGATTTCATTTAGTAGCCGAACAAATGGTTCATTGATTTACAAGCGTTATTCGATGGACCCATCATCGCATACCAGCAGATGCGCGAACTAAATCTGTCCTATATGCGCAATACAGGGTTGCTGAAAAATATTAATTACGTCATAATTAGGGCGAACATAAATAAACCAATGGCACAGAATCGTTCAGAAAAATCTACTGCATCGATATTGCATGAAAAAACAGTTGACAACACGGTATAAAATAATTAACTGCATTTTGAAGTTTAATTCATTATTATATTAATTAATTCTATTTTTCAGTATTGTCATCGATTTTATATACGTGATATCGACGCAGCAGATTCTGACGAACAGTTCTGTGCCCTTCGTTTAATTTTTCATACCCTAATTTTGACATAATCAATGTTTTTAGGCGATCCTGCATCATGCATACGTGGCGCCTCTGTTGGAGAAACAATGAAGGAAACTGCGTTCGATGTTCATACAGCACCAATCGGTGCAGCGGCAAAACGTTCAAACTGTTGGCCAAAATCGACTGTCAGTAATTTGTTCTCGTCACAAACTTAGGATCAATACAGACATTGCACACAATACAGACTAAGTCTGTGTTGCCATCGTACCATAGCATCTTCTACAAAGACGGTAATTAAAAAAAAAGAGCATTGCATACAATGTCTGCGCGGATCCTAAGTCTGTGCCATTACGTTAATAATCTGCCGAAAATGCTTCTGCTGCGCAAGAAAAGAAAGACAAAGTAATCGAGAAGGTTTAACGTGGGAGCGAGCAAAATTTCAAACACTTTCCCTTCGAATTAACCCCTTAATGCACAATTTTTTTGAAAAAGGCCGACCAAAGAAATCAATTTTTTTTAATGTAAAAAGACACAATTTAGATCGTTGTCTTGGCAAGAAAATCACAAAAATACAAAAATAATGGATATTTATACAATTGGTATGATTTCTAATTTTCAGAATATTACTATTATTATTATTGTTGTTATTATTATTATTATTATTATATTTTATTTTACATTATATTTTAGTAAAATATATATTGAAAAATGAGCGAATCAGAATCTGAATATGAATACGCTGTCGGAAAGCGGCTCACAAGGAAGAGATAAGTCGTAAGTGATAAGTATAGAAAAAGGATATATTTTATACTTGAATAAGTAAGTGTTATAGCTTACAATCCCATGTAAATGATAAATATCAATAAAACGATTGTTTTTTTTTTGCTTTCACATTGTTATTTTCAATTCTCGATTGCATTCGAGTGTGAAAAATTATAGCAACATAAAGTACAACGCCGCTCGAATTATCTCGAGTGTGCACAGTTTGGCCAGTTTAGCGCGCTCGAGTTATGACACGTGTATCAAATCAGCTAAATACATGTAAATACGAAGAAGCTGGATGCCCGCGAAAGGCGCGAGAACGGCGGCCTGTGATTGGTCGAAAATTTAAACGGTTGCTTCAAAACTTTCGAAGACTGTTACACCGTGGTACCAGCGCAAAAGAAGAACGACGTTTCCCGCATCTAATTCCCGTCAGATAAAATCGAACAGAATACCCGAATGGTAACCCATTTGCACATTAAAATGATTTATTAATTGCGAAATATTAATTGTACGAAATTATACGAATAATTTGTAAATATCTCAGCGCGAAAGAACGCGATACATGGAATTCCGCCGAAGGGCAACGAAGCAATATTTTAAACTTACCAATATCCCATGAAAGCGTCGGAACTTCGCCAAAGATCGCACCATCGCACTTCTGATCACGTTATCTTCGATATTTCGTTAGCTTGAAGTTACACTTAAATTAATTACTTTAAAGAGCAAGTAATTGACCACTAGCCGCTAATAGCACGTTCGATCCGACAGGTAGTGGCAGCACAACTTTCGCAAGCGATAGTCGAGCCCCTGGCGGAGGGTAACAGAAGCTCGGTTTGAGTGGAAAGTGATCATCTTCTGGCAATGCTGTAAATTTAGCCTCCCGAGAGACACATACATAGTTTACTCTGTGCAGTCGGATGTAGTTCACTGGCTGACCGTTACATTTTAAGCGGAGGCCGTTATCGTATCACGGGATTTTCTGGTAGTCCAAGCCCTGTGGCATAAGTGTCTTCTGAATGTACATATGTACAGTGAGAATCGGCACTAATGTTTGATATGATACCTATACAGTAACACGAAGTGAGGTTCCGCGCGTGTGTGTTTCGCTCGTTTACCTGATCAGAACCGGCAAAATGGACGATATAGCACTGCGAGCAACTGATCATGTTTTAGAAGCGATATTTTCCTATTTAGATCTGCACACATTGAGAAACTGCGCGCTCGTTTGCAAACGGTGGAACCAGTTCTTGAATGACGAGAACAATGACGCGTGGAGGATACACTGCATTCGGAAGTTGGCACAGGAGGCCCTTAGCTCCGATATCTTGTCGTCGGTGCCCACCTATAAATCCAAGCTGCGTGCGTTTTATCACGCGTGGAATCCCCTCGACTGTTCACGAAACATTTATATTAGCTCCAATGGATTCACTTTGCACAGGTACATTCATAATACGAAATAATCAACAGCCTTAATCCGTGACTGTAACGTGAAACTGTAGCCTCGATGTTTACAAAGAAACCGTTTAAATAATACAAAGTTTATGCCGTTGTCGGTTTTGCGAATAAGGCCATTTTATAGTGGACAATGTTTAATTGTTAATGTCACGATTATTCTGAGATTGCAAATGTTTGAAAATTCTTCGATTATGTTACAGAAACCCAGTTGCGCAAATTACAGACGCTTGCAGGGGTAAAATTGGTTTTCGACATGGTAGACACGCATGGGAAATCATTTGGGAAGGACCATTGGGCACGGTAGCAGTCATTGGGATAGCTACTAGGGAAGCACCGTTGTTATGCCATGGGTACGTAGCGTTACTGGGATCCGATGAGCATTCGTGGGGATGGAATCTGGTAGATAATCATCTGTTACACAACGGAGACGTACAAGGAAATTATCCATTACTTAATAATGCTCCCAGGTATCAGGTAAGAGATTTATTTGATTGTATAAATATTATTGAATACAATGAGATATAAGTTAAGGTATATAATTTTGTAATTAACAGGCTGGAGAAAGGATTAGGGTAATATTAGATTGCGATGATAACACATTATCTTTTGAAAAGAATTACGAATTTTTGGGAGTGGCATTTAGAGGTATTGTATCTCAATATTCGATACATTTTTAGTGATAAATAGATTAGTTGGCAAAGGCACATATTCCATTGAAATTTTCGTGTAAAAATACTTTAGGATACTTAAAGCATTTTCTTTTCATTTTGTGTGAGACCTACTTTTAGTAATATAGCGCTCACAGTGATGTTAATGATGAAATTATATATATATAGGGTTGCCAGATAAAAGATTATATCCATCCGTGTCTGCTGTATATGGAAATACAGAGGTAACTATGGTGTACTTAGGACCACCTCTAGATGGCTAACACTTTACTTATAGTAGAGATATCTCGTCAGAGATTGTTTTCAAGGCTGTTTGGTGAAAATCTAAAATGCAGAATCCTCTGTGTCGTACCAGAACGTCTACTATAAAGTAGAACTAGCACACTAATGAACTATAAGATACTCTTTACAAAGGATGTGTGCCTGTTCATTCAGTCAATACATTGTAAATAGTATTAGCATTCCATTTAAACCGATAAATCTGCAATAGAGCTTTATATGGTGATAACAGTTGGGAAAAGAGAGTTACTCAACGACGGGTATCGATCGATTTTTGCCTGACATTATGCATTTGTTAGACAGAAGGGTCTATGTGTTTGACAATGAAATGATTTAATTATATTACGAATAAACTGCGGATTTTTATGCAAAACGCATTTTTTGTGGAACAGAATCTTATCGTCTGCGTCAATTATTTCGGTGGGTTAAAAGTACTGCAAAACAATGAAATTCTGTCAGTATTATTTTGTAGAAGTTTTCATGAACGCATAAAAATCCACACAATTATTCGTAATAATGGAGTTCCTCCGCGATGTAATTGCGTGTCGCTCAAATTAATACAAGTCAGATTCATTTGAATGTTTCTTAAGTGACGTAGATTAATTTTAAGTTCGTCGCGCATGTACATAGGAATTAAGGATTGTCAAATTCTTTACTCTTCCATGCAGTATTGATATTCTTGTTCTTCTTGTATAAAAATACATGCTTCGTATGTATAAAATCTTCGGCCAAAGAAAAACGGCTATTCCAATCTATGTCCGAGAATAGTTACTTACCATGGCATGACAGGATTGCCATTAATATTGAACTAATTTTTCTCATCCTTAACGCCGTTTGCATAATATTGCGAGAACTATAAATGGTGTAACTGTAATTTATTTTATTTGATTAGTGCGCATATTTATACATACACATATATATTTTTTTTTGATATCCGTGTAGGTGTTTCAAATATATATATATATATATTTTTTCTAAGGCTGTTATTTATTTTAAAGGATTTATTACGCTTAAGTTTTTTTTACCATAAATATTTATACATGTCATAGTTTGTTATCAATTTTTTAACATTAAGAACACATTTTTCAAATGCCATAAGTAAAAATAGTGTACAAGGTGTTCTACTTACGGTGTTTATACCCACCATTAGTATTTTTATTTAAGTAGCTCTTCTTTTTTGAAGGTGCAAATTTAGCTAGAAATTTACTATGTACCTGTGATATTCATCTACACGATATCAAGACATTTATTTTTCTTTTTCTCGAGCTGTGTTCCCTGTGTGACGTTTCGTTTGTATTATGTGCAATGGATGTACAAGATAGATTTTTAATTCGCTTTTACATGTAGCGGTTGTAAGACAGTATTGTATTGGATTGCGTGTGAAAACTGTAAATCATCTTCTGTAAAGTTTGTTACAGACAACATGGGTTAGATGAGTGCATAAGATATAATGTACATAATTATTACGGTCATTGTGTTCGTTAAGCGTGTAGCGTTTGTAATGTTGCTCTCTCCTTTCTAAACTTTTGTACAGAATTTTATTAATCGATCATAGATGTATAAAATGAAAGCAAATCTTGTTTCGTCAGCGTCTTCATCTATTCGAGTAACACATGTACCACGGGTCGCGGACTGATTTAGAATTTATACCCTTTTGGATCGACGAGCAAAACTTTGTGAAAAAAAACATATGAAAACTACATGTGTTGTATAGTGGTGCCTTATTATGATTCTTTTAATGTAATCTCTATGTGGTTGCGAATATATGTACACTATAGCATTAAGTGTTACAATTTAATCGACGTCGACCCGTCGCATATGTTGAGACGTACATATGGAAATAGTTTTAATCAATTTGTAAATAATATTCGTGTTTAAACGTGCATATAAATCATGCGAAGTCATATAGCTACCAACGTTAAACAATTCTGAACAAATGTTTAGAGAGGAAGTAATTTAGTCGAAATATAATTAAGCTTCGAACATCGGTATACTCGGTATAAACTCTTATAAGAGGAATACAAGAGTTTAAAAAAAAAATTGTACATCGCTCTGTAAATAAATTATTTTATTTTAATGCTTTAATGTCTGTACTATTGTATACCACATGAATTATTTGTTTCGATTAAGTTCAGGGAATGAACAAACTTTCAAGACCCTCGTTGTAACAAGACTTTCTTTTTTATTTGAAACATTTACATGTGAATATTTCGTACAAACATCTTCTTTCATCTCTTCGCTCGATTACCATAACTTCAGAGTTTTATACATCTACCACTGTCATGGAAACATTACTTTCCGTAGCTTACAAAAATATAACAATAGCAATCTGTTGTAAATCGTACGTAATCTCTTATTAACGTGCAATTTAAACCGTGAGGTATTATTCGTGATACAAGCGAGAAAGTAATGATTCTTCGTATTTCCTCTATAGCGTCGCATTCGGCGAGCACTTAGCACCGCCCTTCCATCCCCACTACCAATCGTGAAGCAATCGTAGCCAATTAGGGCGAAAACAAAATAACTTTTACTACTCCCTAAGACCCGTTTCACACACAGGTGACCGACCATTCATGTAATTCAATAGGAGTGTTTAGACGGCAATACAGTACCGCGATACGACGCACGTATCCTCGTGTGAAACGGCTCTAACGTCTTATTGTATCTCTAAATTGCATGTGGTCGCGGAGGAAATAATGTACCACGAATTGCACACCAGTCTGCATAAACACATTTTCGATTTGATTCGGTATCGAGAAAGACTTAAAAACTTAATGGTCTAAATTATAATCAATGCAATAGGATCCCATTATGATAATAAATCTTCCGAATCTTCTCGAAGTACCGGTTCATACTTCTCTGAACATGTGTGTTTTGCAAATTAATAAAACTACAGTTTAGGAGAAGCAACGTACACGTGATCTTTACTGTACAGAATGTACAAAATCTGCTAATCTTCCTATGACATTGCCATGAGACAGTAGTCTAAAACACTTATAATATAGAATACTACATTTTTGATACATTTTTCCAAGTTCTAATACACACACACACATATATATATGTATATATATATATGTATATATACAGGATACAAAGAAATGTACATAGGTGCTTCTACACTTTCTCGTTGACAAATATGTGGAAAGAGCTTTCCATGGAATTGATCTCTACATTGAAATTCAAGGTCAAATTTTCTATGTTCATTATATCGTATTCGATAGACAAAGTTGACCGAAAATAAGGGAACCATGTTTTCTATAACAAATATCTCTTCCAAAATTCATAACAAGATTTTATTAATAGCTAAACAACAATTTGACCCTGATTTCGACCCTTACCATTTCTTTCCACCCTGTATCGAATATTAGTTGAGTATTTTCGGGTGTACAATTTTATTTCAATCATTATTACAAAATATCATACCGCACTCGATTAAAGTGCTAAATTGAATATTCTTGAGGCCTTATAATAATTATACATACACTCGAATGTAACGTTACTATTTTTAGTGTATCGTTTGTATTCCTTTACATGCAATTACATATGTACTGAGTCCGAGAACACAGTAGTGTAACATGTGGGCACAATTGAAGCTCAATCATTAACATTATACAAGTCGGTGGAAGCCTAAAATCAATTATTCTATAACACAAAATAGTTTGAATACAAACAGTGACACCAATTATTTATTTTTTTTTTATTTTTAAAATAACACTCTACGACATCTGTATAGGTACGATTCTAGATGAAAGAGTAATAGGGAAACCATTTAAAATCGTTAGAAATGACGAATTAAATCTCTTGTACTGTTAGGCCGCAGTAATGTAAAAAAATGTTAAGAAAACTTTAACAAATAAATTTCTAATAGCTATTATCACGAAAGGATCGATCAAATACTATATCAGATCATTTGGCTCCCATGAACCGAAATTATTGATAATTAAATAAAATAATAAAAATATATTAATATTAATTTTAACTCGTCCCTTAATTTATATGTTATCATGTAGTAATTTTCATCACATCGATGTATTCTTTGGCATAAGACAATATACTTTGACGAAAGAAATTTTCGGCAGTCAGTTTCATGTATCAGGTTCGTGGAATGTATCGTACAATCGAAAGGGTCAATGTATTAACTTGCATTAAAAAAATAGGAAACTATAGATTAAGAAATCAGCACACACTTTGATGCATACATCAATACTGGAAAGAATGATAAAAAATGAGTTTTTATAAAGGTTAAACAATAATTAAGTATATTCTTGTGCTACGGTATCGCACCAATAAAAAAGTTACGAATTATTAATAGGAAACTGACCCGTATGTACTTCTAGTAAAAGACGCGTTAGGAATCCAATTTAACGAAGCTAGCAAAGCCTCGCGGTTCGAAAACCTTACGTGTATCAACGTGTTGTTGCCCAGTTTTCGTACCTAATTCATTCTTTTCAAATTACAAACGTCTAATTATTATTTGCCCTGTTTCTGTCTAGCATATCTGAAAAAGAATTACAAATCGTTCGAAAAATGAACCTGTGACTTCAACAGGCAGCATCGTATAGTTTGTAGACACTCATCCAAACTGTGTGATTGTTAATACACGAACAGGTCTCTATCCCCTTATAAATTTTAAGTACTCACTTCATCGTGGCAGAAGTGTTCACGGAGGTCAAGTTGTCGTGCATCGACGAGAACTACTAGACTAATTCACGTGCGTGTGCCCGTTACCTGAGGTATTTGAAATACTTTCACGTAATTTCCTTTTTTCCTCGTACTTGTTCTTCTTCGGAAGTGTATGTTCAAGACTTGCTTTCACCTTTGTCAGCGAACATTTGGTCAAAAAGTAATTAGATGCATAGCAAAACAGCTTGCATAGCAAGGGACATAGTAATCCCTGATGAACCACAGTCCACAGACGGTAGTACTGCCCTTCAAAGGGATCCAGTACAGCTGGACATAACATGTGGCTCAAATTTACTTCTGTAGGCTGTAAAATAGAACAGGTCTCATGAACGAAAAGCAGCGAAACGTTATAAGCAATAGCATTCAATGAAAGATGCTACATACCCAGGCAAAAGCCTGAAGAATCCAGAAGTGATATATCAAATTCAAACCATAACTAAAAACTGTCCAGCTCATGTCTGATAAAGGCTCAACATTGTAAACACCTAGAATTAAGTTGGAATATACAGGGTATGTTAACATTCTTGTTGTCTGCGATTACTACTGCATTCGAGAAAAATCACACAAAAAATACAAGAACATTTTTTATTGTTTTTTATATAGATTATGACGATGTAAATAAAAAAAAAATGTTTGTCAAAAATCCTCAAAAAGGTTCTTATATTTTTTCAAGTCATTTACAGTTGGCTGAAATTTGTTGACATCCGATATTTGTGACCTTTTGCGAGTGAACTAATATATTAGTCTGCTATTATTATAGTTAACTACCTCCAAGCCTTAGCAAATAATATGGTATTACTACCATCAAGCCATGCTGAATGTAGTACAATGCTTTATCAGCGAATATCTGGAAGAATGCATGCCATTGTCAATATGGATGATCAAGATTATTTATTGAATACAGTCGAATGCTAACTTACATAACGTGATTCGGTTTCTGGAAATAGGTAAGCTAAAACTGGTCCATTTAGGAAGTTCAGGTGTATCCTGAAGAGTTTATTGACTGTTGGACTAGGAGCGGCTGCTAACAAGTACAACTGTAACATTGAATAATGATATAGATGCTCGAGTACATTCTTCATTGCTTTGGAGGAAGTATAGATATATTTTACCTGTACTGCAGTTGTTATGTGACAGGGATTAAGCAGGTACACGAGAGTTCTGCTGGTCAATTTGAAACCAATCTCCATTCCCAATACCATGGACATAATTAAAAGCAATATCCTTTTGCCAACCCGATCATGGTCTGCGTAGCATACATCGGTGGGCAACTTCAGCCGTTTGTAGCCCCATACAAGTAGACTTATTATTAATATAGAAACAAACGATGTTTCAATAATTCTATGCTCCGGGGTCATGTAATATGAGCATTCTGGACCCACGTTGCGGGGTATGGAGACGTTGACACCATCGTACGTCCATTCGAACATTTTTAGAATACCGATTATATAACTGAAACGAAGCCAAATGTTACAGGTAGCTATAGATGAAGATTGCAATGAATTATTTAACTTCAACACATCGTCACAGTTGCAGCTACGATGACAGTTACTAGCGGATTGACGATCTCGTTCTTCACGATAAACGTAAAGTTCAGCATGTCATCGCATAAATGGCATCGGTTCAACGTTAATTTTAACGGTCGGTCACATTTTAAAGACATATCGGACTACACCGTAATTATCGATTCGCCTAACAAAAGCTTATGCTAGCGATATGACAGTTGACGTACGTGTTTCGCTGCGATACTATACGCCGGATCGGTTCAGTCGAAACAATCGTTTCAAACGAGGAAACAATTTTATATCGAAATGCAACGTAAGTTAAGAAGGCTCGTCAAGATTAAACATTGCACTTGATACCGTGCATTATCTACGTTGCCGGGAACTATAGTCATTCTATAGAAAATAATAGCCAGAGATTCCATCCACAGACTTGGGATCCGTACAGATATTGCATACAATGCAATTTTCTGTCTCTGGGTCTGAATTGTCGACCTTGCCGACTCTGTAGAAAATACTGTGTTACGATGGTACGATCGCAGACGAGGTATAGGAGCAGACTTGGCAATCAAATACATTATTTTATCACCCGAATGGGGCTTCAGAAGCCGCATTACCATTCCTGTGTCGCGCCCATCGTTACCGATGTAAGCAAGATGTTTCAGGTTCTTAGCGAGGATCGAGTATGCTGTATACCTCATTCGTATTACGGCACGTTTCATGATTTTGAAGCCGCAAATTCATACGACTCTTTTAAATCTGGAGCTAGAACTTTTTGTGCTTCAAAAGTTCTTTTGTATCTCGAGTTCTATTAGCGGACGTTTTACAGTTTTAATTCATTTAGCGACTTTTTGATATTGAGAAGCGTATGAAAACGTCGAATTTTATATTTTATTTCATTTATATTTTGGTAATTAATAATAAACTGTTCATTTTAGCCAGATTTTTAGAGAGAGTGAGTGAAAAACGAATTCCACTAGTCTCAGTAACTGGTCCCAAATTTTGCTGTCCACCTAAGTGGACCAATTATTGAGACTAGTGGGATGGATTTCCAGACATATCCCAAAAATCCGGAAAATTAATTCTACTAGTCTCAGTAACTGGTCCAAAATTTCGCTATCCACCTAAGTGGACCAGTTACTGAGACTAGTAGGATGGATTTCCAGACATATCCCAAAAATCCGGAAAATGAATTCTACTAGTCTCAGTAACTGGTCCCCCTAGGTTGACAGCAAAATTTTGGACCAGTTACTGAGACTAGTGGAATGGATTTTCCGGATTTTTGTGATCTGTCACCGAATATTGTACTTTATATAAAATATAAACTTTAATTATATACAATTAATTATCATAATAGTTAGCTACATTTCTCGCGCTGTTTAATAATTATAAGAAATTTTTTTTGTGGCTTAGAAATCATAAAACGTGTCGTAAAGCAAACGAGATATACAGAATACTTGCTAGGTGTGTACACCCTTACCTCGTCTGTGGCAGTATGACAAAATCAATGATACACGCTTCGCCTCCAACAGATGACACTGCAATGTCCATCGACGAGCTGAGCTTCCTTTATTGGCCACCAGAGGCTGCCAGACCTGTCAACCATAACTCCAATTAAATTTTAAAATTTTATATAAACTGAATTAATTAAAATTACTTTTTCTTTTTTTAATTTTATATTAATCTCCGCAAGCCAAAATTCCAGAATTGAATATCATCTTGAATTTTAGTTAGGAAAAACCTGTTAACACGCATTTTAATAATTGTGCAATGTCTGATAAGAAGATAATCATTTTTTCAATTCATTTGTTTCCGAATAAAATTGACATTGCTTTCGAACAATTGCTTTAAAAGTCGAGAAATTCTATACTTGATTTATAAAGGACTTATAATTAAGCACCGACGGCTGAAATGTTAATAAGATTCCATGGTGGACTGCTATGGCTGCTTATTCAAAATTGCACTCATGGTTATTAACACTAGATTTACGGAGCACAAAAAACAGCAGTTTCATATTAGTTTATAAAAGTACCAATAAAACATTTATCCTGATTTTGAACAAGTGTTATCGTAACATTTGCCGTGAGCAACATATCTAAATTGAAAAAAAAAACTCAGAAATGCATCTTTACGATATGAATAATCGTAAATGAAACAATTAATGACCCGTCGTTTCGACGGATTCCGTAAATCTAAATACAAGGAGGTGTTAAATACAAGGAGGCCATGAAAAACTGAACATTTCGATGAAGCTGCGCATTGTTCTAGTTTCCATCCAAGTCCTAGTTTCAAGGAAAACTTTATCGAGGCACGCGCTACAAAAAAATCTGCGTTCAGCAGATCTGCAAGTAGTACACCTGCAACACAGTACAGCACTATCGAGCCTGGTCATTCATCTCGACGAAAGCTCGTAGAACAAACGTGCCATTATTCCCTTATCAGTGCAACATAAGCGGCGTCGGTTTACCAGTTGCAATTTCCATCAGCGTCGCACTTGCACCACCTACGTGGAAGACGATAGCTCCGGCGCATATAAATCATTGAGCCCGCCGGCGCGCAGGGGTGGACGAGTGACTATTAGCCAAAGAAGTCACTCAACACTTTCGATGACTGGCAAATCCCGCGGTTGATAAACACGTCAGGCACGTAGATGTCGCGTGGCCGGCCGGAATGTTCCGTGGAGTATCCTCGGGGGAGCAAGATCACGCAACCGATAAAGCTCGTGCTTACGGTTGCTATTAATTAGATTCGTGAGTCGGTAGAAAGCCATCCGACCGGCAAGAATAAATCACTGATACCATCTATATAAAGAATTAATCGATTCATCGACGGGGCTAAGTGTTTAACTATGGTAATGCTCGGCGACGCTTAATTCAATTGGGAACGGTTACCGGGCAGTGCTACAATGTTATCGCCAGTGTTATCGGATGAAAGATCCTTCTTATCGGGGGGTGCCGGAAAGGGTGTTGAGCGACCCTCGGTCCCTCTGCGCCGTGGTAGACCAAGGCAGGCGAGGGGTTGCTTTCCAAAAGAGGAAGCTGCGCGAGAAACCGATCCCCCTGAAGAAGAAGAAGAGAACATCAGACTACTATGAATTATGCATGTAAAATCAGACTACTATGAATTATGCATGAATTATGCTGTAAATCCGCGGAGTTCGAAAACGAAGTCCGCATTTGTTCGAAGACCAAGGTCGCTGAAGATCGCGAGGAAGAAGGGTCCCCCCTTTCGAGAACGGGGGGAACCATTACGGGCTTCGGAAGACGCGCAAGGAACCGTTTCTCGAAGAGACGCGGCGAGATCGATCGATCGACGATAGCCGGCCAGATTTCCTGGCAGATCGTCGATCGCGATGCATGCGTGGACGCAAAGGCGGAGCGCCGCGTATCGGTGTGTCGTCGTTCGTCGTATTCCGCGTCGTCAGTGGTCGAACGTGTCATGTGTGCCCGCCGTAAAGTGAGCAGCTTGGCACTTGTAGTTGCAGCCTTTAGGTTTGAATAAGGGGAGGAGCCTTGCTGCATTTCCAACGCAATTATCCCCGTTCTCCCGCGGCTTCCATTCCTGTTTCGTGCACCCGTCCCTGTCTATCTAGAGTGCATACAATGCGGCCGCCATCTTGGTCGCGTGCATTCCTCTGTTTTCTCGATTTTTTTTCTGCCCCCCCCCCTCCTCCCACCCGGCTTCTGTCATTCCTTTCTTCTCGTTCTCTTTTTTTTCCCTCTTCCTTTTTATTCAGACCAGTCCGGATCCGTCGGGAGCCGAACCATTCCATTCCGCCTGTCGCAACCGTCTGCTAAAAACCGCTCCGCCGCGGCCGCTTCGCCGCGATTTTGTTCTTCCTGTAGGTGTTGCCACGGACTCCGGCTCACACCCGAAGAATGGCTTTCCTGGGCGATCAGTCCGCTCCGATTTTCGGCAATCGGCCGCGGCGCTGCTCGCCCCTCCGGTCAATTTCTGCGCGAGCGCTCCTCCTTTTTCCGACGCTCCGCAATCATCGGAGAGCTACCTGTTCCTCGAGCTCCGCGCTTCGTGAGATCCGGGCTCGTTCCAGGTAACAACGGTCCAGGTAACAACCGGGACATGCTCCGCCACCGACGAGCATCGCCGCGGTCTCGTTGAGACCCGCGTCCGTAGAGCGTATCCACCTTTTGGAAGCTGAGACGACTCGCGTCGCCTCTCGCCGCGGCCGGCGAATTAAACTATCATCCGGACCGATGTATCGTGACAAAATTCGTTGGCCAACCGTTTCTCACGGAGTTTACCAACGAATTGAGTTAGCGGTTTACGCAACCGTCGCGCGGGCACCGGGGCCAGAGCGGATTCTTGCTTCGCGGACGCGCCGAGACTCGCACACGACGGAGACGCGGCATTTTCGGAGGTTGCTCTGAAGAGATCTGTTGCTGGAGACATCTCAGGAATGGGATTGGACGGTGGCATCATTCTGCAACATGTTTCAAAGCAGTCTCTGCTATGCGCAGTTAATTAACAATAATTATTCTTGCGTGGACGCGGATGCACCGAGACTCGGGGCTCGGAATTGAGTGCACACGACAGAGACTTAGCATTTTCGGAGGTTGCTCTGAAGAGATTTCAGGAATGGGATTGGACGGTGCCATCAGTTTGCAACACGTTTCAAAGCAGTCTCTGCTATGCGCAGTTAATTAACAATAATTATTCTCGCGTGGACGCGGACGCACCGAGACTCGGGGCTCGGAATTGAGTGCACACGACAGAGACTTAGCATTTTCGGAGGTTGCTCTGAAGAGATTTCAGGAATGGGATTGGACGGTGCCATCAGTTTGCAACACGTTTCAAAGCAGTCTCTGCTATGCGCAGTTAATTAATAATAATTATTCTCGCGTGGACACGGACGCACCGAAACTCGGGGCTCGGAATTAAGTGCACACCACAGAGACTTAGCATTTTCGGAGGTTACTCTGAAGATATCTGCTACTGGAGAGATCTTACAAGTGAGATTGGACGGTGGCATCATTCTGCAACACGTTTCAAAGCAGTCTCTGCTATGCGCAGTTAATTAACAATAATTATTCTCGCGCGATACTTTTCATCTTCGCTTCCTTGCTCGCTCGTTCGCTTGCTTCTTCGCTCCTTCTCACTTGCTTCCAAGGCGAATCCTAAATGCTTCCGGAGCGAGGTGTTTCCAGGACTCCGGAAGATCCCGAGACCTAAATCCCGAACGCGAAATCATTTTGCGGACCGGGGACACAGGAAATTTAGCTAGCGGATCTCGCTGGATCGTCAGAGTTTTCCCGTTACGAGGCTGCGTTTCAGCCGGGCAATGAACAGTAGCCGGTTTGTCTCGTTATGGCGGCGAACACGGCGCATGCAATTTCCGTGGAAGAGGACAGGGACAGGGACGGGACGGGACGGGCAGAGTTCGGCGTGCGGCGGACACGTGACGCTCGAGCGTGATAAAATTCCTTTTCCATTTGTGTGTCCTCGGCGGACGAACGGCCGTGTGGGTTCGTGGGAATACGCAGTTGTCACGTTATCGATACCCACGAAAGTGGCATTAACTGGGCTGACGTTTATCGACGCCGGCTATCAGAAGGCAGCCGGGCCACCGGCCGTGTATCATTAAACGCTGTTAACTTTGTACACTTGTGACATACGCGCTCGCGCGCGCGCGCGCCCGAGGCCTCATTATCGCGATTTAAGCACGTCCGCGATCGCGGCTGCATCGCGGCGCGGGTGACCGGGGGAGCAGGGGGGGAGGGGAGGAGGATTGCGACACGAGAAATCGTTTCGCTGGAACCGCGGGTTTCGACGCCGGCTAATCTTGATCCGCGGATACCGGCTCCGCTTTTTATTTCCTCGTGTTTTGCGAAGATCGTCGGACAGGATAGTCGGCCAGGACGAAGAAGGAGGAGGAGGAGGGTGACGCGGTCGCGTGAAACGGAACCCGATGGATTATGCACCGACGTTGAGGGAAACTGTCTAGGCGGCTCGGCCGAGCCGCGTTGCACAGGGGCGGTCGGATCGAAGGGCCCCGCCGCGGCGCTGCGTAGCTTGTCGTTCACTGCGATTACGCTTGCATTTTTCATGGGCCTGGATAATCTTGCCGGCGGAGAGTCAAGGGAAGTCGAGCCGCTCGCAAAGTCGCTGCTTTGTTGCGCCGCGGCTCGCGGCGAGTTGACGTTTTTACGCCTGTTGAACTCGCGGGCAACGGTTACGAACGAAGCGTTCGTTCCTGGTGGAACGATGGATTTCGGTGGGAGACAATGGGGATCATTGTGCGAAAGTAAAACATGGTGAATTCTGCCTAATCGATGCTCAGATTGTGCACGGAAATGGAGAATTTGGGAAGAGACGGTAGGATTATTCGAGCCTCGCGGCTCGTTTCGATAATTATCGATTGTTAATTATTCTATTAATTATTCTTAAGCGCGCTTGGACGCGCGGCCATTAAACTGTTAACATCGTTGAAAGATGAAACGCATTTTTACCCAATTACAGTCTGATACGAGAGACGACGAAGCTTTTTACTTCGCGCAAAGATCCGCGGTCCACTAATTACAGTCGATTATTCTATTAATTATTCTATAATTATTATCGATTATTAATTAGTTGTTAATTACTGTACAAACGGAAGGATGGAATAATTCCACCGTTGAAATGTGCTGCCATCTATATATAGGTCCCACCACCCCTAATTTTGAAGGGTGGAAAATTAAAAATAACAGAAAAGCGAATGACAGCTGTGGTGATAAAATTACGGTGGTGATAAGATTATGGCAAGTGAATGGTCCAATTTTTTGAACATTCATATTGTGTCCATGGAAGGGTTGAGTAGGGAAGATATTGGCAATGTTGGCTATGCGAGACAGAATGCGGAACGTTGAATCATTTATTGGAAGAATGCGATCGAATGGAGCGTTGCGAGTACGGAGTGAAGCAGATTATAAAAGGGAGGATTTATGCAGGGATTCTCAAATGGTTAAGGGAAGTAAAGAAGAGAATAGACGGGAAGAAGAGAGGGGTGACATTATGCCGACGGATCGACATGAAGATTTGTAATTGGTTGCAATTTAAAGTATGAAGGATGTGAAGGTGCAGAAATAGAGTAAATTCTCCCTAATTGACAATCAACTTGGAAACAGAAATGGACAATTTGGGAAGAGGAGCTACGCTTACAGCTCGTTTTTATAGTTACAGTTGACAATCTCTTCCCAAATTGTGCACTTTAGCTATTAATTTTGCTATTAATTTTGTTCAGAATCGGTACGAGAACACAATTCTGGCACCACGATTATTTAAGCAACGAGCGATCCGTGAATATTTTTCTTCGCTAGTCTCAACTGTCTGAAAAATCTGCATCTACGAGCGATTCGGAATCCAAGTGCCTTTCCGAGCATAAGGGCTGAAATAAATAGAATAAATATAACTGTTCCTTTGCATCTATTCTCTTCTGCATCTGCCGCAAGAAACGTTGGTCACTTAGAAACGCCTTTTTTTCTTTAATAATTTTTCTAAGCTCAGAAGAAACGTATCGATGCTCTTCAATTTTTGCACTGTTCCTCAAGTTTATAATTACTAGCCTGGACTATTTTATGCATTTGCAGCAAAAATGGATAAACAAAACACAGCTCAGCGAAAAGAAAAAGAAGAATCTAAAAATACTGCAGCATTACTTTCATTGTATATTAATGGCCGCCATATTAATGGTACTTTAATGACCCGCTCACACAACATGCGTGTGATGCTTTAATAATTACGTAGGTGATTTTATTATGAATTTATTTAATTTAGCTAACCATTAATAATTAACACAACAAAGTCATCACTAAAATTATCACAAAAAATAAATTACAATTATTAAATTTGTTGTATTAAATATATTGTTATTGTTGTTCTTCTTCTTCTTTCTTTTTTTATGCGTATGTTCGCACATATTGAATCATTTTACGAACTTACATAAAGTTTTCCTAAATTAATTCTTCAAAAATATTGCCAGCCCGGCGTCGTTTCACTGCGCAGACGCCATGACGCCATTAAACCGTTAACATCGTTGAAAGATAAAACGCATTTTTACCCAATTACAGTCTGATACGAGAGAACGAAGCTATTTACTTCGCACAAAGATCCGCGGTCCATTAATCACAGTCGAATCATTCGAATCACTGAAAATCATCTCGCTGCGGTGTTCGCGACTCTCCGCATCCTTCGCTCGAGCACAATGGCACAGGTCTCGGCCGAGCAGCGCAGCGAAGTCAAAATGGTGTTAGACTCCGCTAAACGTTGACCACTTTGTGTACAAGAGGCTAATCGAAGCGAGAGTACGATCGCCGGTTATCAGGGGTGGCTCGGCGGAGGACGATGATGGGGCTCGCGTGTAGGATAACTTTCGTTTCGAAACAAAACCGAGGCGACTGGATAGGTTCGAGTAATTTCCAAATAATTACCTGTCCAGGCCGGGTCTAGGAGGCCCGATCCCTCGGCCGTCCGATGAAGGAGAACGCGAGCGTATTCATTCCTTTTTGGCTAGCGTGATGGCCTCCGCACGGCTACCGGCGCGTCTCGGCTCGGCGCGGCGCGGCGAGGCCGTCCGTCCGCGGCGAGGAATAATTTGTCGATGGCGGCCGATGATTTTCGAGCGTCCAACCCGAGCGGGCAGCCGCTTCTTCGATCCCCCGATCTTTTATTCATCAGATATCGCGGACGGGGAATCGCGTGGAACAGAAATTCGGAAGCGGCCGGAGACGGTTGGGCCGCCGGACGACGGGCCCAGCGCCATTATGGCGTCGCTAGACGACGGAATAAAGCCGGCGCGGGAGATGAAGTTCTTGGGAACTCGGCGGCGCAGAAAGTCTTCGCGATGTTTCGCCGAAACGCTCGGCCGAGGCTCGCAGAAAGGCTTGAATAGCTCCTGCAAAACCGCACCGGTGTCCTTTTCAAAGAGCTCGAACATTGTCGGGCCCCGTTCCCCGACGATTAATACGGTCCAATCAGCCCGGCCAGTTTAGCCCGTTCCTTTTCTTTTTTTTCTTCTCTCTTCTTTTTTTTTTGTCCGCGCTCTTCTCCGCCGCGAACGTGACAGACGTTCGTTCGAATTCGTGTCACATAGTCACGGTTAGCGGCCGGTCGGCTATATCTATAACAATTGCGAGTTACTGAATTGTTTGAGAACTAGGGCAGCGTGACATCCGTGACACTAGTCATTAAACGTTGCAGCATTTGCCGGGCTATTAAAAGAACCCGCTGTTAATTACCGGATTAATCATAATTATTAAACGCGGCGCATAGGTAGTGCGCGTACGCCGGCCGCGGCGCGCGGCAGGGCGGCTTGCGTAACAATTTTCGACGGGTTTTCCGTTCTCGCGGCCGACGGAATGGGCGGAATCGCGCGACAACGGGGACGAGAAGGGCCCGATCGTTGGTTCCGCCGCGAACGGAATCGATCCGTCGTCGGGCCCGCGGATTATTCTAATTGCGTAATTGCGGAGCGCAACGAATCGCGCCGCTGACGTAACGTTTCTAGGGCGTAACTCGGACAGCCGTCGGGAGAACTGGTTGAACTGGCGTCGGAGACTCTCTTGGGAGGAACGCGAGTTATCAGGTTCCACGCTCGAACAATCCAAGGGCCCGTGGAAATCGTAATTCCTGCGCATAACTGCTTCGCGGCCGATCAGGTCCGCCGCGAAGCTAACGAAAATGTTACGTCAACTGGGTCGCCGGTAACCTTCGGCGCAACCGGAAAACGAAAAATACCCAGCGCGTTCCGACTATCTGCGGCCGGTTAAAGTGCATTTAAATGCATTCAGATACCGCAATTAGCATTTAAAGACTCGAGATAATCGCGCGCGAGAGATTACCAGCCGCTACGAGACTACGAAAGACGAGACCGATCGAGCGTCGACGGTGGTTCCGAGCGAAAGAAGACGAGGAAACGGAGGCTTTTATCGCGAACAGAAGAAGCGCCGTTGCTCGCGGAGAAGTTCGACACGGCCGTCCATTTCTAAGCCGCGCGACAGGCCGCGTCCATCTTGGTGAAACCGCGGCGAAGGCGAACATCCGCGAACAGAGCCAGTCCGCCGCCAATTAGACACGCCGGCATGGCGATTTTTCCGGCGCAATTTCAGCGGCGCGATCTCTCACAGGAAGCGAGATAACGCGAATGTAAAAGGCATACGCGGCGGCGCACAGGAGATCCTCGGCGCAGAAGAATACCGGGAATCGGCATAGAATCGTTGCACGCCGCCGTGGCCTTGAGACCACTTTACTCCCAGGTCCTTTCATCCCGGGCATAACTCGCGGCCCGTTCAAGCCCAATTTACTCATTATCGCACCTCCGTTCTGCAATTCCTCCCGGTTCTCCGGCCGCCTCGGCCATCCGGTTTTGCAATCCGGTGGCTCGCGGCCGCCGCGGCGGCCATCACTGTTCCACGGGATCCACGGATCCCGTGCGTCTTGGTGCCGCGTTCACGTGGCGTGATCTACCAGTAGGAACCCGCCGCGCCGAGGGATGCACGGGAGCGATCATCCTCGTGCAATTATGGGCCCTGGGTAGCGTCGGGCTCGATCGTTAACTCGGTTGCAACCTCCTCTTACCAGTGATACGCGCGGACCCTCGAATCTGCGGACGCGTTCCTATGTCGACCCATCCACGCCGGAAACCGGCCCAGAAATTTCTTCCTCCGAGGCTCCACGGTCCGGAGCAGGGCCCGGCGAACTTTAGATCGCTGCGGCCGATCAGCGACGAAATTAGTGTCACCCATACTTGACCGACGCGGCGCTCGACGTGTTAACGCCATGCGATGTCGCTGGACCGCGCTTATGGTTTTACCATTTGCGGAGGACGACTTTTTCGGCTGGGTGAGAGGTGGCTGGGCGAGGCGATTTTTTGGAGTGTCGAGTGTCTTTCAGGGTGCAAGAAAATGATCTTATGTAGAAATTATCTTGTGAAAACGTTATACGGTAAAGTTTCTGTAATTGACGCTCGGCTTTTACACAAATATGGACAATTTGGGAACGGACGCAGACGTGTCTTACAGGGTGCAATGAAATGATGTCATGTACAAATTGTCTTACGATAACGCGTTATACGGTAAAGTTTCTCTAATTGACGCTCAGCTTTTACACGAAAATGCACAATTTGCAGCTCGTTTTTATCGTCGTTGACAATCGATAACCATAAGAAACGAGTCGCAAGGCTCGAACAATCGTATCTTCTGTTCCAAAATTGTCCATTTCTGTGCACAATCTGAGCGTCAATTAGGGAGACATTACTGTACAGTAAAGTTTCTCTAATTGACGTTCAGCTTTCACACCAGAATGGACAATTTGGGAACAGGAGATGCGATTATTCGAGCGTTGTGACTCGTTTGTATAGTAACCGATTCGCAATTACTATAAAAACGAGCCGCAAGGCTGGAATAATCGCACCTCCTTTTCTTAAATTATTCATTTTTGTTTCCAAGCTGAGCGTCAATTAGGGAGAATTTACTGTATTTTGATAGTTTATCTATATTTTTTCGATTTTGGCGATATAACTTTGCAAAAATGACGATCTGTATCTTAGTTTCGCATGATAATTTGTAAAACATTGACCAAGATACATTCTTGGCTTATCTGGACTTATTATTATTATTATTGACTTAACGTTTCATGTCTTCCAACCGGTTCGTTTCGACTAGAAATAACTTTGCAATCCTTCTTTGTGTCATTAAGAATTACACAGAGTTTTCTGTTTACCCGAATTTCTTCAGAATTGAAGCTCGATCTCGCGGTTGTCGAAAATCTCCTCTCAATTTCTTTAAATTATAAGCGCGGTCTAGCAACATCGCATGCGTTAACACGTTGAACGCCACGTCGGTTAAATATGGATGACACTGATTTTTGACTAATCTTGAAAATTAATTTTCATTGTAATATTAGGGGGACCGGAAAATAATGTCGTTTCTACGCACGTCGATATTCGTTTGGCAATTATCAGCTCACCGTGTACTTCGAAGTCGTGCCAAAGACATTTTAAGATTAGAGTGACCTGTTTTCTCGTAAATAATTAAACCTCAAATTTCTTTTTGCTATTTACGGTGAAATGGCGAGTCAAATGCCAGAAGAAGTACATATCCGGCATTGTATGCTTTTCGAGATTCGCAAGGGTAGCAACGCAACTGTTGCCACCAAAAAACATTTGCGATGTTTATCCGAGTGCATTGGACGTTCGAAAATGCCAAAGTGGTTTTTTAAGTTCGAATTCGGTAATTTTGATCGTTCCGAGAGAGAGAGAGAGAGAGAGAGAGAGAGAGAGAGAGAGAGAGAGAGAGAGAGAGAGACTCGTATCGGAAGACCAACGACTTTAGACAATGACATGTTAAGGGCGGAAATAGAAGCAAATCCGTGTCGGACGATTGAGGAACTGTCTAACACTTTCAATCGACCTTGGTCGATCATCCAAGAACATTTTCAGCAGATTGGTAAAGTAAGCAGAGCAGGTGTTTGGATCCCGCATAATCTGTCCGAGGAAAACAAAGCTAACCGATTCACCGCATGCAACTTATTGCGTCAGCGGCATAAAACAGAAGCGTTTTTCGATCGCTTGATCACTGGAGTTGAAAAATAGGTCCTCTATAATAATCCAAAACGCAAAAGGCGGTGGCTCTCTCCGGATGAATCGCCACGAGGAACAACTAAGCCAGGTTTACACCCTAAAAAGGCGCTTTTCCATGTTTGGTGGAGTATTCGCGGGATTGTTCACTTCGAAGTGCTGAAACCTTGACGAACTGTGAATGCAGATCTTTACTGTGAATAATTGGATCGTGTGAATCAATTTTTAACACGTTGAGTGCCACATCAGCCATCGGTGGCTGACAGTGAACTTTCCGTTTAGGCCGCGTCAACCATCGGTGGCTGATAGTGTAAAATATGAGCCGTTTATTTTGAAAGTGGCATAAGTCACTTTACCGTAATGAAAAGTGGTGATTTTTTAATGTTTATACGAAATTATTTATACTGAGAAAAATATCGGTATCCTGAGATAACAAATACAAGTAAATCTTCTCGAAAGTTAGCATCCATATTTTTAAACGTGTTCAAACGCAAACCCTTAAATATATCGACTTAAAGACAAAGTGACTTATGCCACTTTCAAAATGAACGGCTCATATGATATAAAACTAAAAACGCGCGTGGCTTGACGGGGATTTCCTAAATAATTCGCGTGGCGCTCAACGTGTTAATTGAGAAGTGTCCAGCAATTGTCGATAGAAAAGGCGTTATTCTGCGACACGATAATGCAAGACCGAACCATGCATATAACCTTGACATAACCATGGATAAAATTAATGAATTAGGGTGGGAAGTATCGCCTCACCCACCATAATCGCCGGATATTGTGCCATCAGATTTCCATTTATTCCGATCGCTGCAACGTTTTCCAAGCGGCAAAGGATTTGAAAATTTGGACGATGTCCAAAATGCAATCTCCAGATATCTTTCTCAAGAATCAAGCGATTTTTATCGATTCGGCGTTGAAAATTTGCACACTAAATGCCAGAAGGTTGTTGATAACGAGGGTCATTACATCATTGATTAAAAATAAAATTTAACGGAAGAAAACGACATTACTTTTCAGGTTCCGCAAATATATTCGAACAAATTAGGGTTATTCGACTAGGATGTTTCGGGTGCGAAAGAGACAATTTGAACTTTCTAGTTTCGGTTCAATTAATTAAATTGCACTGACTTTGCGGAAATTTTAGTGGTTGATCGTCGGCGTTGAACGTGTTGAGCGAGAAAAATATGAGAAAAATAGCAATTCGAAGCTAAAAATACAGTAATGTCTCCCTAATTGACGCTCAGATTGTGCACAAAAATGGACAATTCGGGAAGAGGAGATACGATTATTCGAGCTTTGCAGCTCGTTTTTACAGTCATTGGCAATTCGTAACTATAAAAATGAACTGCAAGGATCAAATAATCGTATCTTCTCTTCCTAAATTGTCCATTTTTGTGGACAATCTGAGCGTCAATTGGAGAGACATTACTGTTCGTTCAAATTTCAAACAAACAATATGTCCCTAACTGACGCTCAAATTGTGCACCAAACTGAATAATTTGGGAAGAAGAAATACAATTAATCGAGCCTTGCAGCTCGTTTTTATAGTCGTTGACAATTCGTAACTATAAAAACGAACCGCAAGGCCACGAATAATCGTGTCTCCTCTTCTCAAATTGTCCATTTTCATCAGAGCGTCAATTAGCGAAACATTACTGTACACATAACATCATACAGGCGGTCGACTAGGAACAATTACGCGGTCGATTCTTCGATCTAGAGAGACGAGACCGTTTGATTAACCGACGAGTTCGAATAATAGAGGCGTTCCCGCATTTCCACCGGCGTAACATCTCAAGAAATCTCGAGCCGCTCGGATCAATTTTAGAAGATCGGTTCTGCCGCGAACACGACTTTCCACGTAGAACAAAGACGCTATTAATAATAATAATTTTATAAATTCATGTAAACCACGACGAACAGAAGTCCGCCGATGGTGCGTGGAAATAATGCCGGGGCCGGCGGAGTTCCGGTTCTTCCTCGAAAGGAAAGGATCGATAGGAAAGCGAGGAGGGTGTCCGCGGGTGCCGAGGCTGCGAGGGCAGGCGGATCTCGCGCAATTATGGTACGAGAGAAATTCGTATCGGGCCGATCGGGACCGGGTAAATTGGCCGGGACGTTGAAAGTGATTTCCTTGTCAGGATCGGAGACGGGACGGGTCGGACGAAAATCCGGGGCCCCCTAATAAACGCCGCGGGCTTTGTAGAGCAAGCCCGGGCGGCGTTCGTCGCCGCTTTATTGCCGCAGAACGAGAACGACCGACTCCGTGGTTCCCTGGAAGGAAGCAGCGAAGGCGGCTTCGCAGCCGGCCGGTCCCCTTTATATCGTGAAATTGGCCTGTTAAAGCGTTACTACGAATCCGTGGCCCCGCGCGCCATTCCGTGGAAGCTCGAGTCATCGCTAATCGCGCAGGTCAGCCGGCTCCGTTTCGCCTGGACCCGGCCAGAAATCTAATTGAACCCGGCCAATCGATCGGCCCTCCGACTTAACCCCTTTTCTGCCGAGCTGTCTGTCCCTTTGTGAAGGGCCACGGCGACGTTTGTCGCCCGACGATTCCGCTCGACGCCGAACGATTCGGCGCGTTTCGGCCCGGAACGAAACGGGACGCGGGACAACGGTCGCGAAACCGGCGCGATCTGTCTCCGCCAAGGCCGCGGGACACGGTGCAACGTGGCACCAGGAATCCGGGAAATGCAATTTCGAGCCGGCGAACAGGTGCGGAGCACCGCCGGCGTCGGTCCGGCGATCGGCACGCCGGCGAAAGGAGAAATAGGCGAGGCTCGCGCGCCGGCAACACGGCTTGCGTCAAGAACGAATGCTTTAATTATTGCAAGCAGTCGAGCGCGTTGCAGAACGCTCGGCCATCTTGTTCGCCGGCCGACGCCATCGCGGGGTGTGCCGATTTTTTTTTGCGCCGCTTTGTTCGGCCGTCTTTCGATGCGATGCGAGCATTGTTACTGGAACTTTAGCGATTCCCTGGGATCGGCGCGTTTCGCGGCTGTCGAATAAGAACTTGTCGTCGAGACGACGAAATTATTTACTAGTTTATATACAATTGAAGTAATTTTGAGGTAAACCTGCAGAGTTGCAGTGGCGCGACAAGATCGAGGATCTATCGGAGCGAATAACGAAGCGCCCGGAAATTCCGCTTTCTTCGGCTCCTCGTGTTTCCCCGATCTATTCGTCGGTATTTCCGTGGCGCGTGATACGCGGTTCAGTTCCTGCAGAATTGAAATAACGCAAAGGCGGGGCAATTAGCGACCAAGCAGGAAGAGAAAATCGCCGAATTAACCGAGTCGTTCCGATGGAACCGCGCGCCGGCTTTCGCGAATTAACGCGAACCGCGCCGAGCGCGTTGAAATCCCCTGTACACCGGGATCTCTCGCCTCCGAATAATGAGCGACAATTAAATCGGCCGCTCTCCCCGGTGTATACATACGAAATAAAATCTCGAATATCGGGAATTATATGCGCATCGCGTGCACGCCCGTCCGGCTTCTTTTCGTTCGGTCTCTTCCGCGCTCGTGTAACACAGCAGCGTGCGCGCCACTGGGAAAAAGGATTGAAGGGATAATACGAAAGAAAAGGAGAGAAAAACGAGAAGAAGGAAAGCGAAAGAAAGGGGAGAGAAAATAGAGGGGAGGGGGAAAAATGGAGCCGCGTCGGCGACTCGGTTCCAGCGAATCGATTAGCCGCATTAAAATTTCTTTCGCGCTTTAATAACCACGTTTGCTTGTTGCGGGCCTCGGACCGGCCCGCCGCGAAATTACCGGACTCCGTCGTTCGGTATTCATGCGGCAAACATCCGGCTGAAACTCCTTTATCGACGTATCTGCGGGAACTGCGACCCGAACTTCTGCCGTCGCCGGGGTTCCGAGGGCTTTCAGCCCCGTTCGCACTCGTTGCACATTCTCGGGCCGATAAAACACGGCGTTCCGGAGATGTAAGAAGAGTTTTCGGTAAGAGAAATTAACGTAGCGTTAGACTATGCAGATTTATTATAGAACGCGATGCCGGGTTGCCAGCGTTTTGTGCGGAGAATGCGAAGAAATGCTCGCAGACTCGAGTCGCTTCTGCGACAAAGCCTGTCGATTAGCTGCGATGCTTCGGCGATCCAGATGTTAATTTCTCTCCGGGTTTCGCGAGATTAACTCTTTGGAGTGTGACGTATTTTTCGTCAATTTTTGTTATATCTGAAGTCAAGTTTTACGTAAATAAGTATGGTAATAACAAGAAATTTTATCGATATAGCTTGTACCTTTCAGACGCTAAGGGCTGCGACACACGTGTCCCATTGTTTACACGTAAACAAACATGTGCGAAATACATAGCTGAGACACATACACTCCGATAGATTGGAAAGGGTTAAGCACACGGACGTGCCTTCTAAATTCAACAAGCAAGAAGGTCTCCGATCGCAGTAGCGCGCCTCGAGAAGCGACGCTCGCGTCGCTTCAGAGACGCGTCCGCGTCCTCCAGCCTCAGCCTCTGTCGACAGCGAATTCGCGTCAATTGCGTACGAAATCGACAACGATAACCGCAGCATACCTAAACAGACAAGACAGAGAGATAGTGGACCGAAGAATACACGCAACGTCTCCGCGTCGCCGTCCATTCTCGAAGACGCGAGTCGACGAAACTGCGCGTAGAAAGAACGGCGACGGTGACCACGAAGAGCAGCCCAGCCTTGGCCGAGGAGTGCGCCCTGCACCGCGGTCCATTCTTCTGGATGCGAGTTCCAGCACATTGATAAATCCGCCGGGTTCCGCAATGGACAACGCGGCCTCGAAGACCGACCACGAACGGCGGCCGGCGTTTCTCCGTGGCTAGCCTGTAATTCCGTCCGCGATCGACAGCGGCCGCAGACGAATTTCCACTGTATTCAAACGACCAACTTAACTGGCGGGAAAAAGGACGAAAAGGAGGCGGCTGGACGAGGAGGAGGAGGATGATGCTAGCAAGCAGGCGAGCCAAGGGACGCCGCGTCGCGCCGCGCCGCTCCGCATCGCATCGCAACGCATCGGTTCCCTTCTCGCCCCCTGGTCCAAGGGAAAGGGAGAAGATTCGCGAGCATGGAGGATGCTGGGGAGGAGGAGGAGGAGGAGGAGGAGGATGCTAGCAAGCAGGCAAGCCAAGGGACGCCGCGCCGCATCGTATCGCATCGCATCGCATCGCAACGCGTCGGTTCCCTTCTTGCCCCCTGGTCCAAGGGAAAGGGAGAAGATTCGCGAGCATGGAGGATGCTGGGGAGGAGGAGGAAGAGGAGGAGGAGGATGCTAGCAAGCAGGCAAGCCAAGGGACGCCGCGTCGCGCCGCATCGCATCGCATCGCATCGCATCGTATTGGATCGCATCGGATCGCGTCGGTTCCCTTCTTGCCCCCTGGTCCAAGGGAAAGGGAGAAGGTTCGCGAGCATGGAGGATGCTGGGCCGTCGCGCCGAGTCCCGAGGGACAATCGGGAAACACGTCTGCGCGCAACGTATACTTGCACGGAGCGCACAGCGGAGCGCAGGGTTCCGCTTGCTGTGAAAGGTAGAACACGAGGACGACGGGGCCAGGGTGGAACACGTCGGCTCTCGAGGGCCCCTGGAGCCGAGAGGGGACCGGGAGGAAGGGGGATGGGGGACAGTTGCCGGGCAGACCGGCTGTCAATCAACCGCGGGCTAGACTACCAATTTCTTCGCTCATAATTTCTGATAATTTCTTCGGGTCGAAGCGAACTGGCGCGACTGCTGCCGTTGCTGCTGCTGCTGCTTCTGCTCCACGCCGCTTCCCCCCTCGCCTTCCCCCCGGGGCCACCTCGTCCGCCCTGATCAGCCCCCGTTCGGCTCGCCGCGTCTCTCCTCTCTGATCCACCGCCACGAAAATCATCATAAGAAGGTAATTGCATCGATCACGTGTACCCGGCCGGCTTATATTTATCCTTGTTTCATTATAATAACAATGTAACGCGCCGCGGCCCTCCGTAGCCCTCCGGAGCCCTCCCCGGAGCCCCGGGATAATCATCGGTTCGACGCACCGCTCCCTTCGGACCGGGCTTGGATACATTTTTGCAGCCGTGTATTTACTCCCCGAGCAATTAGATAAACGTAACACGACCGTCTTCGAAGAGGGATCGTCTCTCCTCTGCCACGACGGCTACACACCACCCCAGACTCTCGCCGCTTCCCGGCATGGAAACGAGCAAATTTCGTCGGGGCGCGTGGTGCCGCAGTGCCGCGGCCTCGTTCGTTGCCGCACGAGAGCGTCCTGCGAACCGAAAGTACGATCGCGCGGGCCCTTTCGCGGGCCCAACGATTCCGTCTCGCGGGAGGCTGTGCAGGCCCCTGCGCCCTCCGTTGCATGCCCCTACGCCGATTCGCGATCGTGCAATCATCGCGAACTCGGATTCCGGTAACGAGATCATCAATTTTCTAGCCTCGAGCTGCGCGGACGCGAGGCTATCGGTAAGCAACCGCGATTTCGATCGGTGTCTTCGTGTCTTCGGATAAGGTTTGGGAACTTCGCGGATCGTTTCTCCGGGTGCTTCTGCGGAGGTTCGGAGAGTTTCGTCGAGGTCGGTTTAGTAGAATCGTGATATCGCGCGGATTTGTGGTTCGACGAGGAACGCGGCGGACAAAGCTGGAGAGCTCCGCGTCGAACGATGTTCTTCGATTACTCGACGTATTTGTTGCTTTTTTTTGAAGAATTGTGTCGAGGTAGAAGAGTTTTGGTTAATGATTGATAGTGAATTCTTCTTAATCGATGCGCAGATTGTGCACAGAAATGGGCAATTTGGGGGGGGGGGGGATGAGATTGTTGGATGTTGGGTTTATACAGTGAATTCTCTTCAATGGTTGATTAACAGGTAAACAGAAATGGACAATTTGAGAACAGGAAACGCGATTATTCGAGCCTCGCGGCTCGTTTTTTATAGTTATTGATAATCGGCGACTATCAATCGACTCGATTTATCGTGTTCTCCTCTTCCAAAACTGTCCATTTCTGTTTAAATGTTCAGCGACAATTGGAGAGAATTTACTGTTACTTATTTTACCTGAAACCAGCCAATGAAATTTTATTTCAAAAGAGACTTTATTCAATCTTTTGAATTATTCGATCTTTTTTATCACATTTAGCATGGTTTGTCTTCAATTTCTTTCGCATGATACTTGAACTTGGCAATTCGACCGTTTTCCAATATTTTATATGCAGTAAATTCTCTCTAATTGACGCTCAGATTGTACAGAAAAATGGACAATTTGGGAAGAAGAGATAAAATTGCCGGATGTTGGGTGTATACCTATGTTACCTGAATCGAGTCAATTTGACTCAAACATCAGAATTGAAAATTTTTAAAGAATGAAATTTTATTTCGAAGAGACTTTATTCAATCTTTTGAATTATTCGATCTTTTTTATCACATTTAGCATGGTTTGTCTTCAATTTCTTTCGCATGATACTTGAACTTGGCAATTCGACCGTTTTCCAATATTCTATATACAGTAAACTCTCCCTAATTAATGCCGCTCGGCTGGGAAACAAAAAAGGACAATTTAGGAAGAAAAAGATAGATTGTTGGATGTTAGGTATGTACCTAACAAGTCAATTGTGACTCAAACGTCAGAATTGAAAGTTTTTAAAAACAATACAATTCTATTTTAAAGAAACTTCATTCATAACATATATATTCTGTTCTTAAAATGCATCTTCTGCAGATATTTTTATCACATTTAGCATAGACTGCCCTATTTCCATTTCTTTTGCATGATACTTGAACTTGACAATTCAACTATTTTCCAATATTCTTTATACAGCAAATTTTCCTTAATTGACGCTCAGGTTGTACACAAAAACAAACAATTTGGGAACAAGAGATACGATTGCCCAAGTCTTGCTTCCCTTTTTTACGGTCATCGATTGTCAACAACTATAAAAACGAGTCGCAAGGCTCGAACAATAACAATAATAATAAAATCATATTTCCCGTTCCCAAATTGTCCATTTTTGTTTCCAAACTGGTCGTTAATTAGGAAGAATTTACTGTATACAGAAAAAATATATAGAAAAACACTTGAGGCAGATGATTCCCAATTCGGAGAAGCTAATGAAGCGTCTAAATATGCCTCCCTGCTCCAATTTTAGGAATTTTGGGTTCCCTAAAGTTTTCAGGGCCGGAAATTTCGGGTACTCGCACACCCCTAGTTCCGTTATACAGTAAATTCTCCCTAATTGACGCTCGGACTGTGCAGAAAAATGGACAATTTAGACAGACTGTGCATAAAAATGTACGATTTGGTCACACTGTGCACAAAAAAGTAGCAATCGGTGACCATAAAAACGAGTCGCAAGGCTCGAACAATAACAATAATAATAAAATCATATTTCCCGTTCCCAAATTGTCCATTTTTGTTTCCAAACTGATCGTTAATTACGAAAAATTTACTGTATACAGAAAAAGTATATAGAAAAACACTTGAGGCAAATGATTCCCAATTCGGAGAAGCTAACGAAGCGTCTAAAAGTGCCTCCCTACTCCCACTTTAGGAATTTTGGGTTCCCTAAAGTTTTCAGGGCCGGAAATTTCGGGTACCCGCACACTCCTAGTTTCGTTATACAGTAAATTCTCCCCAATTGACGCTCGGACTGTGCAGAAAAATAGACAATTTGGTCACAAAAAAGTAGCAATCGGTAACCATAAAAACGAGTCGCAACACTCGAACAACAACAATAACAATAAAATCACATTTCCTCTTCCAAAATCGTCCATTTTCGCGCAGAATCCGAGCGTCGATTAAGGAGCATTTACTTGTTACCAAACGATTCGATTCGTTCGAACGCGAAACGTTCGTCGGCTGCGAGACACGCGGATTCACTTCGGGGTCGAAACGGACCCGTATAACGCCGCGAAGGTTAATGTTCCCGGTCGGTCGTTGGTTCTGTGAATTCAGAATGGTTCTCTTGCGACGACGGTTTCGACGGTTCAACGTTCCCCAGGCCGCGTAGTACTTGTCCCAATGATCGCATGTCCCCAACGAGACCTGCCGGCGAGCATTGCCGCTAATTTGAGGGGATCCGCGGTGGTGGCATGGTTCAATGTTTCGTTTGACATGCCGCTTGCCTTTGACTTACTGCGCGGCTCTAGCTACCAAGATCAGAACAATATTACCCGCTCTGCCTCGCCGGTCTTTCTCTCCTCCCCATTCCCTGTCCTGCCCCGCTTCGATAAAAATAACCGCGCACCGCGAGCCCGGCCGATCTTATCTTCGTAATTATTTTCATTAAAATGGAAAAGTGCGATTGTTGTATTTGAGGAATGGCGGCAATTAGACCGCCGCTCGCAGGGGAGGAGCTTTAATGGCTGTTCTTCTCATTGGTTCACGGTGTTTCCTTCCCAGTTGACAACCGTGAGCACGTTTCCCGAGCTCGCGAAGCCGGCTCTCTCGATCCCGTTACGGAACCTCTTCAAAGTTCAAGTCTCAAGTTCGTCAGAACCTGTGTTTTTTGTCCTCGTGCAGAGCACGGTTCGAAGCTTCGAACAGCCCTTTCGCGAAGGGTGAATCAACCTGGCTGAACCCTGTGATGCTTTTTCGTTAACGCTGAAGCTGTCGAGCAGCAAAAATGACTGATCCGCGTTGTGCTTTATACGAACGAGAACGCTGAGTTTACACCAAGTTTCTGTGCCATTATGTAATGTCTGCTCTAATCAAGAAATTTATTCGACCAATTACAGTGAGAAGGTCTCCGTTACTCGACAATTTTCGAATGAAAAATACGAAACCGGTCGTTTGAATCGCTGCGACAGGTTTAACCCTTTGCCCTGCGATTTAAGATTCAAGAACGAGTGTCACAAACAATAACAAGGTCGGTCACAAGGCGAGTCTCTTCACGGTTGCGCGATACGACTGAAATTATGCCAATCGCGAATTTCTTGCGGAATGTAAATACAGTCACGGCTGTTAATAGTCGGACACTTCTCGAAACGCGATAACTTTTTTAGAACTGGACTAAGCGGCTTGAATTTCTTTCAGGCGACAGAGCGATCAGTTTACTAGAGCATAACTAGAATGCTTGTTTTAAAGGTTGCTATTGCTTAGAGTGATGAAAGAAAGAACTCTTGTTTTGTAACTTTTCTGTCTGAGCCTGCAACGAACATTTAAAATATTTGTTTTGCAGATGTCGGAAAAGTTATATGTATGTTATAAATTTTACCGAAATCGGTTGATCTTCGTACGAGCTGTAAACAATTAAAGATCGCAAAAATCGCAGCACGCGTCAAGTTGGTTCCTGCGATACGCCTTATTTGGTTACTAATTAGACAATTAAATGACGAAAAATAAAAATTCGCAAAACACGTATTTACTAGTCTAATGCGAGCGAAGTTATGCGATTAGTTATGTTTATATTTGGTCTGACTGACGCATTACTGGCCCGATTTTTGACCACGTCTCTCAGACGTAATAATCATTTCTGGTTAGATTTTTTACCACGTTTCTTAGACGTAATAATCATTTTTAGGTCAATTTCTTGACCACGTCTCTCATACGCGATGATCATTTTTGACCCGACTTTTTGACCACGTCTCTCACACGTGATACTCATTTCTGGCTCGATTTTTAACCACGCCTCTCAGACGTGATAATCATTTCTAGCCCACTTTTTTGACCACATTACTCGGACGTGATAATCATTTCTGGTCCAATTTTTGACCACGTCTCTCAGACGTAATAATCATTTCTAGGGCGATTTCTTGATCGCGTCTCTCATACGCGATGATCATTTCTGGTCCAATTTTTGACCACGTCTCACAGATACGATGATCATTTCTGACCCGACTTTTTGACCACGTCTCTCAGACGTGATACTCATTTCCAGCTTGACCTTTGACCACGCCTCTCAGATGTGATAATCATTTCAAGCCCAATTTCTTGACCACGTTTCTCAGACACGATAATCATTTCTGGCCCAATTTCTTGACCACGTCTCTCATACGTGTTTATAGAACAAAGTTTAAAAAGACAAGCCTCAAGTTTGTTAGAATCGGAGTCCTGCGCACCCTTGAAACAGAAGTTTGAGGAAAAATTCGAAGCTCGCGATCGTACTCTTGCAACTGCAACGTCGAACGCTGCCACCGGAGTCCACGAAAGTTCAAGTGTCGAGTCCGTCGGGATCGAAATCCTGCATCCTTGAAGCAGGAGTTCGAAGAAACGTTGGAGGAAAGCCGCTACGTGTGGGTTCGAAGCTTGCCATTGCCGTTTCGTTTTGCGGCCTGTCATTTCTTCGAACGCGATAGTTTCAGTCCCGGGGAAACCTGGTTGCACGCGAAACTTAGTTGCACAGGCGTCTTCTCAAGCGAAGATGAATACGATGTTGCGTCCTCGAAGCACGAAGGTAAATCGTCGGCGGAGCCGAACACAGTTCTTCGGGGTACTTCGTTCGTAGAAATGGCCACCGCGTTGCAACGGCCGGCGTTTTCAACCGAGAAAATTGACCGGAACTTTTCGAAACCCTCGGCCGATCTTAGAAACGCCTAATCGTTCTCGTGGCCTGCCGGTATCATTCGAATCTTTGTATAATAAGATGGGGCTTCGAAAATACCGGAAACCTTGGGAGATGGTAACAACGCGGGCCGATTAAAAATGCGCGAACAGACATCTTTCCTGCAGCTACGGTGGTCCGAAAGGGTTCGACAAGAAGATGATATGTAGAGTGAGGATTGCATTCGTGCATGACATTCGGAATTAGCAGCCAACATGATATTCGCACTCTTTTCAACCTGTTGAAGTTCGTGGAACAAGAAATTCTATGCGGTTTCTATATTTTGTCATCGATGCAGGCGATTTTCCTTTTGCATAAGCTGATGATAAGGAGTGAATTAGAGGGACAATTTTTCTTTTGCGCAAACTGATTTATCAGATTCACAAGCTGACGATAATATATATATATATTATAGTGAAATAAATATTGAATTTCAATATTATCGTTAACGGGAGAGACTTACGCGACGGCTGGAAAAAGAGTGAAATTCGACGACGTTGCCTCGGAGAGTGAAATTTATGACGTCCTTGGGTATTCATTTTCCACTCTGTAGCGTCGCTTCGTGTCACCGGTGACAGAAATCACGAAACTTTGAAGCCATTTTGCTCAGAATTGCGTTTCTCGAATCGGCGCGCAGGATAATTCGAAAAATAATTAATCGATTTAGTTGGGTCGATGCATGTAACTAAATTCTCCATCGTATGGACTAACATCCTTCGCAATAATAATTATTTGAACAATGTTTATCGCATAATGAAACTCTTGTATTATGATATCGTGTCAGACCCGTTGCGAAGACTTTGAACATAATCACTTAAATCTTGATGTTACGTGCTTTTCTTTGAAGTCGAAGTAAAACTTTATCTTTTCATTATTCATATTTAAATATTAAAACGAAGGTTAGCATGCAACGAATGTAAATTCGAATATAAATTTTTATAGAGGAATTTATTAGCGGCGAAGAAGAGGCAATTAGCTCAGCTCTGTCAGAAAGCGTACCGCGAAGGGTTATACTACAAAATTTATGGCAAAAACCATCATTTTTGTGCTCAAAGCGACAATTTTGCATTTTTTAAACAGGACGTTAGTTCATACGACGCGTGATAGTAATTGCTAACAAAACATCGCTCGATTTTTCGTTCCAAATCGGCGGATAAAAATGCTAAATTGCACGCCGTCGCTGCGGAGGCCCGCAAGAAATAACACGCACAGTTTCATTAAAAATCGATCAAATATAACGCAAAAAAACATTTCGTATCTTGAAATGTTACAGAATACATATGCCAAGTGGCGATGATTTTCATCGAGGTCTTGCGTTGTCAAAAAATTGCCAAATATCACGTTTCGTTCGAACGCTTCACACGAGTCACCCCCTTAAAAAGGAAAAAAAACTTTCGAACCTTCTGCAAGCTTTTTATCCGATCCTATGCAGATTCTTTGTGCATCTAACTCTTCCCAGTTTCGCAAGTTCACGTTTTATTCGCCAGTTGTTCGTAGATTCTCTACACGATGTGAAACCGCGAGCGCGGAAAACAGACGGAGGAGATCGTCCCCTATATCGTCGCGTACGAGGGCGAAGCGGATCAAAAGACAGTGCGCGGGCAAATCCGGCCGGCGCAATTCAGCCGGCCCGTAAAAAGTGGGATTTGCATAAACGTCTGTAATCAGGCGTATGGGTGAAAGCGTTTGTTTCGGTGGGAACCGACGGAAACGCGCTCGATCGGCGCGCAAGCGCTATTCCGGGGGCTCGAAGATGATAATCTGGTTCCGCGGGGCGCGGCCACGTGATAAGCACCCCCTCGGCTTTCTTTCGTTCGTTTTGCGCCGGGGAGGCCGTTGCAGCCGGTGGTTGACTACCCCTGGCCCGGCCGTTGCACAAGTAATTATTCATAGCACGCAATTACGAGTGGTGCGCGCGGCGTGTCGCTGGTATCGCGGCATCAATTGCGCCGCGGCCCGCAGCCCTGATTGCGGGCTCACGTCTCAAAACAATGATTTATCTAATTAAGCCTCGGTTTTGCATTGTTAGGCCGGGCTTTTGTTGTACGTGCCGCCCATTATCCCCGGCGTCCATTATTCCACAGGCACGGAATAACGACGGATCGCTTTCCGTGTCGCGCGGAACCGCTCGTAACAGAAAACACGCCGCAAATCGGGACCGGTTTCGAATCGGCTTCGAACCGGTTCCGAACGAACGAACCCCCGAACTTCGCCGATTTATCGCCGCGGCGATTAGTTACGTTTCCGAGCTCCGATCGCTACCGGCCGATTGTCGGCGTAATTCTTCCCGAGGAATTACGGGCGAGATCGCGGATTTGATCCGTTGGTAATTCGATGGGAGAGGCTGCCAGGGTGTCAGTGACTTTGCCAGGCGGCAGATGGCGCCACGATGACTTGTGGAGGACTGCTACGAGGGAGAAAGTCGGGACCGATGAGTTGTAGGGTATATTCTCAAGTACGGTGAATTTCTTCCTAATTGATTATCGGCGCGGAGAAATTAGCCTATCTTCAAGAGGGCATTTTCAGCTTTCGTTTAGGCTAAATTGCAGAGAAATAGTTGTATGGGAATATATCTTAAAATCCATCTGAAGTTTTGCTTTGGAATCTTGTAAACCCCATGATGACAGAGGTCGGTTTCTTTAAATTTTTCGAAATGGCCTCGTCATTATATTGCAATATAATTTACCTGGTTTTCAAGTAGTCACTTCCAGCTTTCATTTAAGCTAAATTGCATAGAAATCGCTCTATGGGAATATATCTTAAAATCCATCCGAAGTTTTCCTTTTGAATCTTGTAAACCCCATGATGAGAGAGGTCGATTTCTTTAAATTTTTCGAAATGACCTCGTCATTATATTGCAATATAATTTACCTGGTTTTCAAGTAGTCACTTCCAGCTTTCATTTAAGCTAAATTGCATAGAAATCGCTCTATGGGAATATATCTTAAAATCCATCCGAAGTTTTCCTTTTGAATCTTGTAAACCCCATAATGAGAGAGGTCGATTTCTTTAAATTTTTCAAAATGGTCTCGTCATTATATTGCAATATAATTTACCCTGTTTTCAAGTAGTCACTTCCAGCTTTCATTTAAGCTAAATTTCTGAGAAATAGCTCTACGGGTATATATTTTAAAATCCATCTGAACTTTTAGTTTTAAATCTTGTAAATCCCATGATGACAGAGGTCGATTTCTTCAAATTTTTCAAAATAATCTTGTCATTCTATTGCAATGTAATCTACCCAGTTTTCAAGAAGATATTTTCAGCTTTCATTTAAGCTAAGTTGCTCCATAGAAATAGCTCCACGAGAACGTATCGCAAAATTCATCTGAACTTCTCGTTTTAAATCTCGTAAATCCCATGATGTCAGAGATCGATTCTTTTTCATTTTTCGAAATGATCTCGTTATTCTATAGAAATCTAATTTACCCTGTCTTCAAGAAGACACTTTCAGCTTTCATTTAAGCTAAGTTGCGTAGAAATAACTCCGTGAGAACCTATAGCAAAATTTATCTGAATTATCGCTTCGAATTCGGGTAGTTTTCATTGTATAGTAAATTCTCCCTAAGTGGCCAACATGGAAACAAAAATAGACAATTTGGGGAAAGTATTTTTTACGATTATTCTTTAAAATAATAAATATAATAATAACTATGAAAATCCTAAATTATCCATTTTTTGTACAAGCTAAGGTTCAATTAGGGTGGATTTATTGCAGTTTGGCTACCGATAACTGCGGCGGAGAATGGAGGAAACAAAAACGCGTCAATGAGCGAGAATAATAAAATTAGAAAAAAAAACATTTCCGACTCTTGCACCTAAACAATTCTAACCTCTCGCCACGGACGAAGACAGAATTTTCCCGCGAAGCTTTATTGTCTGAAGGGATGAACGAATGTAAAAGACTTGTGCCCCGAGATCTTGGGTCCCCGAATACATCATTCGCTATTAATTATCATAATTAACACTAGATTTACGGAGCACAAAAAATAACTGTTTTATATTAGTTTACAAAAGTAACGATAAGACATTTATCCCGATTTTTAACAAGTGTTATTGTAACATTTGCCGTAAGTAACATATAAATCGAATAAACAACTAAAAAATGTATCCTTACGATACACGAATAATCGCAAATTACAAAATTAGCGACCCGTCGTTTTGACGTGTTCCCTAAATCCAGCGTTAACATACGAAACGTCGCCTATCTTTAGACCGCAATTTCGTAGCTGCTGTTCAGATTCGAAAGATGACCGTGAATTTGAATTTCACGATTAAGGACATCATCCGGATCGCCCGAACCATCTCCAAATAGATTATCAAACGCAAATAATGGTCCGTAAAGCGGCGCTCCACGGTCCGCCACCGTCGATATACGATCCTTCGTCGACGTTAACGTCGTTCGTGCGACGAAACAAACAAATCGGTCACGATGAAATTGAACGACGACTTCTCCCCGCGATAACGTTTGTGCTTAAGCGCTGATCCGTGAACCGGCGCGAAGCCGCGCCGGTTCGGTTTTCAATTTCGCCCCAGAATTTAATTGAAATCGCATAAACGTCGAAATGGTATTAGCCTGCGATCGATCGATCGATCGATCGATAACAGTAGCGTCCGTCGTTTCGAGCCGAATGATCGGTGAATTACCGTAAAGATCGCCGGGCAGGATTAACGATCGGTATCGTAAAATTGGCGGTTAACGACCGTGCTTTTGTAATAAATTTAACGGGAAGCAACAGCTATTAGAATTCTATTTCCAAGATATAAACGGCCTAGTTAATTTCAGTGTGATTTACGTTTATGTGAGCAAATAATTGGACGTTGATGATGATAGGAAAGAGGAAGACAGCTGCGAGAAGCGGCGCGATCAGAGATTTAAGAGCACACGGTGAGCACCGTGGCCGCGGCCGGGCATGTAACAATTAAGTTATGTGGTAGAATTGTCGGGGATTTGCGCGCGGTTGGCCCGAAGATAATAGAAAAAGGGGTTGGATTCCCGAAGGCGGCCCTGCGCAGCGTTTCTGTTCGAATAAACAAGCCCGGCGGTCTCTTGATCAAATTTGTTCGAGAACTCGTTAGAGAAAGAAACTCGAGCCGGCGATCGCTAAGCACGGGAGAATTAAGGATAGTCAGCTGCGGCAGATAGCCGGTGCTTTTAGTTGCGTGTAAAGGAGTGCTCCTCTCCAACGGTAGCGTCCATGGCTGATGCCTGAAATGCATGCGTGAAATGAGTTCTTAACGCGAATGAGATTTTTCGTAAGAAGGTGTGCAACGTGTTATTAAAACAAGACCGTTGCTGTTACGCACGGCCGTCCGCCGGTAAATAAATAAAAAGGCCCGTCATTTCGCTTCAACAATTACCGGCCGGCAGAAAAAACGAAATGTGTATCCCTTGAATTAACTTCTTTTTTTCGTCTCTCCCTCCCTCGCTCTCTCTCTCTCTCCCTCTCTCTCTCTTTCTCCCCGCATCGCCTTTTATAGTGCGCCGATATATCCGAGCTTGTTTGCGGACTGTTACGAAATCATGCGCGTTCCATCGGCCACGTTCAGTGTACACATTTTAATGTCGGCCACAGCCGCGCCGGGAGCCGCATAAAAATCATTGATACCGTTCAGAGAACCCGTCGGCCTGTGACCGACGCTCGCCGACACAATATGTATATGTAAAAAAGAAGAAAAAAAAGGAAAATACGGGGACTGTCGTAATTGCCGGGGAATAATTCATAATGACTAAAAAAGAAAAAGAAGAGAAGAAGAAAAAAAAAGAAAAATGACGCGCGAGCCAATTACCTACGATAAAAATAGTTGTGCAAAAGCCTTGGGAAGTTATAATCTCCGGCGTGCGATTGCTGTAATTACGGTTGCACATTACATAGTTGGACGTCGAAAAGAAAAAAAAAAGAAAGAAAACACGGTTCGGCATTTACATTGGATAAGTTTCGACGTATTTTACGTAACGCCGACGGCGACCAATGTTGATTATCTCTTTTAATCGTTCGTCCAACCGCATTTCTAGTTCTCCGCTCGGAATAACATTTACATACTCTCTGCAAGTTTAAACTCGGCTCGCTCGCGAAAATGACGCCGCGCGGCAGCGCCGCGATGCGCCGATGCTTCTGTCGTTTCGAGCGCACTTTCGAGCACCGATCGCCGCGAATCGTGCGTTATTATTAGATATTTCTCTGGCATCCAGTAGCAACGACAACGACAACGACAGTCATTTATTCGCAGCGTTGTTCGCACAGAGATCGTACACAGTAATGTCTCCCTTACTGACGCTCAGACTTACTCCCTTACAGACACTAAATTGGATAATTTGGGAAGAGGAGATACGATTATTCGAGCCTCGCGGCTCGTTCTTATAATCGTGAACAATTTATAACTATAACAATAAACCGCAAGGCTCGAACGATCGTATCTCCTCTTCCCAAATTGTCCATTTCTCTGCGCAATCTGAGCGTCAGTTAGGAAGACATTATCGTTTCTATAGTTAAGAATTGTCAACAACTATAAAAACGAGCTGCAAGGCTCGCATAATAATCGTAATAATAATAATCGTATCTTCTCTTCCCAAACTGTCCATTTTTCTGCGCAATCTGGGCGTCAATTAGAGAGACATTACTATCAATCAATCCGAATAAATCGAAGCGAAACGGAAGCCGATCAAATTCGCAAGTTCCCTAAACAACGGCTCCATTTTCCGAAATCGGGACCGCAAAAATGTGGATTCCGGCCGGTTTCTCGGCTAATTGGCCGCGGGGACGATATCGCGGAAACAATTGGTTCGATTGCTTTAGAACGTCCCCCCCCCCCCCCCCCCCCGCATCGCGCACATGCCACGTCCGCCGTTGGAACAGTGTCAAACATATCAAAAGTGGATTCACCTCCGACGATCGGTCGCCGAGACATCCCCCGTATGTGTCTCTCGCATGCAACCCCGGTTCCCGCGCGTGATAGAACATCCGAAAGTGGTGCCGTATAACGCCTTTCGCCTATCGCCTGTCGAACTTCGTCGTTCCTCCGTCCGGCGGACAAACACGGCTGATACAACAAGAACTGCCTTGTATCAAGCGATCTGGAACGGGCGAAGATAAAACGACCGGCGAATCGCATGTCACCGGGACGTTTCGATCGCTCGTAATCAATTTCGGTGGTTTCGTGGCGCGATATCGCGTCCGCCGATTGCCCCGGGAAAAGTGTGCAACATCGCTGTCAGACCGAACCGATCCCGATCGCGAGATCGGTGAGGGGGCGGGGCGGGGGGCGGGAGGCGGGGGTGTGTTGAACGCCACCTCGATATCAGTGGCATGTCTCCGGACGGTTCCGGAACGAGACAGACGTTGTTTCTGTCCCGCGATCTGATAACCCCGGCGACGCGAGGTGACCCCGGATGGCCGAAAGGTGGCCGCAAAATTTCCGCGAGCTTCGGGCGAATCGGTTCCCGCACGTTCGCCGATTGTTTTCGAACGCCTGTTAACCGTATGCGATCCAAAGTGTTCTCTTCAGAATTCATTTGAGAATTTGCTAGAACGCGATCCTAAGCAACCTAACTGGAACTAGAACTGCTACAACGGTTTTGCATACCGCATCGTTGCGTAATTCGCCGCGTAACTTATACTTAGAATATAATGCGAATCGAGGAAATCAATTATTCATGCAGAAGTCAATGTCGATGCTGACTCGACAGAAGAGCGCGAAGGGTTTAACGTTGTCGCGATACGCGAAAATGCGAGGTAGGAGGATCCGGTATCGGTTGTTGCACCGAAGTCCGTCGGGCGACCTCGGCGCATCGGAACCCGACGAGCTCTGACGGAGACACCTCGGTGCTCGTACACCCTCCACGCCCGCGGTATTAACTTTACTGCTTCACCGGGGCAGCTTCGACGGAGCCTTCGAATCGATGGAAACGAGGACGCGCGGCTGCGAGGATCATCCCTCTGACAAATTGCGTTCCCCGCGGGGAAGAGCGGAAGACCGAAGCAACGCCGTTGGAACCGTGTTGGCACTGTTCGTTAATTACACGAGACATCGCGGTAGTCCCAAGCCGTGGAACGCGAAATGGCCCGTCGATCACGAGCGAACGGGACCAACGGGGCCGGGGACCCACGGTTTCCCTTCGCCGGCAGCGCGCAGCCATCGCACTCGCCGGAGATGCACGGATAACCCGGCGGGACGGTGGTCGAATTTAACAAGCAACCCTGTCAGGGACATCGGCGGAGGACGTGGCATAGAACCGACGAAATTCGCGGCGTCGTCCATGTGCGGTCCCGCGGGGTGTAACGGGGCGAGCCGGGCCGATGCGTAGGAGCGGCATGCGCGTTGGAGAAGGATGGGACACCATCGATGGAATAGGTGTAATCGTTTAACGCGCACGATGGTATCTGCCAGGGCAGCGCGGGCTGGGCTTGTTAACGCCATGCTGGCTGCGCGATTGGTCGCCGGTCGGCGCGAGTGGGCGGGGCGTCGGGTCGGGGTGGGGATAGCGGGAGCTCCGGGGGTTTGGTTCCCCTCCACGCACCTTGTTGCGTCTGTATCGGCCACACGCACAATGCGGCGTCCCGATCTATCGTCTGTGTGGCACGATAAACGTGGCCGGGGGGTGGGGCGGGGGCCGGTCGGCACGGTCGCAGGAGCGGGCCGCGACGAGACGTGGCACAGGGCTGGGGTAGAAGGTGGCGGCCGGTCTGACGATCCCGGCGCGAGGTTACTCCTCTATCGAGGAGGTGAGTCCACCACCACCGGCGCCGCTACCACCACCGATTCGTTCCGATCTATGCCACGGTCTCCTGACTTATGCTACGCCCGGCAGGGCCGCCAGTACACGATACGCTTCTACCAGGCGAGCACCGGGCTCTCTCTCCGTTGCTTCGCTTCTCGCCTCTGCCTCTGCCTCTGCCTCTCGGTCCCGGTACCGGTCCCGGTCCCGGTCCCGGCCCCCGCGAATCCGCGTTTTTCACCACCGCGACCTGTCACACCGGGAAAAATTCTCCGGCGAGGGGAGAGGGAACAGCAGGCTGCAAGGAGAGGGGGGCGGCCGAGGAGGAAGGGGGGAGCGAGTGTCGGTGGGCTCAGTTTCCGCGCGCACGTGACGCGATACGCGGTACGCGATCCGACCGAGAAGCCGCGTCCCGCGTTTTCGACGGCCACCGCGAGTCGATCATCCCCCGTCCGGTCCGGTCCGCGCGTCCGCCCGGCTTCCCTCTCGCGTGTCCCGGAACCCGCGTGTCACGTGACCGCGTCTGTGAACCGTTCGGCCGCCGAGTGATCCAGGGAAACAGAAGGATACCGCAACGCCGCAGTGAGAGTGTTTTATTTTTCGAAAGGTGGTTCAGTGATAAGGGGATAGATATCTATATATATATACCGCGGGTGAACTACGCCGGGTCGAACGAAATGAGCGCGTCGCAACACGCGCATCCAGGCCTGCGCGATCCTCGCTCCTCGAGACCGATCGTGGCGGGATCGTGATCGCCGGCGCTGCGAACATCGGCGCGCTGTTTCATGACCGCGAGAACGGCGATCGCGACGGTTTCGATTTGACACGGCCAGTGACAGTGAACTTGCGATTGCCCGCGGGCCGGACGAACGCGCGGCGGTGGTGTCTCTTACCCGAGGAAATGAGCTCCGGCCACGGCGGAGATGCGACCGCGGCCCGTCGCAGCACCAAACTGTCGGCCAAGCACCCGTGACCACCACCCCGTCGGTTCTAGTGCGGCAAGCTCTTCGCGGTGATAGTAGCAAACGTCGCGATCATCATCGGACGAACAGCGATCTCGGTTGGACGCGAGCCATTCGCGACCTCACCGACGCCACAGACTGTTGTTAGCCGGCGAGGATCCGCCGCCGCTGGATCAGCAGCGCCCAGTCCTCGGATGCGACCTGTGAAAGCGATCGAAAGCGAGCGGAACACGAGGTAGACGGAGTTTTTCCCCGTTTCCCGCGAGGCCCGGCCGCGAAAAGTGGCAGAGTTGTTCGTTATCAGGAAACAGCTGTCGCAGCTGCATCGTCTCGAGGCACAGCACCGGGATCGGTCGACGAAAGCTCGGCGCCGGCAGCTGGTCGACCCGTCAGTGACAGACGACGATGACGTAGCGTCGCCGGAAACGAAGGGCGTCACGGTCTGCACGGTGTACGCGCTGGACAGGACCGCCTCGGCGGGGCTGGGGGTGGTTGGGGGTGTCGTCGGTGTCGCTGGCGGTGGAGCCGCGGCCGGAGGAGGAGGAGGCGGCGGCGGCGGAGGCGGCGGCGGAGGAGGAGGAGGAGGGGGAAGTGGCGGCGGTACCGGTAGCACCGTCGGGGCTGGAGTGCAGGGGGTGGTCGCCGGGATTTGTGGACCAGCGAGCGCGTCCCTCGCGGCGGCGACGGATTACGTGACGCCGGCATGCTATCCCCCGGGATCTCAGCTTGCCCTGGCCGCCTCTCACCCTCAGCCCCACGTCGTTGATCCCGCGATGACGCCCACCTCGGCGCCGGTGCCGACACCGACCACGGCGTCCGGACCCAACAACCCGGTCGCCATGAGCCAGCTGGGGACCGTTTACGCCACCAAAAGGAGACGCCGGAACGGAAAAAGGTTGGTACCACTAGATCTCCTCCCCTCTACCCCTTTTGGCGGACGATGCACCGGGAGCGGACGATTAGAGCGGTTTAGAATCCTCGTCATCGAACGAGGATGACGAGGATGACGAGGTTGACGAGGATCGCAGCTATGGTTCTTCGCGACGTAGGGGCGCGGGGAGGCCTTGGCTTGCAATCTCTTGTTGCGAAAGGCGAATTATAGCGTTCTGTGAGGTGATAGACAGATCTGGGATGGAGCTATAAGCTAAAGAGCACCTGCGAGCGCAGCGCCGTTGATCGAGGCGTGTTTCTCGTAGCATCGGCGCGAGCTTAGGACGAGTCGGGAAATCCCCGCTTCGGGAAATCGTCGAAGGAGAAACGGTGGTTGTAGGGCGCTAATTTGTTGGTCATTGAGGAGGACGATAGCGACGGAGTATCGTGACACGGCGCATGTACAATTCATGGGGCTAAAGCCGGCGCTAATGGGATCGGCGTAGGGATATCGCGCGTGAAGCACGTTCGATGACGGACTTAACGTCCCCGTCGCTTCGGAGACATACATTTTACCCGATTCCGCCTCCCGGACAGGCTATAGACGGTGTTTTTCATACGTGGCTTATTGATTATGCGCTAACGCGACACGCCGCGTATCTATGGATCGTAAATTTAGCGCGCGTACACAGAACGCCCATTATTGCCGGCGAGCCGGCCGATGGGTGCACGCGCGGGCACCGCGATTTCTATAGATCCCGATGTCCCGGTGCCTCGAGTTCGAACGAAAGCCGTGTGCGAGCCAGCCGCAATTAAAACGGCCGGGCGTCTTGTTAGCCGAGGTGTGCTCGCCGGTTTATGGCGTCTTCGGTGCCGTTCGAGACGACGCGCGCGCGCGCGAGCTCGACGAAAGGGGCACCGGAGGATAGACGATAGGCCGGGAAATACGCGGGTCCCCGCGGCAGAAGACGCGCGGCCGCGATGTTATTTTGTATCGGGCGAAAGCTCGCGATCCGACGATCTGAAATCTCGAACCGAGCGCTGCACGCGGAAACGCGCGCGAGCGCGAGTGCGAGGCGCGCTTTGTGCGCGACACTCGCGCGAGTATCGGGGATCGGACTCGCATAAATACGGCGCGCCGTTCCGCGGGACACACGATACATATACGCGTGTAGCGTTCGATGCATCAAGAGAAAGATAGACCGGGGATAACCGGTGCTAAGCTGACAGAGACGGAGTGCGGCACTGATTGCGAGGAAGGGGAGGGCCCGGCACCTCTGCCGGAGAAATATCCGTCTGAAGTTCGCTCGAATCGTTTGCATACGTTGCTCGTAATTAGCTGAGATATAGCTGAATGAACGCGTCCCGGCTCTCTCTCTCTCTCTCTCTCTCTCGGCCTTCTTCTTTCCCCCCCCGCCATCCACCCCCCTCTGCGGCCCGCGGTGTTTATCACTACGGAGATTGTGGAAACGCGCGCGGGACGGTTTACAAAGCGTCGCCGGGCGACCGCCATTTTTACCAGTTAAGGATCGGCCGGGACGGGGAATCAGCGGATAGACAAAGAGGGGCCCGGAACAGCGACGATTACCCGGGACGATTACCCCCGCGGGGCCCGCGCGGACGATTTCCCTCCGCGATTCGTGCGATCCCGAAGGTTCCCGAGCCGCGGGGAGAACCTATCGACCGGGTTTTTACAATTATAATGGCGATTGTTTATCGACGAACCGGGCTGCATATTCATGACCGTGCCGCCGGCACCGCGAGCCGGCATAAAAAAGACGCGTGACATAATCGACTGATAGGGTAATTTAAACCAACAGTGCAGTTTTATTGTAACGACTCACGTTCTCCTTCCCCCGTCTCCCATCTCCGCCGCCCTCCCCCCCTCCCCGGCCGCGTTTTACATTCGTCGATATTTATATTTCGCCGGCGCGTTTTCCCGGCGAGTAAGTCAACATATGCTGTCGCGTGCGGTGAAATATGTTTCTCGCCGTCCGGCCCCGGCGACCGCCGCCACACGGAAATCCGATTTCGAGCAGCACACTAGTTTTGGGGTCAGCCGGCGAGATAACGAGTCCCGATCCGAACGAATTAGCCGATCGTCGTGCCCGCGCCCGCGCGCGCCTCGGCCACTTATCGTTCGCTCCGGCCTGCCGAGGGAACAAAGGCGACAGACAGGGTTGATCCGCTGATCGTTCGTTCCACGGTCCCTCGACGATCCAGGAACACGCGTCACGTTCGACGATCGACGGGTCCGTTCGCGGAGCTCGGCCGGCGTTAGAGCCGCGATCGGCGGGGATCACGGACGGGCATAATGGAGTTTTAAACGGTGTTCCGAGGTGTACCGGCTGTGCCCCTTTGATACGATAAAGAAGAGAGGAAAGAACGAGACGGGCTATCCGGCAGAGAGCGGCCCCGAGGCGATCCGTCTGGCTCGTTCCCCGCTCGTTCTTCGACTCCCTCGGCTTCCACGGGGCCGGCGAGTCCTTCCCTCGGGCTGCCTGCCGATCCTAGGCCAGCGGATCCTTAAGGATGCGTACGCTTCTCTGCTCCCAACCTTCCCCGTTCGCATCCCCGTTGCTTCTTCTAGGCTCTACAGTGCGATTTATTCGAGAGACCGCGGAGCTCGGTCGTCGAATCGCCGCGGAACACGGTCGCGAACGTCCCGCGCGCCACGAGCCGTTAGGTTCTGGAACGGCGGAGCCGTCTGCAATCAGTTCCATCAGCGGAACTATCGGGAAAGTGTCGGTGTCTGACGGGCTGACAGCGATCCGTTTGATCGCTAACGATCCGGCGAGCGGAGGGGCGCGCGCGATGCGGCCGGGCGAGTTTCCCAAAAATTGCCGAGGGTTCGGGGAAGAAGATGGCCCGCGTTACACGGTGCTCGCCGTGGCCTAATGACAGCAGCTTCTATAATTTGGAGTTTTCGAGCGAACGGCCAAATTACCGGCGAACCGAGGGATTACTGTTATTACACGCGGCCGCGGACTCAGTCGAAACCTGATTATACTTTAGTCAGTCTCTCTCTCGAACCTCGGACTCGTTCGACTGTCAGAGAGGCCCGCTCTCGTTCGGCCGGGGCCCCCCCGATGTCTCGGGGCCTTTCCGCGCGCGACCCTTCAACCGTGCGGCCCGCCGCGTTCCGCCGAATTTTACCGGCCGATCGTTTTCTCTGTCCGCGCGTTCCACGCGGCGCGGCGCGACGCGACGCGGCGGTAGCTAATCCGTTTCCGAACGCTTCTACAATCCGGAGCGCGGATGGCTCCGCTCGGAAATCGATTCCGGCCGATTCGAATCCGGGACGCTGGCCGGGACGCTGTTGATTTCACGTTCGCAACAGGCGATCTTTTAATTACGCGGGGTCGGGGCCGAGGGTCCCGCTAACAGGCGCGCTCCGAAATTGCCGCGCGCGCGAGAGAAAGAGAAAGAGAGACAGAGAGAGATAGATAGATAGAGAGAGAGAGAGAGAGAGAGAGAGAGAGCAGCTAAAGTACCATTCGCCGAGAGGTCGATGATTTCTTGATGGACAGCAGCCGTCGTCCCGGGTTTCGGCTGATTAGTTCTTAAGTAATTGCCGCGCGTCCTTATGGTCTTCTAACGTGCGTTTATAGCCTTGTAATGAACCTGCTTCCGAGACCTCTGCTCCGTTCAGCCGGCCCGGACCGATCTCCAGCCGGAGATCTCCTCGCTGTGCCGCGTTTCTCCGGGATCCTCGGCCCTCGTTCGACTGTCCATTAAACAGTCCTTAGCAGAGTCCGCGACGACCGTACGAGCCCGCCGCGCCCGCTTCAATTTTTCCGAGCCGAATTCCGTTCCGCGGCGGACCGCGGGAAAACCGTGTTGGAAATTCGCGAACGACCGATTCGCGCGGCGTAATCGGTTCGATTGGATTGCAGAGGGGGGGCGAAAGGGGGAGGGGTAGAGGGCAAGCAACGCGGAGACCCGAGCCAGCCGGCGAGTGATTTACATCCTGAAAGCAGAGTGAGCCTAGCCCCGACGGGGAACGACGGTTAGATATCGTACGATCGGGGCAAGATTTAATTCCGTAGCCGAAGGAGGATATCGTTTACCTACTTTCTACGTCGCAGCGAGCGCAAGCTGTAATTTAATAGACTCCCCTCGCGTTAGCCGGCGCCGTGATGCGTTTCGCTCGTGCGAGAGATATGTATAGCCCGAGCCGCGACAAGACCATTATTGCTGGAACACTCATAACTCCCGTAACCAGCCACACCCAGCAGATTTAACACCTCGTATCCAATTATAACGATGCCCCGTGTCACGCTTATAATTGGTGTGCCCCATTACATATTGCACCCATCGCTTCCGAGCCTGGCCCTCTGTCTCGTCTTCTTTCGGCCGGGTCCGCGCGCGGCTGGGCCCTCGAACCGGATCATCAGAAATTTCCGATTCGCAACATTCGTCTGTCTGCGATCGTCTGCTGCTTCCGACAATGCGGATCGAGCGGCCTAAGATTGTTAACCGTTTCCGTACCAGATGGTTCTGGAAAAACAGGATCGAAAAGTGCCGAAGAGCGCAATAGCGCTCCTTCGATTATCTGTCGAAAAAAGCCGTAAAACATAAAATAAAACGTTATGAATGAATATATATATATATATATATATATATATATATATATATATATATATATATATACTATTAATTTAGAATAGGTAACAACAAAATGCGAATTGGATTACTGACAGCGATGCGACGCGCGACGTATACACGCGTCTGAAAGACTGAGCACGTTTCGACAAATTTCGGGTGGGCCGTAAGTCGTCTGTTTCGGCCAAATGCCCTGGCTTTCCTCGACACAAAATCTGAAGAGCGCAAAAGTGGCTCGTGGTACGCAAACGGTTAACCCTTTGCACTCTCGAAGACACGTTAACTGGAAATTTAAATTAACTTTTCCGGTTTGTGGTATTTCCATCTTAATGACAAAGCGCATTTTATGCGCGTGAAATCGAGTCTTGTGACTCGTACAACAGTTAGACTTTTAACAATTCTTTGTACGTAGGCTTTGTTATTGTGAACATTATCTTGGAACGTGATGTAAGAATTTTCGCGGTGCCTCGGAGTCACCGCTCGAGTGCAAAGGGTTAATCCTTAGCGGACGAGAAGCGGCTCTCGGTCGGCACGGCGATGATTCAGATTTCGTAATCGGGATTCTCAAAAATATATGTATAGCAATTTTTGTTAAAATCGCAAATCATTTCTTCAACGACCCGTCCGCTATATTTGATGCGCCATTTTGTTTGTGGAATTTTGAAATTCTGATTCGTAATCGGCGACAAAATAAATCCGTCGCTGTTTCTTATTTTGACCATGATTTCGAGCTTTTATACCACACTGTGCGGCGTTTCGCGCGGCAGGACCAGTGGCAAATTATTTATTGCGGGGATCGGAGATCTGTTTAATTAATTCGTATGATCTCTGTGAACAAGTGAAAAGACGGAGAAACGAACAGCAACTTACGCGTTCGCGCTTTGGACAAATTTTGGTAAATAAATTGAGAGATCTTCGACAATCGCGCGATCGAGCTTCAATTCTGACGATAATTCGCTTTAATTCGGACAAACGGAAAGCTCCGTGTAATTCTGACAGGCGCAAAGAAGGACTGCAAAGTTATTTCTAGTCGAAATAAACCGGGTGAAAGACGTGAGACGATCTATTACTGTGTCTAATACGTGTCCAGTTAATCTTGGTCAATGTTTTAGAAATTATCGTACGAAATTAAAATAGAGATCGCAATTTTTGCAATGTTATATTTTTTTAAAGCTGTAAAATACAGATAAACTATCAAAATACAGTAAATTCTCCCTAATTGACGCTCAGCTTGGAAACAAAAATGAATAATTTGAGAATAGGAGATACGATTATTCCAGCCATTCGGCTCGTTTTTATATTAGGTCTACCGGAAAGTTCTGTGTCCGTTTAAGAAATGAAAGGAAATAATAGATTTTTCATAAATTTAGTAATATTTATTGTACAATATAATTTCCGTCGTTCTATTGAAATTCTATTGAAATTTGCAATGACATTATCAGACAGAACTTTCCGGTAGACCTAATAATTATTGACAATCGGTTGCTATAAAAACGAGTCACAACGCTCGAACAATCGCATCTCCTGTTCCCAAATTGTCCATTCTGGGTAAAAGCTGAACGTCAATTAGAGAAGAAACTTTACTGTACAGTAATGTCTTCCTAATTGACGCTCAGATTATGCACAAAAATGGACAATTTTGGAAGAGAAGATACGATTGTTCGAGCCTTGTGACTCGTTTTTTATGGTTATCGATTGTCAACAACTATAAAAACGAGTCAGAACGCTCGAATAATCGTATCTCCTCTTCCCAAAATGTACATTTCTGTGGATAATCTGAGCGTCAATTGGAGAGACATTACTGTATAACGTTATCGTAAGATAATTTGTACATGACATCATTTTATTGAACACCCTGTAAGACACGTCTGCGAAAAGTCGCCTCGTCCAGCTACCTCCCACCCACCCAAAAAAACGTCATCCGCAAAGGGTTAAACTCAGCTGCATCGTCCATCTGAAACAGCATCGTTAATCGTTCGAATCATCGAGGCATCATCGCTCGCAATCGTTTTCGCTCGATAGTTCGCGCTGCGGATCGTCGTTCTGCGCAGGAATCATCTCGCACATTCGGGGCCAATCACCGAAACGCAATGTCCTTTGTGTGCTGGCGCGCCCGGAGCATTGTTTCGCGGCAGCGAAACGAGTTTCCAGCAAAGGGCGGAGGCGGGGCGCTGCGAGAACGAGCCGATTAAACAATCGACAGGACCCGCAGTGCATCTTCCACCCGCGTTGCCGGGCCTCCCGGCCCCTCCGGTGCCCCGGCAGTGGTGAATGGGCCGCACAGCAAGGAATATCCGTCCTCGCGGTTACGGCACTGTGAATAGAGCCATAACGAAGTGGAACGTGCAGGTGAATTTATGCCGCAGGAACGGAGGAGCACCGGCCTCGTTCCCGGCTCGCCTTTCCTGGCGTCCTGGAAAGCGACGAATGCGGGCCAGCCGGATGCAAAAAGGGATATGGGTTTAATTGGAGGCCAGGGAGACCGATGGGAGTCGCTCATTAAACCGCGTTGATGAACAGCGCCGGCTACAAAACGGAGAGAGACTCTCGCGGAGAGGAATCATCGAACGATTTTTTCGACTTCGAGATCGGCGAATTTCGCGCCGAAAGGGATCGAGCAGCGTCGATGAAGACGTCACGACGCCCAATACATGGTATTCGTCGGATAGAGACGTTCCGTAACGAGAAAAAGCAAACGAAGGGAACTGCACGGCGAAAGAAGCGGCCCTGGGCCCGAAACGAAACGAAACGAAACGACGCGACGCGACGCGCCGATCCGGCTTCGGGCCCGGGCTCCGGGCGAGCCGGCCCGGTACGGCGCTGTGTGTTTAACTATTCAATAATTCATCCCGCCATTCATCACCAGCCAAGTGTAAAATTTATCTTATTTTTATGTATTGGCCCCCTCCAGCTCGCCACCATGTATCAACTTCTTATTAGCCACGATTTGTTTGCCGCGCGGGGCATCTTGTCTGCCCCCACCGCGGCGCGCCGGGCCCCGGCCACGACAATGACCAGGGCCCAGTCGTTAAACTGTTTGATCTATCATCGAGCCGAGCTCGTTCGCGTTCGCCTTTTGCCGTCGCTCTGGTACTCTAGTCTCTAAGCCGACTCGAATATCGCGCGGCGCGAAACCGCTCCGCGACTTCGCGCCGATTGTTCGTTAATAATTCGAACGTACGCGTTCGAGCGGTTTTCAACGCTCTGCAGAATCGTCGTATCATTTCAGCGGAAATATCTGTGTCCACTGTGATCTTTCCGGGTCGTTTCTTTGGACGGTAATTCGGCGAAATGCGCGAAGCGGTTCGAAGACGCCCGGCTCCGCAGCCGTCCAGAGGCGAGGAAGCGCCGAAGTCGGCGCGTTCCGGAGCGGACAATTGCCGCTAGGACGCCGCGGACGACTTTTTCCAGGAGAATAGGGATCGACGAGTGTGTATGCAGAGTGTTCTGTTGTCCAGGCAAGAGGGGAAAGGGTCCCGATAAGTCGAAGAGGGATCACAAAGGACGAGGCTGAGCCGATTCGACCGCGTTCATTCTGCATCTCTGAGCATCGCCGGGCACCGGACACGCATACAGGTCCGCGCATCTTCGTGGAATAGGCTGCCCGTGAAGCGGGCCCGGTGTAATTACGATCGTCGAGCCTTCTATCCGTGCGGTGAGAAAAACGGATGCCTGAAAAAGCAAATGACAGCCTCTGGTGACGTAATGACAATGAGGTGGCCGCCTCCCGGCACCGGAAGTACCTGCTCCGGCGAGGACCAAGCGCACACCACCGGTCGATGTCATGTGCCATCGTCTTCAGGGATCACCTCTTCGCCCTCCGCCGCCGTTCCGCGCCTCGCCTCGCCGCCCCTCGCCTCGCCGTGCCTCGCTTTGCCGCGCCTCGTCCCGTATCGTTTGGTCTCGTTTGGTCCCGTCTCGTCTGGCCACCGCCTCCCCTCACGGCTCTCTCGCCCTCTGTGACGAATAAATGACTAAATTGCCGAGGAACGGGGCTAATTATCGACCTTCGGCAAAAAGGAACATTTCTCTGCACGGCCGTGTGCACGGCCGCGCCGCGGCCGATCGTTGTCGAGCTGCGTACGCGCGCGTCCGGCCAATTCTGAAAGTTCGACTAGCGTGATTACTGGCCTTTCGACCGGAATGATTTCCTTCAAGCTGTCAGCTGGAAGTTTGGCAGCCGGCGAAGGCGTTTAGAGAACGATAGAGGCGGCCGGCCGCGGTTTTCCGAAATTCCTCGTTTCGGAATTCGAGCCGAACGGAGGAGCGCGCGGCTCGCCTCGAACGCCGAGGGCGATCGTCGAAAGCGCGCCACGCCGGTGTTCCGCTGCATTTAGCTTGCATTTAGTTTGTCGACGGTATTGTTGGCTAGTTGTTGGAAGTTTCGTTGACTTCCTTCGTGGTCCTCCGTTCGATTCCTCGCGTAGAGCGTCGCGCTTCTTCGCTGCTCGCCGTAATGTCTCTCTAATTGACGCTTAGATTGTACACAAAAATGGACAATCTGGGAAGAGGAGATGCGATTATTCGAGCTTTGCGGTTTGTTTTTATGGTAACGAATTGTCAACGATTATTAAAAAACGAGCCGCATGGCTCGAATAATCGTATCTTCTCGTCCCAAATTGTACATTTCTGTGGACAATCTCAGGCGCCAATTAGAGAGACGTTACTGTACACCGAGAGTTGACAATTCTGTGAAATGGACAGCTGGGACGGGTCGAAACGTTCCAAAAACCGATCTTATTGTTCGACGACACTGTGCAAATGATTTTGGAGGGAGAACTTGTTTTGTTTAGAGGTGGCTGGGTGGCAAAGATTTCGGGTTGAAATCGGGTCGGGTATTTTCTTCGAGTCGGAACCTGAATTTTTTGGTCCGCGGAAGGTTCGAGTACGCGAATTCGAAGTCGAACCTCGAGATTTACGGGTACTCGAATTTGAAGCCGAGTTTCGAGGATTTTCGGGTACCCTGGAATCCTGAATGCGCATTTTAGAGTGTTTATAAATGCAGAAATGTCTTAGAGACACGGAAATATAGAAAAAAGGATATAGAAAAGCACTTGAGGCGGATGATACCTAACCAGAAAAAGCTAATGAAACGTTTAAATAAGCCTCCCTGGTCTCTTTTTAGAATTTTGGGTTCGCTAAAGTTTTCAGGACCGGAAATTTCGGGTAACTGCACACCCCTAGTTTCGTTATACAGTAAATTCTCCCCAACTGACGCTCAAATTGTGCAAAAAAATGTACAATTTGAGAAGAGGAAATGCAATTATTCAAGTCTTGCGTGTCATTTTTATAGTTACATATTGTCAACAATTACAAAAGTGGGTCGCAAGACTCGATTAATCGTACTTTCTCTTCCCAAATTGTCTATTTTTGTTTCCAAACTGAGCAGCAATTAGGTAGAATTTACTGTATATATAAAAATTATATAGAAAAATACTCGAGGCAGATGACACTCAATCAAAAAAAGCCAATAAAACGTTTAAATATGTCTCTCTAATCCCATTTCAGAATTTAGGGTTCCCTAAAGTTTCCAGGACCGGAAATTTCGTGTACCCCCGCACCCCTAGTTTCGTTATACAATAAATTCTCCCCAATTGACGCTCAGACTATACACAAAAATGTACAATTTGAACAGACTACGCCCAAAAATGAACAATTTCTACAGACAGTGCCCGAAAATGAACAATTTATACAGACCGTGCCCCAAAAGAATGGCATCTATAAAAACGAGCCGCATACGAGCCGAAAATAATCGCATCCCATCCCCTGAAATTCTCCACTTTCGTGCGCAATCCGAGCGTCAATTAGGGTGAATTCACCGTACTTTGTCGGAGGATTTATTCCCGGCTTGGACCTGTGTGCATGACTGATACGGTCCGCGTCCTCGTGGGCGGAATCGCATTTAGTGCGCGTCAGTTAGTCCGTCATCGTCGTCGCCGGATCCCCGTGATTCCAGCTATCCGCTCGTTTCGCTAGAATTTGCATTCGGGGGAACGCGAAATTGGGCGGCGCAAGGATAGAGCGAACGCTCGCGGGGCGGACCACCTCGGTCCGTGTAAACACAGGGTAGCCGATGATGCCTTTCTGGCATCATCATCTTCGCCCGTTGTACGCGGTGCTGCGCGGCCGATTTTTCATTCGGACCGTAGGATCGGATCGAGAGAGAGCCGCGGTGAATTGCTGGATCGCGGGTCTGCGAAATTGCGAGCGTTCGCAGTCCGTTGCCGCCGCGCCGCGCCGTTTTATGGCCGGCTGGCCGATTGCTACCGTCTATAGCAGCGCCGGAACTATTATGCCCGGCAGATTAAGCATGTAGGAAACCTAAAACGTAACCGTGGCGATCGGTCTCGGGCGTCGCGTCGCGTTCTCGATGCCGATATATGTTCGTTTCGACGATAGAAACGATTCGCGCGCGACGCGCATCCGTTTCGGCTTGTTTCCGATGCACCCTGGCACGCTTACCCTGTGGAAAGAGTAAGGCCACTCTTACAAAGACGGAAAAACGGGACTTTCCTTGAGGCGAACAGAAGCATCGACTCGTTCGTAAAGGCGCGTTAAAATCCAGGGGATTTGAACGAGCGCGGGGCTGGTTTCGCGTGACGCGGTCCAGTCCGACGCGGGCACGACGAATTAAATATTAAAAGTCGAAATAACAGTGTATTAAACGCGTTTTACCACGAAGTATCGGCCGACGATTGGGCCGGTGGGGCGGAATCCGCGCACGGCAAGAATTAATTAATGAAAAGCGACGCGGCTCGCAGATTGGCGTGAAATTGCCGGTTCGGCCGGCCCAGAAATTCGCGGTAAATACCAATGTTCTGTCGCCGCTCGGAATTTCCGAATAAATATGGACACGGTTGATCAAGGTATCATTTCTATGCAAATGCTCGTCGGATACACGGCCGGGGCCAATTTGGTATTGCCTGCTTAAAGACCGATTTGCACGTACTTGAATGCGCGCCGCTCGCCGCGGTATCGTAATTACGCGCCGCGCACTTAAAACACCGAATAACAATCGAACTAGCCAGCCCCGTCATTTCGAACGGCGGTTCCGACCATGTCAAAAATTAGGATACCGGCCGAACCGATGATAAGCCGTTCGCTAATGGCCCGAAGGAGCGGGCTTATAAAATTGTACGTGTTCCGGTTTGACGTTTAAAAATTTGATCCGCCGTCAACGGCCATGTTGTTAGCTCGCAGCGTGTGCTAGGCCGTGGCGCACTTAAATCTGCCATACTTTTCACTCGCTCGGTGAACCGAAACGTCAACAGTGCGACGCATTGAGGATACGAATCGGCGGAGCATCGTGGAATACGAAGGGACTCCGAGTCGACAAGGATTCACACCGAGTGCTAGGTGTGCTGTTCTAGTTGGATCTTCGAGATTCGAGGGAGAATGTGCTAGGTACTGATGTCGACGATAGAAATGTTGACAATAGAAGCTAGAAGCTATTAGGTTGTGTAATATGTCCGTTCGTGGAGCTCTCTGACATCTAGGAAAAGACAAGGAAAATTACACGAATTCAAAGCGATAGTTCAGATGAATTTCGAGATACGTTCCCGAGGAGCTATTTCTATGCAATTTAGCTTGAATGTAAGCTGGAAGTGGCTACTTGAAGACAGGATAGATTAGATTTTAATTGAATGACGAGACCGTTTTGAGAAATTAAATGGAATCGACCTTTGACATCATGGGGTTTACAAGATTTAAGAGGAAATGTTTAGATGAATTTTAAGAGATATTTCCGTGAAGCTGTTTCTATGCAACTTAGGCGAAATGAAAGCTGGAAGTGTCTACTTGAAGACAGAGTAGATTATATCGCAATAGAATGAAAAATTTGAAGAAATCGACCTCTGTCATCATGGAATTTACAAGATTTGAAAGGAAAAGTTCAAATGGATATTAAAACATGTTCTCGTAGAACTATTTTTCTTCAATATAGCTTAAATGAAAGCTGGAAGTATCTACTTAAAGATAGAGTAAATTAGATTTCAATGAAATAACAAGATCATTTTGAAAAATTTAAAGACAGCGATCTCTGACATCATGGAATTTACAAGATTTAAAAGGAAATGTTCAGATGGATTTTAAAACACGTTCCCGTAGAATTATTTCTCTGTAATTTAGCTTAAATGAAAGCTGGAAGTATCTACTTAAAGATGGGGTAAATTAGATTTCAATGAAATGACAAGATCATTATGAAAAATTTAAAGAAATCGACCTCTGACATAATGGGGATTACAAGATTCAAAAGGAAAAATTCAAATGGATTTTCAAACACGTTCCCGGAGAACTATTTCTCTGCAAATTAGCTTAAATGAAAGCTGGAAGAATCTACTTAAAGGCAGGGTAAATTAGGTTTCAATGAAATGACAAAATCATTATGAAAAATTTAAAGAAATCGACCTCTGACATCATGGGGTTTACATGAGTCAAAAGGAAAAATTCAGATAAATTTTAAAACATGTTCCCGTATAACTATTTCTCTCCAATTTAACTTAAATGAAAGCTGAAAATGTCTACTTAAAGACAGGCTAAATTATATTTTAATGGAATGACAAGATCATTATGAAAAATTTAAAGAAACCGATCTGTGACATCATGGGGTTTACAAGATTCAAAAGGAAAAATTCAAATGGATTATAAAACACGTTCCCGTAGAACTATTTCTCTCCAATTTATCTTAAATGAAAGCTGCAAGTGTCTACTTCAAAACAAGATAGATCGGACCAAAATTGTACAATAATTCCAACCGCATCAACGATCGCCCTACACTACATTCTCTTACGAGAAAACAGACTCTTTACCCAACCCGATACAATCCATAAGCACTGTTCCCGCAACACGTTTTCAGCGAGCTCTTAACCGAAGGTGCCCTCGCAATTAGCCGTACTTTCCGAACGAGCAAGGTACCTTGGAAGACCGGGAGTGGGCGCAGCAGCCTATCCATCGGAGCAAAAACCGGCGTTCCCTCTCGCCGACTTGTCTCCTGGTGATATGCAAATTCGCGGTGCAATCGCTGTTACAAATTCGAGGCATACCTGGATCGGCCCGGGCCTCGGCCCGACCTGTAGACGTGTAATCTTCGGAGAGCTAGCCACTAGGCGGGGTAATAACATGCCCGCGATCACGGCGCGGATGTATCAAGATGCTAGCCGGCCCGGGAGAGTCGGTCGTGCACGTAGCGCGAAATCAGTAGCAAGTAGCCTAACAGGTGAGTGAAGCCACGATGGATCATCGATGGAACAGCGATTTTCTGCTATCGTACACCGGCCGTGGCCAGGGGTGTTAGCGGCGTTTATTTTAACCGGCGGGCCGCGCACTGGCCCGGCCCGATACCGATTATTACAGCATTACCGTAGGTGTGTCGCGAGCCGGGGAGAATTGAATGCCGGGCCTGGCCGGCAAGAAACCTTCGTGGGAGAGATTCCTGGCTGGCCGCGGAAAGCTCTCCCGAGCTGATTGGGAACGCTCTGTTGCCGTAATGGCAAATTGGGGTTTAGCAGGAGATTTAGTGCGCGCCGGTGATCTGCGTACGATTGCCGATCCGCCGAGCCAATCGCGGCGCTGCCCCTCGCCGCTGCGTCTGGCGTGCAAAAATTTCTCGAACGGCATCGGGCCCCGGTAGCTCGCCAGATTTATAGTTCCGCGCTCGTAGGAACTATGAATCTTCCTTTTAAGCGAGATGAACGTTCGAACGAACAGCAAATTGAAGATTGGAGGATGTAATCGGGTCTTCTGGACGGATGACGGACAGCTCGCTCTCGTGCGTGCGCTAGAACAAATTGGAGATTGAAGGATAATTAATGTTGAGGGGACTACACTGTTCCTTCTGGCGGATCTGGGGCCGTTTTAGCGCGGGCCGACGAGGAAAAGTCGGCGATCGAAGGGGAGAACTGGACGGAGAAAAGGAGAACTCGCGGGTAGAAAAGCGCATCGCCAAAGAAGCAAAGCAGGGGAGAAGGAAAGCAGCTTTTTCGAGGGAAAGAATCGGCGTCCTTGAGGCCTCGTTAGCTGTCCTTGGAGCGTCAGGGGCGTCGGTGAAGAAAGAGGATCCGGCGATTCAGCGGGCCACAGCGACAGCGATCCCATAATTTCGGAGTTCGCCTAAAAGCGTGGACGCACGCTTCACGTTTTCGGTGGCTTTTGTAATCGTAAAGAGCGGGCTGCGAGACGGTGTTACGTGTCGCAACGCAATTAAGGATCGATTACGCTCTTTATTAAAGCACCGCGATGCTATAGTGCTCTTCTCAGAGATAAGATTACACTCGGCTCTGTGAAACGTGTAATTAATTTTTTAATTTGAAATTCTGGGTGCCTTAAAATGCTGCGCGGCGATCAATGTTATTTAAAGAACGGTTGCGTTGTGGATTAATCAAGAGAAAGTATATATATATATTTTCTCTTGATTAATCCACAACGCAACCGTTCTTTATATATATAATTCTATATATATAACATATATAATAATATATATTAATATATATATTTATATATATAATATTCTATATACAATATAATTCTTTATATGTATATATATATATATATATATATATATATATATATATATATATATATACATATCTACAGTGGCGAAAATATATTTTTAGACCACTTGAAAAATGGTGTAACTTTTTTTAAAACTGGACTAAATGATTGAATGTTTTTTAGATGATAGAGTGATCAGTCTACTAGATTATGACTTTAACACTTTTTTTTTTAAATTTTGCTATTACTTGGAATGAGAATAAAAATTAAAAAACTCGTTTTTCTTTTCACTTTTTGATCTGACTCTATGACGAAAATTTAAAAAAGGCATTTTATATAAGGCATATCGGTTGACCTTGACAGGAGCGGTAAGAAATTAAAGATTTTCGTTACAGGTTCAGATAAAAAAGAAAAGTTGAAAAACATGAGCTTTTTGATTTTGTTGTCATTCCAAGTAATAGCAAAATTTTTAAAAAGTTTCAAAGTCATTGTCTTGTAGACTGGTCCTTCTATCATCTAAAAAGAATTCAAGTCATTTAGTCCAGTTTCAAAGAAGTTACACCGTTTTTCAAGTGGTCTTAAATACATGTCCGCCGCTGTATATTGTAATTTAAATTTAGAAGGTGACTGAATTATGGAGGCTATTGTAAAACGTTCTTGAAACACGAAAGCACTTTCGAACGCGTTTCAGCGAGTGAAACGTTGAATATTAATAAAACGTGTGCCGCGAGGTAATTAGTCCAATTCGAATATCAATCGGCTCCCCGATTCGTCGATAGAAATCGAGAGCGCTCTGTCGGACGATTTCGGAAGCGCACGGGCAACCGTCTCGCGCGCTTTTCTCCGGCACTTGTTGCGTTTGACGTTTGTGCGGTGTGCTCGGCTTTTGTTAAAAAATTCCGCAAGAACAGCAGCATTTCTTGAGCACTCAATTCCATGAGTGCTGCCGTTCACGTCCTCACAAATATATTTTCCGTTCGAATCGTCCTAACCTTAAATGTTGCGCATGCCGTCGGAACAAAGCTCGACGCATAGGCGCGCCTATTCTACTATTTCGCGAACAGTGTGCGAATAAAGCGATATTAATCCTTTGGCACTCGATTGGCGACTCCGAGGCGCCGTTAAAAATTGTTATGTCACGTTCCAAAATAATTTTATTAATCGAATTCGTTTATACTCAAAATATATATATACGCTGTTAAAAGCGCAAGCTGTTGCACGTGTCGCAACATTCGATTTCATACGCATAAAATGCGCTAGGTTATATAAAATGGAGAAACCGTGGGTCGGAAGAACTATTTTAAATTTTTAACACTAAACCCACCGCGGTCGAAGCGACCGCTTTCTTATTTTGCAATTCTGCAAAGTTTCGAGACTCTTTCGTGGAAAACGCTTGAATAAGTTATATTGTTGGAGCAAGTTTTATATTATAGTATTACAATATATATATTAATAATAATATATAGTATATATATATATAATAATATATAGTATTACAATATATATATATATATATATATATATATATATATATATATATATATATATATATATATTATATAGTATTACAAGTTCCAAATAAATTCGGTCTTCTCACTTTTGTGAAGCAGTGCATGCCAGTTAGTATTACTGCTTGGTAGGTTTAGCGTTAACACTATGCCGTCCGCAGATCTCAGATATGATTCTATTGTTTGACGCCGGCATAATAGCTTGGAATTTTTAGATTTGAAAAAGAATGTCGAAGATGGCGGTAATATAAATTCCTAAAATTAAGATATGTCATCGAAGAATTTTCGTACTTAATTCTTAGTTAAATAAACACAATGCTATAGTTTGCTGCCTTTTAACACTCAAGAAATATATTGGGTTGGCAACTAAGTAATTGTCGATTTCAGTTATAGATGTCTCTCACTCCCATTTTTACGATATCCGTAAATGTTATATTATAAAATTATTATTATTATTATGTTATTTTTTATTATCCGTGAATGTTAGCAACTGGACAAATTGAATGCAGCGGTCAAGGAAAAGCGATCAGAATTGGTCGATCGTAAAGGTGTCATTTTCCAGCAGGACAATGCTAGGCCGCACACGTCTTTGTCCACTCGGCAAAAATTGATGGATATTGGTTGGGAATTGATGTTACACCCACCATATAGTCCTGATCTCGCGCCATCGGATTACCACTTATTTTGATCCCTGGACAACTCCCTTCGTGGTAAAATTTTTAATGACGATGACGCTGTAAAATCTCGCTTAACTCAGTTTTTGGCCGAAAAGGATCAGACTTTCTACAAGCGTGGAATTTTCAAGTTGCCAGAGAGATGGCAAAAGGTCATCGAACAAAATGGAAAATACATTACAGATTAAACTTCGTTCCAAGTAAAAACAAATTTTTTATTTCATTGAACAAATCGGCAATTACTTAGTTGTCAACCCAATAGTTCAAATGTTATTTCAGTTTTTTAAAATGGCACCAAAGTGCTACCACCGGCATACAACAGATAGTTTTTGCATGGCTCCAGCGTGGTGCCACCGGAACGCATAGTGTTAATATCGAAAACAAAATTCGGGATCGGTCCTCACCATTTTCTGCTCGCTTCTCGGTCTCCCGGTTGCTGCTGCTGCTGCTGCTGCAGCGATCGGTATTAATTAGCATAATTTCAGGCGTGCCGTCGGTGGCAGGTGGAACAGAAGAGCGAGTCAGTTTCCGGCAGCCGTGCGCGATCGCCGATCGACATGATTTATTTAATAAAATTAAAGACGAACGCGGCGGGGACCGGTACGCGTATATATTTTCTTTAAGCGCACGGCCACGACGGAAATAAATCCGACGATCGTCGGACGGAAGTCGATGCCATAATTGATTGCAATAGTCGTGCTGTTCGAGCGTAATTGCCGGCGCTACGAACTAATTTCTTGCGTAATTGGATACGGTGATTATCGGCGAATTCTTGGTGGGAAAAGTGTCTTCTGGACGGCGATGACGGTGACGGGACGGGTAACGGGGAGGGGGAAGGGGTCTACTCGTTGAGTCCGGGCTCGTTTCGATTCTTTTTACCGTCGGCCAGCCGTCGGCCAGCCGTCGGGCGGCCGACGGGTTGCCGTCGGGCGTCTGAAAAATCGGCCGCCTTTAAGAATAATCGGTAGATGCGGTTGCAACATGATAGTCGAGCGGTGGCGTACGCGCCAGTTACGCGACCGATCCGGTGTCGCCATTTTAGACATTTTTCCGTCAGCCTTTCTGCTTTTTCATCGGTCCCCGCACTTTCCATCCGCTTTCCTGCGCGACACAACAAATCCGGCGACTCGACTCGCTTTTTCTCGGTGCTTCCATTTGGTGCGCGCGCGTCGATTTTGACACTCAAACGATGTGCCTTGACAATTCCACTGTGATTCATCGTCTACCTGACCGATCACTATTAAAACGTGCTCTTATACGTACTCTCGCGTAATACGCGGGAGATTTTCATAATTCGCCAGTGAAGACGCTTCATTTAAATCAAAGAAATTAACTGGATGTTCGTATTTCGAGTGACAGATACAATTTCTTTGTGTTTAAGTATTTACTTAAAGACAGGGCAAATTAGATTTCACTGGAATGACAGGATCATTTTGAAAAATTTAAAGAAACCGACCTGAGATATCATGGGGTTTACACGATTCAAAACGAAAAGTTCAGATGAATTTTAAAACACGTTCCCGTAGAACTATTTGTCTGCAATTTAGCTCAAATGAAAGCTGGAAGTATCTACTTAAAGATAGGGTAAATTAGATTTCAATGGAATGACAGGATCATTATGAAAAATTTAAAGATATCGACCTCTGACATCATGGAGATTACAAGATTCAAAAGGAAAAATTCAAATGGATTTTAAAACATGTTCTCGTAGAACTATTTCTCTCCAATTTAGCTTAAATGAAAGCTGGAAGTATCTACTTAAAGATAGGGTAAATTAGATTTCAATGAAATAACAAGATCATTTTGAAAAATTTAAAGACAGCGATCTCTGACATCATGGAATTTACAAGATTTAAAAGGAAATGTTCAGATGGATTTTAAAACATGTTCTCGTAGAACTATTTCTCTCCAATTTAGCTTAAATGAAAGCTGGAAGTATCTACTTAAAGATAGGGTAAATTAGGTTTGAATGGATTGACAAAATCATTATGAAAAATTTAAAGAAACCGGCCTCCGACATCATGGGGTTTACAAGATTCAAAAGGAAAAATTCAGATGGATTTTAAAACACGTTCCCATAGAACTATTTCTCTCCAATTTAGCTTAAATGAAAGCTGGAAGTATCTACTTTAAAACGAGATAGATTGTACTAAAATGGTACAAAAAGTCCATCCGCGTCGACGATCGCACGATTCTCTATTTTCCTATGAGAAATCGGTCTCGTTACCGAATCCGATACAATCAATAAGCAGGATTTTAACACCCAAACGATGTGCCTTGACAATTCCCCCGTGTTTCAACGCCAATCACTATTAAAACGTGCTCTTACGCGTAATACTCGGGAAATTTTCATAATTCGCCAGCGAAAACGCTTCATTTAAATCAAAGAAATCCATTAGACATTCGTATTCCGAGTGACAGATACAATTTCTTTGCTCTTATTTATTTATTTATTTATTTATTTTGCTATTTCAACAGAAAAATCCGTTGTCGTGCGACAGTTGATCGGCGGATGCGAATTCGCGGAGTTCCATAGGCAGCGGAGGCAATTCGTGGAAAGCGTTTGTCGTCGAACGACGGCGCGCGGAAAACGTTTAGGGAATTTTGACGTTGCACGGCGGTTCAGCGAGCGATCGCCGGTATAAATAAACGGAACACCTAATATGGCGAGCGTGCATGCGAGAGCATGGTCTACGTGGAACGCACGCGTTCAGGTTCACCGAACGTCCGTCCGATCGGGGACTCGAGTCGAATTCCAGCGCGAAAGAGTCGCGTTTCGCGAATCGGAGGAGTAGCTTTACCTGGCCGGGGCTGTTGCAGGAACTGCAATGAATGCTATACGATCTACATACCAGCTAATAGGTGTAGCTAACCGGAAAAAGAGAGTCACTCGACCATTCGATGTCCATTTGTTTACATACATAGACGTGAGTGGCGTGTGCATTTTTATAGGGAGGATCGGATGTCGGGGCGTCGAGTTAAGTTACCGTCGGCCTTTCCTCTCCTTTCTAGCGAAACCCCCACCAACGGTTCACCCTTTTCTATCGCATGCCGCACCATTTTATCATTTTCATCCGTTTCGTAGCTATCGAGGTCAGCTCGTTCACTTCGAGTGCCCCCTTTTTTATCCGCGAATCGACCATATTTAATCCTAGTTCGCTTCACGATTCCGACCTGGACTGCGCACACACACCGCGACAACGTTGTTCGTTAGGTCGTTCCTTGTCCCGCCGCCATAAAAATGGTCCACCGTTGCCTCCGTATCTTTAACGCAGCAATTTCTTTCGCATTATTTCCATAACGCAATTTTTAATTCCATCAATGTCTTGATAATGTTGGCTCGTTATTCATGATTCTGTAACGCTGTGTACATATTTCTAAGTATGTGCATAGCTCGCTTCGATTGTTCTCGAAGAATTTATAGTACCATAAATAGCCAGCCTCCTCGCGCTTGTTATTGGGTTGAGGAATAAGTTCGTAGCGTTTTTATCGAGCAATTTGAAGACGATTTTCTTTGTTGTTTTCGTTGAGCTCGCGAGGCACCCAGGCTCCCAATTTTTCGGCAAATTCCATTGAACGAAGATGATCGAGAAGCGTTTTATGATCGCAGTTCATTTTTTCGGCCAATTCACGACTTGTTCGGCGACCGTCCTCCTTCGAAAGTGCTTCGAGACGCTCTTCGTCGAATTCGGAAGGTCCTCCGCTGCGGGGCGTGTCGTCGACGTCAAAATCGCCATTTTTGAACTTCGCAAACCGTTTCCGTGCTGTGGACTCGCCTGTGACACCTTCTCCGTATACGTTGCAAATGTCCCGGGCTGCTTCAGCAGCTTTTTGGCCTCGATGAAAAGCGAAGAAGAGAAGATGTCGAAAATGTTGCTTTTTACCTCATGGATATTCCATTTCTAAGCCTCAAAAGTAATCAAAAATCAGTTTACTCGAAAAGACGATTAGCACAGTTTTGTAGAGCAGAAAGAGCTCTGTCGAATGAATATTATACACTTCGTCGAACAGCAAAAAAGATCGTTGTAAAATAAAAGAAAATATAAAAACGCCACGAACTTATTCCCCAACCTAATATTTGTAAGTATGTATTGGGTTGACAACAATGTAATTGCCGATTTGTTCAATGAAATAAAAAAATTTTTTTTACTTGGAACGAAGATTAATCTGTAATGTATTTTCCATTTTGTTCGATGACCTTTTGCCATCTCTCTGACAACTTGAAAATTCCACGCTCGTAGAAAGTCTGATCCTTTTCGGCCAAAAACTGAGTCAAGTGAGATTTTACAGCGTCATCGTCATTAAAAGTTTTACCACGAAGGGAGTTGTCCAGGGATCAAAATAAGTGGTGATCCGATGGCGCGAGATCAGAGCTATATGGTGGGTGTAACATCAATTCCCAACCAATATCCATCAATTTTTGCCGAGTGGACAAAGACGTGTGCGGCCTAGCATTGTCCTGCTGGAAAATGACACCTTTACGATTCACCAATTCTGGTCGCTTTTCCTTGACCGCTGCATTCAATTTGTCCAGTTGCTAACATTCACGGATAATAAAATATAACATAATAATAATAATAATAATTTTATAATATAACATTTACGGATATCATGAAAATGGGAGTGAGAGACATCTCTAACTGAAATCGGCAATTACTTAGTTGCCAACCCAATAGTTCGCTTCGATTGTTCTCGAAGAATTTATAGTGCTATAAATAGCCAGCCTCCTCGCACTTGTTACATTTAATGTAAGCTTAACCGAATTAGAATCCGAAAGTTAATTTGTACAGCATCGACTGCAGCTTCAACTGTGTTCTTTCGTTTCGCGTAGCCTAATCGAATCAGGAGGATGCAACGAATCCTCCGTAGAAATAATTCATTTCCAGATCCAAGAATATACATTCCGTCGCCCGTGTATGGATCGTCTGTCAGTCAAAGCGTTAAATAGCATCCAGTTGTTCTTCTTATAACCGCTCGTCCAACGGCGAGCAAATAACGGGGATTTCGAAAACATAGTGACTTATAGGCGTACTTGTCGGCCTGATAAAGTATTAAGGCGCAATCAAGGAAGGGTGAGGGGAGGGGCGAGGAGACTTTGATTAAACGCTCGATGGTTTTCCAACGAGTGACCAGAACGTCCGACTTACCGGCAAATTGTTCGGTCTGGACGTAAGTAGTTTAAATTACATCCTCGATTACGAAGTCCAGTTGCCGCGTGGGACGGCGAAAGTCTGTCGCTCTAATCGTGCCTATGGCCGGGGAACTTTCCAGCCTTTTGGATTTTTCCCCGGCCACGTTGGCTCCGTCGCCGCACCGCGCTGGGCCGCACCGGTTCGACTGACAATGTGATCGTTCGTGGGAATCGGCGTGTCAACTTGCCGTCGATAATCACAGGGCCCCCTGACACTCGTGCTCGTCGCGCGTCGTTCGCAGAGGAACACACGGCTCGCTCTCCGCTATACCCTGAACCTGTGAAAAATTCATGGTCGCGTTTGCTGCGACGCGACCACCATTTTGCGGGGGCAATACTCGTACGGAGAAGTTGACTGTCCCGGCTGTTTCGGGCCGGGGATTCTTGAACCCGGAAAATCGGTTTCTCGAGGCACCCGAAGCTCCTTAGAATTTTGCTTGCTTTTTTATCGGCTTCGATTGTTTTCGCGTATTTTTTTGATCGATGGTTCTTCGGAAAAAATTTCGTTCTGTAATCGTGTTAAGAAAGCTCTCGATCGAGTATTTCTCCGAAAAAAACAGGACTTTTTTAACACTTCCACGACCGCGCTAGAAACCTCAAAAATTGTTCATAATATGAAAATATTCCAAAATATTAATATTAAGCAGAAATTACGAAGCAAACTTATAATACATGGCGTCAATTCTTTTTATGCAAACCATACATTCAAGCACCGTTAATAATTTTTAAATTCCTTATTATATATGTAATAGTAATTTTGTAATAACATATTATATTACATATTGTAATAATATATTGCTAACCTGGGGGGTAATATATTGCTCGTGGGGGGTTTCATAGTTTGATATAATAAATAAAGAAAAAAATATAAGAAAGAATAAAAAAATTCTCTTAAATTGTCCCTCAACTTGTAAACAAATACGGACAATTCGAGAGGAAGAAATACAATTATTATTCGAGCCTTGCTGCTTTACCTTTTACATTTATTAACAATCGATAACCATAAAAACGCGCGGAAAGGCTCGAATAATCGCACCAGCTCTTCCAAAATTGTCCATTTTTGCAATCCGAGCGTCAATTAGGGAGAATATACCGTTGAGCCGGTAAATGTTCTGTAAAATGTTCTCGAAAAGTTATTTTTCGCGGTGGTCACGACCCTGGTCGGATGGAACGACACTTATGCTTTATGCGTTCGATACACACCGCTTTTCATTAAATCGATATGCTGCATTGCGCACGTTGTTACACGATTCTGTGCTCTTTATGCCGCACACAATTATTGTATACGCGGTTCTATCATTGGAGCACACTGTTACGTATGTTTGCAGTTCTCCGGTGACGCATTGTCACGTAACATGCGACGACGTTTATTGCCACATGTTTCCTTTTTATATATTTCTCTTTACGACCGATTGAGAGCCCACCCCTCCCCTGCTAATCCAGCGAAACGATTTATCGATCCCGACACGTAGCGCGAGGCAAAAGTCACGTTAAACAGTCGCGACGCAAACTCGTGCATTACATATTACATTATAAACTAGTCTTTCTGCACGTTCGACGATTCAATCGGACATTTTCGCCGAGCATGATCCGTAAGATCCGCCTCCTTGTCGCCGGTTTCCAATCGTCCCATCCGTTTTTTCCCGCCGTTCTTTCGTCCTCTTCGCGAACGTCCCGAACGCATCCCGATGCCGCAATTATTCCCTTCGCATTCGGCGCTGGTAAATCCCGGCGAACTATCCCGGTGAACTACAGTAATGTCTCTCCAATTGACGCTCAGATTGTCCACAAGAATGGACAATTTTGGAAGAGGAGATACGATTGTTTGAGCCTTGCGGCTCGTCTTTTATCGTTATCGATTGGCTCGAATAATAATCGTATCTCCGCTTCCCAAATTGTCCATTTTTCTGCACAATCTGAGCGTGAATTAAGGAGACATTACTGTATTAGTATTATAGTTTGCCGGGATTTACCAGCGCGCAGCGAATGCTAATACAGTAATGTCTCCCTAATTGACGCACAGATTGTCCACAAGAATGGACAATTTTGGAAGAGGAGATACGATTGTTTGAGCCTTGCGGCTCGTCTTTTATCGTTATCGATTGGCTCGAATAATAATCGTATCTCCGCTTCCCAAATTGTCCATTTTTCTGCACAATCTGAGCGTGAATTAAGGAGACATTACTGTATTAGTATTATAGTTCGCCGGGATTTACCAGCGCGCAGCGAATGCTAATACAGTAATGTCTCCCTAATTGACGCTCGGATTGTCCACAAGAATGGACAATTTTGGAAGAGGAGATACGATTGTTTGAGCCTTGCGGCTCGTCTTTTATCGTTATCGATTGGCTCGAATAATAATCGTATCTCCGCTTCCCAAATTGTCCATTTTCCTACACAATCTGAGCGTCGATTAAGAAGACATTACTGTATTAGTATTATAGTTTGCCGGGATTTACCAGCGCGCAGCGAATGCTAATAGAGTAATGTCTCTCGAATTGACGCACAGATTGTCCACAAAAATGGACAATTTTGGAAGAGGAGATACGATTGCTCGAGCCTTGCGGCTCGTCTTTTATGGTTATCGATTGGCTCGAATAATAATTGTAATAATAATAATCGTATCTGCGCTGGTAAATCCCGGCAAGCTATCCCGGTGAACTATTAGCATTCGCTGCGAACAAGTTCAGCGTGCCGGTGTAACGTTATACATGTTCTACTTTCACGATATTAGTTCCATTTCATTGGAAATGCACCTGTGACCGATGTTTTCACCTGCGACGAAAACCGTGCGTAACCCGCGCGTCTCGTCTAATAGCGATCGATCTTCGATCGGTATCGTCGCCGGTGTAGATCCTTGTAATTGAACGTAATTGATGCGGGCTTATCGGCGGTCCAATGAGTCACGATCCGGCAAACGGTCTTGGCTCGCGCGAGCGCGCGGGCGCGCGCGATCCGCTCGCGGCTTTCTTAGCGCCTTGCGGTTCGGCCAGTTTTGGAATTAACCCATTAGCGCTAATGAGGGAATCTGAAGTCAATTAAGCACGCTGTGATAATATGGGCCCGATAAGCGAGAAACCGATGAATATGCAAACTATCGCGCGGCCACCTGCCGCATGCCTTTCCGCAGAGAACGGGACGCTCGCGCGAGCGCACAGGTCTTACACGGTCGCGCACATGCTCGCACACACGTTCAGCCGGAGTCGAATTTTCACCGGAATCGACATAACGGCGAATTAAATACGAGGCGACGCACCAAAGCGACGCGACGACGTGTTACCTCTGGCCAGCGGCCACGGTTTGTTTCTCGGGGCCGCACGGTCCCCTTGGTGCTTCTGCAATTAACTTGTTGATGATACCGATGATCGGACAAAGAGATACTACTTGAAGCTCCCGCGATATCGAATGATTAATAGGAGACACGGTTTGCTGGCGATCAGGCTGGCCCTTGTCTTCGGGAACCGTGTTCTTTGCTTGAACGCCGGGCACTTCCTTCCACGCTCGAGACCGTGTGTGTTATTCTTCGTTTTTCGAGTAATTTTTGGGTGTATTTTCCGCTGGCAATACGGCGCGTAGCAACGCGGTCTAAAAAATCACTGTTTTTCACGATACGTTTTTTCTGGAGTATTTGGAGTGTTTGGAGTATTTTTTAGAGAATCGAATTGAAAACGAATCGTTCGGGAACTATTATTTATAATTAGTCCACTGCAGACTTTTTTAGACAGTTGAGACGAACGAAGAAAAATATTCACGGCTTCCAATTTATTTTTTGGGATTTTTGAGGGGGGAAGTTATGTAGATGCACAAAAAGTTGCGTCACAATATAATTATATTCAAATTATGTTTTGCTGTTAAAATATTTCATGTTTTTTAAAAAGTCCCCAAAGGGCATTGTGGCAGGTTCTATGAATAAAAAAAGAAAAAGAACAAATTTTTTTTTATTGTATGAAAAACAAAGGACTGAGTATTATATTAGTTATTATTATATTTCTATAATATTTTTTTTCAAGTTTTTATAATATAAAAACCAGACCAAAAAAATATCATGCTTCAAATATGATAATTTTGGTGTGTTCAACTTGCAGATGATTTCCAAATTTGTTCAGTTGTTGAAAGGAAACGAAACACAAAATACACACCGTCTGCTATTTAAATTTAACAATATTGACTGCTGTGTATAGAATGACATTAAATCTTCGCGCCAAGTGGTGTAAAATACCAAAATCCCCAAGTGGGGATCATGACAGTTACCTAAAAAAAAAAATTAATAGCTACAGTAAATTCTTCCTAATTGACGCACAGCTTGTACACAAAAGTGCACAATTTGGGTATTATTATTATTATTATTCTATTATCATTATTATTATTATTCTATTATTATTATTATTATTATTATTATTATTATTATTATTCTATTATTATTATTATTCTATTATTATTAGTTTATTATTATTATTAGTCTATTATTATTCGAGCTTTATGGTTCGTTTTTATAGCGGCCGATTGTCAACAACTATAAAAATGGCCGCAAGGCTGAAATAATGATATCTCCTCTTCCCGAATCGTCCATTTTCGTTTCCAAGCTGAGCGTCAATTACGGAGAATTTACTGTATTCCAGACTTTGCCCCGTATCTGACAAATCTTCGAAACAAGATGCGCTTATTTCGCGAAACTTTGAAAACGGTAACAGCAGTGTTTAACTGTAAGCCTTAACTGTAACTTTTAATTTCGATCTCGTGCGTCGCGATCGGGTAGAACATCCACTGGAACACGGTAGAACGTTGTTCGTTCTAGGTAGTTTAAGAGTAATGATGTTGTCCGAGCTCTTTTGTGCGTACTTGATAAATAATGAATGGAGGTGCGAAGTACAAGAGCGGCACAATGACGCTACTCGATTCGCACCCGTACCAAGAGTAAGCTAGCCGGGAAACGGTAAGCCCGTGTCTCGTTTTACCAGCGGTAATTTATCTATCTACCAGCGGAGAAGTTTGTATTAATATTTATGCCCGAAGATAAGAGGATTACAGCCGTGGCGGCCGGGGAATCGGTGTGGATTCCAGCGGAATTGAAATATCAAATTAAGATCGAGTTAATCGTAGGATTTACGTTAACCCGTCCGGCATGGGTGCTCAACGGTCGTTAATGGATTGCGGATTTTATGGTGAAATTTATAGCCGTTTATGGGAAAAAATGGCTCGGTCGTATTGAAAACGGTGAAAAGATTCAAAGAAGCTAAGAAACGTTTTGGGATGTACTAATTGCAACTTATTAAAATTATTGCGGAAATAAATCGAATTAACCCTATGCACTCGAGTGGCGACTCTGAGGCACCGTTAAAATTTGCTATATCAGGTTCTAAGATAATTTTTACATTAACAAAGTTTAGACTTTAAAAAATTGTTAAAAGTGTAACCGTTGCGTAAGTCGCAAGATTCAATTTCGCATATGTAAAATGCTCTTTGTCGTATAAAATGAAAATACTATAAGTCGGAATAATTATTTTAGATTTACAGTTAAAACAGCTTCGAGTGCAAAGGGTTAAACTCGACTTATTTGTCTCGCGATCGATGCAGATCGTTTTTATTTTGTGTAAGAATGTTTCGAGGATATTTTGCGAAGAAAAGCGAATAAATTACTATTCATCGAATAGTAATAACTATTACTATACTGATTTCAACTTATTAAAATTATTGCGGAAATAAATCGAATTAAAAAAACTTGACTTATTTGTCTCGCGATCGATGCAGATCGTTTTTATTTTGCGTAAGAATGTTTCGAGAATATTTTGCGAGTGGAATAGTAATAACTATTACTCTACTAATTTCAACTTATTAAAATTATTGCGGAAATAAATCGAATTAAACTTGACTTATTCGTCTCACGATCGATGCAGATCGTTTTTATTTTGCGTAAAAACGTTTCGAGAATATTTTGCGAAGAAAAGCGAAGAAATTACTATTCATCAAATAGTAATAAATAATAAGTGACGGTATCTGCTAATGAACCTAGAAGAGTTCGAATTTTCTCTGGAACCGAATTCTGTCGGCGACCATTGCGATTCGCACGCGAATTCCGCGGTCCCCGCGAAGAATTCGACCAGTTATATTTTCAGCAAAAATTTCATAATTCCCCGGCAATCACGCGTCTTTTTCTCTTTCACGATTCTCCTGCGGCCGCCATCACGTGCCGGTTTCCCGCGGAACAGACACGTTTCGCGGAGATATGGAAATCGGGCGCCGTCTGGCGAATTTATTAACGCAGGTCTGCCCGCGTTTTTGCCACCGAAATTCGTCCGCGCCGTGGAAAATCCCGGCCTCGTTTTTCACCGGGGCCGCCATTAACGACACGTGATGAGAGAAACCGAGGCGATGCTTTTTTGGCCGGCCGGGATAATATTTTTCGTGACGGGCCGCGAACCGGGACGGGGCAGACGCTCGCGAGGAACCGTTCCGTGACGCTCGTCGATTTGTCTCGGGACTATTACTGCCGCATCGGAATTTCGCCGTTTTGTTTGGCTAATTAGTGGAACACCTAGTCCTACAGATACGCCAGTGTCTAAAATCGCCGTTCGATTAATTCCGCGTTCGTTCATTTTTCGCCGGCCCGAAATTCATTTATCGAGCGCCATTTCGTCGCCGCCGGCTGCAAACGAGAAGGTTGACGGTTTTCTTGGACACGAAAGCTGCTCCGAGGAGTGCCGCCGTCAAAAACACAGTAAACAGCGAAATTATAAATATGTGAAACAATTTGAAAGATTTTTTACTTTTTTTTTATTACGATTGTTCGTTGAGATGGAGATCGGTTTAACTAGAAACAATTAGCAGCATTTTCCTGACGATTCCACTTAAATGCGAGACGATCTTTGACTCGTGAAAGGGTACAGTGACTTTGATTAATATTCGGACGCCTTTTAAGCACACGGCTGCGCCGATCTATTTTTAAGATCAATTTTGTATGCGTCTTTTATCGATCGCGCTGGGCGCAGTTTCTTTCGGCACGTTGTTCTAGAATTACTCTGAAATGTGCGAAATTTATGAATATGTTTTACAAGCGTTTTAACCTGAATCGTGGCAGACGTATTTTTGCTGTAATCATGTAAAATTGCCATTTCCTTATGACGTGCATACACGTCGCCCACAGCTAAGAGGTTCAAACGCAATAACTTTTCTAAAGCCGGACTAAACGATTTGAATTTATTTTAAATGATGGTGAGACCGGTCTACTAGACCATAACTGGAATGCTTTTCTTTTTTTTAAATTTTGCTATTGCTTTGAATGACAGAAAAAAATAACTTAACTCCGTGTTAACCGATTTCGTTAAAATTTTTAACGCGCGTACAAATCACCGAGATCTACAAAATACGTTTTTAAAATTTTCATTATAGGCTCAGATAAAAAAAAGTTAAAAGTCGAGAGCTTGCTATTCTTTTTTTTATCATTCCAAGCAATAGCAAAATCAGGTCGTTTAGTCCAGTTCTAAAAGAGTTATTGCATTTTAACAGGTGCCATTGTATGCAGTTCTGTTTTAAAGGCATTGAATTAGCAATATGAGAATACATACATATATGTTAGGGAAAATAATGATTTGCGGTGTGGTTGTATGAGTGTGAGACGCGTACTGAATTATCAGTAAATAATTGTAAATAAATGTAATTACATTACATTACTTTACATTACATTGCATTACATTACTTTACATTATATTACTATTTCGCTGAATATGCGAGTACACACTGTGCTGTAATCGCTCGGTTTGAATAAACGTTTTATCACAAATAGACCGCGGATCTTTATGCAAAATAAAAATTGTCATCATCTCTCATATCAAACAGAAATAATATAAAAATCTATTCCTTCTTTTAATGATCACAGCATAGTGATAGCAATGCTATATATATTTTTAAAATTCTTTTCTGTGTGTTTCTAAATTCTTTTCAGTGTTTCGTTTATCCACTTTAACACGTTCCGTGCCGAGCTTCTTTTACTCGAATCTTCACACTTTGATATTTTACTAAAACTTGATGTATTACGTGCAATTATTAATTCTCGTACACATAACAACGTAACAAAAACTTATCAACGCCCATTCTTGCGGTGGAAATTGATTCTTCGGTTCGAAATTTCTTGTAAACAATTTGTTCAGTTCACTAAGTAAACATGCAAGCGTGTACCATCGATGGTACACGTGGCACGGAACGTGTTAACTATAAATGCATAAAACCCGCGGGGTCTAATTACAAGAATTAAGCCGCAACAATAGCGTTTCAGGGAAACTTGTTGCAGCACGTGTCGGACAGTTGGACTTTCTCCGTATAGTTGGTATCTTTCCGGCCAGATTCGTAAACAGTTTTCGAGGGGTTCGACTGGTTCGTGGGTGGATCTGTTTCAGCGACAAGAATAGGCGAGCTCGACAGCATGTGTTCGTGCGCCACGGGTGACAATGGGGCTTTGGGAAAAGGGCAGTCGTGAATGAGCCGTGAAAGAGATAGGTTCGAGTTCGAAACAGTGCCAGTTTCGTGCGGTCCGCACGAAACGCGTATTTCCGCGTGTTTCATTTTTCTTGCCCTCTGCGCTCGCGTGGTGTATTATGTTGTAGATATATACATATGTAACTGGACTGCGGATCTTCGCGCCGTTCATAGCGTATCAGTCAGCTTTACACGGTAGTCCGTATCGGCGATTTTCATATCTAAAATACGCGCATTCTTGTCACATTTGTTTCTCTCGACGGCTATCGCGGTGTCGATGCAAAAAGCTTGATACCAAACGGAGAAAAATAAATCCTCCCCGGCGGGGAATCGAATCCCGGTCTCCCGTGTGACAGGCGGGGATACTAACCACTTTCTTTTTTTGTAACAGAGCGTTTATTGTGTCGCATTAAAAACAATATATACAGAGAGATACAATAAACTTAAACGATCGAAAAAAAGAGTATTACAATATTGAAAACTTAAAATACTAAACTAAAGGCTAGGAAATAGACCCTAGGCACGCACAGTTTGTCAACAGAATATTTACACGACATTTATTGTAATTAGTGACAACTTACATCGAGTATGGTTTTACTGTTACAATGAATAAGGCGTATATGTACAGAAAGGCACGAAGAAAATAAGACTGTACAGATCTTTGGTAAGTGTATTTGGTTCAGAGGGGATAATTATCATAAGATAATGACTGTGTATAATTAATTCAGACTAAATTAAGGATTAATGAGTAACTAAGAATACCGCTGGCTGTTGCACTTACATCTACTTATAACTAGAGTTGTTTTGCTTAGACTATAATTTTTATTGCATGTGTTTACTGCGATGTCTTAATGCGAGTTACAAACTAGTATTGCGGAAAATATTATGAAATTATAAGGTAGATATGTTATGAGGAGGTGAAAGGGTAAAAGATATTTTTATAACAGTAAATATACAAAAATATATATACTCCCCGACGGGGAATCGAAGCCCGGTCTCCCGCGTGACAGGCGGAGATACTAACCACTTTTTCTTTTTTTTGTAACAAGCGTTTATTGTGCCAAAATTACATATAATATTTACATGGGGTACAATAAACTTAAACGCTAAAAAAAAGTATAACAAGTAAAAGATATAATTTATAAACTAAAGACCCAGACGTTCGGGCACGCACGGTTTAAACTTATATTCTCTATTAATGGCACTTATTGCAGCTCTTATATACTTTGGCTAAGTTTGATTTACTTAATTGCTAACGGTTGTATTTGTGTACAGAAAGGCACGGATAGGAAAAAAACTGTACAATCTTTGGTTTTATAGGTAGGGGCGGGGGGGAAGTTATTAGTTAATATCTATGTCTATACTTATATGCTAATTAAATATAGTTATTTGTTAATTGCGAATGCTTACTCTACCTTGTAAATACTATACATTATTGCACTTATATCTATTTGCACAATGTTTGATTTTGGTATATCTAGGGATTATGTGTAGTTCTTATTATTAGGGTAGTAACAGGTAAAGAATATAATACAGAAATAATATTAATAGTATAGCAAAATCCACTTACGAATAATAATACACGAAGTAGTAAACTAAATAAAATAATATAATAGCTAAATCAGATTTAGTAGGTAATTGTATAAAAATGAAAAATGAAAAATTAAAAATATATTCTCCCCGACGGGGAGTCGAACCCCGGTCTCCCGCGTGACAGGCGGGGATACTGACCGCTATACTATCGAGGAGGCGGACACTTGCTAAATTTTGTTTATTGCATATTAATATCGGAGGATTTTAATCGGGTGTAGATGCGCCGGATTTATGTTTAGGTAGGGATACTAACCACTATACTATCGAGGACGGATTGCATGTTACAATTTTTTAAAAACTAGTTAACTAACACTATTATTTAAATCAAGCCACCAATATTTTTTTGTGTCGTTCCTATGTTTGTCTTTTAAATCGTGTTGCGTGAGCTTATAGCGGAATCTTATGTTTGGATCGTCGAAATTTATTTCGCTGTTGTATGTAACTTTTTTATTGTAGTTCTTTCTGTTGAAATGATAAATTATCGGTTGACCATACTTGTTTTGTATAAGGCCTGCATTGTCGAGATAGATAAAGGATTCTGGTGGTGTGTATCTGGCTTTTTCAAAGTATAGTGGGTTGGGATAGTTAGAGCTGTATGTAAGATTATTGTTTGTGATGTTTCGTATGTTCGCCCAATGCTTTCTGATGAATTTTAAGATGAAAAGGTCTATGCGAATGATTCTTGCTTTCTGTAGTAATTTATAAAAAAGAATTTCTAAAGTGATTCCTCTTTTATTGTCTATGGGGTTGTGCCATTCGGTATGTTTTGCATTTGGGTCTCCAGCTAATAGGAAATAATTGTTAGCATTATGCAGATCTAATTTTTCGAATACGAGTTTAAGCTTTGCGATAAACACTTTCTTGCAGTTACTGGTGGCATAGGCTAGATTATTGCTCTGGATTTTTAGCTGTGCTATGGTTGTTTCTAGGGTTGTGCGTTCGAGATGGTTTGGCTGGATGCGCTTGAATTTTATGTTCTTTTTTTTATTAAAATTCCTGTTCCCCCAGGCTGTTTAGCATTTGGTCTGTCGTTTCTAAGGAATGAATAATTTTTAAAATTAACCCGGTGTCTATGGTTAGCCCTTAACTTGTATGCTCGAGTTGATTCGAGTGCGCTAAACATGCCGAACTGTGCATGCATCGTTTTATTGATATTTATCATTTATATGGGATTGTAAGCTATAATACTTATTTATTCAAGAATAAAATATAGCCTTTTTCCATGGAACAAAAGCGCAGTATATCAAAATTCTCCACCAAAAATTGATTTTTCTGGCCGTTTTTTTTTTAAAAAAAAACTGTGCGTTAAGGGGTTAATTTCGTTTCGCACAGAAGGACCACATCCGGATCGTGTTCTTCGAGAAATTCTGTGAGAGATGCTCTTCTCTCGTTTAATATTAATGAATCGACATTTATTTCTATTATTTTTAGTGTGCGGTGATATGTCTTTTCCGTAGGGGTTTGTTGAGCGGTATCATTGTTGTTGAGGGCGTTGAAATCGATTTAAATTTCTATATCTAGTGCTTGTGCTGTGATGTCGGTTCCTGTCACTGTTAGATTGGATCTGTGTTAAAAGGCGCGTGATTTGTGTGTTTACTGCGACTTCTATGATTTCTTTTATTTGTTCGAGGATGGGACTTTGTGTAGGATGGTTTAGGGGCGTGTGTGAGAGTGGTGTTTGCGGGCTGTTTTCTTTGCTCCTGCTTCGCTATATAATATGCCTGACTTTACAAAGTTCGTTCGAATTTTCTGCTTTCTATTTTGTTCTAATTTGATGGCTTCTTTCCTCGCTTCTATCTTTTTCTTTTAACTCTTTCAGTTTCGGGCAGCCTCTATAAGAAGCTGGATGCCCGAAGTTTTTACAATTTACACAATGCGGTGGGGTCGTCGCCGATTCGGAATGCGACGCGGAGGAGCGGGGACACTCGCCGGGGTTGTGATCGTTCTCACATTTCACGCAGCGGTAACTCAGGTTACAGTTAGAGGCCACGTGGCCAATTCTTTGGCATCTCTTACACTGGATGCGGTCTTTCTTTATTATTTTTTCCCCATTTCACACACATGTGTAAAATGGTTTTTATTTGGTGTAGGTTCTTAAGTTTGCTGCTTGCGGAGATAAACTGGACTAGGAAAATAGACAAGATTCTACCTTCCTCCGAAGCTCTTTTCGTCGTGAATCTTTTTACCGATAAGAACGTTAAGTTCTCTACGTTCTTATTTCTTAACGCTTCTAATATTTCGATCGAGTCGAAGTTACCCTCTATATTTTTTTAGTAATACCGTGATATTCCTTTCAATTTTGGGTGTACAGTAATGTCTCCCATACTGACGCTCAGATTGTCCACTAAAAAATGGGTAATTTGGGAAGAGAAGATACGATTATTCGAGCTCGTTTTTATAATCGTGGACAATTTGTAACTATAACAATAAACCGCAAGGCTCGAATAATCGTATCTCCTCTTCCCAAATTGTCCATTTTTGTGGTCAATCTGGGCGTCAATTAGAGAGACATTACTGTATAGGTAAAGAATTGTGTTCGCCGTTGTTTTAACATTTCGCAGGCTATTTTCTAATTGTCTAATGTGTGTGTCTGTAGAATATGTTTATTGTTATTAATTCTTCTTATGTTAAAGTCCTTTATTTTTTTTTGAAAGTACGTCTATTATGTCTTACCGTGTTTGTATGTAATGTGATCGGGGGCGGTTTTTGGATGAATCTTGATTCGCGTTGTATGGTGTCATCGAGGTTCCGTAAATTTCGCTTTCCTTTACCTGCTGTGTTCGTTGTGTTCGATGCGCTCATAGGGGTGCCTGTTGATATCTCGGTGTGTTGTGACGTCGAGAAGAGGAGAGACGATTATTCGAGAGCCTTGCGGCTCGTTTTTATAATTGTGGACAATTTATAACTATAACGATAAATCGCAAGGCTCGAATAATCGCATCTCCTCTTTCCAAATTGTCCATTTCTATGGTCAATCTGCCGTGTTTGCCGCCTCCGTTGTTTGAATCCCTCTTCTCGCAATTCGCTACCCTCGTCCAACTGTTTTTTTTTTCGAGTGTCCTTGAATGGCCCTCGATGGCAATTTCCATTTCCTCTGTCCCAACTTTCTCTACCTGAGACATTGGTGACGGCGTGGCACTTTTTTCAAGCTGCTTTGTTAGTTTCTCGACTAACATGCCGAGGTTTTTATTTTGTTCTATTAATTCCTCGTACTAGGGGTTTTCGATAGTTTCGCTGTTTTGCTTTTGAGTTTTCTTTTGATTGTTAGTCTTCATGTTTGCACTAGTTGTTACGACGCTGTCTTTTTTTATTTTTCTTGAGATTATTGTAGGCGGTGGGTTCAGCCTTTTTGTCTGTTTTTTACCTTTTATAATGTCTTTAATTTGCCGATTCAGTATTATGTTGTTTAGTTCTGGGTAGTCCTGGTTTGTTATTAAATTTAGAAAAGCACTTTTTTTGCGTTCTCCGTGTAACCACTTTTTACTGGTGACTGAACACTTTCTGTCACATTTTCTTCTGTAGGCGGTGCCCCTTTTGGGATTTTTACACTTCTGGCACTCACTTTTTAATAATCACGTACACTGTTGTATGCAAATCGCTCAATAACTCTTGTTGGGTATGCCGTATATGTACGTAGCGTATTCACTGCAACGCTTCGTTGTTTGTACCCTCTTTCGACTACAGTTTTGACCTGCTCGAGGGGCACGTCCTACTCTTACGACGGTCAGAGTCGAACTGAGGATACTTGACATAACCACTATACTATCGAGGACGGATTGCATGTTACAATTTTTTAAAAACTAGTTAACTAACACTATTATTTAAATCAAGCCACCAATATTTTTTTGTGTCGTTTCTATGTTTGTCTTTTAAATCGTGTTGCGTGAGCTTATAGCGGAATCTTATATTTGGATCGTCGAAATTTATTTCGCTGTTGTATGTAATTTTTTTATTGTAGTTCTTTCTGGGATACTAACCACTATACTATCGAGGACGGATTGCATGTTACAATTTTTTAAAAACAAGTTAACTAACACTATTATTCAAATCAAGCCACCAATATTTTTTTGCGTCGTTTCTATGTTTGTCTTTTAAATCGTGTTGCGTGAGCTTATAGCGGAGTCTTATGTTTGGATCGTCGAAATTTATTTCGCTGTTGTATGTAATTTTTTTATTGTAGTTCTTTCTGTTGAAATGATAAATTATCGGTTGTCCATACTTGTTTTGTATAAGGCCTGCATTGTCAAGATAGATAAAGGATTTTGGTGGTGTGTATCCTGTTAGTCTGGCTTTTTTAAAGTATAGTGGGTTGGGATAGGTATAGAGCTGTATATAAGGTTATTATTTGTGATGTTTCGTATGTTCGCCCAATGGTTTCTGATGAATTTTAAGATGAAGAGGTCTATGCGAATGATTCTTGCTTTCTGTAGCAGTTTATAGTTGCTGACTCTTTTTATGTAGTTTGATTCCGGTGTTAAACCATAATGGGACACCGTATGTTATGATTAGGTGGAATATTAACCACTATATATACTATCGAGGATCTCTGAACGTTGTAGAATTAAATTAGCCACAAATGGAGCAAATTGACAAACTCGCGTTCTCGGTATTGATTATTAACATGTAAAACTACGAATATAAATATTTTCGATAAACACACGCTAGATTAGGTTCTCTGAGCCATTCGAGGATGGCAGATAGCCGTTAGCTTCTGACTATACGCAACTATGCGATTAGGTTTGTTTAAATCTCGATTGGTCGCTCGAATCTAGATATTTATATATCGAATGTTTTATTAAAGATACATATATAATAAAATATTCAATAAATAAATAAAAATAATATAATATAATAATAATATAATTATATAAATTAATAATAATAATATATAATAATAATATAATAATATAATTTAATAAAATATTGAATATATAAATATCTAGATTCGAACGAACGACCGAGATAAGAGTATACACATATATATAAATTTACTCTCTTTGTTGAATTGTTTAATTTACCTGAAATACAACCGTCTTCTCTTAAATGTTTTCACACGTAATTTTTCAGCATCTATTGTGGTAGCTTGGATTTTGATTGATTCTGATGATCCTGGAAGAAAACACCGTGTCTGAGAGTACTACACATAGATTAGACCTTCCTCGATGCCATAAATTAGCTCTTCCCGTGGTGGTGCGCGGGGCACGGTCAATCTTCGTAACATTGTCGTCAGTCTTCCTCAAAATCTTTGCTTACCAGGATTGTTGAGTAAACGCTATCTTGAACGTAGACGTAGCTGCTTGAAATGTATCAAAGTGCATCGCGGAAAAACAAACAGCGGTCCGGGTTTTTCTCACGATGCATCGCAGGAAAAGAAAATGAAGATATGCCCGGAGGAGCGCAAATAGTAGAACGCTATTAGCGTGGAGTCATTCATGGCCCCTCTACGAGACGTCTGCAAATCACTTGTCAGGGGTCACGTCGTAAATTACATCACCTCGAGGTTGGGAGTGTGCTGCACGCGTCTACGCGACCGGTCGCCTAGAGATAGCCTCGCGACAGACACCAAAACCTCTCGAAAAATCAGCTGCCAGCATGGCGGCGCCGTCTTCGGAATTTCCGACTAATTTGGGCAAGCTGCCGGACCATGTAATCAACAACAATCAAAAAAGAAAAAAAAAAGAAAAGAAAGAAGTTACACGCGGCAAAAGAATCTCGGAATGTCGTCGTAGAAACTTAATTTGCTCCTTGGAATTGCCGCAGTTCTTTAAACGAAATTCCGAAATTCCGAAATTTCTTACATCGAAGGGATTTTTAGGGTGGCTCGTAGGAAACGATGATTCATCGAATTCCATAATTCAAGCACGCATTATAAACGGCGACATTCTTGTAGAATAACGAGTTCTTTGTGTTGACGCTAATTGTGCCATCGCCGCGCTGGTCGAGCGATTGGCTTGGTTATTTATATTCTTATATTAATTATATATAATAAATATATATATATATATATAGTAACTAAGATATAATAATAGTAAGATAATATATATATATATATATATATTATTATTATATATTATTATTATATTATATATATATATATTATTATTATTATTATTATTATTATTATATATAATATTATTATATTATACTATATTATTATTATATCTTAGTTACTTATATAGTAAGATAATATAATATATATATAATAATAGTAGATAGATATAATAATAAATAGTAATATATAATAATATATATATAGATATAATAGATATATAATAATAAATAATAATAAATGATAATAAACGATGATAAATAATAATAAATAATAATAAATATTATAATTCTTCTCCCACAATTGTTGAAACTATAAATTCCGCATCCGCCGAAAACCATTCGATAAATATTTTCGTTCGAACATATATTAACACGAAAATTGGAAGTTATCTAAATAAATTCGGCGCTGCAATTTCCACGGAGAGCGTACTGGATTTTCTGATGCGGTAAAAAAAGCTGTGTCGATTTTACAAAAAGAACAAGCGAGTGTTAATTGCGCGCCAGCAGGAGACAGTTGGGTAAAAAGTTAATCAACTTTTTGCCGTTCGCAACAACAAAGTTTCCGGAATGTTTTTGTCAACGTCATTGGCCCATTGATCATCCCCGTCGAGTTCGGCTGTCCGGAGGAATTAATCGGGCGACCTAACGAACGCGGACGACCGCGCGGTTAACGCTTAACGAACGGAAAATTAATTTACGAGGGGCGTGCGGTCGCAATTAACGTCGGTTTCTGGGTCCTTCGTGGATCCTTCCGTTCCGTTTTATGTCTCACCTTCGGGACTGCGTTTTCGTCGTTCTCGGAGGGAATCGGCGCTTGCGCGGTGGTTCCGACCGGTAGCAAGTATAAACAGTATTCCTTATTAATCGCCGAGATGTTTATCGCTGTTTAACGAACGGGATCCCGAGTAATTAGGCCTGCGCCGCGGCGCGGGGCGGGGCGGGGGAGCGAGAAGTAACGAGGCACCTGCTTGTTTCCAGTTTCGAGTTAAAACGTCCCCGGCGAAATAAATTGGCAGATTAATAGTAAACGATGCGCCTCGTTCCCTTCCGACGGCTCCTTGCCTTTTTTCTTTCTCTCTCTCTCTCTCTCTCTCTCTCTCTCTCTCTCTCTCTCACTCTTTCTCTCTCCCTCTCTGCTCGGTTTTCGACTTTTTACAGTCGACGCCGGGCGCCTCGATAACTAAGAAGATATCGTTGTTGTGTAATTGCTGCATGAAAACCTCGAAAACGACAAATTTATTAAACTCCGCAGGATTCTATAGTCGATCGCGTGATCGTTAAACTGCGGATATGACGCATTTATGCCTCGTAAACGCATCGGAAGAATGTAGAAATATGTTCATTTTATTTTCGACCTATTAGGCTTATTAAGAGCAGAAATAAGATTCTATTTTACTCCAATTTGTTGCAATCGACGCGGAAACCGGAGTCGTGAAAAATTCCATTGCAAACAGGGATATGACAGACAAAGGCTTTGGCGAACGCACTTTTAGTCGATACTGTTCGATCGAATGCGAATTCATCCGATTTCGAATTTACTCGAACGAGAATTCATATTCCGGAGAATGGACGAGTTAACCCTTTGCACTCGAGTGGTGACCCTGAGGCACCACTAAAATTGTTATAACACGTTCTAAGATCATTTTTACATAATCGAAGCTTAAATTTTAAACATTACTAAAAGTGTAACTGTTGTATGAATCGCGGGACTCGATTTCGTATGCATAAAATGCACTTTGTCCTACAAAATGGAAATACTGTAAGTCGGAAAAATTATTTTAGATTTACAGTTCAAATGGCAACGAGTGCAAAGGGTTAAAACACGAGTTTCGCGCGCGTTCGAAAATTCCGCTGTGAAAATCATGCACGAAAAATTCGCCCGCAGAACATCCAATCTAAAGTTTTCGCTCTGCCGATGAGATGAGCTGTTATGAGATAAATGTCTTATATATATAAATATATATTATTTATAAATATATATAAATGTCCTATATTATTATATCATTATAAACGATGAATTATATCATTATAAATGACTATAATGTTAACGTTTATAATGTCCGCATCCGCTTGACGCGCAAATAATTGGCTGTTCGTGGAGAACATTCTGTACGCGTGAATAGTTAAGGGAAACAAAGGCAACACACGAGAGCCTCGATCATCGACAAGTTCTTCGGGACCTGGAAAACTCGTTAAACTATGCCTACATGGTGTTAGCAGGCCTGGACATGGCGCGACGATCGGCTGTTCGCGCGAGGGTAGCATGAAAAATATTTGCGCACACGAGGGTCAACACGATATTCTCGATCGCCAACAAGTGTTTCGCAGGCCTAGGAGACGGCAAGCCGTTCGGCAACGTGTTTGCGTATCTTCTGACACCGAGCAGCAGCCAATCAGCGTGGAAAAACGCGGATTTCTTGGCCTGGGAACACGGGAACTCCGTTTTCTTTGCCTTCGCAACGTCAGACCGATCGCGACGCGTGCTCTCGCGACTGCTACGGCAGCGTTTCGCGAGCCAAAAAAAAACGGAATCGCGACGGATTTTCGAGGCTCCTTCGATCCTGGCGAGCGCCATTTTGCTCGGCGCGGCCTGGCAGCGGTGACACTCCGAGAACAGAGCAGCGTATCTGATCGTCCTAGTTGGAAATCGGCGTCGACGCGGCGATAAAACGCTCGCCGTCCTCGGATTTTTTCCAGCGGAGCGAGCGAAACGGTCTCGGGTTTCGATACTCGAGCCGCGGCGACACTTTCCTTTCTTTCCCTTTTTTTCTAAAGAAAAATCTACGCGACCGCGCGCTTTTCGTTCGACTGGGCAGACACGCGAGCCGGCCGCGGGCCGCTTATTACGTGAGTTAAAATGTGCCGGCCGCTGATAAAGCGTTTTAAATGCAATCATTAATTTCGCGTCGCTGTTACCGCAATTAGAATTTGCATTTTATAAATATGCGGCCTCTCCCCGGTGCGGCGTCCCTTTCCCGCGCTAGCGACGGCCCGCGCGCCCTGTCCTGCTCCTCGCGTCCTGCCGGCGTTCTTTCGCGGGGCTGATTACACCGAGAAATAGATTTTGCGCTCCCGTTTCGCGAGATCGCGCTCCCTTTTCGCGATTCGCGTCGTATATCAAGCGGAGGTAGCTATCTGGCCCTGGAGGAATGCGGCGACGGAATAATTACAGAATCCTGAATAATCAGGCAGATCCTTATCCGCGGCGGGAAAGTTAAATTAATGTTCGATGATCGACGACGAACGGTGCCAAGGCGTACCAAGGACCCCTTCATGAGCCCCCCCCCCCCCCGGTTATTGGCTATTGATTGGCCAGCTCGGCAAACTTGCTCATTTTCGACGGAAACGAACAGATTCGCGACCGTATCGATTTTTGCCAAGCTAGAAAAAGATTCGTATTTATTTTATTCTATTTTGTTCTATTTTATTCTATTTTATTCTATTTTATTCTATTTTATTCTATTTTATTCTATTTTATTCTATTTTATTCTATTTTATCTATTTTATCTATTTTATTCTATTTTATTCTATTTTATTCTATTTTATTCTATTTTATTCTATTTTATCTATTTTATTCTATTTTATTCTATTTTATTCTATTTTATTCTATTTTATTCTATTTTATTCTATTTTATTCTATTTTATTCTATTTTATTCTATTTTATTCTATTTTATTCTATTTTATTCTATTTTATTCTATTTTATTCTATTTTATTCTATTTTATTCTATTTTATTCTATTTTATTCTATTTTATTCTATTTTATTCTATTTTATTCTATTTTATTCTATTTTATTCTATTTTATTCTATTTTATTCTATTTTATTCTATTTTATTCTATTTTATTCTATTTTATTCTATTTTATTCTATTTTACTCTATTTTATTCTGTTTTATTCTGTTTTATTCTGTTTTATTCTATTTCATCTGATTTTATTACACTATCCATAGATAGAGTTTTTGGATATACAGTAAATTCTCCCCAATTGTCCATCAGCTTGTAAACAAAAACGGACAATTTGGGAAGAGGAGATACGATTATTCGAGCATCGCGACTCATTATTATAATTGTCGATTGTCAACAATTATAAAAACGAGGTGCAAGACTCGAATAATCTTCTCTTTCCAAATTGTCCATTTCGGAGGACAAGCTGAAGGAAAATTAGGGAGAATTTACTGTACAAGTCAACTCGAGTCGATTACGTATAAATTGAATTACCTTAAACTAATAACATTAACATTCCTTTGGCGATTTTCATTATTAATATTGCTTACAGTGTTTTTGAAAACCCTGCTATACACATATCTCTCTACGGAGACCACTCCCTAGCATTCTATTTAGCAGCTCTTCCTAGTCATTATCTCTCACAAAATTAGCAACCCACCTCTCTGTTTTCATCGTGTACTGGGTGTCCTCGAAATAGGTGAACGAACTTCGGTATCGTGTTCTGTGCTGCTTAAGGGTGAGAAAAGGTCATATGGACATAGGTCACGAAATTCTTTGTTTTCGAGATATAAATGTTTTTTGTTTGCGAGATTAGATTTCAAAGATTTGTAACTCAAATAGTTGCTGAAAATGACTTTCTATGGACCACTGTACATGTTCTCCAATGACTGTACATTCGCAACAAGGGAATAAAATATCGAATAAAATAAATATAATATAATAAATATAATATAGTAAATATAATATATTAAATATAACATAATAAATACAATATAATAAATATAACATAATAAATACAATATAATAAATATAATGTAGTAAATATAATATAGTAAATAGAACATAATAAATATAATATAATAAATATAATATAGTAAATATAATAAAATTAATAACATACACGTTTACTAGTTCATAATCCGCATCACGTGTCCGGCACGATGTTGCAGGGCAAGCGGTTAAGTAAGTTGCAAATCTTTCAAGTTCTAATCTGGCAAACAAAAAGCGTTTATATCTTCGAAACGAAGAGTTTCCGGACCCATGCTCACATGACCTTTTCTCATCCTTATCGGGTGCGGAATACGGACACCGAAGTTAGCTCGCCTATTTCGGGGACACACTGTATAATATAAATTTTCCTGCACCTTGTCGCACGGTCTACAATTCTAACACCCTTTCGGCCCGATGCTAATCGCAGCCACGTTCGCAATCTCATCAACGATCTCGGCCGTCCTTCCTTTAGATAACCTTCGATGTCCCTCTCTTCCTCCTCTGTTCATCCGCAGCGACGCCGGCCGCTTTCCTAGAAAAAAGATCGGCATAGAGCGAACGTGATCGTATATGAAATAGAAATGACCCAAGTGTCACGGAACATCATTAACACGTCGGCCGTCGATACTCTTTCTAATTTACGGTCCGGCGGACTCTGAACGGATTCCTCGGCGGAATCTGCCGAACGGCAACGGCAGCCGGCCTCTCGAAACACCGGCAGGTACAACCGTGGGATTCGCGCTAAGGATCCTCGTTCGCTCGAAGGACCTGCCCTCTGCACCCTCTTGACTGCCGTTCTCTTCAATCTTCCCTTAATAATTGTTTTTTGCGCTCGTGTTTACGAGGACCGGCCAATGATACGCATTACGCGTGGCGCTGATTGCTCGGCCCGGCATTAGCTTCCTTTCGCCTTCGATCTTCCTTCATCCCGGCCCCGGCCCGCCTTTTTACTCCAGTTTACTGCGCCGCGGCGGCGAATCGACGCGAAACGCTTCTATTATTAATTCGAGAAAAAGTTCTCGCCGGGGAAACTTATCGTTTTACCGTCAATTAGCAGCGTTTCCTGTCCGTTTTTGCGACCGACGTTCTCCGCTGTCCGCGGGATTTCTCGAAGAACGGGCCCCATTGAGAACGTGTTGCCGTCGATGCCGCGCTCCAAATTTCTCGCATGGACTCGTCGAAACGCCGCGATAACGCTGCGGATAGGGTTGGCGTTTTGCCGGGGGCGCAGAGCAGGGATTGATATGGTTACAGTTCCTTCGCATAGTCGTAGTCGTCCGATTCTTTGCAGAATTGCAGGAAATTCTCCCTAATTGACGCTCGGATTGTACAGAAAAATGGACAATTTGGGGAAAGGATTATTCGAGTTTTGCGGCACGATTTTACAGTTCAAAGTTCGGCAATAATCTACTATTTTGTGATTATTTTAGTAATTGATTACAAAAAGTAATCATGGTAATCATAATCGTTACTGGAATAAATCAGTAATCATGATTACAATTGATAATTCGTAATCATTAATCAGTAATCTGTGATCGCAGAAGAATGATTATTTTGTCTTTTCTCGTTACTTGATATTGGGTCCAAAAAAGGGGCCCAACTGAAGACCAGTTTCGAGCCTTGCGGCACGATTTTACAGTTCAAATTTCGGCAGTAATTTTGTGATTACTTCAGTAATTGATTACAAAAAGTAATCATAGTAATCATAATCGTCACTAGAATAAATCAGTAATCGTAATTACAATTGGTAGTCCGTAATCATTAATCAGTAATCTGTGATCGCAGAAGAATAATTACTTTGTCTTTTCTCGTCACTTGATATTGGGTCCAAGAAAAGGGCCCAACTGAAGACCGGTTCTTTACACAATTGCAAGAAATTCTCCCTAATTGACGCTTGGATTGTACACAAAAATGGACAATTTGAGAAAAGGAGACACGATTATTCGAGCCTTGCGGATCGATTATACAGTTCAGAGTTCGGCAGTAATCGACTATTTTGTGATTACTTCAGTAATTGATTACAAGAAGTAATCATGTTAATCATAATCGTTACTAGAATAAATCAGTAATCATAATTACATTTGGTAATCCCTAATCATTAATCAGTAATCTGCGATCGCAGAAGAATAATTACTTTGTCTTTTCTCGTCACTTGATATTGGGACCGAAAGAGGGGCCCAACAGAAGAAAGTCTTCCGTTGAGTCACGCGAAACACACGCAGATTTTCTATACTATTCAGAATTATTATTAACTGTCACAATGCCATATATTTTACTCAATCATAATCAGAACAAGTAATCGTTACATGATTAATGGTTACTATGTTAATCATGGCCAACGATTACATCTGCTTTGATTACTTAAGTCATTCATCAATCATGATAATCATGGTTATTCTTATCACTTAATAATCGTAATAATTAATCATGAACACGATTTAATGATGATCATTAACGTTGATCATCAATCAGATCACGTTTCGCCCAACTCTGTTACAGTCGCTGACAATCGGCGACTGTACGAACGCACCGCGCGCCTCGAACAATCGTATCTCCTCGTTCCAAGCTGTCCACTTTTTGTTCCCAAGCCAAGAGACAATTTAGGAGAATTTACTGCACTATCGTGATCCAAGATAAATTACAGAAAAGTAAAGGCAGGCAGGCGAGCCGGGGTCGCGGCAAGTGCGGCCAGAAATGAATTCCCGGTGATCCGGAAATCAATTCCTTCAACGAGGCAGAGCCGGGGCAGTCGAGAAAAACAGAGCTTCCCAAGGAGAGGATCGCGCAAAGCGAGGAACAATTACCGTAAGGAGCGGTAATCCGTTTCCAGGAAGCCACGAAATCGGTCCGGAGCCAACTGGCGGGTATCGAATCCGCGTCGAATCGGGTCGTCGACAGCCGGAAAGGTAAACACGGCAAAACAGCCGGCAAGAAGCAGCGCCTCGGCTCTCCTCTCTCTCTCTTTCTCTCTCTCTCTCTCTCTTTATTTCTCTTTCCCTCTCTCGGAGCTAATTGCCCGCTCGTTTACCGATTATCTCTTATTCCCTCGGTTTCGCGTAAGTTCGAGCTGACCCAGTCGTTTCGGCCGATAACCGGGGCCCGGGTGGCTGCGGTATGGCCCCTCCGCTCTCGCTTCTATGAAGCTGTTAACCGGCCGCAAACGGCCGCGTTACCGGCGCGAACTGGACCGTCGTGTTTGCGCCCTCTTCTTGCTGGCCAGTCCGAGGAACTGGCCGGATTTCTGGCTGAAACAGCGCGCCGTTCTCCTCGCGACCGGAACGACGGCCGCTTTGCGCCCTGCTGATGCCCGGCTAATGCCCCGTTCTCACGTCCGCCGGCCCGAAAAAGCGGTCCTTCGTCACGAGGAAGCGCGACGCCGTATTTCGATCTTGAACCGCACTCAAATTGTACGCCCGAAGCTACCGCGGTCAATTTTTCAGGAATTTCTCGGCGATTCTTCGATTGACACTTCGCTCCAGCTGTTTCGGACAACGAGGTGCCGTCGCAGGGTTAAGCAGACGCGGTGAACCTGAATGGGTTCAAGGAACGGTGGGCCGAGCTTTTCGAAAGAATGCGAAGGAACAGTTATATATGTATATTCTATTTATTTCAGCCCCCTTAGGCCCACAAATGGACTTGGATTTCGATCACTCGTAGGTGCAGATTTTCCAGACAGTTGTCTCTTCGCTGTTCTGCGTTTCGTTTATCTGTTTTTGCTGTAAATGCGTGAAATCCGCAGTCTAATAATTATAAATTCGAGAGACAAAAGTAAAAAGTAATCACAAAATAGTCGATTACTGCCGAACTCTGAACTGTAAAAACGAGCCGAAAGGCTCGAATAATCGTGTTTCCTTTTCTTAAATTGTCCATTTTTGTGTACAATCCGAGCGTCAATTAAGGAGAATTTCTTGCAATTGTGTAAAGAACCGGTCTTCAGTTGGGCCCCTTTTTTGGACCCAATATCAAGTGACGAGAAAAGACAAAATAATTATTCTTCTGCGACTGCAGATTACTGATTAATGATTACGGATTGCCAATTGTAATCATGATTACTGATTTATTCTAGTAACGATTATGATTGCCATGATTACTTTTTGTGATCAATTACTGAAGTAATCACAAAATTACTGCCGAACTCTGAACTGTAAAATCGTGCCGCAAAAAACTCGAATAATCCTTTCCCCAAATTGTCCATTTTTGTGTACAATCCGAACAATCGTATCTCCTGTTTCCAAATTGTCCATTTTGTCCATTTTCGTTTCCAAGTTGAAGGACAATTTGGGAGAATTTGCTCCATTTAGTTTCACAGTATTTACCCCCATCCACCGTAAAATGAAAGTAAATGTTCACAATAATCTCAAATTTAATGAACCAAATAATTTTAATCTAAGCATTTTTCTTTATAAATTTAACCCTTCACGGTCCAATGCCGCCATATACATTGCAAAAATCGATATAACCGTAAAATCTGACGGAAGAAAACTTTGTACTTCGGTGAAAATATATCAATGAATTTTTATAAAATAAATCTTTTCTCATATATTTCATATATAAATCTTATATGAAAAAAGATTTATTTTATAAAAATTCATTGCTATACTTTCACCGAAGTACAAAGTTTTCCGTCAGATTTTACGATTATATTGATTTTTGCAATGTCATTGCATTGCAATTTCATATATAAATCTTTAGTATATAATTTCTCTTCGTATGAAATATAACTTGGACTAACTGCTCGAAATGTAAACTTGAGATACTTCTGATCCGCTAATGGTTAAAATACACTAAATAAAATTCCATTGAATTACGGAAAGGCTTGATTTTCTTCTAACGATCGAGCCGAAGTTTCCTCGTTATGGTCGCGCTTGCAAAGAAATGCGTGATCATTGCCCTGTTCGAGATCTTCGTTGGCACGCTCGCGGACAAGGGTTGTATTGTGCCACAGAGATAGAGCATTCGACCCTGACAGAGCTCTATGCCTATCGAACGTTCAACAGGCGAGTCCCGCTCGTTTCCGATTCATTGCAGAAAAGGGTAGACGTTCGTTCGATTGTCAGGAAGCGCGAACGCCCAGTTTCAGTTCGCGCCCTGCGAAACGCCGATGGCTGGCCATGGGGCTCTTACGTCTCTCCGGGCGAAACGAGATTTCGGCGGAGAGCCGATAATGGACGCAAAACCGCATACCGAATTAGTCGGATGAAGTATCTGCCGTGGGGGCATTACCTATCGTGGGCCCCGAGTACAAAGAAAGAGACGGCCGACCACGGACTCTCGCTATAGTAAAACGATCGTCGCTCGACTTGAAATACGTAGCCATTAACGGCCATAACCATTACCGATTCGACTGAATTGTGAGGTTAGTATGGGGGCTAATCTGCTACGTGCTTTACTTACCTGTCAAGGAATTAGCATATTATCTGAGCACAGGCTACCACGGGCCCGATTCCTCTCCCGGGCACCTCTCGCTCGCGACTGCCGTCCCTCGCGACGCCATCGTTTCTCTCCTCCCCGGAAATTGGGAGACCGAAGGTTGCTCTGTTAAATTGTCCGTGGTTGCTTTATAAAGCTCGCAGAACGGTCGTGGGTCACTCGAGGAAAAAAAGTACACTTTGGAATCGGTTTGTGCTTCACTTTTTCGTGGATCACACAATGACCCAGCCTTCGGGGTCACAAGGTACACAAGGCCCACAAGGTCCGCAAGGTTCGTTCTCGGAGGTTTTAACAATTCATTGGCTAATTTGGAAATTTTCATTCGTTCTTATTAGGTCATTAAGTATGAAATGGCCGATTATCTAAAGGCATCAAGTTTGATATCCAATGTTTTCGATATTTCATTTAGATTGTTCTTTGGTTTTTTTTTCTTTGCATTGAGAAGGGATTGATAGTTTAGGCGCATATTTTCATTAATTACATTGCTTCTTGGCCGAGATATAATAAATCAATATTTCAGTCTCAAATCGGACATTTCATACTTAATGACCTAATTATTTATTTTTCCTAATAAACCAGATCTATTGTTCATATTTACAGTAATGTCTCCCTAATTGACGCTCAGATTGTGCAGAAAAATGGACAATTTGGGAAGCGGAGATACGATTATTATTCGAGCCAATCAATAACCATAAAAGACGAACCCTAAGGCTCGAACAATCGTATCTCCTCTTCCAACATTGTCCATTTTTGTAGACAATCTGAGCGTCAGTAAGGGAGACATTACCGTACTCGCTATGAGTCGCCGAGGCAAACGAGTTTCGCAAAATAAATGAAACAAAAATCCAACAAAATTAAATGAAGGAAAAACAAACTAAATGTCTGACAACAAAAAGGGAAATTTATTTAAGACTCGATCCAATATTTCCGGCAAATAAAGCGTGAAGATCGTAGGCTCCAAATTCGTAGGATCACCGGCGTGCGCGATGAGCTTCGAAACCGGGGAACGGTCTCGAAGGAGCCGAGACTAGCCGAAGTCTTAAATCGTCCGCGGCATGATTGGTAGCCAAGATCGATTCGCAAGTCGGTAACGTAATTCCGGTCGGGTTCTGTGCCAAGGCATCGTTCCGGCGAATTCATAGATCGACGTCGGCCGGCCGGCCGGTTTCGACCGTCGACGTAAAATCTGGCGGATCAATAATACCGATTCGCCGCGGATCATTTTCTCCGTTTTAATTACACCGTGGGTTAGCCCCGGGTTGAACCCCATTAAGCCGCCACGCCGGGATCCCGCGGGATGCGCTACCGCGCGACGTTTTATTTCGTCCTGTTTCGCCAAAGATCCCATTAGACTCGTTTGCGTTAAACATTTTCGTGCGTGTAAAGCTGCAGAGGTAGCAGCACCAGCACCAGCACCAGCAACAGCAACACGGCGGCAGCATGCGGCAGGAAGCTGGCTGTCGGGCTGCTCTTTTTCAATTGCGGTGGCCGCGCGCGATCAATTATTCGCGTGCAAATAGAATGCATGGACGGGGCCGGGGTAATCGTCGACACGGCGCTGCACGCGTTCCTTTGTGATTTGATGAAGTAATTAGTTTAACGGAGCCGCTCGGGCCCGGGGAGTAATTAATTAGCCGCGGTTTGTCCCGCTGACGGGGAGACACCGGAGGAGAAAAAAAAATTCAATCGCGTCCTCCTTCGAATGCCGCGCGCGCGCGTGCAACAGTTTTTCGGAAACAACGAGCTTCTCGCGCCGCGGCGGCAGAGACGGGCAGAGCAGGGCCTCGTTAGACGACAAGAAGCGAACGCGGCTCGGCCTGTAAAAAACTACGCGACCTTCTCGGGGAAAATGTTAATGATCGCCGTGTCCCGTGGCCGGGGAACGTTTAAAGCCGCGGCAAGGGAGCGCAGGAGAAACAGCCTTCGGATATTAATTAAACGGCGGCCGAACGAAAAAGCTCGTTCGGGAGAAGCATGAAACGAAGCGAGGAAATTAAACGGGGGCCCCGTTCTGCGCGCTCTGGGCCCCGGTCTCCGGTCTACGGTCTCCGGTCCCCGGCAACGCAACGCCGGCCCTCTCGGGGCCAGTTCACGAGCACGGCGCACGACGGTCTCCTCTGCGAACGGAGCCGCGAGATTCGTGGCCGAGGCCGGGACGCGCAACAATTATTATTATATCATCCGCGTGTCATAAAGGTCAAGCGTGCCGCGACTACGTATAGGCATAATATCGGCGCCCATAGAATGCCGCGTTCCCCGCCCCTTCTACGCCCCGATACGTAATTATCCGACCGACTGGCTCGGCCAGATATTTATGGGATCGAGAGCGGAAGATCGAAATCGATTCGCGGCCGGGGTAGCAACATCTGCCCGTTGATCTGTCTCCCTAAGGCCGATTGTCTTTCGGCCCTCCGCTTCTCTGCTCTCTGCCACAAATCTATGGATCTAGATAGACGTTGAAACGCGACAAATAGTCCCTAGATCGAAGCTGTATTTCGTGGGATGGCTGAAAGATGGAGGAGTGAAGGGAAATAACGGTCCTGGTCCTGGTTCTGGTCCAGTTAGAGGACTCGTCAGGAAGACTATACAGAATATTCGAAAAATGTCTCGTAATCAGGAAATGGAGGGTTCCTGAGATCATTTGAAGCAACTTTTTCCTTTGCGAAAATGCAATCCGTGGCTTCGTTTACGAGTTATTTACGAAAAACACTGACCAATGAACGACGAGCATGACCGGCGCTCCGCCCATGCGGTCAGTGCCGCGTCGCGCTAGCCGTCTGACGCAGCGACAGTGATCGCATTGGTCAGTGTTTTTCGTCAATAACTCGTAAACGAAGCCGCGGATTGCATTTTCGCTAAGGAAAAAGTTGCTTCAAATGACCTCAGGAACCTTTCATTTCCTGATTGCGAGACATTTCTGCGACACATTTTTCGAACGCCCAGCCAAACCGTGAATGGCTCGATGTGTGAAAGATCTTGTTGTTTATGGCACGTGCTATTGGAAATTAAATCATAAGGCAAGGGTTAATACGTTAAGCGCGACGTCAGTCCCCTGGGACCAACAATGGACTTTCCGTTTAAGTGATGTCATTTTTCTTGGACCGACAGGTCAAATAATTTATGGCAAATAACCTTGGACTGTCAGCCCAAAAAGATTGACACCGTCTAAACGAGAAGTCCACCGTCAGCCCCAGGGACTGATGCCGCTCTTAACGCGTTAACTATGTTACATATAGAAATTAATGCCGGATCAGGTAGTCGCGGAATATTTATCCACCTGCTGGCCGGAGATAGCCGCCGCAATTTCTGTACAAGCGACAAGCAGCAACCTTCGCGGGGTCAAGCAGGAATCCGAAAGATTCGAGCGCGGGTCACCGACTCGCGCCTCAAAGATTAGAAATCCTTCGCGATGATAGAGCGGCAAGCCTCCCGGGCCAATCGATGCGTCGATTGATAAGTAACCGTGATCCGGAGGCACGTTATTGTGCCATCGATCGCCGGCCGTAATCGCGAAAGGAGCCACGACGAAGTTCCCTCCCGGTGGCGGCTCGGAAACTCGGCAAGTTTCGCGCAATTTCACCCGGCCTCTCTGTATACACAGATTGGCAACACGATACGGGTAAAGTAATCCCGTGGAGGAGTAATCGCTGCGTTCCTGACGTATCGATCAACCACCGGATATCCATGGCACGTCCTGCTAGGCGCGCGCTCGTGCTCCGCGCATGCAACGCGCGGACTCGAGAAAAAGGGATACACAGGGTAAGAGGGCCGAGGCCCTCCTCGTCACGAGGAGCCTTTGCGGACGCGGCGAGGCGCGGCGCGGCGCGGCGCGGCGCGACGAGGCGCGAGTTGCGTGCCTTCGGACACGATGGATTTACGGCAGGCTTCAATATTAGGTCGACACTTGGATATTAGTTCATTCGGGAGTTGCGTGCGCCCGGTAATCGCTGTACGCCGCGCCGCCGCTGTCATTTTATCGAATCGGATCGACGATAATGCCCGCCGATCGACTCGGCCTGCCTCGGCCCGCTTGAAATCTTTATTCCGCTCGAGCATCCTGTCCGTCGAACCCGATCGAAGCGCATTACTTAATTGCCGATTGTCGGAAAGAGTCTGCGATGAATCATCGGACGATCGAGGACTAACGGCGGCCAGCTCGTGCAGCTAGCGTGGAAACGATAGCATCGGACAATGACAGTTCTCTGCTGGGCAAGCTTGTTTGATCAGCGAGAACCTCTTGGCTACTTCGTAGACACTGGTCGAGATTAGATCCCCAACAGCTCCCATGCGCAATCGTTAGACTGCTGCGGATTTTATGCATTTTCTGGATACATTTGGTATTTTGTTCCCTTTTAATAGGTCAAATCAGAAACTGTGAAGACGCTTGAAAGAATTTGAGGATATTGTTACGTTATTTTTACAATGTTAAGGATATTGATTATGGGTATTAAATACAGGATATTGATAATAAATACAGGATATTGTTACAGTTATTAATCTCACGAGCTCCATGGTATACTAAGTGCAAATTCTGGCTGGCGGCAGTTTTCCGCTTCTCATGTATATAATACGTCGTAATCACTATAATAAAGTGGCCCTTACGTCATAGTCATTACGGACAAAAATTTGTGCATTTCGTGGACTATGCAATCTCGCAAATAGACGGACTTAACATAAAAATTAAGATATGCAAGGAGTTTCATCATTTGTTCACAAAGGTATTTGAGCACTTTTCGTAATAATAGCTAAAACTCTCTCTCTATTATAGATAAAAATATTAATCTTATATTATATAATAATAAATATCAAGAACCATTAAAACCAACTCGATTTCTTAAAATTGTTAAACTTCCTGAATATATATAATTTTTATTTTGATAATAAATAACTAAACGATAAAAAATAAACCTTAAATCATCTCAATCTAATATAATTCTTAATATCCTGGGACTCAAAATCATGAAACATGTAGAAAAAGTGAATAATAATAATAAATAAACAAATAAAATGAAATAAATATATATCCCTATCTATACAATTTATAGAATAAATTAAAATAAAATATGAAATGAATAAAGCGAGCCTAATATATATAAATCCTACACAATCTAAATATAGTAAATAACTAAATTTTATAGTTCTTAAATTTACAATTACCCGTTCAAATAATATTATTAAATTAAATATATTTATATCCTAATTATAATTTCCTCTTTCCAAATTGTCCATTTCTGCTTCCAAGCTGAGCGTTAACCGGGAACAATTTACTGTATATATATATATATACGACATAAACGCTGAAGGGGCTAAAAGTGAAAGGACATTTTCATTCAACTTACGTTTCTTACAATTAACACTTTAATGACCGCACGTGTACGCAGTCAAACGTCGCCAGAGGCCGGCAATATTTATGTAAATTCATGAGACAATCCAGCATGTGCGAACATACACATAAATAAAAAGAAGGCAACAACAACAATAACAACAATGCATTTAATGCAACAAATTTAATATTTTTTCTGTGTGTGATAATTATTAAAGCGATCACTTACATAATTATTAAAGCAACACACTCGCAGGTTATGTGAGCGGCCATTAAAGATGTAACCCTTAAACGCGCGACTTTTTTGTTTTTCAAGGTTATATTTATCAAACTTTATTAAAAAATGAGTGTATATTAAGGGGAAAATAAAGAAAAAGAATTATATTTTTAGGAAAATAGTTTTTTATTACAAAATTATCGTATGTAGCCAACTGGCTACAAAACAAAATATTCTTATATATATAAGAATATTTTAATAAAATATTTTAGAATATTTTAGAATATTTTATATTAGAATACTTTAATAAAAATTGTCTATGTTAACACTTTAATGCATCGTGTTGCCGTTTGGCAACATATATATAAAAATTATGTTAAGGTTATATTATATATAATATATATATATAATAATATATATAATAATAATAATATAATATAACATAAATAATATAATATAATATAATATAATATAATATAAATAATATAATATAATAATATAATATAAATAATATAATATAATAATATATATATATAATAATAATAATAACATTATATATATTATAATATAATATAATAATATATATATATAATAATAATAATAATAATATTATATATATTATAACATAACCTTGACATATATATAAAAAATATGTTGCCAAACGGCAACACGATGCATTAAAGTGTTAACATAGACAATTTTTATTAAAGTATTCTAATACAAAATATTCTAAAATATTCTATATTATTTTAGAATATTTTATTTTATCATTTTTACTTCGCACAAAGATCCACGATCCAGTCATCGCAGTTCAACGAACCAAGCTTTACAGCCACCGAACAAAAGTCAGCATCCCCTGTCCAAGTCTATCGATCAGCCTGGAAGAGATGTTGCTAGGGCGAGGGACGATCGCCGGCCAAAGGGCCGACCTCGGCGAAGGCGTTCCGCTTCCGACAGACCGGGCTGCAGCACGCGAAGACGCGCGTGCACAGGAGACCTTGAACCGATATTCGCGAGAGCGGGGCGCACCGTGTGTGGAGACGGGTGCGAGAGCGTCGCGGGCCGCGAGCCGCTGATACCGAGGACAACGGGGCCTTTCCGCTGGATCGCATGTCCTTTCGGCGGATGGATTTACGGGGCCCCGGGTACGATACAGCGAGCTTTACGCCCCGGACATATCGGGGCTCATTCAGTAGCGATGGACGCGCGGATAATGGCGTGCCGGCCCGGGACGTCGGTTAGGTCAGGTTTTTAACGGTCACGTGGTCACGTCATCGTGCGTGCACCGTCGGACAGAATGGACCACGCGAGCCCACGGCCCGGAACGTCACGAAACCGGTGAGATGATCTTCGTCGTCGGACCTTTTATTGCCGGACCAGACGAACGGTCGCTTAACGGTGACCGGGTCGAATGGGACCTCGTGGGCGGCACCCTGCGATCGCCAGCTCGACCAGCTGGACGTCCAGCGACTGGCTACTTTCTGGAGAAATCTGTTAAATAATCGTCGTTCTCGCGAGTCGTTTGTTCTCGCTGTTGCACTCCGTTCGCCATATTATCGGTCTCAACTGTTAACCCTTTCGGTGCCACGTCCGGGCTTTTTTCGAGCCCAGTGCTCGTGACCTGCCTTGACCTTTGGGCGCACGATGCCGTCTGACGCGCGTTTGCGTTGGCGAAACGACATCAAGTATAGAGACAAGTGCAGCAAATGTGATTACTATGTAAAAAAACGTACGCGAAGATAATAGCATTAGGTCATTAAGTATGAAATGCTCGATTTTGAGGTTGAAAGTTTCGTTTGTTATATTTCGGGTCTTGCTCTCGGCTCGCCCGCGTGCTTCGTTTTGGATATCAAAATCTCTAGATCTAGAAATTTGCGAACTAGAATTTTTGCAATTGCGTGCTAGAATTTTTCAAATCGTTCATTAGCCAGATCCTTGCCGAACACCTCGTTAACGCTTTGACTTGTCTGCGCTGCATCGATTCCACGATGGAACTCGTACTCGAAAATAACGCGAATATTTTTCACTTATCCATAGTTTACAATATTTAACCCTCGGGCGACAACTCGATGGACTGTTAGAAACAAAAGGGTGCGTCTGAAAGCCAGATGGCGTATCCCTTCTTACAGCAAAAAAAAAGGATGGTCGAAGTGAAATATTGGAAACATTGGACAGCAAACTCGATGCTTTAGGTCAGGGGTGTCAAACTCAAAAACTAACTTGGGCCAAATAAACAATGCTTAACTTTAGGTGGGCCGCAAAAAAAAAATAAATCAATGTTCATAGAAACAAATATTTTTATTTTGACTAGTACATTGTAATAAACATATATAAAGTTAAATTATTGTTTACGTCCTGACACTTGACATCTCTCGCAAGGTAATCGGACATTTCATACTTAACACATATTCGCCCGCATGACGAAAATTCGTCATTTCGCAGACAATCGTCAATAGCCAAATGACGAAAATTCGTCATTTGTATATGAGCCGTTTATTTTGAAAGTGGCATAAGTCACTTTTTCAAAAAAATCGAGTTAATGGTAACACTAATTACAATTGAACGGTATCTTTTCATTTAAAAAAAAAAGAAAGTGACTTATGCCACTTTCAAAATAAACGGCTCATATTACAGAAAATAATTGATTCTTGTTCTTTCAATTCTCATTAAAACCAACAAAGCGTGCACCAAAATTCGGTCCACCTGGCAGACTAAATCATGATTTACGTAAACATAAATGCGTGAAAATAATGACTGCAGGAAAATTACCGGACGAACACGTGTCAATAACCTAACAATGATAATGACAATAATAGTAACAATAATAACGACGATAATAAGAACGAAATTTTCGTTCGGAGCGTTTGTATGCACAAGCTGATGAGTCCGTCTGGACCCTAAGCCGCGCGTGAAAGCCGAACCGGCGGTGCTGCGAGGGTTAATTAGACGCAATTATCTATTCGCTCTGCTCACACGTGCCCCACGAACCGATCCTCGATCCGCTCGGGCTCTCGGCCGCGCAACCAGCACGACGGCGGAGTTATTTCCAACGAAAACGTCTCGTCCCTGTCATTACACAATCTCGCAATTCCGTTATTAATGGGATCGACAGCGTGGCGCGTTTTATCGGGACAATTATGCGAATGGAACAACGTTCGTCCCGTCTTCTGGGACCGGGAATCGAGGTCGTTCGAAGGCGATTCAACCCGCGAGGGGACTCTAGTTTTATCCCCCCCTTTCGTACGTGTAACGCGATAAAAGGGAGCAGCGACACTTAACCGAGGATTTCCGAAGCTGCGAGCCCTCCGCGTCGGATCCCTAACGAGCGCCGCGGCATTTAACAAGTCGGTGGCCAGCAATGATCGGTGTCATCTTGCCTATCCGATTAAAACGTTGATCCGGGGCTGCTCGGATCTCGATCCGATCTGTCCAACAACGGTGTCGTCTTATGAGGCTAATCCGGCCTCGAAAATCGAGCGGATTGCGGGTTCCGCCGAGGGCAGAACCCACCCTACAGAGAGTCGGCTAATCAGATCACACGGCCCGGCTGGCATCGCAGGGGTGTCCAGCATTCCGTAAACAATCGGTTAAATATTCTGAACAGGATTGCGCGGTGGCTCGGGGGATTCTCGGACCCGGAACGGTCTCGAATGTCCTTAGCTTTCACGTCTCCGTAGCGGTCTTACCGCGTTCGAAGTCGGCTCGAAAGGGTCTGATCCATGATTTTACAGCTTCGAACGTCTTCGAACGTCTTCGAACGTCTTCGAACGTCTCGCTTCCGCTAGGAACAGCCGCGCCCTTCTCTCCGATCGTCCGAGGAACGTGATCGCCGACGCGCTCGCGGATCGGTTTAAGGTTCCCGAAAAGCGGCGGAGGGTGAACGATAAATTGGGCGTGGCCACGTAGACTCCGGTCACCGTGGATAGGCTGATCGGTTAGGCGGTAAACGAGATTACTTTGATCCCGAATCCAACAAACTCAGTCTGATACCTGCTAACCGCAGCTCTTCCACTCGTACGCCTCGAATAATCCAATAGTTTACCTGGTGCGCCGGTGACGGTGACGTGCAGCCCGGCTTTACGGCCGGTGCATCCTGAATTTTCCTCGCGGATACGCGGATTACGCGGAGAAAGAGAGAGAGCACGGTTTAATGCGCGTTCCTAGCGCGCGGCGGCCACGGAAGACCGAGAAATGTCGGCTTCCGCAGCGACCTTCCCTGGCTCGCGCACGGCTCGGCCGGGCCCGGCCCGGCCCGCGGCAAACCGGCCGCGCCGAGATTATTCTCTTGTCGGATTTCAAGACTTGCTTAATCGGCTGCCGTACCGCGTGCCCCGATTATGGTTCTATCCGGCGGATCACGGTCTGTTGGGCTTCGAAATCGTGGAAGTGTCTCTTGATCCTCGATACCAGCCGCGTGGGCGCACGCGCGCGCGACGTTTGAGCGCATTAAGACGCATTATTTGCTGCCGGCGGATACGTTCGCAGCCGAGATCACACGGTCTGCTAGCTGATCGAGAGCCGCGCACCCAGGAAGCCGGCACCCGGACGAACGTTCTCCTCTTAGCCGACGGAAAACGACACCGAATCTTACACCCGGCCGGATTATGCCAGCTCGACGCGGCGCGACCCGCCGCGACCCGGCGCGCGTCGTAGCGCAAAGCCCCGCCTAGTTTTCCGGGCAGATTAGGTTGCACCCTCGACTGGCTTGCGTTTCAATCAATGAACACCCTGCCGCGACACGTACAAAAGCTCTTTCGCAACGCAAGGTCGACGCAGTCCGTCGCGACGCTCACGTACGACGTCCTCCGGGCGTCTTCCCGCGCGAGCACACTCGGCTCGCGGCATGAAGCTGATAAGGACCGTGCTCAGGGAACCGGCCGCTTTCAACTCGCGGTTCGTACCAGCTCCCTCTAAGTTTGCCCTCTCTTTTGTGTCGGTAACCAGAGTGACCTGTGTCGAGCTTGACTTCGAATCGAAAGCGTTTGAAGGATGATCGAATCTTCGATCGTCTCGATCGCGAGCGTCGAGGCGCTGTAGGAGGTCTCTCGGTAAAAATTCAAGTGTCGCAGGAATTCTAATGCTTTGGTTTTCCTGCGATCTTGGTGGAATTTAGTGGAGGGAGAGTGTCTCCTTGGAGAAGAGTGCCGAAAGCTGTGTGGTGCAGTGGTGACTCGAGTGTTCGAAGGGAAACAAGTCTTGGCGCGGGCCACGATGAAATCCTCTTCGAGATCAACTTTTAGCGATCGGTTAACCTCGTCTCGTCGATTAGCGTTTCAGCGAGTTTTCCGAGCCCGAGGGTGCAGGATCGATCATATCCGGCGTAGGTGGCTGAACGAACGGCGGCCCGGCCGAGATTTCAACGAATCGTGAGCAGGTAATCGCGCGGCGGGAACGATGCGACGGAGGTGTACAGCTGGCGGAGGTCATGCCTCGCGGTATCTCCGTCACCAGACGGACACCTTCTTAGAAGAGGAAAGATAGCCGTGGCCGGTGACAAGTGCGAAGCCGTTTCAAGCTGTTTACCGAGCACCCGACGAGTTTCTTAACCCGTTTAGGCTCAATCCCCGTAATTAACTGTGCTCACCTCGCTGAGACGCTCCGGCGATTCTTGGACAATAGGGATCGATCTTGAAATCGCGAATTCTCGCACCGGCGAACGGTAGTCGGTTTGCGATTTTTCTAGTTAAGAGATCAATTTATCGGTGTGCAGTGGATTCTTTCTAATTGACGCTTAATTTGTGCACAAGAGTGGGCAATTTGGGAAGAGGAAGTTATAATTAGGATATAAATATATTTAATTTAGTAGTGTTCTTTGAATGGGTAGTTGCAGGATTTATTATTATTTTAGTAGTGTTATTTGAATGGATAATTGTAAATTTAAGAACTGTACAATTTAGTTATTTACTATATTTAGATTGTGTAGGATTTATGTATATTAGGCTCGCTTTATTTATTTCATATTTTATTTTAATATATTCTATAAATTGTATAGATGTGGGGGTATATATTTATTTTGTTTTATTTATTTACTATTATTGTTTATTTTTTTCTATATGTTCATTGACTTTGAGTTCCAGCAAAATAAAAATTGTATAAATTCAGGAAGTTTAACAATTTTAAGAAATCGAGTTGATGAGGGAGAGAGAGAGAGAGAGAGAGAGAGAGAGAGAGAGAGAGATGTGGGAATTTTAGCATTAATTAGTATAGTATCGATTGATGGTTCTTGATATTTATTGTTATATAATATAAGATTAATATTTTTATCTATAATAGTTCTAGCTATTATTACGAAAAGTGCTCAATTACCTTTTTGAACAAATTATGAAACTCCTTGCATATCTTAATTTTTATGTTAAGTCGGTCTATTTGCGAGATTGCACAGTGTTTTCGTGTCCACAAAATGCAGAAATTTTCCTCCGACAATCAGCAATTATAAGAATGTGTCGCGAGGCTCGAATAATCGTATCTCCTCTTCCAAATTGTCCACTTTTGTGTACAATCTGAGCGTCGATTAGGAAGAATTCTTTTCGCCCACTTTACGTTTGTAATAACTAGACTGCGGCTTTTATGCATTTATAACTAAAACTAGTAGGCCAATTTTAAAACGGTAGACCAATTAAGAGAATTAAAGAGTGTCGCTATATTATTTTCAAGTTACTAAAATCGTTAAAGAAAAGAAAGAACCTTCGACCTGATAACCGATTGTTGCAATTCACAAATGCAGTTTAAACAATAATAAGATAATAGAGATCGACAGTCCAGTAATGACATTTTAAAGTTATAGAAACCGGCGTATCAATTAATTAAGCGACTCTCGCTATATTTAATATCGCCAGCAGCTCGCAGCAACGTTAATCGATTTTCAAAAAATGCATCGTTCAAATATTCGTTTTCCCCCCAAATAAAAAAGGTTGACAAACGTCATCTCTCATGTCGTCTCACCTCTTGTCATTACACCTTTTCCAAGAATTCTGTAACGCATTGTCTAACAAACCAGTGCACCTGTTATCTCAAAAAGAGTTCGACCGGCTATTATTCAGTTATTTCACGTTGAAACGCGTCCGTGTACACATTCATCCAAGATTAGATAAAAACCCGAGAAAACGAGGAAAAACGAGATCAGTGCGTGCAAATCTGCGAGAAGAGATTAGGTAGAAATCAGCAGAAAAAGCCGAACGTAGGAGAAGAAGAATGCGCGATCTTAATCGAAAGTAGGTGCAGCAGAAGGAGTCGCGGTTTGCCAAATGAGATCGAGCAAGTGGCTCGTAGCCGCATCCGAATGCGAGTGCTGGTGTAATGGCGGTGTTGGAGCGAGGAGAGCCCCGCGACAACCGGGGAACCGTTCCCATTGAAACGGCAAAATCGCGATCGTCGATCGGGCCCCGGCGGCCCCTTCTTCCTCTTCGGTTATCTGTTCGCCATACTCGTGCGCGACAGGATATCTCGTGAACACGGTCCGCAGGGCTCAAGTGTGAACGTGATTTTCGTGGCTGAGTGAATTCCGCGGAGGGCGGGGGCGAGCAGAGCGAGACAGAGGGAGAGAAAGGGCGACGGAAAGGGAAAGAGAAAGAGAGAGAGAGAGAGAGAGAGAGAGAGAGAGAGAGAGAGAGAGAAAGAGATAGAGATGCGCGCAAGCAGATAGAGGTGGGAGTAAAAAGGGACGAAACCGAGTTGGCCTGGAGGATCGGCGCTGGTGCAACGCCGGTTCGGACAGGACTTCGAAGGATACAAGGTCCTGGTATGCGGCGATATCAACTCATTACCATGCCCGGTGCAGACAGCAGGGTGTGACTTTGCATCCATTAGGATAATTGCTCCTCTAAGTCTCCCGGTGATTTCTTCGCTCGCGCTGATTGCTTTACGCGCGCGTTCAACGCGACGCGCGATTATTCATCGATTGGCGCCACCTTTTTAACCGGCGCTGCCAGCGGACCTTATCTCCCCACCGGATTCCCCGATTCTGGTCCGCGATCCCCGAAATCCCCGGAGCGTCCCCGCCGTACCCGCGCGCTTCCAACGACGCCGGGTCGAAACCGTACTCTAAATCATACGAGGTTGGTTCTTTCATTAAATAAATTGCTTAGATCGCGAGAGGAGGGGATGGTGCGGGGGTTTCAACTGCGCCGGCGAACGAGTTATCGCGGCGATCGCAGGTAGCTTCGATTAAAAGGATTCGGTGCTGCGAGATCCCGGCGTCGATTAGCGCTGTTGAGAAACAGACAATGACTCAGAGATCGAGGTTACCGCGGTTGTTATAGTTGCGACACGCTCGATAGCTCCTTAGATTAGCGTTCCGCGGAACCGCCGGAACTGGGACTTTCCCGAAAACCGTCGATATTTTTGCGTCAGCTGTCCCCGAAGTCGAATGTTCCAGCGTCCCGAGGACACGTGTGCAGACTTTTCCAGCGGAATTTGTCAAACCGCTTGTCCCGGCTTGCCCCAGGGGTCCGTTGTTTGCACGGCACCTGGCCCGAGCGCCATAATTCTGCGTTATTTATCCCGTGTTCCGATGAACCGGTCACCCCCGAAACTTACGAGGGACTTAAAAATCAGCTCGCGGCTGCGGTAAACGCAGGTTTTCCTTGGCAGGGTGGAGGCGGGGGCCGGCGCAGTGTACGGCGCAGCCGTGGAACAGGAGAAACGGTTCCGTCGGATAATTAATTTCATCCTTAATGAGCCTGCGGGGACGTATGTTAATGCGGGGAGCGTCGGATATTTACATTTACGGTAGCAAGCACGAGCGTGGCCGCCGCTTTCGGACACTCGTAACCAACACAATCCGGGGCTACACAGCCGTAGAAACGGAACAGATAACTCGTCCGCAGCTCTGCTGCAAAGGGGACGAGAGGAGAGCCTCCTCTGCCCACGGAGACCGCGAAGAGAGAAAGAGAGAGAGAGAGAGAGGCTCTCTTCGGCCGTGGGGATTTCCTGCGGAACGGAGGAGCACGGGGAATTAGGACCACTAATCTTTCCTGCTGGCCGTGGAGCGACGAGAACCGGGCCAACAGCCGACAAATGCGTCTGCCGGCCCCGTTTCCACCTTCCACCTTCTCCTCCACCTCCGGTGACCCGGTCCTTTTGCTCCTCTCGCAGGAGTTCCTTGTAGCTTGTCACGGGAATTCGGTAGCACGGCCCGTCGACTCTGTTCGCGGCCCTTTCCGCCACTTCGGCTCCACCGACCGGACCTGGATGGAGTGATTAAAGACGCCGTTAGAAAGCGTTTAGAGGAGCTGTGTCGACTCACCTGGCTGACTCGTTTGTCAGCCGAGAGCCTCTCACTCTCTCTCTCTCTCTCTCTCTCTCTCTCTCTCTCTCTCCTCTTCTCTCTTCTTCTTCCCTCCTCTTTCCTTCTGTTCTCTTCTCTTCTCCTCCCTTCTGTTCTCTTCTCTCGAGCCGGCGATCTGTCCCTGGTGTTTCTGGACCCGGGTCAGGTGTCTCGCCCCCTGTGCCCAGCCTCGCCCGTGAAATCGGTACCCCTGATGAAGCTGCGGACCTGTCAGAACGGTGATTTACTACCTGGAGCCTTGAACGGTACCGACTACTTGCTCCTGATTAAGTTATCGCGCCCGAATTCATCGGCCCGCTCCTACCAACGGCTGCCCACCGCCGGATACCTTGTCGCATTTTGCTCCAGATAGCCAAATGCGCGCTGATAAATTAGCCTGCCGGGCTGGCAAAAACGGACGTTAAACGCACGACGCGGCTGCGTCGGGTTACAGGTTCGTCGAAAGCGGCGCTGATGGGTTTTTGGATCGCTTCATCGTGATCGCAACTAGGTTCGCGCGTTGCGTTTGGACGGCTTGGGTGCGAATTTGAGGGTGCTTGACGGCGTTCGGGTGCTCGCAATTGTCTTTGGTCTTTGCTAGAGACTCTAATCGATGGCTGTGCGAGGTTTGAGGATGATCTAGAGTCTACAGGGTGTCCCGAAAATGTCTCGCAATCCGGAAATGGGAGGTTCCTGAGATTATTCGAAGCAACTTTTTCCTTTGCGAAAATGTTCTCCGAGGCTTCGTTTACGAGTTATTAACGAAAAACACTGACCAATAAGAGGCGAGCTCGGCTGGCGCGCGGCGGCCCAGTCAACGAGTGCCCGGAGCCCGGTTCCGCTCATTGGCTCGGCCTTCTCGCGCCAAATGATCTCGCCTCTGATTGGTCACTGTTTTTCGTTAATAACTCGTAAACGAAGCCGCGGATTGCATTTTCGCTAAGGAAAAAGTTGCTTCGAATGACCTCAGGAATCCCCTACTTTCGGATTGCGAGACATTTTTGGGACACTCTTTGTAGTCTCTCGTGGAAATCCTTTGTTGCGCACGTTGAATTTTGGCACCCTGGGTGCTCGCAATTTCAGGGAGTTCGACGACGTTTCAGCGGCCCGAGACCTCGCCATTCGCCGTGATTTCAGCGTGAATCGGATAGCTGAATGCCAGGAAGTCCCCGATTCGGAGAGATCGACGATGTTTGAACGGGCCGCGAGGTGACGGCAGTGGCCGCGCGCGAGACGTTCGAGAGTCCGGTTTCTCCCAAGGTGGCCCGTCATTGAACTTCGCCTGATAGTAGATCATACATTGTATCTCTATTACCTAATCAACCGGTAATCCGAACGAGGAAATCCAGTTTTATACGCTGGCATCTCCGGTGAATTATTAATGCGGCCACTTATCTAGGCTTAAAGTGATAATTACCGGGAAGAAAATTGCTATCCGTACGAAACGAGGAGTCGATAATCTAGCGGCGGCCACGGAATCGGACCGGTTTTCCACCGGGATATTCGAGACTAATCCCGGCGTGCATCGGCCGGACAATAAATTTCATTATCGATTACATCGGGCGCAATTTACGCGTCACCTTAACGGCGTTTTAATGCGCGCAACTTTATCCAGCCGATAACTCACTCGCGCCGACTAATTCCCTCGTTAACCGAAATTTATTCGTGCCTCCGTACCGCGGCGATTGCGCGCCGCGGAATTGCCGGGAACGAAACAACTAATGCCTCGTGTAATTGGGAATATCGCCGGCGTGCAGCATTAAATTCCGCCGAGTTATTAGCCGTAATTCTGTCTCGCCGATTCGGCCCGTATATAACTTGTGCAGCGGTTTCTCGATCGATTTTCAATTAAACAGTGTCCGCCGCGTCGACGGCTCGAGATCCAAGCGACCGCAAATCGAACATCTTTCCTCTGTGTATATTTACGAATCCGTGATTCACGCGGATAGGACAACAATTGGTGGTTCTATTGTACCCCGTTCGGCGTCTCGCACGGCTGAATCTACGCGGAACCGTTTTATTTCGCGGCTTCTTTCGACTTCTCTCTTCTCGGCGCCGCTCGAGCCGACGATCGACGATTCTCGTTGTCGGCGACGGTTCCGAAAGCAGCGAACCTGGCGCGCGTCTCGGAAGACGTTCCTTGATTCAGAAGCCTCGGATCAGCAGCTTCCTGCGCGGAATCGATTCCCGTCGCACGTTGGGCCCTATCAATTTTGCCGATCGTCGCGTGGAAGACAGCGTTCGCTGTCCCAGTTTCTTAGAGCCAGCCTGTCCTCGGGCGCGAACACAAGCACATCCGTGGCACAAACGTGCACACGGACGACGGTGTTTCGTGTGTCGTTGTTGACGCGCGGAGACGCACGTCCGAGACACACGCGCGGCATGCGTGTCCCATGCGATGCGAGAACGCCGAGCCGAGCCGAGCCGCTTCGTTTCTCGGTTCTCGCACCTGTTGACTTCTAACTCGGCCGGTTGATTAACGACGCTCGCCTTCCTAAATCACGCGGCCCCGCGATTTCTTACCTCGTCACGTGACCGTCGACCAGGCGACACGCTTTTTCGTTTCTCCCTGATGGAGGCGAGCATCAGCCGAACCAACCCCTTTCGCCTGGCTTAACCGTTTCTCGAATGGCGCTCTGGATGTTGGGTATTCTGCGACCCCGATCCGGGACCACGCCCCTCGGCGCCAGCCCTTTGTTCCACATTTTCTTGTTCCGCTGGTAATAATGGAACGTGGGTGCGATGCACCGGACACAGTTTTTTTTTTCACGGCGGGTGTTTCTTCGTTTCAGATTAAGGGGCGCGTTTTAGCGCGAAGTGCATCTGTTTTTTACTTTGTTAGGGAATTTTTTGCGATAAAAGTATCGAACATTTTGCGGTCGAATTGGCGAGGTTTATTTGTACGTGTTTTAACGATGATTTAAACATTTTTGGAACGAAAGAAAGGTGAAATTAGTGGCAGTGTATTCTCTTTTTTGAAAAAAGAAAAAATTGACAGTAGAATACTACAGTAGGATACAGTGGAAGTGTCGATTATATTAGGTTGCGCAAGGTAATGCAATCACCAACGCGAACGGTCTTATACTATTTCAGACTAATCTAGCTTGTTTTTAAGTAGATCATTTTGGCTTTCGTTTAAGCTAAGTTGCAGAGAAATAGCTCTACGGGGACGTATCTTAAAACCCATCTGAACTTTTCTTTTTGAATTTTGCAACCCCCTGATGTCAGAGGTCAATTTCTTCAAATTTTTCAAAATTATCTTGTCATTCTTTTGCAATATAATCTACGCTATTTTCAAGTAGACACTTCTAGCTTTCGTTTAAGCTATATTGCAGAAAAATAGTTCTACGGGAACGTGTTTTAAAATTCATCTGAATTTTTCCTTTTGAATCTTGTAAACCCCATGATGTCAGAGGCCGGTTTCTTTAAATTTTTCAAAATGATCTTGTCATTCCATTGAAATCTAATTTATCCTGTCTTTCAGTAGACACTTCCAGCTTTCATTTAAGCTATATTGCAGAAAAATAGTTCTACGGGAATATATTTTAAAATCCATCTGAACTTTTCCTCTTAAATCTTGTAAATCCCATGATGTCAGAGGTCGACTTCTTCAAATTTTTCAAAATAATCTCGTCATTCTATTGCGATATAATCTACCCTATTTTCAAGTAGAGAATTTCGGCTTTCATTTAAGCTAAATTGCAGAGAAATAGCTCTACAGGAACGTATCTTAAAATCTACCTGAACTTTTCCTTTTGAATTTTGCAAACCCCATGATGTCAGAGATCGATTCCTTATAATTTTTTAAAATGATTTCGTTATTCTATTGCAATCTAATCTACCCTGTCTTCAAGTAGACACTTCAAGCTTTTATTTAAGCTAAATTGCATAGAAATAGCTCCACAAGAACATATCGCAAAATTCATCTGAACTGCCGCTTTGAATTCGCATAATTTTCCTTGTATTTTCCTAGCTATCACAGTTCCACGAACGAATTTATTACTAAACCGCGGGTTTTATGCATTTATGACAAGAATGGTGGGATGAAACTTAAAACAATGGAAACATGTTAGCGATTTAATGATACTATTGTATTACCTTCAACTCATGAAGCATTATAAAAAAAGAAATATACGCCTGTTAAACTTCTGCACCTTGCAGTCAATACAGACAATTTTTATTTTGCATGAAATACCGCGGTGTACTTATCACATACAACCTAATATGTTATGTATATAACATTCAAAAAAATTCAATTTTTTAAATTTAGCTATATGTAGTCTACGTAAACCGATGAATCCCTTCACGACAGCTCCACGTACACCAGATGCCAGCGTCGATTTTTCGACCTGCTCCCTACAAACCTTTAAACATCAAATAACGTTAAATATAATTAAATAACGTTATTTTAAAAAATAACGTCCTGCTCTTATATATGTACATAATGTTATGTATACAAATGGCTCGCAGCTCTTTTATCCATAAATAATAATAATAATAATATTAATATAATATTAATAATAATAATATTTGAAAGAATCCCATCGTGAAATCCTAAAAATTCTAGGCAATATACTTGTCATCAAAATTTAATTTTGAGTTCTGGAAATATTTTCGTCGTTCTAGATATCGGATTTTCTAAATCTAAAATCGATCGTCTATTCCGCTACCCTCTGGCCGCAATCGGCAACCAAGCACTTCGAAATTGTCGTATCGAAACTTTCCTCCGAACAGCTTTCCGAACAGGAAACGCAATCAGGATCGACGAAGGCCGAGTTTCGTTCGATCCCGGGAAGAAAACCGATCAACGTTTCCGTCGTTCTGCATCGGATAAAATAATCGAATAAAAGTAGAAAGATTGGATAACGTAAGAAGGGGTTCGCAGTCTACTTACGTCGGCGTGGATATCGGATTTTTCTAAGTATAGAATCATCGTGTATTCCGCTAGCCTCTCTGTTCCGCAATTGGTTAACCGAACGAAGGGACGCGTTTGCCCGGCGTACCAAGCGATAGTACACGAATCGTCGCGAGAGGCCTCCCTATCGATCGGGAGACCACACCTGCGTCTAAAACCACCAGCGATCCGAGAGAGATCATAAACCGATCGGTGGCTGGCGAACGACCGCCGTTTATTGGCCATTCGACCAGTCTATAAAGCCAGCCACTTCTGCCGTTTACGTTTCGTCAAAAACACCGTAACCAGGGCTCCCCGGGTCTCTAGGCTCCGTTTAGAAATGGCCGCTAAGTAGCCGGTACCGATCGAACGACCGAATAAACCCGCTGATATTCCCGGCTTTCGTAAACGACCCGAAGCCGGACGGGGACTGGCGCGGGCCGGACGGGCTCCGCCGCGCCAGTGTCTATTAAATAATCGACCGTTCGTTTAAGCGGCCGATTATTGTCTTGTAATAATTAATTCGTGACTTAACGACGACCTGCTACCGGGGATCGATCGGCCGGTTTGCAAACTGTTGTTCGTTAAACCGCGGATCGAAGGCCGCCTTGGGAAACGCGTTTCGACATTCTCGACTTGCTACGTCTTCTTCTTCTTCTTCGATTCATTATTGGTCGATTATTGCTCGGATCGCTCGAATGTGGAGCACGATGCGCGTCGCGTGTAAAAAATTCTTTGCGAGGGACGCGAACAAATTGTCGCGAGGGTTGCATAATTTTGACGAAGTCTAATCATTATGGATCGCAATGCGAGTGAGTTAATCCTCGAATGGCGGATCTTTCTGATAAAATATAATTAGGCATACTTTGTGGATCATTTATCGAGCAACTATTTTTATTGAGCAACTTTTTTTAACATAAAGTAGATTCTCCCTAATTTGTCTTCGGCTTGTAAAAAACAAATGAATAGCATTATTCGAGTTTTTCAACTGGTTTTTATAATCGTCGACAATCTGCAACTATAAAAATGAAATGCGAGATTCGAATAATAATATCTCCTCTTTCAAAATTGTCCATTTTCGCTTACAATCTGAGCGTTAATTAGGAAGAATTTACTCTATTTTGTATGACATTCCTTCCAAATACGTTAATTTTTCTACTAGGCACCGTCGAAACGCGTGAAACTTGAGACATCTGTCAACAAATTAACATTTAAATATCAATTTCTCCAGCCTGGGTCCCAAAGGACCCCGACTCCTTTCAATTATTGTTAACAAAAAGTCTCCGGCCCGAAAATAAACGTTCTTTTTTACAAAACACGCGCAAGAACGCGATTGTTTAATTTTCGGGCGGATTCGAAAGGAATGTCCGATCACGATTTGTCTCGAATCTGACGAACGCGCCGGGGCCCCGTCCGGCAGATGAGCCATTAGATAATCGAGGATAATTAGCATTTCGAAGGTATCAGACACGTATTTCGTTTTAGCCGCGCGGAACCCTCCGCGCATCTCATTAGAAGGGGCAACCGGGCATTGTGCGCGTCGATATGCATACTAAGGAACACAAAATATTCATATTAAGACGCGTAAGTGGGCGCATTTGCATGCGCGCGTACGCGTTCCGCGCCGCGTCTAATAAGCCTTTTGATGCAATTAACGGCCCCCGGCCCCGGCCGCGGCCGGCGCGGCGGAAGTCGGCCGCCGAGAGCCACCGGCCCCGTGGATATCGTTCCGTTCCTCTCCTCCCAACTATGAAATTCGCTGCGAAATTAATTGCCAGAGATTAAACGTTTCCCAGTGATTTAGAAACTCACCGCCGCGCCGCATCGCATCGCGTTCCCAGTTTATGTAACGACTTTTAATCGGTACGTCTTAGAGAGCGATACGATGTTCGACTTTTTATTCCCCTCTCCCTCCCTCCCTCTGTTCCGAGACGCTTTTCGAAACGGACATCCATCTCCGAGCTGTCCCGGGCGATTTCTACTTCTTGAATATTTTAACGGACAACGACGATGCTTTCCTTGTTAATCGAGCCACCTCGTTGAATACCGCGCGAGCATCGAAATTAAAACATTTGTCTTTCTGTCGGCGAACGATCTGGAGACGCGCGGAGCCCGCTGCGAACATTACGGTGGAACCTCGATTAACCCTCGGAAATTGCCGCCGGGTCCGTTCGGACCCAGAGTTACAAACGTAACATCGAAATTCTAAACTCGTGGCAGTCGCGTGTATTTATTGACTATTAATATTGGAACTGATGAAAGGGTCGAAAAACTGATGAAAATAGCAACAAAGAGGTTTTAACAATATATTAGATCGTCGAACAAGCTCGTGCGATTTACCAATTTGTTTAAACATGACAGTGGACAGATAATTTTGGGACGAGAAATGAGGATCAAAATTTTCTACACGAAATCAACTTAAACGTGTCTGAATTATCAATGACGTCATAGATATCGCGGTTATATTTGAGTAGACATTTAACATAAATTACGATTGGTCTAAGTTTTGCAAGCAAATTAAAGTCGGGGATGTTCCTTTGTCTTTTCCGAAAGGACGGTGTGCGTCGACGGGCCGCGCCCCTCGCAGGGAGCAACGGGTTCCGGGAAAACGTCCGTCGCGAATTTATGTTGCGGGGGCCGGGCTAGACAGCCGGTTATTGCAGAAAATCCGAGATATCAACCGCCTGGTTCGGGATATCGCCGCTCAATCCGCGCAATTAACGAAGATCCGCTTGGCTTTCCATTCGACGTCCCACGCCTTCGAGCTTTGTTTACGGCGCGGCGCGGCGGCTACCGGCGCGATGCGGCGACGTTATTCCCTCCTCCTGATCCCTATCGAGCGTCTTGCTGCCCAGGCCAACGTGGATCCGCGATGGCAACCCTTCAACCACCATCGTTGCCAATAAATGAACCGACTGCGGAAGTTGCGGAGCTTTCTTTTCCGCCGCTTCGTCGAATTCCAAAAATAGGCCCAGAGAATGCAGCACTATTCTCTGATTTAATTAATTTTTTGTTCTCGAAGTTATTTTAATCTTATAACCGAGACAGTACTCCTGATTTATGGTATTTCTATTGGGTTGGCAACTAAGTAATTGCCGATTTGTTCAATGAAATAAAAAATTTTTTTTACTTGGAGTGAAGTTTAATCTGTAATGTATTTTCCATTTTGTTCGATGACCTTTTGCCATCTCTCTGACAACTTGAAAATTCCACGCTCGTAGAAAGTCTGATCCTTTTCGGTCAAAAACTGAGTTAAGTGAGATTTTACAGCGTCATCATCGTTAAAAGTTTTACCACGAAGGGAGTTGAGCAGGGATCGAAATAAGTGGTGATCCGATGGTGCGATATCAGGGCTATATGGTGGGTGTAACATCAATTCCCAAGCAATATCCATCAATTTTTTCCGAGTGGACAAAGACGTGTGCGGCCTAGCATTGTCCTGCTGGAAAATGACACCTTTACGATTGACCAATTCTGGTCGCTTTTCCTTGACCGCTGCATTCAATTTGTCCAGTTGCTAACATTCGCGGATAATAAAAAATAACATAATAATAATAATAATAATAATAATTTTATAATATAACATTTACGGATATCGTAAAAATGGGAGTGAGAGACATCTATAACTGAAATCGGCAATTACTTAGTTACCAACCCAATAGTTTTGATAATTATTTTCCTATTGTGCATAGAACGTTGAGCCTATTTGCTGATGCAACATTTGCATTTGGAACGATTTATTGAATATAGATAAATTTAATGGTGCAGGAATTATGTTGAAAAATGATGTAGCAATTTGCAGTGGCGCCTTAGAGTCGTCATTCGACTGCAAAGGGTTATGTATATATGTTGAACGATGGACCATGTTAACAAAAATATAACTCAGCGTGTTTAGGATCATTTCTGATATTATTCGTCGATTGTGTTCATCGTATTGTTTGAGGTACTTCTTTTGGACGCCTTTGTTTTTCCGTAGACCGTAACGAAATTGATACAAATGTCAATTAATTTTCAGAAAGTAGGTAGCGAAGTAACAATATTTATGCTCTGGGTCCAAATGGACCCATATCACAGACGACCAAGGTTTAATCAACGTTACAATTTTTCGACTGAATATTATTATTGAATATTACTATATTATTACTGTGATATAATATTAATTAATATTATATTACTATTACTATTACTATTACTATTACTATTACTATTACTATTACTATTATATTAATATTATATTATGTTATATTATAGTGTTATCCAAGTGTTAATCAACGTTACAATCTTTTCGCTGAATATTATTATTGAATATTATTATACTAGTACTGTGATATAATATAAATTAATATTATATTACATTATTATATCAATATTATATATTATTACATAGTATTGAATATTATTATATTATTTATATTGTACGCAATTTGGTGAAAGGTTGGATTTTTCCGTTACTATTTTACCAAATGATTGGAAACGCTATTAATTTTGAATCCTATTAAAAGTCGATTTTCGCGTCAACGAAGCCTTAACTGAAAAAATTTCATTCTTTATTTTCGATTTGCTTTTTTTCATACATAATCTACCCCCTTCTCGGTTCTAACACCGATGCTGGGACACCCTATATAGATACATTAAGCCTCGTTCCACATTTCCGTTTGTTCGTAAATTATTCTAGATCTGAAATCGCTGGGACCGTCGAAATATCTCGAACGATTAGCAAAATATCAAAAACATGTAAAACGATTCTTGAATTCTTAAATTGATCGCACGGTTCAGTTCGAGGCCCGATAACGAGGCCTGTAAGATGCGCGTAGTTAGGAGGCGGACCGAAAGGCATTTCGGGACCGTGGCCGGAGATTTTTCGCGCGGGGACGCGGCCTAACAAGGCGCAGCATGTCGATGCAATTTTAATTCCAGAAAATCCCTGTTGGGCGACGCCTATAAACAATTTAATTAACCAGCGGACGCGTTCTCAGCGTACGCGCGGCGGGCAGTGCATAAATCAAAGCTCCTTTTATTTGCCCGGTTCGACTATTAATGAACCGACGGGGCGAAACGGCGTCGGTTCAACCGACGAAGACGACTAAATTAAATGAACATCTAAATCGTCGAATCCCGGGGACCACAAATCTCCCGGCTGCCGAAAACGCAACGGGTGCAAAACTCGAGGGCTCCGGGACAAGTTACCAGGGCCCGGACCGCGGGACCGTTTCTCGGGCCGGGGACGGGCCGGGCCGGGCCGGGCCGCGCCGGGACGTGAACCGCGCGCCGCCATAAATTCTCCGGTGAATTCGAAATTCGCTGCACCGGGCCCCGTGCGATCACGCGAGAGCAGGTAATGTCGATGGCCGACTGATCGTTCGAGGATCTTCCACTGCGTGGGACGCCCGGAGATTTCGATGCGTGGAGATTTCGATGCGGGATCGCGATCTGATCTGGCCACCGTTCGGCCATCTCGCCACTTCGTGCTTCGAATCCTAGAACGGATACTCCGACACGAAAGTTTCTAGTTCAACGTCGGCACGTTGGCATTTCTCAGGAACGAGAAACGATTTCGAAGATGCGCGAAATTCGCAGCTCGTTGATGACAGTTTTTGTGTAGGGATGGGACCCAGTTCAATGTACGGTAGTGTCTCTCTAATTGATGCTCAGATTGTCCACGAAAAATGGACAATACAGGAAGAGGAGATACGATTATTCGAGGCTTGCGGGTTTGTTTTTATAATTACGAATTGTCCATAACTATAAAAATGAACTGCGAGGCTAGTATCTCCTTTCGATTCAATAAATGAATTAAAACTGCGATTGCTGTTACTTGCATCTGTCATAAATTATCAATATTAAACATATAAGAAATTTGGAGATTCATGATTACTATAAAATATTAAGTTTTATTACTTCAATAAAATACCACAGTATGTCTCTAATGTCAGTAATGTCTCTCCAATTGAAAGATTGTCCACGGAAATGGACAATTTTGGAAGAGGAGATACGATTATTCGAGCCTTGCAGCTCGTTTTTTATGGTTATCGATTATCAACGACTATAAAAGCGAGTTGCAAGTCTCGAATAATCGTATCTCCTCTTCCAAAATTGTCCATTTTTCGTGGACAATCTTTCAATTGGAGAGACATTACTGACATTAGAGACATACTGTATAACTGTTGTATAAGTCAGAAGATTTAATTTCACACGCATAAAATGTGCTCTGTCATATGAAATAGAGACAACATAGGTCAGAAAAATTATTTTAGATTTACAGTTAAAATGGCTTCGAGTGCAAAGGGTTAAAGCAATCGAATCTTGAAAATCAGAATTCTGCAACAGATTTCTACGTCAAAGTGCTTATAGAGGCCAAATGCTTATTTCATCAGAACACTTACAAGTGATTCGAATCCGTCTCGCTTCAGTTTCAAGTACCCTTCCCAACATACTCGATCCCATCCCTAGCCTTTGGTGTCACCTGACCAGATGTTTCTCGGCTCAGGGTGGACTCCGGCCGAAGCGGCACCGTTCCGAGCCAGTTTTCCTGCAATCTAGCAGGTGGTAGGTGCCCGATGGATTCTGAGAAATGCAATTTCACGGGGCCCAGTTACCGCGATCCAAGACGGAACAATCGCCGCTCGCGGCGCTCGAAAAACTGTCTCAGTTCGTACACTCAATTAGTTCCGGCAGTGTTGTAGCATTCGAGGTGTTCGTCCTCGCATAATAATTCCGTTTGTCACGCCAGTTACGTGCTCTACATAGCCACGCGCAGCGCTCCCCGAAGCTGCGCCAGCTAGCCTAATACGGCAGCCAACACACGATTCGCAAATACGCTATTTCTACGGATAAAAAGAAGAGTAACGGGCTCCTTGACCCGCCGCCGATTTTTTTCGCCGTTCCGCGGATTCGGTGGATCGAGGTTCCGCCTTCGCGATCCAACGAAATCAAGATCCAAAATGGCGGCAGCGTTTCACAGACGCCGAGGCTCGCGCGAGCAGCGGCCGGACTCGCGGCGCGGCGTCGCTTTTCGCCGGGAAATCGGCGAGCGCGCGCGCGCTAACGGTCCCAAATCGGCATTACTCGGCTAACGGGAGCAGAAAGGATCGTTCTGCTGCGTGTGTTCGCCGCGTTAACAAACGGCCCAGTCACCGTCGGTTAACGTCGCATCGCGTCGTGACGCGGCGCATCGCATCGGGTCGCATCGCATCGCGTCGCGTCGCATCGCGTCGCATCGCATCGCGTCGCATCGCATCGCAGTGCAACGCAGTACATCGCATCGCATCGCATCGCATCGCGTCGCATCGCATTGCATCGCATCGCATCGCGTCGCATCGCATCGCATCGCATCGCATCGCATCGCGTCGTGACGCGGCGCGGGCCCCGTTTCCTCCATCACCGTCGCGAATTAATTATCACGATCGTTCCCGGATTAATTGCCGGCCGCGGATCGGCAGGCCAGCCGCGGCAGCCTGGTTTTTACTCCGGCAGGCAATTTGTCCGGCAAAACAGCCGCGGCGCCGGACGATCAGCCTCGCGAGACCGATCCGGGCTGACATTCTTCGACCGGAACGAACCGGCGGGGTCATTAACGTTGCTGGACATCTTCGACGTTAATTGTCCCGGGACGCGGAGGTCTCCGAGACTCTCAAACCGCGGAAAGAAGAAGTTGCGGTCGAGAATGTCGCTGGGCGCCTCGGCTCTGTCGGATTTAGAGGACTGTCGTCGAGATTTTACGAGCGTGCGTAAATAAAATAAGTAAATAAGAATAAATAAAATGCGTGTCCTCGATGTCTGGGAGGATTTGAAGTTCGTGGAAAACGATAGAGAGCGCGAAGGCGCTGCTGCTGCTGCGTTATTTTCGATTTTTAAGTGGAAAATTGATGCTCGATTCGCGGCTGAATCGGATTGCTAAAGCAGAAATGGCAACGCGAGTAATATGATGGAGCACTTCCTGCCGATTCGACGCTTGGTAAACACTTTTAGGCGGAACGGCCTTGAATTGCTGCAGCACGCTTCTAACGATCCACCGGAATTGTTCACTTTCGCCAGCGTCCGCGGCAATCTCCGAATCATCGTTCGATTCAGCGAGCCCCTCGATCTAATAATGTTTGTAAACCGGTAATAAACGCCGCGCTAGTTGGTTGCTCCGGTGTTTTACGAATATCGTCGGCTCGCTGGAAGCAGCGCGGCGGAGCTTGCGATCGAAGGTTCCGCGGGCGGGTTGCACGCGGCCGCGGGGAGGGCCGGTGCCCTCGGAAAGAGAGGGTGGCTCGCCATCTGCATTTGCATTTTTGTTGTCGTGAAGCTTTCTTCGGAGACCGCTAATTCCGTTCCCCGGTGCTGACATATGGTCGATTATTCGCAACAGGATGTCGAAAGTCATGCGGGCCGGCATCGGCGCAGTCTCTCTCTCTCACCGCGGCCGCCATTTACGAAATTCGACGTTGACAGGCGAATGCACTTCCGCCCGTTTCCGGCCGGGGCGAATTTGTTGCGTGAGACGGCCCCGGGGCTCGTCGGATATTTCTGTATCGCACCGGGTAATCTCTTTTTGCGAGATCGAACAAAGACCACCGCGGAACAATAATCACGAAATTCATTTGTCGGTCACGCGCGCGCGCGCGATTCTTCGATTGCAGAACACTCGCGGAAAATAAATCACGGTTAATCCGCGTCAATGGAACTGCCGCGGCATAGTGAGCACCGCGATTTCTATTGTTACTTAACGTTGTCGAGGTTAAAATGAACGGTTTTTAATTTTAATTTAAGAGAATGCGAACTCTTTAGTGCGAAGACCTGGGAAATGATCGAATAAATTAATGGAATTGTTCGAGCAAGTTTTATAATCGAATCTTTACGAAATCTGTATGATTTCTATGTTTTCGAGATTATATTACTTTTCTACTCTCAAGAATAGACTGCGGGTTTTATGCATTTATGGTAAAAATGAATGGATCGTATTGAAACCTGTGAATGACGTTAGCAGAATTTGAGGATATTGCCACATTGTTATCAATTTCTTACGATTATCGAAACGAGAAATATATTTTTATCTAATTTATGTTTTGCGGAATTAAATTGAACAGTTTTTATTTTGCATGAAATAATTATGAGTCAATGCACATCATACTCTATTACCGTTTGATAGATTATGTTATAGGTTATGTTGTTAGATAGATAGGTTATGTTATTGCTCGATAGGTTTTACTAATGATTGTTAGTATCAAAGTTCTAGAAGATGAATTTAGTACAAGGAAAATTGCTGTATTGTTAATAAAGTATGTAAAAAAGATGCAAAGGAAGCCGCAATCATTACTATTATTTCTTAGTTACTATTATTTATATCAAAGTTTCTGAAGTGCAAGGGAAAAAGCTACAAAAAGACTGAAGCCACTGTATACAGTAAATTCTGTCTAATTTTCCTTCAGCTTGTAAACAAAAATGGAGAATTTGAGGAGAGGAGATCGGGTTATTCGAGTCTCCCGGCTCATTTTTTATAGTTATCGATTGTCAATAATTATAATAGATTATATAGATTATATATAATATTATAAATATTATAGACTGTATATATATATAATATTATGTTATAATAATATTAATTAATATTATAAATATTATAGATTATATATAATATTATATTATAATAATATTAGTTAATATTATAATATTATATATATTATAGATTATATATAATATTTATAATATTGTATAGAATCTATATTTATAATATAATATAATATTTATAATATTATATAGATTCTATACAATATTATAAATATTATATTGATTCGTTTACCAGCCGAAGGAAAATTAGGGAGAATTCGCTATATTTAATTTAACTCGAATTACAATCACAAAGTGAACCAACCATTTTGGAACTAATAATACCGAAAAAGTGGAAGTGTTTAGCCGAACAGAAAGTCAAGTTTGAGGGTTTCTAGGAACAGCTAGGCCGACCCCCGCAATTAACGTTGTGAAAAAAAGAAAGAAAAAGGAACGAATAAAACGTGGACGTAGAGAGACAGCGGTCCACTTCCGGCGGGCGTGGAACGAAATTCTAGCTTTTCCATTAAAACGCAATTATCGCGGACAGCCACCACCCGGCTGAATCATTATCCGCGCGGCGTGGCGAGTCGTAATTCCTTGGCCACGTGACCGATACCGATTTATCGCGCCGCGAGATCTGGCCCGATAGGATCGGTCTTCGGGTGTCTTTGCCGCCGTGCGGCCCCGGCCGCCCCAATTAATAAACGGCTTGGGAACGCCGCGCCGCGCCTCGCCTCGCCTCGCCGCGCCGCGTCGGTTCTGAATGAGCGACGACAACGGCTGATGAATTATTGCTGGCTCATTGTATTACACTTTCGGGCTCGCGAGATACCGGCCGCGGAAATTTGATTAATTTACAGCGACCAAAGATCGTTCGTTAACTTTTCTACGACTGCGTAATCGACTTTAACACTCCGATGCGTTCTCATTCTCGGACTTCGCTTATCAATCGGTTTTGATTGAACGGCGGAAGCCGTGCGCGCGTTCGCTTCTCTGCTGTATTATTTTAACAGGCTGAAAGGAACGTAACGATGGCTGTGAATTTTTTAAGGGGGTGTTCTGGTGCGAAGTGTGTTTCTAACTGCGTTTGGAAAATTTTTGCAATGAAAATATCATACATTTCGCGGTCAAATTGACGAGGCTTATTTGTACGTGTTTCGACGACGTTTTCAAATTTTTTGCTGCAAAAAAGTGTTGCGATTAGTGGCACTGCGTGCTGTCAAACGTAGTCAATTTTGAAAAAAATCCATGAACTCTGACCGAAATGCTTGACCGAAATAAAAGAACGTGAAAGTTCATTAATTAGTATGAATTTGACTGTAGCAGACGCGAGAACAAAAGAAAAAAGTCGGTAATTAAAAACGTGGCGATACTTGATACTTCGAACTTAAAATCCAATTATCGATTTTAGGATTTTGTTTTTAAACTTCAGAGGGCTAAAGAATGGGAAAAGATAAAATACTTTGATTGATTTAAAATTTTTACTCAATCAGGATATATTAAAATTTTGATATATCCTGAACACCGTCCTGAAAAACAATTTCGAAAAAAACATCTTCAAAGTTTAGTATATCAATAATGACATAAAGTCCGCCGCGTCTTTCGAACAACCATAACTTCCTTAACTTTACGAATTCGCATGTGAGCTTGCAGAGATCTATTTCTTAAACTATACCCTTCAAGAACATGCAAGAAAAAAATATTACCTTTCAAAAGTTCACCCTAGAATACCCCCTTGAAACAACCTCGAACGTCTTTACCCTTTTGTATCGGATCTGCTAATTTTTGTTAAATCTGCATCGAAGCCGCAGTCCGCCGATAATGGCGCAATCATTAAATTTTCGAACATAGTATCAATTCGTTACATCACGCAGCGCACACATTTGCTTGAAACAGCTCCTCGCCTGATCGCCGCGAGAGATCGAGAAACGGGATTTGCAGCTCGGTGAAATTCGCTGCACGACATTCGAGGAGGACGCAACAGCATTAGCAGCAAGAAGCAGCATTTTTGCAGACGTTGCTTCGAGAGGCTAGCAGCCACGGAAAGTTGTTTCTCCGAGGCACGAACCCCGGTTCAAGGTCGATGCTAGGCATTCCGAGGCATTGCTCACCCCCTCGCCGGCTAGGTGTGTATATCACCCACCCAGGAAGCAGGCTAGCATCCCTTCTGCAGTGGAAGCTTCCATTGCTACCCCATGCTGTCTGCCACCCCGGAACTCCACAGCTAGAGCGTATCTACCCTCGAAAATCCATAGTGGACCCACCCTTCCAGGCGCCTGCGCGTCTCCCTGTTCCGTTACAACGACCAACCAACCCACCCGTCTCTTCTCCCTCTCTCTCTCTCTCTCTCTCTCTCGCTCTTTCTCCGCCGTCTCCTCTCGCCTGGAAGAACGTCAAAGCAACGTGCCTCATGCAGCTAGGCCATTAAAGGGTATCGGAAGGGACGGAACGGATACGAGGACGCTTCAATCCAGGCATCTACCTCTTGGACAGGGTTGGAGGGTTCCATGGGACACGGGGATGCAGAGGGACACGGGTGTCTGCAACAAAATGGCGCGCCATCCTCGGAAATGGGAGCTCGAAAGCCATCCAGGCTTCGTTGCCTGGAGCTTCGAGGGTCCTTGATCCTTCGGACGATCGTTTTCGGTGGAGTATACTGATCCAGGGTGGACGTTTTTTATGAGCTTGTGCGACCTGGGTGTTGTAGGCTTATTCAGGTTCTTGATTATCGAGCTTTTTTGTCAGTTTTTGAGGTGTAGTTCTTCGAGATGTAGAGAGAGTTGTTCGATGTACAGTAAAGTCTCTCGAATTGACGCTAAGATTGGGCACAAAAATGGACTATATGGGAAGAGGAGATATGGTTATTCGAGTAATCGTATCTAGTCTTCTCAAAGTGTCCATTTTTGTGTACAATCTGAGCGTTCTTAATTGTCGAGTTGTTTTTTCATTTTCTCGAATATAAGCTCTTCGAGATGTTTGATGTAATTCTAATAGAGCTTTCGCTTTTTGATTCCGCTTGGCAATTGGCAAGTCAACTTCTGCCCAATTTATGATTATAGTAAATTCTCCCTAATTGACGATTGTGCAGAAAAATGGACAATTTAGAATGAGGAGCATGGACAATTTATTCGAGCCCCACGTTTCTTTCTTCTAGATAATAAAACATAATCTTCTCAAATAATCGTGTCTACTTTTCTCAAAGTGATCACTTTTTTGTACAATCTGAGGGTCAATTAGGGAGAATTTACTGTAATTCTAATAGAGCTTCTGCTCTTTGCGTCCAGTTGGCAATTGGCAAGTCAACTTCTGCCCAATTTATAATTATAGTAAATTCTCCCTAATTGACGATTGTGCAGAAAATTGTACAATTTAGAAAGAGAAGCATGGACAATTTATTCGAGCCTCTCGCCCCTTTCTTCTAGATAATAAAAAATAATCTTCTCGAATAATCGCATCTTCTCTTCTGAAAGTATCCATTTTTGTGTACAATCTGCGCATTCTTAATTGTCGAGTCCTGTTTTCATTTCCTCGAATATATCTCTTCAAATTATTCAGTGTAATTCTAATAGAGCAAGTTGGCAAGTCAACAGCTGCCCAGTTTGCAATTACAGTAAATTCTCCCTAATTAACGATTGTGCAGAAAAATGAACAATTTGGGAAGAGAACATCGATTATTCGAGCCTCGCCCCTCGCTCTTTTAGATAATAAAAAATAATCTTGTCGAACAATCGCAACCCTCTTCTCAAATCGCCCATTTTTCTGCACACTCCGAGCGTCAATTAGGAAGAATTTATTCAGAGCTACTCGAAAATGAAAACAACCAGATGTCAGAGCATCGCGCGATCGTCGAGAACAGTCGCTCCTCGGCCCAAAAGTTCCAAACCCCCTTCGAACTCCGACACCGCTGATCCCTCCAGCAGAAGCTCGCGACGCTCGGCCAGTCTCTGGCGAAGAAACCGGCACGCGGAAGCCAGCTAGAGCAACCTTGACTGGAATTCGGCGAGCTGATGGATTCGCGGATGGCGTGTCGAGAGGGTTTCCGGCACTCTCGGCGGTGTTATTTAATTCGGCTCGTGTCCGCGGGTGCCGCTAATTATTAACGTCTTTATTTAGACCCGGGACACCGATCGGTGCCTACGCTCGTAAAAACCGCGTCGCTCGACGGTACTCGCTCTCCGGTACGGCGAGATCGCGGCGCGTGTCCCCGAGCAGGGAAAACCGGCGATCGAAGGCAGGCATTCGTTGCCAGCCGGGGACGGAAAATTGCCGCGGGAGCCTTGGGGTAACGATCGCGATAACGCGTGGCCGGCCATTAAACAGCCGCTGAAGTATGCGCGCACATTTCGAGTGCGTAACCGTGTTACGGTTCGCGGAGCCGACACGCATCTACGCGGCCCGCTCTAATATTAGCCGGCCGATGGAGAGGTTATGTTCGCTGGGGTCGAACTACTTGACACGTTGTCGCCTGGCCGCGTTGATCCTCGGCCGATTCGTTCCAGCCGCGCGATCCGCCCGCGGGGGATGAAATCGGTCGAAAGCCGCCGCCCCTCCGCGGTTCGCCTTCCGCGAGCCGGAAGGCTCGAATCTGTGCGGTAGAAGTTTCGATGATAATTAATAGAGTCGGTGGATGGCCGGTAATAGGTCGTGCGTAATCGGCGAAATGCCTCGGTCGGCCATTATCCAAGGGCATCTGGCCAGGCCAGGCTGACGATTATAAATAAAAGTACCGCTTCGCGGCGGCTAATTACTAGAAGAATTACGATCCGCGTTCCGTGATTACTTGTTGCGGCGGCCGCGATTAAAATAATTATTCTAACTGCCTCGCGAACGCTGTGGACGAAATTCAATAATCCTCGCGGCGCGGCGCGGCGGCAGCTGTAATTCTCTGTTTAATGGCCGTCGGAATCGCGGATATGACGATGTTCAACCCTCGGCGACCAATCGCTTTCGAGATAAAAGCGGCTGCTTCCCGGATTAATGAATCTCCATCGTGGATCCAAGACCAACGGCGAACCGGAAATCGTTTGACGACCCGGCGAGGCAATCGAAACTCGCAGGGAACGAGTTATGGAACGTCGAATAACAAAAACGAGAGGAAAAACAACGACGAAATAATATAATAAGAGAACGAAAACGAACGAAGAGAGAGAGAGGGGGGGGAGATGATGGAATTGCATTATAATTATGGCGTTGTCGCGTTGGTTTCATTCTACAACGATTCCCAGCGAACTTGCAGTTTCAGTGTGCATTGAAATGCAGTTTTCTGCCGGGCAAAGTGCACGGTTCGCGGCGGCTTTCTTCCCACGATGGGAGAGAACAAAAGTCGGGTTACATAAACGCCGCGTCTCATTCATTGGCTGCCCGGCCACATTGTTCTATGAAATCTATAATTTTCGTTCCTCTCTGTTTCTTTTTTTCCTCTTTTTTTTATCCGTACGTCATCGTCGTACAGTCATCGCGATAGAGTCATCCGATCCGCGTTCCGCCAAACCTCCCCCCCCCCCGCCTTGCCGCCGGTTATCTCGAATCATCCGGCCGAACATTCGAGCGTTTAACGCATTGTTTAGCCGCGAAATGGATGTGTACGCGCGCGCGCAAGGCCCGTTGTCATTGGCGCAACGATCATCGGATCGGTATGCACCGCGAACTGCCTCGAATCATTCGGTTTAATAAACACGAATTAATAACCGCGATTCCATGAAATTCGATTAAATCGCGCGATCATCGTCGTCGTGGTTCATTGTCAGTATTGTTTTAGCGAGGAGCATCGATTTTAAGTAAACCGCAGGTTTATTTCGATTTGTTAACCCCTCGCGAAAAAAACAACCGGCATAGTGCTATCTTCGATCACCTGCTCTAATGAATGTTCGTCGAGACATTATCTAACCTGGCACGGAAACAAGGAACGAAAGAATTAAGGCCGGACTGGATCGTTCGATCTTGTTCGGTCTGTTAACCCCTTCTGCGAGCAACACTCCAAAAATGTAGCGAATTCGATGCCGCTTGCGCTCGGATTTTGTCAATTTATTCGGATGATCGTTTTCTAGCGGGCAACGTCGCGGGCATCGTTCAGGCTAATGCAGAAAGTGAAACAATAGAGGAATTACGAATCGTTGAATCGAAGCTTGGAATTATGATAAAAGGCTAGAGATCATTGCGAGCGACAGTGCAGAGTTCGGCAACGCTTGTTTAATTAACGAGATAATCAAGAGACGAGAAGTTGGGAGTACAGTAAATTGTTTGGAATTGTTCTTTAATTTGTATAGAAAAATGGACAATTTGGGGAGAGGAGACACGATTATTTGAGCCTCGCGGCTCGTTTTTATAATTGTTGATCATCGGTGACTATAAAAACCAGCTCGAATAATCGTATCTCCTCTTCCCAAATTGTTCATTTTTACTTACTAAGCCGAGGGACAATTGGAGAGAATTTACTGTACAAATAATTCTCCCTAATCGACGCTCAGCTTGTAAAGAAAAATGGTCAATTTAGACGATTATTCGAGTCTCGCGTTTGCTTTTTGTAATTATCTCCTCTTCCTAAATTGTCCAAGTGTCCATTTCTCTGTATAATCTGATCAATTAGGGAGAATTTAATTTAAATTCAGAGATTCGGAAAAAACGAGACGCGCGTTTATAAGTCTCGCAATACATATAACGCAAAGTGATTTGTGCTCAAATACAACATACAATCGTACAACAACATACAATTTCACCTGCGAATCTAAAATAATTTTTCTGACTTATAGTATTTCCATTTTATATGACAAAGAGCACTCTATCCATATGAAATCGAGTCTTGTGACTCGTATCAACAGTTTACGCTTTTAACAATTTTTTAAATCTAAACATTGATAACATAAAAATAATCTTGGAACGTGATATAACGATGTTATCAATGCCTCAGAGCCACCGCTCGAGTGCAAAGGGTTAACCCTCGCCTAAAAATGCCTAACAAGAGGATAATCGAGCCGTTCATTTTGAGAGTGGCCTGTCAGTCTATTTATTTTAAAATCTAGATATTTAAGGGGCGTTTTAATAAATTAAAAAATATTGGTAACTGATAACACATGGTACTATATATATATATAATGTTTTCGTCTTTCCGAGGGTTATTGTGTTCTACAGAAATTATATATAAATGAAATGAAATTATAAATAACATAGAAACGTAAATATAAAAATAGCTTGCTCGAAAAATGGCTACCTAAAATAGTCAGCTTTTAAAAACTGGACTTAGGCCACTTTCAAAATATTCTCAACAGTCCTCATTCAGTGTATACACAATCGGAACCCTATTCGACCAGACACACGAACAAAGAGAAAAATAGGATCGCGCATACTGCGGCATTATTCGACCCGGAAGAAACCGTCGAAAACGAGAAGTTGGTCGCGGAGAGGAGCGACGTGGCCAGCAGGGCAGGCGACGGATTTAAAAACTGGAGCCATAACCGCGTCAGCCACGGCCCACGTGGCACTCCTTAGCTCTCGTCCTCGTCCCAATAATTAACTGTGTTTTGCACGCGGTCGGCGCGCGCGCGCGCGTACGCGCTCTCTCTCTCTCTTTCTCTCCTCGCGACGACCAGGAACAAAAGGCCGACCGGGGTCCTAATGGTATCTGAATGAGAGACTATTCCACGAGGACCTCCGTCGCTCCTCGTCCCGGATAATGGATTCGGTGTCATCTAATAATTAATAGAGTTCTTCTCGGCGCTGCCGCGCAGACGCACTGCCCGCGTCCCGTCCACGGCCCCGGCAATCTCATTCATCACGCTTTCTAACCCCTAAGCATTTTAATTAAGGCCACGCGTTGTTTTTCTCTCTTTTCCGCGTCTCCCCCACCTTTCGCCCTGCTCTTTTTTTCCGCGGCCGTGCCTCCCTTTTTTCCCGGCATTTCCAGGCTGCTCGGGAATTTCGCTGTTTCCTCGAACGCGGCTCCGCTACCACGCTTTAATTGACTAATTCGTAACCGTTCGGTTGTCGCGATAATGATTCGTAATGATTGCGTCGGGATGATCTGAATTAATAGGAGACGGAATGCCGACTGTAATTCAGCAGAGCCGTTCTAGAGCTAACGTTTGACGTGTCGTCGAAAGAACTACGAATTTTAAGTGTTCTAGGATATTGAGTAATAAATTGGAAGATCGTTTTAATTACGGAATGAAAAAGTAAAGACGATATTACTTGCTCGAACGCCGCGATTTTTTTTGTTTACGTCGAACGTTTTTCTTCTCGCGGAGCCTCGGCTTTAAATCGAGTCGTTCGCACTGGCCATCGGAAATCGCGCGCGCGGGCCTTACAACGGGGCCCTACGGTGGTGAAAATCGCTTTTGAAACGGTAATAGATACAAGTTATAGCATATACCTAGTATAAAAAAATCTTAATAAGTTTGTTCAGAATGGGAAGAAATTCCTTCGTTTCCGTGATATTTTGATAGCAAAGTTTTGTACGCATGAATTATTTAACGCTATTTAGCAGAACAAGTTGTTCGTTGTTTTCAGCGGAATTTCTATTTTATGTATTAAAAATTTATGTTTTTCGTTTCATAATTAATATTGGCGTCGTATGGGATTAACAACAAATTACGAGATAGTTAAAATATTCGTTCACTTCTAAATTGTGTGATAAAAGTGGAACTAAGCAGTGTTAAAAAATTGCTATACTTACAGTTTTTTAGTCAATCGTTCTATCGACTTGCCCGTAACTTGCTCTGTTAACAGTAGATTTACGGAATCCGTCAAAATGACGGCTAACTTTTTAATTTAGGATTATTCGCGAAGACACATTTACGAGTTATTTATTCAATTTAAAAATCAGAATAATTGTCTTATTGTTACTTTGGTAAGTAAATCAAGTGTTAAAGAGTGTGAAATAATTCATTTACTGCAAAACTTTAATATCAAAATACAAGTAATTTCTCCCGGAAATGCCAAATTTCGGGTTGCCGTGAATTTCCCAGTGTGAATTTCCCTAGTCCCACGCCTATGTAATTTATCGCTACGTCGATGCAAAATTTCTCCTCTTCGCAAATTGTTATTTTTGTGCACAATCCGAGCGTCAATTAGAGAGAATTCACTATACCGTTTCAAAAGCGATTTTCACTACCGTCAGGCCCACTTTTCAAATTAAATCGAAGCAAATTTCTCGCTCCGGTCCCAGTCAATTGAATTTCAAGTACTCCCGACTGCTCTCTACCAAGTAGAAACTAGAAGTGGGCACATCGGTAGACGGTAGAAGCGGGCCATAGGTCCCAACTAGTCTCTCCGTGCCATCTTTTCGTGGACGGGCATTACACGCAGGCGCACACAGCTATTGCCCCGTGGTAATCCGAGATAAGAACTGGTCCCGGAGCTTTGCAACCCGTCCGTCTGGTCCTGCAGGATTGGAAGGATAGGTCGGTTGTTAAACTTGTGCCTATGTATGCGCGTACAATAATAATTACTGCTAAGTACAGGGTCGAGCGGCGCGGTGTCTTTGACGGGCAGTTCCGTACTGGTTCGGTATGGGGTCCCATTCCCACGGCGAGCGTTTCAATTAAACAAACAGTCCGAGTCCCGTCCGTAAGCGATTCGATTTTCCGTGTTTACGTCGCCGGTGCCCAATGGCGTCGCGTTTCTGCCGACGTCTACTCGACTAGACAATCGCGGAGACGCGCGATTCACCGAAACACTCGACGCTCGATCGATCATACATGGTCAATGAAACTGTCTGTGAAAAAAAAGGACATCAGTTATGATCGAATTAAACACGTGATCTCGGAAAGAACTGCTTCACGAGTTGTTTTCTGAAAACAGTTATATTAAATTCTCTCTAATTGACTTCCCTAATTCTCCTCAAATTTTGCACGAAAGTGGACAATTTAGGAAGAGGAGATACGATTTTTTATAGTCACCGATCGCCAACAACTATAAAAACCAGACGCAAGGCTCAAATAATATTATTATTATTATTATTATTATTTTAATATTATTATTATTTAATTTTAATTTAATTTTAATATTATTATTTAATATTATTATTATTATTATATTATTATTAATAATATTATTATTATTAGGCTCACATAATAATATTTCCTCCAAATATCTTCCGAAATTGTTCACTTTTGTGCAAATCTGAACGTCGATTGAGGAGAATTTACTGTGTTTGTGGACGCAGGTGCGACAAAACTCGTTATTAGGATCGAGGAAAGAACGCAAAAACATAGTAACAGATACTGCTGGTAATTCTTTCCTGTCGAAGCAATTCCTCCGCCAACGGAACAATTGCTCGCTTCTCCCTTATTCTTGCGAAATATCCTAAAAAACAGCAATCCGCGCGGAGGTCCTCGGTTCGATTTTTGCAAACGAATTCCCCCGAGAAGAGAAAAGCCTCCTGAACGAGCCTCGCGCTGTTTTTTTTATCGACGCGCCCGCAACCGCGCGCCTTAGAAATAAATTCTCGGCAACAGTCTCGGCAACAGGAGCAAACTTCGAGACACCGTGCCTTAATTTCTCGAGAAATTGATTACGGGACGAATCCCCGGGGCGTTTACGCCAATGCCGGCCAATCAGGTCTCCACGTGGTACCGCGGTTGTCAATTGCCAGTCGTCATAATCAGCCGATTCTCGTTCTTTACGTTCCGTAAAGGGGCAACGAGCAGATATCGAGGGGCGGTAGAGGGGGGCAGAGAAGAAGACGAACCGAGAGAGGGCGGCGGGGCGGAGGGAGGTCGACGCAGATGGGCGAAATACTTAGTAATAACTATACTTATCCGAAAGAATCCCGGCTGTTGAGTGGGCAAATCGGTCCGCAGGGTTTCCCGCGTGTCAATCAACCCCCGACGCTGGTCGTCTTTAATTATCGAAGATCGCTCGGTCGCAGGCCGCCTGTTGTTCGGAGCCTCGAAGGTGGCCGCCGATACTCCGGCCAGCGGAATTCCTGAAACCAGTCGAACGCGGGGAGGCCGGAACGATTATCTCGATTATTCTGGCTAATTAAGGCGCGGTGATACATTGTTGCCTCGCTGTCCTCCCCCCTTCTGCCCCCTTCGCCGCGAGCCGAAGAAAATTCTTCGGCCGCTTTCGTCGGCCGGCTCGATCTCCTGGCAGAGCCTCGAGAGAACGGGTTGGACGCCGAAACGCTGGGACGAGGTTCTCCTTATCGTCGAAAAATGAATTTTAACGTTATTTCCATCGCAGAACAGTGGCGCGCAGAATTTTTCGTAACGTTGGCACAAGGTCCCCCGTTATCGAATGAATTTTCATATCGTTCCCCGAAAGATTTATGTTGACGCTTTTCGAATCGTTCTAACAAGGTCGTTCGTATCTCTCAAAAATACAGTTCAACGTTATTCGCGGTGGAACAACGTCTCTTCAACGTCAAACTCTGCGATATCCGAAGCGACGAGAAACTTCTGCGAACGATCGGAGAACATTTTCAATTTTCCATCGAGACGGCCGGCTCGATTCTCGCGCGATCCTCGAAGGTTTTGCGAAATAATTGACCCGAGCAACAATGATTCTTTCTGTCGCAGTTTGAAACCACCGCAAAAGGATGGCGTGACGAAGTCGAACCCCAGCAAACGACACCGGGAACGGCTGAACGCAGAATTGGACACGCTGGCGTCGTTGCTTCCGTTCGAGCAAAACATCCTCAGCAAGCTGGACCGGCTCAGCATCCTCAGACTCAGCGTGAGCTATCTGCGAACGAAAAGCTACTTTCAAGGTAAATTATCCACTGATTTCAACGTCGTTAACGACGCGTACGCGACCGGAGATAGAGATCCAGGAAGGCGGTGTTGCGTCACGGATTTGTGTCAGATTGTAGCAATTGCGATCGGTAACCATCTGTTTGCACGATCCGAACGAGTTTAATGCACGGGTCGGAATTAGGAGAAACGTTTTATTTAAGTGACGGATAAGATACGAGGACGTTCGAGTCAGGATTGATAATTGTTACTCGAGTAAAATATTCGACTCGAAAGTATTCGCTCGGATAATTATCATAGATAAATATTCATTCGAATTGTTGCGAATAAGTCTCGATTCTGACGCTGACGACGTCGCAATCAGACGGAGTTATCAATCGAATTATCAATACGAAGTCAGATTCGTCAATTCGTATCGTATCGGAGTACTGCAAATGATACTGATTTAATTAATTCTGAGACAGCGTTCTAGAGAAAGGCATTGTTTCATCATTTGCTACGCTTTTTTGATCTACGAAACGACGGCTTCTTATTTGCCAGCGAATGATCGCTATTTCGGCTTCGCAAGAAAGCACGAAGAAAGTGGTATTTTGACAGAGCCGTTCGTTCAGAACCTATCTCTCGTTTCCCGTATCCGAACGGCGTTGCACATCGAGATGCATTAGCATCCGACAACATCCTCCGCGGCACGCGAGGCCGTCGTTACTCTCTCTCCACGGAAACAATAAGACCCAAAAACAATGGCGGCGGTTCTTCCGCGATTCGTCAAACTTGCTTGCAGCGCCAGATAAACTATTGTGCTTCGGCGGACTATTGTTGCGCCGCTGGGAAATTTATGGAATTTTCTTAAATAACGAAACGAAAAGTGCTCTCGTCTTCGCAAACGATGCGCCGATCCAAAGTGCGGATCAGAAAGCCAATCGATTATGAATCGTTGTGTGCACAAAAATTCTGTAAAAGTTTCACGAGATACCGTGTTGAACAATTTGAGACTTGGAATAATTTGCGGCTAGGAAATTCGGCTATTTCAGAGCCGTTAAATGTGCGATCAACATTTTCTCTAACGACAGTTTGCTAATATAGGGTTGTCCAAATAACCTTGACATAACCACGGGATTCGAATGAATTTTTACCCTGACGTGTTACGTCTTTGGGCCTTTATTGGATCTCGCAGAACTGAAGGACGTTGAAAATGCGGTTGATGTCGTAGAATTCGATCTCTTGATTTCAATTTGACTGAATGAAATACTTTGTACGAAATTTTGCGAGATTTTAGGCTATTGATAGGTTCTCCAATAACTGAACTGTGTGTTGGAGAAGCTCGATGGTTTTCTGTCGAATAATAATTTCAAAGAAACTTGTAATAGTAATCTGAATGATTCGACGGAGTATGGATGAGATTATTGTGGCCTTTCGACTCTCTGTTGACCTTCGATTTTATGAGAACTATAGGATTATCCAAATCGAGCGTCACATCTTGAGATTGAAATAAAACGCAAACTGTTTGAGATATTTCAGGGTTCTTTATTTTAATGTAAAGTCCATTGCACAACGTTAATCGTGGAACACAGTGTCGTTCAAATGACCGCCCCGGCTCTTTTTCACGAGCCCGACTCGTTTTACCCAATTTTCCATTACATTGTTACATAATCGGGGTTCTATTTCATTAACGGCGGCCATAGTATTGTTTCTAGCTCGTCGATCTTTTGTGGTTTATCGACGGAAACTGTACTTTTTTAAAAACCCCATAGCAAGAAATCTGACGCAGTTACATAGCAAAATACGCCAGGTTGTGCCGCACGAAAGTGCAAATCGTGGCGAACGGCGAGAAATCGATGCATTTGGATTTTCTTCCACGCTGTTCCAAACGGCAGCGATATTTTCACCGCTGCGAGCTCCGCGTTGACACGCACCACGTGTTACATCGCAAACCGAGCCAGTCTCTTTGAATTTATCCACGATTCGACGAATCGTTCTCGCGGAAAGTCGATCGCTTGGACCAAAAATTTCGCGAACCGCGCGAAAACAAGCTCGAACAGAACTCGAACGTTCGTCAGATTTTCGACGTTGCTGCACAGCGCAGCGTTCCACGACGATTAGTCCACGATTAATAACAACTCGTGTGAACTTTACATTGAAACAAAGAAACCTGAAATACTCTCGAATAGTTTGTGTTTTATTTCAATCTCAAGATGCGACACTCAACTTGTGGATACAACAAACAACGATCGAACCGTTTAGCAGTGCCATTTACTCAAAAATTGCGACCCTTAATTTGAACAACCCTGTATCAGGCATACGTCGGCAAATAAAGTGTACAATTACAAGAACGAAGTTCTTCCAGGTACATGTGAACGTTCGAATGTTACAGCCTTGAACCGCATACTTAAGTTTCTCTAGATTTTCCGAGAATGTCTCTCTGTATTAATTAATTAATAACAACTAGTGTGAACTTTACATTAAAACAAAGAAACCTGAAATACTCTCGAATAGTCTGCGTTTTATTTCAATCTCAAGATGCGACACTGAATTTGAATACAACAAACAACAATCGAACCGTTTAGCAGTGCCATCTGTCGAAAGATGCAACGCTCAATTTGCCCGAGCCTGTAGTACTTTCAAAATCGAAACGGGTGCACCTACAGGGAGACTTCGCTGCAGGATTATCAAGGCTCTCGAATCGATAGCCTGAAAATCCGGCGTAAAAAGATAAGCCGGTCCGCGGGGGGCTATTACAAGAAACTCGCTCATTTGGCCGAAGGTTGTAATTTCAGTACAAAGAAGACTTTATAATCCGTTCGTGACCCGGAATCGTAACATCGGCGCAGCGCCCATTTGCATTGCTTATTCATAATTAGTCAAGATATCCGGCGCAGCTATGACATTTTTAAATTTTTTAGGTCAGCCCAGATATCATGCGGGGCTCCCCCGCTCGGGTTTCAGATCGAACTCCGATAATACTTCGCCGCCGATCCAGCCTTCAGCCGTCCGTTCTGATTACGTTTAGGCGACCGCCGCGCCTCGCCTCGCCTCGCCGTGCCTCGCGCCGGCCCCCTATGGGCCACGATACGGTCTATTCGTACCGAGTTATCGCCCGTGGGAGGCGATCTCCCGGTCAGACGCCCGAAAGATAAATTAATTTGCATCGAACTGACCCATTTTTTCGGCCAGGTCCTGGCGTGACTGCCGCAGATTACGGTATTGAAGGTTACACTATAGACGTATCCTTGTTTTCCGGCTGAAACCGGGTGAACAGCGGGGGGAGGTTGAAAGCCCATAAAAATCCACTCGGTTGTGTTTAAGCGAACAATCTCGAGCCGGCCGACAGGGGGAAAATTTTTATAGGGCGTTCTGGGATTGATGGTTCCAGTTCTTAAGGGCACTCGATAAACCTACGATGGTTTATTTCGACCGTCCCGTTTCGACGATTTAATTGCCTGATTGCCGCTTGGATATATAGAAATGGCGCAAGAATTATGACGAATTTAAATGCCTGCTGCATTTAACGCGCACGGCTACCGCCGCCGTCGCCGCCGTTGCTGCATAATAAGAGCGAGAAGCCAAGAAATAATTCAGACAGCTATTCGAAGTTGTACAATAGGGTAGGTTTAGGTATTATTGCGGTTTCTCAATGGAAGCGAAGTTTGATAGAGAAAAACAGAATCGAACCCTTCACGACTCTATGAAGTGACAACAATATTTTCAAAATAATTGGACCTCTGAAAATACAAGCAGCTTTCAGCCCTTGCAAGGCGAGGACGAGGGTCAATTTTGACCCGGAGTATTTGATTCGGTCATTCTTAATTATATTATCTTTATTATCTGAAGGGGGGGATGAAGTTTGTATATATGCAAATTTTTGCGTAATTTTGGGAAGCTTATGAAAACGTCCAGTCTTATATTTTATTTCTTTTATATTTTGGTTATTACTGACAAACCGTTCATTTTAGCCAGATTTTTAGAGAGAGTAATGATTGTGTTCACGAACCAGAATTTATCCTGGAAATGAATTCTCTACTAGCCATAGTAACTGATCCATATTTTTTTCATTGCTAGGAAAGCTTAATTAGAGCAATAATCAATACTAATATTATAATACTAATTGAGAAGTAATGAACCCTCACTTACAGTTTCATTTTCTCGGAAAATGAATTCTACTAGTCACAGTAACTGGTCCCACTAGGTCGACAGCAAAATTTTGGACCAGTTACTGAGTCTAGTAGAATTCATTTTCCGGATTTTTGGGATATGCCTGGAAATCCATCCTACTAGTCTCAGTAACTGGTCCACTTAGGTGGACAGCAAAATTTTGGACCAGTTACTGTGACTAGTAGAATTCATTTTCCGAAAAAATGAAACTGCATCATAGGTCGCTTTTTTAAGGAAGGTATGCTTACTCAATCTAAAAATACCGCTAGAATTAACAATTTATTATCAGTTACCAAAATATAAGCCTTTCAATCAGCGTCAGCGTTCGGCGTTCATCGTTACAGGTATTTCATAAAACTCGACGCTTCGGGATAATATCAAGAGTCGATAACTGAATTAATTGCTGTAACTTGCCATATCATAAATGTCATAAATTATCAATAGTAAACATATACAAAATGATGACACTCATTTTCAGATGATTTTCCTCTCTCGGGTTCGCGGAACCGCCCCGTAGATCGGCACATGTTACCATCGCGAAAACTGTAAACCGAGTCAGGTGTCTCGCTTCTTCATGAAACTTTTACAATCGACAGAAGGAAACTTCTTCCTCCTCGGGAACCACTTCCTCCACATTGTTCGATCTAACGGCACCTACAGCCGAACAAACTTGCTTCCGCCAGTGTTCCTCCCAAGTACACACAGGAACTGTGCCAAAGGGTTTCCTGTCACGATCTCCATATCGAAGCGCGGCCCACAACATTTTACCGCCGCCACTCTCACCCTTTTGCAACAATGTACCGAAACCCTACGATGTAACGATCCCCAAGTAAACTCCCTTGCGAATGACCGTTACGTTCCTTTCAACATGTTCATTTGCTTTTCGTTGCACAACGCTGGACGGCGGACCTTCGTGCAAAATAAAAAGCTTTTCATCTGTTATATCAAACAGACATTAGGGAAAAATATTATTTAGTATTATAGAATATATAATATAATATAATATAATTATAATATAATATAATATAATATAATATAATATAATATAATATAATATAATATAATATAATATAATATAATATAATATAATATAATATAATATAATATAATATAATATAATATAATATAATATAATATAATATAATATAATATAATATAATATAATATAATATAATATAATATAATATAATATAATATAATATAATATAATATAATATAATATAATATAATATAATATAATATAATATAATATAATATAATATAATATAATATAATATAATTATAATATAATGTAATATAATATAATATACTAATATATTATAATAATATATATTACTATACTATACCACGTATTAGAAGAGTATGGAATATATCCTGGAGTCAACTTCAATGAACAAAATGCAATAAATGGGACAGCTAACTACATAACCACGCTTTATAAAAGATGCGTTGATTTTTACAAACTTATTTTTTATATCATACAAGAGAGAGAGAGCAGCCAATTAGAGGTTTTTAAAAGTGAGAACCAAAACAAGTAGTATTTAACCATCCCTCCTCCCCCTTCCAAGTGACACCACTAACATAGCGACCCACAAGCTCTTCCAAAAAAAAAGAAAATAAAGAACAAAATTTGACCTGCACCTCAAAAAAGGTTCGCCATCACCGTCTCAGGACCCACCGCCGGCTACAACATAATTCGCGGCCGCGTCAACGGACCAATTAGGCGACAACGGCGCAGAGTCGGTGAATATCGGGAAAGAAAGGATTGCGCAAGAAGACGGGGCCCGGATCGCCGAAAGTCGTCGAAGCGGAGGTGGCTCGGTTCGCAGGCGGAACGCCGAGCGTTATTCGCAATTAGCTGCGGGGCAGGGTGGTTGCACGTGGTGCGCGGTGCGGCGTGCGGCGTGCGGCGCGGTTCGTTGTGACCGATGCGGCTTCGAGGGGCCCCGGCTGTTAATGCAGAAGAACTCCCAGGTATCGGGGCATCGGGCGACACTCTCCCGGGAGTCTTCGGAAAAGATCTGAGGTCCGACAATGAATACCTATTAAAACGGTGTGAACAATGCCCGGGGCTGGGCCGTGGTTCGGTCTCAGGATCGCGCCGGTAGCAACAAGAGCGCTAAGTAGAGGGCCCGGGCAACCTCTTGTGCCCCGCAGGTGATATACTGCGAGATCCGCGATATCGGGACGTGGCTCGCAGGGCCCGAGGAGAACTGGACAACGCTCTCACCTCTCTCTCTCTCTCTCTCTCTCTCTCTCTCTCTCCCTCTCTCTCTCTCTCTCTCTCTCTCTCTCTCTCTCTCTCTCTGGTCTCTACTCTTTGCGAGCGCCAACGCGCGCACTCTCTGCTCTCCTCGCCGCTCCGCTCCGCACCGCTCCGCATCGCGCCGCGCCGCGCTGCGCTGCGCTCTGCCCTAACCGCTGCCCTGCGCTGTCTCTCGGCCCGAACGCTGTTCGCATTCCTGTTCCCGTTTCGCATTCGCATTCCCGTTCGCACCCGAGACTGCGATCCGGATTCGTGTCCATTACCTTGCATACGCCGCGACCCGCTTGTCGTTCACCCGACCAGGCTCCTCTCGGCAGCCTCCTCTTCGCCTTGCCCGGGGGATTCGATCTCCGAGAGAGAAAGAGAGAGAGAGAAAGAGACTCTGGCTCACGCCCGAGTCAATGGGACTGCGCGAACGTCGATCTGGACGGTCGCCTGCCTCGTTCAGCATCTCTGCAAACAGCTAACTCTCTTTCGCTCCGACGGCGATTCGCGGAGTTTCTTCTTGGTCGAGCTCGGTGCCGGAGACCTCCGGGCCCGTCGGGGGTAGTTAGCTGCTCGCCGCCGTGAAGATTAGCGGGCTTATTTCATAATCGTTGGTCCACTAATCTCGTTGTAATTGCGGATCCTTTTTTCTCTTTTCTTTCTTTCTTTCTTCACCGGATTCTCGTGTTCCGCGGAAACGTACGGCCGGCATCTCGGTGTTTAGGCTAGCCATCCGTGAGGCCGAGTCCCGATATAGCTGGCTCTCTCTACAGAAGCTTTCTTAATTAGCCCGCTGATACTTATGCTAAGTTCTCGTGGATTATCGTGCACGATAAGTCGTTCTTGTAAAGATTACCGGGAACCAGGATAGAACGAATAATTATGCTTTCATTAAAGAATTGATATTATCTGCGCACCTTTTACCATATTATGTGTAAGTTTTGTAAAGCCCTTCCGCGGTTAGCATCCTTGTTCGTTCCAACGTAAATACTCGAACGGCAAAACGCTTCCTCATCGGCGCTTCATTATCATGGATACGCGGTTTCCGTGAACACAGAACTGGCACGGTCTACGGACCTTCCTCGCCGTTAATTCGCAACCGCGAGCCAATTCTGTTTGCCTCTCGCTGCTATACCGATGGGTTCGATTATCGTCAGACAGCATGTGAGGGGCGTGCGCGGGCCGGCCGAGCCGCATTCAACCACTGGAACAATATGCTTCGGGAAAAATGGCCTTCGGCGAGAATTACGGAAACGGGTCTCGCTCTTAGGCTCTTAGACGCGGGATTGGCGTTCAAGCGGGGAGACTCGCGCGATGCGTTCGAACGGGAGGCGGTGTTTGACATTTTTTTTTTGGAACGTCAGACCTTGGTGATACTTATCGCCACTCGGCAGATGTGTTCTTTGACACTTCAGGATACGAAATGTTTTTTTTTTTTTTAGTTAGGTTTTATTGACTTTTAACGAAGCGGCGCGTGTTATTAATCGCGGACCTCGCAGGCGATGGCGTGCGGAATAACGTTTTCTTCCTTCGATTTAGAACGAATAATCGAGTACGTTCTCTTCGTGATAGTATTACGCATCGTATTGGATAAAGCGTTTCTTAAAAAATGCAGAATTGTCGGAGATACGCGGCATTGAACGCATAAGAGATGATTTTTCCCATAAGTTTATAAATTAATCCTTCGCACTGCGCTTTCTTTCAGAGCTAAGCTTTTTCTTCGTCGCTGATAAATTCCTATATAAAAAGGCAAATTTATGTTCGCTAATCTTCGCTGTAATATTTAAATATTGATAATGAAAAAATCAAATTTTATTTCGATTCAAAGGAAGCACGTAACGTAATCGAGATTTTGGAAATTCTGATCAAAGTTTTCGCAACAAGTCTGACAGGATATAATTTAATATACGATTTAATTATGCGATATAGTTTAAATAATTATCATTACGAAGTATGTTAGTTCATGCGCCGCGTGATATTATCACGAAGAAAACGTCGTTCGATTCTCCGTTCTAATTATTAAAAATGTTAAAAAAATGTTAGTCTGCACGCCATCGTCTGGAAAGTCCGCGAGGAATAACATAAATGATTTCATTAAAAGTCGACAAAATGCAACGACAAAAAAGAACATTTGCACCTTGAAACGTCAAAGAACACACGTGCCAAGTGGCGACAGATATCATCAAGACCTAACGTCGCAAAAAAATTGCCAAACATCGCCTCCCGTTCGAACGTTTCGCGCGAGTCTTCGCTCGCGAGACGAACGTGGCGTTGAATTAACAGAAAAAGTCCGAGACAATTAAGAAAATCGTGTGCTCGTTCGAAGGAAAAGATCCGCAGCGGGACAATCGGACCCGAGGCTAGCGAAGGAAGAGGCATTCAGGACACACCGGGCATTATCAGAGTTTCCGCGGCGGTGGGTTGGGCGGCGGACGTTGGCAGAGGGCGGGGAGGAGGAGGGAGGGCGAAGGCGGGGGTGGCAGCGATCGTTCGTGGCCAGGTTCGCAGTACTTAGCGGCGTTAAATCGATAAAAGTGTAGAAGCCGCATTACGAGGGTTTCGTGTGGGCACACTTAGAGGCCGCGCACGTTCGTCGTGAGATTGGAGTTGCAGAAGGCAACTTCTCCAGACCGGGGGAGGAAGATAATGGACGAGAGAAAGAGGAACGTCTGCCCATTATTCCGCAGCGATTCTTCGATTGGCCCCACCTGATTGCGATTGCAGATGAGATTGCACACCCGCGGCGCGCAGGCTACGCTGCCGGTGCACAGTTGCATAATTCTGCCCCGTTCCCCGCAAATTTTTCGCGATGGATGCTCCTCGACAAAAATTGCAGCTCCGTTTAAAACGAGCCGTCTAGTTTCCACGAGCTCGTTCCTAGAGGCCCCGGAGCCCGGAAAAAGAAACCCGTGTCCCCCTACGCTCCGCTATGTAAATTAATTAGCCTCTCGGTAAACGCGCTGATTTTTCAAGCGGGCACGTGGTGCGTCCTCGCCTCCGGTTACTCAGCAGAAAGAAGAAGAAGAAGAAGAAGTAGTAGTAGAAGAAGAAGAAGAAGAAGAAGACGGGGACGACGACGACGACGACGACGACGACGAAAACGACGACGAAGAGGAGAGAAGAAAAGGAGGAGAACGAAGGTGCAGAAGATTCAGATAGCGGATCGTGGGGGTTGCACCTCTTTCGCTTTTTTACTGACGCTTACCGTTCCTCTCCCGCGCTTTGCCAGGCCCCCATAAAAGGTCCAAACCGACGAGTCCCGGTAATTAACCTCCTCCGCGTCGATCCCATTGCTCTGCCCCGTGCCTTCCGATTTTACACCTCAGAATTCCATTTTCCACGAGCAAATACGGCAATGTCTCTCTAATTGACGCGCTCAGATTGAAAATGGACAGAAATGGACAATTTGGGAAGCGGAAATACGATTATTCGAGCCTTGTGGCTCGATGGTCAACAATTACAAAAACGAGCCGCAATGGTCAAATAATCGTGTCTCTTTTCCCCAAATTGTAACATTTTTCTATACAAATTAAAGAACAATTCCACAAAATTTACTGTATTTTTGAAGAAAAGATACGAGCGACTCGTTTATGTATTTACCGATTGTCCACAATTAGGAAAACGAGCCGCAAGGCTCGAATAATCGAGGAAAAAATAAAGTATCTCTTCTTCCCAAATTGTCCATTTTCGTGGACAATTTGAGCGTCAGTAAGGGAGACATTACCGTAGCCCGCGATTTCGTAAACCTTCGCAATCTTTTCGTCACTTTTCCTGCACGAGTTCCAGAATCCTTCGGTCTGCCAATAATGTTAAAAATTCTACGACGATTTGCAACAACAATTTGCAAGGCTAATAGCTTACGAGAGGGATCAGAGGGATCGCCGGAAACGAGGGTTAGGTATTTCTAGAAATGACCACGGTTTTTCTCGTACAATTTCCTGCTGGATGAACATCGCCGCATTTCCCGCGTTTCCTCGCCCGTTTCAAGGGCGTCCGCGCGGCGATTTTTCGCCGGACGAGGGCCCCGTCAGCGTTGTTTTTTTTTCTTCTTTCGATCCGCGGCGGCGCGGTTTATGCCATTAGGCGAAATGCGCGCGGCGCGATGGCGCGCGCGACAGGAAGAGGAAAGACGGATAAGCCGGTTGATGAAAATGTTAGTCGAGGGCATTAATAATCCGCGCGGACTAATTACTGGCCGCGCGAGGGCATCAAATGCTCATTACACAATTCGTCACCCTCCGACACCTTAATCGAAATCCGCCGGTCGCGCGACGACTAATGGCGCAGCACTTTTCATCGTTGAATCTGCCGCTTTGGAGCGCTTTCGTCGGGACTGCTCCGGCCGCGAGGGTAAAAAAAAAAGAAAAAGAAAACGAGACGTCGCCGAAGCGAAATATCAATTTGTATTTCGTCGATCCGCGGACAGGGAGGGAAAGGGAGAGGGAGACCGCGGGGCTCTCCGTTTCGTCGGCCAATTGGATCCGAAACGGGCAAACGGGGACGCGGTTCCTCCCGGCGCGGCGCACCTTGTTGTAGTTAGCGTACCTTGTAAACGCGTACCATGGACGTTGATGAAGAGATATACATCGATACAGTTACCTTCTCATCATTACGACTCATTTACATTTTTCATTTCGATCTGACACCTGGCGGGGAGCTGCTCGCCGTGACGAGGGGCGCGAGGAAGAAAGCGAGAGACCGTCGTGACGAAGACAGAGAAAAAGAGAGAGAGAGAGAGAGAGAAAGAGAGACCGCAGACGGGAGCGACGATGACAACGAACGTCCAGGGAAGACAGAGAGGTCTCCGGAGTCGCATAATGAAGGCCCCGAGCCGGAGTTATGGGGATAACGCGTGTAGAAACGCTTCCGGAAAAGAGGAACACGCTGCGGAGCGATTAAAGCTGAAAATTGAAAAGTCTCCGGTGGAAGGGCGGGAACGAGGCCGCGAACAGCGCAAGGAACGAATACAAATGAAGTCTGCGCTACTTGGTCGAGGCTTCGAGCTCGCATAATGCGAAGGGAAGCGCGCGACGGGAGCAGAGATCGAAGAAGCGATGCTGTCGAAGTCGAATTTTCGGGCTGGATTTTCTGGAAAGCGGAGAGCTAGAGGCAACGAATCGGTTCGGAGGGCGATGCAGAAGCGAGAAGGAGGCGAGCCGACGAAGGAGGAGAAGATTCGAGGCGATAAAGAGGTAAAAACGGAGCGGGGCAAGAAAGGGGGTAAGGATACAGGAAGCGGGACGGTAAAAAGACGAAGAGGAGCCGACGGAATAAGACACAAAGGCAGCCTCGTGGCTGATGGAACGAAGATGGTGCCGGGTCCGAGGGTCGACGCCGGGAGCGGGAGGGGGGAGGGGAGAGGGCAAACGGCGAAAGGAACGAAGGGAATTGGAGCAAGCGGTAAAGAAAGATTGACAGAACGGAGCCCGGTATGCGACCGGCCGTGGCAAGAGGGAGAAAATCAACGAGACGGATCTCGCCGGGCCGGTAGCAAGAACCGGAAGCCGCCGGCCGGATTATGGAAGATCGCGAATCGATTAAATTCGTCGGCGGCGAGCCGCGTTACCAACCGGTACAATTATTTAATTTCGCCGATTATCTCCGACCGAGTTCATTTTTCATGTCATTATCGCGATGCGGCTCGGCCTTTATGGTTTCCCTTCGGCGAGGCGTGGCGAGACGAGGCGAGGCGAGGCGAGGCAAAGCGAGGGGCACCGAGTGATCGCGTATGAAGTCATCAGCCCCGGGGCGACGATTCCAGGCCCCGGCCCCGCGGCCGCACCGAGAACTCTCTTTGAAAAGTGATTTCCATTCCGGTTGTCCCGTGCCGCGATAACCTCCTTTTATTTTTATAGACACGCGAATGGCCTGCTCCGGGCTTCCATTGACCCTGGCACGGGCCCCCGTGCTGCCGCGACGTCGATCCAGGATCAATTACCGTGCTCGCGTTCTCGCCGACGAAACGGTCGAGTCGAAACAGTCTCGGGAAAAATTGTTTGCTAGATAGAAAGCGAAAGAAGAGAGGAGATTGGGAGATCGAAAGATCTTTCGTCATTTATGGGACTTATTTTTGACAATTTATTTCCGTCGAGTCGAAACAGTCTCGGGAAAAATTGTTTGCCAATTCGAAAGCGACAGAAGAGAGGAGATTGGGAGATCGAGCGATCTTTTGCCATTTATGGGACTTATTTCTGACAATTTATTTCCGTTGAGTCGAAACAGTTTCAGGAAAAATTGTTTGCCAATTCGAAAGCGAAAGAAAAAAGAAAATCGAGAAATCGAGAGATCTTTCGCCATTTGAAACGAATAAAATGCAGAAAGCAGAAAAATAAATAAAAAAGAAAACAAAATAAATGCGCGATAAAGAAACGAAAGTTACCCTCCGTTTGCTCCATTCGTCAAGAATTCGAATCTCGGGAAATCTCGAACGCTGGCGGAACACAAAAGGATCAGGCTATAAGCCTTTAGGACTAGATCGCGTGATTTCGCGTGTCCGATGAACGGGCACGGGCCCATTATCCGGATCTTTTTCATCCACGGAGATCGTCCGCGATCGGTCTCGCGATCGGCTCGTGGCCGAGAGATCGAGATACCGAAAAAGTTCGTTGGGACTTGGGACATCTGCCGCGACACCCATCAAGCCCTTCCGATCAAATGACGCGGCCGCTGCATTTTTCTGATAGGGCCGCCTCCGTTCACGGAAGGAATGGCACGCGTGCGATCGGTATCGCGGTTTCGTACGGCCGGCAGTCGGTCCTCCTTTTCGGACGGGCAACATCCGATTTGCCTTTAATCGGTTCGACACCGAGCGGCACGGGCCGGACTCGGCCACGGGGACCGGACACGCGATAACTATCGCTCATTAACGTCATTATTAAAAATGCGGCAATTAGACCGGGGCGAATATCGACTTATATGGGCCGGGGGGGAACTCGTGCGTCGTTTTTCGATCGGCCGAACACCTTTCTCGATTCCCTGCTCGTCTTTCCACCGGCCGGCGCGGAGACGGAATATCGCTTCGTTAGCCACGAAGGACACTATCGAGCAACGTGGATTTTTTTCGGGGCCCGTACCAACGACACGCTTCGCAAGCTCGGGCCCACGTTATTACCTATTTAAACGATTTTCTTTTCGACCTGCCAATTTGTTGGCGTTCATTAGGCTACTTGCGTCTTCGAGACGCTCGCTCGTCGCTCGTCGTCAGCTGTCAATCGATTTTTGGGGCCAGCGACCGCGTTATTAGTCTACACGAGTCTCGCTTTCGGAAATAGTTGATGCACGATTTATCCGTCGACGGGGACGTGTACTTTTCTTGTTAGAAGCACGGAAATGCAAGTTTTGAGACGGCGGAACTTGTAATTGTGCGAGTGCTTTTGCTTTCGAGGATTTCATGGTAGCAATAGGATCTGGTTTGCGCATTTTTTAGCTTGTTTCGTCAAGATCAATCCGTTTACTAACGAGTCCCGCTTTCGGAAATAGTTGATGCACGATTTATGCGACGACGGGGACGTGTACTTTTCTTGTTAGACGCACGGAAATGCTACTTTTGAGACGGCGGAACTTGTAATTGTGCGAGTGCTTTTGCTCTCGAGGATTTCATGGTAGCAATAGGATCTGGTTTGCGCATTTTTTAGCTTGATTCGTCGAGATCAATCCGTTTATTAGGCTTAATAGGAATAATTAGACTGTGCATCTACGTGTAGAATAATTTTTTTATTTATTTATATATTTATTTAGTAGCACTTAAATACAACTCCTCGAGTGAGGATCTACAGTAAAGTCAGATCCAGTTTAAAAACAGAACAGATTCGCAGCCAAATTGATTTTGGCAAAGCTAAAAAATGATTCGTATTTATTTCATTTTATTTTAATGCACTATCCATAGAGTTTTGGATATAGTGTAAATTTTCCCCAATTTTTCTCTAGCTTGTAAACAAAAATCGACAATTTGGGAAGCGGAAATATGATTATTCGAGCTTTTGCATCTCGTATTTATAATTGTTGACAGTCGGCAAATATATAAACGAGTATCTCTTCTTCCAAAATTGTGCATATTTCTTTACAAGCCTAAAGAAAATCAGGGAGTTGAAAAGTGACATAGAACTTGGCCAAGTTCTAGGATCGAACGTTCCAGCCTGCGTTCTGTTGCGTTGGAAAAAAAATGCAGGAAACGGGTGCTTCGTTTGTCTCAGTTTTACGGCCGCTTACACGGCGCTTGTAACAATATGATTTTTATTGCTATCAGCGATGGTCACGCGAAAGGAAACGGACGCGGGGTAACGTGGCCCCGCGCGTACACCAGACAGGATAATTCAACGGAACGATTAACCGGTTGGATAATCGAACGTAAGAATAATCACAGTTCTCTGGTGTCTGCGGTTCGTCGTAAAGATCCGTATCTTCCGCGGGAACTTTTCAGAAGGGGCCCGCGATAATGGATTATGATGGATACGCGAGCGCCCGGAGCCGAGTAGTGCTAGATGCTGAAATCTGATTAAGATGGAACTGGAGGAAAGTGTAATTTGAGATTGAATTGGAATAATAACGCCGTTGCGTGCGAGAGATGTATAAAGACGTCGTTCCTCTCTGTTGCGCCCCGTTTTCGGATTTTTCGTAACCGAGCTACGGCTTTAATTGGCAGCCGTGTTCCGACGATCGAATTTTCGCGCGATCGGAACTCGAAGCGAATCGAGCACCTCGGCTTTCAATGCGATCCGAGTGCAATCAATTCTCCCTAATTCGCGGCAGTCGCGAGATTCAAATAATAAAAATATCTCCTTCAAATATCTCCTTTTTCCAAATTGTTCATTTTTGTGCACGATCTGAGCGCGAATTACGGAGAATTTACTATACTCGACGGAGGTCAGAGTCGAAAAAACGGACGTAAATCGTGTTTCCTGGTTTTTCCAAGTTGAAAATAATGATAGATCTTCATTTTTATTCCATTAGCGAAACAAAGAGATACAATCGACGTCCATTGATTCGACGCTCTTGCGACTCCGGCCTAATAACTCGAAAAAAGAAGAACGGTGCAAAGCGTGCAGTCGATAAATGCATCGGATAAAAGCGTGCAGTTTGAAATCGAATTCCTACGGCGGCGATCAAATAAACGAACTGCTCGCTTCTATCCGAGCGACTCGGTTTCTTTCGATTATTCGGATCCGTTCGAGCAACTCGGTTTCATTCGAGCATTCGGTTTAACCCCTTAACTTGTACGCTCGAGTTAATTCGAGCGCGCTAAACAGGCCAAACTGTGCACACTCGAGATAATTCGGGCGGCTTTGTATCTTATGCTGCTATAATTTTTCACGCTCGAATATAATCGAGAACTGAAAATAACAATGCGAAAGCAAAGAAAAAAAATCGTTTTATTGATATTTATCATTTACATGGGATTGTAAGCTATAACACTTATCTATTCGAGAATAAAATATAGCCTTTTTCCATGGAACAAAAGCGCAGTATATCAAAATTCTCCACCAAAAGAAAGGTTGAACCAGGGGCGGCAACAAATGGAAACCTCTGAGGATGTGGATTTGGTTGTATATTGCTTATCTACTTCCAATCAACGGCTATATCTTCTTCTGAACTATCTCCAGAATCACTATTATACTTATCACTTTCTTCTGAGCCGCTTTCCGACAGCGTATTCATATTCAGATTTTGATTCGCAAAAATCCAAGTTCAAAATCCAAAATCAAAATAAAAATTTTGATTATTTTTGTATTTTAAAAATCTTTTGCCCAAGACAATGTTCTAAATTGTGTCTTTTTACATAAAAAAAAATTGATTTTTTTGGCCGGTTTTTTTCAAGAAAACTGTGCGTTAAGGGGTTAACCGATCATTCGAATCGATAAAATCGGTAAAATCGCTAAAAAAGTATCGCTTTTTCGAATCGAGTAAAATTCAATCCACTGTCTCCCAATTTTCGCGCGTCCCCGTGATCGAAAAAATCATGGAAAACGCGGAAACAGCTAAGGGAGCTCGGAAACCGGTTCTTCGAAGTCGAAGGAGTCCCGTACGCGAGAATTTACCAGCCTGCCCTGGAAGCGACGCGAAGTGCATCGCGCCGCGTTTAGAGATCGAAGAACAGTTGCTTGGACCAGTTTCCCGATGCATTTCCCATCGGCGAATTGGCGAATTTCGAACGGGGGTCTCTCTCGATCGAGGCGTTTCGCTCGGCGATCGATCGGTCGAACGTGATTGTAGTCGAGCGGACAGGTGCTCGGAGGCGCTGCGCGAAAAGTGGCCACGCCGGTTCACGTGGCAATCGATTTTCCTACCACCTTTGATGATCCCGTCCGATTGCGACCGACGTTCAGCCGCCCGCAGTGATGTATACAGCCTTTAAGCCCGTAACCTGTCCACAGACCGTTTCGTTTCGCCTGTGTTCGCGCCGTTCGGGACCTGGACTTCGCGCCGCCATCTGCGTCCTCGTCATACACCTCGTAAACGCTCCGCGCCGGCCGCGTCGCGTCGGAACCAGCCGGGCAGGTGGATGTCAATTTAAATCTTTTTCCACGATTTTGGCTACGGACGCGGCGCTCCGCTCCGCCGATCCTCCCGATACTACAGGGTGTCCCGAAAATGTCTCGCAATCCGAAAGTGGCGGGTTCCTCGGGTCATTCGAAGCAACTTTCTCCTTTACAAAAATTTTCTCCGAGGCACCGTTAACGAGTTATTAACGAAAAGCAGTGACCAATGAGAGGCGAGCTCGGCTGGCGCGAGGCGACCGAGCCAATGAGCGGAACTGGGCTTCGTGCGCTGGTCGGCTGGGCCGCCTCGCGTCAGCCGTACTCGATTCTTATTGGTCACTGTTTTTCGTTAATAACTCGTTAACGGTGCATCGGAGAACATTTTTTTAAGCATACTAGGTGATGTACAGAGTGTCCCAAAAGTTACTAAAAATCGGAAAATCGATTCCTGAGATCATTTGAAGTAACTTTTTCCTTAGCGAAAATGCAATCCGCGGCTTCGTTTACGAGTTATTAACGATAAACAGTGACCAATGAGAGGCGAGCTCGGCTGGCGCGAGCCGGCCGCCGAGCCAATAAGTGCAACTGGCCTTTGTCCGCTCGTTGGCGCGGCCATCACGCGTCAGCTGATCTCGCCTCTCATTGGTCACTGTTTTTCTTTAATAACTCGTTAACGGTGCCTCGGAGAACATTTTTGTAAAGGAAGAAGCTGCTTCAAACGATCCGAGGAATCCGCCTTTTCCATATTGCGAGACATTTTTTGGACACCCTGTATAATCGAGCTACGAATGTAACTGATTTCTATCGAGCCCGCAATTTGCTCCGCCGGCACAGCCTGTGCCCGACGAAACGGTCTCGTTAACTCTGTCGGGGACGTTTGCTCGAGATCGTAATCGATTCGCTCGAATCTTCGGGGCTTTTATATTTCGAAATTCGCCGCCTCGCTCGAATCTTCCGCGGAGGATCTTGTAGGAAAAGAAAGCCGGTCTTGACGAGCGTACCGAGGGTACATTAAGATTCAATTTGCCAGCAACTTCGCGGAAAAGACCTAGGAGAGAGATAAGGGGATCTTCCTTCGGTGGACCGAGATCCGGAGTGCATACTTCGCGGCTGGATCTACGACACGGTGTTATGTGCGTACATGATGAATGGCGCGCGCTGGGCGAAGAGTAGCGAGATATTATCTGATCGGATTCTCGCGGGACTATTTGTCCCGCGCGCTCGTTCCCTCCGACTTCTGTGAGATCCAGAAAAACGATACAACGTCTTTAGTATTCCGGAACAATTAAACACGGTTACAAATAATTGACGACCGCCCGGCGAACGCTGAAAGGAGAGCGCCGCGATCTCATCTTGATCGTTTTCCCGCGAGTCCGTTTGTCCCTCGAACTTCGCGGAACACGAGGGTGGTCCCGGAAGTACCCGACCTGACAGAGAAAACGCGAGAAATTTGGGAAGAAATATTCTTTATTTTTCAACAGAATCTCCTTTCAGCTGGATACACTTTTCCCAGGTATGACCTATGTTTACATAACATTTTTTTCTTCCTTTGTGCCATAGAATACACTGACAAAGTTTGAACATGAAAACCTGGGACACCCTGTATACCTCAGACGGGGTGCTTCTGGGACCACCCTCGTATCTGGAAGCATCCGCGGACAGATACGCTCCGAAATTCTGGCACGCTCGACAAGTGCGTAGAGTATCAAGATCTCGTGCTAATGGATTTTTAATTTCAAGCTCGCGGAAAGCGACGTGCCGAAAGGAGAGCCCCGGACGGGACTTCAGCGAGAGTCTCTCGCGGCGGTCTCGGGGCTGTTAATGCGCAATTAGTATGCACGCCGAGCCGGGGATACGCGTTTCCCAAGAGCGTCGAAGCTGCATCCGGTGCGCTCGAGGGTCTCCGGCCATCAGCGAAGCCCGCCGAAAGCTGCTCCCGTGACACCGAAACATATATGATCCACGGAAATTAGCGACCGATACGCGATGCCTCGCGTTCGCCCCTTGCGCCGCTCGATCCTGAACCCCGATAACGCCGGCGTAAGGGTGTTATTAGCTGAAAAATACGAGGAACACCGGCGACCATCGAGCACCGTTTTTATGGGGGAAACGGAATCATAATTGCGAGAGTTTACCCGTAATGCTGGCAATCATTCTAATTAAGGACAGCCAAACCCCTCGATCTCGAGGTTACAGACCGTTCCGACGCTAATTGGTTCATTTTGTACCTTACCGTCGAGGACGTCTCGTCGCATCGACGCGTCTTCGCCGGCGTTGACCGATCGCCTAGCCTCGGGTGCCGTGGGAGACGTCGGCTGCGTCCTCTCGAGCTTTCGGGGTGACGGCGTGGGTGTCGGACTCTCGCCAAGAGGTTCCAGAGGAACGCTCCATACCCAATCGCGGTGGAAATATCTCGGGACCAGTGATCCGACGGAACATAATGTCTCCGATAAAAATTAGCTCTAAGATCCAGTGCAGATTCCAGATGGAACAATCGTTGCATCTGGATGTCGAACACGGCCGCCGAGTCTCTGATTTTCCAAGCGACCGTGCCAAAACAATCTGATCGAATTATTTTTGCACGAATCCAGCTTCCCGATAGAAATTTGCATAAACGCTCGCGGCCGGCAGATAAGAGACAGCCGGCGCTATGAGCTTAGGATTGACTTCTCCGGCGGAACATGGCCACCCTGGGACTTTTTTCCCCGCGGAAAGGATTGTTCGATTTTTTTGCGGGATCGGAGACGATCGATTGGTATCGGTGAAATACGGACCGTGTTCCGTTTCCCGGTCACGTCAGCCGCGCGCCGCGCCGCGCCGCGTTGCGCGAGCGGAAAAATTTTCGCCAACCGTGTACCTCCGCTTCGCAGCTGGATTTTCATATAAAAAATATATTCAGAACTCTCATGGTCGGTGAGCGCGTGCCCGAGAAGATCGCTATCCGGGGCCGGCCGCTGGTTCTCGAGCATGCTAACGGCTAACGGGCAACGGGTTCGTTAAAAAAATAAAGAACCCGAACGATTTCTCTACCCTGTGTCGAGGCTGTTCCGGGCGCGAGCCGTTCTCCGATCGGTCCGATTTCCGGTTTTTCGGAGAACTCGTGTTTGGCTCGTCGCGACGGTCGTCTGAGATCCTCTGCGATCAACGTGGATCGCTGGGAAATTTTAATTGCAGTCATTTCTCCCGGAAATGACAAATTTTTCGGGTTGCTGTGAATTTCTCTGTGCTAGACCTACGCCTATGTGAGTTAGTGCTACGTCGATGCTAAAGGTCGATGAAGTTTTCCGAAGAAATGATATGTTTGGGTGTGAAACAGGTAAGAAAAACCGCATGAATAAAGAGTATAGTAATTTCTCTCTAATTTGCGCTCAGATTGCACATGAAAATGCACAATTTCGACGATTATTCGATCCTTGCGGCACGTTTTTATAGTTACCGATTGTCAACGACTATAAAAACGAGACGTAAGGGTCGAATAATTGTATCTACTGTTCCCAAATTGTCCATTTTTGTGCGCGATCTGAGCGGGAATTAGGGAGAAATTAACTGTACTAGGTATGTGACCGTCGAATCGTGGCATGTGGCCTGTGAATTTCCTTCGAATCATGGCACGTGGCCTCAGAAGTGCCTTCCAATTGCCTCCAAATTGCTTCCGAATTGCCTCCGAATTGTCTCCGAATTTCCTCCAAATTGCCTTCGAATCGTGTCACGTGGCCTTCTAATTGCCTTCAAATCGTGTCATGTGACCTCCGAATTGCCTTCGAATCGTGTCACGTGGCCTCCGAATTGCCTTCGAATCTTGGCAAAAAATTAGAAATAAAAAAATTTAGTCATTTTTTTGCCGACTGCCTCGAGTTTCTATGAAAATGAGCCGCGAGGCTCGAAGAATCGCGACTTAGTATTCTCAGATCAGCCGATTTCATTCCTGATCTCTGAACATTTCTAGGAAAGATTACTATACAATAGAGACTCTCTTATCCGAACATTTGTTCTATTTAGTATCTCGATACTAAAACATTCTATTATCTAAAACTTTCATTCAATTTCTCTGTTAGGCGATTATGTATCTAAATAATACAACAATATTACAATATTATTGTTAGTTCGTTTGGATACCAGGATATTGCGAATATAAATGTTCAAATAAGAGAGTCTCTCTATTGTAGTTCGAATGAAATTGTCCGATCCTCGATGAAAAACGTGCGATGCCATTACGGCGGCAGCTGCGTAACGAGAGCGTTCGGTAGCACAGCCATTTTGGAGAACGGATGAAGAAGTCTGAATATGGAAAACGGAAATAAATGTCTCGATGAGTGAAAAGTTGCATGAATAAAATAGTTCGAGTATTCTGAGCGAAACAGGCAATTAAATAGCAGCCAGCGCACATAAATTATTCAGTGGATGATTCGCCATTTTGAAGGATGAGTGAAAGGGGATCAAGATGGAAGATGGAAACGATTGTACGATCAAACGGCAACAATTGTGCGCTGGGATGTACGGATCGAATTACTTTTACATTGCCGGAGAGCGTTCGATGTCGCCATGTTGCTGAACGATTTAAAGAAGAATGGAACGAGAAGAATAAAAGGGGGAAGGTGCGTGAACGATTCTATAGTATAATAGGGGAGAACTGCCATGAATTTGATACATATTGAATGGGACATTACCATTACTATCATTATCTTAGAAATGATCACTTTTGTATATTATACATATTATATGTACACACATATATATAATATATTATATAATAGTATATATTAATATATATATATATATATATATATATATATATATATATATATATATATATATATATATATAATATATTATATAATAATATATATTAATATATATATTATATATATTATATTATTATGCATATACATATATATTAAGTAAATGGTTAAATGAAACATGCAGCACAAAAAATGCTCCAAACTATTTTTGCTTATTGTATCATTAATTTCTAGAATATTCAGGATTTTATATATCATTAAAATTTAGGATATCTTAAGATTATTTTCAAGATATTTCTATCCAGAAATTTTTGTTTCTTTCGTTCAGTTTATTTGCATTGGAAGGATTATTTCTTGTCATAAAATACCTAAAATATGATATTAACCAACGATGCAAAGAAAGATTTATGTAATTTAAGGTCATTACATAATGATATATACGTACAGTAATGTCTCCCTTATTGACGCTTAGATTGCGCACAAAAATGGACAATTTGGGAAGAGGAGATACGATTAAATCGAGTCTTGCGTCTCGTTTCACAATTACGAATTATCGACAACAATAAAAACGAGATTTAAGGCTTGAATAATCGTATGTCCTCTTCCCAAATCGTCCAATTTCGTGCACAATCTGAGCGTCAATTAGAGAGACATTACTGTACTTATAATCAACAAGGAAACCGTAACAATAAGATTAATACCAAAATTACTTTATTTTGTTACACTGTCCCATTCACGAACACGCCTGTCCCATTCAATCGACCGAAATGCATTCAATCAAAAAATGCACTTGCCAAAGAAATGAAAATAGAAAACAAGTAAACTTAGTCGGAACTCATTGGCACCCAATACCACTCATTAGCAAAACTCACAATGCACTCATATAGTAAAAAAACCGATCTCTCGAATGTTCCAAGCTATAATCAGATAGTACGTTTAGTTTCTTTTGATCTCGTCCCAGTTCTCCCCGGCATACAGTCGTCATCGTGAAGAGGTATGCGGCTCGATTACGGAATTAAACGAGCGCGAGTATCGGTTTCCTATCGCAGCGTCGATTCGCTTCCGCGAAAAGATCCCGGCGGCGGTCTCCGGTAAACGGTAGCATGCACGGAATACATTTTCATTAACATGTTCAGGAAAAAGAGGCTAGTTGCGCGTAATTACAGAGAGCAATGGGAGAAAAACGAGCAGATTCGCCCGGAGAATCCCTTTAACAAGAGGAGCCTGCCATCCGTGGCATCGCGAGCAGCTAAGCCCCTACTCGCGCGAACGTGTACGGAAACCGATTGGAGCGAGAGAGAAAGAAAGAGAGAGAGAGAGAGAGAGAGAGAGAGAGAGCGATAAAAGTGGGGGAGAGAAAGAGCGAGAGAGAGAGAGAGAGAGAGAGAGAGCGTCCTTAATGATGGACGGAGGAAGTGGTCCAAATAGAGACCGGGCTGGTAATATGGACCATCGCTGCGTTTCCGGTTGCACGGCGCGCAGTGTTTACCGTGTAACTGCACGTTGTCGTGCGGCCGAACATTGTTCTTCCTTTTCACGGCACTCTGGCCACGAGGAACGCGTTTTCGATGACGATCCCCGGCACAGAAATCATTCGCTTGATAAAACTCCACAAACGAAACAGTTAAGTCCGCCGATTCGCGCACCGGTTCCCGAAGCTGGCGCGGCCATCTTGGATGCGGAAGCAGCTCGACATCGACGAGACTTCTCGAGCCGGACAATTTAACTGCTGAATCGTCGGTCGTGTGATAAATCAGAGACTGCGACGAGTTTCCAAAAATATTCTTCTTTTTCTTCCGAGTTTGAGATTGAATTTTCGTGTTTGTTACGATATAAAAAAGAAAGAAACGTTGAAACATTCGACCGGAGGAGCGCAGTTGCAACGTTGCATCGGGAACCGCGACGAGTTTCCAAAAATATTCTTCTTCCTAGTTTGAAATTGAATTTTCGCGTTTGTTACGATAAAAAAAAAGAAAGAAACGTTGGAACATTCGACCGGAGGAGCGCAGTTGCAACGTTGCATCGGGCGTTGCGACGAGCGTGTCATAACTTATGGTGATTTTGAGCAACCTCGATGCAGCGGGAAAGCAGGAAACGACGGGAATTTCGCGGCCTGGTGAAATCAATCTCGGTCACTTTGCGATTTCCGTGCGCGGTGTACGCGGGGCGGATTAAAATGGTAATTCTGGTGAAAATTGGCGTTAGGAAGCGAAGAACGGGAAAAGAAAAGAAAAGAAGAAAAAGAACCGAGCGCGAAAAAGCGCGCGCGAACGCGTTTCTTTGATTATCCGAAAGCAAACGCGCTAAAGTTTCAGGAGCGATCGCGATCGTGATCATGATCGCAGGAAACAAGTCACGATTCCGGCCGGCTCGGCACCTAATATTTGTAACGAACTCGGTTCTGCAGCCGCGGCCTAATGAAATTTCCATCGCCACGGTCGAGATGTGCCGGGCGTAACGCTGCGCGGGTTTTCCCTTTTACGATTCGACAACTCTTTTAGTCCGGAAAAGTTTCGTTTACGGTCGGCGGCGGCGGCGGCGGCGGCGGCCGCGCGATCGTGTTTCGCAAAAGCAGAAATAATTGCGTTCGTGTAGCTAAACGCCGGTTATCTGTTTTTACGGTGTGCAATGGAACAGCTTGCTCCAATTAAGGCGCGATATATTTAGCCGCCGTTTGTTTAATATATTACACGCAGTTTTCCGATGAAAGCGCACCGGCGATCCCGCCGCCATATTGGCAGTGATTGATCGTTGAAATCGGCCGCGCGCGGTCTCTCTCCCGAGAAAATAACGCGGGGCAACTAAACGGCGCGGCGCGGCGCGGCTCGGCTCGGCGCGCGCGAGCCGCACGGAACGAATCGATTAGAATTGAATATCGTTCGTTTTTTCCCTCGTTCTCCTTTACGGTCGCGTAAACTCTTCGTAGAGCTATCAAACCGCTATAAACTATGCTCGTTAATCACTCGTCCCGGCCGGATCATTCATTCTTTAATTAATTGACGGTGTATCTGGGATCCCCGACGCGCCGCGGCGCCGCGCGCCGCCGGCCTTGCTGACCCAGATTATCCGGAAAATTATAAATAACGCCGACCAGAGAGAGAGAGAGAAAGAGAGAATTCAATTAAAAGCTGCTGGATTCAATTAAACTTTTTAGAGGCGCGTGCTCGCGCGCGCCCGCGATTATTTCAGCGACTCGGCTCGGCTCGACTCGCGGCGCGGCGGTGTTTTCACGGCGAGGCGGAACGCCAGCGTTTAGAAAACCGCGGTAATTAAGCCCGATGCATATATGCAAAACGCCGTAAATTGCCTTTAATGATAGATGTCCGAACTTTCATCGGGCTCTATTTATCCGGACGAAAAATCTGGCCGTGTGTGTCCCGCATCGATGCCGGAATGATCATCATCATCATTATTATCATCATCATCATCATCGTAGCCGGTCTCGATAGAACGCGAGCCGCTGATAATAATTACCAGTTGTTATTACAGTCCAATTCGCTGTTGGGTTACGGATACGCGTCCATTCTAATTACCCGACGCAACGGCTGATTCATATTCATACGCCGCGCCGGTGAAATTTTATGCGCGTGGCGTCTCTCGAGAACTGAACGCGCGGCGCGGCGCGGCTCGGAGCGGAGCGATGCGGCGCGGCGCGGCGTCGGTACCTATCTACTTTATTAGTCAGCGTCGTACACGCTTCCTGTCGCTGCTAATTCACCTATATCAATCCGAGAGTTTTGCGGGGTTATGGCGCAAGGCGAGGAGCCATAATCGCCGGCTCCGATGCGAGCCTTCAACGAAACCAACGAGACTCCGCCGGCTCCGAAGGCTTCAATTAGGCGGCCGTTGAATGGCCAACGCGAATGAACACGTTAAGCACACGTTGCCGGCCACTTAGGCTGCTAAAGAACAACCGGCGGGAAACGAATTCCACGGAATCCGACGAAAAAATCCGCCGAGATCCTCCGGCGCGATTCCGCGAGGATACAATGTTGCGCGAAAAGTCTCAGGCGTTTCGGCGCGAGCCGAAGTCAGGATTTTCTCTTTCTTCGTTACGGACCTCCGAATGGATGCTGTCTGTCCCGATAACGATCTACGGTAATAGGCGAGTCCGTAATTAAACTCGGCGCAACCCCGGCCTCGCGGCAATTAGCGGCCTGCAAGTTCACGTTCTCGAAACGATCCGAACCGTTTCCCAAGATCGGCGCGTCGATAAATCGCCGGCGCAACATCCCCGAATCGGCGGAAACCGGTGTAATCGATAGGCGGCGTAGATTTTCCGAAGATCCGGCGGTCAGCCGATCGATAAATCGGCGCGCTGGCATCCGCAAATCAACGGAAACAGGCGTGCGCATGTGTGTGTGTAATCGAGGCGTCGGAGCTCGCGTCTCCGCGTCTCGGCCATGGAAACGGCGAACGGCCGAAAATGGCCGGAGCCGAGTGAAAACACAGAGTAAACAGCGGCGCAGCTGCCGTAACTCCATCCGTAACCCGAGATAGTATCATCGCGATATAAATATGGCCCCGAGATGCTATCGCCGGTAACGTAGTGTACGCGACGACCTTCTAATTCCTCGCGAGGTATGCGCGCACGTGCACACACGCACCGGCCGCGGCCAACCCGGCCGCAGATATCGAGTGTAACGGTGGTATATTAGCCGAGAATTAACGACCACGGTAATCAGCACTCGGCTCATAGCGTTCGCGGCGTTACACGGCCAAGGTTATTAACACCTCGCCGTCGACCACCCTGAATTTACGCCGGTCCCCGCGTCGATCCCCGCGAGATCCTCGTGTTTCCAGCACTAGCCGCGCACGATCCTGCCCTGGAAAACGGCTGGACTGCTTCTTACCGAGCCGTGCGAGAACGGAAGAAAGCCGTGGATCCACGCGGGAAGTCCATTGACGGATTTCTCAATGAATCCCGCGGCGGCTAAGTCCGCGCGAGAGAAAGCATCCTAGATTCTCATTCGTTCGGCCGTGGAATCAGTCTAAAAAGCACGACGGTCTACTGGCTTGCCAGGAACTGGAGCACAGGCGCTGGAGAAGTCCGAAGTTGGATGTTCATTGATGGATTTCTGAATGGCTCGCGCGTGATCATCGGTTAGGATTTTCGAGTCTCGAGAAGCTCCGACGTAGTTTGAGAAGCGCGTGGATCGGTTGTCTTTGGAATTTCTTGAAGGGATACACGGATGTTCGGAGGTAGATCATTGATGGATTTCTGAATGGCTACCACGTGGTCGTCGGTTGGGATTTTTCAACAGTCACGAATCTCGAACAGCTTCCACACAGTAAGAAGCTCGTGTATTGAGTGTCCTTCCTAAGGTTCGAAGAGATCCAAAAGTTTCGAAGTTAGTAGTCCATTGATGGATTTCTGAATGATTCCCACGTGGTTATCGATTAGGATTTTTCAGCAGTCATGAATCTTGAGCAGCTTCAACACAGTCTAAAAAGCGCGTGGATCTCGCAAAGTTCAAAGAGATCCACGGGAGATGGAACTTAGTCCATTGATGGATGTCTGAATGGCTCCCACGTGGTCACCAGTTAGGATTTTCGAATCTTAAGCAGCTCTGGCGCAGTCAAAAAGCGCTTGAATTCTTCACAAAGTTCGAAAAGATTCACGAGTGCTCCAAGTTAGTCCATTGATGGATCTCTAAACAATTCCCACGTGGTCACCAGTCAGTATTTCTCAGCAATCAGAAATCTCTTGATCCATCACAGTCCAAAAAGCTCTTAAATCAAGTGCCCCTCAGAGTTCAAAGAGATCCCCGAGTGCTCCAAGTTAGTCCATTGATGGATCTCTAAACAATTCCCACGTGGTCACCAGTCAGTATTTCTCAGCAATCAGAAATCCCTCGATCCATCACAGTCCAAAAAGCTCTTAAATCAAGTGCCCCCCATATTTCAAAGAGATCCCCGAGTGCTCCAAGTTAGACCATTGATGAATCCCTAAACGATTCCCACGTGGTCACCAGTCAATATTTCTCATCAATCAGAAATCTCTCGATCCATCACAATCCAAAAAGCTCTCAAATAAAGTGCCCCCCCCCAGAGTTCAAAGAGATCCCCGAGTGCTCCAAGCTAGTCAATTGATCGATCGTCGAACTAGTCCCACGCGGCCAGCCCGAATTCGCAAGAAGATCGCATCGGGCCGATTGACGAACGCGCGGCAATTAAACGGCGACGCGGCCGAGGATGATCCACAGACCGCAATCGGAAAGCATCGCGGGCTCGAGCCGGTCTCCTCGGCCGGCACAGTCTTGTCCGATACTTTCTCGATCTCTCGGCCGCTCATACGTGAACTTCTCACGCGAGGCAGCAAAGGGCGAGAGAGGCGGATTGAACGCACGCACGCACGGAATGGCACGGCACGGCATGGCACCGAGCACGGAGCACACGGAGCTCGGAGTACGATCCGAACGAACGAACGAACGAACGAACGGGCGGAGGATCCATCGGGATCCACGATACCAAGCGAACCAGGGGCCACGGCCTCCAGAAGCTCTCCGCGTTCCGTGCGGGTACAGCACGCATCACGCCAACACGCCATGCCGCGATCAGCTGGATGCCCGGAAGGCTTCTTGCCACTGCTGACCCAGTGAACGAGACACCTTTGCATGTGCCCGCTCGTTTAACTTCACCCCACATTCGCAGCCGACGCCGGCTTCACGCCAGGGACACGCGCTTTCTTGTCATTCATGCGGATTGATTCACCGCGCCGAGAGGATCGCCCGATGCCCGTCCACGCGTTCCCATCTCTGGCTACTAAGCGTCACCGGATGCCCGCGAGCACACCTGTTCAACTGCTACGAGATAGTCCCCGGTGGCTTTTATCGGCGTTCGGGGACCGCTAGGAGTCCGATCTGCTTGATTTCTTGCGTCGAAGAGGGAAAGAAACAACCGCGGCTTGGACACATGGGAGCATGAAGGGTGATCCGGATGTCACGAGCTTCGTACACAGGTTGGATCACAAGTAGGCAGCATGGCCAGGCCCTAAGGATTGGTCCCAATCAGGTTTTCACTGCGATACGGTAGCGTGAGGCCTGCGCGCCATGAGAAGCCATCGATCATTGTTCTTGGTGATATTTCGCCCTTAAACAAGGTAGAGAAGGGACCACTGGGGTTCTTTAGAATCTTATATGCCAGAACCGTAGCGAATCTAATAAACTAACTAACTAATTAGGGGACTACTTGGCGAACGCCGATGATGCCAAGTGTCCAAAGCTCCATGATGTTCAGGCTCCGAAAGTTGGTATTTGACACTGACCGAAGCAGTCGCATAAATCGCACCTGGATCCTAGAATCGAGGAACTAGAGGTCAAGATCTAGGGGTCAAAGCTTGGAGTGACACCGTCTAAACATAGTCAGACCCTAAGGATTGGTCCCAACCAGGCCCCCACTGCGATACGATAGCGTGAGGCCTGCGCGCCATAAAAAGCCATCGGCCGACAAGGTGGCGGATTAAAGTTGTTCTTGGTGATATTTCGCCCTTAAATAAGGTAGAGAAGGGACCACTGGGGTCCTCTAGAATTTTATATGCCAGAACCGTAGCGAATCTAAAAAACTAACTAATTAGGGGATTACACTTGGTGAACGCCGATGATGCCAAGTGTCCAGGCTCCAAAAATTGGTATTTGACACTGACCGAAGCAGTCGCATAAATCGCACCTGGATCCTAGAATCGAGGAACTAGAGGTCAAGATCTAGGGGTCAAAGCTTGGAGAGACACCGTCTAGACATAGCCAGACCCTAAGGATTGGTCCCAATCAGGCCCCCACTGCGATACGATAGCGTGAGGCCCGCGCGCAATGAAAAGCCAACGGCCGACAAGGTGGCGGATTAAAATCGTCCCTGGTGATATTTCGCCCTTAAACAAGGTAGAGAAGGGACCGTTAAGGCCCTCTAGAATCTTATATGCCAGAACTGCCTGGCTATCTGTAACGAATCCAAGAAACTAGCTAACTAATTAGGGGACCACTTGACACAGACACACAAACACCAAAACTTGGTATTTGACACTGACCGAAGCAGTCTGCCGGCATAAATCGCACCTGGATCCAGAATCGAGGAACTAGAGGTCAAGATCTAAGGGTCAAAGCTTGGAGCGACACCGTCTAGAAGGCGCTCGACCTGAAATCAGCGTTTAGGATACGCATCTCGGATTGCAGAACCGCACGAGCTCGCGGTAAGGATCGCGACGTCCCTAAACTGTAATCGTCGATCTGTCGAACTGTATAGTCGAGATCTGGCGCGAATAAGACAGAAGCAAAATGGTCCGGAATATACGAAGGTGATATTGTAGGCAGAAGTAGGCGTGTATGAATCACATTGGCCAATTACGATCACGTTGAACAAACGCATGATGCGCGGGTCATAATCACGGCTTCGCCGGGCGCTACATAAAACGCAATTGATTGGAGCATTAATCCCGTGCCCAAAGCGGTCATGATGCAATTAGGGAAACCTCCGGCAGATAATTATGTGTTTCCCGGGGGTTAATCACTTAATTGGACCAAGCCGGAGCGACTTAATCGCGAGTCTCCTTAACATTCAATAGAACTCGGTCCCCGGAGATGATCGTCGGAGCGAGCGGTTTGCTCGCGCCGAAGAGGGATCACGCTCGGCGGAACGAGCACCGCGGCCTCAAAGGAGGATCGACAATTAGCGAACTCATTGGAATTACATCGCGGCAAGGCGAGGCGAGGCGAGGCGAGGCGAGCTTGCGCGCGCGTTATCTGCCGTGTACGTCGGCCGTGGCCGAGGCCGAGATAGCTCGCTCGAGATGGTTCGAGCTGCAAAGCGGCTGTTTGCACGCGTGCTCGTCCGATAGCGATCAATTACGGTGCGTAACGCAACTCTTTTTACACGCCTCTCTGTTATTGTTCCCCGTTGCAGAAACACTGCCGCGGCAAAAAGCCCTCCGCGCGCCTGCACTTTCCGACCGCATTCTGCGCACACGCGCTCTCCCCCTACGGCTACAACATAATTTCCCGTTGTATTAGAACTGTTGTTCCTATGATTTATCGTTCAATAAAACACCCGGCCACTTTTGCTTTCCTTCATATTGCCCGCGGAAACCATCTCCGGGGTCGTCCGGGTCCTCCGATTCTCGCCGCTAATTAAATGATAATCGGCAGTTTCTGCGCGGCGCGCCGCTCACGAGCGAACATTTCCAACGCGTTCGTGTCTCACGGGATTCACGCCTGTTTTCGCGGATATTTTATTTCTTTACCGGGAGATGGTAAAGAATGGTTCATCACCGTCGCGATGAACGGGCCGCGCTATTTTCATGCGAAATTAGGCATTCGCCCGCAGCAATCGCTGCGAATTCAAAGGCAACTGGCTACTTCGATCTTCCTTTGATCGTTGATTGATCCGTTGATTGAAAATCGTACATCGACGTTCTCGAATTGATTTCAATTTTTACGACGAGTCATTAAGTAACTTCCGGTCTTTAATCGGAAATTTATTTCGTTTCTTTTTATTTGTTCTTCTTCTGTTTCTTCTTTTCGTTCAATTTATTTTTATAGGACGCAGATACGAACAATAAATTATACCAAGCTGCGTCGGAAGTTATTTACGACTCGATCTAATGCCATAAGTGCATCGAATCCGCGGTCCAACGACGAGATCGAGCGGATCACAGGCGCGCCGAATTGGCAGCGAAATGCACGAAATTATTATTTAGAACGATCCCGTTCGTCGATTCTCCATTCAATGATTTTTCTGCAGCATTCGCGCGCTCCTTTCTTCCTCGATTTACAATGTCGTTCCTCTGTAATCGCTGTAACAACAATTTCGCGCGGCAACGGGGCCGGCGCAGCGGCGTTTTTCGAATGTTATCTTGGCGACGCGCGGGATCGAGATCGAGATAGATCGGTTCGGAGCGATCGCGTGCGAAGTTCGCCGCGACGTGGACGTTAATTTAAACCGGGAAGATTCGTCAAAGGCCCGATTACTCGTGTCGTTTTGCGCGTCGAAATGAGAGGAGTGGAGAGGCGAGGAGAGCCCGACGAAATGATCTCGAGGAAACCGTGCCGATCCGCAATTAGAGTGCGCTGGTAAAATTATAATGGCTCGCTTCGGACGATTATAATAATTCGTCGACGGTGAACAAGGGTAACCGCTTCCTTTGATAGGCGAACGATATCGGTGTCTTGTTCAGCGGCGTAACGAGAAACGTTGATAAATCCGAAGACGTTTTGCTAACACAGCCCTGGATATCTAGATCGGGAAAATTACGCCACACCGGCGCAGAACCGCGATGATTCAGTTAATTACCGGTTTATGCAATTAATGTTTTTAATCGGCACCAACCGCGTGTGCCACTGCATTTCATAATGATAATAATGACCGGGTGAAAGCGCGCGCGCTGCGCTTTATGCGCAACTTCCGAGATACACCGGGTTTCGACACACGATAGTCATACGATCCTGAGCAACGCGTTTAAGTATTCGGTCAATGATAGATCTAATTGGCCGCTTCCTAACCCGTCGGATTCACCGGCCTTCTTTTTCTTTCTTCTTCTTTCTTTTTTCTTTTTTTTAATCTCGAACGTTCTTACGCGGAACGTTCGCGTATCAGGTATTTATTAATTCGCGCGAGTGCCGCGTAAGAAGTTAATGCAACCGTGATTTGCATACGCTGGAAAACATTTTCCATCCATTTTTGGTACCGAGCATATGTATACATTTTTTTAATATGGTGTCTTCTCGCAACGGAGATCGACAAACTCGTAATTTGTACAGTGTTACAAAAGTATTCGTACAGCTTTTAAGATGTAATCACTTTTTTAATGCTGGAGCAAGTGACTTGAATCTTTTTTTTGGATGACAGCGAGACTGGTTTATTAGACGATGATCAAAATGCTTTTTTTTAATTTTGCTATTGCTTAGAATGACGAAAGGAAGTACGAAATTCTCGTTTTTTTACTTTTTTATGTGAAAAGAAAATATAACGGAAATTTAAAGATTTCCTTTCGAAATCGAAATTATCCGATATAAATCGAAATAATCGAAATAAATCCCCTTTATTGAAATCCAAATCACGTTGTCGCGAGTTGCAATGAATTAAAGATGGCAAAAATCGCAGTTTTACCACGATTTTGTCCAAAAACTGGAGGAAATCTGCAGTTTTTTAAATCTCTCAACGCCTGTAGCTCGACTCTATAGGCATTTTTTAAATGTTTGTTCTAGCTTCAGATAAAAAGGTGAAGAAAACGAGGGTCCTCTTATCATCCTTTTTTATCATTCCAAGTAATAGCAAAATTAAAAAAGAAAAAGACATTTTAGTCATCGTCTAGTAAACAAGTCCCTCTATCATCTAGAAATAATTCAAATCGTTCAGTTGAGTTTTAAAAAAGTTATTACATTTCAAAAGATCTAGGGACACTTTCGTAAGCCACGTTTATGTCTCGGAAAAACTCGGAATAATATTTTCCCGCGGCAGGAAATTTTCAAATCTGGACTTCTTCGGCATTGCAATTTGTGCCGAATACATTTCTGTCGAATGGAAAACTTTCTTCACTTGCAATCGGCGATAGCACGGCGCCGAAACTTTCCAAAGTGGAAAGTGGGTCGTGAAAAAAATGGTAGCGAGCCGGAAACGATCGCGAAAAAAATGTCTTGCGGCAATTTCCTCGCGCGGAAAGGTTTCCCAACGTCGAAAATTCGGACTGCCCTCTCCCTCCCACGTGCGCCGTGCTGGGAACGAGCAAGCAGCCCTCGCCGGCCACAGGAACTACAGGGTTTCCTAGGTAAAGGTGATTTCGGTTCGATCACGGTCAGATAAGATAGACAAAAAATCGCCAGAAGAAATATTTATTACGGTGGGGGCGCGCGAATGGAAGGCAGAGGGGCGTGCAGATATTTATGAGCGACGCCGTGCGAAGGGTGGAGCATTTAAATGGGGTCACCCATACGTTTCCCTTTTCGCCTCCACGGCACAAAGGAGCGCATAAAGCAGGCTGCAACAAAATTCGAGAACGAGACACCGCCGGCTCCCCAGCGTGGAACGAAAATAAGTTCGCCTTAATAACTAAATAAGAAACCGGGCGAGAGAGAGAGAGAGAGAGAGAGAGAGAGAGAGAGAGAGAGAGAGAGGGAGAGAGAGGAGTGAGATCAGCAGAAACGAGCGTGGAGCATAGTTTGTTAGACAAACCGAGGGGTAATTTGAGGCGGGGATTTTTTGCGGGGACGCAAACATCCTCGAGCAGGATGCAATATTTCTGATTCTTCTCGCAGCGCGTAGAAGACGCGCATCAATCTGGCCGATGAGACAGAACCTTTAATCGCTCGTCAAGAGTCGCCCGATTATTTAAAGGCAGAGCCAGCCCTTTTGTAACGTCCGACCTGGTCCACTGACTAATAATCGTCATCGATCAACCGGTGACTTCACACGGCGCATTTAATGCGCCGTGATGCCGTCATGATACGCGTACTTTGGATTAGTTCCACGATCAGGGGTCAGGGTCGCGCGAGCCGCTCGTACGGGATCTCAGGGAACATCCGCACGCCATCTTGGATCCGCAGAAACCGTAATGGGTCTTGCCAGATGATCGAAAATATATCCCTGCTCTCTGGATCTCTCACGGCTGGGGTGAGTGCGGGTATTACTGCGGACGCACCAAATACGGTAATGTCTCCCTAATTGATGCTCAGATTGTGCACAAAAAAATGGACATTTTGGGAAGAGGAGATACGATTATTCGAGACTTGCGGTTCGTTTTTATAGTTACGAATTGTCAGCAAGTATAAAAACGAGCTGCAGGGCTTGTTACGAGCCTCTTAGAGAGCAGATGCGTTATTCTATTGTGTATCGAAATCGTGCAAATACAGTAATGTCTCCCTTACTGACGCTCAGATTGTGCACAAAAATGGACAATTTGGGAACAGCAGATACGATTATTCGAGGCTTGTGTCTCTTTTTATAGTCGTTGATAATCGATAACCATAAAAAAACGAGCCGCAAGGCTCGAACAATCGTATCTCCTCTTCCAAAATTGTCCATTTTTGTGGACAATCTGAGCGTAAATTGGAGAGACATTACTGTACTGCGGTATTTTACTGAAGTAATAAAATTTAATATTTTATAGTAATCACTTTATAGTAATCATGAATCTCCAAATTTCTTATATGTTTAATATCGATAACTTATGACAGATGCAAGTAACAGCAATCGCAGCTTTAAATTCGTTTAGCGATTATTATTGATATTCGGAAGCTTATGAAAACGTTCGCTAAATATATAATAACAATAAACTGTTCATTTTAGCGTTATTTTTAGATCAAGTAATAAACCTATGCTCCCACTCTTATTTTTCCGAAAATCAATCCTACTAGCCACAGTAACTGGTCCATGTATAGATTTGCTATTTCCCTATGTGCGCCATTTACTGTGGCTAGTAGAATTGATTTTCCGAAGAAATAAAAGTGGGAGCATAGATTGCTTACTTAATCTAAAAATGACGCTGAAATGAACGGTTTCTTATTAATTATCAAAATATAAATGCAAGACTTCGAAGTTCGTACATTTCTCGCATACAAGTTCTTCAAAGTTCATCCCGGGACGAAACATTCGCTTCCTCGACTATATTTTCCAACAATTCCATGCATTGTTTACGTCACCGCAATACGCAGCCAGCATAATCAATAGGGACTCCTTATTTTCGAAAACTAAAAATTGACGTTCTAACTATAAAGTCTTTCTCTTTGTTAACTTTCGACTATTTTTAGTTCCCCAGCATTTCACGAGCAGCCAACGAAACGTCTATTTTTAGCGATCCGAACGTCATCGCGTTAAACCGTACGGCAAAGATGGACGACTCTCTGGCCCGAAGACAGAGCGAGGCTATCTGATCGCAGGTCGCTAATCAACAAAACCAATTCTCGCTGGAAAACCGAGCGGTTCCGTTTCCGTAACTGTCAGTCTGGCCTGGCCGTCTGCTCCGTTCCCTCCCCCGGAACGACCGCAGATCAGCCTTGGAAAAAAGAACCACCCCGAGAGGCCAGCGAATGAAGCGTGCAGCTCGTGTTCCAGCGAAGTGATTAGCGTCCTTAATGACGGCCGTCGGGGTGCACGTACACACCGGGTCAAACGATGAACGTATAGAAATATAAATATACTGTTTCCCTGTAGCGGCAATCAAGAGAAAGAGAAAGAGAGAAAAAGAGAGAGAGAGAGAGAGAGAGAGAGGGTTGCGAGTGGCTCCAGGTAACCGCAGGGGTAGCTGAACGGAACACGGGCTGCAGTGCCAGCCCGTGTAACCGACACCAGTCATTCGCCTCCCCTATTTCACCACCATGTTGTGCCACTTGTGCCGTTGTGCCCCCTCCGCCACTTGGCCCCCTGCGTCACCCTGCCCCGTGTTGCTGCATGTTACCCTGCCGAGCCCTGTCCCAGGTCCCAGCTACCACCGACGATGACAACGACCACGACAACGATACGTTTGCCTTTCCTCCTTCGACCGTCGATAGACGTTTAATTGGCCCACGCTCTGCCAGTCAATGGCCCCCTTGCCGATGGCTCGCTAATCCGATGCTCGATGGAACCTAAGCTTCCCCCCCCCCTCTCTCCCCCTCGTACGGTGACACGCTCGGTGCACAGCACTCGGGAACCGTCCACCATGCACGGCCACCGGCAGTCGCGAGATTTACCCTCCTTTCTTCTGTCGCCGACGCTTTATATCGCTCGAGGCTTTTCCGAGATCTTCGGGCTTTCCTCGACGTTTCGCGTGTCAACGCCGAGGAATTTCTTTTTTGTAGGGTTTAGAGTAAAGTCTCCCTAATTGACGCTCGGATTGTCCACGAAAATGGACAATTTGGGAAAAAGGGGTACGATCAGTTAGGGAGACATTATTGTTTTTATATTTAAGAATTGTTAACAACTATAAAAACGAGCTGCAATGCTCGAATAATAATCGTAATAATAATCGTATCTCCTCTTCCCAAATTGTCCATTTTTGTGCATAATCTGTGCGTCAATTAGAGAGACATTACTGTATTTAGGGTAAGCAGGAGCTGGTTGCTTTGTTCCCTGGCATAATCAATCCACTTTACATTAATCGAATAAGAGATATCAAATTATTGTGTTCTTTCGTTTCGTTTTTATTTTATCGGATGAAAATTGTTTTTTAATTTATTTTCGCACCCTTCGTTTCTACAAAGTCCGAGAAGCGTGAATTTTTCATCGAAACAATCGAATTTTTAATCGAATCCTTGTTAAACAAATTCTCTCAGCTTGTTAAACAAAAGTGGACGATTTCGGGAAAGAAGATACGATTATTCGACTATTTGCACCTAGTTTTTATGATTGCCGATCGTCAACGACTATAAAAGCGAGCCGCGAAGCTCGAGTAATCATATCTCCTTTTCTGTAACTGTCAATTCTTGTTTACAATTTCGCAATACATTCTTTGTGGCACAGGATTTCAAAGAATAAATCACGTTGCACAGAAATTTGATTGCGTTTTAAATTGAACAAAATTAGTATACTTTTAATAACAAGAGAATCGCATAACATAGAAACATAAAAAAATAATAATAATTCAATTCAACCTATTTTGTTATACTGTGGGTCTCAAATAGTCCCACCGTGCCACATGGGTACATGAATGCGCACGTATAAAAAAGAACGGGGCATTTTTAATCCCAAATCACAATTTAATCACAATTTCATAGAATTTCCTGCATCTAGAATTCGGCGAAAAACATAGTATCCCTCGTTAATTGAAATTCGTCGAGTTGAAATAAGAAGATCGACGGGCGCACCGTTCTCAGGTGGGTCCGCGCGGTTCTAATGAAATATCGTCGGCGACGTCGGGCCCAGGAATCAATCACCATAAAGGGGAAACGATACTCGAAACAGAAGGAAGACCGGGGGCCAATTCATTCGAACGAGCAGCTAGCATGTTCTCCTTTTCACGGGTCATGAACGGGAGATAGCTGGCGCGCGCGCGAGAGAGAGAGAGAGAGAGAAACAGATATAGCGAAGGAGAGAGAGAGAGAGAGAGAGAGAGAGAGAGAAATGGATAGAGCGAGAAAGAGAGGGAGAGAAAGAGAGAGAGAGAGAGAAACAGATAGAGCGAGAAAGAGAGGGAGAGAAAGAGAGAGAGAGAGAGAGAAACAGATATAGCGAAGGAGAGAGAGAGAGAGAAATGGATAGAGCGAGAAAGAGAGGGAGAGAGAGAGAAAGAGAGAGAAACAGATGGAGCGAGAAAGAGAGGGAGAGAAAGAGAGAGAGAGAGAGAGAAACAGATAGAGCGAGAAAGAGAGGGAGAGAGAGAGAGAGAGAGAGAGAGAGAGAGAGAGAGAGAGAGAGGAGGGGTTGTCGGCCGGCAACCCCCGTCGACTACTCGATGCCAGGTCTTTTTGTCTGACCGTTGGTTTGTCCATCCAGCCAACAACATTTCGGCCCCCTTCGGACAGCACGGCGAAAGCAGAGCAGGCGAAAGGGAGGGCCAGGTGGCGATACGATGATGCGATCGCGCCATATGCTGCGCCCTCTGGGGGACTCGGCGTATACGCGCCTACTAATTAATTCTCGGGCCTTTGTTCTAACACTCGGGCACACACGGACGCATACCGCCGCGCCGCGCCGCGCCGCACCGCGCCAGGCGAAATTACTCGTGGAACCTTGGCTTTCGATGACGACTCTGAAACGATACAGCGGAATAGGCTCCTCGAGCTAAGCAAGGGTGTGCGATAATGTGCGTTCGGATAATGGAACAGACAGTTACGTTTAAATTGCTGGATCGATCCAGTTCACGTGTTGGTTAAATATTAGGATCGTAGTTGTGTAGGTCGAGTCGCATTTTCCTGATTGCGGGGAACGAGGAGTGTCATTGGTTGATTAATCGGTGAGCCGATGTTTGGTTGTAACACGTCAAATATTTCAAAATATGTGGCAGATATAATTACACGGTTCGGATATATAATGTAAAATGATATTTGGGACACGCTCGTTTATCATACTTAGGTAAATATGATAAACATATATGATGCATATATATATATAAAAGCATTTCATATTTTCATAAGGAAGAAAATAATATTTCGGTGCCTAAAAGCTAACTTTCCTGGCTGATTTAAAATTGTGATGTAATGCTTTTTGTATTAGTAATGCTTTTTTAGCAAATATATATTCCTCCTTCTTGTTTTAAATCTCTAATTTCATATATCTCTTAAAGAAATGCTTCATAAGCATTATGAGCATTATAAGCATTAATAATATGCTTTGTAAACATTAATAAGCATTATAAGCATTGATAATATGCTTTATAAATATTAATAAGCATTATAAGCATTAGTAATATGCTTTATAATCATTATAAGCATTAATAATATGCTTCATAATCATTATAAGCATTAATAATATGCTTTATAAGCATTAATAAGCTGGCTATAAATAACAATTTATAATTAAAGTTTGAAAGTGCGATCGGGAGCGATTGTAACACCGACAGTCGAGGTCTATTATAATTTATCGAGGTAATTATAATTTAAATAAGTACCCGTATTTATTAACTAATAAATCTATCAATTGCTACAATTTTTCATATCATGATTAAGCTTTTGGAATGCCTCGTAGAAAAATTAGAAAAACTAATAAAGGAATCATGGATATGAAAGCATACAAAAATAGCTGACAACCTTATAGAAAATTTAATGAAAACTGGGTCCAATGTTGTGACTGTAATGACTGGACACGTAAAGAATGTCGTGCTGTGTTACAACCGATCGGTCGTAGTCTTTTGTAACATTTTACCCGCTTCTCATATTTTATTAATAACTTGCATATTCCTCGATGCACAACAAAACCACTGTAATCGAATAATCTCAGATAAGTAGGTAAGAGGTTCGTACAATAATTATCGTTGTAAATACAATATAATCCATGTGTAATCGTGTTCTAAAATCGGTCTCCACTATTGTCTCTTCCGAGCAAATTTATTGTTAAGATAATTCAGAGCTAAGCGAATTTAATCTTAAAAATAACCTTGCCTTTTCTTAACATTTTGCCACTTAGGCATAAGAGTACTATATATATTATATTTTTATATTAGTATATATATTTTAAGACATAAGCAAACATTTTCGAAAATGTCTCCTCTTACGCCGCTGCGATTCTAATCACGCTCACGTGACACTTGTTTGCATAATCGAGGAGGTACGAGTCTGCGCCGATCACAAATTGACGAAGAAATACAAATTAATCGTAACGAAGAAACCGGATAATCGAGGTTCCGTTGTACCCGGCCGCTCCGCTCGAAGATACCAAGCATTGCCGCGGCTTTTTTACGACAACGTTTAATCGACGATCCGCACGAAATGCCGGTCCGAATAAATGCACAATCGTAGAATAACGACGGAACGTAATGATCACAATACGATGAACGATCGTAACACGATAAACCGCGGCGGCTTTAATTTCGCGCTGCGCTCGGTCTTTCCTCTCTCAAATTGGGGTTATAATAAGCGGTCAAAGTTTTTCAGCGGCCGGTGTGTATGGAAATGCGCCAGTTAAGAGCTGAGTTTTATGAAAAGTGGATTAATCAGTGCCAGACCGCGAATATATGCATTTATGGAATATGCAAATTTAACCTTGTTACGGCTCCCAGTTCGGCTATACATTTAACATGAAGCCGTGGAACAAGGATCAGCTGTGTTAGTAGAAAGAAAAAAAGAAAAAGAAAAATATCGCGCATTCCGATCGCGGGCGAGATTTTTCATTTTCCAGCCCGCGCGTTTTTATTGGGTTGGCAACTAAGTAATTGCCGATTTGTTCAATGAAATAAAAAATTTTTTTACTTGGAATGAAGTTTAATCTGTAATGTATTTTCCAATTTGTTCGATGACCTTTTGCCATCTCTCTGACAACTTGAGAATTCCACGCTCGTAGAAAGTCTGATCCTTTTCGGCCGAAAACTGAGTTAAGTGAGATTTTACAGCGTCATCGTCGTTAAAAGTTTTACCACGAAGGGAGTTGTCCAGGGATCGAAATAAGTGGTGATCCGATGGCGCGAGATCAGGGCTATATGGTGGGTGTAACATCAATTCCCAACCAATATCCATCAATTTTTGCCGAGTGGACAAAGGCGTGTGCGGCCTAGCATTGTCCTGGTGGAAAATGACACCTTTACGATTGACCAATTCTGGTCGCTTTTCCTTGACCGCTGCATTCAATTTGTCCAGTTGCTAACATTCACGGATAATAAAAAATAACATAATAATAATAATAATTTTATAGTATAACATTTACGGATATCATAAAAATGGGAGAGACATCTATAACTGAAATCGGCAATTACTTAGTTGCCAAGCCAATATTTCGCGATGTCGGTCCGTGAAATAAACATCGAATCGTTCCAGCGCCGAGTCGGCGGGGCCCGAAATGCCTAATCGAACGGAACTTCGTGGGAATTGAAACGGCTCGACGATAAAAAGAAAAGAAAAAAGAAAAAAGTTCGCCGCCGGTTCTCCGCGGATCCATCGATTGTTTATACGAGCACGGACGGCAAATAACGATTTCGATAAATCCGTGGTTTCCGCGGCCGGGTTCCAGGTATACTTATTGTTTGCGTAGCCCGGGCGAGATCGAATCTCGCGCGATATAAACTTCTTGCCTCGGGTGAACCGGCCGAGATCGGATCTCGTGGCACGGTGTGACGTGAATTGCTTACTTCGGCTACTTTGCTCGCCTTAATTTGGGTTCTCTGTACGAAGATAACACCGCTTCACGCAATTTACAGCGGCCGTTCCGCCGCGCGCCGGGCCCCGGGAGCGCGGCGTTTATTGAAAACGCTCGAACTTCGCCGCGCGCCGGGGCCAGTCACGGATAATTAAGAGATTTTTCGGCCGCGGAATCGTCCCGATCCCGTTTCGCCTGTCCCCCTCTCCCTCCAAACCGGGTAAACAAAAACGACAGCCTCGAGACGAAGTCCGGGCACTTCGCTAATAAGGATCTCGCTCGATAAGAAGCACAAAAATGCTATCGTTTAATTGATAGCGACCGTCTACCCGGCAGCCGTTTCGCCGAAGCCTCCGAACGCGAACGCGTTAACCAACGTTCCTTAAAATAGAATTGAACATTTCCCGGCGCAGCGGCGGTTAGCGGCGATTTAGCATCGTTAATAAAAAAAAATGTGGATCAGATTAAAGCAAGCCGCACGAACGGACATTTCTGCGGGACGCTTGGAAATTAATGTTCGGCGCGGCGTAATTGTGCTCTATCGAATCGCCGGAATTTTATAAATAAACGGATCCGACGGGGGAAGGAAGAGGGGCGACCGGACTTCTCACGGAACGGTTTCAAAGAACGCCAACCGACGTACACGAGACGAGCCAACATCCGCGGCGCATCGCGGCGATCGTTTGTCTACCGAGGTGCATCGGCCTCGTAATTAATATATTTTTGCATGCGAGGCTGGCCGGCGGTATGCAAATCCGCGTTTTCTGGACCGAGAACAGGAATTCCAAACAATTCGCCACAGTTTTCGAAAGTGTGCGAGCCGGCCGACGATCGGTTTTCGCGCGCGTAATCGCACGGCGTGCGAACGATCTTCCAAAAGACGACGTTCGCGCCTCTCCGAAATAGAGAATCGATATACGGGTCGAGAATCGAATCGGACGAACCCGTTCGTTCGTTCGTTCGTCCGTCGTCGCCGCGCGATACACGCCTTTTTAATCATCGTCTACACCTTTCGAGGGAAACGAACCGTCCAGCAGATGGGAATATAGGTCGCGCCGCGTAGCTCTCGCTCGCTCGCGTGTGGAAGCGTTTAGCTCTCGTTAAGGAAACCGAAGGGCCCCGCGAAACTGCGAATTAACATATGTCATGCCGTCAAAGACACGGCAAATGGCTTTCCGATTAATTATGTACGGCCGAAACGCACCGGGTAATCGACGGGCTCGCCGTTCAGCTGCCGAGGCATCTGTGCGACGGATTTCGATCCATAATTTCAACTTCCTCCCGAGTTTTATCAGGGTCCGGAGGGGGAGCGGGGGGATAAAAAAAAGGAGCTGGTTTCCCGTGGCGAACTCGAGCTGTGAATCAAACGCTGATCACCCGGCGCGCCGTGAAAATCCTTGCGAGACCGAAGGTGTCATGGCCGCGGTTCATTTGTCCCGGGCTTTTTGCGGGCCGGGTTCTCTATGCCCGCGCTCGCTGCCTCGGTCTATTCCTCGTTTTCGCGGAAGAATCCGCGGGCCCTGATGGCGTATTACCGAGCCGGCGCTATTCCGCGACGGCATCAGCAACGATCATCATATTTTAGCTTGATATCTGGCGATTTAACGTGACACCATGCCGCGAGACCGTCATCGATAAGACGCGCGTTCGCCGGCTCCGCGAGCGAACCTCGGCGGACAGCTCTCTGGGAAAGGAGCTCGAAAAATCATCCTCGGTCTGCCAGCCACCCGAGACACTCCGAGAACTCTCCTGGAAGCCTGGTCGAGCTGCTCGCGCGAGCCGATCGCTCCTCGCCCGGCGTCGAAGTCTCCGAAAATGGAGAATCTTGCGGCAGAACCACCGTCGCCGACCAAATTATCTCGAGCGGTCTTTGCAGAGTTTCTTTCGTTTCGAAACTTGCGAGCATCGAGAACTGTTGTCGGCGATCAAGTTATCTCGAGCGATCTATGCAGAGTTTTTTCTATTTTTTTTCTATTTATTTATTATCTTATATCGTGGCGACAAAGTATTTAAGACTTAGCCGACCGAACGAGGAGATCTCCTCGTATTTAACCCTTTGCACTCGAAGCTACTTTAACTGTAAATATAAAATCATTTTTCTAACTTATAGTATTTTTATTTCATGTGACAAAATGCATTTTACGCGTATGAAATTAACTCTTGGGGCCCACACAACAGTTACACTGTTCACAATTTTTTAAATCTAAGTTTTGTTAATATAAAAATTAAATTCGAACGTGATGTAACAAATTTTAATGGTACCTCAGAGTCATCACTCGAGTGCAAAGGGTTAAATCCAGTCGATCGATTGATGACCGATCGGGGAAATCTTCCACGTCTAATTAAAAATGACTGCTTAATTTTATGAAGTCTTGCAAGAGGTACGAATGTTGTAGAAGTACAGTAATGTCTCCCTTACTGACGCTCAGATTGTCCACTAAAATGGATAATTTGGGAAGAAGAGATATTGTATTTTTTCTTCGATTATTCGAGCCTTGCGGCTCGTTTTTATAATTGTGGACAATTGATAACTATAAAAATAAACCGCAAGGCTCGAATAATCGTATCTCCTCTTCCCAAATTGTCCATTTTTGTGCGCAATCTGGGCGTCAATTAGAGAGATATTACTGTAATTGATGCCATATAAGTTTGCTTCGTAATTTTTCTTTAATTGAATGAAACACTTTAATTTTATAAAATTTTTGAGGTTCCTGGCGCGGTCGTGGAAGTGTTAATAACAGTGTTAAATTGACTGAAAGTCATCGAAACGTGTCGTCATCTCTGAAGGATCGAAATGGCAGCCGATTAACAGAATCTCGAGAGCGTCGTTACGTACGATGGTTGAGCACTTCGAGCTGCATTTATTAAATACAAAGGGTATCCATTTCAATTTTTCAAACAGCAAGAAGCTAAATGTCACCTGTTTCCAACTTGGACATTATCAATTTTTCCCTTCGTCAATTATAATAATTGTAATGTTCCGACAATTATTTTGTAATATATTTTTTTCTCGGATATCACGCGATAAACTTATTGCATGATGCAGCGGCATAATTATGCGGCTGGGATACGCGTGGCATACTGAAGAAGAAGAAGAGGAAGAATGACCTTTCTCTAGCCCGTCAACCCTTTGCACTCGAGACTGTTTTAACGCGAAAATGAAGACGTTCGTTTCAACCCACAGTATTTCCATTTGGTATACATTATTTATTATATTGGCGCTCAGATTGTCCACGAAAATGGACAATTTGGGAAGAGGAGATACGATTATTCGAGCCTTGCGGTTCGGTTTTATAGTTACGAATCGTCAACAACTATAAAAACGAGCTACAAATAATTGTATCTCCTCTTCCCAAATTGTCCATTTTTCTGCACAATCTGTACGTTAATTAGGGAGGCATTACGGTAATTGTTTTTACATGATACGCATGAAGTTGGGTGTGTATATTTGCAGAAGACTTCTATTATTCGACAATTCATCGAATAGAGACGAATTTAACCCTTTGCACTCGAAGCCATTTTTAGCTATAAATCTAAACCAATTTTTCTGGCTTATAATACTTCGAATTTTACACGAAAAAGTGAATTTTATGCTTATGAAATTAAATCTTGTGGCAACTCATACAACTGTTACGCTTTAAATAATTTTCCAAATCTAAACTTTTTGTTAATATAATAATTATCTTTTAACGTGATACAATAATTCGAGAGTCACTCAGAGTCACCACTCGAGTGCAAAGGCTTAATAATGTGAACATTCTTTCGAGAACAGTGTAGAAAATTTATAGCGTCGCCTCGGAGTCGCCAACTCGAGTGCAAAGGGTTAAACCCAGCCACAGTGACCGCCGGTAGCTCTCGAGAAGATCGGAAAGTTAGACGTCGTCTCTGAGAGTCAGCAGTCCATAAACGATTCCCTTTGGCCGCTCGACCTTTAAAGGGCCTGGCCGGCAGGTCCGCGGGCCCCGGTGCGGTGGTCGTCTGGACCGCCTCGCCTCGTCTTCCGTCTCGCGGATCGAAGTCGGGCCGGGTCGGTCCCCGATATCTCTGCGGTTTCGTTTATTTTAAGTCGGACGGTATTTTCAAAAGCGATTCGCAGGGCCGGTCGACCGCACGGAAGGTGCAAACATCGGTTCCTTATTCACTTACCCAGGGGCCCCAGAGAACCAAAAAAAGAGCACGGGGAAAGCGCGCGCGGTAACCGGCTACCGAAGAGCCTCGAACAGATTTGAGAACGAGAAAGAGAGAGAGACATGGGAGGGGAGAGAGAAGGAGGGAGAGAGAAAAGGAGAGAGAGAGAGAGAGAGGACGTCGCTCGTTTTTCGAGGCTCGTGGTCGAAACGCATGAAAGCTGAGCCGCCGAACGCGGCTGCCGGGTTACGCTCAAAAATCCCCTGTCCGCTCTTCAATACCCTGGGCCAGAGATCCCATCCCGCACAGGCCCCCTCCGGGCCCCTCTGGGCCCCACCGGGCCCCGCTCCGGTCCCCCGAAAAACGTCCTGCCTCCGTATGTATGCACACGTCGCGCCGCGCCACGCCACGTCACTTTTCGCCGGGCCCCCGGTGCCCTACCACTACCACGTCTCTCGAGCCGACACTCGAGACACGCGCGTTCCCCTTTTTCACTTCGTTCTTCTCTCTCTCTCTCTCGCGCGCTCTCTCTTTCTCTCTCTCTTTCTCTCCTTTTCGTTCCTTTTTCCCTGTGCCGACGCGACGGACAAGAGGAGAGCGCAGCCAGATTTTCTGGAATTCGTCCGGGGGCCTTACCCCCTCCAGGCCTCCTCTGCAGTCTCCGCTCTCGCCAGCGACTCCTCTCCTCGACGGTCGGCTTCGTGGGAAACCGGGCCCCCGTCGATCGGCCTCGACCCCGTATAGATCGATCGCGGTGTGCTCGCGGAACCGCGATCACGCTCGCTCGCCCGGAAGATCCGCCTGTCAACTCGCTGCAACGTCGCCTACGCTTCTTTATGCCTAACTCCCTCTACGCTCTCTCTCTCTCTCTCTCGCTCTCTCTCTCTCTTTCTGCGTTATACGGATCTCTCGTTTCGGGCCCGCTTCGCAGAGCTTCTACGCGGTTATAAGGATACTCGGGACTTCGGGGCCCGCAGAGGTCCAGGCGGTTACGGGGAGCATGGGTCTCACGGAAATTGGGAACGAAAGATTCCGGGGCTGGGTCCTGCGTGACCCGCGATTGATGTACTCGTTGCACGAGACTTCCTGTTGGGATGTTCGTCATTTTCGTAAGAGAATCGTGAAAGTACGTGGAGACTTTGGTTTCGAGGAGTTGGCTGGATTTGTGGAATTGATTTTGGCGTAAGGGAGCATAGCGAATGTTAGTTAATTATCGTCGAAGGGTTGAAGGGTTAATCTTTAATTTCGGTTTTGGAAGCTTTTGCGTTGCACACGGAGAGTTGTGTCCAGAGTAATAGGTATATAGGTATAGGTATACATAGGCAAATAACTTATATATAACCTCGGTATATAAAATAGGTATAGGTATAAATAGGCAAATAACTTATATATAACCCCCCGAATCGAATGAAAAGGGTAGAAACTCTGGAGTAGCAATTAAATAAAGTACAAGATTCATATATCAGGAAATCTTCCCTACTAGCCACAGTAATTGGCGCATTATTTTTCTAGCTCTTCTGTATGCGTCGATTACTGTGGTGTATGGCGACTGAATCCGTGCTTCAGCCTCTTTTCGTTTATTAGTCTTTGAAAGTACAAGCAGCTTTCAGCCCTTTTACAAGGCGACGACCAGGTCAATTTTGACCCGGAGTATTTAATTCGTTCACTCTTAATTAATATTCGAAGGAAGGATGAAGTTTGTACATATGCAAATTTCTGCGTAATTTTGAGAAGCTTATGAAAACATGAAAACGTCTAGTTTTATATTTTAATTCATTTATATTTTGGTTATTACTAATAAACCGTTCATTTTAGCCATATTTTTAGAGAGAGTAATCATCGTGTTCATAAACTAGAATCTATCCTGAAAATGAATTCTACTAGCCACAGTAACTGGCGCATGTATAGATAGTAGGATTGATTTCCAAGATGGATTCTAATTTATGAATAGAATAAATTGTGACTGTTCTTACTTGCACCTCATAAATTATCAATATATTAAACATGTAACAAATATTGTAAGATTCATGATTACTACAAAATGTTAATATATGATAGATACGATGAGACACGTAAAAAATTATGAGATTCATTTTTAGAAGATTACGCACTACAAAGTGTTACATTTGATTACTTTCACGAAATTCCGCAGCATTCGGTGCGTCCTCAGTAATAGTCACACATAATAATAGTGTCACTCCAATAAGGAACGCAGGTTGATATTCAATTGTCAGCAAGCAACAAAGCCACGAGAGCCAGAGAGAACTATAGATGGAAGGAGAGCAGGCAGCCCACTTCATGGCTACCCTCGAGTAATGTATTATTCATTCGGAACGGTGCCTACCTTCGCCACCCCCTACAATATTTTACTCATTACTCGGCTGCGGATTTTATGCACCTACGTAATTACATGCTCTCACATGCTCTAAACATCGGTACGACTTTACGTAAACATTCGCAGATCCTAACTGCCACTCCTCCTACCATAATCCCGTTTCATGAATAATTCTAATTACCGACTCCTAGATTCTATCTCCTCCGATATTTGTCTGTGTTTGAAACTGTACCACGGTGTTATCGATGAAACGATTTAACAGTGAATTGCGACTTCGGTCCGGGTTTAAGTGTAATCCAAAGCGGACTGGCTTGATTTTCCATTGAAATGGAACAGTGAATACAGAGTAAAAAATACGGCGTCGAGGACTTAAAAATGGTTTCAGCTAGCGGAACATTTTTCGATTAACTCTTTGGGGTCTATCGGGACATACGTGTTCTATCTATGTATTTCGTACGCCTAATGGGACAAATGAATCCCTTTTTTCATAAAACACGAATATATCAGTCTTGGAATGCATTCCATGCACATATTTGTTCACATAACGTAACCAATGGGACACGAATGTCCCAGCCCTTAGCGTTTAACCCTTTGCACCCGAAGCTATTTTAAGTCTAAATCCGAAATTGTTTTCCTAATCTGCAGTATTACCATGTTACATAATTTATTATAATTTGTGCATGTGAAACTGAGTCTTGTGGCCCGTACAGCATTAAGACAACAGTTTTTAGAATATAACAAGTCTGATAATCTGCGAATTATTTCGAAATGTGAACAAGCATTCTTAATGGTGTGCCTTAGAGTCGCCACTCGAGTGCAAAGGGTTAAAAGGGTTAACCTACGCTAATAGAATCAATATTTCTTGTTATTATTATCTGTTAATATAGGTAATAATAGTGTAGGTAATATTATTACCTATTAATATAATATATTATAAATAATATTATATATTATATTATATTATATTATATTATATTATATTATATTATATTATATTATATTATATTATATTATATATTATATATATTATAATAATATATTACTTATTAATACATCATTACCTTTTAAAACGCAATAACTTTCTCAAAACTGAACCAAACGACCTGCATATTTCTTTAAATAATAGAGGAACTAGTTCACCAGGCGATGACTAAAAAGCTTTATTTTTCACCGAGTGCGAAAAATCGGTGAAAACGAGAGTCGCGTCCGCGCAAGCCATCCGGCGAGCCTGGAAAATTGGCCAAGCCAGGATGATCGGCGAAGAAATATTGTTCTCGCGGGTGAATCGAAATTCAATCGTGTTTCTCGCGATGGCTCGCGACACGTGAGACGTCCGATTTCTTTCTCTCGTCGTTTTCGTCTTAATCGTTTCACAGCTACTGCATGCGTATATAGATCGCGCCAGCAGCTATTCTGGTCGGCGATGATCGAGGAAATTCGATGATGCCCGCGAGGAGCGGATCCGTGGCCACGAGGACTCGCGATCAGGCGCCTTGGAAAGCTTGAAAAACGGGTTGAGGCGACACGGTATCGCGTTACAGCCTCCTCTTTGTGCTCCCTCGCCGTCGCTTTTCGAGAGTTAACGTCGATAATATTTCTTCGCGCGCCGGATCCCGGCAATAGCCGTGTAAAATGATTCGCTGTAAATCTATCATCTACCTGGCGCGCCGCCTCCATAAGAAGCACCTGGCGTATCTCACAGTATCTGACCCCGCGCCGCGCCGCGCCGCGCAACGATCCTCGTAGAGGGGCAACCGGAATTATGTTCTTTCCTCCGAAACGGCGCAGCTGCGAGCCGGACTGCGCTTGTTCCGCTGACATCCATCGCGATTACTTATTAGAAGTGCTATCCGCTGCTCGATGATGATGAATCGATCGCCGATCCCCGTTTCACCGACGTTTTCACGGCCAGCTTTTCAATCCTATCTACGTGCACGTCCTTTCGATTAAGAGAATCGCATGCCAAGAGCTCGGATATGTTATCTGTAACTTCTTCAGTTTATCGTTAAGTTCATTAAGTTAGTTCGAGTCTGTAATTATGCGGGCCAGTGTGGGCTGGATGTCGCAGTTTCGTCTTTCTTTTCCCCCATTTTCGCGTCTGTCATAATCTTCGTGCTCCTGGATTACAAGCTTGTAGAGAAAGAAAGGTTTTATATAGAAATTGATGATCTATGTTTTTTTTCTTTATGTTATCGTGTGAGATAAGAGGTATCAATTTGATAGAAAACTGTGATTTTTCTGCACGATTTTATTCTGGAGCCGCGGAGATTGGGACAGGCACGGAAATTGGGACATCTAGCCTACAGTGGCCTGCACGATTATACAGGCTGTCCCAAAAATGTCTCGCAATCCGAAAGTAGGGGATTCCTGAGAACATTCGAAGCAACTTTTTCCTTAGCGAAAATGCAATCCGCGGCTTCGTTTACGAGTTATTGACGAAAAACAGTGACCAATCAGAGGCGAGATTATTTGGCGCGAGACGGCCGAGCCAGTGAGCGGAACTGGGCATCGTGCGCTCGTTGGCTGGGCCGCCGCGCGCCAGCCGAGCTCGCCTCTCATTGGTCACTGTTTTTTCGTTAATAACTCGTTAACGATGCCTCGGAGAAAACTTTTGTAAAGGAAAAAGTTGCTTCAAATGACCCGAGGAACCCGCCACTTTCGGATTGCGAGACATTTTTGGGATACCCTGTAGATTTAAAGTAACTTTTACGTTGTATTACATTGAATTTAATATTGCGAAGGACATTTACTAGCGGATTTAAGCGTAAAATACGTAATGATAGAAGTTGCGACACGAAGAAGTATGTACAGTAAATTCTTCCTAATTGAACTTAGGAGCCTAATTGAACAACTTAGCAACAAAAATCGACAATTTTGGAAAAGAAGACGCGACTATCCGAACCTTGCAGCACGTTTCTTGTAGTCACCGATTGTCAGCAACTATAAAAACGATGCGCAAGGCTCGAATAATTGCACCCTCTCTTCCCAAATCGTCCTCTTTTGTATCCAATCTGAGCGTCGATTGGATAGAATTCACTGCATTCCGAATTCCGTGGATATTTTCCGACTCTCCCTTAAGGCTGATGCTCCGAATTTGCCCTTCGCAGATTCGATCGTCACGCTCTAGTCGCGCGAACGCTCGCAATCGCCAAAATAATTAGCAACAATTCGACTTAAAATTATCTCCGAGAATTTCCGAAGGAAACCGAACGAACTCGAGGCGTTATCGACAGCTCGAAGAAAGCGCTGAGAACGCAGGAGGAGCATTCGAATCGAGTGGAACGAGTGCAGTCCATCAGCTGGCTGGCCGAGTGACGAGATGGCGCCCGGGAAACGAAACGGAACGAAACGAAACGGTACGGAACGGAACGGAACGATACGAAACGAGCAACGTTTTTCGAAAGGGAATCGTCGATGCTGCTTGTTCCTCCTCCCTCCTCTGTTCCTCTTCCCGCTGTTGAACCCTTTCATTAAAGGCTGCGCCTGAAGTGAAACGGCCACGGCGATCACGACGCGAGAGCGGAGAGGAGCGGAGAGGAGCGCTGCGGCGCGGAGAGGAGAGGAGAGAGGGGACTGGCTGGCCCTCGATCTGCCAAATGAAAGAGGGCACCGGCGGGATTACGTGATTCGTAGCGGCGATTCGCCATCAGTGTCAGTCTAATGAAGGCCTCTAGGTAACACGAGGCTCGACACGGCGGGACGCCGCGCCGCGCCGCACCGGCGACCGTGATCGTCTTTCAGGCCACGCACCCCAAAGGGACCCTGGTCCCGGGTCCTGGGTCCCGGGGCCCGGAATCACCGTGAAACGACCTGTACAGCGGCCCGGATCTCGCCGCGAGAACGATTGCGCCGTCAAAGGGGCCCGCGATTAGGATTCCGGCAGGAATCGCGGGAATTTCGCTGCGGAGCTGCGATCCAGGAGACATTCATCATCGGCCGGGCCAGCGTCCAGATCCCCGGGCGAGGGCTAACTGATTCCGAGCACCGTAATCAACGACCATCTTTACGCAAATCTTCACTTTTCGGCTCCGACACAGTTGCAGCCGCGTTTTCTCGGGATTTGATTGCGCCGAGCTGGGGAGAAATGGTTTTTGGTGTTCTCGTTTTATATGGTTGGCAATTCTTTCAGTAGGAAACTGGCAAGTCGTTTAACGTATTTAACCCTTATTTATTATTTATTTAATAAAAGGTTGACTCTTAATAAAGGGTTAATAATATAAATAACTCTTTTAATAAAGGGTTATTTAAGTTATTATTTAACTCCTGTATTTAACATCTTCGAAGATCAGGATTCTTCGAAGCGTTAAAAATAGCTTTCTCGGAGAAGCGGATTACTAGTGTAAAAAACTAAGATAATCAGAACATTTAACAATACATTTTTCGAGCACTTGCGACAGTCTAACGGAAACGTGTTCCTAGTTAATAATTTTTTGGTTCGCTACAGATTGCAATATAAAAGATTTCAGTAAGAATGTTGTATTTAAAAAAATTAAGATATTATCTTCATTTTTGTTCAAATTGGATGGTATATTTTTTACTTCGTATTATTGCAGCCAGTGTCAAGGCGAATTCAAAGGCTTGTCATGCCGTGACCTTCGGGGTTAATCTTGATGCAAAAAGAGAAAATAAAATCAATGAAGTGATATGTTTTTGTTAAAAATTGTTTTAATTTATATTGTACCAACTCGAAGTGTGGATCATCTAAAGCAGCATCGCTTCGTTTATTTCACTTCTTTTGACGTCAGAGTTATCCAAAGGTCATGATATATATTATTATATTAAAAATAATTATTATATTAAATTATTATTTTATTACAGTAAATTTATATTTACTGTAATATATATTATATTATTATTATTATTATTATTATTATATATATTATTATAATTATATATATAATTCGCGCTCACTAAAGTGGACGATTTGGGAAGAGGAGATACGATCAATCGAGCCTTGCAGTTCAATTTTTACAGTTGTTTACAATCGGTAACCATAAAAACGAGCCGCAAGGCTCGAATTTGTGCGCAATCTGAGCGCGAATTAGGGAGAAATTACGCTTGGAAATTACGCGATCTGCTTGGAACTTCTGCAATAAGATCTCGCAGTCTCGATGTCGCCTACATCCTGACATTCGTCCTCGAAGGGTTAATGTTCCTCGATTCAGCTTCCACGTTTCGCAACGGAAAGGGATCGTGCACGGGCGTCGAAGTGTTTAGGAATCGAGATTAGAAAATTCGCCATGGATCTGCGAGCCTTTATAAAAATGTCGAAGCGATTTCAGGGGAAGGTTTTTAGGTGTTTCTCGGTCTCGGCTCGTTCATAGCTCGTTACCAGGATCACCTGGTCGATTTTACACCGGCTCGTGTCAATTCCAGTTCGATTAGGGCTCCGCGGGGTTGCCGGCGCAGCTGCAGGAATAAAGGCGACGCTAATCGCGCCTCGCCCCGTCGTGATAACCAGGCCGCCGTGTCATTTTCGTTCGTCACACCTTGTGCCAGACATCGTCCGAGCCTCCCTGCTGAATCATCCCGAAGTATTTTGATTTCTGCCGCCATCGGACGTCTTACTCTTTGCATCTGCCACCCCATGAATTCCTGATCAAAGGGGTCGCCGTGGAAGCGGTGTGCTATCTGACCCTACGCCTGCACGATCGTATTCCACGGGAATAAGAATAGCGGAAGGCAACTGGCAACTGCTAAAACCACCGAATGATATAATCGAACTTCGAAGCAAATTGGCTCGCGTCTTTCTCGCCGATCGGAATCTGCAGGTTATAGATTGAGAAACAATTTTATGAAGACTACGCGACGAAGCTTTTTCGCGACGATCTAATATTTTGCAGCGACGCGAATTAACGCTGAAGCTACGACAACGAAGAGACTGTATTTATTTCGATCTTCTGCCATTTTTATTGTTATATATATTTTGTTTTAATATGTTTTTTTAATTTTTGTTGTAGACTCAGATAAAAGAGTTAAGAAACGAGAGTTTTTAAATCTTTTTTATAATATAACAACGAATAGACTATTTATTTCGATCTCTTGTCATTTTTACTGTAATATATATTATTTAAATTTTTGTTATAAGATGAAGAAGTTATGAAACGAGAGTGTTTTTAATCTTTTTTAGTCATTTTAGTCATCGTTTGGTAGACTAGTCCCTCTATCATCTAAAAAAATTCGAGTCATTTAATTGAGTATTAAAAAAGCTATTACGTTTTAAAATGTGTACGATCACTTTTCTGGCCCACTGTTTTATTTATTTTATTGAATTACATTTAGTCATGGAAATAACTCTAATACCTTTTTCACTATTTGAACTTTCAATTAGAACCCTTATTTAATTAAAGAAGGTATAAAATATGATCTTTTTTTATGAGATATCCGCGTTAACTAACAGGATTCAACTCGGTAAAAAACGATAATATAACAATATAATAATAATAATAATAAAAATAATAAAAAATAATAATAAAAAATATATAATAATAATAATAAAAAGACGAAATACAAAATTGCATGCTTTTACAATTAAATCGTATCAAATAAAAAACTATTTGCTAGATCGATTCTTGTATTCGACCTATTCGTTGCAGTTCAACATATTTATTTTATTTATATATATCTTAATTTTTTATTAACTTATGTTCTCGTATTTTCTCATTTATTTACTGAATTTAGGGAGTACGAGAAACCGGTTGCTTAGACCGTGCCCGGTAGGCTCAGCGTTAAACCGACTTTTGTGCGCAGTAGGTTCAGATTACACGAAGATTGTTGAGAAGATGGTTGGAAAAGTCGCGCCTCCGAACGGCTCAATTATTCAACGGACCCGTAGAAAGGATCTCGGCGGTATCGACCGGCACGGAGCGGCGGCGAATGGATGGAACTGGACTCATAAATATGCATCGGCCCGCGGAATTGATTCGGGCGACGCCACGAACGAAATCCCTGGAATCGGCGGAGAAGCGCTGAAAAACGAGGAACAGCCGGAGGCGACGAAATGCGTCACGCTATGAAAATGTTAATTGTTCTGCCGGCCGCACGAACCGAAACTCGGCGCGTGCATACCTACCGAACCAGCCTCCTTTTTTTTTCTACCCGCGGTGCGACGATAGAGGGACGATAGCACTCGCGAATGCTCCGAAATTCGCCGCGCTCAATTTTCTACGCTGCTGGTCTGAACTCGGCGTCCCAGTCAACGACCCCTTTTACCCCGTAATCCTTTGCCAAAGCGAATCACTTTTCGGTCGGTCCTCGAATTAGCGCGATTCAAATACCCGTTATAGTAATTGCAGAACGGTTATGGCTAGACCGCGGACTTTATGCATTTGTAATAAAAACGGGTAAGGGGGAAACACGAAACGGTGACGCTGTTAGAAAAATTGTACAATTTCATAATATTAAGACGGCGATAAATGTTTCTGCAGTTCCCGCTTTCTGCAACTAATGCAGAATATTTTTACTTTGCATACAGATCCGCGGTGTAGTTACGGCTAGATCGCGGATTTTATGCATTTATGGGAAAATTGTGCAGATATAATTTAGAATTTTCGACATGTCAATCTACTATTTTCTAATTTGTTGAAAACATGAGTAAAAAAAGTATGAACTTGCTATTTGAATTCTGCGACTTACAATTAATGCAGACAATTTTTACTTTGCATAAAGATCCGCGGTGTAGTTACGGCTAGATCGCGGATTTTATGCATTTATGGGAAAATTGAGAAGGTATAATTTAGAATAGTGTAACGATTAATAGAATTTTCGACATGTCAATCTACTATTTTTTAACTTGTTGAAAAAATGAGTAAAAAAGGTACGAACTTGCTACTTGAATTCTGTGATTTACAATTAATACAGACAATTTTTATTTTGCATAAAGATCCACACTGTAGTTATGACTAGACTGCAAATTTTATGCATTCATGGCAAACTTAGGTATTTGTAATTTAGACTAGTCTAACGTTTAAAGAAACTCCAACATGTCAATTTACTATTTTTTAATGTATTAAAGAAATGAGTAAAACAGGAAAGAACTTGCTGTTCAGTCTCTACGTCTTACAATTAATGCAGACAATTTTTATTTTGCATAAAGATCCGCACTGTAATTATGACTAGACTGCAATTTTTATGCATTCATGGCAAAATTAAGCAGTTATAATTTAGAATAGCGTAATTATTGAAAAAAGGAACTGCAATATATCAATCTACTATTTTTTAATCTGTTAAAAGAATGTCTAAAAAAAAGGAATGAACTTGCTCTCTGCGTCTTACAATTAACGCAGACAATTTTTATTTTGCACAAAGATCCGCATTGTAGTTATGACTAGACTGCAATTTTTCTGCATTCATGACAAAATTCAGCATTTGTAATTTAGAATAGTGTAACAGTTAAAGAAACTCCAACATATCAATCTACTATTTTTTGATCTGTTAAAAAAATGACTAAAAAAAGGAACGAACCTGCTGTTCAGTCTCTGGCTCTTGCAATTAACGCAGACAATTTTTATTTCGCATAAAAATCCGCAATCTTTTATGACTCATTCGTCGCTCGACAGCTTCGATTTTCTCCTGTCGCGCGATCATTTATTTATTCGTTTTATTTTTCGTCGAATCAACAAGAATCGAACACGCCCGTCGTGTTCTCTTTTTTGTACGACGAAATCGTGAATGTTCCTCAAATAGTTCGCCGCTTTGTTGCTCGCACTGGAACGAATAAGATATGGGCCGAATTAGCAGTTCACCCGTGGAAAAGGGAACAAGTTATTGTCTCGAAAGAACGGACAGGAGAATAAGCGCGGCGTGTTAAGAAACAAACGTTCCGAGGCGATGAACGCGGTCGGAAAGACCGTCATCCCGGGCCCGGAGTCATTAGCCAGAAGTCAGCCGGTCCGATTAATACGAAATGCTTTTATTCCAGCCACTTTGTCCTTGTCCGTCTCCGCGTACCTGGCACGTGTGCCTTTCTGGAATCGTAACAGCGTCCCCCACGGCCGCCGTACCTACGGGATACCGCCCTTTTCGTATAATTGCTTTGTTTATCGTCCCCAATCAGGGCGCCGCTATTAGCATATACGCGAGCCGCGTGTTCCACCGTCAACTCACCCCTTTACCTGTCCTTTTTCTCCTTATTCCGACGGCGGTCCCTCTTCTTTCGTGGCCTACGCCGTCTCCTCGCAGCAATTCGGGCCCGCCCGAATCACAATTTCACCGAACATTCAAGCCGGCTGCTAAACACGATTATTACTCGGTAACAGAAAATATTCGTTTCATCGATTTTGCACCTTCCGCGGTTTTTTGCTGTTTTGGAAATCGACGATTAAAACTGAAACTGAAGCTGAACTGTCGACAACACTGCGACGGCGGTTCTTTTTGACGACGACGCGGCTTAGCATCGTTTCTAATTTCATTTAGCAACGTTTCGCGACGGAGTTCATCGATTTCATTCGATAGAATAGTTTTATCAATTTTTATTGTTTTAGAAAGATTTATAGTAAAACGAATCGTTTTACTATAATTTAAATTGACTCGATCTTCGTTAGAACGATGTAATGATTATTTCTCATTGGAACACTCTTATAATGATGTTCCTGTTATTTTAATTAAGTTTCGATCTGGCCAATTTATGCAGAGATTATAATTAATTGTTAGAAATTGGCTACTTTCGGTGAATGGTAAAATATTGCACTGTTCCACGTGTCTAGACCAAAAAGCACATCTGGGAGCATTATTATCGAGGATTTAAGGGTGTTATCGGCTTACCAAGAAGAGCTTGTGAATCATTTCTCGTTCTATCGAGCACTCAGCGAAGGTCAAAGTTCGTAACTTGCGCCTCGGCGTTTTTAACCCTTTGCGCTCGAGGCTATTTGAACGCGAAAATGAAGTCGTTTGCTTCGACACACGTAAAATTATATAATTATATAATCTATTATATAATCTAACTATATTATATAAACTATTATATAATCTAACTATTATCTAAACTATTATATAATCTAACTATTATCTAAACTATTATCTAATCTATTATATAATCTAACTATTATCTAAACTATTATATAATCTATTATATAATCTAACTATTATCTAAACTATATTATATAATCTAACTATTATCTAAACTATTATATAATCTAACTATTATATAATCTATTATATAATCTAACTAATATATAATCAATTATATAAACTAACTGTTACATAATCTATTATCTACAATATACATTCCATTATTTGACTGAATTTATCGAATACAGTCAAACTGAACGATGAGAAAATTCTTTAGAAAATAGCGTGGCAATTTCCAGCGTCGTCTCAGGGTCGCCACTCGGGCGCAAAGGGTTAACCCTAACCGCGGGACACTTCTCGGAATCAGGTCCTCCGCGTAACCGCAGCAGTCATGCATCCTTCGGTTCGGCGTACATCGGTTCGTAATTAAGAAAGCAATTTAGATCGGAGATATATTATGGTTAATAACCAGATCGAGGTCTGGCGCGTCAACCTGGTAATAAAAAAAAAAAAATGGTACCGCGACCCTGACCCATGACCCCGACGATGTCAACGGAAGAGGAGCACGAACGTAGGAGCTATAAAAAAGAGGTCGCCGATTAGTGGTCTAGTCGCCGAAAAATCTCTCGCGGGCTCCGCGGTACGGTGAACGGGGCTGTTGCCGGAGGCAGGCGCCGTTAAAACACATATGTAATTAACAGATTAACAATATCCGGCGGGTGGCGTGCGCCACGCCAGGAGAAAACGATGGAAGAACGAAGCTTGACATCACGCGGCGCCATTAGAAATTCGCAACATGTGTTTCAATGTAGCGACAGCGAGGCGGCATGCATCACCTCGCGCTGCCCGCTCGGACCTCTCATGCAATATGAATGACTCCCGGCACACACTGTAATTACCAGCGCATTTCATTAGGGCCATTAAATGATTCCTGGCATGAATACATTCCTGCTAATGTTGATTGGCGTGCTGTCCGCTCGGCCCCGGCCGCTCCCGGCCCCGAATTTTTCACCTCGGGCGGGACCAGGGTCCTGTAGAATTCGACCAGATGTCCGATCAACGAGTCCCGCCGAATCGACTCGTCGATTCCAAGAATTCCATTCGACGTGCAACGGCGACTCGCGACAACGTCGTCGATCTAATGTTCTACATATTTGGAGGTGCAGTCGTTTTTCCGAGAAATGCTCGGAGGTCGGAATCGAAAACTGCAGATCTGAGAAGAGTAAGACGCGATTCTTCGAGCCTCGCGGCGCGTTTTCTATGAACGGTTAGCGAGATATTAGCAAAAATATATTATGTTCTATTAGGAAAGTTATATTGAATGTCCTATGTGTTCTATATATATTGTATTGTACTCGGGGCATTCGGTAAAAAAAGCAGCAGCCAGCATTAATATGGATACATAGTAAGGGTAGGGTAAAAACGATGACCGAACTTTTTTGTTTCTAATTTTTTGCCACGATTCGAGGACAATTCAGAGGCCATGTAACACGATTTGAAGCAATTCGGAGGCCATGTCACATGATTCGAAGGCAATTCGGAGGTAATTCGAAAGCAATTCGAAGGCAATTCGAAGACAATTCGAAAGCAATTCGAAGGCAATTCGGAGGTAATTCGAAGGCAATTCGAAAGTAATTCGAAGGCAATTCGAAAGCACTCCGAAGGCAAATCGAAGCCCACGTGACACGATTCGAAGGCAATTCGAAAGCAATTCAATGGTAATTCGAAGACAATTCAAAGGCCACGTGACACGATTCGACGGAAATTCGGAGGCCACGTGACACAATCCGAAGGAAATTCAGAAGCCACATGCCACGATTCGACGGTCACGTACCTAGTACAGTAATTTCTCCCTAATTCGCGCTCAGATCACGCACAAAAATGGACAATATGGGAAGAGGAGATGCGATTATTCGAGCCTTGCGTCTCGTTTTTACAATCGTTAACAATCGATAACTCTAAAAACGAGCCGTAAGGCTCGATTAATCGTATCTCCTGTTCTGAAATCGTCTATTTTTCTACCTAATCTAAGCGCGAATTAGGAAGAAATTACTGTACACTAAATTCTTCCAATTGACCCTCAGCTTGGAAACAAAAACTGACAATTTGAGAAGAGGAGGGCTCGGAAAATATAACCTTGACATAACCTTGCGCTACGATCTACTGTGAACTCTCCCTAATTAACGCACGGATTGTGCACAGAAATGGACAACTTGAGAAGAGGAGGCTCGAATAATCGTATCTCCTCTTCCGAAATTGTCCATTTTTCTGAACAACCCGATCATCGATCAAGAAAATTTCCCTATAGATCGTAGCGCAGGGTTATGCCAAGGTTACATTCGAAGCGATCGTCCGGCGCGCAAGTAAATCCGAGGATAGACGAAAGGGCTGCAAGCGATTAAATCCGATCAGCTAATTTTCCAACCACCGTAATCCCACTTAAGCCATCCAGCGGAATGAAGCTCGATGATTTATGTGGTACTGCGTTGGGCCAGCGATGCCTGTCGGCCGGTAGCCGGGGCAATGGGTTAAAAGGTGTCATTAATATCAATCGAGTGCCGCGATTGATCCCTGGGCAAGGCAGAGAGAGAGAGAGAGAGAGAGAGAGAGAGAGAGAGAGAGAGAGCCGGGCTTGATCCCGCGCAAAGGATTTATAGATCTCGTGGTGGTGGCAGTGCGGCGGGTGGAACGGGAACCGCTGGTTAAAAATGGCGCTGACCCCTGTCGTTGGGTCTATATTTCTCGGGAATTCCCCCTTTAGAAGGATGCCTGCCACGTGGCGCTGCATGCCCAGCTGATTTCATCGTGTTGCTTTCTCGTAAATTCACCCTGTTTGCGGAAACTCTGATCCCTTGGGAAAACGCTCTCCTATCCTCTGACCGCTCCTCCATTGTTCGCCCTCTGGAAAATTAAACATCCTGTACGCCAGCTGCAATCATCGCGAATTTGCGTTCCCGTTGATTAAAACCGTGACGATTTCGCTCGTTGATTTTTAGAAACGAAAGAACATTTTCGAGAATGGAAGGGATTTGTCTTACGGTTATACAGGGTGTCCCAGGATCGACGGTGAAATCGAGGAGAGGGTGATTTTATGTTAAAAACGAATCGAAGATAAAGAATAACATTTTTTTAGCTGAGGTTTCGTTGTGGTGAAAATTGAGAAGTATCCAGGATACTTAACGATTTTTGCGTTAATAAAGTAAGTTGATTATTAAATTACAGGTATTATTTTCAGTTCAATACATTGACAACCATTTTAAGATTGGACTAAAGGACTTGAATTCTTTTTAGATGATAGAGGAACCAGTCTATTAGACCATAAATAGAATTCTTTTGTTTTCTAAATTCTGCTATTCATATTAATATATATGTTATTTTAAATTTAAGCTTACTTTTGCCTTAAATTACCTTAAATTACTACTTTCCTTATGAACACTCGACACTTACGATGCTATTAGACCGCCGCCTATAATTGAAAAAAAAACAGGTCGCCCGTAGTAACAAAAAGTTTTGCCAGCACAGCTACAAAGCATACCAATTGTCCGACACTAATAATTGTTCTACGACGAATTGAACGTAAAACGTTGTCAATGCGGCGAGTCTCTACGACCAGAAACGAAAAGTCGACCGTCCCCGATTCCCCTTAATCAGGCTGAAATGTTAAATTCACCGTGGAACACACACACCGAGTGCCAAACTTTCCATCTCCAGTCCGCAAACTACCCTCCAGAAGGAGAATTAAAATGGCCGACTCTAATTGCAAGGCGGAGGCTCTAATTGCCGGCAAGTTTGCACAACAAAACGACGAGCGATCGCGGCTTAAACTTCGCGAAAACGGGGCAGTGACAGTGTAGGCTCCGCCGTAGTTCCAAAGTCGGCGTCCATTTTTCAGAGGGTTGAACGTTGCTATTTCCATATCCACGAATTCGCGACTAATTTGCGGGCCGTGCGGAGACAAGGGGGAGAGAAAGAGAAAGAGAAAGAGAGAGAGAAAGAGAAAGAAAGAAAGAGAGAGAGAGAGAGAGCCTCGGCCTGGTTCGCCGAGGCCACGCGAAGATTGCCAGTGGCTATGATTCCCGATCACCGGGCAACGATTAATCATTAAAAACGACCCGGGGGAACATTACCGGTGCGGCGGGGCTCGGCCGGCCAGGGCCCCCGGAATCGTAGATTCGGGGAGGATCGAAGGTAACAATAAGAAGAAGGATACAATGAACACGCCCCGGCTCGTTTTATCGTCCTTGTGGAAGGAAGAAGAAGGCACCAGGGTGGTCGTTTCAGGCCAGAAAGCGGGAGATCGATAAAGTCTGCCACCGAGAAGGTTCACCGCAACCAACCCTCCTCGCAGGTTAACTCTGCCAGTCAATTGTTCTCTAATCGTAAACCTTCTGGAACGGCTCTCGTTCCTGAAAATCGATCCCGTCTCTCCGTCTCCCCCCCTCCCTCCCTCCTTCGCCGACCTACACCTCGCAGCTCCTTTCCACGTCTAATCATCGATTTTCCAGCGTAACGATCGATCCGCAGGAATCATCGAGGAATCATCCCTTAACGGGGACACCGGCCCGAGGCGTTAAAAAGCGGTCGAAGTTTGGCAATCTTTTTTTATTGGACTTGCGGATATTTGTGCGAATCGAAATGTTTCTTCTTTGACACTGGATTTAAAGGAAACCGGCAAAATGACGGAGACGTTAATTTTTTTGTTTACGATTATTCGTACCGTAAAGATACTTTTATGAGTTATTATTATATATATATATTATTATTATATATATTTTTTTATTTATATTATATTATATATTTATTTATTTATTATTATTATATATATATATATATTTATGAGTTAATTTATATGTTGCTCGCGGCATGTGTTACAATAGCACTTAAAAATCAGAGTATAAGTGTCTTTTATAAATTAATATTTATATAATATATATATATATATAATATATTTTTATTAACTAGTATAAAGCAGCTGTTTTTCGTGCTCCGTGAATCTAGTGTCAACTGTGAGAAACGGAAGACAGATAAAAATGTATTTCTCCGTTTAGTAACGTATCGATAACGTTAAAAAAGCAGTCGATTCTCCCGCTTTTCTTCAAGTTTCGAGTTTCAGATAATAGCTTCCGGTTTATGAATCGACCACATTTTTTTATGCGGTGGCCAATTATTTCGAAGCAATAATTGCTGCACATTGTACAATTTTTGTGTGAAGACAATGGGAGAACAGAGCTCAGACTTTGATTTATATTCTGTTAGAAAGACTGAATCTTTTGTTTAGTAATTCCTGGACTGCGGATTTCATGCATTAATAATAAAAACGAGAGGGAGAAGTGCAAACTTTTAAAGACTTTAAAGGATTTAAGAATACAGTAAATTTTCCCTGAAACTTGGAAACTTGGAAAATTGAAGCTTGGAAACAAAAGTGGACAATTTGGGAAGAAGAACTCGCTTATTGTCCAAAAGTGGACAATTTAGGGACAAAAAACAAAAGTGGAAAAACATTACGATTATTCGAGCACCGTGGCTCGTTTCTATTACAAAAAAATAATTCGTATATATAATAACAATTAATAATTAGTTAATTTTATAAATATAATAACGAACCACAAGACTCGAATAATCGTATCTCCTCTCCCCAAATTGTCCACTCCTGTGTACAAACTGAGCGTCAATTAGAGAGAATTAATTTTATTCTTAAATCCTGTAAAGCCTCTTCAGAAGTTTGCACTTCACCCCCTCGTTTTTATTACAAATGCCCGAAATCCGCAATCTAGGAATTACTAAATACAAGATTCAGTCCTTCTAACAGAACATAAATCCAAGTCCGAGCTCCGTTCTCCCACTTTTATTCAAATAAAAATCGTACAACCTGCAGCAATTATTCGTCGCCTCCAAAACCCCTTCTCGAGGAACATCGCTCGCTGGCCGTCGCCAAAAAGAATGTCGCCGCCTCGCAAACCGGAAACAATTACCTAAAACTCGAAACTCGAAGAATCGATTTCTTTTTTAGAACGGACATAGCGACGTGTCCCACGTTAAGAGAAACAGAGAGACAGAGAGGAAAAGAGTGGTGTGGCAGGGTGGCAGGATGATAGGGGAGCATAAATCAAGCCCGCGTACACGAATCTCGGTGTGCAATTACGATCCGAAATTACACGATGCGATCGGCGTAGTCGACCCGGGCGACCGAGATTCCTGGAAACGTCTGATAAGCGACTTATGCATCCTTGAGCGCCGACGATTGACCAATTAGATCCGGTCTTCCCCCGAATTAGCCCAGTTCATCGTGGATAATCGCGTTTCGTTTCGCCTCCGATCGATGGTGTTTCCTTTTTTTTTTCTTAAAGAGGGCATCGGTGGATCCGTCGATCAGGGGGCGAGAGCTCCTCCGGATCCGAATCGGGGCTGCGGAGCCGAGGGGGTTGCGGGGAGAGGAGTCGCGGGTCGCGCGCGACTCGCGGCTCGGAAGGAGATCCGAGATAAAACTCGGCCGAACCTGGCCCCGCAGAAGCGTCCAGGAAAATCGATACATCGGGAGGAGGTACGATTACGCGAGTGACTCAGGCGGTTTCCGGTGGACGCCATGATGGATTTAAGTACTTCCGGCCGGAGGCGCGTGCGCCGGCCTGTCCGGCCTGGAATTATCGGAGCTGCTCTCTACAAGCGGAGATCAAAACCGATGTTGATGCGACGCGCGCGGCTTAAGGATACCGTACCGTGGCGATCTGTTAAGGAATCTTGCGTGATCGATCGCGATCGATATCGATCGGCATCGACGAGAAAGATAGTTCCGAAAGGGAATGTTACTCGCGGAAGTTTTCTTCGGGTGTTTCTGCGGACTTCTGATCGCCTTGGCCGATCATTTTCCAGTGGTATTTTTTGTTGGTAATTGCAGTAAATTTTCTGTAATTGTTCCTTAGCTTATAAACGAATAATTAAGGAAATATTAAGAATGAAGGACAGTTTGGGAAGAGGAGATACGATTATTCGAGTCTCGCAGCTCGTTTTCACAGCTACCAATTGTCAAGAACTATAGAAACGAGCCGCGAGGACAATCGCTCTCTTTCCCCCAAATTATCCATTTTCGTTTACAAGCCAAGGGACAATTGCAGAGAATTTTCTCTATTTCGAAGCTTCCCAGACCGTTCGTCCCGGTTCTTCGCGAAGAATACGCGAACGCGATTGTTAGCATTATCTTCCTATGAATTTTCAGCAGGCTCGAGAACGCGGATTCAGGGTCAGATGTTATCCCGTTGTTAATCATTGCTACACCTCGCCCTTTGCACAGTTTTATAGTAATTATCACGAACTGTTTTATTTATCTGCGGCCCTCACGCCAACCTACAAGGTGTAGCCTGCGAAAGGGAGACCTTCTTGGTATTGACACAACAACGTTCTTTCCGCGATAAAAAAAAAAAAAGAAAAAAACGCGCAGACTGCAAAAGTGTCCTGAAACGTTCTCTCGGTAGTTTTTCCCATCGATGCAGGAAAAATCGATGCGCGCGGCGTCGCTCTCAGGGACGAAATTTGACGCGGTTGCACGGCGCGGCCATGGGAACGCGGAGACAAAACACGTTGTTTAAATGATAAAAGTAGCAGTCGATGAAACGATACGGGGAGGATCGAACCGGCTCGTCTCGGCCAGTTAACAGGTGCAGAAATAGTTCGATGAAAGGTGGGAACCGAGCGAGAGACCGGATCGATTTTCCGTCCATCGCGGACGGTTTCGACGAAAATGGCGGCGCGTGGTTCCCGGAAACTGCGCGATCGGACGGGTCGGGCCGGGCCGGGCAGCTCGTAATGAAAGAAACATCGTAACCCCGGTGTTCGCCGATCGATAACGATCGATATCGGTCGCGAAGGGATCAATCAGCCGGCACATAAAACGGTCTCGCTTGGTTCCCATACAGATGCGCCACGGCAATTGCTCGAAATAAACGGACGGGGGCCCCCGGTTTCGGCGGGGATCGTCATTATGCAGATGATCTTCTCCTCCTGCGGCCGCATCCTGCGTTCTGCCCCTCCGCGGACGCTCCACCTTCCTGCATTCATTTTCTAATATCGCGAACACCGTCGGAAGGCCGACGTCGGGCCTCCGCGGACTCGATTCCACGGCAATTTACGGCTCCCGAGGAAATTGTAATTGCACGAATTGTATTGCAATTTACGCAATTAGTGCTATTTACCGAGTCCGCGCGGAATCAAAGTTTGCGGAAGACCGGAGAGCTTGCTGCTGTATAAGAAGCATGTTTTTGTTAGAAATTGCTGAGGAATTTGACGGTGAAAAAATGTTTGAATTTGCATTTTATTAAGCATTCAAGGACGACGCACAGTTCCCGGTTCTTTACAACAGTGTTTTGCGTCGGATATGTAAGTATAGTAAATTCTCCCGAATTTTTCCTTCGGCTTAAAAGCGAAAATGAACAATTCGGGAAGTCTTTTAAGCATTTATATTTTGTTGTCAACTACAATGAAACCAGAAAATCAATTCTACTAGCCACAGTAATTGACGCACATAGTAAAATAGCAAATCTATACATGCACCAGTTACTGTGGCTAGTAGGATTGATTTTCGGAAAAATAAGAGTGGGAGGGTAGGTTGATTACTTGATCTAAAAATAGAGCTAACATGAACAGTTTATTGTTATTATTTATTTAGCCAACGTTTTCATAAGCTCCCGATTCAATAAATGAATTAAAACTGCGATTGCTGTTACTTGCGTCTGTCATAAATTATCAATATTAAACATATAAGAAATTTGGAGATTCATGATTACTATAAAGTGATTATTATAAAATATTAAGTTTTATTACTTCAATAAAATACCGCAGTATGTCTCTAATGTCAGTAATATATAAATATCTTTTCTCTTTTAACCTCCTCAACTTTTATCTCGTACATAAATTCTCCCTAATTGACGCTCAGCTTTTGCAAATAAATGGACAATTTGGTAAGAGGAGACTCATTTTTATGGTTTTTTGCGGCTCATTTTTGTAGTTGTTGACAATCGGTAATTATAAAAACAAACGGAACATAATCGTATCTCCTCTTCCCGAATTGTCCATTTTTGTGGACAATCTGAGCGTCAATTAGGGAGACATTACTGTATTTATCAGAATCCTTATTACGAGTCCGACACGATATCGTAGACCAAGCCGCTTCGAGCACTTTTGCAAACATAACAAGTAAAAGTATCATTCCACAAAAAATATACGATTGTCCTTTACCTGGCATTCGATCAAAGCAAAAATAAGGACCGCGAAGCATGCTGACGAAAAAACTTGAAATCCAAACTGCTGTAAATGGTCGAAGAGCGTGGCGCTGGAAAAAGTTGTCGAGTTCGCGGCTCCATTCGCGACGGCTGAGAAGCGAATGCGCCGTGACTCGTGCGCCGCTTGTAATTGAGTACGCAGAGTCCCGAAAGAGGAATCATCGAGTCCTGCAACCGAATCTCGCAGCCCGAAGAGGCCAGGGCCTCGCGTTATCGCGTCTTGTCACCGCGGGGCTCGTGAATCTGAGTCGGGCAGCGGTCTCCCGGCGGATTCCAGCGGGCGGACCGCTCATTAGCATCATAATAACGAGCCCCTATGTCTTTGGGCCCGTATTTACGGTGGCGTCTTTCCCAAGTGATGCGTATTGGTGGCGCGTATATATCCGACGCGCGGCGGAGGTGTAAGGTAACATCGCGTTCCTCGATTTCGGACCACCCCGACGCCTCCGAGGCCGCGGAGTCGTTGGATTCTCGAGTCCTCGATCGAATAGACAGTCGATCCTAGTAATCCACGGGATTTCCAAGCTTCGGAGCACTGCCGCGGACCCTGGCGTCCGATAATTGGGGCCTCGTTAAACGGGAATCGAAGAAATTTCGATCCAGAAACGAACAAATTTTTCTGCCCGCTTTGGAGCTTCGAAAATGAGATTGTCGAGGCGAATTACTCAACAGTTTCTAGCTTTTTCTATTAAAAAAGAAGGGAAACGTGGAAAATTGTTGGTTTAAGTCATATTTGTTGCATATTAACACTAGAGGTGTAAATGAAAAACTTTTCTGCCCGCTTTGGAGCTTCGAAAATTAGATTGTCGAGGCGAATTACTCCACAGTTTCCTGCTTTTTCTATTAAAAAAGAAGGGAAACGTGGAAAATTGTTGGTTTAAGTCATATTTGTTGCATATTAACACTAGAGCTATCCGATTACTGATTAACCACGATTACTGAAATTCTAAAAACGTGGGAAATACGAGAAATTTTTGCATAAACTTAAAATCGCACGAAGTTTAAGTAAATTGAATCTTATCGCAATAATACAAGCTTTTAGAATTTATTTTATTCTTATACCTAATATAAATAATAATATATACCTAAATAAATAATACAAGTGGCATGTATACGGGCAAATGTACAAATAACTAGCAATTATACGATAGAAATTTAATCAGGTCATATCTGAAACTAGAATAAGGAAGAAAGAGGTCACGTTGTTAATTATCCTATTAACCTTGACATTGTTACAGAACAATAAACGTTAGTCTAGTTTTAGGCTCAGTAGTTGCACTCGAGTGGCGACTCCAAGGCGCCATTAAAAATTGTTATATCACGTTTGAAAATAATTTTCGCATTATCAAATTTGTCTGTATTTAAAAACTGTTAAAAATGTAACTATTGTATTCCAGTATGCACTGAACGTCTTATAGACGTCTAATTTACGTCCATTTTACGTCTCGACGTCGTACGTCCTCAAATTGACGTCTTTAAGACGTTAAGAAAACGTCTTTAATACGTTAAGAGGACGTTCAATTTGGAACGTTTTTAAGACGTCTTATTTCAGACGTTAAGAGAACGTCCAATTTGAGATGTCTTTAAGACGTCTTATTTCAGACGTTAAGAGAACGTCCAATTTGGGACGTCTGTAAGACGTCTTAAAGACGACTTTGTGTTATCTGAGATAAGTCACAAAATTCAATTTCATACGTTTATAAATATATTATATATAATATATTATAAATCAATAAAGCTGTTTTGGATTTCGAGTAAAAGTACCTTGGACTGCAAATGGTTAAATGAGTCGAAGAACGAGAGAAATCTGAAAATTGTTCCTCGAATTGATGAATCACAAAATCGGCCAGCTTTCAGCGACGAAATCGAATGATCCCTCGGAACGGGATCACGTGACAGTGGTATTAGTAGCATACGATTCGCGTACGTGCCCCTAAAAGTCCCCGCTCGTGACGTGTTCTCTCTATCAGAGCGAACGGATCATGCCTTTCACATCGGATCTCGCGCTTTGAGAAGATTTGCGAATTAGCCGGGGCTCGCCTCGTTATTTACGGTGAAACCGAACACCGGACGGTGTATTCGACATCGGATACCATAAGTGGATTAGCTGTAGATCCGCGTCCATGCTGCGATCCACCGCGAAAGGTTTCCAGTGTCTTAGAACCCTGAAACATGTTTCTTACCTGCGACCGTCCGTCTCTCTCGCCTTCCCGGCCCCTCGCGACGCTGTCAGAAGCTATCGAAATCCGTGCTCGGACCGTGAACACGTTTCCCCTAGGCGTGTTCAGCTTCCGGTTCGATCCGTCCACCGTGAACGAGCCGAATCGCCGAGAAAATACCGATTCTCCGCGGATCAAACCGATTTCTTACGCTGTCTCTCGGTCGGATCGATTCGGAAAGAAGAATTCACGCAGAGTTTGACGCTATGCAACGAATTCTCCCTAACTGATCATTCTTATGGTTATTGATTGTATGTAAAAATTATTTTTTTTTATAATAAGAACGAATAACGAGGCTCGAATGGATTTTTGTGAGGCTTCTGCTTCTCAAATTGTCCATTTTTGTGCGCAATCTGAGCGCGAATTAGGGAGAAATTACTGTGTATATGAATTGTGATGATCTATATTTTTTTATCACGTTAATTTATCACGATGTAAGATTCGGGGAGAGGTATCAATTTTATGTAAAACTGTAATTTTTCTATGCGCTTTTGTTTCGGAGCCACGAAGATGGGGACAGGCACGGAAATTGGGACATCTACTCTACATTGGCCTGCACAATTATAGATTTAAAGTAATTTTTACATTGTCACCAATATCTAATACTTCGAAAGACATTTATTAACAGATATAAGCATAAAAAACGCAATGGTAGAAGCTGTTACACGAAAAAGCATATAGAGTAAATTCTCCCTAATTGACGCTCACCTTGGAAATAATAATATTTGGAGGGAGGAGAGGGGATATGATTATTCGAGCCTTGCAGCTCGTTTTTATAGTTACAGATTATATATAAAAATTATTTCTTTACAATAAAAGCGAGCCGCAAGTCTCGAATAATCGTATCTCCGCTTCCCAAATTGTCCACTTTTTATACAATTTGAGCGTCGATTAGGCAGAATTTGCAGTACACTGATTTTATTTAAACTATTCTTCTCTTAATTCTCGTATCCGTAAATCATGCAGCGCTACGAAACGCTTTCATTTATAAATTATACATAATTTACGTCCATTCTCCGACTCGAGACATTGTCGCACTTTTAATCGAATAATTAATTGTTCGATGAAAAGGCGGTGTGCATTATCTCTCTCGAGAGATCGAACCGTGCCCCGAGTTTGAAAAATTTCCGCAAATTTACGACGGGAAAGGGGAAAAAGAGGACCGGCTTAATTCGCCGCCGGAACGGGTCGGCTAATAGCGATTGGGTTCGGTTTTGCGGGGTGGACTGCAGAGAATCGGCAGGCAGATAAGCGGGGATCGATAAGGCTCCGTGAAAGCTTTGAAAAAAGGTACAAAAGATCCTTAAACATCGGCCCTTTCATACCGGCCCGCGATAATGGTGCCCATTAATCTTCTTCTCTGTTTTTGCCCTGTTCCGTTAATACACAATTCGCTATTTTTATGTTAATATTATTGCGAGGGAAATTACCCCGAAACACGTGGAAGTGTCTAATAAAAGTGGCCGACGCAGAGAGCAACGGGCAATAAATATATCGTAAATGTTGCAGACGCCCGTGTTTCGTGACATCCGAGCGCGCGCGCGCGCGCGCGAGCGCGAGCGTTGCGTCGGTTCCAGGGGTGGAAACGGCCGCCGCCTAGCCGACAGAAAATAAACTGAAACAAAGTCGGAACAGGGGGGAGGGGAGAGGAGGAGGAGGAGGAAGGGAATATTATTCGTCCGGGGCACATTAATTAATGAAATTTTGAATTCGAGTGGTATCACGGTTTGCCGGCTTCCGGCTTTGCCCGCTAATTGCGGGCTGATTTAGCCCGCGATAACTCGCAACCCCCTCGTCTCGAGCCACCCCGACGAGCCACAACGAATAACCACGGACGACCGGCGGCCATATCTCGGACCACTCGACACGATATCTCTACACGCCGGCTTCCAAACGTTCTTTGATCTGCGGCTGTTCGACCGTCGAACGACCGGCCGCGCCTCCGAATTATTTCCTCTCGCGATTCGAGATATACGATAGTTGCGATATAATTACAATATTTGCAATACTATCTGCGGTATTTACCGACAACTTATTTCGTTATCGCGTTCATTGCAACTAATAATCGATATTTATAATCGAAAGGTAACGAGATGTTGCAGGTGGCGCCGGAGATTTGAATGCCCGCATGCGACACGCTGTTTCTTGCAGCTGATTCTTAGCCATCATTATCTCCGGGCGCGAAGTGTTCGAATCTAATTACGAATGCAATTAATGTGCGCCTTCTTGTACGCTTGTCTCGGTACACAATAGTTATTTGCACGCATGATGCATTTAGATAAACAACCGGTTACGTTGCTGCGGAGTTCGACGGTTACCGATTATTTTCTTGTTACTATTGCGAATCGATTGCGAAAAGTAATCGTCGTAATTGTAGTCGCTAATGAATTAATCGGTTCTGGAATAAAACAGTAATCACGATTAGAGATTATTAAATATAATCATGATTACTGTGTTTCTTCCAGTAACGATTGATTAGTTGGCGATTTTTCTTTTTTCTTTCGTCATCGCTTGTTCATTGGGCCCGGATGAGAGGCCCGAATGAGAAAAGTCCTCCGATGAGTCGTGAAATGCACGCAGATTCTCTGAAACCTGTTCAAAATTATCATCGAACTGCCGAAATACCAAATTTTTCAGTAACTCGATGAAAAAAGTAATCGTTGCGCGATCAATGCTTGCATTTTCTTTCATTACGTTTGCTTCAATTGCTATATTTTGATATAACTTAATTTTTTGATTACTTTTACATCGCTTTGATTATTCAATTAATCGTGATTACTCGATTACTTAGCAATCGTCGTCATTAATTACGAACATGATTTCACGTTAGTCACAATCGTCGATCATTAATCGGATCACATTTTGCCTACCTTTTGCTGTGTACACCAATGCGCTTTTATAGAGTCGTTAGCCACACGATCCGACTCCGTTGTTAATTTTATACGATCGATTCGATAGGACAATGGGTTTCGCACGAAATACAAGCCGGCGCGTTCCTTCCTCCTTCTCTTTTTCCATCGCCCGTGGTAGTAAACGTTGCACCTAGCTGCGAGAGACTGTTTCGAATCGCTCGCACAAATTTCATTCACGAGATATTAGCTAATGCTTAACCTCGTTTATGCGGGCCACCACGCTAATGAACAGGCAGATACGATCGTTATGAGTCGCGCAAACGGTAATTTAGAAGTTCATTAGAAACAGCGAGACAAAACCGCGAGAAATACGCAGCTGCCCCGCATTATCATTCGCCCGAGAATCTGGACATCTGCTTAGAGCAACAACCCCGCCGTGATTAATAATCTGATATCGTTACCATCTCTAGAATTCGCATTTCAAATAATCAAGCTTTCAGAACGTTAAACGTACGTCATAATTCAGCCGGCAAACGGTCGCTGAAACATTTACCGACGACAATTCCAGGGCAAACGCTGCTGCAGGTATACGGACTGCGAAAACGTTGGAGAATGTTATTGAATTAATATTTTTTTAATTCGCTGTAATATCATGTTTATATAAGTTGCTAATTTGATTCGATGGTAATTTGATAAATAGATATTTTGATGAATTGATTCATATGTGTGAGTAATAAGAAGTCGTAATACAATTAAGTTCTAGTTATAATAGTTATAATAATTATATATGGTTCTATATTATATAATAACTAATATTATTAATACTAATTAATTAATGTTATTAAAATATTATAGTTATATAATAATTACATATAGTTATATAGCAAATTATATAATAATTACACAATATTTATATACAGTTATATAATAATTACCTAATAATTATATACAGTTATAATAATAATGTTAATAAACTATCACACTAATTTAAGTTATACTTAAGTCATCGTGACAGTTTATTAACACCATTAACAATGACAATACTTGATTTATTTGAACTTAGAAGGATTTCTATTCTAATATACGCTCGAACAAAGAAGTTCATCTAAAAATTTCTCACAGAATCTTTTTCATAACGTCAGGTATTTGCAAAAGAAAAGTAAAAAGTACTTAAATAGTAAAAAGTTCGAAATATTCTTGAGCATCTTTCGGAGCATTTTAACGCAGCCCTACGGGTAGCGAGGCCCATAATTCTCGAGACAAATTCGAATCGTAGCAGCTTATCGTAGAACGTTAAAAAATCCGCCGATTAATTACAAGGAAATTAGACCGTATCTGTAGCGGGCCGCAGAAATGAAAGCTTGCGAAGAAGATTATGATCCGGTCGGACGGGAGGACGAAGGGAGGACGAAGGAAGAAGGTCTGTCGGGCCGAAAACCATCGGCGCAGACCTTTCATTAAAAATGTGTGATAGGGCAGCGCCCCGTTTCCTGATTAGCGGCGGCTAATTCTGTTATCTCTTCATTGATGTCAAGCTTCGGGGCCGGGCCCTCGAAGCGGCGCCGCGGCGCGCCGGGTTCGGGCATAATGCGCGCCCGGTTTATCAGGAATGACAGAGTGGGAAAAGAAAATTGGAGTTAGCGAGAGCGGGCCTGGGGGTTAATTTGAATTGGGCAGCGGCCGTCGGCGCGGCGCGCGGCGAGGCGAGGCGAGGCGGCGAGGCGGCAGCGGTCGGAGCCTCACGTGTATCAACGAGCACGCGAACTCTCAAAGAAGGCAAAAAGTACGCCGCCGCGCCGCTGCTACTACGAAACTAATTAAATTACAAATTTCATTTGAACTGTGTAATCGAATCATGCTGCACGCGGTTACCCCGCGGGCCGCCGCGAGCCCCTCGCCGCGAGAGAACCCTTCGCCGTGGAGAAGAAAGATGCCTCGGCTTTCGATTTTTCGTTTTCGGTCCCCGGACCGTCGATCCGCATCGTCTCGCCCCGACGTTTCCTTGAATCGATCGAAACGCACGATCCTCCCGGTGGATTACTGGAATCGAACCGGGCCCCCTCGGTTTTTGGATCGCCGATCGTTGCGCCAATTAACCGTGAAACATTCGAGACGTTACAGTAATCCCACTGCCGTCGGATTCATTGAATTCGTTACCTGCGCCGGGCAACTCGTTCTCTCCTCGTCTTCCGCGAATTTATGGATGCTCGTGAGAACTAATTTATGGCGCGATCGGGCCGGCCGCGAGCCGCCGCCTGTTCATACAGTGTCCACACTTTTTTCTGAAAGCGCCCTAATTTTCGCAATTAGCGGCTTTTTCGTCGAACCGCTCGCCGTGCTCCCGTCGTCCCGCGAATCTGCGCGATCCTTGGCTAGAAATTTAAACAAAGAACTATGCGCCAAAAATAGTTCTGCTCTAGGAATAGTAAAAATTATCGACGTAGTGGATAAAAAGTAGGGAACGAGTGATTTCCGCGCAGCGTTCGTCGTCCGCGGCTTCGCGAAAATTTGAAAACCATGGAACGAACGACGAAACAGAGTTGTTTCGTCGAGAACGAATTTCAGATGGTCGATGACTGGCCCATTCGGAAGCAATGTGCCAACACTCGAAAAACTTAAGCAAACACTCGTTGATTCGCCGCCCGTGGCGGTTCAATTGAGCCACTGGTAATGTACTTTGCTTGTCGGAGGCACTCGTTTTCCCCTCCCCGCGCGCGGCACCCGTCCACTTTCAGTCCAAACTTCGTAAATTCTGTGAGTTATCCGATTGAGATGCCAGGTATTTACTCTGCTCCGCAGAGACGCCCGATGTAATTAGCATTCTTTCGGGATCAGCGTGGACACGTCGCGATGCGATCGTCCGATCGACGGTGTGTTTTTTCGAAGAAATGCAGAAATGCGGATTTTTTCGGGCGTAAATCGTCGCGAAGAAATGTTTGCTCGTTGAACGAGCGACTTGATTTCGTAGCGAACGAAGCTACGAATCAGGACATCGTGGAGTTCACGAGTTTCTGGCGAGAGTTTATCGCAGTCGGTTGAGATTACTATGACGGGGATCGCATGATTGAGGAACGAATGCACAGTGCGTCGATTAATTTTTAAGACTTCAAGACGAATTTTTAAGACTTTCGTCGTGTCTCTTGAAGCAGTGGCGTAATCTGTTCAGCGTTGGCATCCTTAGAAAGGTCAATCATTTGTCTGTCTAACGCACCTAAGTTCGTGCCAATCGAGTGATAAATGACGAAGTTATGGCAGTTCTTCCTGACCAAGTATTTAATCGATGTTGAAATTGTGTTTCGAATCGCTGTAACAAGTGTACCGAAGCAACAATAGATTAGGTTGAATAAAACAACGTGAAATTTGATGTATTTCATTATTGTCGCGTTTCGTTGGTCCAGTCTTAAGCATTTATTGTCGCACTGTGTATATTATTGGATTAGAAGCGAATATTTAAGATAATTGAAAGTATAGTTTCAATTTTACAATGTACTTGTAACAATTAAAACAACTGTATCGCCACCCCCTTTTTTCTATAATTATCGTTGTTGTAGTCTTTAGCGATATATGAAGATATCGCGAAGGATTTCTCAAAATTTTCGAAATTGTTAATTATTACGGGTCTGCAAAATAAAGTGTCAACCTTTTTTCACTCGGACCTCAACTATCAATTTTTGTTTCAAATTTATTAATCTCCCTGAACTAGAATCAATACCACAAATGAACTGTGAATCATGCATTTTAGTCTCTTTCGAATCGCTGTAACAAGTGCATCGAAGCAAGAAAAGATTATTTTGAATAAAACAACGTGAAATTTTACGTATTACGTTTCTATCGCGTCTCATTGGTTCAGCCTCAAAAAGTAATTGTCGCATTGCGTATATTATTAGACTACCAACAAATATTTAAAATAATTGAAAGTGTAGTTTCAGTTTTATAATGCACTTGTAAAAAATACGTATTACCACACTTTTTCTATAATTATCGTTGCTGTAGACTTCAGCAACATATGAACATATCTCGAGGTATTTCTCAAAATTTTTAAAATCGTTAATTTTACGTGTCTGCAAAACAAAGTGTCAACCTTTTTTCACTCGGATCTCAACTATCAACTTGTTTCAAATTTACTAATCTCCCTGAACTAGAATTAATACCACAAATGAACTGTAAATCACGCGTTTTAGTCCCTTTCGAATCGCTGTAACAAGTATATCGAACGTCGAATAAAACAACATGAAAAATTTCATATATTTCGTCTCCATCGCGCTTCGTTGCTGCAGCCTTAAGAAGTTCACAGCCGCGCCGCGCAGATATTTCTCGGGACAAATACAAATTCCGGGATGCAATCGACGACGTCTCCTGTGCATTGTTCTTCTTCAAGCTCCTGTAACCGATCGAGCACTTCCGACCGTCCCTGTATACACAGCTTCCTAAACATTCCTGCCAAGTATCCAGCAGAATGATCGAGGCCCATTCAGTCGCGCAGCATCGATTCCGATGTTAGTCCGGCTGGTAACGAGGCAATAACGCGTTTCCCGCGTAAAATCATTTAAAGCGCGCGCTTGCCGAGGGGAGTCGTGGTCATGGATCATTGATGGGGCCGCGAGCCTGCGGGAATCCAAGGAAACGGCGTGTCCCCCCCTCGGCGTCCCGGCCGGCCCCGTTGCACCAGGTTTTACCGGTGCGTCTAACTAGAATGGATCGCCGTAATTTTTCAGCAAACCGAAACGTCCCGGGCCGCAAACGAGCCTGACAAAATACGGAAGGTGGGAATACATTATCTCGGCCATTTGTACCGGTCCCCGTGTTTCCATGTTCCGTGCTCCGTGGCCTCATGATCGCGCTGATGATCCGCCGTTTGTGCTTGTCCACCGATAGACAAAGCAGCCGCGACCTGAAACCCGACGACACCCGCCTCGACCTTTTGCAAACGCGACCTCGAATCACCAATCGTTTTTCTACCGGTTAATAATTCTCTCGATGCTTCAAGATTATTCGTTTCTCCGTTGGCAACAGAGTTAGGGTGGATGTTCCAGTTTACTGTGCATGTTCCTATTTCCGTGCCCCCGGATTAATAGCGTGCAGAAAAAGAACAGTTTTGTATATAAATTGAGTAGCAACACATTTAATATTTATCTATCAAAATTTAAAATTTATTTATATAGGGAATCTCAAAATTATGGCATTTCCGGGAAATGAGGAGTTCCTGAGGTCATTCGAAGCAACTTTTTCCTTTACATAAATTCCCTCCGAGGTATAGTTCACGAGTTATTCATGGAAAACAGTGACCAATGAGAGGCGAGCTCATCTGACGCGAGGCGGAGCGGAACTGGGCTTCGATCACTCGTTGGCTCGGCCCCCACGCGCTAGCTGAGCTCGCCTCTCATTGGTCATTGTTTTTCATTAATAACTCGTTAACGATGCCTCGGAGAAAAATTTTGTAAAGGAAAAAGTTACTTGAAATGACCTCAGGAACTCCTCATTTCCCGGAAGTGCCATAATTTTGGGACACCCTGCACATATATATTTATATGTAAGACTTTTACTTTTCTATACGTTTTTAATCCAGGGGCACAGAAACTGGGACAGGCACGGAAACTGGGACATCTACCCTGCTCGAACCGTTCAGTTTTTCAAAGGCAGAAGATCCGTTTCTAGATTCGTAATAACGTTAACAAAATCACAACCGCAACTCTCGCTCGGTAAATTTGTTTTTTTTCAGCAGCTCGAAGGATCGTTTCGCGATCGGCGACCGATCTCGCCGACGATTCTTGCGATAATCGTGTAACCGGAGGGTGGACGACTCGCATCGGCGATCGTTCGACCGAATAGACAATGTAAGGAAGAGCGAGGCCCCGGGAGAGACATTCGGCAGGCCCGCTAACTGTCCGCATTATAATAATTAAGGAGGGAGAGCGCAAGCTGTTCCCCTTCGCGACTTGTCTCCCGGTTTCAACCCTCGTCTCCCGGACGTCCATTCTCGATCATCCGTGTACCTTCGGTCTCTCGCGACCGAACGTACTACCTACGTCATCCTCCTGATTTTATCGAATTTAATTAGCAAACGAACCGGCCAGCCAATGACCATGACTGGCTCACTTGAACGGCCGACCGGCTACCATTAAATTTCGATTAATCCGTCTTGCTCTTCCCTCGTGTGTAATTATTTTGTCCCGTCGCGTCGGAAGAGCAGCGAGCGGGCTACGAGGCCGCACGGAACGAGGGCCGAGCTTTTATTCGCGGATCGAGTTACCTCGTTGCCCTCCGGAATTCTTCTGGACCCTTTCGGACCATTCCACTCTCGATATTCGTACTATCGATGGCCTTTGCTGGGACACGCAAATTTGAAATATGTACTAATATCGCGGCATCTGACGTTAAATACTGAACCTAACGCTGTCGATCGAATGACCGGTTTCTTATTTTATTGAATTTTTTATTTTGTTGATGTCGTAAAGCTGCTTTCATTTGAAATTTGCTGAATATATTATATCATTATTATATTATATTATATTATATCATATTATATTATATTATATTATATTATATTATATTATATTATATTATATTATATTATATTATATTATATTATATTATATTATATTATATTATATTATATTATATTATATTATATTATATTATATTATATTATATTATATTATATTATATTATATTATATTATATTATATTATATTATACCATTATTATATTAAGTAGCACAGTCAACCACTAGCAAAGCAACTTAATTAATTAAACCAAAACTAGAACCGAAACTCTTTCGCATTCGAAACATCCTAATCCAAATTCCGTTTATTCGGATATATTATAATGAAAATAAATTTTCAAAATTGGTCCAAAATTACTGAACGACGCAGCGCTCAACGTGTTAAAGCGAACACGTTTTTCTCGATTATAGTAAAAATACTTTCGTATATAAAGAATTGCGATGAGGTATGAGAGACTGCTAATTACTTCACAAATTCAACAATCCTCAATGTTTAATATCAAATCATCGACATTCTGAAATTACTTTATTTTTCTCAACCTCGGACCGTTCACGTTCGAACTTCTGTCTTCGTGGATTACTTTAGAAAAATTGTCTGCTGTCTTGTAAAATAACGCAACCTCGCGTTAGCCAACATTATGGTCTGCGAGGACATAATTTGGAGGTAACTAGATATAACTTCTGAGAATATAATGCACAAGTTGCATAAGCGAATAGACGCAGCGTGTGTCATGACTGGATGTGTCATGCGGATTTTATGCATTTGTTGCGAAAATTGATGAGAGAAATACGGAGAACATTGAAAATATTGGGAGACTTTAAGAGTGTCCTCGCATTATTTTCCGTTGATTAAATTATTAAATTAAAGAACTATTAAACGAACCAAACACGATGTTAGATAATTCCTGATTTATACAATTACCTAACAAAAGTCTTATTTTGCATAAAAACTTGCAGTCTAGTCATGTCACGTGGGACTCATTCCGGAGAAGAATAAATGAAATAAGAATACCACGAAGATACTATTGATACTATACTATACTAAGATACTATACTTATCCAGTTTTTGGATACAATAGAGACTCTGTTATCCGAACGTTCATTTTTGCCAAAACTGATATCAAAACATTCTATTAAATAAAAATTTCATTCGCTTATTCTACTACGCGATTATGTCTCTAAATAACATAATGATAAGACAATAGGATAGCAGAATATTGTAGAAAATAAGGATAAGTGTGTCTCTACTCTAATAACAACTTTGATCTAGCAGAGACCGTTAAAAACAGTTTCTCCTGTCTTCTCGAATAAACAGAGTTGTTCACCGAGCTCAGGCACCCTTTCAAATAATTTGGCAACCGAACAAACTTTCGTTTCCGATGTTCGGTGCCTTCGATCCCAAAGGGTAGATCACAATCGGCCGTTCCCGGAAGCTCGCCGACGAAATTCTGTCCGGCGAAAACTCGCCGGCCAATCGGACGCAATTAATTAACGGAGACCGTGGCCGTTACGCGAAATTCGTACGCTGCCATCTAATGACAGGCCTTGTAATGTCGCGTCTTTATCGTTCGCGGGCACGCGCATGCGAATCGATGCAAAAAACGCAGAGCGGCGTCCCTTCCTCCGTTCCCTTTTTCCCTTTTTCTTTTCTCTTTTTCATTGTTTTTAATGCGAGAGATCCAGGGAGCGGGAATCGGCCAACAGCGGCGCGCAATTACAGATTTTATCGGCGCCGCATCTTCCTTTGCTTGCCGCGCGCTTTCTCGCTCGGAAATAATACACCGCGCCTCGCCTCGCATCGCATCGCAATAATAAACGGAAGCGTCGTTATTTGAACTGAGGAGTTAAACCGATCGGCAGCCGCTCGTTTATTAGCGTCTGACACGTACGCCGCGCCGCTCGAACCAGCGACAGTCGCTACATTTTCGAGCCGCGGAATACCAAATGTTGCACCGAGCACCGTGAAATTGCTCCTCTTTCGAGCACACACCTCGGGGTTCCGGTTCTTCGAAGACATTCATCGTTCTGCAATGATACCTGCCAGCTTCTTCCACCTGGCTCGCGCCTTCGTTACTTCATCTGGACGGTAACTGTTACCGCAGGCTTATGCACAAGTTTGTTGCCCGTGTTCTTTTTCTTTTTTTGGGGGTCCTTTGGATACGTTCCTTTGTCTAGGTCCTCTAACTGTGTTTCTGGATATACAGTAATGTCTCCCTAATTGTCTACAAAAATGGACAATTTAGGTAGAGAAGATCAATTATTCGAGCCTTGCGGTTCATTTTTATAGTTACGAATTGTCAACAACTATAAAAAACGAGCTGCAAGGCTCGAACAATCGTGTTCGTGCCTCTTCCCGAATTGTCCATTTTTGTGGACAATGTTAGCGTCAGTAAGGGAGACATTATTGTATGTTGCTTCTAGGTCCTTCATTCGCGTGCCCTTATCTTGGCCCTTCGCTTTTTACTTTATTTAAATCGTCCGTCTGTGTTCCTCTTCCTCTCTCTCTCTCTCTCTCTCTCTCTCTCTCTCTCTCTCTCTCTCTTTGGCTAGGTTATCACCACTTATGTTCTTTTTTATCTAGGTCCTTCAACTAGGTCTTCTAACTATGTTTCTAAGTACTTGTTTCTTTCAGGTCCCCTATCTTGGTCTTTCAACCTAGAGGTTATCTCCACTTATGTTTCTTTATCTAGGTCCTTCGACTATGTTTCTTTATTTAACTATGTTTCTAAATATATGTTCCTTTTAGATCCACCACTCGCGTTCCCCCATCTTGGTTCTTCGCTTGTTCCTTTATCCAAATCATCCACTTATGTTCCTCTTTATCTGGGTTATATCCACTTATGTTTCTTTATCCATGTCCTTCATCTGGGTCCTATAACCGTGTTTTTAAATATACATATGTTCCTCCTAAATTCTTCACTCATGTTTCCCCATCTTGATTCGCTTGTTCCATGTTGCTTTGTCTAGATTCTTCGCTTATGTTTCTTCATCTAGGTCCTTCAACTAGGTTGAAGGACTTATGTTTCTTTACCTATCTAGGTAAAGAACCTACCTAAGACCTGCTTAGGTCCTTCGTCATCACTCTCCTATCTTAGTCTTCCGCTTATTCCTTTAACTAAATCATCCACCTACGTTCCTCCCTCTTTGTCTAAGTTATCTCCACTTATGTTTCTTTTTATCTAGGTATTTCGACTAGCTCCTCCACCTATGTTTCTTTATCCACGCCCTTCATTTAGGTCCTATTACCGTATTTTTAAATATATATTCCTTCTAGATTCCTCATCCATGTTTCCCAATGTTGATTCGCTTGTTCCATGCTGCTTTGTTTAGTTTCTCCACTTATATTTCTCAATATAGGTCCTTCAACTAGGTTCCCCACTTATGTTTCTTCATCTAGGTCCTTCAACTAGGTCCTCCGCTTATGTTTCTTCACCTAGACAGATAAAGAACCTATCTAGGAGTTATCTAGGTCCTTCATCATCATTCCCCTCACTTAGTCTTCCGCTTATTCCTTTAACTAAATCATCCACCTACGTTCCTCTCTCTTTGTCCAAGTTATCTCCACTTATGTTTCTTTATCCATGTCCTCAAACTAGATAGTCCCTCCACTTATGTCTCCTACGTTCCTTCATCTATCATCCTCCATCCAGGTCCCACACCAACGTTTCTCCATTCTTCACCCCCCAATCAACATTCTCTACCAGTCTTCATCCACCCCCTGGATTATTGTACAGCTTCACCTCGTCCACAGCGTCACGTCACACATCATACCGACTAGCTTATCGATCAGAAAACTGAAACGCATCGGTGCGGAAAGCCCGCTCGATTTCAAAGAAATCCGCGAATCGGGATATCGTGCGGTTACGCAGTGTAGGGGCGCCGCGTTCCCCGGCTAATGGCGGCACAGATTAATCTTGGGGAGTTGAACGGCATCGGGCCGCTAACGATGCCCAACCCGTTTCAGCCCCAAAAATTTAATTCGGTTATGAAACTCATTAGGTAATGTAGAAAAGCGACGCGGAGACCGAGCCGCGCCGCGCCGCTCCGCTCCGCGCCGCGCCGGTGATAAATGACGATGTCGTGTCGCCGGGCAGTATAGTCGGTGCTCCCCGACAGCTGTGGGGCCCCGCTATAGAATGTCGTGGCGGCTTAGATAGTGCCCTACAACGGAATGCATTAATACAATTTGCCCTGCTATCTGTATACAGCTGTACGCACTAATTATAATGTGATTTGCCTGTCGGGTTCTTGGCCGGCCGGGCCACGCCCATTCTCTCGCGAAATTTTCGTCTCCATCCGCTCCCGTAGATTCCTGATCATGGTGTTTCGCCGGCGTCACCTGAGTTCTAATAGCGGGCCTGGTTCCATAGGGCCGACTGCTCCATTTGTGTTCTAGATCGCCAGATACCGCGGTTTCGGTCGCCACCGCTTGCGGAATAGTGCTTCCGCTCGCAACGGGAATAGCTTGATGATCGCACCGCGCCGCGGAGATTAGCTTCATCGTGCTTATTACGTCCTCGAGGACCTGTCCGCTCTTCAGCGCCGGTCTTCCTCCCTTCGCAGCTGATTCGGCCGGAAGACTTCGCTGTCCCTCGGACAGCGCCGAAATTCCGGGCCGGCGAAATTCCGTTGGCGCCGGATGCAACCGGACTGCTCGAACGTTCGCAGACCTTCCCACGGCTAATCCGTGAAACGCGGATTCCAAGAAACCAGGGAAACGTTCGGCGGCCGCTCGGTCGTCCGCTCGTAGCGCTCGATCGCGTTCTATCGCCGCGGAATCGATGCATTTATCCGGGCCGTTCGTGCGATCGCCGGTACAGAAGCGGGATTCGTGTCGCGCCGTCCGATTGCCAGGCGGTCGGAAATATTTTTTAAAAACATCCCGACACCGCTTGTTATTTATCGGGCGGCCGGTATCGCGCGCGCGTGATCCGCCTCGCGGTGCCGCGCCGGCCTAGTTCCGCCGCGCGCATTTATTACCGGCAGCATCGGAAACCGCCGCGCTGCCCACGGAAGGCAGAAAAAGAAACGTTGTGTCCCGGACTAATCCAGAACTGAAATACTGAAAATAGGCGGCCGTTATCGCGCCGGCTCCACGGCGAGCCGCGGAGACTGGAAAGAAACGCGCGCTGACGGCGTTTGCACGACACCCGATCACGGCGATGATGATAGCGACCGGCTGCATTAGTGTGCGCCGCGGCCGCGGCCGCGTTTCCGGCCCGAGATTGCGGCTCGAATCACCTTGACACGAGTCCATCGACATTAAGAGGCCCCGCCGCAGCGGCGCGCCGCGGCGATTCCTCGCCGCTGCTGCCGGTCCTTCCGAAGAAATTCAATCGGCGGCCGCGATTCAATACCGAATTTAATGCTGAAACTCGATACTGGATTCGCAAATTCGGCTGGCCGGCACCGTGCGAAAACCGTTCAACGCCGTCGCCGCCGCCGCCGCTGCTGCGTGCACGCTCCAAACCGCGTCCTCAAAATTGCGTTCGTGTGCGGACACCGTGGTACGAGATTTAATGATTGTTCTTGGCTCCTCAGATGATGGAAAGTCTCCCGGTCTCGATGCATTCGGTTTTCGGCCAGTTGAACGTGTCCAGGTTTTGAAACGCTGGGGTAGGCGTCCCAGTTTCCGCGCCTGTCCCGATTTCCGTGCCCTCGGAGTCAAAATTTATAGGAAAGTTTTGCACCTTGATTTTACGCTTAACACTAAACCTACCAGGTAGCGATACTAACTGGCATGTACTGCTTCGTAAAAGTGAGAAGACCGAATTTATTTAGAATTTGTGAAGGTTTTATTATAAATCTTGTTGCAATATCATAACTTATTCAAGAAAGTTTTCCACGAAAGAGTCTCGGAACTTCGCAGAATTGCAAAATAAGAGAGCGGCCACTTTGACCGCGATAGGTTTAGTGTTAAATTGGTACTTTTTGTTGGAATTTGTAATTGTTTATTTGCTAATAACACAACACAAATATAATACAGTGATTAAAAAAAGCACCTAGCAGATATAAAATGTCTAATATACGTGTATGTGTGATACAAAATGTACTTTATGTGAAGAAGAGTAACTGTATGTGAAGTCGCGGAGATACTGTCTGACTGATCGTCTTCCAGGCTGATGAACGCCTCTGTAGTTCTCTGGGAAGTGTCTCGCACTGGAACGTGCAGTCCTTTTATACTATTCCTTTAGGTAAATTCCAGGTAAATGAGAGTCCTAATGTATACGTGTGTTTCCCCGAGAAGACCGGGCTTGTACCTGCATTTATGAAGCTCGGGCTTGTACCTGTATTTATTGCCCCTATGTATGCATGTGTGTGTGTGAGAGTATCGTTGTATATACCAACACTTTTCATTGAATCTTATATGTTGTTAGATGAGCGTGATCAAGGAATATAGATTATTAATTTATGCAGTGTACAAGCTTTCTTTTTCTAAGCGGTTTTAATCCGGGGGCACGGATATTGGGATATTTTATACATATTATTATTATTTATATATATAAATAATAATAATATGTATAAAATAAGATTCCATAACGAAACATAAAACACACACCGTTCGCTATAAACAATATATATATATATATAATAATATCAAAATCTCCAAATATATATATATATCAGTCAATATTATCAGTATATATATATATAATAATATGTATAAAATAAGATTCCATAACGAAACACAAAACACACACCGTCCGCTATAAACAATATTGACTGACTATAAAAACGATATATATATCAGTCAATATTATCAGTATATATATATATATATATACATATATTTTGACATATTCTTCGCGCCAAGTGGCGCACGTAAAATTCCAAAATCCCCAAATGAGAATCGTGGCAGTTAATGAGTCAATGCGGCACGATTCGAACAGTTTCAAAAACGTGATCGAAACATCGACGACGGACAGCAATCGGCAGAATCGAGGCACCGGTTCGGTCACCGTGCTCCGAGCGAAGATTAAAAAGCGCCGGATCGGATAGCACAGGTTTCGCCACGGGCTCGAGCGCCGAACCGCTTGTTTACGGGGAACAATTCTTCTCCGATGACGCACTAGATTGACATTCGCCGGCCATAATGGGCCGCGGATAGCCGATGCCGGCAACAGAACTGTGTGTACCAACCGCAATTACAAGTGATTACACGTCGCGGGAGGAAATGCGCGCGCGGCACGGCATGCGCATGTGTCATAAACGCGACTAACGTGCCAATTTGTATCTATTGTTAATTAGCTCGCTAACAGCGAGTTTCTCGGCGGGCGATCGCCGCGTTGCGGGGGGCCCGGGGGGTGGAATCCGGAGAGAAAGAGAGAAAATTGCGTTACGTTCGCCAATTTCATTATGTCTCAATTTTATTTTAGAACGCGAACGGAAGCCGACAGACCGCGCGAGAAAATTAATTAAAATTCTACGCAGATGCAATTTAATTTCCAGAAATTCCTAAATGATCGGTGACCGCGCGAAGTAATTTTAAGCGTGAATTTTCGAAGAAAATCGAGGCTGTTATATGCTCCTGCCGTGTAGTAGAAAGCCGGCAACCTCGAAACCGTGAGTTCCGACTTCCGCTTCTCGCGCGGTACGCGAGCGAGAGAGACAGAGAGAGAGAGAGAGAGACAGAGAGAGAGAGAGAGAGAGAGAGATAGATAGGGAGAGAAAGAGAGAGAGGGATCGAAAGGGCCGCGACACCCGAGGCCCGAAACGAAATATAAATTTCTACATACGTATGCTTTATTAGAGTTCCTGTCTAAGGATAACAGTCTAGCGGGCAGAGGGTCCGTTTCGTTGCGTAATGAGAGATTTTATCGCGGTTACAGGGATAGGGCGGGGCAACCGCACTCATGCATTATCACCCCACTTCTGTCTGACGGATTACTTTATACGGTCACTGTATATACGTAGATAGGCAGCCGCATACACACCGGTAACAGCTCTCCGCGCGTGCACACGCGTATCTCGGCCGTCGAGCACTAAAGAGCGCTTGCGAAAACTACTCTCTTCCTCGGCCTCTCGCTTGTCGCTCCCCGATAAAAACGGCGTCTGGCCTGCTATCGGATCTGCCCCCGGGAATGCCACGATTCAAAACGGTTCCTCGATTTGTCGTACGTGCATCAAACTTGCGCCGGCCGATCCCTGTTTGTCGGCAGAATCGCTGGGAGGCGGAGAAAACGCCGGTATCGAAGCGGTAGTTTTCTTACCGGAGCTCTTGAAAATGGATGCGGAATCGCTGGTTTAACAGAATACCGAGCAGATTCGATGAAACTGTTCAATCGAAGTATAAGTATGCTTCGAAGTATACGTTTAACCCTCGCCGAACCACGCCCGGGTCTTTTCGGACCCGGAGCTCGAGGCTTGTTTTGACCGTTTGAAACTCGATGCCGACGTTTGCAACCCTTTGGCCGACGTTCGTTTGTGTTAGAGCGACGACGAATTTTGTATACCTTTTTTATTGGAAAATTGTGTGATTAGTAGAATGCAGATTTTTATGATGCATTTATTGCAAAAATGAGGAGATGAAATAGAGAACAGTGGAAACATTTGAAGAATTTGAAAATACTGTTGCACTATTTTCAATACAATATAATAATTGAAGAATAATGGAAATCTATGCAGCTTTTGTGACATGCAATTAATGCAGGTTATTTTTATTTTGCATAAAAATCCGTTGTCTAACGATTAGTACAACTCTCTTAGTAAATTTAGAAGAAAGGGGGACGGCAAGGTAAAATAGTAATAATAATAGTAATAATCATAACGATAATAATAACAAAATTTTAGTTCAAAATGTTTGTATATATGGGTCCGTTTGGACCCAATCCTGGGGCCTTGCATGAACATCCATCCGTCGGTATTGTCAATGTTAACACTTTGACGGCCGCGTCAAAAATATATAAAATTTCACGGAATTAAAGTATATTATTTCACTCGAAAAGGATCAACGCATCCGAACATAACTTCTGCCTCGATTCGAAGCGCTCTTCAAGCTTCCACGCAAGTTTCGCGACGCTGAACGCGCTACCGTCGCTTCCACGGAATAAATCCGCCCGGGGGAAAATCTCTTCGCGTTCGGCAGACCCGCGGATTTCGGTCGAATCAGAATCGCGGAGATCGGGTCGCGCAAAAAATTGTGGGCGGGCCGGGAAGCCAGAGTTTCGGAGTTCGATTAGCATCGTAGGAGTCGAGGTCGGCCGCCATGTTGGTTCCCGAGGGCGTCGCGCGACAAATTTTCCCCGGGCTGTGTCGGGCCGACGCGCGGCGAGGCGAGGCAAGGCGAGGCGAGGCGACCGGCGGGCATTAGGTTCGCGGGCAGGGCTGCATGATCGATCACCGGTTTTTTTTCGGCTGGCGGCTGGTCTCCGAGCTGGTCGCTTCGCGGGCGACACAAACGGCTAATCGCACGGCAAGAACGAAGCGGCCTCGGAATCGGACTCGGGCTCGGGCTCGGGCCGGACCGAGATTCCTGCCGAGTCAAACGGCTATGAAAGATTAAGCAGCGGGCACGCGCACTAATATACTTGTTCCTCGCGGGCGCCGATTGTGTCGCGGAAACGAATGGCCTTCACGATAAGCGAGACGAAGTGCATTTCGTCGGGCTCGGCTCGGGCTCCGGTTCCGGTCCGCCGCGGTATTCCCTCGATTCGCAAGGCTTTCTGAAAAACCGCGCGATCCGCGGACGGTTTTTGCCCCCTTTCGGGCACCGTAATCCCTTATCCCGGCCAATTATCGCGTACTCTTCCTCCCCACGCGAACCAATTACCCGCTGCGGCGTTCTCCTGCGCTCTGACCTTTCGCTGCCATGCCGCGCCGCCATGCTCCTCCGGCTGTTATTTATCCCTGTTGCGGATCTAAGCCCGCCTCCGACGTTTTAATTGCTCGCCGGTCGATCCCCGATCCATAGTTGACATCGGGATCCGCTTCGTTTCATTGATCGCGTCACGAGGACGCGAGATCCTTTCTGGGATTTTCATCGTTCTTTCGTCACCGGTATACAGAGAGACATTCTCGGAAAATCTAGAGAAACTTAAGTATGCGGTTCAAGGCTGTAACATTCGAACGCTCACATGTACCTGGAAGAACTTCGTTCTTGTAATTGTACACTTTATTTGCTGACGTTTGCCTGATACAGGGTTGTTCAAATTAAGGGTCGCATTTTTGAGTAAATGGCACTGCTAAACGGTTCGATCGTTGTTTGTTGTATCCACAAGTTGAGTGTCGCATCTTGAGATTGAAATAAAACGCAGACTATTCGAGAGTATTTCAGGTTTCTTTGTTTCAATGTAAAGTTCACACGAGTTGTTATTAATCGTGGACTAATCGTCGTGGAACGCTGCGCTGTGCAGCAACGCGTACAAATCGTCGAAAATTCTGACGAACGTTCGAGTTCTGTTCGAGCTTGTTTTCGCGCGGTTCGCGAAATTTTTGGTCCAAGCGATCGACTTTCCGCGAGAACGATTCGTCGAATCGTGGATAAATTCAAAGAGACTGGCTCGGTTTGCGATGTAACACGTGGTGCGTGTCAACGCGGAGCTCGCAGCGGTGAAAATATCGCTGCCGTTTGGAACAGCGTGGAAGAAAATCCAAATGCATCGATTTCTCGTCGTTCGCCACGATTTGCACTTTCGTGCGGCACAACCTGGCGTATTTTGCTATGTAACTGCGTCAGATTTCTTGCTATTGGGTTTTTAAAAAAGTACAGTTTCCGTCGATAAACCACAAAAGATCGACGAGCTAGAAACAATACTATAGCCGCCGTTAATGAAATAGAACCCCGATTATGTAACAATGTAATGGAAAATTGGGTAAAACGAATCGGGCTCGTAAAAAAAAGCCGGGGCGGTCATTTGAACGACACTGTGTTCCACGATTAACGTTGTGCAATGGACTTTACATTAAAATAAAGAACCCTGAAATATCTCAAACAGTTTGCGTTTTATTTCAATCTCAAGATGTGACGCTCGATTTGGATAATCCTATAGTTCTCATAAAATCGAAGGTCAACAGAGAGCCGAAAGGCCACAATAATCTCAACCATACTCCGTCGAATCATTCAGATTACTATTACAAGTTTCTTTGAAATTATTATTCGATAGAAAACCATCGAGCTTCTCCAAGACAGAGTTCAGTCATTGGAGAACCTATCAATAGCCTAAAATCTCGCAAAATTTCGTACAAAGTATTTCGTTCAGTCAAATTGAAATCGAGAGATCGAATTCTACGTATCAACCGCATTTTCAACGTCCTTCAGTTCTGCGAGATCCAATAAAGGCCCAAAGACGTAACACGTCAGGGTAAAAATTCATTCGAATCTCCTGATTATGTCAAGGTTATTTGGACAACCCTATATCAGCAAACTATCGTTAGAGAAAATGTTGATTACACATTTATCAACTCTGAAATAGCCGAATTTCGTAGCCGTAAAGTTCCAAACATTTTTCCCATGAATGTCACTCGTTACCGACGACAACACAGCAACAACAACAACAATGGTCCCACGCCTCAGAAACGGTCGCCATAATTCACCAGCGGATTACAACAGCAAATACCGCATGGAAGCCGCAATGGAGAAGACAAACACTATCAAAGCGGATTACACCGGCAGTCCTTTGTCATTCTAGTGACTGGCAGTTATGGCAGTTTGTTTAACGCGGTCGCCGGATAATTTGGCATTGAAAGCCGCGCGTGTCGCCGAACGGCGAACAGAAAAACAGATCCGTGAAAAACCGAGCGTCAAAATTGAGAATCGGCTGCGTCGCGCCCACCGATGCTTACCTGGGCCACGTGGATCAAACAATCAAGCAGCGGTGCGGCACGCGTATCGTCCCGATGATCGCCGTGGACGCTTTCTAATTGGGGCCGCATCCGACAACGCCGATCCCATTAATCATCGATCGATTATACGCCGAAGGAGATAATCATTTACTTAACCATTCACTTAGCCCCGGCCCCCCGGCCCCGGTCCCGTCCCCGGGGCCGGCTCGCGTAAAACGCAAGTCACCGCGCCGCGCCGCGCCGAGGGAACCGGCGAATTGGCTGCGATGCGAGCGTTATATTTGGACTGCTCGGACGTCTAAATACGGTCAGCTGGCTGCCAATGAGGCTAATTAACGATTTAACCAGCCGGAAGCCTATTAGCGGCGTTCGCAGCAACTTTTGGCTCCGTCGAAAAGCAGCTGAAAAATCCGCGGCCGAACGGTAATTCCCGGTGAGATTGTTTAATCGCGATTCTCGGGATCGTTTCTTGACACGTGATTGAAGCCGCCGTCGGATATATTGTCGGGGAATTCTCCGGTATCTGCGAGCAGATCTCCGATGAGGAACCAGGTTTTGGATCGTTAACCTGCCTTCGGTTGGCACCTGTAACCCGCTTCCGAATTACAGCCGCTATCTTCGGGATCTCCAGTTGCTGCTTTGCATAATCTCTCGGCCGAGGAATACCAGTTTTCGGGAGAAATGTGAACAATGAGTATCGCCCTTTTCGCGGGCGCACGGGGAACCGTTTTGTCGTGAACAGATCCGGGTGAGCCGATTTCTTGGTCCAATGTCTTCTTCCAGGCTTCTGTTACTATGTTTGTTTCAATTAAGTTTTGCAGGATGTCGCGTCGCGTTCTTGCGTTTTTACAAGTCTTTTTTTCTCTTTCTGAAAAAAGGATCGCGTTGCTGTGATTTTTCAGAATTTTATTGCATCAATCCTTACAGGACCATAAGATTGCCAAGAGAGGAAATATTAGTACGTAACTGTTTATTTTGCTTTGTCTAGACGTAAAATAAATAAAAGTCATAAGAAAAATACGTAATAATGTCTAGGTTTTTTTTTAATTTTATGGAAAATATTTTTCTCAATGGACTGTAAAGCTGACGCAAATTGTGGTTTGGCTTATTATGCAGTGTCTTTTATTTATTGGTTTATTGTAACAGAATGTTAACTAAAATAATATAAAATTATGAAATAAAATTACTGCACAAAATGATGTGCTAATTATGATATTCTGCGAAGCAATTTCTTTCGGTTGTGAAGCAAAGATGAACGTTGCACATTGTACATGTATTATGCGTCCTATTTTCTGTGCGGCGTTTAACACAATTTGCACATCTTTTCATTTTTTCCGCTTTCTGCGTGTTGCGTGCTGGCAAATTGCGTTTTGTACCAAAAATAACCGATAATTAAATACGACAATCACCGATTTCAAAGTGGGGAAAAATGTTTCCCTCAGTCGTGAAAGGGTTAACCAAATTACAACAATGTCCAAGTAATTTAACATCTATATATATGTAAACAATATTTAAAATATTAAACAATATTAAAAAAAGGACTACCATTTTTAAGCAAAAAACACAAATACTGTAACTGGACGATTTCACCCGCATCAAGGGGTTAGAGCGTCCATTTGCTACGGCTGAAAGCAACCTTGAAATATAACCTTGATCGTAGCTCACAAAAAGTATTATAAATAAAGAAAGTAATTTTTATGTAATCTTTTTTCTTCAGCTTGCCGCATAAATCACAAAAATTCTCACATTTGGAGCATCCCTCGCGATACCAACGACTACACATCATACCTTTAACCCTTTGCACTCGAAGCTATTTCAACGCGGTAAATCTAAAATAATTTTTCTGACTTACAATATTTTTATTTAACCTTGACAGAGTGTATTTTATGCATATGAAATCGACTCCTGCGACTCCCGTAACGGTTACGCTCTTAACAATATTTTTCAGTCTAAACTTTGCTAATTTAAACATTATTTTTAAAACGTGACATCGTAAATTTTAACGGTGCCTCGGAATCCCCGCTCGAGTGCAAAGGGTTAAGCGAGTCGTCACTTTTAATGATTTCGAAATAGTCCTCTCTGCATCTCACGCATTCATTTTGGTTCCATTCTTCTAACGACGCGTCACTTTCTTATAAAACTGGATTATGTCTGCTCGAGTCGAATAATTGTTCTAATTGTTTCCTACGTTTCTTTGCATTCTCTCCCCTTTTAATCGAAACACTCCCATGTTTCTTTATAGTTCCCTTGTCCCTCTTTGTCTTCATGTTCTCTGAACTATTTATAATGTTTACAAATTGCCTACCACGTTCTCCGACCATGAAAGTTGCACTTGTTCGTGGAATTAAGTGCATGCCGTTCGTCGAAGGAACGCGGGTATTGTCTCGCCGAGCCAAACGGAATTCTTTGGAAATTAAGCTACTTCCAACTTGAAAAGAAAGCAAATTCGCTTCGAAGAAACCCGGATGGAAGAAGAATAAAAATTCCGTCGAAGGACGGAGCAATTAATGCGGCAGAACTTTCCCGGATTGTACCAGAATTATTATTGCACCACACAGATTGAACTATTAAGGTTATGTAGCAGTTTTATGCACAATATATCCCTCAGAATTAAAACAGTGCAAATAAACTTACCTATTCGTCAATTACTACTGAGAATATATATCAGTGAAAAAACTTTCAGATCCGCCTAAAACTTTGCACGCAATTTGCAAGATTAGGACACGGTTTCGCGACAATTGCAATGCGCGATCAACGATCAATCTATTGAGTTGGCAACTAAGTAATTGCCGATTTGTTCAATGAAATAAAAATTTTTTTTTACTTGGAATGAAGTTTACAAGTCTTTTTTCTCTTTTTGAAAAAAGGATCGCGTTGCTGTGATTTTTCAGAATTTTATTGCATCAATCCTTACAGGACCATAAGATTGCCAAGAGAGTAATGTATTTTCCATTTTGTTCGACGACCTTTTGCCATCTCTCTGACAACTTGAAAATTCCACGCTCGTGGAAAGTCCGATCCTTTTCGGCCAAAAACTGAGTTAAGTGGGATTTTACAGCGTCATCGTCATTAAAAGTTTTACCACGAAGGGAGTTGTCCAGGGATCGAAATAAGTGGTGATCCGATGGCGCGAGATCAGGACTATATGGTGGGTGTAACATCAATTCCCAACCAATATCCATCAATTTTTGCCGAGTGGACAAAGACGTGTGCGGCCTAGCATTGTCCTGCTGGAAAATGACACCTTTACGATTGGCCAATTCTGGTCGCTTTTCCTTGACCGCTGCATTCAATTTGTCCAGTTGCTAACATTCACGGATAATAAAAAATAACATAATAATAATAATAATAATAATTTTATAATATAACATTTACAGATATCATAAAAATGGGAGTGAGAGACATCTATAACTGAAATCGGCAATTACTTAGTTGCAAACCCAATATTAAAGCGTTTCCCGACTTTTAGCACGACGCCATATGGCGTCGTCGTTCCGAGATACAGTTGTAAATTCTCTCTAATTGACGCTCAGATCGCGCACAAAATTGGACAATTTGGGAAGCGAAGATACGATTATTAGATCCTCGCGGCTCGTTCTTATACCAGTTGAGAATCGGTAACTATAAAAAACGAGCCGCAAGAATCGAATAGTCGTATCTCTTCTTCCCAAATTATCCATATTTCTGTAGAATCTGAGGATCAATTATGCAGAATTTACTGTATTTACGGCCGGTCTCTCTCGCTGTCCGAATTCTCGCGGACTTCTGCCGTGCAAACTGCCGAAAGACAAGCTCCCGGTAATTATTCCTGATCCGACGACCAGCCATTCGAGATCCTATCCTGCTAATTAAACAGCAGAAAATGCAAACACAGGTTGGCAGTTCTAGATGTAATTTCTCGATAGCGAAGGAAGAAGGGCATCGCTCAAAGGTTGCTGAAAGCACGAGCCGCGCGCTGCTTTCGACGTGTACAACGGCAGAAGGAAAATCCGTAACGATGGATGATTTACGAAATAATAAATCGACCGAGACTCGCGCTGCACTTCGGCTCGAGTCCCCGGGCTGATCCGCGGAGGATCGTTTATCGGTCTTCTCCGAGCAACGCATGATCACGGTCGCGATCGCGATCACGATCCAGGCGGTTTTTTGCCCGCGCCCACGGACACGCACGGAGATTTGAACAATCATGGGAGGCAGAGGTTCGCCATCGCTCGGTTTCGCGCATTCCGATTGGCCCCCGGCCGCCGCTTTTCATTCCGTCCGACTTCCGGCCTGTCCCTCGGCCTCCTCGCAAACTGACCTTGCGGGAGGAAACAATTATTATTGCCGATCTCACGGGTGCATCGCGATACCCGAACGAACCTCCGTGCGTTCACGGTGTTACGGATAGGTCTCCTGCGGCCGCGTTATGGCTGCGCCGAGGCAGCCGATCCGTATCTTCGCCGACAGTTTTTCCTTTTTTTGTTCTCCGGCTGTTGGCCGTTGCATTATTTCGTGCAATTTCCGTGACACTTGCGCGCGCACAACACCTTTCTTCCGGTGACACGTGTAATCCGGGCAGCCGCGATTTCTGCGACTTCTCTCTCTGGTGGGAGTCCATAAATCTCTCGAAAACGGCCCGCTATCCGGCTTCGATCGGCCTTCTTCTTTTCTTTTTTTTTTTTTTTTGGTAAAAACCACGCCGTCGGAAGCGCCTTATCGTTCGCACATAAATAACCGGGCGAAAAGTAGCCTGCGCGTAAGTTTGTTCCGGCCAATAGCGGCGTGTGTCGGCCGTAGGAACAAATGCGGGTTATAATTAATTGGTAATTAATTGCGGCCGGGCGAATGTTACCGCTGCCGCTGCGAATGTTATATTATCCGGGGCGAGAATAAATTTTTATAGCCTCGGAATTTATCAATTAGCTCTTGTTCGATTGCTTAGGAAGGAAACGATGCTTCGTTGTGACGCTCTAAATTACTCTAAATTACTGTGTTTTTTAATATAATACATGTTACATCTCTAAAGACTGCGAGATTGTATGTAAACAGACTCCGCTGCTACATTGTTACACGATACGTCGATTTACAAACGAAGGAAGAGACATGATAAAGTACCCGATAAATCGGGTTTATAAATCATCTTAAAAAATGGCCACTGTTTCTAAGGTAATGGAAAAAATGCGACAAAATTCGGTTCAAACTCTTCTTTGGACCTTAAATTTTAAGCTCGTTATCGATTGAAAATGATGTCAAATGACCATCTCTCACTGCGAGACGTGTCTTCCTTCTGTTGACGTGTCAAAAGACGATTTGGGGTTTTTTGATGGCATTTTGAATAACACGAGTCAAGAAATCTGGTGTGAAGTCCTCTATTTTTTGACGGATGTTGTTTTCCAGCTGCTCTAGAGTTCGAGGAATATTGGCGTATGCTTTTTCTTTAAGATATCAGGTCGTGTCAACTCGCCGAATCGAGAAATCAATGGACCAATTACTGTAAATTCTGCCTAATTCGTGCTCAGATTGCGCACAAAAATGGACAATTTGGGAAAAAAAGATGCAGCAATATTTTACAGCTCGTTTCTATAGTTGTTGACAATCGGTAACTATGAAATCGAGCCGCAAGGCTCGAATAATCGTTTCTCCTCTTCCCAAAGTGCACAATCTGAGCGCGAATTAGGGAGAATTTACGGTTCCCCTTATGCAAAGATTGTGCACCATGCAATGAAGGATGCGACGGTATTTCCCAAAAAATGCAATATGCGCTACACGATCGCTGGAACAAAATGTACGCGGCACGGGCGACCACAAAATGGCGGCCATATCAAATCGGGTACTTTAATACGGCCGTCCCCATGCGTTATAATTCCAGGTATCGAAGAACGTTTAACCCTTCCATCCTTTTAGTACCCAACTATTCGGGATGCTTTGGTGTATGCATTAGTAAGCATCAATGCTAAATAAATTATTTGTGCGAGTAATAATAAGTAAATATTACACATTTTGCTTTCAATAGACAGATAACTAAATATAAATATTTATAACAATACTAAAATTTGCTTTCAGTAACGTTATATTAGCGATTCCAATTCACTTGTTTTGTAGCAGATCCTTCCGACGCTTGCCATGCATCATGGCATTATTATCCTTTTGTTTTATGGTCCGATATCAGTTATTTTGTTACAAATCATTGAAAGCGCAATATTTATACTTCGTACTAGACGATCTACATACAATTGATCACAAAAATCACCTTCTAAAACGCAGTAACTTTCTTAAAACTGGACTAAGAGTGACATGAATCTTTTTTAGGTTATAGAAGGACTAGTCTACTAGGCGATGACTAAAATGTCTTTTGTTAACTTTGCTATTACTTGGAATAACAAAAGAAAATAAAAGCCTCTCGTGTTTTAACTTCTTTATCCTAGTCTATAACAAAAATTTTAAAAAATGTCTTCCGCAGATCTCGGTAACATAAATGCATGTTGAAAATCTTAACGAAATCGGTGAACCTGGAGTCAAGTTACAGGCGTTGATAAATTTAAAAAAAACTGCAGATTTCTTTCAGTTTTTAAAACTGTTATTCCTCACAGCAACATCGACCGATTTCGATCAATTTTTCAGTATGCATATAAGTTGCCGAGATCTACGAGAGGCAACTTTTATTTCCCACTTCCGTGGGCCACTGCAAAGCTATGATCAAACGATGATTCTTCTGGAAACACTGTCTCTAACAAAGAGAATTGATTTCTCTCTTTTTCCTATCATTTTACATTTATGTTATTCGTACGATTTCCAACAAACATATAAATACAATTCGCGTCACTTTATTCTCCCCCATTACAGTAATGTCTCCCTAATTGACGCTCAGATTGTGCACAAAAATGGACAATTTGGGAAGAGGAGATACGGATTATTCGAGTCTCGCGGTCAGTTGTCATATTTACTGATTGTCAAGAATTGTAAAAACGAGCTGCAAGACACGAATAATCCTAATAATAACATCTCCTGTTCCCAAATTGTCCATTTTTGTGCACAATTTCGGCGTCAATCAGGGAGACATTACTGTATTATTAACACGTTTCCTCTCGAATTTCCTACATATCATTCTTACTTTGTTTTTCACGATCTTCTCCCCCGAACCTCGGCAAATTCGACAAATTAGCCCGGCATTTTTCGCGTAGGCGCGATACTTTCGCTCGCCGCTAAACGGGTTAAAACTGGACACCGAAGAAGAATGGAGCTGTCTCCGTAACAGCCGAGTAATTCCCCGGTAGCAGGAACGATGTCGTTTCCCTGATCGGGCCGAGAGCAGGCCGGAAGCAAGAAGTCATCGATTGGGGAAGCATTAGCCACGGTCGTTAGCCGGGCGTTTCGGGGATCGAGGATCGGCCGCGTAGGGCCGGCGGGCCGATGGCCATTGAAAATCGAATTGTCGTGACGGTAAATAAAGCAGATGCGGCCCGGAGGTTGTTCGGTTTGTATCCTGCGGTACGCCGTTATCCCGACGGCCATCCTAATGGGGTCCTGTCCCAGAGGGTCGCGTGGCAGAAGGCTGAACGCGGCCGCTCCACGACATTGCGTGCGACTATTTACGAGTGAACAACCTCCGTCTCCGTCTCCGTCTTGCTCATCCTTCCTGCACGCGTCCACCGAGCCTCGTTCCTTCTCTCGAGCGATCCTTCGTTCGACTACCAATCGGCCCCGCGATCTTCCTTCCTGCTCCGTGCAACCTGTTACAGTTGCGCCCTTCTATCCCTACGCGCGCATTCTTGCACCCCTTTCGTCCCAATGTCCCTAGAATCGGCCCAGGCTTCGCAACACTCTGATCGCTGGAAATTCTGCAAACAATGGACGCCGCATTGTGCAGTGGATTGCACACGGTACGAGAACGATTGGCCTAATACGACGATGCTGGTGGTTGTTCGGAACTGCAGTAAGACCCCGCTTAACGCGGGGGATACGTTCCAATAAGTTCCAGCGCTAAACGAAACAGCGTTAAACGAGGCAACCTAACGCGTATATATGTAAATATGTAATGGGGATCGGTGAACGCAGGAAAGATGCGTTCGTACTGTGACTGCGACTTCGGGGAATACAGTTGGAACCTTTATTCTGGAGACTAACAAAAGAGCGTTTGAAAAGATACATAGCGTACACTGTCGCTATATATGTAGTGCACTGCTTTTGGTTGGTGCATGGCCGTTTCATTTGCACACATATATAAGTATCAATACGGTGTACGATTTAGGGGAACCGCAATACTACCGCGTAATACTGAAACAGCGTTAAGCGGAGCAGCGTTAACCTTTTAGGCACGATGCGCCACTATAGTGGCTTCCGCGGATGTCATCTCTATGAACGACGCGCCACTATAGTGGCTTGCTCTAGTAGCTCACTCGCTCATCGTTTGAACCAAATAATTGTCTTCATATGCATTGTTTCACACTTCTTTTGTCTTCACATCGATTTACAACAGTCTACAGAGTGTCCCAAAAATGTCTCGCAATCCGGAAATAGCGGGTTCCTCGGATCATTTGAAGCAATTTCTTCCTTTGCAAAAATTTTCTCCGAGGCACCGTTAACGAGTTATTAACGAAAAACAGTGACCAATAAGAATCGAGTACGGCTGACGCGAGGCGGCCCAGCCAACCAGCGCACGAAGCCCAGTTCCGCTCATTGGTTCGATCGCTTCGCGCCACCTGAGCTCGCCTCTCATTGGTCACTGTTTTTTGTTGATAACTCGTTAACGGTGCTTCGGAGAAAATTGTTCTAAAGGAAAAAGTTGCTTCAAATGGAAGCAAAAAATGCGACAAATGGAAAAATTTGTCCATTTTTCTGGACAATCTGAGCGTCAATTAGAGAGACATTACTGTACCGAGACTTCTTAAAATGACGCCAAACCCGTAACCGTATTAAATCGAAGTTTCTTCGATACTTGCCGAAAGTATCGATACCCGTTCGATACTTCACGGAACGAATTTGAAACTAACGAAATTGTAATTGCCTGCTTAATACCGTACGATATTAAATGTATATTTAATATCGAACGGTATTAAGCATGTAATTCTCTTCATCGAATTATCGTAATAAACGGAGTTACGTTTTCTTAATGAAACGTAACGGTTGTAAAAATGGTTACCATAAAAGGAGCTCCTATTGATGTTATTGATCCCCATATCCTTACGCGTTGCATTTGTATTAATACTTTCGTTCCGTGTAAATTGATACTTTCGTAAAAGTATACACAGACGCACACACATAAACACATATATGTATGTATATTCCGGTAAAAGTATCAGACGGGTATCGATATTTTCGACTAAGTATTAGGTATACCGGAAAGTTCTGTCCGTTTTTGAATTGAGATATAAAACAATTTTCACACATTTAATAATATTTATTGTAGAATATACTTTCCATCGTTACTTATGACTTCTTGCCAGCGTGATGGCAACTTGTAAATGCCATTTTTACAAAATGATTTATTTTTAGAGGCGAAGAACTCGACTAGTGCTTGGTTGACGTCAGCTTCAGTTTTGAGATTTTTTTCCTGTAAAAAGTTTTGCAAAGAGAGAAACAAGTGATAATCGGAGGGTGCTAGGTCTGGGGAGTATGGTGGATGTGACAGAATTTCCCAGCCCAGCTCTGCGATTTCCTGACGAGTCGCCGAAGCAGCATGTGATCTGGCATTATCATCGGTAGCTATGTTTTCACGATCGCGTCTCACTTAACAATGACATGAGACATCTTTGTTTCAGTTTATTTAGGAGAGTACATGCGTGTAAATGCAACGATAAAGAGTGACAGTCATATATGTCTCAAATCAACATGTGCATATGGATTGAAACTTGAAGTGACGCTATCGGACAGAACTTTCCGGTAGACCTAATATTTAAGAGGTATCGATTCCGTTCGACACTGTCTTCGAGACAATTCGGTATTGGATCGAGATTAGTCGGCCGGTATCGATGCAGTATCGATGCGACATTGATTAATGTATTATTACCGTGTTGAACAAGAAAGCACCGTGTACCGAAACATCCGAAGGTGCACCCCGACGATTGGCCGAGTCAAAATGAGCCGGTGTCGTCGGCTCCGCGTCCCTCGGAGATGGTTTAACCGCGCTGCGGGTCGAAGGAGCCCGGCCAACGGATTACAGCCGTAACGCAGGTGTATGGCGGGCCCGGACATTTCTAAATGGGCTTTAAACCGGCTTAATAGATCCTCTTAAGGAGACTCGGCCGGATCACCGCGTTCCCACCGATGACTTCGCCGATGAAAACTGGCCCGAAGGGTCGCGTGGCGCACGCGTGCTTCACAGAAGAGTATTGCGTGCCGGTTTTTATGAGCGGCCGTCGGCGTAGTCGCGCATCTTTCATGCACGCATCGATGCCCTTCGACGCTAAATGCTCCTCGAGAGGTTGTTCACTTTCGAAACGCATCGGCCGGGGCTGCTTCTCGTCGCCGGGCTCCTCCTCGGCCCCGGAGGAGAACCAGAGACTCGCAGGTGGTCTTGTTCTTATTCGTACGGGCGCTGCCACTCGGTGATACCGAGCGCTTTCACTTCACCTCGGCCTGGAACTCCTGAAATATCGTATTTTATCCGGCCGCGATCGGTTTCTTCGTGTAAATGATACGAAAATCGTGTACCTCGGCCTCTACGGCACACGGGCTGCGTGCGCGCCCATCGCAAGATGCGTTTCACTCGGGCGTGTGCGCGCTCTCCCGACCACTACCACGGTATTATTTGCACTTGATCTTGAAACGGAGCCACGCCGGGATTAGGCGAGGCTATTTTCACCGGGAAACGTTCGAAATTCTACCTGTATTCGGGAAGTATAGTCATTTCTTCTGGAAATGGTAGGAGGGCGGAATTGAAACCGGCAGATCTGAGAATACTGTGACGCGATTTTTCGTGTCTCGCGGCTCGTTTTTATGGAAATTAGGGACAGTCGGCGAAAAAGCCAGCGGCCAGCATGCCGATGCACATTAGTATGAATGCATGGTGATGCTAGAATAACAAGGATGACTTGACTTTTTTTATTTTCAATTTTTTTGCCACGATTCGATGGCAATTCGGTCATTTGACACGATTCGAAGGCAATTCGCAGGACAAATGCCACGATTCGAAGGGAATTCGGAGGCAATTCGGAGACAATTCGAAAGCAATTCGAAGGCAATTCGAAGGTAATTCGAAAGCAATTCGAAGGCAATTCAAAAGCAATTCGAAGGCAATTCGAAAACAATTCGAAGATAATTCGAAAACAATTCAAAGGTAATTCGAAAGCAATTCGAAGACAATTCGAAGGTAATTCGAAAGCAATTCGAAAGCAATTCGAAGGCGACATGCTACGATTCGAAGGCAATTCGAAGGCGACATGCTACGATTCGAAGACAATTCGAAGGTAATTCGAAAAAGCAATTCGAAGACAATTCGAAGGTAATTCGAAAGCAATTCGAAAGTAATTCGAAGGCGACATGCTATGATTCGAAGGCAATTCGAAGGCATTTCGAAAGCAATTCGAAAACAATTCGAAGACAAATTAAAGGCCACGTGACACGATTCGACGGAAAATCGGAAGCCACATGACACGATTCAACGGTCACGTACCTAGTACAGTAATTTCTCCCTAATTCGCGCGCAGATCGCGCACAAGAATGGACAATTCGGGAAGAGGAGATACGATTATTCGAGCCTTGCGTCTCGTTTTTACAGTCGTTTACAATCGATAACTCTAAAAACGAGCTGCAAGGCTCGAATAACCGTATCTCCTCTTCCCAAATTATCCATTTTTATGCACAATTTGAGCGCAAATTCGGGAGAATTTACTACACCCACCACGTACCTTATAACTCCGCGACTTTTCTTAGCTGATTCACACTCTAACAGATCATTTTATGTTAACTTCCTGGAATTTGCATCGCGTGCCGGATCGCAGGCTTTGCATCGCGGATCGACCCTTACTATCGACGAAGCAATAAATCACATAGGCGTAGGACTAGCACAGGGAAATTCACAGCGTCTCGAAATTTGGCATTTTCGGGAGAAATTACTCTATCTCTCCTACCATGTCATAAAGTTTTCTTTAGAATTTTCCTTTCGACAATAGAGTGCATCCTTGGACTATTTCTGCAGCGTAAAAAACAGCCTGTGAACCGCGATAATTCATTCCAAAGAGGACAATGAAAGATCCCTTCGATTCTGTCTGCAGAAATCTTACACGCGACATTGTTTCTCGATCTATTCTTTCTAGCAAATCTAAAATATTTGTTGAATTATTTTGAGACGATAAAGTGGATCGAAGAGCGAATAAAAAACAATCACGAGAATTTGTTTCAATATTTGCTTGTAGAAATTCCGCACAGGACATTGCTCCTTCGCGAAGTGCTTTCTATTAAGTCAAAGAAGTTTAAAGAATTATTCACAGGCACAGATGCATGGATAAATTTCCTATCATAAAAGCCGGTCCATGATCTATGTTCATATTATTCATGACAATAGTACGATTACCAGGGCTGTAAGATCATGTTCGAAGCCACTTTTTACCGTCGAAATGTCATTGCTGTTGGATCGAGAAACCGACAGAAATAACAGGATAGAAAATCGATACTTTTTTCCGTCCGCAAATTGGCTCCGTCCGATGGGCAAGTCCGATAAGCATCTTATCGGAGCCCCGCTGCTCCCAATCACTGAAACCTTGAAAACAGGCGGCCTGAACGACGAAAGTACGAAACGGAAACAGAATTACCGGAGAACTTTCGAGGTGATCCTGGAATACGTGACAGGATGTGAGCGACACTTCCTCTTAAGCCCTATAATAATACGTCGATCTGTTACACCTGTCTTCCTTTCCGCTAAATACGCGCCGTAATGACTAATATGCAGGACCAGCACCGTTAAACAACAACAACAACAACAGTAATAATAATAATCATAATTATTCTGCCGAGCATCTCAACAGCTGGCGTTCCCTTCCCGCGTGGATTATGTTAATCGAGAACCTAACAGTATTTTCATTTTATTTAAAGAAAAATTTTATTTTAAAAAGAAACAGTGACCAATGAGAGACGAGATCAGTTGTCGCGAAGCGAACATGCGTTCATTTCGTTAATAACTCGTAAACGAAGCCGCGAATTGCATTTTTTCCAAGGAAAAAGTTACTTCAAATGACCTGAGAAACCTTATATTTCTCGTTTTTACAATAATTTTGCGACACACTGTGCACGCTGGCTTGAAAAACGAACTTGAGACAGATGATACGCGATCGGGGAAAGCTAATGAAATGTCCAAAAATGCCTTCGCGATTTTCGAATTAGAATTTCGGGTACCCTAACACGACCGAAAAAAATTTGTACAAAAACATCACAGACGAAGGCAGTGTTTCCCCGAGAATAATGCAAATGCTACGATCGACACATTAATTATGAAATCGTGAGAGCCGGCGGGGCACGGCGCAGCAACTTTTCAATTTTTTGGCGTCGTTGAACGGCGCCGGACCAGTTAGCCCGATCGTTTAATGACAGGTTTGCGAGCACGCGTGACGCCCGTAATTTCTCTCTGTTGCAGTGGTGATGCACAAAGACAAAGAGGAGAACTCGCACCACGACACTCACTACAGGGCGAGGGAGTTGGCCGCGTTCGCAGCTTACGATCATCATCATCTCGACGGCGAAATGTTCCTTCAGGTGAGTGGCTCGGGGGCGATCAATCATCGGGAGTTACTCTGGAAGCGCGAAAACGCTAGCCCCGAAGTGTTGTGCATACGTTCCGGCTTGTTCGCGAAACGAAATCCGCGCGAAGAAAACGCTGCAACGAAGACCGCGCCGCGCTGCAACGCGCCGGGCCGAGCCGGGGAAATCATTAACCTCTCGTCATCAGCGTCTCGTTCATCATTTAAGGGCTGCAACACGGTTGCCCGCGGAATAATCGGTTACGTCACTCTCGGCCGAGCCCGAAACGGAATTAGAGCGCGTTTTTATCGGTGTGTCCGTTCATCTAACGACTCCGTACACTTGCTCGTTCGTGGCCCGTGATGGATCGATGGCCGAACAAGTGGGTGGCAGCACGGATGGGAGATGAATGAACCGGAAGCTCGAAGGACCATCTACCGAATGTTGCGAGATAAAGATTGTCTCTATTTATTGTAACGAGCTGGATGGATAGATCTATTTCTTTTTTCTAATTATTTTGACGACTTGAGCATAATGCGATAGAACCTTTAATCTTTTGAAAAGAAAATTGTCCGCATTAATTGTAAGACACAGGGGCTAGATGGATATCTATTTCTTTTTCTAATTATTTTGACGACTTGAGCATAATGCGATAGAATCTTTAATCTTTTGAAAAAAAACGTCTGCATTAATTGTGAGACACAGGGGATGGATGAACATAAATTTCGTTTTTTTAATTATTTTGACGACTTGAGTACAATGCGATAGAACTTTTAATCTCTTGAAATACTTGTCACCTTCTGCATTCGATTATTTTTGTGAGAAGTGCATTAAATTCGTAGCTTATCGATAAGTGTATTTCGAGGATCAATCTTTTCGAACCGATTCCGAATAACTTCAGATTAGAGATCATGGTTTTGAACGTGTATTGTTCATACGCGCGTTTCTCCGTGTACACGTATACTTAATACTAGATTTAGGGAACCTGTCAAAATGACGGATCACTAATTTTTTAATTTACGATTATTCATATCGTAAAAATGCATATATGAGTTATTTTTCTTATTGTTACTTTTATAATATGAAACAGCTGTTTTTTGTGTATTCTGTTTCACGTGCACTTCAGTACAGACGTACACGTGTACTGCTAATATTTTTTATTTTGCGCGATTATTTCATGTAAAATAAAATACCTGCATTTTCAAGTATTTATTTTTATAATTCTAATAATCTACTATTTATTGAAAGTCTTTATTTTCTGAATAACTTGGGAAAAATATTCTTTTCCCGAGATCAATTGACACGATAACAAAAATATTTAATTATTCGTTGAAATATGCCGGTACACGTGCACCGAAATACACGTACATCAAAATACACGTGTACGCATGTACACATGTACACACTAAAAACGACACGGCTCAAAACACGTGCACATTAATAACACAAAAATGAGAACACGAAAATGAGATACACATGAAATAGAGACCTCTGCGCCGTACGTATCGCTTGCAACCGAACCCTCGACACAGCGAGAAGGTGTCCGCCATTAATCTCGAGTACGAAAATTCGTACATTCTTTTGCTACACCTTCTCAGCCATTGTTGCCGGTGACAAATAGGAAGAATCGAAGGGGAGGCTCCGAAGGTCCTGCTAGCAACCCCAATTCGCTGAGCGGTGAACCGGCGATCCTCCGAATCGGCAATTTGCCGGGGAAACGAGATCCAGCGGAGAAGAAAGAGAGGCAGGCCCCTTCTCCCGAGGGGGGGAGGGGGAGGGCATAATCGAGGAACGGGTCGAAATTAAATCATCGCTCGCGAGAGGAAGAGACAGGAAGAGTCGAAGGAGAGCGAGCGGGGAGAGATATCCGGCTGATGAACCGGCTATGAAACCGAGGCGTACGAGGTGTCTATTCCTCCAAAGTATGGAAGGGTATATACACGGATTAATGGCGGTGTATCATGCGAGGCTATTACGTTCCCTTTCCTGCGTTTTAGCCGCGCGCACACCGGCGAAACGGACCGAGGCGCGAGGGTGAGACCCCGATCGGCGCTGAGGGGAGGGAAGGGTTTCTCTTGCCAACGTCGGGATCGGGATCGGGATCGAGAACGGTGCGCGGGGGGGTTCTCGTATCGAGAAGGGGGAGGACAAGCGATACGAAACGGCGTCCGCAATTTCATGCGATCGAACGATTCCTGCCAGCATCTGTAACGGCCGGTTATTAATTGCCCGCTCGTTAATTGCGTTACGTAGCTCGTGCCGCGAGCTGATTCCCGGATGGGACTATCTCCGACAGCGTTCGCGGTCGCCATTTCGCTGCGCGCCGCGGAACTCTCTCGATCCCTTTTTCACGATACTTCGTTTCTTTTCTTTTTCTACGTTTTTTTCCTTCTTCTCTTCTCCTTTTTTCTTTCATTAAAATCCACAACTGTCTCGTTTCATTGGAAATCGTGGCTTTTCGGGAAATACGCGACTCCTCCTGTTTCGGTTATAAAAGGCTCGGTAAAAATCGCGAAATTAATTAGTTTCGTGCGAGGCAGCAGTATATAGTCGGTTTTCATACATCGTGATTTTAATTGCTCCGGTAACCTTGCCTTTTTGGTTCCGGAGTAATTGGAATCGATGTATGTACTGCTAACAGCAGTTTGTACAATTCCTGTGCGACCGTAACTTCGCTACGAAACGCGGCCGATGCCGGTCGAATAACCTTCTTTTTTACCCCATGATTTGTCTAAAAGCTACGCTCATTTGAACTTCTGTATCGTAAACAATTTCCTGTCTAGATAAAGAAAATGTATGTTCGACGGTTGGCCGCTCACGCGAAGCTCTATGATGGGGTCCTTACGTATACAAACATTTCCAACTGAACATTTTGTTCTTACTATCGTCGTTGTTGTTATTGCTATTGTTATTGCTAATATTATTACTATTATCTTATCGTACTTCACTTTTAAACGAACGGCAGACGACATCACGTGTCAAACGGTCAAGTCGGGCCTCGAGCTCTGGGTCCGAAGGGACCCGGACGTTGTGCGGCGAGAGTTAATCTGTTAATTAACATCTTGCTATACTATTGTTTAGATTCGTTGCTTCGGAGTCATCTTTTAATGCAACACAGATGAGCTTCTCTCGATGCGCTCGGATTTGTAGTTTACTTATTCACGTATGAAACGGTCTGTGCTTTTATAGACGTTTCTTCGGGGTTGAAAGCTTGAAAACCTCCGTGGTCTTGTACCGTAAAGAAACATTGAGAAATCTTTAAGTGACACGGTACAAGAACACGGATTGACAAAGATTTCTCAATTTTTCTTTGTGGTACGAGACCGCGGGGATTTTTATAAACTTTCAACCCCGAAGAAACGTCTATGAAAGCGAAGACCATTTCATACGTGAATAAGTAAACTATAAATCCGATCGCATCGAGAGAAGCTCGTCTGTGCTGCATCAACCCTTTGTTTTACGATTTCATTTCCAATAGCGCGTGCCATAAACGACAACAAGGTCGGTCACACGTCGGACCATTCACGGTTTGGCTGAGCGTTCGAAGTTGTGCGAATCGCAGACGTTTTATGATTTTTATATACATGTGTACGGTGCAGTTAACTTTGCGTTGCAAGATGTCCGATAAATAATTACGATCGATTGATCAACGAACAAGAAAGATTTACTGTTCCAAATTATTGATAATATTATTAATGACATTTTTATTTTAATTTATGAATAAACAGATATTTATGAATATCATCGTCTTAATAAAATTGACAAAAATTTAATAATCTTCGATCGTATGTATGATATTCTTCGTCTGTTATTTTCAGAGCTTATTACTTGTTCCGCGTATCGATTCGTCTCCGTTACAATATTCTCCAAAAATACGCTATTAAATATTATATTAAAAGCGTCTGTTTCCTTTTTGCTTGTATTCAAGTGATCTAAAGTTGCCTCTTTTGTTCGCGGAAGCTCCAGTATACTTCCAGATTTTCGGTTGATCATCTCTTTCCTTCCAAATCCACAACTCTGATTGTTGATAATAATCTTCATCATCGGTATCATCTTCAATCACCAATTGCTTATAACGTTTTCGTAAAATAAGTAAAAAGTCGCTATCACTGTCACTATTATTATCTAAAAAACCTGTGAAGTCATTGTCGGCGATGTTATCACTGTCATCACGTGTCTCGCTGTTCTCTCCAACGCTCATTTTTCGTTTCGAATACATGGTGAAGGGTACTTTTACAATTTCCCTTAAAAAATAAGTCTGCAGTTCCGAATGCGGTAAAGAAAACTGAGCGAACGTCGTGCGCGTAGCGCGATCAGCTCTACAACGTCTCTGAGACGTTTCATTCACACTTGGCACAGCCAAATGTAACGTCTCTGATGAATCTAACGTCTTATCGATGGTCGAACCTGTCTGCATATCACGTCTCCGAAACGGCTTGTTTACGTTCGACCCGGTCGACTTATTACGTCTCTGATACGATGTTCAAAGCTAAGGGATAAAAAAATTACTTTTAAAAATGCTGTTCAAGATCTTCGCAAAGAATCTGCCACGCCAGATATTCCGCGACCAAAGGGTCGACATAAAAAGGGGGTGGTCTATGATTTATCGCAATTTCGATTCCGGCGCGTCATATTTATGGCGTCAGCGTCCAATTTCGATCCTGGAAGTACCAGGACTATTTTCACGGCAGAAAATTCACCGCTAATCCTTCGTGGATGGATATCGCAGCCGGTAATGAAACCCAGGCGCCGATAAATCGCGTCCCCCAATTAACCGCGAGGCTTGCGCTTAAACGGCACCGGGGACGACGATAATGAATCCGGCGAAGTATGCCGTGCGACACGGCCGAGTACGAAAGAACGAAAGAGAATCCGATAAAGGTTTCGTTCGCGGGCCACCTCCAATAATTCCAGCGCGGTGCAGCGCGGCGTACCGCGCGGCAGGGGTAGCAGGGATTAACCGTTCGGCGGGGACTCGTATTTTCTATAATTCGCGGAGTTCCTTGAACCTGTCCTTCCGAGGACTTCCCTCGGCCTCCTACGCCTTCCTTCTTCGCTCCATGCCTCCCTCTCCGCCGCATCCCCCACCGTGGCACGTCCATCCCCCTTTACCTTGCCGCGATGGCCACGTTATACGGCGTTTCGCCGATCCTCATAAAGTTCACGAAGCCCGACAGTAAATCCGGTTTATGACAAGCCGACCGCCACCACCAGGCACTCTCCAAATTACGGCGGGGCGATCGAATTTTTCTGCTCCCGGCCGCGCCACCCCTGCGGGATTATAGCGTTCGCGAGGGAACGGCGCACGGTGACACCTTCTTCGGAACCGCGCCGCGTTCGCCAAAATGCAATTTCGGTCGTTAGACGAATTTAGGAACGTGCGTGCATCCAATTTGTTCGAACGATTTATAAAAGTAGCGAGATTTCCATTTAAATTAGGTTATGTGCGACTATAAAAGTTTCCTTTTCTCAAATCGTCCAGTTTTGTGTAGAAGCCGAGGGTCGTTTGGAGGGGATTTAATGTACTTGCAGGGGTTCGAATCTATCTCGTAGAGGTTCCAGTATACTCGCAATATATTCTAAATATTCTGTAATAATTATGTTCTATATATTATATAATATATTCTAAATATTCTATAATAATTATATTCTATATATTCTATATTCCAAAAATTCTAAATATATTCTAAGATAATAATTATATATAAAAATTATTTTTTTATAATAAGAATGGTCCACGAAGCTCGAGTAATCGTAGCTCCCGTTCCCAAATCGTCCGCTTTTTACACAATTTGCGCGTCAATTAGGGAGAATTTGCAGTACACTGATTTTATTTAGAGTAGCCTCCTCTTAATTTTCGTATCCGTAAATCATGCAGCGCTTATGTACACGATTATTCGAGCCCCGCGTCACGTTTTCAAAATTACTGCAATCGGTAACTATAAAAAAACAAGCCTCTTTCCAAATTGTCTATTCTCGTGCGCGACCTGAGCGCAAATCAGCGATTAAATTACTCCGCGTCCCAAAAACGAGTCGCGAAATTCGACTTTCGGCGCGTAGAATTTCCTTCGGAATCGCGATGCAGCCGAACACATTCGTAGGTGGAACTCGTTCTCTCGGAACTATTCCGAAAGCATGCGCGGCCGTTTTCACGGCAGTACGCATTGATAAAGTGGCGGCGGATTCTCGGAAGAATATACAAGCCGGCGGTGGTGTTAATAAATCATTGTTCCAAATGGGGTTACGTAGTTGATTTTCTAAAGGCTCGGAAGCGGCGAGGGAAGAAAGAAGTTTGTAGATTCGGCGTACGCGCCGACAGATTTACAGTTTCCCCGGCGGGGATGCAATTCCCTGCACTAAGGAACGCGGCGAGAGTGTTGGAAAACGCGCAGTAACTGTCTCGCGCTAGGAAACCTTTACAGGAGTAATGTATCCGCATACCGTTGAGAAAATCGTAAGTATTAAACCAGGAAAGTATCTCCTCGCACGCTATCTGCGAACGCCGCTGATCGCTATCTGCGAAATTGCTTTAAATATTCCGGGGGAGGACGAGGTTTCGTTTGCGTTCATTATGCCGACGTGTTGGTTCTGCTACATCCTCCCACGGCACCGCCACGCCATAACAATGCCCAGAAACTGGCACAGTGCTTCTCCGGCTAACGACAAACATCCTCATACAACTATAGCAGTAAATGCCTCTCGAAGAAAGCATTTGCTAGTGTTCTCTTCCATCGGGAAAATTTCTTTGTTTCAGAGGCCCAAATGTATACCCAAAGTTCGTCAATTTAACCCGGGAACACCCTGTACAGTAATGTCTCCCTTACTGACGCTCAGGTTGTGTACAGAAACGGACAATTTGGAAAGAGGAGATACGATTATTCGAGCCTTGTACAGTAATGTCTCCCTTACTGACGCTCAGGTTGTCCGCTAAAATGGACAATTTGGGAAGAGGAGATACGATTACTCGAGCTGAGCGGGGATAGCTATTCGAGGCTGAAAAGTGCTCGAAGACGTACGATGTACGTGAATCTGTAGGACTTTAACGCTTTTGCGCTTGGAAAGTCGCTACGAGGAGCCGTTCGAACTTACTACTGTAATTTCTCCCTAATTCGCGCTCAGATGGCGTATAAAAGTGGACAATTTGGGACAATTGCAAGGAATTTGCGATTTTTGTATAGTTACCGATTGTCAACGACTATGAAAACGAGACGCAAGGCTCGAATAATCGCATCTTCTCTCCCCGAATTAGGGAGAAGTTGTCATACATCCTTTTTTAAAAGAATTTTAAGGCACTGAGATTTGGTACATACAGTAAAATCTCTCTAATTTTCGTTCAACTTCCAAACAAAACTGGACAATTTTGGAAGCAGAAATACGTTTTTAATCGAGCCTCACGGCTCGTTTTTATACTTATCAATTGTCATCTACTATAAAAATCAAGCAGCAAGATTCGAATAATCGTACCTCTTCATCCCAAATTGTCCATTTTTGTGCGCGCGAATTAGGAAGAAATTACTGTACTTCTGTTCGCTTTGCTCGACAGGAAATCTATCACTGCGATCAAATTGATCGGTATGGTATTTTTCATTTAAAAATTGTTAAAATTATAGGGACTTTCTCACTGGAATCGATTTAATTTCTTAACGAGAGCGGACATTATAATAAAAATGGCACGACATAAAAATGGACCGAACGCTGCAATCACATCTCCTCTTCTCAAATTGTCCATTTTTGTGCGCGATCCGAGCCCGGATTATAGAGACATTACTGTATATCGAGCTTGATCCCCATCCCTATCGACGAGCGAAAAGCGTCTTCCAATTTCGTGCGCCCCGGAAAGAACGTCGAAGGCAAACGCGCAGCTTTCCGGACGTTGACGCAGCGGACAAGTCCACAGAGAATTGTTCGGTCGAACAATGTAACATTGGGCGAACGGTCGCCGCGCGATCGTTTTATCGCGGCGAACACGGCGCCGTATCAGCATTAATCAGCCGGGTCCCGTCCTGGAACAGGTTGAAATCGCTGCGATAAACTAATAAAACACACGGCGGTTCCCCCGCCGACCACGGGGATTTTTCAATCGGCGAGAAGAACATACTTTTGCCAATCCATTTCTGCCATCTCTTGCAAATTATCACCCCGAGCAAACGCACGATACGCGCGCCCCCCGTCGCGAGGAGCGCGCCTCTCAGCTTTCCTTTATGAAACTCGAACATACTTTTCTTGACACCGCGAACAGTGAATGATGCCGGGGAACCGGCGAAAAAACGAGACAGAAAACTCGCCGGCGAGCGCGCCGCTCGAACCGTCGCCTCCGTCGTCGGCCTCCTTTTTCTCGCCTTTTCGTCCCTCTTTCGGGGCTGATTAATGGAATCGATGAGTCTACCCCAGGACGATATCCGATATTCGATCCTCGGGAGCGTCAAGGATCCTCCGGGACCAAGAGAATATATTATGCTCTTTAGGTATCGCACCTCCGATTTAATATCTACTTTTATTTTCGGGGCTCCGAATTTATTGGGCCGACTGTGGCCGGCCGGCTCTCCATTTGCGCCCTCTAAACGGGAGCTAGGGGACTCTTAGGATTGGACGATGACTCCGCCGGGTTGATGGACGTTTCACGATAAAACGACGATCTATCCGCTCCGTTCTCTCGATCTCTTCCTTTCGAGAAAGGTCCTTCAACTCTTGAGGACCGTTCATATTTTACTCCCGGTCGCGTTTCTTCTTTCCGCGCATTTTTCGGACTTCGCCGAGCCAATCTACGAGCCGAACTGCGAGCTGACCACTCGAACGGCTCATTTGCCCGAAAAATCGAAGCAACGTGGATTTTTCGGCGACGCGTTTTATCGAGGGGGTTAGGCTAAGCGATGGCTGCGCATCCGGACAGATCGATCGGTGCGGCGTTCTGTCGGAGCAGTTTCGTGGATCCTGGATCGGGGGAGATCGAAGCCAGACAGCGATCGTCAAGAACCTGTCCATTAGCTCCGTTATCGACACACGAAAATTGATCGAGGCTCCTCCGGAGGCGGTTTCCAGGCTGGTAGCGGGATCCGAGGGGATTTTTAGCCGGGGTTCGGTACAAATCACGCCTCTCGGTGACGTATCGCCGCGAAAGCAGCCATTTTGCTCTCATATTTTTTATTTAATAGCCAGCAGGCTATCGTGTATCGCATTAATACGCCAGCCACACCGCAGTAGCGGTAAAAGAGGGTCGTGGTCAGGAACAACCCCCGCCACCGGTAACCCGTAATCATAACCGAGCTATTTTTCTTCCCGCTGCCTCTCACTATGCCCGGCTATACTTATACGGCACAGGTTCCAGCGAACTTCCAATTGCCGCCTACATCCCGGGGATCCTTGCCGACGATGGTGGCTCGCTCGAAAACTTTCCCTCGCCGGCGCTGTCAACGGAAACATTATCGGACTCGCCGACAGTCTAATGCGATCGTTCGTCCACCGTCGGGTCGACCATCCTTCGACGACGGGATCGGCCAATTTCTCTGGTAGCAATAACGATTTTTTAAATCGCGTTCAATCGTCGTCCGAGATCGTCGTCGTTTAACACGGTCGCTGGAATCGCGGTAAATTCTCCCTAATTTACACTCAGTTTGTAAAACAAAAATGGACAATTTGAAAAGGAAGGCACGGTTATTTCAGACGCACTTCGATAATAAAAAATGATTCACCAAAGATCTTTGATTTGGTAGGAAGACTACGTCGGGGAACAATGTCGCGTGTAAGACTTCTGCAGACAGGATCGAAGTGATTTCTCGTTGTCCTCTTTGGAATGAACTATTGCGGTTCGTAGGCTGTTTTTTATGCTGCTGAAATAGTCCAAGGATGCGCCCTATCGTCGAAAGTAATCACAGTTTAATGGACAAAACGTTGAAATCACATCTCCTCTTCCTAAATTGTGCTGTTTTGTGCGCGATCTGCGCACAAATCGTGTCACGTGGCTTCCAAATTGCCTTCGAATCGTGTCATGTGGCCTTTGAATTGTCTTCGAATTGCCTTTCAATTGCCTTCGAATTGCTTTCGAATCGTGTCACGTGGCTTCCAAATTGCCTTCGAATCGTGTCACATAGCCTTTGAATTGTCTTCGAATTGCTTTCGAATTGCCTTGGAATTGCCTTCGAATTGCTTTCGAATTGCATCCGAATTGCCTCCGAATTGCCTTCGAATCGTGTCACATGGCCTCCGAATTGGCTTCGAATCGTGACCAAAAAAATTAGAAATAAAAAAGTTCAATCATGCGAGTCGCGCGGCCGGAAAAATCGTGCCTTAGTACTCTGAGATCCGCCGGTTTCAATTCCGAACATTTCTGGGAGAAATGACTATATTCCAATGAAAATGGCAAAATGTCTACATAAATTACAAAGCAATGCGCATTAATTACTTTCAGAACTCGGTGGACTTATCGTTGAATAAAAATTCCTTGTTTCGCGCATCGACTGGTTCTCAGTTGCGGAACGTCCGCGCGTCTTCTTCTGCATTTCTATCTAGCAGAACATGGTAATTCCTGGAGGAGACAGCGCTGCCAGTCATCGGCTGGATTAATCGCTTATGTAACCTGTCCCCGGTGTGTTTTATATAACCGAACATCTAATCTAAATAAACATATGCGAATTTGGTTCGGCCGAGGCTGAGCAAATCGCCCGCAGTTATGCATTTCAATAAAAGAATTGCCTCGTTGTCGGTCTGACGGGATAATGGCGTTATCAACCGGATGCGCCGCCGCTTTCGTCTGTTCCCCGTGATCGTTTTCGTCGTCGACTACGACGACGAAAGAGCTTTTTTGCGTACACGTTCGACCGAGACGCTCGCTCGTACGTCGTCCTGCCAGGATACCGAACCCCGAAGCACGTTCGAAGGCTGCACGTTCGAAGGATTTCTCGTGACGGACTAGTTGAACGACAGGAAAACAGTCAGGACGAAGTTGAGCAATCAACCAGGAGGCAGAAGGGGCAGACATGCAAGCATCAGCAACAAGTAAGAGCTTGAAGCGTGCAGATCTGCCGCGCAAGACGGCCAGCCACTTGGTTCGCTGCTAGAAAAATTAAACGATTCGAGAACGAGTCTCGCCGCCATCGATTGCTCCTATTCGATCGCATTCGGAGCATCTTGGACGGTCATTAGACCGCGGTGCTGATTCGTCTTTGTGTCAGGAGAGATCTACGGCTGCTCTTAATTAGCAGCTAGCTAGAAAGAATTCGGAGCCGTATCGTGGTTCATTTTCTCGCGGAGTTGTATCTATCGAACAGTGCGACGCTTCAAAGAATCTCGTTTTCGAAGGGTCTTTTGTCAATTTAATCTTGCGATCGATTGAAAATTTGATCGGGAACATCTCTGCTTAAACGAAATGTTTGAGCTAAATGTTTAAGTTAAATGATCGTGTGAGATCTGTGCTTCGATTCGGCATAGATCTGTTTAACAATAAAAATACCGAGCACTAAAAAGACTGACGCGTGTTGTTTTATGGGAACGATGACGCTGAATAATTATTTAGGTAAATCTAGGTAAATCTAGGTAGATTATTTACCTAGACTGCGTGCCATTTTTATTATAATGTCGGCTCTCATTGAGAAGTTAAATCGATTCCAGTGAGAAAGTCCCTATAATTTTAACAATTTTTAAATAAAAAATACGATACCAATCATTTTGATCGCAGTGATAGATTTCCTGTCGAGCAAAGCGAACAGAAGTACAGTAATTTCTCCCTAATTCGCGCTCGGATCGCGCCCAAAAATGGACAATTCGGAGAGAGGAGATACGATTATTCGAGGCTTGCGTCTCGTTTTTAGAATTGTTACGAATTACAGGCTCGAACAATCGTATCTGCTCTTCCCAAATTGTCCACTTCTGTGCGCCATTCTGTGCGCGAATTAGGGAGAAATTACTCACACCTTGATTCCAGGCAAAAAGGGAGATCCTACGAGTTTTCTACAACGCTATAAGAACATCAGATGTCGTAGCATCATCCGGAAGAACCGTCTCGATCGGCGATATTCTAGAAACGTTCTCGTTAAGCCGAAAGGAACAAGGCCTTTATGTACACATCGTCGCGAGCCGTCGGCTGTCGTATCGAGATTAATCAAACAAGATAGCGGATAATCTGTGGCTGCGATCGGAAACCGCCTCGCGCGAGATGAGTCAAGTGATTCGAGCGGCAGGTGTCAAAGCTCACCGATGGAAGGAGCGCCATTGAGTAGCAGCTTGCCGGTTTAAACGATGTCGGTTTCGTTAGCTAAAATGTTCTTAAATCGTCCGCCGGAGTGTCCGCCGTCGATGATAATCAGCTTATTATTCCCGGGCCCATTTATAATTATACGCGCAGCGTGTAACACCGAAAATATACGCAGCTTGCGTCGCCGTGCGATCGTGCGAATCTCGTGTCCGTTAAATGGCCGAAAATTACGCTGAGAACTTCCTTATCCGAACGTTTGCTTTTACAGTATTCTGCTATCCGAACGGTCTATTATCCGATCGTCGGATTATTTCGATACGTTATCGCTCAATGGAGGACTTGAATGAAATTTTTAGATAATGGATAATGTTTCCATGTCAAGACGTTCGGATAAGAGAGAGTCTCTAGGGTACTTCAAGTCGTCGAGAGGACACTTTTCAGTTTAGATGTACAAGTCTCTTTTTAATAGATTAGAATGCTTCGGTTTTTATGCTGACGTCGAGAAAGGCGCCTTAAAACGATCTAGAGGTGCGCTGGGATTTTTATACACCTTGCAAATTCGTTCGTAAACAACGACAGCGATAAGATTGACAGAATTTCATGCAGCGTTACTAGATTCAAACGAAGACTTCAGAAACTGTTCGCTCGATTCACCGAGTCTCCGCCATCCGTCGCGAATTATCCCTCCTTTGCGTCGTTCAAAAAATCGCCGTTTACCACGCGTTTATATTGGGTTGGCAACTAAGTAATTGCCGATTTCAGTTATAGATGTCTCTCACTCCCATTTTTATGATATCCGTAAATGCTGTATTATAAAATTATTATTATTATTATTGTTATGTTATTTTTTATTATCCGTGAATGATAGCAACTGGACAAATTGAATGCAGCGGTGAAGGAAAAGCGACCAGAATTGGTGAATCGTAAAGGTGTCATTTTCCAGCAGGACAATGCTAGGCCGCACACGTCTTTGTCCACTCGGCAAAAATTGATGGATATTGGTTGGGAATTGATGTTACACCCACCATATAGTCCTGATCTCGCGCCATCGGATCACCACTTATTTCGATCCCTGAACAACTCCCTTCGTGGTAAAACTTTTAATGACGATGACGCTGTAAAATCTCACTTAACTCAGCTTTCGGCCGAAAAGGATCAGACTTTCTACGAGCGTGGAATTTTCAAGTTGTCAGAGAGATGGCAAAAGGTCATCGAACAAAATGGAAAATACATTACAGATTAAACTTCGTTCCAAGTAAAAAAGAAATTTTTATTTCATTGAACAAATCGGCAATTACTTAGTTGCCAACCCAATAGAAATAAATCCGCGCTTGTCGTTCCAAAGTCGATTGTCTCGACTTCTCCAAAATTTGCCCACCGATTCAACGATCAACCTCCTGATTAAACATACGCGTCCGAGCTGCGATCAGAACGGCAATTTCTGCTTTCGTTCTGGTGGACACGCGCGTCGAACGCCACGGCTCGCCCCGCGAAAACACAGTTGACAAAGCGGCGACGATCAATTTCTCTGCGGATAATGTTAAAGCACGATGGAAGCGCGCTGGTTTACAACTGGCAATCACGACGGCTCCGGTAACGGGAAGCTCGCGCTGCCGAACGACGATCACCCCCCCACCCCCCCACCCCCGCAAAACTTAGCGTCGTTAGGCCCGAGAAAAATATGAATCGCGAGTGCCGTTGACAGGGGTTTTTAAACGGCCGCGCGGCCCGGGGAATATTCGCTCGGGTCGCACACAGTCGGAATAATGGTCGAGGTCGAGAGCCGGATTGCGTTCCTTCATACCCTGTAATGGTGGGCAAGACTGATAACCGGAAGTCGGGCGCAAGGGAAAACGAGGCGATCGGCAGAGTGTAGTGAGTCAGTGAGACACGGGCTGAGTCAAAGGTAACTGTAGGCTAGGTGGGTGCATGGGATGGGATGATATGAGGTTAGGTTGGTGGTCGACGGGGCTCGCCTTGGTCTGGCACCGCTAGTCCTTCCCGTATTGATCGCGTGCTCCTTTCCTCCCTTAGATACCACCCCCTTTTGCGCCTTACGTATCGCCGGCGTTCCTCTTACCTTGGCGTCGACGCTGCCGAGACACTGGCCGTGGATCCTTGAATCGCTAACTCGAATAATTCGACGAATCGGGGTCGCTCATTTTTCCGACGATTTCTCACCGATTTCCGGCCGACACTTGCTGCGCACACTTCGCGGCGTTTCGCACGCGTATATTTTCTACCGCGAATATTCGCGGACCGATTAGAAATTTCATTGGGAGGTTGATCGAGAAACTTTGTCGATGCTGAAATCGAAGGGAAATTTGACGAGTTTTTACCTCGAGATCCTCGCGCTCTAAACTGGAGAAATAGAGGCTTGGAATAATTGTGCCGTTCGTTTTGAAAGACCGCACGAGTGCAGTTATTTTAAAATCCAGATATTTCAGGATTTTGTGATTTTAATCACTTTAAAAATATTGCTAATTGATAACATGGTGGTGTAATGTTTTTTCGTTCTTAGAGGCTTTACTGAAATGAAATTATATACGAATATAAATAATGCAGTAAAATATAATAAAATAATCAAATATAATCAAAATAATATATAAGGAAATATATAAATAATATAAATATAAATATATATATATATATATATATATATATATATATATATATATAACGTAGGCATATATAATATTAACACTTCCACGATCGCGCTAGAGACCTCAAAAATGTCCATAAAATTAAAATATTCCATTCAATTGAACAAAAATTACTAAGCAAACTTATATGGCATCAATTACTTCTTCAGCATTCGTACCTCATGCAAATCTTAATAAAATTAAGTAATTAGTTTTAATTTTTCATTAATCACCCATTCGGTCGCCAATCGACTGAATTTAAAACGGGGAGATCTCCCCGTTCGGTTGGCTAAGTGTTAAAATAGCTAGCTCGATCCTTTTGGAGAATGGACTTTGAGCCACTTTCAAAATAAACAGCTCAATTCACCAAATTTCCACCTCCACACAATTTTAGAAAATTCTATCGCAATTCGTTCTCGAACAACGAAAACCAAACAGAAAGAACACGCTGCAATAATATCCAGTAAAGTATAATATAAAAAATCGCGGGCAGGAAATAACAAAGTAGAATCGTGCCGTGAACAGGCGCCCGATAAAAAGAGGAGAGTTTCCCCGTGTCGTTTTCTCCGAAACGATCGAGCAGAACGCGTGGTAGAACGATGTTCTTGCGACGGTATTTCGGGTCGACGTTTCGCGACGCGTCGGCAGAATAATTCGCGATGATCGACGACAGGTAATGGCGGGTCAAAAACAAGCGAAACCGACTCCGAACGACTCAATCCTCACGGTAAATTAAAATCGGAGGGCCCGCCAGGCGGGGACGAAGCAAGAAACGACCGAGAGAGCCGGGGCCGCGTCGTTGCTGCGCGGACAGATGCAGATGCGATTAATCATTCGCGGCCATAAAACACTTTCGAGCGACTTTTGCCGGCCGCGGTTGACTTTCCGGAAGTGCGCCGTCTAGCGATCCGAGCCGAGTCTCTTGTCGGACACGAAAAAAAGGCCGAAATGCCGCGGGATTTTTTTCGTGCCGGTTTTCGCGAACGCTCGTCCCACCAGCCGGGACCGGCTGTAATTAATTACAGGCGAGCATGGAACCTTTCAGGCAGCCCATTATCACGATTATTATTATTATTATTATTATTATTATTATTATTATTATTATTATTATTATTATTATTATTATTATTATTATTATTATTATTATTATTATTATTATTATTATTATTATTATTATTATTATTATTATTATTATTATTATTATTATTATTATTATTATTATTATTATTATTATTATTATTATTATTATTATTATTATTATTATTATTATTATTATTACTCTATGCGACGTGTATCCTTCGGATGTTCGCCGTGGACGATTTGTTTAACGTTCCGCCGGACCGTTTAATCGATTCCAGCCGCTGCGAGTTGCTCGAGTCAAAAATGGCACCCGAAGGTCGCGACGCGGACTTTTTTCTCGTTGCTCGAGCGTAATTGTAATTTTCTGCCGGGGAAACGTTGATTTCGCTACTTAACACTTCCACGACCGCGCTAGAAACCTCAAAAATGTTCATAAAATTAAAATATTTCATTCGATTAAAGAAAAATTATGAAGCAAACTTATATGGCATCGATTACTTCTTCAGCATTCGTACCTCTTGCAAATCTGAATAAAATTAAGCAATCATTTCTAATTTTTCATTAATCATCTATTCGGTGGTCAACCGACTGAATTTAAAACGGGGAGATCTCCCCGTTCGGTTGGCCAAGTGTTAATACGTTCCGTGCCGAGCTGTTTTCACTCGTCTCTTCGCGCCGGTCATTCGATATTTTACTATTTGGTTGGCTGCAAAGCGATCTCGTTACTTCAATTTGAAATGAAACTGAATTTTTTCTATACAAAGAAATGAACTTTGATCAGTCAAATCCAATGAAACTCGATATATTGCATGTAACTATTAATTATCGCGTACGTAACAATGAGACAAACCGATCGCGACTCATTCGTGCGGTGGAAATTAATTCTTCGGTTCTAACTTTGTTATAAACTATTTTTTAAAAATTTTTTTAGTTACCCGAACGTTTGCTTTTACAGTATTCTGCTATCCGAACGGTCTATTATCCGATCGTCGGATTATTTAGCGATACGTTATCGCTCAATGGAGGACTTGAATGAAATTTTTAGATAATGAATGATGTTTCGATGTCAAGACATTCGGATACGAGAGAGTCTCTAGGGTACTTCAAGTCGTCAAAAGTACACTTTTCAGTTCAGATGTACAGGTCTCTTTTTAATAGATTAGAATGCTTCGGTTTTTATGCCGACGTCGAGAAAGGCGCCTTAAAACGATCCAGAGACGCGCAGCGATTTTTGTACATCTTGCAAATTCGTTCGTAAACAACGACAGCGATAAGATTGACATAATTTTCTTCTAAATTTCTTATAAACTATTTTTGTTTTTAACGCGTTAAGTAAACGCGTAAGCGTGTAGCATCGATGGTACACGTAATCACGGTACTTGTTAACAAATTGAACCGCTCAAACAAAATGCGATCGGCATTAAATGATTTTGCTATCGCAGCTGTTCTCTGCAACTCGATCATTATCGTATGTAACACAGCATGAAATCAACGATCCATTAATTCGATTCGCGGAAAAAAGGAAACTTGCGAAAAAAAGAACGTAGGTTAATACGCGCTGGAAGAATGTCAACCGCACGGTTAAAGAAAGGTATTACACGAGGAAACGTTTGCACACAAAGAGCCATTTTAACGAACGTCCCGCATTATTTCCACCGCAAGAAATCACCCAGTTTCCCTGTAAATAAATAATTTACGAGCACGTTACGAGCACCCGTATCGACTTCCAGTTTATTCATAACGACACAGAGTGCGCACGCTCCGCGAAACATGGCTCTCGCGGTTCGCATTAAGCTTATTAGCGAAATCCAGCAGCAGGCGCATCAGGTTTTCCTTTCGTTGGCATCTCGGATCCAGAAAAACACCGGTACACGCGTACTCTCGCCTAAGTCGGCTAATAAGCGGCGTTTTATTTTTCCGCGACACGATAACGCTCGCTCGCGCACTCGCGCGCGGGTCGCAGCTCATTAACATGTACGCGTGTGTAATTAAGTGGCCTATTGGGAGACGCCGTTTGTCCGGGGCAGCTTGCGGTACCAACACGGATACAACGAAAGAGTTAATTAGCGAAACGCCGAAAGGCAAAATACGTCGGTCGCATGGATTGCCGCCGGGATACGTTGAAAGCTGTAAATTTATGAAACGATCGTTCTACATGCCGTGACAGAAAAGACGCTTATCGACGTCGTACGCACGAACGACAAAGTTGCAGCTGGTGAGGCTGTCGGGGCCCGATGGGCCACGCACCCCAATCGGGCGCACGCGAATCCGGAGGGGAAGGAATCGTTCCACCGTGGCAATCATAGTTGCACGTCTGGCGGAGCCTTTCCGGAGCCGGGCTGATTCAAATTCGCGGAATGTTTCGCCGAGAAATAATTCATTTTCGCCGAGGCTCTCGGCGCGGACGGAGCTTTTCTAATGAGAATTTTCTGGTCGCGCGCGGAGTTGCAAAGAACATCGGAAGAGCCGATGTTTTGCGGATCTTCACGCGACATAGAAGATCTCCGCGTTGACTGTACTAGGAAACGTGAAATTTCGGCTCACTGCGAAGCTACTGGGTTGGCAGGAAAGTAATTTCGGTATTTCAATGTGAAATAAAACTTAATTTTTGCTATGTGAAAATAAACTTTCATCGGTCGAATATCTTCCGTTCGATGACCTCTTTGCCATCTTTCTGGTAAACTTCATGATTCCGAGCTCATAAAACTTATGGTCCTTATCAGTCATAACCTTGACATAGCCTCGGCCGCTTTCTTGCCTTTATGAAAACAAAAATGTAAATTGTACCGAAAATGTTCATTTTTCAACTCGATCAAGCGCGATTCGAGGCTATCGTTATTATTGAAACTTTTACCGTTTAAAAAGTTTTGTAAACTTCGAAATAAATGGAGGATGCGATATCACTTCAAAATCAAGCTCCAATAATTTTGTACGCGTTGCTAAAGATGTGCGAGGCCTAGCATTGTCGTGACGGAACACGATTCCTTCGCGATTTGCCAATTCTGGCCTTTTCACTTTGATTGCTTCCTCCAATTTCATCAGTTGTTGGCAGTGAACATCTGAGTTGATCGTTCGGTTGCTTGGAAGCAGCTCAAAATACACGACACCTTTATAGTCCCACCAAATTGACAGCATGATCTTTTTCTGATGCGATTCAGCTTTCGATATGGTTTGTGCTGGTTCATCACGCTTGGACCATGACCTTTTTCGATCAATGTTATCGTAAACGATCCATTTTTCATCGCCGGTGATAATTCGTTTCAAAAAAGGGTCGATCGCGTTACGTTTAAAACGCGTATCGCAAATACCGATTCGTTGCGTTATGCGAATTTCTTTCGATTCACGCGGAATCCAAACATCGTGCTTCTTAACAAGTCCAAGACATCTTATGCGATATTCGATTGTTGTGTGCGATGCATTTAACCTTTTTGCAATCTCTCGTACAGTTATACGACGATTCGATTCAATTATAGCTTTGATTTTGGCATCGTCAACTTCGGAAGGCCGACCAGAACGTTGGTCATCTTTAAGTGAAAAATCTTCGGAACGAAATTTTTTGAACCAATTCCGACAAGTGCATTCTGTTGAGCAATCGACGCCATAAACTTCGCATATCTCTTTGCGAGCCTCGGCTCTTTCAAGCCTTTATGCAAATAAAAAAGTAAAATGTGTCGAAAATGTTCGTTTTTGCACTGCGTGTTAAAATTCACAGCGAACTATCAGTTGTAAAAATAAAACTACACGGAATTTGTTTCTCTATAGCAACCTAAACGTGCCAACTACCAAAGCTGAAGACAAAAAAATTATAATCTTAACAAAAGAATGGCAATATTGCCAACCTAATATATAATTCGAAGGTCGCAGAAATTTCGGATTCGTTCGATTTCCGCGGCGTCGAATGCAATTTCCCGAGTCCACGGTTCTCGGAGCCAGGGACGCCGGCACCATCGTCACCGAGCATGTTAATTGGCGAACTCTAATGAATTATGTTTCAATTAAATAGCTCCGTAATTGCACTTTACCATCCATGAATGCAATCCCCGCGGAATAAAGGGTCTCGTTCCTGTTTGCGCGCATTAATGCGGTTTCTGCAGCCGCAACGTAGAAAACGTACGTCAATTATCTGATTTATGCGTGTGCCGGACGCATGAGATTCATTAAACTGCATAAGCCCTAACAAGAATAACTGCTGTTATTTATAAGATTTGTAACTCATTATTAAATTTACTGCCGGCGCGTGGATAAAAATCTGCGATGCACGCGTTAAGGAATCGCGAAAAATACAAATTGCCGTTTAACGTAAACCTGCCGGCTGATGAAAGACCGGGGAACGTATTTACGATTCGCCATTTTCATTTGCCAGACTGTTTACTGGCCCGAAGCTTGCACTCTGTTGCATTTTAACGGCTGCAACCGTGCTGCATTCGTGTCCGTTGACGACCACCACTGCGAGTTCTTCCATTCGTCTTGCAGTCGTAGTCGAAATACTTGTAATTTCATGTTTATGTGGATCGAGTTCGGTATTTCATCGACATGTCCATGTCGATACTAATTAATTTTATTTCGAATCAGTATGCATGGAATGCAAAGATTGGGACTACCCTTGCTCTGAATCTGTCTCCACAGATCGCGCATCTTACTCGATCACTTTATCTTGTCCTTTTTTAGCTTCGAAGTCGGGCGTTATTCGAATCGTCGTTCGTCAACCGAATAAAATTTTGAACATGCAATAAGAAGCATAACTAAATACCCACAAGTTTTGTATGAATTATTATCGAATATAGAAGAATTGATAAGAATCCTGTTAATCTCGGTCTCGTCTGACCAAATAACCCGTTCGCATTCAGTAGCTGTCCAGTTCTGATATTTTCTGGCAAATTCCAAACGAGGTTCAATATTTAAGCCGTTTATTTTGAAATTAGCATAAGTCACTTTACCGTAATGAAAAGTGGCGATTTTTTAATGTTTATACGAAATTATTTATACTGAGAAAAATATCTCAGTATCCTGAGATAACAAATACAAGTAAATCTTCTCGAAAGTTAACATCCATATTTTTAAACGTGTTAAAACGCAAACCCTTAAATATATCGACTTAAAAGCAAAGTGACTTATGCCACTTTCAAAATAAACGGCTCATTTTTCTTCCATAACATTGGCTGCTTTTTTTCTCCCGATGTTTCTAAACTCAGCTGCTTCGGGGATCTTCGTGCTGTACACTTTCTTATTTATACATTCGCGTCTTCTTCTAATGATTTTGCAGCCGTAGCAGCACTCGAAGCTCCGCGAGGCGTGACAAACCGTATAATCCTTCGTTCATTCCGCGGCGATAATTTTGTTGCTCTTTCTCCAACATTTAATCATACACTTTTGCAGTATTTTTGTCTTATTATCTGCGCCGTCGACCGACTAACATTACAATTTTTCGCCGTCTGACGCATTGACAAGCGGTCATTCGAAAGAGAAACGAGAACGTTTTTTAAACGATTTGCAGCAATTAACTTCATATTTATTTTCATTTCACTCGCGTGCTTCTCCGTTCGACTGAATCGCGAGAAACCAAGTGCCGAGACGTACAATAACGTTTTATGTTTTAGTTGATATACTGCAAAACCGAGTCAATCCATTTTTGTTGTCATTGCTCAACGATTAAGCATTGAAAAAATGTCTTACGTTGTTTCTACTTGCGATCAAAATTACTGTAATGCTCGTTTTTTAATGCTCGCCTGCATTCATAGCCACAGATACAGATTTATACGAAACTTGTGGTTATGTCAAGGTTATTTTGAATAGATTATGCTCCCAATTTGTTCAAAATGCTGTCCCAATTTCTGTGCCGCCGGAAATTGGCGTTAAAAACGCATGGAAAAAGAACAGTTTCATATATAAATTGATACTTCTTCTTGAATTTTACACGTTGATGGGAAAACATAATAAAAAGATCATCGATTTATATATGAAACTTTTCTTTTTCCATACGTTTTTAATTTGGCGGCATATATATATATATAAATTGATAGTTCATATAAATTGATACTTCTTCTTGAATCCTACACGTTGATAGGAAAACATAATAAAAATATCATCGATTTATATATGAAACTTTTCTTTTTCCATACGTTTTTAATCTGACGGCATATATATATATATAAATTGATAGTTCATATAAATTGCTACTTTCATATATAAATTGATACTTCTTGAATCCAACACGTTGATAGGAAAACATAATAAAAAGGTCATCAATTTATATATGAAACTTTTCTTTTACCATACATTTTTAATCTGGCGGCATATATATATATATATATATATATATATATATATATATATATATATATATATAAAAATTGATACTTCATATAAATTAATACTTTGATATATAAATTAATACTTCATATAAATTGATACTTCTCCTTGAATCCTACGTGTTGATAGGTAAACACAATAAAAAGGTCATCAATTTATATTTTCTTTTTCTATACGTTTTCAATCTGCCGGCACAGACGACATTTTTCTTTTTTACTCCGGGGGGCGCGGAAACACTGGTACATCTGCACCCTACTGGAAAATTTGTATGATAGACGTCTCGAAGAGCGAACGAAAGAATTCTAAACACACGGCGAAGGTTTCTTGCCGCAATTCAAACAAGTGCGGTAATGAGGTAAATTACAGATGAAAAATCATGGTAACAGCGGTTCGAGTCGGTCCAGAACGGAATGCACTGTAAACCGGGCGGCCGCAAGTGCAGCGTTAACGATGTGCACGATCGCAAAAACGAATTAGAAGGAAAATTGCACGTGCCGGGGCCGAAGGGGCACCGCGGCGCGGCATCGAAAGCTATAATTCCGATCCTAGTTATTTCTAGGATCTGCATACTGGCCGCGGCCCGTGTCCGTGCCCCTGACTTCTAGTTGCATGAGCGAAGAAAATGGAAAGATTTCGTGCGTGAAGTATTATTGGCGACCCGCTAATACAGAGTCAAGGTGAGGATGAAGGGGTATTAGAAGTTCACGCTTGGACGGAACACGCGAGTACTCGCAACCGGCACGCGACTGATTTACCGGTCAGCTCACGCGAAAAATAAAAATCCCTCGAGTTCACTCCGTCCCTTGTGTCTGTCGCCGAATCATCCCCGCGATGGAAAGGTCTTTCGTCTCTTCGAGAAATCAAGAAATCAATTGAACGCGATCTTTCGTTCCGGCGAAGCATTTTTCGTAACGAAATTGTTGGACCGTTGTTACGGATGATATATTCGGTAAAGAAGATTGCTGTTTATGCTTCAATTATAATTTCTGTAATGATTGTAGAACGATTGTATGTCTTTTTCATTGATAACTATGTCTCGCGAGCAATTCCTTGTTTATTGCAACCGTAAATTTCTTTGAAGCTTTTCGGAAAAATGTTCGCCGATTTCTAGATTTAAGAGAGATTACTGAGCAGTTAGGTTGGCTATTAGGTTGAAATTTGTAGTTAACGCTAGATTTAAGGAACCCGTCAAAATGACCGACATTTTTTCAATTGTTTTAATACTTGCTATATAGGCAAATTTATACTAATTGAGGAACTTTCACGTTTTTTTTATGTCGGATAAGCAGAATGGCCAAGAATTATGGACACTGAGATGACCTTTTTTAAAAGATTTTAATTCAATTTCAACTTTTTTTTATCCCAGAAAATTCCAAAACGTCGTTGAAATACGTATAAATAAACCTTGTCAATTTGACTGCAAAAGTTATAACAGTTACTGCGCAAAAAATTCCCTAGCAAAATTAACGCTAGATTTATGGAACCCGTCGAAATGACGGGTTAATAATTAATAATAAATATAAAATATATAATAAAAATAAATTAAATTTTTTTAATTTACGATTATTTATATTATTATTATTATTATTATTATATTATTTATATATTATTATTCACATCGTATAGATACATTTATGAGTTATTTATTCAATTTACATGTTACTTGCGACAAATATGACAATAACACTTGTTCAAGATTGAATAAATGTCTTATCGTTACTTTTATAAACTAATATAAGACAACTGTTCTTTGTGTTCCGTAAATCTAATGTTAATAATATTTCATCCTCGTCAACCTGGCACTTTGCTAATTCAATACAAAATTAGGGGATGGAAACGACTACAGTAATGTCTCTCTAATTGACGCTCGGATTGGGCCCAAAAATAGACAATTTATGGAGAGGAGATACGATTATTCGAGCGCCAAGGCTCGTTTTTACAGTCGCCGATTGCCAACAATTATAAAAACGAGGCGCGAGGCTCGAATAATTGTAGCTCCTATTCCCAAGTTGTCCATTTTTGTGCGCGATCCGAGCGTCAATTGAGCCGTTTATTTTGAAAGTGGCATAAGTCACTTTACCGTGATGAAAAGTGGTGATTTTTTAATGTTTATACGAAATTATTTATACTGAGAAAAATATCAGTATCCTGAGATAACAAATACAAGTAAATCTTCTCGAAAGTTAGCATCCATATGTTTAAACGTGTTAAAACGCAAACCCTTAAATATATCGACTTAAAAGCAAAGTGACTTATGCCACTTTCAAAATAAACGGCTCAATTAGAGAGAATTTACTGTGATTAGCAAGGGTAGAATTAACGGTACCAACAGTCTAAAAAAACGTTTAGTTGCATTCGCGCTGAATATTGCAATCAAACGATCGCATCCGACTGGAAGAATTGCAGCAAATTGCAGATCGGTGAAATTCGTGAAACGTTCGACGCGCGGCATTTCGTAATATTCGTTTGACTGGTCACGGAGCTGGACGGCCGGCAAGAAAACAATTTTCTAATGAATCATCCCATTCCCGAGTTCGAACGCAATCGCGCCGATTACCGAGGATCCCACGGGGCCGAGACGTTTTACAGAAATGGCCACGTCGGCCATTACGGGTCCGCCGGGTGGGGGGTAGGGGCAACGAGAAAATCCTATTACAACTTATATATTCGGGGTACAGGAGACTCGGGGAAACTCACCCTACGCGCGGATCCGTATTGACGCGGACGCCGAGAGAAACCCACCCTCCGGATTAACCAATCAAATCGCAGCATCCGTCGCGCATGCGATCGCTTCGATATCCGTCCCCCAGGTCAATCGGTTATGGTGTCCCGAGGCTACTCCCTTCGGAAGCTCTTCGGCCTGTTGCGGAACACGGGGCTTCAATTTCCCGGCCGGAATATTCCGAAATTCATCCCTTCTTATTTTTAACCCTTATCGCGACGGCCAAAATGTTCTCCGAATTCTCTGAATTTTCTCTGAGTTCTCGAGATTGAAGTGTTTCGGAGTTTTATAGTTTCGGAGATCATGTTTGAATAAATTCGTTTATGATAATTATAATTATTTTCTTCTTTTTTGGTTGTCATTTATAGTTATCAAGGAAAGCAAGAATCTGTGAGAATTTTGCTTTTCGATGGGAAGGAAGGGTTGGGAAGTACAGTAAATTTTCCTTGATTTTCCTTCAGTTTGTGAAGAAAAAAATGGACAATTTGGGAAGAAGAGATACGATTGTTCGAGCCATGTACCTCGTTTTTATAATTGTTGACAATCGGTAATTATAAAAATGATAATAATCCTTTTCCCAAATTGTCCATTTTTGTCTACAGATTGAAGGAAAATTAGGAGAAATAGGAACATTAATTAAATATACGATTTGACAAAATAATTGACAGATTATAGCAGTAGACTCGAGAATAGGACAATGTAGAAACGTATATTCTCGAAAAGTGATACACAATTAAATTTGCTACTGAACTAATAGCAAATCTGCGTAAAGAGGATGAAAGAACAGCAATAGTTAAATAAAATTCCCTGTTTAACACGTTGAAAGTATTTTAATAAATTAATTATATTTTAATCAATTTATTAAGGTATTTTAATCATGACATCGATTACTATTTCAACATTCTTATCGCTTGCGAATCTTAATAAAATTAAGCAAATGGATAGAAATTAAATTTTAAATAATTTGATTGATTGATTAAATAATTTTAAAAGTGTTTATATATAAAAAAATCCACCATGGAAAATGCTAAAACCTTCGAGAATTTTGCCAAAACACGACCACAGTCCAGCTTTCGAATGCGACATCGTCAGCTCGAATTTAACGTCGCACGATTCGGAAAAAAACGAATTTTGCAACTGGGTACGTGATTTTCTGCGATTGCGACGGATCGATGAAGGGAAAATCGCAGAGAGCCGACGGGATCGAAGGACACCGATGCAGAGGCGAGGCTCTCCTCGCATTTCCGAACAATATAAAGGCTGTCTGGCGTGCCAGGCACGGGCACCTACGGCAACGGGTCGAAATAAAACAAAACAATACAGGCTCAGCCCGCAACAAAGCGAGTAGACGGGGCTTAAACGGTTCCCCGGGTCGGCGGTGTATAGCTCTCGGCCGTTTAAACTGGGACGGATATTTCGGGCTTCGATATTCGTACGTTCGAGTTTCGGGCTCGTTTTGGTATTCGAAAGCCGGCGAGCCGGGACGTCGATAAATGGGAAAACTTTCCGGAGCGTTTTCAGCCGGGCCCGCGTTTTCGGAAAGGAAACGAGCCCTCTCTCTCTCTCTCTCTCTCTCTCTCTTTCGACTGCTTTCTGGGTTATCAGGGAAGGATTTTTTCACCTTTCGAAACACCGGGAATTCGAATAATCTACGAACACAGGGACTCGAAATATCTCGATAATTGTAGAAAGCTGACAGTCGAGACGGTGCAACAATTTTGACGATGGAATTCGTGTGTTACAGGCGCTGAACGGGTTCCTGCTCATCCTGACCTGCGACGGAGAGGTGTTCTTCGCCACTCACAGCATAGAAAGTTACCTTGGCTTCCATCAGGTAGAGACCGCACACAGAATCCAGCCTACTAAACGTCGCCGCGTCGCGAGCACGCGAACGCTCCAACCGTGATCTATCAGCGTTGTCGCAAGCCGGCCAAAACCGTTCCGAAACCTGCTCCGAACATCGTCAAATGCTCTAGCGAACGGGTGTGCCGAACGTCGCATGATGTTCACCGACGAGCTATTACCCAATTTTCTCGGCGAAGGTTACTCCGCAAGCAACAGGAAGACGATGATACCGCGTCCGGGAGTTGACGAATCATCGAAGCATCGATCGCGTGTCCCCGTGCTCGGGGAAACGACGTATTTAGTCGCCGGAACGGTGATATTTCTCCCCGTTCTCTCATTACTCCATAATTCTAGGCACAGTGGCTGGCTGCCCCCTCGGTGTTGGTTTATCTTCGCTCGACTTGTGTCCACACCCAACACTCGCCGGTCACGCCAGGCCCGTCAACTTCGATCTACGTGTCAGGGCTTACGCAGCCGTCGTCCCCCTTCGCCCCCGGAAACGCGCCCTTCACCCTCGGCCGGCCGATGGACGTACATTTTTCAAAAGGAGCCCACGAGAGCTCTCCGACACCGTCGAGCCCCATCGCTCGTCCTCCTCCGCGTGTCGCGGATTACTTTGTTTCGATCCCTCCCCTCTCCCTCTCTGTAATGCCGCAAGAATTTCGGGGAGTGTTTTCATACTTGTCCCGAGACGCCAATGGGCAGATTGGTCGACGCCCTGAATCGGGCACAGTCCAACGGGGTGGACACCGCGTGCTCGAGGCCACAGACTTCTGTTTCCTTCTTCTTGCGTTTTTCAACCCTTCTTGGGATTTCCAGGCACTTGCTGGGACACTTTTTAGCCCTCGTGTTGATCCTAGTTCAAGGTTATTTTAAATGGTATAATTACGGTCCATTTCAATCGAGGACGATTGCGTATCTGAACGGATAAAGTTGTGTTCTCGCGAGGCCCAAACCTCGATGAAAACGGTGTTCCGTTTTTTCCGTCGGTATCACGGAGAGACAAAAGTAGCGAGCCATTCTTCGGCCCATTACGAGGCTCCTTAGTTTAATTCATTCTTCTTCCTGGCGCCAGCGACTTTCAGACAATGTTAACAATAAGCTCGAGGACCGTAATGGCGGTCGCCGGCGTCGGCGGAGCCGTGGGACGAAGAAAAGCCCACGGTTCCGAGCGATCGGCCCGTGAAATTTGTTTACAAGGAACGCGATATTGTCACGCGGTTTCCCTTCGCGGCGGGATCATCGGATCGGAAAATCATCATCCGTCGTTTCCTGCAATTAGATCTTATGCACAAAAGCGTTCGCGTGCGTTTCTGTCGTAGAGTCATCGTGTGCGCGTCGGGAAATCATCATCCGTCATTTTTTTCGTCTCGCCCCGCGTACCCGGCGGCCCCCATCAGCCCCCACCCCCCACCCCCCTCCCTCCTCACCCGCCCTGTAATGCCCTTCGCCATTTTCTTCTCGGCAACATGTCGCGCAAACTCGCGTGCGTGCTTGCGTGCCCGAGGATCGCATTTCGGTGTGTTCACCCGGGGGTTGAACGGTATCGTTCTGTTCCGGATAGCGAGGCGAATGGCTTTTTCTCCGGTTAATCCGACTCTTTCATGATTTCCACGTCTGAACGCTGGGAAAAAGGAATGGAGAAACGAGCGCCAATGAATTCGGACGGTCTTGTCCCGAACGTTTGGACGTTTATTGGTGGCGCGAGATAAGAACCGGGTGATAGAGGCGATTTTAACAAGCCTCGAAGTACTCTAAATCTTCCTGTTAGTGTGCGTTCTTTTTTTACGACCGGCCAAGTTGTTCCCGTGGGAAGCGTTCTAATACATATTTTACTCAACTCCTTGCGTCGTTAGGGCACAGGCTTTATGTTTTAGGTACCCACGAATGATTATATTTATATTATTTATACTAATCATATTATTTATATTATCTTATTTATATTTTATAATATATTTATATATATTATTCTATATATATTATCATATTTTATAATATATTTATATATATTATTATTATATATATATATATATATATATATATATATATATTATTACACAATATTATGTATATATACAGTCGCCTCGGAAAGTACATTAACGTCTTTTCAAAGGGTATAACTTTTTTAAAATTGGTTCAAAGGACTTGACCATTTTTGAGATTTTTTTTTTTTTCTTTTTTTTCTTTATAGTTTAAGAATACTTTAGATGTTAGAGTTTTCTATGAAATGAGCGTACAAAAATGTTTTCCCAACTTTTTTATCTGAGCCCATAACGAAAATTTAAAAAATGCGTTTTATACAATAGATCTCGGTAACTTATATGCATGTTGAAAATTTCATATGTATTGTGTTAAATATTGTGTTAAAATACAATATCGTATTAAATATTGTGATAAAATACAATATTGTATGAAATATTGTGTTAAAGTTGCACCCTTGGACTGTTTCTTTGCTGGTACATTTTTTCTTGTGCACTTTTGGTGCTATTCTTCGCTATCACATTTTTAGTTGTTCTATATCTTACTTATTTCAACCCCTAGGCCCAAAAATGGACTTCATTTACAACGTATATCTACACATTCACATTCTCCATACTTCAATTTACAACCAATTACAATTCTTCACATCCAACCGTCAGCATACTGTACTACTTCCCTTAAACATTTGACAACCCCTACACTTACCTTCCTTTCTACAATCTGCTCCCCCCCTATACCCGCACCCCTCCATTCGCTCGCACTGTTCCAATAAAAAGCACATTTTTATATCTGCATCCTCGACATTTTTCTTGGCCATTTTCTCCACCACGTTTTTCCTTACCGCGCCCTCGGCCATTTTCCCAGCGGCTACATTTTATTCATATATTAGAGCTGGCAGAATTTCCTCGCGGATACGCGAGAGCGGATAAAAAATTAAGACGACACGGAAAAACTTTTCACCCGTAGGGGAGTTGTTAACGGGGGCCGCGCAAGACCCTGGCTCTTTCATAATGAAGGTGGTGCTTAAAGAACGTTAAACCTCATTAAATCTTATTCGAGATACCACGCCTATCGTAATTCCCGTCCCCCTACTTTGTCTCCCCTCCCGGCGTTGTTTCGCCTCTCGATCGCATTTAACGGGTAATTTGTTTATATAAGACCGCCGAGGGGCAGGGAGGAGAAGCCGGCCGGTCGGCCGGCTAGAATAATTCCTCCGGTGGAGGACTTTGGTCTAGCATTCATTGAGATGTAACCGGGCACGCAAACGGTTTACACACACGTCACGACAGCCCCGGGGCAACGATGATTTTTCGTCCCGATTACGGGATATTTAAGAGGAACGAAGTGTATCGCGTCTAATGAGCGATGCCGCGATTTCCCCGGCCGGCCCTGGGAACTTTCGTCTCGCCTTTCGTTGCCCTTTCGACCACCGAGCTTTACAATGTCCTCCGTTAACTGTCCGGGGCACAGGATCTCAGGAAATAAAACGGACCCTTGTTGCAATGGAAATTTCATCGCGTTTTGAATTAAACAAAATTGGTATAGTTTTATCGACGCTTTGCCAACCGAATGGGGAGATCTCCCCGTTTTAAATTCAGTCTTCTGCTTGATTTTATTAAGATTTGCAAGAGCTACGAGTGTTGAAGAAGCAATTGATGCCACATGAGTTTGCTTCGTAATTTTTGTTTAATTGAATGAGTTACTTTAATTTTATGGAATTTTTGAGGCAAGAATTTTATGAACTTGTGTGACATGAAATAGCAAATATTGAAATATAAGTAAATACAAGTAAACACTATTTGGAAATACTATTTCATTTAATTAATATATTAATGATACTATTGATAATACTACTTCATTAAGAAATGAAGTAGTATTACTATATACTAGTAGTATATTATACTAGTAGTATAGTAGTAGTAGTAGTAGTAGTAGTAGTACTTCATTAAGAAATGAAGTATAGTACAGTATAGTATTATTATAGTATTATTACTACTTCATTAAGAAATGAAGTATAGTATAGTATAGTATTATTATAGTATTATTATTAATAGTATTATTACTACTTCATTAAGAAATGAAGCACTATTATTAAATAGCACTTACTCATGCGAATATTTCAATATTTCTCTTTTTTACGATTTTTCTTACAATTATATTATGACAAATGAATAAGCAATTATTTAACCTCGTAGACAGACGATAGTAGTTAAGGGTTAAACTGATCTTGAGCCTATTAACCTTTTAGTTATGTACGACGTGTAGACACGTCATAAGGAAATGGCAATTTTACATGTTACAACATAAATACCTCTACGATTTAGGTTAGAATGCTTGTGAAATTACATATTCATAAATTTCGCATATTTCAGAATAATTCTGGAACAACTCGCCGGAAGAAACTGCGCCCAGCGTGATCGATAAAAACGCGTGCAAAATTCATCTCAAAAATAGATCGACGCAGCTAAGCGGATAAAATCTTTTTTCCCGACATTCCTTCGGTCTCTTCTTTTAATTCTCAATGTAATGAGGCTGCGGAAAATGTTTCAATACTGTGACATAAAATAGCAGATAGTAGTAGGTCGTCAAAGTGTTAACCTAACCCTTTCTTTCGACGTGTAGACACGTGATAAGGAAATGGCAGTTTTACATGTTACAACATAAATACCTCTACGATTTAGGTTAAAATACTTGTGAAATTACATATTCATAAATTTCGCATATTTCAGAATAATTCTGGAACAACTCGCCGGAAGAAACCGCGTCCAGTGTGATCGATAAAAACGCGTGCAAAATTCATCTCAAAAATAGATCGACGCAGCTAAGCGGATAAAATCTTTTTTCCCGACATTCCTTCGGTCTCTTCTTTTAATTCTCAATGTAATGAGGCTGCGGAAAATGTTTCAATACTGTGACATAAAATAGCAGATAGTAGTAGGTCGTCAAAATGTTAACCTAACCGTTTCTTCCAAGTTTAAAGATTGCACCCACCGCGAGCACAGCAACTGAACAGCCGTAGACCGTGCAGCAAAGCGAAGTTTAGACTTTCGAGTACCGATCTTGGTGGACATTGACGCGGAACGACGCGAGCAGGACGTTCGACGCCTCCGCGCGTCCACATCCCAGCTCAGCGAAGGATGAAGGGGGTTGGCCGCGTCGCGACGTCCATTGATACGGGACGAGGCACGCAAACGCGTTCACGGGGGCCACGTAATGTAAAGAAATCGTAAGTCCTAAGCTCGGCCAGAGGGGGGAGGAGGGGAGGGGAGGGGATCCGATGATTTCCCGACTCGATGACCGTGTATCCGAGCCGACGTAATCGCGGGGCGTTTCGGATGACGCGATTACACGGCACTGTAACTCCGCAGAAAGCGCGGCCCCCTCTGCCCGGAGGACTGGCAACAGTCCCCCCACGGTCGCCCCGTTCGAACCACGGAAAAACCGCGTAATGACAGCGTCGGGGCCGCAACGTTCCTCGCGGTAATTCACGAGCCGGGACTCTGGTCTCTTTAGTTCGGTATCTCACGCGAGAAACACCGCGGCGGCATGGCGGAGGGGCGGAAAAAAAGCCTCGGCCACGGGGGGTGGCTCGGCGAAGGAGACAGAGGGGGGGGCGGCACGGTCGCGATTGTTCACGGAGTTGGCACGCGGCTTAATTGGCCTGATAGAGTCGATTCAATGCTCAACGAGCCTTTATGCGGCCCGTGACCCGCGCCGGATAAAAGTAATAACTTAACCGAAAGGTCAAAGGGTGCTTATCGCTCGCGGGCCCGCCAACGGGGCAAATCTGACGCGGCCTGGCATCTGGACGCCGCGGCGGAAGAATTCCTGGCGCGATTACAATCGTCGCAGGCTTTCTCGAACCTTCTTCGGTCGGGCCGAGCTGCGTTCGTCTCGCGACAGATCCGTGTTTTGAACAATTGCGTAAACTCCGGCGGCTTCGAAGCTTTCGCTGCTGCAAATTCGCAAGCATTTCGATCGACCGCGCTGATTTATAGCCGATCATCTGGGCGGGGTGTACAAGGTTGTGGAGCAAATGCTGTGATAGACACTGTGCGAGTCGAAACAGCTGTTCCTTGGACAAGCTGTAAGACAGCAGTTCAAAGTGCGACTTCGTGGTAGCCGTGGCTGTTAGGTTGGTGCATATGAAATGTCGGATTTTCTGCACATGCGAACGTCTATCTGTTTGTTTTCGTTATGCTTTCCCTTTTGGCATAACCTCGTTTATAGTCGCACTCTGTCCATTGCCAGAGTCGCGTTTCTACGAAGAAGATTTTCTCGAAAACGTTCCATTTTGTTATTTGCTTTGAATTTCGCGAGGATACGAATGCAACGTTTAATTTTTTTATACTTCTCCGCGACGACGCTCGGCCGAATACGTCGCACAAAACAATTGCGAAATTAAATGAACTGAAATATGAAATTTCGCAGCACCCAGTTTATTCGCCGGATCTTTCGCCAACCGACTTTCATTCTTTTAACCCTTTTAGTGTCGGAGGCCGATATATCGGCCCTCGCTGCACTGGCGAAAAGTGCCAGAGCCGATATATCGGCCCGCACCTTGTAGCGTTATAAATAAACAAATACGTTACAAATAGTCTAATTTCATTGCGAGAGAAAAAATTAGCGTCGCCGTTTTATTCTCCATTTTGTCCTTGATACACTGCTTTTTCAATTATGTAAATATTGCTTTTCGTTTGGTTTTTATGAGCCTTTTTCGAAATCCTAGTAAAATCGTAAAATTCGGCCGGTTATATTCGCATAAGCGCCTCTTTTTCGCCCGGCACTAAAACGGTTAAACATTTAGAACAGTTTTTACGGGCTAAACAGCGTGAAAACGAAGACAGTCTGAAGAATTCGATATCAGAGTTTATTGATTCGAAAGATCAAAGCCATCTATGCGTTAAAATCTCGTTTGTAAAAGTGCATTGAAGCAAATGGAGCATACTTTGAATGGAGCATGTCCGCGAACCTATTTCTTCGAGATCAACGCTGATCTACATATCGGACTCTTTGCCGACGATTCGAGCAGACTGGCAGGAACGTAGAATATTGACGGAGCGAGGTTTAGCCTGGGTCAGAGCAGATCGTAGCGCGTGAGAGGCTCGAGACGAATCGCCGGGCATTTAGTATTCCGTAGCGCATCCTGGCGGCACAGACGAGGGTCCGAAGGGGCCCGCGGGCCCTCGGGCAGTCTGCTCCCCATAGAAATCAATTGATCGCGTTAAGTTTAAATACAGCGCCGGTCCGGTTCGCACGCGCTGAATTATGTGGCAGATTTTGACAATTAATAGCCGCTAATGAAGACGCGATCAGGCTGCGGGCCCGAGGCGGTCCCCGCCGACGTGGCCCGGGTCTATCTCGCTCTCTCTCTCTCTCTCTCTCTCTCTCTCTCTCTCTCTCTCTCTTTTTCGCTTCTCCACGGCGTTCCTGACCCCGTTGGAAGTTGGATACAAAGAGGATAAACCGAGGGGGTGTAAGGGCGCGTCATAACTCTCGGGCGTAATTGAGAGCTCAAGTTTCGGTATCGCCGCGTTCCGGCTCGCATTATCGCGCACGCCTTACGCCTTACGCCACGCCGCGCCGGTCGCTCGTATCCGCGCAAAAACGCGCGCGTGTTCGTGCTCGGGCCCCGTAAGGAGGTTTTCATGCGAGCGGGCAGGGGGCGGCTTGGACGACGCGCACCATGGCATCGGCATCGCCACGCCATTCCACGGCAGGCCACACCATGCAGCGCCGCTGCCACGGCTTTCGATAATTAATGCGGCCCGCGGATTAATTATTATTAGCCGGCTGATTTGTTTCAATTTGTAGAGGGTCCTTTGATCGCGCCGAATCGTGTTTCCGTCGATTTCACCCGGCGTCCCGGCTGATTTATCGCCGGCGTGGATCGCAAGAGCGTCGGGATTTACGTGGACAAGATCGACGCGCAATCCGTTCCACGGTATCCGTCCTGTCTTCTCTCGGGGCCCCTGACGCGACAAGATGTAGGCGGTGCTTTACGGTCGGCCACTCCGATCAACCCTTTTCTCAGTTTCCGACACCTCGCCGTTACTCCTCTCGCTCTGATCCGCAGGCCCGCGAATCTGCCCGGCTCTCTTTCAAAACCGAAAAATCGCTCGTCCTCGCGTCCTTCGAAATCTGCCGATCGTAGAAACCTCGGCGTTACCCGGTATACATATACGTAACCTTGACCTTTCGTTTCTTCTTTTCATTTCCCTCGATTCTTCGTTCATCGGATGAATCGATCGATTTTATGGTATTTCTATGTAATTGAAGACCGATCGTCGGTTCTCGGATGATTCGTGCATCAGCGAAAATCCCCGCACGGGTTAAATTCTGCATAAAATTGTGACTCGTTTTGCCAGAGTTCAATGTGTTCGCCGGTCTCAAGCTGGAAAGGCGATTGTGTCAAAAACTAAAGTAATTATGAAGCGTAATTGTATCGGAATAATTATCCGATTTACAGTAATGTCTCTCTAACTGACGCTCGGATTGTCCACAAAAATGGACGATTTGGGAAGAGCAGATACGATTATTCGAGTCCTGCGGCTTGTTTTTATAATTGCTGACAATTCGTGACCATAAAAACGAATCGCAAGGCTCGAATAATCGTATCTCCTTCTCCCCAAATTGTCCAGTTTTGCGGACAATCTGAGCGTCAGTTAGGGAGACATTACTGTATTATCGAGCTCGAGGAGCCTTCCTCTGCCACGCGGAGAGCAGTTTCGGCCAATTTGCTAACACCGACAGACTCTGTTAAGCACCCTTTCAGTCCCCGTACAAAGACCGACTAAAATTAGCACGCGGAATCTCGCTGCAAAGTTACGCCACGCGCGCAGATCACTCGTTAATTAATCCAAGCGCCTCGCCGGATCGTCTTTAGCGCACGCCGTACCATTCGAGAACGCGGTACAAAGGAGATCGAAACGACTCGCAGGGATGGGGGGAGGGTTTTAAAAAGCCGAGCGACCTCCCACGAGCACCTCGTAACGCTCAACTACGCGATACAAGAGAGATCGAAAAGTCATCGTGATGATCCCCGTAGTCGCGTGATTCTGTCGTCCTCGTAGATCGAGGGGAGGGCCGTGGAGAGGACGAAACGAGAGGGAACGGGACAGGGACGAGGTGGAGGAGGGGTGGGTGGGTGGCCGGGGTGGTATAAAAAAAGAAAATGGAGCAAAGGAAGGCGAGGCCTTTCGCATTCTTCGCAGGAATGTAAATCAAGTCTGCCAAGGGAGCGGGACCGCTTCGATGCCGGCGGGGGTGCGCTAGCGTCTCCACTAAATAATTACAAGCTCTTAATTAACGACGAGGGCCGATCGTAAAGCCATCCACGACTCGGCCGCTCCGTCCCGCGGATGCATGTTTCGAGATTATTTAAACGAGCAATGGTAACAAACGTTACCGGACCTTACCGGCAAACCGCCCGTCGTCGTTGGGTAACCGGCCGCGCTCGCGCTCGCGCGCGCACGCGCTCCTTCGCAGGGGAAAAATAAATGTGAGCGAAACCTCTGCGGGGGGAAAAATAAAGGACGACGAGGGGCCCGGCGGAATCGAGGGGCAGGGGGACCGATGAAGGGAAGAGCACAGGGTGGGGTCAACGAATTTTTGCACGCCGCGCGCCGCGCCGCGCCGCGCCGCGCCACGGTTCTACGGCACCACGCCGAAACGAGCACACCCGCCTTAATAAAATTCTATTAACAAGACCGCCGCGCTATGCAACGGCCGATTGAACGTTTTTTAATTACAGCGTTGCGTTCCTGGAAAGGCGAACGCAGCAGTGCCGATCGCGGCCACAATTTTAACGGGGACGATGCCCTCGCGATTTTTCGGAGCCGAGGATCTCCGTTCGTATTTCGTCCATTTCACGCTTTATCTCTATTATTAAAGTTCGACAGTTTTTACGTTCGCGGTAGAAACAATAAAGATATCACTCGAATATCAAACACAACTTCATTGCATAACAATCGTGTTGTGGACGATTTTTAGTTCGATGCTGCTATTGCAGATGTCCTCGATTGAATTGAGAGCAGCTCTTTGAGTTGGCAATTGTAGTACACGAACTTACCGCAGTTCGTTGATCGACTGCAATCTTCGAGAAAGAGTCCTGTTACATTTTCGTTAAACTTCGTTGATCTATCTCGTATAATTCTACGATCACTGTACTTTGCTTCAGCGTCGACCGGTTGTTCCATTAGATTCTGCGGCTGGCCCCGCGTTCGTCCAACCTTTCCGGGGATTCCGCGCGACTGTCCCAATTGACAGGGTCCGCGACGACAAGGGGGCGTCCCTGTAATTCCATAAATCACGATAGGCCGGGATAAATCATGTATTAATGAAAATTACACGTGCGTCGGTGCGCGGTCGCGCGGCCGCGGAGGCTTGATATACGCGGACGGGAATAAAATTGGCCGGGGCCATGTTGGCGGGGCGGGATAAAGGGCAAACGCGGAGCAATTACACGTCCACTGTGTCCCAATGAAGTATGGGCCGCAGCACCGGCTGCTCGATTACCACGGAAATCCTGTGTAGAACCCTTTAATTAAAATTAGAGCAAACGGAACGCGCAGCGGGGTTGCGACTAGACCGGGGAAACCCGGGGGCCCCGGCCGGGACTGAATCCCATCGGAGTATCGGACCCCGTGGAGCAATGGGGCCCCTTCACCGAGACACCGGCGACTCCGCTGCGCGTTCCTATATTTATTGAGAGATCGAGTTTTATGGGCGTCGAGCTGCCCGCGACGCGGGAACCCGTGTTCCTCGTGTTCCCCTTGCTCGCCCCGCTCCCTTCGACCCGACTCGACGCCCCGGCTAATGAGCTTTCCATGATGTCCACGCTATTTTCGCGTTTTATTAATGCACGCGCTATCGCCGTGGTCCCATTTCACGCCCGATTTCCCCGGATCTCCGTTAGACACCCCCGCGCGATCCTTTGGTGCGCGTTTTCTGCCAGATTTTCCCTGACTCGCTTATCGCTGCCTTCCACTCTAGGGCGTCGCAATGCACACGAAGTAACACCGCGTACAATTTTTGCGTTCACGCGGTTCTCTTCGTTGCAACGATACTGCATTGTAGTGCTTGTCTTGTTCGTTCACAGTAGAGTTAAAAATTGTAAGCTGGGGCTTGTTCAGCGAGGGAATACTTTAGCTGTATTGTTGTTAAAATTATCGCCATTTAATTCTTTGAATGTTGTCGTCGCGAGCGAGATGTTTTACTACCAAGTTCACGGATACTTCGACACGATTCCAGCATTTTTTTTATAGTTGTAGCATGCTTCAACGAAGCAGTCGAAGCTGTTTGAATTAGAAAACATGCTTTCTGATCTACGGTATTTTTACTTTATACAATTCATTACGATTTATGCATATGATAATTGAGTCTATTGGCAAGTATAGTGCAATGTTAACATTCTTTTTTTAGCCTATTGGCAAGTACAATGGAATTGTAATATTTTTTGTAGTCTATTGGCAAGCACAATGCAATTTTAAGATTCTTTTTTAGCCTGTTGGCAAGTACAATGCGATCTTAACATTCTTTTTTGAGCCTATTGGCAAGTACGACACAATTTTAACCATTTTTCTTGCCTTTTAGCAAGTACAGCACAATTTCAACAATTTTCTCGAGCCTATTGGCAAGCACAACGCAATTTTAATATCTTTCTTTAGCCAATTATCAAGTACAACGCAAATTTAACATTCTTTTTAGCCTATTGGCAAACACAACACAATATTAACATTTTTTTTTTTGTTAAGTACAAACGAATTTGATGCTCTTACAACGATTTTAGAAAAATAGTATACCAACTTTTGATGGTCAGAGTCGCGCTCAGAGTCGCCGCTCGAGTGCAAAGGGTTAAAAATGGAATATAATGTTTAGTAAAAAGTGTGCGAAGCGTACGTAAAGTACGTGGAACACTCGACATATTATTGACCTGTGGATTTCAGTTGGAGCTGACGAGTGTGTACGTCAAGCATCGCGCGCTGATTACCGATTTCTCTTTTACACGTCCGTGGCCCGAGTCGATGGATATTTCTGGGAAGCCGGGACGATCCGCGCGAAAATACAAAAATGTCTACTAAACCAGCCCCAGCATCCCATTATCGTCCGGCGTAATATCGTAACACACGGACACGGTGTGAGTAACATGGAAGTCGTGAGATCCGTGCGCCGCGGACACGAACAGAACAGTACGAGAAGGCGCAGCTACACTGTTCCGCCTATCGGAAATGCAGCGTACCTCGAAAGCTACCGTTCCCTTCTATCGCGTGATTTATTATATTATTCCCGGTTAAGCCGAGCCCCGGCCAGTTAATGTCCCGACGCGACAATTCCGCGCTCCGACGCGAAAACGCTGCTGTTCCCTCTTCCTGGGAGCCTGGCGGTTCCTGCCTTCCAATTTTACTGCTACCCTTTCTTACGGTATTTTTAATGACTTTCTGCAGTGTTCCGCATTTTATAGATCATTGTCGCAATACGGTAAATTCTCCCTAATTGACGTTATGTTTCCCTTGGAAACAGGAATGGACAATTTGGGATGAGGAGGTACGATTGTTGGAGCCTCGCTGCTCGATTTTTATAGTTGTTGACAGTTGGTGACTATAAAAACGAGCCGCGAGGCTCGATTAAAATTGAATCTTTGCTTCTAAAATTGTCCAGTTTTGTTTGGAAGAGTAGAGCGTTAATTAGAGAGAATTTCTAAAAATTTCTTTAAAATTCTTTTGAAAAAGGATGTATGGTAATTTTTCCCTAATTCGTGCGCACAAAAATGGACAATTTGGGATGAAGAGGTATGATTATTCGAATCTTGTGCTGCTTGATTTTTATAGTAGATGACAATTGATAAGTATAAAAACGAGCCGCGAGGCTCATATCTCTGCTTCCAAAATTGTCCAGTTTTGATTGGAACTTGAGCGTCAATTAGCGAAAATTTACTGTATGTACCAAATTTCAGTGCTTTAAAATTCTTTTGAAAAAGGATGTACGACAATTTCTCTCTAATTCGCGCTCGAATCGCGCCCAAAAATGGAAAATTTGTGAAGAGAAAATGTGACTATAGCGTTCGGCCCGTTGAACTGTGATTACCAGATAGCAGATCTTTATGCAAAATAAAAATTGTCAATGTTAATCGTAGAAAACATAAGTCGAATGAAAATAAGACACAAGTTATGAGCTAGAGAATTCCGTCTCTCCCAATATTTCGTATTAGCTTGCGGCTGTTATTTAAACGCAATGATGCTTGTCTATATCTCATCATCCACAGCAACATTGTATTCAATAATATTATCATTAGACCGCGAATTTTATGCATTTATAAGAAAAGTGGATAGGCGAAATTTCGAACGGTGAAAATATTAAAAGAATTTAAGAACATCCCGTATTATTCTCAACTTGGCACAGTTATTTAAAAGGGAAAGAGAGAAATTTCTATTTGTCTCGCGTTTGTTGCAATCGATGAAGATCGTTTTTATTTTGCATACAGATCCGCGGTCTGGACGCGACTGTTAGGCAACCACAGTAATTTCTCCCTAATTCGCGCTCGGATCGCGCCCAAAACTGGACAATTCGGAGAGAGGATATACGATTATTCGAGGCTTGCGTCTCGTTTTCATAGTCGTTGACAATCGGTAACTATAAAAAAATCGCAAATTCCTTGCAATTGTCCCAAATTGACCACTTTCATGCGCCATCTTTTCGCGAATTAATGAGAAATAACTATAATAAGTTCCAACAACGCCTCGGAATGATCGTCCAAGCGCGAAAGCGTTAAATTCCTACAGATTCGCGTACAGCCCACGTCTTCGAGCACTCTTCAGCCTCGAATAGCTACCCCCGCGAAAGAATAATCAATTTCATCGGCAATCTTTCCCGCTCCCCATGAACCACGCTATGATTTACAAATACTAAAGCTGCTCCGTAGCTGCGAATTACGAAACCTGGTATCCAGAATCCTTCATCAGTGACCTCTCTTTACACCCTCTTAGAGCCTGCAATCGACAGTCTGTAATTTACATCTGTGATTCTGCATCACATCGGCGAATTTTTCCCGACGCTCCGCCGCCTCGCTGAAGCGACCAGTCGAAAGTTCCAAGCCCTGAAGTAACGAGCTCCCTCGGTTCCCACCCTGAATCGGAAAAATCGGCAACCCTCGAGCAGATAAGAGCCACGGTCCGCAGCATCTGCTGGACTTCCTATTTCTACGGGGCAGCGTACACGTAGCAGCGGTCGGTATCATTTCCACCGGCTGATTTATTACATTATTCGTGGCGTCGAAGGCCGGACACAGAGCGTGGCCTCGGAACGAGCAGACCTGTTAATTCGATCTATTTTCTAGCCTGGCTCCTCGGGGGTTGCGTTCGCGAAACGATCGACCGATCGCGAGGCTCGTACGCGTTCTCCGTCCTTGTTCGCCGTGGAACGGGAACGGGAGGAGGGAACGAGAGGGAACGGGAGGGAACGAGAGAGAGAAAGAGAGACCGGTTTAGTCCTTTTGTTCGTTTCGCTCGGACCAAGGAACGAGGAAACTATGGGTTTCTCGTGCACACGGGCTCATCGTCCGTCGCTGCTAGGCCGGATTAATTATGCGCGATAAAGTGCGTCGGACACGTGTAGCTACATGTGCCGTATGCGCGCCTATGTCGCCGTTGCGACGTCACGACCGATCAGATATTTCCTGAAATAATGCCACGGCTACCTCTCTGTCCCTTCCCCCTGCCTCCCCCGCCACGCCCCTGGCCCGTCGCTTCTCCCGCCCCGCAACCCCAACCCCGCGCCATTCCGGGGTTCTGTTCGGGGACTGTCACCGGTGTTCGGGGGTGCGGGTTCCTTGATTCGCTGCGAGGGGGTGAGAGACCAAGTACGCCTCTTGCTCGAAGGATTTTTAGATCGACGGATTAGAGGGTGCGCGCGGGTCCCTGTGTGAGTCATAAGGACTTTCAGGCTTCGGGGCTCGAGATGAACGATACTGTGCTCGAAAGAAATTTTCGTTCATTCCGCGGGGAATTTGCATTGCTGATTTTAAGCCCGGCTCGATGGGCCAACGAGCGGAGGGATGCTTTTTGTGCGACGAAGATCGGACGATTTTCGGAACGCGATTGTTCGCGGCGATATTCTTATCTGCGAACGCGATTAGCTGATCTGCGGTGCACGATTAGCAGCGTGAAGAATGTTTTTATCGAGCAAAATTCGTATTCTGCAAATTCGAGTGATTTCGAGCGAGATATCTAATTTCATGCGACGCGATGGTTAGAGGTTTTTAGTCATTTTTAAGGCGAATACTTTAGAGAAAAAAATTGTAAAATGTTGCAGAGTGTCGGCAAGATGATATACGACGAGGCGACGGAAAAATTTGCAAAAAAAAATTGATGATCGAGTATCATAGCAGAGCGTGGTTTCGATCCACGGACCTCTGGGTTATGGGCCCAGCACGCTTCCACTGCGCCACTCTGCTGTTGTGACTAGAGGCTTTTTAAGTTGAAATGTGACCACTGCCGGAACACAGTGGGAGAAATCAATACTATCCAATTGTGGCAATTAACGTATACGTACAATTTCGCTACATTCCTGGCATGTTCGAAACTTTCTGCTTAAATACTGTCGCAGTGAATTAATGTTCACCTGCTCGAAAAGCAAACTATTTGTAGTTGTTTTTATTCGATCAGCTATATATTTTCAATATTTGTTATTAATGTTAGTTTCGCGCAGTTAACACTTCTACGCGATCAAACGTCGCCAGAGGCCAGCAATATTTATGTAAATTCATGAAATAATTCAACATGTGCGAATATACACATAAAACAAAATAGAAACAACAAGAACAATAACGAAATATTTAATACAATAAATTTAATATTTTTCCTTCGTGTGATAATTATTAAAGCAATCGCCTATGTAATTATTAAAGCATTGCACACGTGTTATGTGAGCGGACATTAAATTGTTAATATCGCATAAACATATGCTTCGATATGAAATTTGTTGAAATGTATTAACACTTTAACTATCGCGTTACTCATGTGTGGGTGACGGAATTATTTACTCGGATTTGAAAATTGTTTTACGCTAATCCGTTATATCTTCCTAATTTGATTAGGATCTGCGAAACGTAAGAATGTTGACAAAGTAATTTCAATTTTATTAAATAATATTTGAAAATTGTTTTACACTAATCCATTATGTCTTCCTAATTTAATTAGGATCTGCGAAACGTAAGAATGTTGACAAAGTAGTTTCAATTTTATTAAATAATATTTGAAAATTGTTTTACACTAATCCATTATATCTTCCTAATTTGATTAGGATCTGCGAAACGTAAGAATGTTAACAAAGTAATTTCAATTTTATTAAATAATATTTGAAAATTGTTTTACACTAATCCATTATATCTTCCTAATTTAATTAGGATCTGCGAAACGTAAGAATGTTGACAAAGTAATTTTAATTTTATTAAACAAGATACTTTCATTTTGTTCAAGTTTTGAAGTTACTGGCGCGGCAGTTAAAGTATTAACGATGCAGTAAACTCTCTCGAATCGTTCTTCAGCTTGTAAATGAAAATGGGGAGAAGAGATACGATTGTTCGAGCCGCGAGCCTCGAACAATCGTATCCCCTCTTCCTAAATTGTCTATTCTCGTTTAAAAGCTGAAGGACAATTTGCGAGAATTTACTGTACTTGCATAATTTATCATTTTACAATAAAGAAATATTTTAATATAGCACTAGAATCATTAAACGACTAAACAATAAATAATTTGCAATCTAGACGTGCAGAGAATTATGCAAAAACGATCTGCAATAAAACAAAATGCCGCGGTGCTATAATTATGCTGCTTAAAAAATTAGACAGCTCGAGAAAAAAAACAATTTTCCATCTAATCACGTGTAAAATGATAGGGAAACGGTTCCCATAGAAGCAGAGTGGCGCAGTGGAAGCGTGCTGGGCCCATAACCCAGAGGTCCGTGGATCGAAACCATGCTCTGCTAGTTGAAGTAAATTTTTTATTTATTTTTTTTTTTTTCTAAACGCGACACACGCACCGACACACTATCCACGAGGAAACTGCGCGCACCGAACGATCTAAATAAATATTCGATTAATTATAAATCACGTAATTTATGTCACACGCTAGTGAACGTCGCGCGCGCAACCCCCACGGCTCGCGCTGAAATAAAAATACTATTTTTAAAGCTGCGATTAATATTTACATACATTAAATATTCATGAAACTTGAGCCAAATTGTGTAATTCTTCGGCTAAAGCAGCTCGAGGGGGCAGATAAAAGTAGAAAAGAAAAAAAAATTTTAATGACCACTTAGCAGAGCGTGGTTTCGATCCACGGACCTCTGGGTTATGGGCCCAGCACGCTTCCACTGCGCCACTCTGCTTGTTGGACACCTTGCGGAAATATTGCGTTTTCCTTGGAAAATCTATTTTCCGATCCTTCGGAACTGTCCCGCCTTTCTCTTGCCATATTCCCTGTCACGTGCGCGAGCGGCCTTATCGTCTAAGAAAACGAATGTCTCTTGTTGCAGTCCGACATCGTGCACCAGAGTGTCTACGAGCTGGTGCATAGCGAGGATCGAGAGGAATTGCAACGGCAGCTGATGTGGAACTCTTTTCTGCCTACCGAGAGCGCCAGTCTGCCCCTTCACGACGCCCTTTCGCCGCAGCACAGCCATCTTCTTGAGCGCAGCTTCACCGTCCGATTCCGGTGCCTCCTGGACAACACTTCCGGCTTCCTGGTAAGCCCGTCGGGCCCAAAAACTGTTTCGACGATCGATAGATCTTGCTAGCTGTGCTCGATCTTTCTCGAAAGCTTTCTTTTCGAGCTTTCGAAAGCTCTAAAAATTACCCTCTCCACTTGGGCGTTTTTGTCAGATTTAGGCTACATCGAGGTTATTCATTTTGTATTTTTGTTTACTTATGTTTGTTGTTCTTTTTATCCTATTCATTCCAAAATAGAATAATTGTCCATTTAGTGGAAGCAAATATTCGTTTGTCCCGGTGGCTCGTAGCGAATAGATGCGAACAATAGAGTTATTTACTGGAGTTATTTATGACTCGACTTGGTATTATATTGTATTATGATTGATAATAGCCTAATGTGATATTATACAGGGTTCCCCGGAAAGAATCATCCGATTTCAAAAATTTATATTTTAAAAAATTACACACAGAAAATTATAATTGAAACACGAATATAACGGGAAATGTGTGAGTTTTTGTTTACAAGTGTTCAATATGACTTCCTTTCGTTACACGTATGATATCATTGCGATATGAAAGTTCTTGCCAAACACGGTGTAATGTATCTCTGGTTATTGTTTGTACAGCATCGCAAATGCGTTTTTTCAGTTCATTTACACTTGTAGGTAAAGGTGGTACAAAGACAAGATCCTTCACAAATCCCCAAAGGAAGAAGTCGCATGGGGTTAGGTCGGGTGATCTCGGAGGCCAACTGTGTAGAACCATATTATCGGATAAACTGCGACCAATCCAACGGTTTGGTACATGAGAAAAAAATAATAAAAAGTAAAACTCGCACATTTTCCCGTTATATTCGTGTTTGAATTATAATTTTCTGTGTGTAATTTTTTAAAATATAAATTTTTGAAATCGGATGATTCTTTCCGGGGAACCCTGTATTATAATATTATATTTTGACTCGACGCTATTTTGGCAACGATTCGGCTCGGCTCGGTGCCGCTGTCGATGGACAGACACTCGAGTTAAATAATCGCGACGGAAGGCTTGCCTTGTCTGTTTGGCAACGGTGCATCCAACGGGAGCAGCAAAAGTGCAGGCGGCCGCGATGCATTGCGAGCGCGCCGCGCCGCGCCGCGGCGAGGACTTCTTCACGCTCGGCATACAAAACAGTAATTAATAATTTCACTGCCGTAAAGGAAAAGAGAGAGGAGGCGGCTCCCTCTCCGCCGCGTCGTCTGTCTGTTTCCTTCTGTTCCGGGTAATTGCTTTTTTCCAGTCGCGCCTCGGATCGTCCTGTTCTTTGTCCTTTCCTGCTCGTACCGGCCGCAGAAAGAACAAGTCATTTGCCAGTGGCCGACTTGCGCGGCCCCACGAAAAAGAGAATCGAATCCGGCATTTTTATCCGGCGATCTTCCGCCTTATAAATCATCCTCGAGTGCGAGTAATTGAAAACACACGTTTCCTTTTTTGCACCAATGAATCTGGCCGCTGAGCATACTTTTCTTAGCTGCTATTGTTTAGATTCGTTTCTTCGGCGTCGTCTTTTAATGCAGCACCGATGAGCTTCCCTCGATGCGCTCGGATTTATAGTTTACTTATTCACGTATGAAACGGTCTGTGCTTTCATAGACGTTTCTTCGGGGTTGAAAGCTTGAAAACCTCCGTGGTCTTGTACCGTACAGAAACATTGAGAAATCTTTAACTGACACGGTACAAGAACACGGATTGACAAAGATTTCTCAATTTTTCTTTGTGGTACGAGACCACGGGGATTTTTATAAACTTTCAACCCCGAAGAAACGTCTATGAAAGCGAAGACCATTTCATACGTGAATAAGTAAACTATAAATCCGATCGCATCGAGAGAAGCTCGTCTGTGCTGCATTAACCCTTTGCCTTACGATTTCATTTCCAATAGCGCGTGCCATAAACGACAACAAGGTCGGTCACACGTCGGACCATTCACGGTTTGGCTGAGCGTTAGAAGTTGTGCGAATCGCAGACGTCTTATGATTTTTATATACATGTGTACGGTGCAGTTAACTTTACGTTGCAAGATGTCCGATAAATAATTACGATCGATTGATCAACGAACAAGAAAGATTTACTGTCTCAAATTATTGATAATATTATTAATGACATTTTTATTTTAATTTATGAATAAACAGATAGTTATGAATATCATCGTCTTAATAAATTTGACAAAAATTTAATAATCTTCAATCGTATGTATGATATTCTTCGTCTGTCATTTTCAGAGCTTATTACTTGTTCCGCGTATCGATTCGTCTCCGTTACAATACTCTCCAAAAATACGCTATTAAATATTATATTAAAAGCGTCTGTTTCCTTTTTGCTTGTATTCAAGTGATCTAAAGTTGCCTCTTTTATTCGCGGAAGCTCCAGTATACTTCCAGATTTTCGGTTGATCATCTTTTTCCTTCCAAATCCACAACTCTGATTATTGATAATAATCTGCATCATCGGTATCATCTTCAATCATCAATTGCTTATAACGTTTTCGTAAAATACGTAAAAAGTCGCTATCACTGTCACTATTGCTACCTAAAAAACCTGCGTAATCATTGCTGGTGATATTATCACTATCATCACGTGTCTCACTGTCCTCTTCAACGCTCATTTTTCGTTTCGAATACATTGTGAAGGGTACTTCTACAATTTCCCTTAAAAAGTAAGTCTGCAGTTACGAATGCGGTAAAGAAAACGAATATCGTGCGCGTCTCTACAACGTCTCTGAGACGTTTTATTCGCACTTGGCACGGCCAAATGTAACGTCTCTGACACGTCTTGTCGATGTATGTCCCGGTCAGTATATCGCGTCTCTGATACGACTTGTTTATGCTTGACCCGGTCGACTTGCCACGTCTCTGACACGACACTGTAAGCTAAGGGGTTAAAAGACCACTTAGACCTCGACTAAGAAAAGAATGTTCTGCAACCAGGTCCATTGGGACAAGAAAGGAAAGTGATGTTTTCAATTACTCGCATTGGAGGATGGGGTTATCTAGATGAGGTTCTCCTCGCTTCGAAGTAATTAAAAAAATAGCGTTATTATTATTATTATTATTGTCTGTCGAACAGCTTCGAGAATGTTAGGATCGTTTTATCAATGGCGCTGATCACCGATTTAGCTGGAAGTTAGCAAGGCTGCAGAACGGAATGCCGGCTATTGGTCAGTTTCCCGCCAAAAACCGTCTAGATCCTCGAAGTTCAGTGTATCTCGCATGCCAGCTCGCAGTTCGAGGCGCATTCCACGAGTACGCAGCTCTCGTTCATTCATTGAAACACGCGGTCACGCGATCACGGATGATACTTTGGCCCGCGGAGGAGTTTTCGTGCTGCTGTCTTCCGTGCATTTGTTATCCCGTGAAAACCTAGCCAGCCGCTCCTCACCCCGCCACCCTTCTGTCTCCCGATCCCCCTTGTTCCCGCAAGGATCTGGAACGCTCGATCGAGCGTCGCGAGAGGGCACGTCGTCGCGAGCTATCGATCGGATTTTTACGACATCAAATTTTCATAATTGCCACCGAGAGCCGTATTTAACCCCGCGGCTCGCGATAATGGAACTTAATTGCGGGGGAAAAGGGTGGTTTTTCCCCGTCCAACTGTAATTACCGCGTTTTTTTTCCTCTCCGGTATCTGGTCGATGGAATTACGGAGGCTTTTTCTTGCCCGGAAGTTGCATTAAACTCTGCGTGTTTGTATATTTTTTTCGCTCTCTCATTTCGTGTAAGATTATAACGCCGACGTTTCTACAGAGGGGGGGCTCCTGCTCCCCGATTCCTCCGTCTCGCGCAGGAGGCTATCGCGGGCCTAAAGGGTCATACTTAGCAACGGGCTCCGTTCACCGAGTCCACTTAGCAGATTCCTCGAACGTAATTTCTTGGCTCCGCCACAGTAGACTCTGCCGCATACAATTGTCCAATTGAAGAGGTGCAAATCACTTTGCATATCATCTTACTTGGATCTTGGATGTCTACAGATCTTCCTCCCCGCATTTCATATTTTGTAGAAACGTATGGCAGAAACGTATCGACACTGGCGACGATTATTTCGACGATTAAAAAGTAATTCGATCATTTGTAAACGAAGACTCGTGCATCTCGTAGAACACCGACTGTCCGTACAATAGAACGGTCACCGAGTCACCGTGCTAGATTTCGTCTTCATTGAGTTGTACGTTAAATGATTCGCACTCAGATTTTTTTTTTGCCTAAGATCGAGATGAACCTGCGCGAAAGGCGTTCGAACGATGCAGAATTATATTAAATTGGTGCGTATAAAATATCGGATTTTTAAGCGAATATATCAAACTGCATATCTTTCTTCGAAAGCTGTTTATTTCATAAAAATATGCTCCATTTGCTTCTTCGTTGAAATGTGACTCTGGCAATGGACAGAGTACGACCATAAACGAGGTTATGCCAGAAACGAAAGCATAACGAAAACAGGAAAACAAATATTTACACGTAAAGAAAATCCGACAATTCATTTGCACCAGCCTAATAATAATACCGCAGCATATCGAGAATAATTTCCATCCCCCATGTTGGTCGCTCGCAGAGGGTGTCGCAGAAAGGGCGCGCGGAAACTGTCGCGTTTCGAAGCAACAGAAGAAACCTGGCACGGCGGTTACGACAGCTGGACGAAACAGAATTCTCGTTTAATTCCCGTTTCTTGCAACCGAGCCGCAGCCGCGGCGAAATTGAACGAGGTCTTCCTGAAAGCCGTATGACGTATTATCTCTCGCCGGAGCGGAGGCGATAAGAAAACGCCATCAGCCCGAAGGGCTGGGAGGGGTGGGGAGGAGGCAAGGGTTTCACGGAACGTAGGTGTCGAGGACGATCCCGCGTGGATTTCGGTAAAAACGGAGGGCGTCGCTGTCGGCGCGAAGGACGCTCGGACTCGGGCCTGGTCTCGGTCCAGGGCCAGGACTCGGGCCCGGTGTCGTTCCCGCCGTAAAGCTTTTACGATTACAGTTTCATTTTCATAAACGTCAGAGCGGCCGGCCTTTTTGCGCGGCCAGCCCGCGTTGGGCCCGTTCGTGTTCCCCGCTCTGCCCTTTATAGCCGCTCGCGCGGTTGTCTTTGTTCCGTTAACTTCTGTATTCGCTGGCTGTTTGCCGTAAGATAATTAGTGTTTTGCCGGGACGCGGCTCTGAGGCCAGCAAAGGCAGCGGCTGGTTTTGTCCGGGTCTTGATTTACGCGCGTTTTCGTGGACGACGGGCGACAACGACCATCGATGGACAGGTCCGAGCAGAGTCTCGGCTGCGTTTCCACGAGATCCGACAGCCTTCTCGACTCCTTCTGCTTTCTGCAGAAGGACGAATCCTGGACGTTCGTCCTTCGTCGCTTTCTAGATAGATCGTCGTTTAGCCGGCGTTCGACGCTGTTTCGCGTCGGCACGAAGGACGCAGGACGTTCCTTGAGAACGCATTCATCGAGCGCATGAACGAGATACTCTTTTCTTGCAGCGTTTGGACATCAGAGGACGCGTCAAGATCCTCCACGGCCAGAACAGGAAGACCGAGGAACCACCCCTGGCTCTGTTCGCTCTTTGCACCCCGTTCGGGCCACCCTCCCTGCTAGAAGTCCCGCAGAAGGACGTCATGTTCAAGAGCAAACACAAGCTGGACTTGGCGTTGGTCTCCATGGACCAGCGAGGGAAGATGCTGTTAGGCTACTCGGACGCCGAGCTGGCGAACCTCGGTGGCTATGATCTAGTCCATTACGACGACTTGGCTTACGTTGCCAGCGCCCATCAAGAATGTAAGAACGTTTTAAGAGCTTTTGTTATTGTTCGAACGACGCGCGAGTTCTGTGATTCTCATCGAAACTTTCGTTTGGTTGCAGTGTTGAAGACTGGCGCGTCGGGAATGATTGCCTACAGATTCCAGAAGAAAGATGGCGGCTGGCAGTGGCTGCAGACTAGTTCTAGACTGGTCTACAAGAACTCGAAACCTGACTTCGTCATCAGCACGCACAGACCTCTCATGTGAGCGTATTTTACGGGATTAAATAGGCTAGGAAAATTTTGTCTACAGAAAAGTCTCCCTAATTGACGCTCGGATTGGGCACGAAAGTGGACGATTTGGGAAAAGGAGATACGATTATTCGAGTCTTGTAGCTCGCTTTTTTTGTTATAAATTATACTATATTATTATTATTATTATACTATAAAAATTAATATATTAATATTATACTATAAAAACTGATATACTAATATTATAGTATAATATACTAATACACTAATTACTATACTATAAAAACTAATATACTAATATTATACTATAAAAATTAATATACTAATATTATATTACAAAAAATAATATGTTAATATTATATTATAGTATAATATACTAATTATTATACTATAAAAATTAATATACAAATATTGTACTATAAAAATTAATATACTAATATTATACTGTAAAAACTAATGTACTAATATTATAATATAACATACTAATATATTAATTATTATACTATAAAAACTAATATACAAATATTGTACTATAAAAATTAATATACTAATTATTATACTATAAAAACTAATATACAAATATTGTACTATAAAAATTAATATACTAATAATATACTATAAAAACTAATATACTAATATTATAGTATAACATACTAATATATTAATTATTATACTATAAAAACGAGCAGCAAGTCTCGAGTAATCGTATCGCTTCGTCAGACTTCTCAATTTTGGGCTATCAGTTCCCATAATTCTTTCGATCAGGTCGAAAATTGAATGTCTGAGCAGACCTAGGCTCCTTGGAATCTCCGCTGTCCGAAGATCATGCAGCTCATAACTGTCGACCAGTTGTACATTAACCCTTTGCACTCTCGAAGCCGTATTAACTGTAAATTTAAATTAACTCCTCTGACTCATGGTATTTCCATTCTAATGACAAAGTGCATTTTATGCATATGAAATTGAGCCTTGCGACTATATACAACGGTTAGACTTTTATCAATCTTTTATATTCAAGCTTCGATATTATAAAAATCATCTTGGAACGTGCTGTAACAATTTTAACGGTGCCTCAGAGTCACCACGCGAGTGCAAACGATCAACCCTTTGCACTCGAAGCCATTTTAACTCTGAATTCAAAATAATTTTTCTGACTTACGGTATTTTTATTTCTATTGATTCAAATGCATTTTATATATGTGAAATAAAATTTTGTGACTGGTATAACAATTACACTTTTAACAGTTATTCAAGTATAAACAAATTCGATAATGTTGAAATTATTTTGAAACGTTATATAACAATTTTTTAAACGGTGAGTCGGAGTCACCACGCGAGTGCAAAGGGTTAATTTCCTCCCAATCGACACTCGCTCGTCGCGCCACGACATAAAATTGCCACGATCGACCGTTTTACGAATTGAGATATCCATTGTTTCTCGTCCAGGGAGGAGGAGGGCAGGGATCTGCTGGGAAAGCGGACGATGGACTTCAAAGTGAGCTACTTGGACGCCGGCCTGACCAACAGTTACTTCTCGGACAGCGACAGCCTGACCGGCTCGGTGATGACACCGACGCTTCCGACGCAGCCGACGTCCCAGCGAGTGAACAGGCGGTACAAGACGCAGTTAAGGGACTTCCTGTCGACCTGCCGGAACAAACGTACCAAACTTTCCGCGCAGTCGTCGGTGTCGCCGCCGGTGACGCCCACGGTCGCGTCCGTGGATTATCTCGCGGCGGATACGAGCGCGGCCGCGGCGGTCGCGGCCGCTTACAGCAACTTGAACACCATGTACCCGACCCCGTACGCGCCTACGGCGGTCGCGGCCAGCACGGATCCTTCCCTGACCACGTACATCGGCCACACGGGCAATTACCATCAGACTTTATATCCGGCGACCGCGCTGGACAATAGGTACGCTTCCGATTGCTTAATGGGCCAAGGTGGCGTCTCTCCTGTATCCACCGAGCCTCCTCTAGACTCCAAGACGCGTTTCACGACACGCGTCTGCGAACGCGCTATCAAACGAGACGGTTTCCATGGCGTTTTATAGCCTTGGTCGAAATTAAAGACACGAAGCGTTCGCGTCGAGGCTGTTTAGACTTTGCGTCGAACTAACGCCACTGAACTGGACACCGCGTCGAAAAGTGCGCAAATTAGCCACTGAAAGCTTTGGGTATTCCAAAAATGTCTCGCAATCCAGAAAAGGTGGGTTCCTGAGGTCATTTACAATAACTTTTTCCTTAACGAAAATGCAATCCACGGCTTCGTTTACGAGTTATTTGCGAAAAACGGCGACCAATGAGAGGCGAGCTCGGGTAGCGCGGGGCGGGCCGAGCGCACGAAGCCCAGTCCCGCTCATTGACCCGGCCGCCTCGCGCCTCTCATTGGTCACCGTTTTTCGTTAATAACTCGCAAACGAAACCACGGATTGCATTTTCGCTAAGGAGAAAATTACTTCAAATGACCTCGGGAACCCCGCATTTCCAGATTACGATACCCTTTTGGGACACCCTGTACACAGATGTCATCGAATAGATGCCGTCTCTATCCTATGGTCGTAACGAAAGTGTCAAGAGAATCATTCTCAATCGAAATCGCGTTAGCGTCTACACCGTCTAGGTTACACCCCGCCTTGAAGAACCTCCCCCGATTCCACCGTGCTAATAGAAGTCTCCCCAATGACCCAGGTACCTCACAGCAGCCACGGAGAACCTGTTCCAGTACAGGCCACTGGGCTCCTACTACCCGGAGTACCACACGAGCACGGCGTACAACGGGTTCATCGACGTCTCCCTTCCGACCTACGAGACGCACCAGCTGACCAGCAAAGCGGAGGAGAAGCTGTACTGCCAGCAACTGGGCGAATCTCCGAAATACGGCTACGTGGAGACGAGACACCCGAGCAGCGTCAGCGGGTCGCCGTACGCGGCCAGTCCTGTCGCCAGTGCATCCGCGATGCACACCGCGACCACGGACATCAACATCGTTCGAGCCGGAAGCAGACACTCCCTGGAGGGCGGAGCCTCCTCGAGCAACTCCGCGGGGAGTTCGCCTGTAACCGGGCCGACGAACGGCGTCCTCACCCCGAAGATAGAGGACGTGAAGCCGGAGGTGTACGGGAACGAGGCGCCCAGACAGACTGTTCTGATGTGGGGCGCGCCTCCGTCCCGCACCCCTCCGAGGAACAACGGCAGCTACAGCCCCCCGACACCTCACTCGACCCACTCGTCCACGCATTCGACCAACGCGAACGCCGGCGACCCCCTAAAGTCCCTAGCCGAGATGAACTCGATGAACGGCGAGTGCAAGTGGAGGCAAACGTCGCCCAGCGAGCCCCAAACCACGGCGCCAAGCTCTCCAAGAACTAAGGCGCAACCCCAACAGCATCAGCATCATCAGCAGCAGCAACAGCAGCAACAACAACAGCAGCAGCAGCAGCAGCAACAACAGCAACAACAACAACAGCAGCATCAGCAGTACCCGGTGACCACGTCACAGTATCAAGCGGCAGCGGCTGCCGCGGCCGCGGCCGCAGCCGCGGCGGCCAGCACTATCGGATACGCGCACTCTCATCCTGGCCATGGCCATGGGGAAGCGGGCTCCGAGGTATGGCAAGGAGTGCAACACCATCACCACTACCAGTACTATCCCTACCACCATCACCACCCCGCACCACCAAGGCACGCGCCCCAGTGAGTGTCACTGCTGCCTCACAAGTTTTTTATGGTCGATCTTAGCTACCCTCGCCGACGGGGGATCTCTTAGACCTTTTGATCGCGGTTTGAGGATCATGAGATTTGTTACTTGAACGAGAACGTTGTCGAGCCGCGCATGCATGGTAGGAGTAATGCACGAGAGTTTGCCGGATTGGACCGATTGAACGTCGCAGGATGATGAAATTGTTTTCGCCGATAGATCCGAAATTACTCTTTCGAAGAGATTAATCGTTGAACCGTCGGCCATTATGGAAATCCTGATTTTTATAAAGCAGTTCGAGAAAACCCGAAAGAGGGGGCACGTTCAGTTTACCGACTGGGACAATATTTTCTGGTTATAAATGCCTAGTAATTGGATAATAATGATCGTGAACAATTTCGTCGTTGCGAGACGTTCGATTCGAGGGCGGTCGGTCGATCGTATGCGTTTGTGTGTTGCATGCCCGCGTTATGATTTTCCGATCGGTACTAGTTGACGCATCTTATCATTTTTGTCACTGCACAGAGAGAGAGAAGCGGTAGCTCGAGGGTATCGATGGAATTATCGACTAGTCGATTAGCTGGTTAATGTATGTGAAATAGGGCAGATCGAGTTTACTGTAATATGACAGGAGCGAACAAGGGGTTGAAAGGGGTTGCGAATAACGGGTGAACGTACTTTCGGTTGCAGCACGCCCCCGTCAGCTGTGGCAACGGGGACGGGAGTCGGCATGTCCATCGGCCCGGACAGCAACACCAACAACAACAACGTCTTGTACCATCCTCCGCACCACCACCCCCAACATCAGCACGTAGTGGGATCATCAGCGGGGGGAATGGGCCCAACTGTCCCACAGATACCAAACCGGACGCCGGGAGTCCTCTGCTGTCCATCTCTGAGGTGACTAACACCCTGCTCAACCAATAGTCTATACGTGACCTCCGCATCGCTTCGTTTTAGTGATCAAGGTGAGTTTTAATCGAACGATATTTACGAATTCTTAACGCTTTGACTGGCGAGCCAGTAGCCTCGTGTATTATAAAAAAGTAGTTTATTAATTTATTAAGTAATTCGGTCGGTGAAATAAAATGGTTGAGGTCTGTGGTACAGAGGACTCCTACAATTCTTGCATATAGAAATCATAGTTCAAAGGTATACTGAATGGATTTGTGTGAAAATTAATTTTTACTTTGATGAAGTTAGTATTGGAAAATGAATGCATTTGCATTGCAAGGAAGCTATGCAGCTTGTGCTAAGTGCACAAAGCTATTTTGCAGTTGCATTGCGATATTATATATTGTTATATTAGTTATTTACCAGTTAAGAAGCCCAGTAGTAATATATCGTGATAGAAAAAGAATAGTATAATAGTTAAAAAAGGTTGTTTCAATGTACAAAAATTCAGCAGATTATTCTGCTTAACCATTCTAATTAATCAGATAATTCTGCTAGTTAAAGCATCGAACCGAAATGATTCGATTGCATGGTTTTTTAATGAAATGGAATGCAAGCATAAATGTTTCGTTGATTTGTTCCAGGTATCTCAGAGAAATTAGTTTCACCGAGGCGGATCGCAGAACGCGTGACTGTACCATACAGATAATATTGGTTAAACTGTTAAGAGTATTCCCCTCTCTCGTATAGTGCTGTAACATACTCATTACAGTTAACGTAAAAACGACGACGTTGCTACGACGTACATGTATGTATGCCTGATTATGTTAATTCGTCCGTATTGTTAAGTTGCACAGGAAAGTTCTCCGAGGGACGTGCAGAGTTTGATGTTCTTCTTGATCCGCGGACACGCGTGAAAGGTGATGATTATGGGATCCGTTGATCCCTCGATCGTGCATACCGTAGATCGACCGGTCAAGTATGATAAACGAGCACGAAAAACATTATCAAGCGAACGCGAACGTTGCTTGATCCGATCCCTAACGAAACGTCGATTCCAGAGAAAAACGCAAAAATTAAGCAATTCCGTAAAACAACCCTAATCGAACATGATCGCGCGAACGTAGAATGGTCTGTAAAATAATGTCTTCGAAGCTGTGCACACGGATTCTGTGATATACGATTAAATCTAGAGATACTAGGAACGGCTGCTCTAACAATTTCGTTTCCTCCCCTCCCTACAAAACAAAGCTGATAATTTGGGATCCATAGATCGTACTTCGGCCTCGTCCTTGGTGAAAAATAAAAGGAGACGCGCGTGAACCGAGAAGAACACAAACACGAGACAACTCTCCCGATCCGGTCGAACCCCTCAGTCTTGCCAATGCGTTTCTGTTAATAAGTTTGTAATTTTTGTACTTAATTAATTTATACGCTATTTATGTACATGTGTAGTTGACGTTTAGCGAAGCTAGACGAGCCTTCCATAATTTTAATAGGACGTGTACTATCATTTTCTGCGAACGTTGAGAGCCGTGCTCGAAGAAACGGGACGACAAGAGACAACCATAACCGGCGAGAAAACGTTTTAATTGTCGACGATGAATCGATCGATCGACACCTGCCGCGTTCGAACGGACGGACGTACGGACGACCCGAGTGATTTCAATGCTTCGAATCTTCATTAATTCTGGGGGGCTACGGGGGGGCAAGAAAGGGGAACGCCGTTTTTATCAGTTCGCGTCGAGTATACATATCAGGAATGAAAAATATAGGAAGGTTAACGACGCGTGGTCGTCCCCCTTTCTACTGCACTCTCGAGATATAAATATATATATATACATAAAAAGAGAAGAAGATTATATATATATTGTATTATTTGCTAGTAGAAATGTTTAAATCTTACGGATAGCATGATTAATGATTTGTAAGGCTACCAGCGACATCTTTTTCCTTCGAATCCACGCGTCTTTTTGATCTTTCAACTACGATTATTCTCTACTTTACCTACTTCATGTCGTTATAGTGTTATACAATATACGAAACTATTTTGCTATGATTATTTGTAAACGTTCAGTCCGCTGATTGGCTTCGCGGTAGACGCGTCGAGACTTTTTACCTGGCGTGCCCCACCGCCGCGAGTCTTTCTTTACTTTCACATTTTCTTTTTATTCAATTCGCCGTAACAACGGTCGAAGGAACGATCAACGTCTCGATTATGATTGTCTTAATATTCTTTTGCGCATTGTTGAACACTTCTGACTTGTGTTCAACGAACGGGGCACGTCGTTAACGAGTCTCGACAACTCCACATTGTAAATTTACATCTTTGTAACAGCTTGAAACTACGTTTCTTTGCAATATCGTATGAAGATCTACTATTATAAGTAATTGAGTCTAGTCCATACATAAAAAGCGAATTAATGATATCCACTATGCTTAAATTGTAACAATGTTCTCGCTGGCGCATCCACCCTGGTGACAATCTTGCTCGACGAATTTTACTTGGCACTCTGCCGACTGTACGCAAAACGCACGTCTGTGGAAACCACGTCGCCCGTGTGGTTTCATTTATTAACTTGCAAACGCGAGTAGAGGATCGTGATTTAATTACGCGGAAAATTGTTTGGGATTTGTTTTGAATGGGCTTTCCGAACGAGGTATGATTACTGTGATTTCAGGGTTGATAATCGACCACCCCCTCCCCCTTTTAATCGTTCGATCACAGTGGTGAGAATATTTTGACAGTTTAAGCATACATGTATATTTACTGTATATGTAAAGTAAGGTATCTTCTAACGAGCATAGATAAGATTAGTCTATTATACAATAGACTCCCCCATAGCTATCCACATAGATCAAAATGCGTACCTTATTTTATAACAACTGGTATCTGCAGATTACGGCCAATTCGATTGATCCTATTCGGGCCGACATCATCGAGGAAATAAAAATTATATCGGAATACGTAGATTTGTTGTTTCGCAACGGTGACAACGAACATTCGACACGAACGGAACCGAGAACCGCGTCGTTTTTTTTTTGGAAGTGTAACAATAAACGGGACGATGCCGTATTTGATCGCAGGGATGTTCATTGAATTTAATTAGACGCGCGATAAACGTTTGCCCAACAGTGATATTTTCCTTATTCGGTAAGTTTCGAAGAAAGTTATTTGTACATTGATCACAGATTCTTAATCCTTTCACTGACACGTATCGATTGACGGTTAAATTCCCCCCCGGAATCGTCAATGGTCGAGGAAGCTGAAAAATTCGTGACACCATCATGGATCTTCAAGACGTTTTATTAAAGGCTTACTATCTTTTTTTACAAGTATTTATATTACGCACTATAAAATATTTCTAACTTGTAAGTATTTTTATGGAAAATACTAGGTAGAAGTAGAAGAACTCTTATTTATTTTAATTTATTAACTATTACAAATTTAGTTTAGTTTTAACAAAACTAGTCAGGTCTGTCTGTTGTTTTTTTTCTCTGAGTAACTTATATGCTTATGAAAAAAAAAGAAAGAAAATGTGAACAAACTCAATCGGGAATCAAAGGCAGCTTTGGTCAGTGAAAGGGGTTTAAGAATAAGAAAAAGAAAAAGCAGAAAAGAGTTCGAAAAGGGTGTTCTAACGAGGAAGGAGAATGTTTATACAAAGAAAATATCCCGCTACGAAAATTTAAATTAGTCGTTAGAAAGAAAGGAAACGTCTGCTGCGCTCTCCTCCGGAAAAAAGGAAACGTTGCTCAACCAGGAGAAGGTAAACACAGAGAGAACGATTGAAAATCAAATACGCAAGATACACTTTTGCAGATACCTGTACACCGTTCGTTTACGAGAAAAAAAAGAATTTTTTGTCCCTAAACTAATCGCGTCATCGCTCTCTTCGAATAAAAAACGATCACGCGCCCCGCCGCGCGTTGCATTCTGTTTATCTGCGGATGTTCTCTTTTTATACATCGTCGAAATGTATATCAAAGTGACCGTTTAAACGATATCATGCCAAACCAAACTCTGTCTCTCGATCACTCCATCCATTTTATCTCCGATACATTCTATAGAATCTAATTAACTATTAACACTACTACTAAAGCTAAGCTCTACAAAAAACGAAATTTTAAAACTGTATCAAATGTTTATATGAAATAAATTATGATAATGCAACAGAACCGACAATTCCCTTCCAGAACGGAAGACAAACGAAAGACGGTCAACAAGAAAGAAAGGAAAACGAAAGTAAGAAGTAGACTACTACAGTAAATTCCGGTTTAGTGAACTTCGAGGAACCATCTCCCCGTAACAAAATGGAGGGCTTACCTTCGCGTCACACGAATAAATTCGATCATGCAAGGTGTCATGAAACATATGTATATTTCACTCTAGCACACACGGGTTCGGTTATCTTTGCTTTCTTTTCCTCCATTTTTCTCTGTATCTTTTTTTTGCTTTTCATATCTCTTTTTATTTCAGTTGAAAATGTCTCGTTTACACTTTGTCGTCATAGCAATGCGTATGTAAGGCCCGTAGTACTTACAATACATTGTTAAATTATCGGTGTTTTAAAAAGGTTTATCGAACGGATGTTAATACATTCTATATATATCAACCAAAGGGATCGGGGAGCTTCTCAATGACGATTCTTTTTTGTATTCCAACATGGCGGCACATAAAATCTATTAGATCCCCGCGGGATCGAGGGAAGGAGGCGGGGATGAATGATCGAACTGTTTCCGGTTTCTGTTCCCAGATTATAAAATTCTCGTGTTTTGTACCTCGTCAGTTTCGTTTACAGGCAACAATCATTGTATACGTATAATCAATTAGTCGGCTGGTGAAGGAGTTCGAATCGTGCGAAACGCGCCGAAATCGAGTAGTTTTGGAATGGTAAACGAAATAGTTTCGGTAGGGGTAGCGCAGTTAAGATATAACCGAGGGAGCCATGGAGCCGAGTCGAACAAAGGAGAGAGAAGAAAAAAAACTCTGGTCGGGTTCACACAAAGTAGCACTGTGGAGGTAAAAATCTGACGTGTTCTCATTTTATAATTACAAAATTGTCTTGTAGACTATTACAAGTTAAGGTTCTCCTAGTTAGATTGGAAAAGAGCGAGCTAATCCGACCGGACATTTATTAAGGTGCTCGGGAACACACACGCATGGAAAATTTGCATTAAATAGACAATCACAATTGCCTAGAACCATCGCTTTTCTTGATATCCGCGCGTGTACTTTTATCTTGTAGAACAAAATGTATATCCATAATCGTATCGCCTCTCACTCTCTCTCTCACTCTTTCTCTCTTTCTCTGTCTCTGTTTTATTATTATTATTATTATTATTAATATTATTATTAATATTATTATTAATATTAATATTCTGTACGAATATCTCGAAAATGTTATTATAATATGAATATGTATATACAACCTTGGCTAGAACGTTGGGGCTTCAGGTTCAATTCCTGTATCGATGCGACGACGATTTCTTACCGTCCCGGTGGTTCGACTGCCTTGATCTTGATCGCGATTTTCTATGATCCCTCGATCGCGACCGCGACCTCCTCTTGCTCCTGGAAACGTAAGACTCGGAGCGTTTCCGCTCCTTGGATCGTGTCCGCGACCGGTCTCTGGCCCTGGATCGCGATCGGCTTCGCCGTTTCTCGCGTGCGCGCGATTTGCTGCGTCGAATCGAGTACGATCGGCTTCGTCGTCGTCCGCGGGAATGCGATCGGGACTTCCTCTTGCCCCTGGACCTTGACCTTGACCGTTTCCTCGCGGTCGAGACCGATCTAGATCTACGACAGCTCCTCGAGCGGGATCGGCGTCGCTTACGGTTACGCGATCTCGATCGGTGCTTTTTGCTGGACCTATAATTGCTCGAAGACCTTGAACGATACTCTTTACGCGAGGACTTTAGCGATCTAGACCTTGACTTCCGTTTGCGGCCGCGCTCCGAGGAACGGGACCGTGACTTTCGCGGTCTCGACCGACTTCGGCTCTTCGACCTCCTCTTCCGGTAATCGCGGCCCTTGCTAGTCCGTTTCTTCTTCAACGAGTTGCGACTCGAGTCGGAGCTAGTCGACTCCGAGCTGCTCGACTCGGTGTCCGCCGACCCTGAAGGTGTCTCAGCGGCCTTGGCCGTGTCCGCGGGCAAGGTCTGCGGCGGCTGTGGACTTTGCCCGGCGCTCGACAAAGTTTCAGACGCTTCTCTTTGATTATTTATCGTTTCTTTTTCATCAACTAAAGTAGTGATGTTATGGTGTTACGCTTAATGATGCATTGGTTCTCATAGGGGCTTACGTTCTAACATAACTTCGAAACATACCTACGTCCTTGCAGCTTGTATTACCAGTATGATTTTCCTGTTGCTTTCCATAATGGTCCTCGTAACGTTGCTCTTCCCTCTCATCCTCCTCCGCCAGCCGTGCCTCGATTTCCTCCTCCGTCTTTTTGAACGCTTGTTGTCGCCGTCTCAATGTCTCCTGCAAGAAAGCCACAGTTTGAACACCGTATCCTCGATCCCCCCCATCGGAACGTGAAATTTTATTAAAGTAAGAAAAATTATAGAAGCATTATTATCAACAACTTACTATGAGTTCTTCGTCGCTGTCGTTGTTCTGAGCTTGGACGTGTTCGTTCTGCTCCTCCTCAGACTCGCTGTTGCTGTCGCCATAGATGCCCAGACCTACACGAAACGACAGGATTATTACGACAGATCACGTAATCGCGGCTCGTCTTTCGTTCAATGTAAGACATACGCTCGAGCACTAAATATGCTGCTGCTATGATCGAAGAATGTCCTGTAAGACATATCTTCGTTTCACGAGAACTTATAAGCGAGCATTGGCTACGGACTGCACGGTAAATGCACGGACGCATTCTTTTCGTTCTTTTTTCTTTTCTTTTTTTCTTTTTTATATATTTTCGTTCGTTCTTTTAGTATCGATACAAGTGACTGGCATTGTACACGACCGTTTCCTAGGATCACCGTGCGTTGTAGATTGTAAAGACATAGGGACTTACCAAGCTTACGAGTGATCTGAGCAAGAGGGGCCATGTTGTTGAGGGATGCGACGGGGGTCTCTCCTGCAGGGACTTACAACACACACGCATTTAGTACCCAGTGGCTAAGTGCTATCATCAGAATACCCCCCAAAATTAAATGGTACTGATCATCATCATCATCATCATCGTCAGTGATACACGCAAGGAGAGTCGAGATCCTGCATCATTCCTCATACACCTTAAAGACATTAACGTGTTCCTTTTCGAACTACTAAAACTGAAACTGCTTTAGACTGACGTTAGTAGACAGATATGTTTTTGTACTGTTTCTTTTTTCGTTTATTTCTTTTTTTTTTTGTTTTCAATGGAAGAAAAATCACGTGTATTTGAAGAAAAAAAAAACGAAAGAAAGGAGAAAGAGTAAGGTGTGTTGTGATTGTTCGTGTCGAAAGCAAAGCGAAAATATAATGATCAAGTCAAAAATAAAAATGGAAAAGATAAGTAGCTAGAATCTGGAAAGAAAAATCGGCTTTTGTATTTCAAAGCTCGAACATACGATCTTTATCTGTTCGGACCGGAGTGTTTTTTTTTGCTGAACTTAATAATAACAATAATCATTGCCGTGCGTGTTTAAACTAAATTATCAGATATCTTTCGATCGATGTATTTGCCCTTTCACAGACTGTTCTGTTTTGTTCTTTTTTTTTTTTTAACGAGAACGTTTCATTGCGCTAGTTACATCGAGTTCGATCGCACGATTCTTCGCCGTCGTATTATTCTTCACGGACAACGATATCTATCTGTCGAATCGACACGGACGTCAATTAACTCGGCAATGAATCTTCGATAAAAACGTTAAAGTAGCTTGTCTGTGTACTAAGAAACAAGTCACAACTCGCGACAAGATTCCGATTGTAATTCAATGCAAGAAAATGATTAAAAAGTGTCGCTTATAATACATGTTAGAAATCCTGGAAAATAAAGTAGGATATCCTGAAATCATCGAATAAGTAACTCTATGAATTGAATAATCTCTGTTTAATGTTTAAAAGCTTATATTACAGAAATGGGCAAATAAAATTCACCGCAACACTGCACGAGACTCGTGTGAATCAGATTTTCTGTGCACTGATCAGCGAAAGTATGAAATATCAATTTGTTAGTTGTATCGTGTGTATCTGGGGTACCTTTGGCACGTGCGCGGCTCCAAACCTCTCTGCATATAGAACCGATTTCTTCGTTCGTTACCTCCAGAAGAATTTCCGTTAGCGACCTCCGTACCTTCAACATCTGCTGACCAAAGTCTCCTTTATGGCTGCCCTAAGTAGACGCAACAGAGGAACTCGCTAAATGCTCACGAACTTTCCCATAACACCAAATTCACTAATCTCATCTCATCACTCAATCAACATTAAAAACATTCAACTTTCAGAATTTTCCTGCCTCGATCATTTCAAGCTACACGAATAGTTCTCGCGCGTAGAATAATTGAATAGACCCACCCGAATGTAAAGAGACGCATACTTTTATAACATTAGAAATATTTTTACAACATTAAAAAACGTTGAGATAAGTTTAAGCAATTTTTAAGTAGGGACACGTTCGTACGCGTAGATTTTCCATTAAATAGCATTCCCGGCCGTAACGTCGCCTTCGAAAGAAGGACACACAAAAAGAAAATGAGACACTCGAAAGCAGTGGAGAGGCTCTTCCCCATCGTCCTCGGTGGTTCCTGTGGTGAGGACAGAAACGCGATCCTACAGAGGGGATTGCCGATTTCCATGTTTTAAAGGATCTAAGACGGATTGCTAGTAGACGTATAGAAAATCGATGGGGACGAAAATACTCCGTCACGGGCTCATAAAATGCGACGTTAAGGAGAGAAAACGCTGCATTTCGGCTCCAGTTCCACGAGCATTTCACGAGTCCAAGCTGTAAGACGATAATTCTGTTCAAACACTCACCACATCTTGCAGCACCTCCTCTCTCGATCGCTTGGGAGTACTTAAGGTAGCATTGGAAGGCGTGGTTGGACTCCTATCGGTGTGTGCATGTGCATCCGGCGAATCTGCGTCCCGGAATCGCGACTTCCGAGGCCGGAGAAGAATGTCTGGAGTACGCTCGAAGTTTTTGTCGGCCACCTGCTGGCTGCGCGAACCCTCCTCGACTTCTTGCTCAGTTTCCTTTTCGGAATCGGAGTCCTACGACCCGAAAAATCTGATTTTGCTAGCTCGAAGCGAGATATACCCCTTCGATCCTTCAATTGTCATCGAGATACTTACGAATTTACTTTTGGAAGGATTTAGCACCGCCCGGGCCTCGTCCTCGGCCTGCTTTCGGGCTTCTAGTTCTTGCTTCCTCAGGACCTCCTGCCGCTCCCTCTCGACGGCTTTCTGCTTCGCTTTCTCCATTTTTTCTAAGCCCTCTCTAATCCAGGCTGGTAACTGCCTTCGCTTAGCGGCGTCTGAAATAAGACATTATAGAGATTTTATAAGGATTCATAAATCGTTTATCGTCGTTGTATTGTATTTATCAGTCGCTTATCTGACCATTAGATAATTCACTTACCTATAGTCGTAGTGGTGTCCTCTTCTGGTGTCTTTTCTCTGTCTTCTCTACACCTGACGTTATCTATAGGCCTCATATGCGGCGTTCTGTTTGTGTGCCTAACTCCTTTCATGAAAGGGGGCGGTTGCGATGGTATTGTAGCGGGTGGTTCTCCTGACCAGTAACTACTGACCTAAACACAAAACACTCATTATCCGTAAACTTTTAGTTTCACCCAGATCTCGGTTGAACGTATATACAGAAGCTTGTGTTCATTATCGATTAATGACGGTGAAAATAAAATAAGGATAAATTGAAAATAATGAACGGAAAATCATCAAAGCTTCTAGTTCTATTACTGTGTGTTTTTTTTTTCTCTTTATTGAACCTAAGATAACTGGGAAGGGCCACGATCTAGGTGGATTTTAATATTAGAAATACAATTATTTAACCTGACTATAAGGTTGTGTTGGAGGTACTGAATTATAAGAATATAACGCCGGTGCTGCTGGAGGTGGCACATTAAATTCAGACGTTGTAGATATGGTTGGAGCAGGCGGTATAACTGGTACTGTAGGAATTCCCATAGGTTTCCCATCAGAACCTATAGAAACACCGGGGGGAGGCACACCAGTCCATTCCCAAGTACCTGCACCAGAACCTGAGCTGTTCCAATGGCCCCATTGATTCCATTGGGTCCAAGATTCAGCTGGTATTAAAGAATATACATTGTAAAATAGTACCATGAAAATCAACTTAGATTACTTATCTCTCTGGAACTAAGGTATCAAACAAAATATATTATATACAAAACTACGATATGGAATACTTCATCCAGGAAATCAATAGAACTCTATAATATATTTACATAATGCTTGTAACAGAAAAAATCAATAAAAGATAAATAAAATAAATTGCTTTGTACAAGTGCATTAACACATTCGGTGCTAATTTCATTTAATCTTTTCAAATGAGCTGGAGTTTATCATACTTATATGGTCCCTAGAGCCAGAATATATTGAGTTTACTCGAAAAATTAATTCTAAATCATTCAACTTTTCATATAAAATCCTATTCGTTTTGTACTTTAAAAAGTCTCGAAGATTTGCTTCTCTGCTTCCCCGTAAAATTTTATAAACGCAACCCAATATACTGTAGCTCTATAATTCATATACATCTATTACCTGTAGATGCAACAATGAACAATACCTGTACCAAGGCAACTAGATGAATTAGTCTGTGTTACCTGATCCACTGATAGTAGGCGCAGGCGGTGCAGGTGGGATATCATCGTCTTTAGTGTCCATATCCATGGGAGCTTCTCCACTACCGTCGGTTCCAGAACATATAGGATTAATAGTCGGCGGTGGTGGTGCCGGTGGCACAACGGTCTCTTTCATTTTGATCCATTGCTGAGCTAAAGCTGCCCAGTCGACTGAACATCGATCGTGAGCGTAAGTTATCAATCGAATACCAGGAACACATGGTAAATAAACGAGTGGCATGCTGATCGCGTACCAAAATACTTGCTGTTCCATTTACCTTGATCGTTGCTCATGTTCTGATAAGCGGAAGGGTTCAGGGCCCACTGGGTAGGGTAGTCCTTACCCTCGAACATATCCCCACTCATTTTCATCTATTAATGCCCTGATGGAGACACGGTTAATAAATAGTCAAGGCGCATTAACCTTGTATCTGAATAATATGGACATTGGCATGCGGTCTGTGCTCCGAAAGTCTGCCGGGAAGATTCTGTCGACTACATGATGGGGAAACACTTGGATTTCGTTTCTTTTCGTCACTTTCACTACACCGATCGATGTTTTATTACGGTTCGGGACGCCCTGTCGCGATATATGTAAATTGCACGCAATGTACACGGCGTTCACGGACACAGATCCACGAAGGTCTCCTCAGGCTCGTGGCACGATCAATTTCCGTATCACTAACGCGATTTTACATTTTTCACGTACTTATCCACTCGCATCTTCATCATCGAAGAACTGCCAAACTACTTTACCGGAAAATATCACAAATCCGAAGAACGTTCGCCGCGAGTGCGAGGTGTCGCATCTTGCGTGAAGGCGGATTTCCATTATTATTATAAGCGACCGCAGCGCCTGCAGTCGGCAGGGACTGTCCACAACAATGGCCTCCGCGGGTTCAAACGGGTATAGAATCGTGGTCGATTGTCGTGCGCACTTGGAATCGGTGTCGTTAGAAAGAGAAACTCAAAAAGTTTCGCTAGTTTATTTCTTCTCTAGAAGTTCTACGTATACACGGTGTCGAAGAAGAAGCGGTTCTGCGCGATGTCCGGTCTCGTTAGGACTTTTTGTTAAACAAGCTGGAGATCGAGGAAAAGTGTGGTTCGTTTTATCGCATTGTTTTATGCTTTTTCACTGTCTAGAATTTCACACGTTTCAATGTATTATTATTATTATTGTCGTCGAAAATTAATAGAACTTACTATGTATGCAATGATTGCACTAATTGATACTAATATATCAGTTAATTCTTATCGATTTAAATGGTCATGGAAATAAAGAAATCTGTATTTTGTTAATGTTTCTTGTAGTCGATGTGAAATACTTTCACTTAGAGTAACGATGTAGAATTTTTTAACTAGTTTTACCTGGATTTTTGAAATGAACGAACTGCGATTGATCGATCGTCCTCCATGCAGATCTGTGCTCTTGGCGCCAACGCGGAGCAAATTCAAACGGAGGACCGAGGGAGGGAAAATCAAACGGATTTTGTAATCACCTAGAATGCCAGGTAATTAATTTCGATTACAATGCACGACTGCGACGAAATTACTATCCGTATATGCATGCGATTGTTTTGCAATATATTTGCAAATCTTAAATATAGGAATGTATTGATTTCAAAGCCAGAATCTATTAAGTTGAGTTTCTTAAACTTATAGGATATGTATAACACATGATATGTATTTTTAATAATATGTAATAATAATTTATGAACACTTTTAATATACTACTTTATTCTTTCGAAAAAGAATTGTGCATTAAATATAATTGCTTTCAAAAATAAGAGCTGAACATACATAAATATAATATAATATACATAAATACGAACCGCACATAACAATCTACGTAAATATAACAAGTAAAAGACTTCGAAATAATATATTATATAACAATATAGATAAATATAAAAAGTAAACGACTTCGAACAAAATGATGTTTATTTGCTTTTGTTATATATGTTTTTATTTAACTTAAATGCAAATGCTTAGGAATACTAATTCGATGAACAATTAGAAGAACAATTACAATTAGATTAGAACAATGAACATTGTTAGAACTTGTCTTTAAAGTAAAATTTATATTTAATTTGGAAGCAAAAGGACCCTTTTCCAATACATCACCCCTAAGCGGTCCTAAACAAATTAAAAAACTTTGATCAGTAAATGGAAATCAATAACTGAAACGAAACAATCGTCGACATTAATTTGACTAATTGAATTTAGTCGATCTTCTAAAGAACCGAGACTTCAAGAAGATTCCTGAACATTGTCTTCTGTTGTCTTCACAATTAAATCGAGTTCCAAGGAGACAATAATATTCCCGGTGCCCGATAAGTGTCCCTTTATTGTCCTCTTATAAATATATATTTGAAAGTAAATTGCGAATATCTTCTCACGATTCCCCTCGGAAAAGTCTACCCCCCCCCCCCACTCCTCCTCGTTCAAATATACGATAAGTACTGCGTTTCTTTCGCCCTTCGCAGCGGTTTTCCCCCGGTAAAATATCCTCGCCCAATTGCACGGGCCAGGCTGGATGAATTAAAACGGCGATGGTCTAATTTCGGGGCTGAGTCGCGTTAAGAGGTCGGCGGGGGTAAACCTGGGGTTTCACCTGGTGGGGATGAATGTACCACTCCGTGTCAGGTGTACCGGCACGCGGTCGGCTACAGTTCTATCAAAAACACCGTTCGTTCACTTTGCCCTCGGAGCAATTCGGCCGTAGTGGTTTCTCGATTCCTCGCTGATCGAAGGACAAAAACGAAGACAAAAACTCACCCTCTGTGATCGAACAATTCAAATTTCGCAACAGTTTAAAAGAACGTTCCGTTCCACGATCGTTCTACGCGGAGGACCGTCGAAAGGTGGTTTTGTTGTCCGGTGAATCGGACTTCGTCGAAGTTCGTTAACGTTCGCAGGATTTGTGATTCGTTCGGCTAAAATGCGATCGGATCGTTGAATTAACGCGAATTCTTCAGCGGGATCCACCGACGATGTAATCCGCGCCCAAGAAATCGTGCGGTAAGTGCTTCCTATTGTTCGCCCTATTGTCTCCTTGATTACGAAATATTTGCTGCGTAACGGCAGCGCCGCGCGCCAATTAATGCCCCCATTATATACGGCGCGCACCATGACCCGGACGCCGGGAACACCGCGCCGCGCGGATTTTCATTCTATCCTGGTCGAAATGCAACGAATTTCTAAAGCCGGTTGTTGACTTAATAAAGACGCCGCCGAATTGCGGGGCCGGCTGGCCCCCGCGCACGGCACCCATTCACCGAACCACCCACAATGCCACCAATTTGTTCCCTTCTCCTCTTTAATGAGCTGCCATTGCGGCCGGCGAAACATTTCAAAGTGGAACGGGGACTTCTGCGCCGATTGCATTCGTTCGCGCTGCTCGTATAAGCGGTACCTCCGGGAGACGCGGCGAGCTCGCGGAGCCAGAAGGCGTGAAAATGCTCGGCCATTAAACGTCAAACAGAAATTGGGCGACGGTGGGGGCCAGGGGTGGAACGAGGTGTATCGAGGAATTAACAAAACCGCTTTGAACTCGTTGGGAACCACGCTCGAACAGTGAACGCTCCTTTGGTCTGCGGGACGCAATTTGCTTCTGGCTATAGTAGACATCTGCACAGGTCTTTTGCGAACGGGGCGCGATGGCGTCGCGCTGGTCGAGGGTTGTACTGAGAGCACCAGAGCCGATAAGCAGTGTTATATAGAAGAAGGGGACTTCACTGACAGAGGCGAAATGCTTTGGAAGTGGCGATAAGATGGAAGATATCGGAAGTCTCGGGATTTAGGAGCTGCAAGAGCGATGACGAAATAACAGCTGCAACGATGGCTACGATAGAACGATTACGATGCTCTCGGTTCTATTAGGTTGGTGTGTACGAAATGTCGCGGATTTTCTTTTATTATTCTTTATTATTTTCTTTATTATAATTAATTTAAAATAATAATTAATTATATTTAATATTAATATTTAATATTAATATTTTGAATTATAATTAATTTAAAATATTATATTATTTTTAATATTAATATTTAATATTAATATTTTGAATTATAATTAATTTAAAATATTATATTATTTTTATTATTTTCTTTATTATTTCTTTCTATTATCTCTCTGTTTTCGTTTTCGCTTTTGTTCTTAGCATAACGTCGTTTATAGTCGTACCGTCCATTGCCAGAGTCACGTTTCAACGAAGAAGATTTTCTCGAAAGTGTTCCATTTTGCTGTTTGTTCTGAATTTCGTAAGGACACGAACTCGACCGATATTCCTTTAATTTTTGTATACTTAAAACAAAACAATTGCGAAGTTAAATGAAACAAAAATATGAAATTTCGCAGCACCCATCTTATTCGTCGGATCTTTCGCCAACCGACTCTCATTTTTTTTAAATATTTAGAACAGTTTTTACGGGCTAATAAACAGCATGGAAATGAAGACAGACTGAAAAGTTCTAGAATTTATTGATTCGAAAGATCAGAATTTCATTAAGACAGCCATCTATGCATTAAAATCGTATTAAGATAAGTGTAATGAAGCAAATTGAGCATATTTTGATAAATAGCTTTTGAAAGAAGATATACAGTTTTAGATATTCGCTCAAAAAAATCCGACATTTCAACCTAATAAAATCGATACATTTTGGAACTAGGAAAACCAAGAAATTCGACCGGCTCTTTCCTACGGTTCAGAGATCGAAGTGATCAAGGTTCTCGCGATCTGCCATCCACGAGGTGACAATGCCTGCTCCCTAGAGCAATCGCAGCCAGTAGAGACAAAGCACTTCGAAATCACGAATCTCGGAAGCCTTTCTAGGATTAAAAAACGGTCTGAGCCACGAAAGGATCTATGAGTCAGGGGCCAGAAGAAGGTGTCCCCGATCGAAGCACACCGCGAACAGGAAGGAACGGTCTCCGGGGCCAACCAGCGGAATCAGGCGATGCCAGGGAACCGAATAAATTTAGGTTAAACGTTTATCGATTGCTTGGGAACGGTTCGGAGGGAACGGCGATTCGCGCGGACTCTTTGGCGGACACCTGACGCGAGTCCTTAACTGGCGAAGGATGTCAAGGAAACGTACGAAACTCGCCTAGTAGGCAGCACCGATCCGCTCGACCGATTTAGCGGCGAATGGCAGCGATTCGCAGCGGCGATCCGCGCCGAGGCCGCATGCAAATGCCGGAAATTGCACGGTACCAAAACCCGGAACGCGCACACTTTCGGCGTACTCTCTCGCGGTGGTAACGCGTTCGCCGAATCTTCGGCGGGCCCGAGGATTGGAAAAGGTCGCGGCGGCAGAGTTCACCAGTCTTGCTTCCTTACATACGAGAGCCACGGGTATCGATCCGCTTACTTTCGCGACCTAGAAATAGACAATTCGTATCGACATTTTCGCACGTGTGCCGCGCGATGCGTTCCGGAGACCAGCAGGGTTCCCTGCACGGGCCACGTCGTAAACCTTATCGCGACTCGCGGAGTAATGTCGCATGCCGTTTCCGGCAACCGTGAACACGTATCGGCCGTCCGAACGAATCGGCTTGGGTGCTGCGACAACCGTTATTTCGACTTATGACCGATTCGCCAGAGACCTCGCTGCTGCCGGTCATGTACGCGGTAAGTGTTGTTTCACGGCGTCTTTAGATCCGCCGATTTTCTTGGCGTTTTTACCATTTTTTTTTCTTTTTTTTGAATATCGTTATACTCGGAGTGCCGGCAATTCGGCAGTCGATAGTCCAGGTCGGAGCAATTTCTTCGACTTTATATATTAATATTTATATATTCGATTTTTCCGCGGATACTTCCGCGCGATCGGAGCAGCCGCTGCGTTGCGTTTTCCATAGCACGCGTTCGATTATCACGTTTCGATCCCGCGGCGTCTTTAGATCCGTCGGTTTTCTTGGCGTTTTTCCCATTTTCTTTTCTTTTTTTTTTTAATATCGTCATACTCGGAGTGCCGGCAATTCGGGTTCGATAGTCCAGGTTCGAGCAATTTATTCGACTTTATATATTAATATTTTTATATTCGACCGCGATTTTTCCGCGGATACTTCCGCGCGATCGGAGCAGCCGCTACGTTGCGTTTTCCGCAGCACGCGTTCGATTATCACGTTTCGATCCCGCGGCGTTGCGTTCCATTAATGAAACGAGCGTACTAGCATCGTTCGGGCATCTAAATAACACGGTCCGCGCGCGACAGGACTCATTCGTGAAACATTAATTCGCGCATCAGGTCGTAAAACAAGCATTACGAGCGGGCGTTCCGCCGCGTCCTAGGAACATTTTGTCGCGGCATCCGCGAACGTCGAACGCGTCGGCCGTCTTTCTCCCGCGGCGTTAATATATACCGACGACAATTTATAACCGTCCCGGCGCTGCATTAGTACCATAACTTTCCTCCTTTTTTTCTTCTTTCTCGCGGTATCTCTCGAGTGCCCGCCTTATCAATTTCCTGGTAGAAATGCCGCAAACACGCGGAGATACTCCATAAAATCTTGAAAGGGAACGCCGACGCCGCGGCCGACCGTTTAAACGATGCCTTTCATACCATCGAAAGATTTCAACAAACATTTAATAAATCAAAGTCCGGCCATGTAGGAGCTATTCCAAGGAAGAATTTCCACGGACGTCGATTCGCGAGAGTCGAAGTCCGACCGCGTGCGAGCTGTTTCATCGATAAACTTCGGCGAACGATTAACAACGACAAATGGAAGTTCGGCCATCCGACTGATTACTTCGTCGGATGATTTCTCAAGAAACATTTAATAATCCCGGAGTTTGTTGAACCGTTCGACTCGCCGACTTGTCGGCGTATTCTATTGGGTTGTCCGGAAAGTTCGTGCCGATTTTTTAGGAAAATTAAAACGCAGCTTATTTAAATATTGGAGCCAAACTTCACAGTATGATCGCGGATGGTAGATTTTGAATTATTTAGCATTCCTGCTAATTGACGTAATGTTGAGCGTGGGTTATTCTCGATTTCTGTTCTAATCATATCATCGTCTGCGGTGGACGGCCTACCTGGGCGTTCTTGATCTTCAAGGTCGAAATTTCCAGCTTTAAACCGAGCAAACCACTTCCGCACAGTTCTTTCGGCTACAGCATCCTCGCCATAAACAGCGCATATTTTATTCGCCGCTTGTGTGGCATTTTTGCCCTTTCGGAAAAAGAAAAGCATTAAATGCCTAGAATGCACTTTATTTGCCACCATATTCTAAGGCGTACAAAACTGACAAAAATTAACGAATCGTAACCAAGCTTTTTTCCAAATATGGCTGAAGTTATCTCTTTTAGAACATGTACACATGTCATTTGTTTTCGATAATTGTGATATATTCAGTTAGGTCTCTCACGCTACCTACCGAAAATCGGCACGAACTTTCCGGACAACCCAATAAATACGTCCGATCCGGCGACCGATTTTCGCGATCGCCGCGGATCGCCGCGAATGCCGAGAATACCTGCGAGATTATCGAGCGATCGCCGGATCGGGAAAATCCCGTGCAATCGGAAGCGCGCCTAAAATTGAGCACCACTGAAGCAACACATTTTTCCTTCGCCGATCGACGCGGTTCTCTTTCCCGATCGTTTCGCTCTATCCAACGCGAGCGGCCGTCTCCGTTCCGCGCGTTCCCCCACCAGCGTTGCTGCCAGCAGCGAAACGCTTACCTCGTCTCACCTGTCTTCTTAATTTCTCGGCTACGCGTCTGCGATTTTCGCGCTCGTGTTACGGGTGCCGCGCGCGGGTGCCGGCCGATCGACGCTACCGAGCCAGAAATACGCGGCTTAGCCGCACAGGCCCGATAAAAGCCCGGCCGTTATCGTCGCCGATCGGACGGCTCGCGTCGTCGTTGTGCGCTGTGTGTGTGTGTGTGTGTGTGTGTCGGTGCACACGCGATCGAAAATCGTGGCCCGATCCCCGTCGGATCGCGATCGTTGCAATAGTGCTATAGTTCGTAGAGTGCTCCGACGTCGATTCGACGGGCGGACTCGTGCGATCGTTCCGCGGGCTTATCACGCGCCGCTGATAAGCCGCGGCGAAAGTGTGCCGTGCCGCGGACAAGTGGACCCAGCCCGGATCTGTCTCTTCGGACGGTTTACAATAGCTTCTCGCGTACCATGGACGAGCGACGCCGTTGTGGATCCGATCGATCGACACCGTCCTTCCGCGGACGCTCGATGCTGCAAGGACGCGGAAAATCAAGCGGCGAGATCATAGAGGCGCCGGGGAAGCGAGAGTGACAAATCGCCGCCGCGTTGTGCTCGGATTGTACCGTGTGGCTCTCTATAGCTCGTAGCTCTAATCGTTCCAGCTGAAAAGACGACTTCACGCTCCCTCGATCGAGACCCTAACGCCCCAACGGTATTCTCTTTGCCGGACTGCGAACCGATATAGTCCTTGAAACGATGAGCTGGTAACCGTTTCGAATATTCTATTCCGGGCCTCGTTATCTCCGCCAACTCCTTCGGCAAATCGGCCACCGCACCGCGCCCGGTGGCCGTTCTGCAAATTTTTCAACATCGCGCGACACGCCGAGGACAAGTTCGACGGCTGATAAATCGCCGCATCGTATTCTCGAAATTAACCGCGCCGCTCTGTTTGCTGATCGACGTCGTCTAGGACCTGTCCTCTCGAGCATTTTCTTTCGTTCGGAATGGTTTCCTGTCGATTGATAGAAGCTTTTATTGCATCGTTTAAAAACTCTTCTATCGTGTTTTCCTTGTCGCATCTGCTCGGATAACACCGTCTCCTCCGGCAGTCCTCGGAACGACGGTCTAACAAAAATTCGAGCTATTCCGCACGGTGTCCGGCGATCCTCGGCCTCGTCGTCAGCAAATTGGCTACCCGGTAGCGACCGTGCCGGCCCCCGTAGAAGCTCGTTGACTGGCTGGCTGGTAGCTTCGAAACAAGATTAGTCAGCAAGGAACGGCGAGCCCGGAGTCTTTCGCCGCGATAGGCGATTATTTCGTGGCAGCGGTATCAGGCGATTGCCCGCGGTGTTTCAGGTGCGCCTGATCTACGGAGATCGTGAACACGCGCCGCGGTCACGTGGCCGTGGAATATCACGGAGCGAGAAAACGTACGGCCGATTCCCGCGGACGCGAACGCCGCGGCACCGCGAGGCTGGCACCGATATATTTTCCGCGGCTTATCGGACGACAACGGTTTTCCAGATGCTTTCCGGCTTGTAATCGGCTGAACTTCGCGCCACCTTGAAGCGAACGTTATCGGCGCATTCACGAACGTGGCAACGCGTTACGTGGCCCCGCGGTTGCATCGATTTAACTAGCCGCGCGTTTCGAGGTCTAGAATCGCGCGCGATCGTTAAGCCGTTTCGATAGCTACCGGCCCGCCCAGCCGCTCTTCGCTGGTCGGCCTTCGATAGAGAATTAATTGGCTGTTCGCGTTTCTTCGTAATTTTCGGATCGCGCGGCGACCGCCGTACAAATTCGACCGACCGAACGAACGCCGCTGTCTCGCGCCGCGAGATTTTTCTTTCTCGGTAGGTTTCGCCGGCGAGACGATTCGAGAACGATAAATTCCCTCTCGGACTCGCGGTTCGATTTCAATCGGACAGCACCGACTGCGAATTGATTCCGTCCGGCATCGTCAACAGTTTTATTTCTCCGTTTTATTTGCCCGCGAGCCGGCGACAATTAGGGTTATATATACGGTTTCCCCGGGATTTACGATCACAATTCGTCGATTCGCCCGTTTTACGGCTCTGTCAACGCTCTGGAAACGTCGCTGCAAGTCGCTGCATTCCTCGTAAATTCCCCGATAGTCCGCCGATACGGTCTCGCTTTTACGATAGCGTTAATTGTCGATGACGTAGCGGAACAATAAATATTCCTCGACCCCGTGTTCCCCGTGTTCGAACGGCATATTCATTCGAACGGTTATCGCGACGATTACGAACGTATCGTCGTCGTTGTTCCGTTTAGTCTGTCGTCGCGACGGCGACGAACGTCGTCGCCGGGTTCCATCGAGGAACGGAACAACGCTCGCGAATTTTCGTGCGCGGAACGCGAGCCTACGATTCGCCGCGATAACGTCGATATTGCTAATTATGTCGCAACGATAACGGCAAAAACGCGATAAGAGGAAAAAAAACACACTGATACAGGTGGAGTGCGTTTCTAGCTGCACAACAATGCCGAGCGTTTTCGAAGCGCGAATCGCGTAGCGGCACGTTCGCGAGCTGGAGGAGCTCTCTCGGATTCGAACGTAGCCGAATTCGATCGACGACGGATCGATGCATCGTCCGACATCTCGTCGACGAACCTCGCGATTTTACGGATTTCTATTTCTTTTTTTCTTTTTTCGACATTAATTCAGCCGCGAGGTCTTCTGCAATGTTACCGAGCGTCGAGCATTTTTCGCACTGAGTCCGAAGACGATAGACCGAATCGATCGGCGTGAAAAGCCGAGAACGACCGTGAATATCGACCAAACAGTCGCCGGGAAAAATCGGCGCCAACTTAGCCATGCTTTCGCAGTCACCGACCCTAGCATAGCCGGACGAAGTTGAGCCACATTCGGTACTCGATCCGACAAAGCAGCGAATGAAATTCCAGGCCGTCGGTCGATGTCGCCGATAAATCAGCGAACGATCGTGCTCGCATCTTCGGCTAACGAACAGAGTCAGTCATTAATCGGCGGAAAGAGGATGATCCCCGCGAATGCCATTGCGATCATAGTTCGTTCGAATAGCAGAGCGTTCCGGCGCGCGTGAAACATTTCAGCGTTTCGTAACGCGGACAATCGCGGTGATTGGACGAACCTGTGCCGCGAAATTCACGGTAACCAGCGGATTGTTGTCGGCGGATGACAGAGACAGAAATAGAAACAGAGAGAGAGAGAGGGGGGGTTTAATTGTTCACTTGAACGCGTTATCCGCGTAATGCGGCCGCGGCCTCGCCGGTTATCGAGGGCCCATCCGCAGTGCTTTAAACGGTCCGCGTGATTGGCGTTACACGTGAAACGCCGGGTCGTTTATCTCGCGGAGCTGACCTCGGTGAAATGTGGCCAATTCCTTCCTGCTGAAGTGGACCGAGCCACCGCCGAGGATTCGTCGTCACGCCCCGGAGAGGATCCGTCTGTCTTTCTGGCTGATGCGCTCAACCTTTTTCTCTCCCCTGTTGTTTCATCCTTCCTTCTTTTTTCTCCCCCGCTGCGTTGCTTTTCGCCGTGTTCGCCACGACGCCGGTGCTGCCTGCGCCGGTCCAGGGGCTTGGCACGATGACAACGCTGAAGAAGGACGAGAAGAGGGCGACGAAAAAGTCGCCGAAGACCGCCAGCCAGAAAGCCCCCGGCCGCAACGCGAAGACAGTAAAGCCGACCAGGCAGCAACATCAGCCTGTAAAGCCCGAGCCCATCGACGAACCAGGTACAGGCATCGTAGACGAGATTCCTCCGACTGTGCAACGTTGTGCAAACTTTTCTGCGAACTCGACACAATCTCTTCCGGACGATGGAAAACAACGATCTTCCGTCGCTCTCGCGGAATATCTCGATCGGCACGTATGGTGCAAAGGGAATTGTTCCGATTCGGAGGGACTGACGTGTACAGTATTCTTCCCTCGATACTAGAATCCTTCGAGAGCACTGGCTACGGCAGTTCAGTTCGCTCTTCTTTATTCGCTGTTTTTCTGTAGGATAATTCATAATATCGCGGGAACAGAGAGCTTCTTGCGGATAGAGAATACGTACTCCGTTTGAATTATACATTTCTTCGAACATTCGATACATTCTTCGTTTAATTTGATATATCGGACATACAGTGGGCCGCAAAAGTGTTCGTATTTTAAAAAGTGTTTTACGTTGCGTTTTAACCCTTTGCACCCGAAGCTATTTCAACTGTAAATGTAGAATAATTTTTCTGGCTTATAGTATTTTTATTTTATACGACAAAGTGCATTTTATGCATATGAAATTGGATTCTCGTGACTCGCGCAACAGTTGCGCCCTTAACAATTATTTAAATCTAAATTTTGTTAATATGAAAATTATCTTAGAACGTGATATAACAAATTTTAATGGTGCCTCAAAGTCACCACTCGAGTGCAAAGGGTTAAAATGCAATAACTGTTTTCAAACTGAACTAAATGACCCGAATCTTTTTTTAAGTGATAGAGAGTCTAGTCTAGCAGACGGTGATCAAAATGCCTTTTTTAAATTTTGCTATTACTTGGAGTGACAAAAAGAAAATAAAAAACTCTCGTTTCTTAACTTTTTTATTTGAGCCTATAACGAACATTTAAATTAAATTTTCAGGATGCATATAAGTTACCGAGATCTACGAAAGGCATTTTTTAAATTTCCCTTACAGGCTCAGATAAAAACGTTAAAAAACGAGGATTTTCAATTTTCTCGTTTCATTCCAAGCGAAATAAACAAAAAGCTTCTTAGCCATCGTCTAGTAGACGGTTAGAGAAGTCTTATCGTCTAGTAGAAGTTATTACATTTTAAAAGGTGTTCGAACACTTTTGTGGGCCACTGTGTCTTGTTTGCACCACGCGTCTTCTTCTCTGTCAATAATATTCAAACGAGGAATGACATCGCAATAATTTCTCCCTAATTCGCGCTCAGATTGCGCACAAAAATGGCAATTCCGGGAAAAGGAGACACGATTATTCGAGCCTTGCGTCTCGTTTTGCTGACAATCGGTAACTATAAAAGCGAGCCAGTCTCGGATAATAGCGCAATTTTTGGGCGCGATCTGACCGCGAATTAAGGAGAAATTACTGCAATTGTTTTTACATTGATTACGACAGAGCTTTCTGTAACGACACGGTGGACTTTGCGTTGTTCCAGAAAATTTGAAGGATGCCCCGAATCCCGAGGTGGACGTCGAGGTGACCAGGAAGAAGAGCGGGAAATTCGAGCGCAAGTCGTCGTTCCGTTGGAAAATCGGGTCGCTGATAAGAGGCAGCGCCGCCGAGTTACCGGCAGCGATAAACCGCGGCCTACAGCCGATTAGGCGAAGCCTGAGCTTCAGCAAAGACTTGAACCGGCTGCACGAGCCGTCGAAACCGTCTCGGGTTGGCAGCGCGCAATGGTATAACAGTCTGGTGTCTTTGGCGGAGGACGAATGTCTGGCCGAGACGCCGCCGAGAAGCAACTTTAACACCCTGCCGACGAAGGTCACCAGGACACAGAGCCTCATCGACACTACTGCCGTAAGACTTCCGATTCATTTTGCTTGATTCACGCCTGTACGATTTTCAATCTCGATTCCAGCCTTAGAGTTGTACGCCTCGGCGATCTTTTTATTGGGTTGACAACTAAGTAATTGCCGATTTGTTCAATGAAATAAAAAATTTTTTTACTTGGAATGAAGTTTAATCTGTAATGTGTATTTTCCATTTTGTTCAATGACCTTTTGCCATCTCTCTGACAACTTGAAAATTCCACGCTCGTGGAAAGTCTGATCCTTTTCGGCCGAAAACTGAGTCAAGTGAAAAAACTTTCAGATCCGCCTAAAACTTTGCACGCAATTTGCAAGATTAAGACACGGTTTCGCGACAATTGCAATGCGCGATCAACGATCAATCTATTGGGTTGGCAACTAAGTAATTGTCGATTTGTTCAATGAAATAAAAAATTTTTTTACTTGGAATGAAGTTTAATCTGTAATGTATTTTCCATTTTGTTCGATGACCTTTTGCCATCTCTCTGACAACTTGAAAATTCCACGCTCGTGGAAAGTCTGATCCTTTTCGGCCGAGAACTGAGTCAAGTGAGATTTTACAGCGTCATCGTCATTAAAAGTTTTACCACGAAGGGAGTTGTCCAGGGATCGAAATAAGTGGTGATCCGATGGCGCGAGATCAGGGCTATATGGTGGGTGTAACATCAATTCCCAACCAATATCCATCAATTTTTGCCGAGTGGACAAAGACGTGTGCGGCCTAGCATTGTCCTGCTGGAAAATGACACCTTTACGATCGACCAATTCTGGTCGCTTTTCCTTGACCGCCGCATTCAATTTGTCCAGTTGCTAACATTCGCGGATAATAAAAAATAACATAATAATAATAATAATAATTTTATAATATAACATTTACGGATATCATAAAAATGGGAGTGAGAGACATCTATAACTGAAATCGGCAATTACTTAGTTGCCAACCTAATATTATTGCCGTTGCACGGACGCCGCGAATGACGATATTAAATTGTTTTGACGAGATAGCGCCGGCTCGATGCTCTCTATCGATTCATAGGATTGCTTAGTTCCGCCGACGCCGTAGCCAGTTACGCAACGTTCAGCCCGGTAATTAAGACTTAATGAGCATTCCCGTCGAATTTGAATAGGATTTTAAATGAATTTGAAATGGAAATCGTGCTGACGGGGAGGCTCGGCGCGCCAGTCGGATTTGCATTTTTATTTGATATAAAATACGTCGGATCGGGCGCTGATGAAGCTGCCGCGGCCAGGGAACGGAGCTGGCGCCCGTAATTCTTGATAGATATGTTTGTACAGTTGGATCTGATTAATTTGTGCCGGCACTGACAGACTGGCATTTCAATATTCTTTCGTGCAAGATCGGCTCGGCTCTCCTTCGCTCCGACAACGCGCTGACAATTTTCTGATCGTCTCCAGACAACTTTTCAACCGCCTCGAGACACTCTCTCTTTCACGCTCGTTCACATTTATAAATCCACGATCCAAGAAATTCGACGGACAAGACGGATCGTTGCGCGATCAAAGATCAGTTTCGACAATATTGCCAGGCGATCGGAACCTCAATCTGCAGATTGAATCGCTTTCGTATTATTATTAGCACGATGGGAACGCGGCCCGCCATTCTGTCCTCGGCGTCGAATTAAACAAAAATTCTCGGACTGTCTGGCAACCGTAACCAGAGGGTACTCTAATTAATTGATCAATGGCCCCGCGTTCAATTCGCTCCAGCACGCCCGGCCGGATTCCTCCGAGATTTCGACGTCTCCGAGCCAGCCGGGCCATTTAACGGAACCATGATATTATTAGCCGTTCCGATAGGGTGTGCCCCGATCTCTGCCGATAAGCCTGACCGGTGTAGCAAAGGGTGGATCAACGTTTCCAGATACGGGGAACAATTTTCGTGGGCCGCGCGCAGGATTAACGTGCTTCCAAATGAAATTAAACCGTATTAACCGTTTGCACTCGAGTGGTGACTCTGAGGCACCATTAAAATGTACGATGTCACGTTCTAAAGTAATGTTTACATTAGCAAAGAGTTTAGATTTAAAAAGATAGTTGAGAGCGTAACCGTTGTCTGAGTCACAAGAGTCAATTTCATATGCACAAGATGCACTTTTTCATGTGAAATAAAGACACTGTGAGCCAGAGAAATGATTTTAGATTTACAGTTGAAATAGCTTCGAGTGCAAAGGGTTAAACATTCCCTGCTTCTTCGTAATTACGAATTATTTTCTTATTATATACAAAATTATTATTTTATTCATATTATATTATTATATAAAAATTATTTATTAATTATATAAAACGTAAACAGAATGTCCTCTCGGCAGTGATTCCTCTTTAAGGCGAAGCACATCGTTGTAACCGGTCGATTAACACCGTTCTCGGAGCACCCGCGTTTATTTCTATCAAGAGTTAATGATCTTAATACCGATTTAACAAGAGTACGGTACGCTACGGTACTCTCGTTAAAATTACAGTGTTACATTTTTATGCTGAAAAATGTACACCAGCGAGCGAAATCTTCGAGTTCGAAGCTACCGTCGACGGGCTTCGCGGAAATCGGAATTTTTCCGGGGTGATTCGTGATACGGGAAATTATATCCGCGAGTGCGTTACAACGGCGGCCGTTTTTCGGCGGCGGAAATTCGGACGCGGAGATCTCGGGCACGAATAGATACTGCGAAACAATCGGAACGGCTCGCCTTATTCTTGGCGATGCAATCGGCGCAGCCCGAATGCGAGGGGCGCATTAAGCGGATGAAAATATCCGGTAATGGCGGGGCACGCCACGGCTCGACGCGGCGGAAAGATATCTGCCTTGGCCACGCTAGAAAAAGGGTCGATTAGTTCGGTCGATTTTAAATAGAAGCGGAGCCTCGCGGACCTTCCCCGGCTAAATCCCGGCTCGCTTAATTCGCTCGCGAAAAGACGGCCTCCGCCTCCTCCTCCGTCTTGTCGGCCGTGCATCTTTTATCGTGGCCGGAAGACGGACCGCCGCGCCGCGGAAAACCCACCGTCTTATATCCAGCAACGGGGCTGCTTCCGTAATTTTCATGTGCACTCGAGCGTTCCGATCGATTGTTAAAAGAAATTGCGTTTGCCCGACAGGCAAGGAGCCCCAGGCGACGGCCCAGCCAGCTGCCCGGCAAGACCGCCCCTTACGGACGACACAGCGATCACTATGATTCTACAATAGGTATGCACAATCACTCTACTTTTCCGCCCGATGCACAAATTCTTCCTCAATTTTTATTCCTCGCGTTGCCTTCGCTCGACGACTTTCTGCGTCCTCCTTGCTGCAAAAAGTTTTCTTCAATTTCAAACGACATTAATTAGCGGACCGTGCGGTTTCGTGCAGTTTTCTGCAGTTTTCTGCATTCCTTAATAATCCCATCGTGTTTGCTTCGCTTCAGATTTGAGCAAGCCACCATGCGAAGCGAGCAGCCTCCCCGCCCTTGCCACTGCGCAGGATGATCCGGAGAACGAGCCTAAGTTCGCGTAAGTAACACTTCGATATCTGTTCTAATTCCTTCGACATACACAGCTGAGACGTTCTCCGAGCTTCCTAATTGCTCGATAATAAACAGACTGCTGATTTACGGACGATCGCGACGTACAACGAGCGCATCGAAGCTCGAATTTCCGTCTTCTCCGTAATTTTGTTAGAACCTTTATCGAACTCCCTGATTACTCGATAACGAAAGAACTAACTTATCCTGCCACGTGCATCTGTCGTTCGATCAAAGCCAGATGGTCGAAGAGCCGAAATTCCAGCAGGGTTTATGCTCGAAGGTTTTTTGAATCAGCTGGCAAGTTGTCCCGGTCACGGGTTGCCGAATTAACAGCCGATGCCGGCGCCTGTTATCAACAGCTTCCAGTTAATTAAAGTCGCTTTCCCAAGGGGCTCCCTTGTGGCGTCGTTCCTTTTGTTTAAAGGAAACCGAGCAAATTGCTCCTTCGAACGACTTGATTTACGGGGCTGCGAGCGGCGGCGTCGGCGTCGTAACTCCTGTTTCGACGTGCACCACGTACGTCGGGCCGCGTGCTGCAACGCCGGCTCGCACATGCATCAGCGGTAAAACACGAAAGGGTGCAAGTCTTACCGAAACCATTAATCCCCGTGGAGACGGTCTCTCGCTGACGAAAAACGGGACGGTATGGCCGTCGTGCTGACCCGAGACGCCGGTCGATACTCCCTTCGGAAAAGAAACTTCTTTCTGCTCATCGTTTCCGCTGTTATTTACAGCGTTCACCCCGCCGCCCAGGATAAAACTTGGACCACGACGCGGGCTCCACTTTTAGTCACGTTCTTAAACGTCCACGCGATTTATTTAACGGCGTATTCGGGCTATTTTTATCCCCCCCGGACATCATCTTTATTCTCGGCCGGACGCGGCCATCTGCATCCTTCACGGACGTAATTCTATTCTCTCGCTTCGAACTGTCCAAGTTCCGGGGCAACGGGGTTCGACGGCAGAGATTTTATTTTATGCGCCGCTCGTCGCGGAACTCGCACGGTCCCGTGACTATGCGAGCAGGAAGAAATGTTACAGCGAAACTGAGACGCAAATCGCGAAGTTCCGATCTCGATCATAGTTATCGCACTTCGTTCGGCCCCGTGGCAAAATCGCCACCTCGATCTTTGTCTTAACGTAATGCGGCGCGGGGGTGAGAGGGGTTCTTGTTTTCAGAAATAAAATTAAAGTTTTAACTATTACGTTTTTCTTTTTTTCTCTTTTTATTAAGTCTTGACTATCTTTAGTTCTCCGGCATTTCACGAGCGATCAAGCAAATGACTATTTTTAGTCGACCGGCATTTCGCGAGCAGTCAAGAAAATGACTATTTTTAGTCATCCGCTGGGTATTGTGTTAACCTTTGGACGGCGGACATTTTTTAGCATTTATGGCAGCCACGGCTGGATTCATCAAATCTTTACGATTAATTTTCATTTGTATATTATTAAAATCTCTTTGTTCGGACCAGAGTTAATATTTCTATTAGTTTCAATATTAATAGTTGATAATTATATACGACTGTCGCATAATTTGAATTTCGATGAAGTGTTTGTAACTCTGGGTCCAAACAGACCCGGTGCCCGCCATCCGAGGGTTAACCCAGAAATTATTGAATCCTTCGGACCAAAGTTAATCCTTTTATTAGCTTCAATATTAATAGTTAACCCTCTGCATTCGAGTGGCAACTATGAGGCGTCATTAAAAATTGCTATACTATTTTTCTAAATAATTGTAACAGTATCAGATTCGTTTGTATTTTTAAAAAACTGTTAAAATTGCAAGTATTGGACTCGCCAAATAGGCTCAATTGCATATGAATAAATATGTTTCGGATTTCGAATTAAAATAGCTTCGACGGCAAAGAGTTAATGATTACATATGACGTCATCCAAGGGCCAACCTACTGTTTTGAAGTCTCCGATAGAAGATCGAGCCGGTCCCTTAAAATTCCGACGATGCAATTATGCCGCCGTTGCACCATTAAACTTCGTGGTTGCGGTTAACAAGCCGCTGATGTAGTTCCGCGTCCTCCCCTGCCCCCCCGGTCTTGCTTTCCCCCGCGAGTTTTGTTTCGCCGAAGACGCATGGGCCCCTCTTTCTTTGGCCCGAGAAGGAGCCATTCGTTACCGCTTTGAATCACCTTGTACTACAAAAGCGTAAGTTTACGTGCCACGTACGTAATTGGTTCGACCCAGTTGCTAACAATCCCGAGAAGTACCCTAGCCGGCGCTAGCCCTGAGCAATTCCGGTTATTCTTTCTCGTTGGATGGAAGCGAAAGGAACGCGATGCACACGATGAACACCCCCGCCGACCCGCCCGCCAACCTCTGACTCTTTTTCTCCGACCCTATCGGACCCGCGTCCCACCTGCCACCCGCCGGTATTCTTCTTTTAAATCCCGGACTAAACTGTAATGAAAGCGAGACGATGATACTGATTGGGCTTCTTCGTAATGAATCTCGACCGGGGCCAAAGAAGACACTGTGGCTGTGTGCGGCACACGATTCGTGTACGAGGATCCCCGACGTCTACTTTGTTCCATGGAGTTCCTCTAAAAATACAGCAGATTCTCCCTAATTGACGCTCAGATTGTGCACAAAAAATGGATGATTTGGGAAGAGGAGATACGATTATACGAGCCTCGCGGCTCGTTTTTATAGTCACCGATTATCCGTTTCTGTTTACAAGCCGAGGGCCAATTGGAATTGAAGCATCCTTTCAACTTCGATTACAATTTTGGAAATCGGGTGAAATCGCACGGGGCCAAATCAGGCGAATATGGCGGACGATCGAGCACGCGGACATGATTTCCGGCCAGAAATCGACGATCAATGAGTGACTTGCGAGATGGCGCGTTATCGTGCAACAGTGTCCAACCGTCTGTATCTCGATAATCGGGTCGGATACGACGCGAGGAATTGTCCGAATCCTTTCTCGATTGATGTTCATGGCCGCTTCCATCGTTCTCGGTGAAGCATTGCGGTCATTTGCAATAAAATTACGTGTCCTTTCGATCGTTTCGGATTTTCGAGTTGAAATTGGCCTTCCCATACGTTGGCCATCGTCTAGCGATTCTCTGCTATCCAGAAATCGTTTATGCCACACGAATACATTTGATCGACTCAAACAAGCGTCGCTATACGCTCGCTGCATCAACCGGAATGTTTCCGATACACTTTCACCGAGTCTTGCGTTCAATTCGATAACCGCTTTTTGTTCCATGATACGATTTCAACATGGATTAAAGACTTGGTCAGGAGGAACCATGTACGAATTATGTACGAACATATTCTACTCGACCTACTATAGTAAAAAAAATTGATAATTTAGGAAGAGGAGATACGATGATTCGGCTGCGCGGCTCGTTTTTACAGTTACCGATTGTCAACCACTATAAAAACGAGCCGCGAGACTCGCACAATCGTATCTCCTCTCCTCATTTTAGTTTACACACTGAAGGACGATTCGAGAGAATTTACCGTATCGATAATTCATTTCAACAAATTTCCCATCGAAGCGTATATTTATTCGATACGATTTTCTTCTTCTGTAACAAATATTGAAAATAGCTCAGCGTATACGTGACGAATAGTTTACTTTCCAAGCAAGCGAACATTAATTTACTGCGACGGTATTTAAGCAGAAAGTTTCGAACACGCCAGGCGAGTAACAAATTGTATGTACACATACCGATCGCAAACAACTATAAAAACGAACCGCATGGCTCGAACAATCGTACCTCCTCTCCCGAAATTCTCCATTTTTGCGCGCAATCCGATCGCGAGTTAGGAAGAATTTACTTTTATTTGGTTATTGCAAAAGCAATTTCGGCTCTCCAAACATGCAGAGCTTACGAATAACAACAGATCGGAATTATTTTCGCAACGAACCGATAGGCGAAACATAATTCTCGTTAACGCACAGTTCCCGCCGTTTCGCGGGAGCTTCCGCGGTGATGGATGTTTACTTTGAAATCGAATCGGCGAGCCCGAAGCGCGGAATAATGAAGGAACGTGTCGGCGAAAGACGGTAGCAGTCGCGCTCGTTAACAGAGAATGGGAATCGATGAGAAATGATTTGGCGCTTCATTAAAGCCCTCCTTACGCAATTTATCAAACGAAGGTGGCCCCGCGTAATTTATCACCGCGGCGATCCGGGCTGCTTTTTCATTTGGAGAATGGCACGGTAAATCGCGATATACATAGAACGGGCCGGAGGTGAATAAATTGAAAATGAAATGGTTTCCGATACTGTCATTGGCACGGGCGAGCGCACGCGCGCGCGCCGGCTAGCCTCTCCGATGAGCTTCGCGGATGATTAATGGCCGTCGACTAAATTACACGGTCCGCAAACTCGCTTCGAATTTAACAAATCGCGGGATACCGGTCGAGGTCCCCGCGATTAATTGTCCACGCCACGGGATCCTCTGTTCTCTATTCGGCCGCGTTCCTAGCGGCTCGGTCGCCGAGCAAGTTGCTGCTTACGATGCACCGTAAGTTTCAAGTCGGTCGCATCAGTCGGTCCCGGGTTACGTCGCCGCATTCGCGGAATCGCGTAACAAGCGTGTTCTCGGATTGTTTAAATTGCCGTCGATACTTTCCTCTCGGAGCTGGATCGCGTATCAAACGACTCCGCGTATGGAAGAAAGTACAGCGTATTCCGATCTCTTATTACGCGCATAATCAGTCGTCTTCGTCATCCGCGTGTCTCCGTTTCGAGTACGCTTCACAGAGAATACGCTCGCAAAGAAATCGGCGCATCGTGAAACAGTAAATTGCGTGGCGCCAACCCAGTCCCGACGTAACAAGACGAAATCGCTGAGACAAAAGTCGCCGAGACAAAGTGCTGAAACGGAAAGTCGGACGGCGTAACTTGCTTATCGTCTGACCCTCCCCGTACTAATTAATCTCGCGTCCTAAATCCGAGGCTGCGGCCGGGTCGGGAGAAGAAAGAATAAAGGAACTGAAAGGATAGGCGAAAGAAGGGTGGAAAGTAACAGGCGGCGACGGAGCCTGACGTTTCGGACGGCTTTCCCGTCGCTCGGAACGGGGACAGAGAGGCTCCGCGCAGAGCTCTGCGAGGAAATAATCCCAGGACACCTCGTATTTAACCTTGCCTGAGTGTTTTAATCTCGCCGAGAGATAAGCGCGAAGGGACGAACCGGGCGGAGAAAAGATTTCTCCGCGAGTCTCCCCTTGTTCGCCGCGGCATTTTGCTCGGTCGTCGATGCGTTTCCTGGCCACGGAATCGAGGAAACGCGTCAACCGGAACTCTCTGCACGTGCAGCAGCTTCCTTGACACCGGCCTCTGTCGATTAGAAACTCTTTTGTCCCGGTTCCGGGTCGCCATATTCCTTCGGGACGCAACTGTGCCTCGTCTTCGCCGTTCTCGAGATTCCGAAGGTCGCAGCGCATTTGTGTCGCGTTGCATCTAAGCGAAATGCAGTAATTTCTTTCGAATTCGCGTTCAGATTGCGCAGAAAAATGGACAATTTGGGAGGAGGAGATACGATTGTTCGAGCCTCGCGGCTCGATTTTATAGCGGTTGACGATCGGTAACTATAATAACGAGCCGCGCAGCCGAATCATAGCATCTCCTCTTCCTAAATTATTCATTCTTTTTTACTGTAGTAGGTCGGGTAGAATATGTTTTCAAAGTAAACATCCATCACCGCGGATGCTCCCGCGAAACGGTGGGAACTGTGCGTTAACGAGAATTATGTTTCGTCTATCGGTTCGTTGCGAAAGTAATACCGATCTGTTGTTCGTAAGCTCTGCCTGTTTGGAGAGCCGAAATAGCTTTTGCAACAACGAAATAAAAATAAATTCTCCCTAACTCGCGATCATATCGCGCGCAAAAATGGACAATTTCGGGAGAGGAGATACGATTGTTCGAGCCATGCGGCTCGTTTTTATAGTTGTTTGCGATCGGTATGTGTACATACAATTTGTTACTCTCCTGGCATGTTCGAAACTTTCTGCTTAAATATTGTCGCAGTAAATTAATGTTCGCTTGCTTGGAAAGTATACTATTCGTCACCTATACGCTGAGCTATTTTCAATATTTGTTACAGAAGAAGAAAATCGTATCGAAGAAATATACGCTTCGATGGGAAATTTGTTGAAATGAATTAACGATACGGTAAATTCTCTCGAATCGTCCTTCAGTTTGTAAACTAAAATGAGGAGAGGAGATACGATTGTTCGAGCCTCGCGGCTCGTTTTTATAGTGATTGACAATCGGTAACTATAAAAACGAGCCGCGCAGCCGAATCATCGTATCTCCTCTTCCCAAATTATCCATTTTTTTTACTGTAGTTGGTCGAGTAGAATATGTTCGTACATATTTCGTACATGGTTCTTTCTGGCCAAGTCTTTAATCCATGTTGAAATCGTACATGGAACAAAAAGCGGTTATCGAATTGAACGCAAGACTCGGTGAAAGTGTATCGGAAACATTCCGGTTGATGCAGCGAACGTATAGCGACGCTTGTTTGAGTCGATCAAATGTATTCGTGTGGCATAAACGATTTCTGGATAGCAGAGAATCGCTAGACGATGGCCAACGTATGGGAAGGCCAATTTCAACTCGAAAACCCGAAACGATCGAAAGGACACGTAATTTTATTGCAAATGACCGCAATGCTTCACCGAGAACGATGGAAGCGGCCATGAACATCAATCGAGAAAGGATTCGGACAATTCCTCGCGTCGTATCCGACCCGATTATCGAGATACAGACGGTTGGACACTATTGCACGATAACGCGCCATCTCGCAAGTCACTCATTGTTCGTCGATTTCTGGCTGGAAATTATGTCCGCGTGCTCGATCGTCCGCCATATTCACCTGATTTGGCCCCGTGCGATTTCACCCGATTTCCAAAATTGTAATCGAAGTTGAAAGGATGCTTCAATTCCAATTGGCCCTCGGCTTGTAAACAGAAATGGACAATCGGTGACTATAAAAACGAGCCACGAGGCTCGAATAATCGTATCTCCTCTTCTCAAATCGTCCATTTTCGTGCGCAATCTGAGCGCGAAATAGACATTAAAATTGTAATAAAAACTGTACAAGTCTTCCGCATCGATAACAAAACGTCCAACGATGTTCGTGAAAACTTACCATGCTGCAAGTCGGTGCCGTCCATCTAGCTCTACCTGCGCCGTGTGGGCGTGCATTTGACCAGCTTGCTTTTTGTTTCAGGAACGAACGGGAGCAACAGGTCAGGAACAAATGGGGGAGCCTGAAGGTCGTTGTCCGAAATTTGTCTCAGCTGCATGGGCATTCCACCGTGAAACGCCACTCGGTGAGTGTCCGACAAACAGTTTAATTAGTTCGTGTCCGTACCGTGAGCTCGGTTTCGTTCCTGCGGCGATGGGAACGAACGTGCCAGCCGGGCCGGAATCGGTCACGTATTCTTCAATTTCCTGCAGCATGATCGTTCTGGTGCACGATCCAGGGACGACGTTAAAATCCGCTCAATTAAGGCCGGAGAAGGTGGCGGCGGTTGATGGAGCGTCTAACGCCGGGAACTATGACTTTATGAAACGAGCCGACCGCTCGATACCGTCTCTGAAAATTTTCGTGAGCGATCGCAAAGGTATCACGACTTCGGAGAAATTATTTCAGCATTATTATTATTCGCATTTCGTCATGCGAAGCTTAACGAAAGTATTCTACTATAACACAGGATGATCGAGCTGCTCGCATTACGGGTCACAAATGTTAATTTTCGCGCACAGTGTTCCGGATACTTTTGCCAAAAGTTTCGCACACTGAACCTAAATAATTTTTAACAACGCAAATTTTCCCGAAGAATCGTCGACTCCAAATTAACGCCGCGCGCGCGAGCGTTCTGCGCGCGTTTCGGCGACCAAGCCAGCGTCTCGGCGATCCGCTCGTTACGAGCCTTGTCAAACTTGCCCCGGCCATAATTAATATTCAAAAGGTTCGCCGGGCTGATAGACGATCCCGCGGAACATGATAAAGAGAGGATATTAAGCGCGACTTACAACGATCGCGGGAACGTTGAAAAATCTGGCCGGCACACGGATCTCTTTGACTAGCGGAGCACGTCCCGCGGCGAACAATCCGTGTTTTCATGCGGCCCGGCCGCAAAAGAGTCCGCCGCAGGCGCTGCTCTTTGAGCACGAGCCAAAGACACGTCTCTTTGCTGGCTTTGCTGGCCCGCAACGGGCACGGGCCCCATTAAGCGATCCCGAATCGATGCTGGCTACTTATTATTCCCGTTAATTGTGTTCCGAGCCGCGAAGCTCCTCTGCCAGACCCTGACCGAGAGCGGAATCGCGAAAAGGCAAAGCCTCGTCGCGTTCGGCTTCCCTCTTTAACGTTTTAGCACGTCGACGTCGACGTCGGCCACGTCGGAGAACGCGCGGCTACCATCGCTGCAAGTTTATTCCGCAAAAACCTGGCGGAAGAAGAGGCTCCTTTGTGCCGGATTTTGTTCTCCGCTGGTCGCGATCAACGTCCAATGTCCGTAATCGGTCTGCACCGACGATTAAAACTGTGCGTGTTTTTATGGGAAATCAACAGTTTTATGATCTCCGGGCGAAGCAGAAATTGTCCGTCTGGATCGCGGAGAGAAATTTCATCGCGCCGTTGGCCGTCGCGTTTCGATACTTTAAACGACTCGCAGAGGTATTTGCGACGACACCTCGACGATGCTCGAGCGTTCAGGATTTTTCTCTCCGGGAAAAATACGGCACGACCATCGTCGGAGACCATCGGTCGGAGAATTTCTGGAAGGGTGCTTATCGGCCCGAGTCCGGTGTCAATTCGTTTGATCGAGCGGCCACCGCGCGAGATACCGCCGACTATTTTCGTAGACGCGTTTACACGTTCGTCGGATGATGTATCGCGAACGCTATGACCGCGGTTACTGGATTGGATATTGGCCGTTGTTCCTGTAAAATGGAGTATATAATACGTTCCGTGTGGCAGGAAGTCGAAATGCGTTGATAGATCGCGCGGCTCGAACGAAAATGCACCGGACGGCGTGTCGTCCCGAAATTGGGAATTGTTAACATCGTATTCCGTTTTCCTTCGTCGATCTTAGGTCGACGAAGACGAGCCTAACTCTTTGCACTCGAAGCCGAATTAAAGCAAAATTTGAAATAGCTTTCTACGGTTTTTCCCACGGTTTTTCCATTTTACACGATCTGATGCATTTTATGCATACGAACTCGAATATTGTGCAACCATGCAACAGTTAGGCCTTCAACAGCTCTTTAAGTGCAAACGAATTTGCTCGATAACATTATTTTGAGTCGTGACAACGATTTTTAATGGCGCCTCGGAGTCGCCACTCGAGGTTAAAGGGTTTTAATTCCGACAATTCCGCTCCGAAGCTCGCACAAAGTTGGCTCGAAACAACTGTATAAATAGTGTCTAACGTCTTCGAGCCGTTCGAATGAAAAATTACGGCGCATCCTCCGTTCCAGTTGCATCGTTGTTAAAGCCATTATTTCCGTCGCAGCGAGAAGAAAATTGCAGCGGAAAGAGATTCACGATTTTACGACTGTTCCATTGTCTCTCTTTCCACGCTCTCCTCCCATTGTCATCGTCTAGACCAACGACCGGCACAGCCAATTCTCACGGAACAATATTGTATTTCGCTGGGAAAATCTCGCCGGTTTTTTTGTCTCGCAAGAGCGAACCCCGCGAGTACGCTGTTTAGCTAAACCGTGACCAACGAGATTTCTAATTCGATCCGCGCACCGAAACAGGATCTCCGGCACAAAGACCGAACTAAAGCTAAAATCCTGTAAAGCAGTTCGCCGGCAAACTCGTTCGCACCTCCAATTTGATCTTCCGTTTACCCAGTCGGCGATCTCCGCTCGTCGTTTACGAAAGCAGCGGAAACTCTGATCGAAGGAAAGAACCGCCGCGCTGCTCCTTGCCGCTGTCGATGCTCATCCCCGCGTATTTCCGAACCCCCCTCCAACCCCCGTTTCGCGACCGACACTGTACACACGAACAACTTGCCGAAGATTAACGCTGGTGGCGGCTCTTATCTCGCCGAGCGATCCGGAACACGGATTTATTGTTTCCAGCCGTTGACGAGCGTCGCTCGCCTCGCCTCGCCTCGCCCCCGACTCGTATCGTATCGACTCGACGCCGGCTGCAAATCCGCTTGGGATCGCGTCGATTTTTCCGCGGGTCTGAACGATGCTCGACAACGTAAATACGCCGAGGTACCGGCGCGCCGGGGGTTGCGGAGAATCATTAAATCCGTCGGCCGGGAAACACGGCGAAAGGTTGCTTTTGCGAAGATGCGTTCGAGCGTCGTCAGTTTCACCCACGCTTGTGTTCTTTTTTTTCGGGGACCAGAAGTAGAGGAGGGCTGGATGACGGGGGTGGGTCGCGGCTGGACAATGGAAACACGGATCGATGAAGGAATTAATGGCCGTTCTCCTTTAATACGAAACTCTCGTCTCCGTTTCGCCCGGCCCTTCTCTCTTGCGCACCCTTTTTCTCACACCTTCGCAACTTCTCTTTCTCTCTCTCGATGTCGATCTCTCTCTCCTCCTCTCGATCTCTCTCTGACTACATCCACCCACTGACAGCACTCCAGCGGCGTTCCGGCCACGCTCAACCATTTTCTCCCTTTTGTTCTCGCATCGTTTCTCCATCCACGCAGACCCCCCCACCCCCTTTTTCGGTACACGCCGGCTGTTCCGTTTCAACGATTTTTATTTCCAGGCCCCTCCGCCGATTCAATCTGTGCGAGCACCGTGCTGCTTATCGCTTCCTCTCTTTGTCTTTCTCTTGTTCTCTTTCCCCCTCTGTATCATCCCCCGTCTTTCGCTCGACGGAATTTCAACACCGCGGCCGATCGCGTCGACGAACAACGCTCCGCGCACCGTTTTGTCCGCGGCTAACTGTCCGCGAACGAGCGAACGCTGTTTTTTCCGGGTGTCCCGCGCCGCGAACGAGTTGCAAATCGGCCCGCACGACGCCCGGACGCGTCCACGGATTTATTAGATGGGATCGAGCGTCGAACACCCTTCGCGCGGCTGACTTGCGAACGCCTGTCGCTCTTCGTGACGATGCGAGGCATCGGGTTTGCCCGGCGGAATTCGATTTCGCAGGCAGCGTGGTCGGCGAACGATATAGTAAATTCTCCACGATTGTCCCTGAAGCTTGCTAAACAGTAATGGTCAATTTGGGGAGAGGGAATGCAATTATTCGAGAGCCCGGTGCCTCGTTTTTATAGTCTTCGATAATCGGCAGCTATAAGAACGCGCCACGCGGCTCGAATAATCGTGTCTGGTTTGCCCGATTTGTCCATTTTTGGTTCACGAGCCGAGGAACAATTGGGGAGAATTTGCCGCGTGCGTTCGAGCGTCGGAACGACGCGGAATCGGGACAGCGTCTTCTGCGATTCGTAGACCGTGGATATTTCTGATTTCGTAGAAAGTGAAGCAAAGGAGAAAGCTCTTCCGGCCGAGTTCAGGATTCCCCGCGGTATTATTCATACTCCTTAAGCACGGTTTAAGATCTCCACCGCGAGACAGAAGCTGAGAGCGCAGCTTGTCGGGAAGTTACAGAAAGCTTCGCGTTTCTGAATTATTTCGACTGGCGCGAAGACGCGAAACGCGTTTCAACTTCGCGGAAGTGCCCGCGTTCTTTATTCATCGGACAGCAGAAAAATCGTCGACTTCTGGACAGGAGGATCGTCCTGTGGATAATCGGTGGAATGCTCGCTTTGGCGGTATGCAATAGCGCTTTCCATAGTTTCCTATGGAACTCGGTTCTTTTTGGCACAATTTTCCCATCGTTTTACTGCGTCGGAACGAACCGCAAAAGTCTTTTGACCAGGTCAAAAATCGCGCTAGAAACGATTAGGATATTCTGCTTGAGACGATTCGTTGGTTCACAAGTCAAATTGTCATTGTTGTAGGGGAATTGTTTGCGTCGCTTGTCGACCTTTTTAACACTAGTTTTACGGAACCCGTCAAAATGACGGGCCACTAAATTTTTGAGTTAGGATTATTCATGTCGTAAAGATACATTTCTGAGTTATTTATTCAATACGTTACTTACGGCAAATGTTACAATAACACTTGAAAAAAAATCGGAATAAGTGTCTTATTGTTACTTTTATAAATTAATATAAAACAGCTGTATTTGTGCTCCGTAAATCTAGTGATAATTAAACACTTTTCGATCCGTCTCCGATGATTCGTTAAAGTCGAACGGACTTTGTATACTTCATTATTATTTATATATTATGTTATTTATGCTTTAACTATTTGGGACACAGGATTTCAGAGAATAAAATAGAGCCACGTTGCACAAAAATTTTATGGCTCTTTAAATTAAACAAAATTGGTATATTTCTATTAACGAAGGAATCACATAATATAAAAGCATAAAAAATAATAATAATTCAATTCAATTCGTTGTTATATTATTGAATTTGTTGTTAAGATTTCTTTCGAGGTATTTCGAGGTGGGTCTAAAAATGCCCCACCATGCATTACCGTGCATTAAAAAAATGGGACATTTTTAATCCCACCGTGGCCCAAAGAGTTAACACGTTAAGCGCGAAGCCGATTTTGCTGGATTTTCCGTTGAAGCGGCATTATTTTTTAATCTTGATGCTGCCGGTCCCGTGCGCCGATGCAGTGCAAACAATAGGTTCGCTGTCAGTCCCTGGGAACTGACCCCGCCCAAAAAAAGAAATACACTATCAGTCCAAAAAGACTGGCACCGCCCAAACGGAAAGTATTAATGAAACAAGTTCTCGCACCCGTTCGGCAGAAAAATGTTACAAAAGTTTGCCTAAACGATCCTCTCGACCCTAGCGAGCCTGGTTTCTTTTCCGCGGCGAACGCGTCGCGGCTGCTCGAATCGAACTTTCATAGGAAACGGGAAATCTCGATAAGTCGCGGCGTCGTATTTCACAGTGATACACGATTATGATTTCCCCGTGGCCGAAGTCCGGGGCTCGCCGTAGGCGTTTCCAGTTCGGCGTGCAGTTATTGCTCTGTTTGATCGGACCCGTCTGTCGGACCCGCGTATCGGATATCGATCTGCAGTTTCGATGACGTCTCCGCGACTGCCGAAACGTTATTCCAGCGATTTTCATTCCGCCGTAGAATTTGTCCCGCGTGTTTTCCTATAGGCGGTCTTACGGGACCAGAATTTCCCTTAAAAAATAACGGACGAACACAGTGTTCGCTCGCGGCGAGCACACATCGTCGTCGCTATCGCACGAAATATTGTTACAAAATTTCCCGCCGTTTCCACCGGGCGAATCCATTAAATTCGTTGAATAATGCATACGCACAGCATACCCGTCGTAATCCGCCGTTATAATACCTAAGATCTACGGTTCCAACTTAATTCCGTGTACAAGCCGATCCGGCTTAATCTGCGGATGGTTATATTATACATGCGAGTGAAATAAACGGAACAAGATGGCGGACGAGGGGGCCGTAAACTGGAGTAGAAGACATTAGAATTTCAGATCGACGATTTACGGCCACTGCGCCTGTAATTTCGGCGGCGGATTTCTTCTTCATTTCTGCGTTCAACCCTTAGCGCTCCGCGCGTTTCTCGAGCACCGCCTACCAGCAATTCCGGCACATTTTTGGAGCGGAGCGCCTGAGATAAAGGAAGTCTTATTTCGAGCGGTAAAGATTACACGTCCTTGCGAATGCATTTGATTTTATTTATTTTATAAATATACATTTTCCTATCGTAAATAAAAGATAAATTTCAAATTTTGTAATTCACCATGGTGCGATATCTTTGGTAACAATCTCTCATGCGCATTCTGGGTCTACTTGGACAAGTGTCACAGTATTCACTTTGCCAAATAGAGTTACTAGATATTTCTTTCAAGTTTAGAACAGTTTCTGCGTAATCGTTGGTTTCCTTTATAACTTCATTTACCGATTCGTCCGTGAAAAATAATTTAAAATATTGTATCGGCTGTTCGATGTTTGTAGGAACTCGTGGTCCAATGACCTGTGGCAATACGCTAAAAGGTATTCTATCTGGAATATGTAATTCTTCCGTAACATCACGCCGTTCATCTAAGTCTTGCAACGAATCTTCGCTTTCGCTTTCAATCATTCTCATTCTTCGTCTCTTCGGTAGTATAATTTCGCTGCTACTACTCGAAGTGTCAGAATCATAACCAACATTGTCTTCCACAATGTCTTTTAACTCTTCGAAATCAGATACGTCTTCGGTATCACTCGGCTCTAAATTCTCATCGTAATATTTATTTTTCTCCATGTTGCTAACCATAGAAAAGGTGAAAAAATGGTTTAATCGTAATGGTACAGACTTGGCACGTTTTAACTACAGATAACAATTGCTGACGCCGACGATAACGTATGCTAGAAACATTTGGCTCCGCGGCGGAGCCTTCGGAGTTACGGAACAAATGACAAATGTCTCCGAGCGCTAAGGGTTAACACTTTATCGACCGCTAGCCTATTTATCGGCTTTTCGATTGCCAGTGTTTATCGATCGCTAGCCTATTAATCGGCTTTTCGATTGCCAATGCTTATCGACCGATAGCCTATTAATCGACTTTTAGCTATCGACGGTTTTCGCTTCTTTACTGTTTTGTTAGTAGCTGACCTCCTGTATGCTGACCTCCCCATATCCTTATGAATTATAATTATAATAATTATTATTATTTATTATTATTTTTAAAGGAATAAGCACAACACAATGAATAGCGAAAATTTAGCCGGTACTGGGAGCAAATGCGCGCGCGACTAAGCCAGTCCTTACTGAGTGGCAGCCTCAACCACGACCGGACGATAAAGTGTTAAGATATCACGCTTGGATATGTTTGTTTTTTCCAAAACTGCATCGCTTTTCAAACGCATCGCGTTCAATGTTTCGAGGCGTTCAAAGAACAGCTGCCCATAGAAATAGCTTCCCATAAATCCTGAAACATCGTAGGTGCAAGAACGATCGAAGTTTCCGATAATTTGTTGCTGTAATATTTTCGAGGGGTGTTCCTTTCCTGGATCACGATTGAACCAGCCCCGACACGACGAAACACCTTCCTCTGTTTCCCGGCGTTTCGGAACCGCGCGCACTTCACCGTCGAGAGAGCACGGTTTAAGTGAGAAAGATGAGGGAGAAAGGGGGAGAAAAGTAGGATCTAGAGTAAAAGGAAAGTACGATCGCTAGAGGGCTGAGTGGTCGACGGAATGAGATGTCACGCGAGAGGGGGTAGACTATGTTGTTTATTTCCTGCACAGCTCGGCTGCCACTGTCCCCCGCTTGATTTCTGGGCTTTCCCGAGAACGAAATGTCGAACACCGGCAAGCAACCACTTACTTATATCTCCTATCGTTCGCCACGGCTTTTATTTCATCGTTCCGGTTATCCCGGCCGTGCGCGAGTCGTTTTTACAAATTCTAATATCGGTTGAAGTTTTATTGAAAGGGAAACTCTGAGGCGTTTTCAGAAACAGGCGAAGTTTGGGAATCATTTTTATAGGTAATTGCTAAATGAAAGATTTAGTCTTTCCAAGAGAATATGAATGTAAGTCTCAGCTTTGTGTTTCACGATTTTTCAAACGTAAAAATCGTACGAAACGACGAGGTTATTTTTTGTTTTTTCGAGACACTGTTTCGTAGAACATTTATTGCTGGCTTTCTGAATTACAACAATTTTATTGATTCATAAACTAGAAACTATTGTCTAAAATGTAGTGCACGCCGAAGCAAAATTGGGGAGAATTTACATCTCATAAAATGCAATTTATTAAGCGAAACGTATTAAAAGATCGTAACGCCCGAGAAAGGCGCAGTTCAATTACGCCACTCGACGGCTAAAAAATCTCGCCGAAGATGATCAAATTGTCGAAACTCGAGCGGCGATTAACAGATTTCCGGCGGCCTTGGCGCTCGATGAGTGAAACATGAAAATCCTGAGATCGTTGATTTGCAATGTAGATGAAATATCGATTTCTGAACCGCGCGGCTATAGGCTGTGTTCTGTCGGTCCTCCTTCGTGTTGCAAGGCCGTGTCGTCGTGCATCGGTACAGACCATCCCTCGACTATCGTCTTCGAAAATGTCCAAAGTGTCGTCATGGTTAAACATTTTCTAAAACAAAAAAAAACAACAAAAAAACGCGAAGATCGCGAGGGACCTCGATAGTATCCACTTGCGCCATGTTGTGCCACAAGCTGTTGCCTTATTCATTAAGTGCTTCGCTTTCCGAAAAGCCCCTTGACCCGACAGCCAGGCCAGAAGCCGCGAGCTCGTCGAAGCGTCACTTCCCATTCCCGATAGACACGCCGCGCTCCTCGAGGCGAGCCGAAGCGAAAGTATTCCGTTCCTTTCTCGAAGAGCCGAGAAGATTTTCGTCCAGTCGGCCGATTATCCGCGACATTCCCGGCGCGCGAGTCGCGCGGTTTAATTGAAACAGAAACTGGTCGGAACGCGAGCTCCCCGTTTTCCCCCCGCTCGGCCGAAAAGCGAAGCGAGCCACGCGATCGCCGATAGCGTCGTCCTTCGCGACCTTCGCCGGCAATTTCTGCGACTCCGGGCTGGAAAAAAGGAGGGCGGAGAGGGTACGCGGAGGGCGCGAGGGAGTCGGGGTGAGCCGGGAAGAAAGGAGAAACATCCGCCGTGGTGGAGAATGGGAGAGAGAGAGCGAGAGGGAGAAAGAGAGCGTGATAGCGAGGGAGCGAGAGAGCGAGCGAGGAAGGGATGTGTCGACAAGGGATGTCCGCGCAGTTTCTCGAGCTACCCCCGCTCGCCGGAGAATCGGCGCGCGGTGGCAGGGGGGTGGGTCGAGTTTCGAAATGACGGAGAACGGATTTTCCCTCTAGTAGGACGCGCGACCTCAGCCCGGTAAGATCGACGCCGCCCTCGCCCCCGAGAGAAACACGAAAACGCGGTGAAACAGAAGCCGACGGACGAGAGCGCGACCATAATTCCCGCAACCGGAACGCTGTCGAAGAAGCCGCCCTTCTCCCAGTGCGTGTTCACGAGGTAGAGGAGAAGGGGTTGGTCAGTTTTGGAGAAACGAGAATCCGGCCCGGCTGGACGGGCGCAGAGGTAGTTGACAATAATAGAGAGAGAGAGAGAGACTTGTTCGACTATCAAGAGCCCAGAGATCCCGATTTCATTTTGCAACCCTTAAACACCTTCACATGACCGGGGCTGATTCGGTTTCGATCTACGCGCCCGGTTAATTCGATCTTGGGGAAAGAGACGAGAAAGAGAGAGAGAGAGAGAGAGAGAGAGAGAGAGAGAGAGAGAGAGAGAGGAGGAAAGGGGAGAGTCCCGACAGAGATGAGAAGGAAAAAGCTCGCAGCAAAGAGCGAAACGTGCTCCAAGGACGAGTAGGGTCGAGGACTATCGCCGATTAATGTACACTCCATTGTGCACGCTGCCAACCAGTTGAAGAAGTGCTGCAAAGTTTCGAGACCGGTGGAACTTTCGATTGAACGGAATCAGGGAGACAGAGAGGGAGATATTTGGGAAGATAGGAAGAGAAAGAGGGAGAGATAGAGAGAGAGAGAGAGAAAGAGAGAGATACTCACATGGTCGTTTTGATGTAGGAAGACTAGGGGTGGCTGCTACGCGGGCGATGGCGTCGCCGATAAAAGTCGAAGGTAAACCTTGATTTCGTCTGACACTGATGTAACGAACCGCCACGATGGAAAATCGAGTCACCTTGCCGTCCGAGTCGGCCTTTGTCCGGCTGCAAACTGTATCAATGTTGACGTGCACCGAGCACGGTGCATCCCCTCTGTGCAATGCGACTTAACTCGCGGAATTCCCTGCTCATACCCCACCCCCCCTCATACCGCCGATTGAACCGTTTCAGAAAGAGACTTCGTTGCTAGTTTAAGTAGATGCTTCCCTTTGACGCATTTCGTTGGTCTTTGCTTGACGAGGCGAAGTCTCGGTATCTCTTTTAAGTCGGAGCAGATGCTCGAATATTTTTAGTTCTTAAACGTCGCGAAAAAAATGTTTAACGTCGTTTTACCGAGCTTTTTCGTGCGCGCCTATTTTTACACGGATTGACTTTGTAATCGTTGAAAAGTTGAGACGTCGATTGTGGAGAAGTTGAGAAGTCAATTAAGAAGTTGAAATGTCGATCGAGGAACAGTCGGCAAAGCCGGTCGAGGAAACGCGATCAGACTTGAATAATAATTTTGAATTGAAATTTCAACGGGTGTCCTTTGAGCGGTTTGGTAAAAATAATGACCAGCAAATTCGGTGTTGCTTTACCGGCTTCTCTAAATCAACGCGTAACAGTGCTCGTTTGCATAAACATCCGCAGTCCGGTAGGAACGGGCAGAGCTTTATCAGGGTCATCGCAAGCTTTAGGTGTTCCTATTTGCGATTCAACGTGCGCTGCGAAGTCGTGAAATTGTTTCGGTCAGATCCTATCTAGCCGGAATTCCAAAAATGCTGCGAAACTCGCGATTCATTTTCTTCCGAACTTCCGACCAACCTACGCGAACCCTACAAAAAATCTGAACCCTTTGGACAGCTCGAAAAATTCAGAACATAGTAGAACTGCGTGCAGATCGATTAATCGTTGCATTTGAAAATGTTTGCACGCTGCTAGTGCGTTAAATATTAAAGCTATTCTGTTTCTTAAATAAAAAAATAAATTCTTAATTTTTAAATAGGAAAAATAGTCATTTTCTTGACTGCTCGTGAAATGCCGGATGACTAAAAATAGACAAAACTTAATAAAAGAAAAGAAAACTTAATAGTTAAAACTTTAATTATTCTTTTTGAAAATAAGAACTCCTACGCACAAAAGTATTAACCCTTTGCACTCGTGCGACGACTCTAAGGCGCCACAAAAAATTGTCACGTCACATTTCAAAATGATATTAACATCATCAAATTTGTTGACATTTGTTGACAAAAAAACCTTGACATAACCGTATCGTATTAACCCTTTGCACCCGTGCGGCGACTTTAAGGCGCCACAAAAACTTGTCACGTCACATTTCAAAATGATATTAACATCATCAAATTTGTTGACATTTGTTGACAAAAAAACCTTGACATAACCGTATCGTATTACCACAAAATTTATCGTAAAACGTATCGTATTGCCACAAAAACTTGTCACGTCACATTTCAAAATAACGTTAACATTATCAAATTTGCTTATATTAAAAAAAAAACTGTTCAGAATGTAACTGTGCATGCACTAGGTTTAATTAAACCTAGAAACTACAGATTCGAAAAACTACTTTGGATTTCGAGTTGAAACAGGCCCGACTGCGAAGAACGAATATTCTCGCGAACAAGATCGCCGTAGATCGGGTTTCCTGTTAGGCAATCGCGCGAACTATCGCAACACCGTGAAAAAAAAGCGCGCTCGTCCGGACTCTATTCCGAAGAATATTAATACAATAATTATCGGAACAACGTGTGCAAAGATAGGAGAAGCAGCGCCAGCCTTATCGTCGCGAACTGGGTCAGAAAATTGAATCGAAGATGATGAAACGAGCGACACGAATGACGTGGGTATCGCTAACAGAATTATAGGGAGCGTAAACCATAAAGTCATAGAGCGTAGCACCGGGCAAACAATATTCCCACGCAATATGAAGCATTCATAGCTTCGGAGTCAGTTATAAAGTAGCTCGAGGCGTAAAAGGAAAGTAATCCCGGCGAATACATAAAAGAACTACGCGCGTACTGACAGAGAGACACGCGCATACACGCACATATACACACAAGTACGTACATAGGACAGCTACTAGACAGACATACGACCGACGCATATACCATACATAGCCGTTCGAATAAAGAACTTGATTCGGGGCGCGAGGGACCGATTAAATCTCTATGATTGCTCTTCGCGGAATAAGAAAGAGTCGAATCGATATTCCACGGTGATCACGGTCAATTAATCGGGGGCATCACACGCAGAAGCAGTGCCGGACGAAATTTCCATTTTTATTGCGTTGCACGCGAAGAATCGGTCCGCTGTTAAGACAAAGTAAAATGGCAGGCTTGTACCGTGGGGGAGAGGGGGGGAAGCCGCGTCCGGGGTGGCTAGGATTACAGGATTCGGTCGGCAAATATTTGTCTTGCAAATCAGCTTGTTGCCGATTCAAATTCAATTCATAAGTCCGGCCCGGCCCGGTCCGACTCCGTAGTACAACTTGCCTCTCGTCGGGACTCGAACAAGCTCGCACGCTGGATCCGAATTCGCGAGAAGATCGACACGAGAATCCGCGGACGATCAAAGCGGACACCGTACTCCTACTTCCCCCTCCCCGCTCCGCGAAATAAACGTTCCGCCACGCTGATAGTAAATAATTTCCCGGCGGGATAATAATTTACGGTGCACAGTGTAAACGAGATTCCACAGATTTATAGTTCCACCGCGAGATTGCCCGCCGCAACTCGTTCCCGAAACCAAGTAGATTAAATGGGTTCTCATTAACGTGGCGGTATCTTCGGTTTCCGATCTTCGAACGGAGCTTCGCTCGGACGGGTTCGATCTGCTGGATTTTTAGCCGTTCGATTGGCGCAACGGTCTCGTCCTACTCGTTAGTTCGGCGAAAAGATTGGAAGAATTTATTACGTTTTCGGGATTTCCACTTGGTTACTGCTTCTCGTTAATCACGCGGGTAATTTTCATTCGACGCGCAGAGATACGCAGGTATTTTTATTTGATGTCTCAAGAATATACTTGGTGTCCAAAAATTATTGTACAAGCGAGACATGTGGAGTTTCTTGAGGTCGTTTCAAGTAACTTTCTTCTTAACGGAAATGCAATCTCCGGCTTTTTTCGTTTACGAGTTATTAACTAAACAAATGTACAGCATGTCCCATAATTGTGTTAACATCTGGAAAGGAGTGATTCCTGAGGTGATTTGAAGTAACTTTTTCCTTAGCGAAAATGCAATCCGCGGCTTTGTTTACGAGTTATTAGCGAAAAACGTTGACCAATGAGAGGCGAGCTCGTTTAGCGATAAGCAGCTGTGCCAACCAGCGGTCGAAGCCCAGCTCCGCTCGGCTGCCTCGCGCCAGCCCATCTCGCCTCTCATTGGTCACTGTTTTTCGTCAATAACTCGTAAACGAAGCCGCGAATTGCATTTTCGCTGAGGAAAAATTTACTTGAAATGACCTCAAGAATCCCTTTTGCCGCGTGTACAATAATTTTGGGACACCCTGTGTTTTGATTAACCCCCGAGAAAGCAATGTGATGTCGGGAGAACATGGATCGTTTGAGAGAATAAATTAATATCAGACGTTGAAAGGGAAGATTGCATCCTTGCACTATGTTATTGCAAGAAAGTGCGAGAAATGCTTCGAACCCGTAAGTAAATGAAATATGCGTACGTCTCGAGCCAACTGCAGTTTGCTACAAAATGAATCCAAAACATTTGCCGCACCGGCGGAGTCGTTTTCAGCTCGCCGCCGAAGAAATCTGTGCTAGATGATGAATTTAAAATTTAAATTCTGGATAAAATTGTTAACATGCCTCGTCGCTGCAAATTGCAAATCCACAAAATTATTCCGCCGAATGCATAAAAGTATTCGAAGTGAAATTTATTCCACCGAATCGAGTTGATCTTTTAATAACATTTCCCGCCAACATTGTTACGTCCGATTGAAACGTCGCCCGAATCGAAATAGTTGAGAAATGTCATGCGGAATTACCGCGAATGCCTGCGGAATGAAATCGAGATCACGCGTGTAGGTCGCCGTGTGCGCCGGTTACGGTTAAACTCGGCTTTAGCTTGAGAACAAACTCATATTTACACTGGCGGCAACTGCAACTGCAGTTGCATTCGTGCCGCAGCGGAGGCCGCATATGCTCCGGCTAACGCGGCCCCAGGAAAAATTAGCTAAAATTGTAAGCGCCTCGGAAAAATTTCGCCGTTCCTTTATACGCATCAGCCCACTATTTTCCACTTTCGTTAATTATGGGCCACGTTCCCATAATTCTCTCCTGCGCCCGCTGCTCCGAATTAAAGTACAGCCAAGGGACAGTTTAAGCTATGCCGGGAAAATGCTCGGTAAAAATGTCGGAACAACGATGTCGGTGGCGGTCCACATCTACTCCAACACTTTATTTATCCATTTGCCAGCTGGCGACCGAGCTTTTATTGTTTCTAATATCGCCGTAAAATCCAAGAACCGAAAACAATTCTTTCCACGATCGGACAGCTATTCCAAAATAATTCGATTTCGAGGACTTTTCTCGCGCGATCGTGAAACAACGGTGGTGTTCGCGTTTTTCCCAGTCGACAGGCTGCTCTTAATCGATCAACTATCATCCGTCTCCCATTGTTTCCAACTCCATTCTCTCCGCGTCAAATTAGCAGCGATAGTTAATGCGGAATTAACTATCGGCGAACTCGACACTTTTCCCGGCTTCGCTGTCCACCGTCCGCGATCGTTCAAATTTATAAAAATGCTCCGGCGAGAAATTTTCTGCCGCGAGACGCGGATAAATCAACCGTGAGGAATGCTTAATAATCCCATTTGCCACTGCATTAGCTTGCCGCTAAAAGACAAACGAGGTTAGGGAGACGGATTTACGGGTGCTGTCGAAGCAATTAGGCTCGTAGAACGGCGCGCAAAGCAAAAGAGGATCGGTGTCGCGCACTGTCGCGACGATCCGCGACACTTTCACGGTAATGGAGATAGATAGATAGAGAGCGAGAGAGAGAGAGAGAGAGAGAGAGAGAGAGAAAGAGAGAGAGAGAGAGAGAGAGAGAGAGAGAGAGAGGCAGGTGCATAAAACTAGCCGGTACCGCAGGTAAAAGCGGCGAATCAAACGACGCGATCCATTCAGCGCGTACTTTATTCCGCCGCTCGTAAAGTTAAGCGGACGGAACGCGGACCAAGCGTGTGGACGAAGCGTGTCCGAAGCGCGTCGAAAGCGTGTCCAATACTGTTTCGCTCGATTCTCCGGACTGGAAGCCGGTTTGGCAGCGGTTCCGCGCTTGTTCGCCTGGCTCTGCTATCAATTTCGTGGCAACTTGCCCCCCGCGGCATTATACGCCCGTTGCGAGCCTCCCTTTTGGTGAATCGCGGCTCTCTCTCTCTCTCTCTCTCTCTCTCTCTCTCTCTCTGGCTTTCCGGATAATCGATAACCGTGACGCTTCTGATATTCTCATTTTCCCTAATCTGCCGCGGACCTACCCCTAACGCCTCTTCAAGGAAGACCTGTGCGAACGCTCCAAAAACTGAATCTCATAATTTTTTCTATGTTTAATATTGAGAATTCGTGACATGCAAGTTAGAGCAATTTAGCGACTTTTTGATATTGGGAAGCTTATGAACACGTCCAGTCTTATGTTGTTTTATTTCATTTATATTTTGGCAATTCATTGTGAATTGTCCATTTTAGCGATATTTCTAGATAGAGTAATCAGGTTGATTGACTAGAATACATCCTGAAAATCAATTTTACTAGCCACAGTAACTGGCGCCTAAAATCTAAGTCCAGCCGCCATGCGCCAGTTACTATCTAAAAATATCGCTAAAATGGACAATTTACTATTAATTACCAAAATATAAATGAAATAAAACGCAAGACTCGACGTCTTCATAAGCCTCCCAATGTCAAAAAGTCGATAAATGAATGAAAACTGTGATTGTGTGATTGCTATAACTTGTATTTGGCTATTCGGCTCGCAGTAATTGATACATGACCGCAGTAATATATGCAGTCATTTACATTACGCTTTTCAATGAAATTTGTGCTTTCAGAGATCCAATATTTTCAGATAAGTAAATATTCAAGTTAAAGAATAATAGGTATAGTTAAACTTGTGAATATTTATTGGCATAAAAGGTCACATTTTTTCTGTCGATACGAACATTTATTCGCGAAATAGAGTGAGAGTGATGTTAACAATAAAATATATAAAATAACATCACGTTGAATAGAACTTCGCGTAAGTAGATTGCAGATTTGTATGTATTTATGCCAGAAATAACGATGGCAAATATACAATAGACGAAACTTTAAAACAATTTAAAAATGCCATTATATCATTTGCGAATTACGAGAGGTACGATGATGAATATATTTCAATTTTCAATGTAATACTAATGAGTCCCCGGTAAAATTTTTCGATAGCGGCGAAAAACGTTGAAACCGCATGTTACGAGCTCGAATAATTTCGTGCCCGGTCCGTAATTATAAATAAATTTGACACGTCGCGGGAACGTGTGTCGCGAACGACGCGCGAAATGTTAATTGTGATATTCTGTAATTACAATTGCGACGCGCGAGTGCTCTTCCCACCGGAACGATTCTCGAAGGGCTGCTGAATTGGCGACAATTCGAGAAAAAAAAATCTTCGGAGCAACGCGTCAAAACGATATATCGCGATGGCTCGAACGATACGGCGAAGTTCGCGATTCTAATATCCGACGAATCGATTAAGAGTTTTCTTGTAGATCGGGCTGGGCGTGCCGGGAATCCGAGAAGGAATGCCCGGCACGCGACTCGGACTAAAAATATGAAACCGCGGCGGGGGGGTTCTCGTTGTATTGCAGTTTCGCCGGAATTTTTCAATTAGCGGGTCGATTGTGGCCGGCTGAGCCCGATTATGCAACTTTCGAGAATCTCGTTTTACAAGTTAACGCGCGCCCGAATCCCGTAACGAACTTCGCCGGTACATAATTAATCGGCCGTGTTATGGGGGAAGCATCGTCGAGAGTTAACCATGCTGGACGGGACAGCATAATTAATTATTGACACGGGGCGCGGGCGCGCAGCGCCGGCCGCGAAAACTTGATAACTTCGTCAACTATTTCCCGCGTCGCGATTAGCGCGCCTATGCGTCGTCGCTTCGGGGCCTGCTTTTTCGATTTGTTCGAACGTGTTCCGATCGGGATTTAATGAAACCGCGAACTCGCGAAACGCGATATCGAAGTATCGGCGAAATTAATTTGTCGCGATCGCTGTGACTAAAAATGTAATTAAAGAAACCGACCGTACTTCAATGTAACATTAATTCACCGGATCGTTGAACATTAGACGCCGCGAACATTTCTCTCACGACGCGATTAAAAACGAATTTATCAGAATCGAAGAACTTCATTTATATCTATATCTATATTATTATTATTTTTTAGAATGTCGAGAAAGTTTTTATCGCGATCGCGCATTTCATCGTAGATCGTCGATAATTATCGATTGCTGATTAAGACCCATTGTTCGCGGAACCGGCCTTCGATTAGACCCGTGCAAAAATTCGTTCTCCCGGTTGATTAAGAAATTAATAAAAACGGAGGACGATTGACTGGACCTCCGAGCGTCCTTCGGCCTGCACAAGGATTCTAATTAACGCTTTCCTTTCTCAAATCGCCAACGCCGCTGAATCAGTCGCGCTCTCGATACATTATATTCTCCAGCGACGATCGCAATTTACGCGAACGTCATTAATCCGCAACGTCGCCGAAACGTTCACCCTTCTCTCGTAAATCGCTGTAATCGTCTAAATAATCGCCGCGTTTGTTTATCGCGCGCAATTAACTCGGAGCACCGTTGTTCCCCCCCGGCGAACAATGGATCGCGAGTTTTTATACATTTCGGCTGGCATTCGGCGTCTAATTATCTGGCACTCGGTTGACCGCGTAGAACAAATGAAAATCGGAACGGCTCTGGCCTAAAAAAACTTAACCCAGAATCTGTTGTTTCGTTGACAATTAGTCGACCGCGAATTTTGTTCGCGTTTCGGTTCTCCGATCCGCGCGGTAAATCCGCGACGATTGAACGAAACCACGCACGGAACAAAATGAAAAAAATCGACGGAACAATGCGAATAGAATTATCGTGGACAAAAGGTGAAGCGAACAACGCCGGTCGTAATCGACTTTTAATGGCGTCGCGGCGAAAATCCGTCGTTAACGGGTCTAGACAGCGTAAAAAATTTAACGCGTCCCGATCAAGATGGACGTTTAATGTGTCCGTTAACGTTCCTCGCTCCCCGTCAATAATTCATCGAATCGACGGGAACGACGTCGTTAGCTGTGAACGACAGGCCGTGGTTAATAAAACCGGAAGTATTCCGAACTTTGTTTTCGCAGACCGCGGGAACGGAAAGCCGCGGGGAACGACAGCGACGAAGACGACGCGACGCCTATCTTTCGTTTATTCAGTGGCGACTCCTCCGCGTGTGCATGTGTCTGTGTGTATATGTGTGTACACACGGCCGAGTTATTACGACTTGACCCTGCTGGGAAAATACGAAAATAGGAAAATACGAAAATTCGCCCCGGGGACGCTTTAATAACGCGGGGCGAGAGTCGCGGCCTCTCTATGCAAAATAATGCTGGGGAATCCGTCGAATTTGGTCGCCGGCGAAGCAGCTTCCGGGAGCGCTTCCGGTTGGCCTTGGCTGCTATTCCGTTAGATGGGCCCTTTAATACTTCGTCGGGGACCGTTCGGCCACCGTGAATAATTCCGTCAACACAATCGAGCCACGGGAAACGCGGCGAAAGTTTTCTTAACGTGGACACCGAGCCACCGGAAGCGACGCCTCCTCGATGACCAAGTTTCGTCCTTCGGCGGACGCACCCGGAAATTGAGCAACGCTTTTTGTATGCCCTCGAAGCCGGAGTTGGGTGAAATTTTATTCGGACGATGGATGAGAGGTGAAGACGGTAACGAGTGCGATTTTGTTCGACGTTATCAAATGAATATCCCGATCGATAATGAATTGATCTATTGTGTTGTGGCAGGAAAGTAATTTCGGTATTTCAATGTGAAATAAAACTCAATTTTTTGGATAGAAAAAATGAACTTTGATCAGTCTAATATTTTCCATTCTGTTCGATGACCTTTAGCCATCTTTCCGGTAACTTCCCGATCTCGTGCTCATAAAACTTATGGTCCTCGTCAGTCATAATCTTGACACAGCCTCGGCCGCTTTCTTGCCTTTATGAAGATAAAAAAGTAAATTGTGTCGAAAATGTTCATTTTTGCACTCCGTGTTAAAATCGACGGCGAACTATCAGTTGTGAACAAAGCTACGCGGAATTTGTTTCGTTATAATCTTAATAAAAGAATGACAATGCGAATATAATGCTGTCTATTGGTGCAAATCGAAATGACTTTTTTGACAATCTAATAGATAACGATTGATCCAAGTAAGATTTTATTCGAATGAAAATTCGGTCGGATGAATTAACCAGTTAACTGTGGCGATCTCTTTGCAAAGCGCCCACCAGTGTGTCGCGATAATCAAGCGATGACGGTTATAGTCGTCAAACACAGAGTAAGTGGCGCTGTTGATATATTGGGTCAAAAAGACGACTTTATTTCAGAAAAACCAGTAGAAAAAAAGAAGTGAAACAGCGCGCACATGAACTCTTCCCAGGAACCACCGCAGATGGAGAATCTAATATACTTCGTTTCTTTTTCTTGGTTTTGATACATCAAGATGAAAATCGGGATAATCAAAGATCCAGTGTTACAGCACTGCTTACGAGTTAGCTCTCAGGAAGTTATGAATCCAACTCAAATTATTTATAATTTTCATTTGCTTGTTTCATTTCTTCTTGACCACTAAACATTTGAAACATATTAAAATTTACGAATATATTAGGTCTACCGGAAACTTCTGTCCGATAGGTATTCACATAATTTCGATAGGTATGCACATGTTCATTTGAGACATATATTTTTGAAAAATGTTACTCACAAATTGTCATCACGCTGGCAAGAGGTCATAAGTAACGACGGAAATGATATTGTACAATAAATATTACTAAATTTACGAAAAATCTATTATTTCCTTTCATATCTTAAACGGACAGAACTTTCCGGTAGACCTAATAATTTAGTTTTTGCCAGAATTACAATGTAAATATCAAATTGTAACAAAATTTTACGAACGACGGATGTAATCGTCGTGACACAAAATTCTGCCGCATCTCCATGACGGATATATACTCGTCAAACACGCTTAACTGGTTCAATATTGGGTTGGCAACTAAGTAATTGGCGATTTGTTCAATGAAATAAAAAAATTTTTTTTACTTGGAATGAAGTTTAATCTGTAATGTATTTTCCATTTTGTTCGATGACCTTTTGCCATCTCTCCGACAACTTGAAAATTCCACGCTCGTAGAAAGTCTGATCCTTTTCGGCCAAAAACTGAGTTAAGCGAGATTTTACAGCGTCATCGTCATTAAAAGTTTTACCACGAAGGGAGTTGTCCAGGGATCGAAATAAGTGGTGATCCGATGGCGCGAGATCAGGGCTATATGGTGGGTGTAACATCAATTCCCAACCATATCCATCAATTTTTGCCGAGTGGACAAAGACGTGTGCAGCCGAGCATTGTCCTGCTGGAAAATGACACCTTTACGATCGACCAATTCTGGTCGCTTTTCCTTGACCGCTGCATTCAATTTGTCCGGTTGCTAACATTCACGGATAATAAAAAATAACATAATAATAATAATAATAATTTTACAATATAACATTTACGGATATCATAAAAATGGGAGTGAGAGACATCTATAACTGAAATAGGCAATTACTTAGTTGCCAACCCAATAGAATATCGTGACCTGGCAAAGAAAGCAACATCGAACGGCCGTGGAATCGAGAAATCGTAAACAATTTCCGTGGAACGTGATTTTTTCATTTCGCGAGTACAGGAGGCGGCGGGTTTCCTCCGGCGCGGCGTTTTATATAGAGAAACGAGCGTGGTCCGCGGCTTTATTTAAAGCGCAATACACGTCAGCAGCTACGAGGGTGGCGCCGGGGGTAGTTTTAGTCTGCGCCGGGGTAAATCACGAAACTACCGTCGGATAAGGCAACGAGCGCGGGGCTTCCTTGTAACCGATTCGACGAAACGAACCCAACACCGCGCCGGTGTCCTCCTGCATTATTCGGTGCCGAAGCGACGCGGAAATTCGCCGACATAGTAATCCTACTTCGGCGCATTACGTCAATCCTTTTCCCGATCCTCCGTCGGGATACTGTTTCCATTTTCGGGTTGCAAAGAGCCACGGCCGCCTTCGCCGCTGGCAAAACTCACCCTCGAAGCCTCGTCGAGGTCGCAACAATTTTCCTAAAATCCTCGCCCGAAGTGCAACACCGCGGGAAAATGACGCTGTCGCGTCCAACTTAATTTAAATGATCGGATACTTTTGCTGCGAACGATCTTTAACCCCTTAATGCACAGTTTTTTTTTGAAAAAAATCAATTTTTGGTGGAGAATTTTGATATACTGCGCTTTTGTTCCATGGAAAAAGGCTATATTTTATTCTCGAATAAATAAGTGTTACAGCTTACAATCCTATGTAAATGATAAATATTAATAAAACGATTTCTTTTCTTTGCTTTCACATTGTTATTTTCAATTCTCGATTATATTCGAGCGTGAAAAATTATAGCAGAATAAAATACAACGCCGCTCGAATTATCTCGAGTGTGCACAGTTTGGCCTGTTTAGCTCGCTCGAATCAACTCGAGCGTACAAGTTATGGGGTTAATCGGCTGCCAATATTTTCGCGACACGAAAAAAAAAACGACAGCGGCGCGTGCACCGAAGGACCGACGCGTGCGAGCGCGACCGTTTCTTAGCGAGTAGGAAAATGTTTACCGGAGCCGCGATTGCATATTTACCGGGTATGCAGTTTTTCGAACGGCGTTGTTTACACATCTGTTTCCGCTCGTCGCGTGGGCAACAACAATTTTTTGCCGGTTTACAGCGCCGAAATCGAAATTCATGCGACCGGTGCGATCTCTCGCGCGCGTAGCTACGAAATTTGTTTTATGCATCCCGTCTGAATAAACAATGGTTGCATCGATTTCATGCATCTTCTATGCGCGCGAACAGAACGAATGGATCGAGGCGTTCAAATTTGATAGTTAAAAGTATTCTGCGCCTCGATGTGTTGCAACATTTTGGACGCGATGGAGCTCGATCGCGTGCATCGATGACGCCGTCGAAAATCAATCGTTTCGAAGCATTCGTCTCGCGGAATTCAGTGCGGCGTTTCGCACATGCGATTTGCGCCAAGTTATCGCAGATAGTGTCAGTATCTTTATCATAGTATATATAGTATATATTATTTAGTATATATTATCATAGTATCAGTATCAGTATCTTTGCGCCGGGATCTCGAACAATGCGCGATGAGAGCCCGCGTTATTTTTCGAAAGCAGATCATCGGGACGAATTTCGCAGCGTCCGCGAGAACCGAGCTCCCGACTGCGCGGCGAAGTTAATAAAAGTTAGGTCGACTTGGTCGCGATATAAAGTTCGCGCTTCAATTTACGCGGGCAAGAGCCGCAATTACCGGCGGCGGATACAAAAATATAAGGGCGGCGAGGTATTTCCCGGACGACAACGGCAGCCCGGAGTTTCAATTATACCTGTATTATCCTATATTCCGTTGAATAACTGATAGCCTCTCGGCCGGACGAGATAAAAGGGCGCCGCGTTAACTTCGCGAGCTCTGATTTTAATGAAGCCCGGCCCCGATTTGCGTAAACCGCGTTTCGCAAACAAGCGGTCTCGCCTTTCCTTCTTTTTTTTCCACCGTCGACGGATTACAAAACGAGCCGAGAATTGTCCGTTAAAACAAACCGCCGCGCTGCAAACCCTTTGCCGATGAAGCGTGAAGAATTCAATGGCTTTAGAATGAAAAAAAGTTCCGGTGAAATGTGCTTCGAAACAGTTTAACGAGTACATTAGCGAGAGGTACGAGAATAGTTGCACATCCAGTGATTTCTTTCTCTCATTTTTCGATCCTTATTCCACTTTGTAAACGTAGCAGCAGCAAGTCGCAGATTGTCCGCGCAATTCCTGCGATTCATCTTAATTTCTTCTGACTTAATGCGACCTGGAAACGTCTCCAAGCAATGGATACAATTCATTTTCCTGATCGCGGAGGAGAAAAGAACTTCCTACTCGTTCTCCGCGCAAAACACAACGCGTCGTTCTGCCAATCGCGGTCGCTTGTCCGAACGATCGCGAGTATGCAATTAGCGGCGGCGAGTGTCGGACAATTAATTCCTCGGGCAGAAATCTCGCGAATCCCGCGGGACGCGAATATTTCGTCGGGACCTTCCACTCGAACGTTCCATCAAATTTCCTTCCACGTCGCCCGTCGAAATCGTTCGCTCGTAAAAAGGTACAGACTGCAATATGGGCGACGCATCAGCATTTTTTCGCCGCGGCTCCCCCCCCCCCCCCCGCGTCGCGGAAATAAACGCGCGCGAGCAGGGAGCGGGCGCGATCATTAATTTCTTTTTTCGCCTACGGAATTTGCCAGCGAGGAAGAGGATTTGCGTTATTAAATCACGAACCGGCCGGATCAATTATCCGAGACCGAATCGGGGCCGTGTTAATTGGACAATCGAATAACGTGTGTTCGGTTTGCGCGGGCCGGGTGTTCCGGTGTTCCGCTCGAAGACGTTTAGCGGATCTTCCCGGAGAGATATCGTCGGGAACGGCCGTCGGCAAAAGTCGTCACCTTATTATTCGCCGTCGCGCTGCTAATGCGCCCTCGCCGAAAGGGTAAATCGGATTAACGGCTTCTGCGGAATTTCGGATGGACGGGGAACATCTTTCACGGCTTCGGCGGAATACTTCGTCAAAGGAAACGCGGGGAACTTTGTTGGGTCACTGAAAAATTCGCAGAGGAAACTGTTCGAAATTAGCTCGCGTTTCCTTGATGACTTTTCGGAGTGTGCGGAATAGACAGTGGGCTTTGTCTCTTAGTCATTTGATCATTTGAAACTGGAAAGTGTTCGAAATTGTCTCCGATCGCTTCTGCGAACGTAGAATACAATGGGGTGGTTTTATGTTGTTCTGTCTCTTTTGTTTGTTAAGACAAGCTGTGTTTGACGAGTATTCTCGTCACGGAGAAGCGGCAGTACAGCAATGTCTCCCTAACTGACGCTAAGATTGTGCACAAAAGTGGACAATTTGGGAAGAGGAGATACGATTATTCGAGCCTTATAGCTCACTTTTATAGATCGCTTTTATAGTTGTTAAGACTTCGTGACTATAAAAATGAATCGCAAAGCTCGAACAATCGTATCTCCTCCTCCCAAATTGTCCATTTTATGTGGACAACCTGAGCGTTAATTAGAGAGACATTACTGTATTTCGTGTCACGACGAGTATACTCGTCGTTTGCAAAAAGTTTCACTCTGTCGCTCAAAAACTAGCGACACTATTGCCACCGAAAAATTTTATAATACAATTATAAACATCCTGGAACATCGTTTCCTTTATTCGCACTCGATATCTCGCTTCCAAGTACATCGAATTAATTCTTGACCAATTAGCTGTGTTTGACGAGTATTCTCGTCGTGCGTAAAAAAGTAGTGACCATTGGCTACTTAAATTGTAATTTCAGTGAAAACGAAAACATATTCTCAACTTTCAAGATATTTAAAATATTTCGAGGCTATTCCTACGCGAATGTGTTTACATTGTTATAAAAATAAGACTATAAAAGATATATAACCGATATCGGTGCTCGACGCGTAAAATACCATTACGTATCGTTCCTTGCTTCGCCGAATACCACTCTACAGCAGCAATTTGAATTTTTCACTTTTATAAGCATCTGATTTTTCCCGCATTTTTCGTTTATTGCATACGTAATATATGTTAATGTTAAATGAAAAAGAGGCGCCACAGAAAACTAGTTAAAGAAATAATTCGTGCGAAAATTCGGAATTAGAAACACTGGAAATCATTCGCTTGACAATTTTTCTGCGGCCACATAGGAAGTAGATGTATTAAATGGAGACGAAAATAAGCAGCTTGAAATTGGTCCCGATAATTATTCGGCCATTAGAGGGAAACCAATATCATTGGTTTCCGAGTGGACGCACGTGGTCAGCGAGAAAGAGGACGAGCCGTTCCAGGAGACGAATCGAATTTGACTGGGCAAAATAAGAAGTTAATTGGGAAATCTTCCGTCCCCGGTCGAGCCTTCCTTCTAGGGTGGAATTAGATTTGGAAGGCGATGATCGATGGGGGCGGCTCAACCCCCGGAGATGAAACTCGCCGCGCCATAATCGATGCTCGAAGCACGTGGCATCGAAACACTTGTGCGGATTATGAAATTCAAATAGTGTCGAGGGACAATTAATTTTATCTCTTCTGCGATCTCTTCCCGATTCGCAGTGTTCCTTTTGTTACACAGAAAATATTAGCATAATAATAAGCATAACGCAGAAGCAAGAGTAGAACAGAGCCGACAGAACGGATTGAAAAATTTGTTGATATCGTGATTTTTTATTGTGATTATCGCATTTTTTAACACTTCAAGTGCTGTGCGAGTCTCGTACGGGCGACACTAATTTTTAGCTAGGTTCTAAAATTTATTTTTATTGTAATATATCGAAGATACCGAATGTTATTAGGATTCGTGGTATGTAACAGAGTTAAACTAATATTTCCAGTAATAAATTTTAACTTTCGGTTTCATTAATATTAGATTTACAGAGCATACAAAACAGCTGTTTTACATTAGCTTATAAAAGTAACAATAAGATATTTATTCTGATTTTGAACAAGTGTTATTGCAACATTTGCCGTAAGTAACAAATAAATTGAATAAATAACTCGTAAATGTATCTTTGCGATTTGAATAATCGTAGATTAAAAAATTATATATATTTATTATATATATTATTATATATATTATTATTATTATTATTATTATATATATATATAATATCTAGTATTAATTAAATGACTTTCACGTTGCGAGAATTTTTGAGGCTGATACTCGGCACTTTAATTAATAACACGCGTTAAGTCGATATCATCGACGCATCGAACAATTTATGGGATCTAGAATGATTATTTATAATGAACAATTTGCGCTTTTGGTCTCGGTAATTACGTTGCTACACGACATCGTGGTGTCATTTCCGACTTTTCCCACTTTCCATAGTTCATTAACGTCAGCCGTTCGCGTCGTTGTTTATCCTCGGGGAATAATTGATCGGACCGTTTCGAGGAAAGCGAGCCAGAAAAGCGTAGGTAGAACCGCCCGCGTCCTAAAACGTTTTCCAGTTTATTCGCGGCAGGCGATTCCGTAATACTTCAATGTGCTGCCGGCCCCGTTTGCTCTACATGATTTGAATAAATTATCGGAACAGTGTGGCGCTTTAAACGGAAACAATAACCGGCCGCTTCGGGGCAGAACTTCTTAGAGCTTATTTCCGAGCGAATTTCCTTCCGGAATCCGAACAATGCGAAAGTTCGGTCGCGTGAACCGGTAACTCGGAAAATTTACAAACTGAAAGTATCGAGCAGAAAGGTTGCTCGTTGGCGGTAGCCAATGAAAGTCAGTGGGAGATGCAACGGAAGGTAAGCCAGAATGGTGAAACGCGTCGGACCCGGACGATGAAATCAGTATTCTCAATTACTTTTCCAGTCGTCCCCTTGTATTAGGTCTACCGGAAAGTTCCGTCCGTTTTTGAATTGAGATATAACACAATTTTCATACATTTAATAATATTCATTGTAGAATATACTTTCCATCGTTACTTACGACTTCTTGCCAGCGCGATGTCAACTTGTAAATGCCATTTTTAAAAAATGATTTATTTTTAGAGGCGAAGAACTCAACCAGTGTTTGGTTGACGTCAGCTTCGGTTTTGAATTTTTTTTTCTGTAAAAAGTTTCGCAAAGAGAGAAACAAGTGATAATCGGAGGGTGCTAGGTCTGGGGAGTATGGTGGATGCGACAGAATTTCCCAGCCTAGCTCTGCGATTTTCTGACGAGTCGCCGAAGCAGCATGTGGTCTGGCATTGTCATCGGTAGCCATGTTTTCACGATCGCGTCTCACTTAATAATGACAGGAGACATCTTTGTTTCAGTTTATTTAGGAGAGTACATGCGTGTAAATGCAACGATAAAGAGAGACAGTCATATATGTCTCATATCAACACGTGCATATGGATTGAAACTTGAAGTGGCGCTATCGGACAGAACTTTTTCGGTAGACCTAATATGTAAGAATTCATTACAGCGGCGGCGGTATGGATTTTACGAGGAGCATGCTCTCCAGGTGAATTTGAATTTTGCATACGTCGCGCGGCAGAGAGATTGACGCTTGGCAGAGATGTTCCTGCATCGGCCAACTTGTAATTAATCGCGGTTCCTACGGCGGGATATAATCAGACGATCGGCTCCGAGGGAATTCGTTCCGTCGGGGAAAAGTTCGCGGCGAACTTATTTAAAGTTGTATAAGGCGCGGTCGGCCGGATTAAACAAACAGTACGAAGTCACGTTCTTCGCAGGAACGCGAACATTCGCGTACTGAAATATTCAGGCCGGCTTCGAGCCCCATTCGAACGAGGTTCACGGGACAGTGAACATCGACGAAGATCGACGACCGACTATGTCGAAATGAAAATTCGAGTTTTCTTTATTTAATGGGGCCGTTATTGCTGTAGCATGAAAAACCACGAAGGGTCCATTTCGAAGGGTCGAGCTTCTTCCTCGTGCGAAATTCAATTATGATTTACTCGGTAGGCTTATTTGTTTTCGGATGGCTGAATTAAAGCTTTGCGCTCGAAGTTAACTGAGAAATGAAAAAAAATTTGTGTAATTTTTATATTAATAGATAATGAATTTATGTACGAAAAGTATTCGTACGAAAGTGACGAAAGTATTCGAACGCGAGTGTAACTTCTACTTCTACGACATATGTTTAAATAAATATACATTGAAGAGAAAAAATACTTTACGGTGTATTAAAGTAGAGTATATGAACGTCAAAATACAACAAACTTTCGATTTAGTGTAAAACGTTGTCTACATAATTAAAAAAATATTAAGGAACATCAAATTTTCGTGCAACGTAAGTATTCGAACGCCTTATAAAATTCAGTCGAAAAGTTATAAAAATAGACCTTTTTATTCATTTTTATTACTAATTTTATACCCCTATTTTTTAACAATATATTTCAAGAAGTTTGACATTTAAAAAAGAAACGATATTAATCTTAAATAAATACTTATTTTTAAAACGTGTTCGAATACTTTCGTTGCCCACTGTATAAATTTGTCTAACTTTTATACGCTTGATAATCCCATTTGCTCGTGCAACTGTTACATTTCCAACAATTCACGGGCTACGGATTTGCGTAACGTGAATATTCTTTTGAAAAATGATGCAGCAATTTAGAACGGCGCCTCGTAGTCGCCATTCGAGTGTAAAGGGCCGAAGGAACCCATTAACGAAATAAAATTTCAGTTCCGCTGACCCAATTCGTCGGGATCCCCGAATATCAAGGTTCGAAGCGGCTTTTCCGAACTTCCATCTAACTTCTCATCTTCTGGCTGATACCTCAGCCATTAGCCACTCGTGTTAGGACTAACGAGCACGTCGACGCATGCCGGGGAAGAACATTTGCAAATATTTTTGGAAAATCGATGCCGCAGCCGAGATCCTCTTTCAAAGTCCTCCCATAACTTCGCCTCCGAATTACGCCGTTAATTACTCAAAGTCTCCTAAAGGAACGCGTTTTCGTGTTCAAGGATATCCGTTGATGGTTAATAGGGAGACGGATTTCGTGCTCTCGGGGCTCGCGCGTTTTCGCTGCAGCAAAATAGAAAGCTGCCTGCGCGAGTTCTGCTTGAAACGATTTTTTATTCAATTAATCGCGCCGTACCACGTCCTGGATTGTTTAAGATTCCGGCGTTGCTCAAGGAAAATATTTTCCTAAAGGCTTAATGTTCGTTATGATTGCTGCTAGAACTTTCGACGAAGATTCACTGGTTCGTTGCTTCGTTCGTTTAATTTCAAATAATTTGAAATTATTGTTACATTACCTTGAACTCGTTGAAATAATTGAAGAACGAGATCAACGTGGCTCTTGCACAGTAGAGAATAAATATACAGAGCGTCTCATAGTTATATTAACAGACGGAAAGGGGCGATTCCTCAGGTCATTTGCAGTAACTTTTCCCTTTACGAAAATGCAATCCGTTGCTCCGTTTACAAGTTATTAACGAAAAACGCAGGCCAATGAGATGCGAGCTCAGCTGACGCAAGGCGGGGCGGAGGTAACTAGCGGACGAAGTCTAGCACCGCTCATTGGCTCGACCGCCTAGTACTGCGCGAGCTCGTCTCTCATTGATCACCATTTTTCGCTAATAACTCGTAAACGAAGCCTCGGATTGCATTTTCGCTAAGGAAAAAGTGTCTTGAAATAACCTCAGGAATAATATAATAATATATAATAACATTTCCAGGGATTTTAATATAATTATAGGACACTCTGCATATGATAATTAATTTAAACGATTCAATTTCGTCGAACTAACGTCTAGGATGAAGTTAAAAATAGATGCCAAAAAATCCGCGTTGTCGAGGACATTGATCCACGACTGCAAAAGATCCAGGCGAAACTGTGGGATCTCTGGAGCGTCTCTCGGAAGATTCCGTCGATCGGTTTCGCGAAAAAACATAGTTCCTGGCAGTTCTCTCGCTTATTTGCCAGCGAGACCGTCGTTGAACCACGGAAGCGATCTTCCCGAGAGGTGAAGTCTGTTCCGACGTTCGAAAAACGAGGAAACCGAGAGACGGTGGGAAAAAGCAAAGCACGAAGTACATCGAGATTCGCTCTCGCCCGGCGTTCAGGCTGCTAATCTATCAACGTCGTGGCATCATCCACTAATGGCTCGCAGGATCGTACGCGGATTGTACGCGATACACTCTTTGCCGTGCCAGAGTTTCTACTTTTTCCTGGCCCAGCCCCGTTCATCAAAATATTCATGGATCGACGCCGGGACGTTGCCGGTCCGGTCCGTTGCACTTTTTCTCCTCGAGAAACAGCCACGGTCCACCCCGGGATTAATTATTTTCTGTTTTATCCGGCGTCGCCGCGCGGCATCTCCGCGGAATAATTCATTGTGGAAACACGGATTTCACGGATTGCTCGGCGGGACCAATGATTCTTTAATGAGGAGCACGACAGAGGTCCGAGTAATGCAGTTCGTTTGTAAACAGCGGCCTGCATCCGTGTATCGGGGATTCTCAGTCGGCTCGCAGCCGCTCCATTTCCCTAGACCGAGCTCGCGACCGGCCGCATTCGAACAGCGGCCGATTGTTAATCTTTTTTCTTTGTCGATCTTGTTTCCTTCCACCCGGGCTGAAATTCCCCCGGGAACGGTGATACATTAACGATTCCTTGCGACACTTAATTTGCACTTTTATTGTTCCGCTGCATTGATCGCTGCTGCGGGTCGATTTAAGTTTCAGTTGATTTTCATTTCTGCAAGACCGTTTCTTCTTAGTTTATTTTTGCAATCGGTCGCAATTGTATGTGTCGCGAGAATCAAGCGGCGACGAGTATACTCGTCGAACACAGAGTAAACGTCGCTGTTAAAATATTGGATCAAAAGGACGGTTTTATTTTATAAAATTAGCAATTTGATTACGAATATTTACTTGTTCACTTAACGTTAGCATATACTGCATACATAATAAACGAGAAACGCGGAAAAAATCAAATACTTGTAACAGTTAAAAATTCAAATTGCTGCTGTAGAGTGCATATCGTGAATTATTCATATAATTATTCATATCTTTTAGTTGTTCGTTTTATTCTCTGGCCTTGCCTCGAAATATTCGAAACATCTTGAAATCTCAGAATACGTTTTTGTTTTCGCTAAAATTACAATTTAAATAGCCAATGGCCGCTACTTTTTACGCGCGACGAGTATACTCGTGACACGAAATACCGTCGCTTCTCCATGTCGAGTATACTCGTCGTGACACGAAATACCGCCACTTCTCCATGACGAGTATACTCGTCGTGACACGAAATACCGTCGCTTCTCCATGACGAGTATACTCGTCGTGACACGAAATACCGTCGCTTCTCCATGACGAGTATACTCGTCAAACACAGCTGTTAATAGGTCGTTTTGTTTTTTCCACGATTTCTTGGATCTCATCGTCCATATCTCCTTTTTCGTAAAGCACGTTTCTAAGAGTCGATTTTCATTCTTGTACGTGGACATCTGCTAAAAATTTCGTTCGCCGTTAAAATCCAAATGATCGGCGAGCCCACATTCTATTTAAACCGGCCATACACAAGAAGAATGGTTTATTGTGCTTCGGTTAATTCCAAGGGCCGTTGTGGAGGCCGTTCGCGAGTCTAAGCCAGGCATGGATTAAGTTAAGCCACTATGCTGCACCGCATAAGCTCATAGTTTGAATGGTGTAATTAGACTGCGGATGTTTATGCAAATGTCAAATATTGGGCTTAGCCAAATAGAATTTAGTTGGTCGTGTTAAGCGTCTTGTTTAAATTCTTGATTAAACAGAATCTCAATTCAATCGTCTTACGAGGCTGGCGACAAGTTGAAACAAATTCTGACCTCATAAATGGACGACTATGAGAAATATTCGCCTTCCAGATGATAAACAACAGCGGAAAAATTAACGTGAATATTTTCTAAACGATATTGCATTATCTGCAGCTTCTCTTATCACGAAATTCATCAATGGAGAAACTGCGATTCACGTTTTATTATTTTCTATTAAATTGTACGATAAATTAACGCACGACATACCGATAAATTAATGTTAAAAAATACACAAAGGCGTCTATCTTACGAGCTTGGCAACAAGTTGAAACAAATTCTGAACCCATAAATGGACGACTATGAGAAATATTCGCCTTCCAGATGATAAACAACAGCAGAAAAATTAACGTGAATATTTTCTAAACGATATTGCTCTATCTGCAGTTTCTCTTATCAAAAGATTCATCAACAAAGAAACTGCGATTCACGTTTTATTATTTCCTATCAAAATGTACGATAAATTAACGTACAACATACCGAGATAAATTGACGCACATCATACCGATAAAATCAACGTACATCATACCGGTGAATTAACGCGGATCGTACCGATAAATGAATGTTAAAAAGTCCACAAAGGCGACGGCGCACAGTGGTTTAAATTTCGCACACAGGACAGAGAACAAAGGAAAAGCAGACCGAGCTGCAGGCTGACAACAATGGACCGTGTTAGTTTGTCAGAGGGTCCTAACCGGAATAAATTGCTCTTCACCTGACGGTCGAGCGGAGTTTCGTTCAACAGGACTCTCCGATTGCCCTCCCGTGATAGGTGTCGGTCTCCCTCTCAGACAAAATTGACTTTAAAATTCCACCCCCGCCGACAACCGCTTATTAACTCCGCCCAGATACACCCCGTAAGCGGATTACGGTGTCGTCCCGCGCGACGCGACCCTGTCGGATCCGTAGAAATCGCTTTAAAATTCCGTTTGTGAGGGCCACGATCGTGGCGGAGGGTGTAAATTGGATGGATTCGGTTTCGGAAATCGGCGCGGCGGGACGATTCGCACCCCCTTTTTCTGGGGCAATTAAACGAGGTACCGCCGATCGATGAGGCGCGTCTGCGATCGCGGCGCAGATTTTCACGTTCACGCGCTTTGAAGTCTGGGCAACCTCAATTTCGAACGTCGATAACTCGACGAATAATTGCCTCGATTTATCCCCAGGATCTTCGAAACTGGAAGCTCGACGAGTTTTCTTTGAATTGGCAGCAAATGATCCTCGCGTTTGAATCCGAAATTCTCATCGTTCTTCGTCCTTCCAAACCGCAAGTCGTCGTTTCGTTCTCTCGAATCTGCACTTCTCTCCGGTATTTTGCAATCGTCGCCAATAAATCTGGCGAATATGCATCGACGCTGCGACGACGTCAACACCGGAAACCGTCGGGTCCTCTCGAGTCTCTCTCTTGGCTCGAAATCACCGATCTAGCGACCTCCTGCGCCAATAAATCTCGCAAAATCGCGGCGATTCTGCGACGCCCGCAGCGTGATCGTCCACGTTCTCGCGATCCGGATCCGCGAGGCCATTGAATTCGGCGTCGGGAAAACACTGATCGATCTCCATTGGAAGATGAACGTGTTTCCTGCGAGCACGTTCCTCGAGTGGTCCGCTCCGGACCGTGTAACTTGTTGATCGTGCCGTGCCTGATACGAGAAATCGGTGTCCACGTTACAGGAGATACGCCGCGCCGTGGAAATTCCAATATTTGGGAACGCCGTGGGACCATCGAGAGGGCTCGGGCTCGCTCTCTCCTTCGTCAGCGAGAGCACACAAATCGGCCGCGGGCCCGCAGAAATGGGCTTCGAATTCGGCGCGACCGCGCCACGGTTCGTTTATCAATTTCGCAGCTATTCGAACCGATAGGATCCCATCGGTCGTTTGCGTTTCGCAATTAACAAGGAGCCCCGCTACGCTCGGCGATATTTCGATTCGTTCTACTACACGTCCGTGTGCCCCCCTGGGACCGACGAGCGCGAAATTGCGACGCTGGCATCGCTCTTCTTCGAATTATTGTAAATCGCTCTTCTTCGAAGTCGCATTTCAGCGAAGAAGATTTTCCCGGGAGTGTTCCGTTTTGTTATTTGCTTGGAATTTCTTGAGGATATGAATTCAACCGATATTCGTGCAATATCTTTTTATATGAGAGAAGACTGTTAACGATCGAAAAGTGCAGCGTTGGTTTCAAAATTTTCGGTCTAGCGATAGTAGTCGCACAAAACAATCGCGAAATTAAATGGATTAAAGTATGAAATTTTGCAGCACGTAGTTTATTCGCCGGATCTTTCGCCGACCTACTTTCATTTTTTTAAACGTTTAGAACAGTTTTTTCCTGGGTAAACAGCATGAAAATGAAGACGGAAAAATTCCATATCAGAGTTTATTGATTCGGAAGATCAGAATTTCTTTAAGACAGGCATCGATGCATTAAAATCTCATTGGGGAAAGCATCCATTGAAGCAAATGGAGCATATTTTGATTCAATAAACAGTTTCTGAGAAAAGATATGCAGTTTTATATATTCTCTTAAAAATCTGACGTTCCATGCGCACGAACTTAATTAATATCTATGCGATCATCCAACTTCCGCGGACTTTCTGATCCAATAATTTGATTCGAAAGCATTTACAAATGCTTCCCAAAATTTCGTCGTCTCTTTATCATCGAAGATGCAGTATAAATGAAGACTCGTACTTGTCATTATTCGTCGTAAAAAGGACAAATAATTTCTTAACGGAAAATGCAATTAACCGGGAAAACTCCGGCGCCGTAACTATGACAATGAATGTGTGGTTTGATAACCTCTTGCGGCAATACTTCTGAAATCCTATTTATCATGTCACCGACTCCGGCCGGCAATTTCGCAGCAGAAGGGCTCGTGAAAACCAGCAAATCTCTGAATATTGTATCCCGCGTCGCCACCGCGATGCCCGTAAACTATACTATCTCAGCTGTAAAAACCGTTTTACTGTTAATTCCGTGGAGGAACCGGTGCAGTCGAGCGAGCCGTACGTGGCCCGTCTTATTCCACTGTGGCGAACATTAAATCCTGGAATGGACAGGCTGGAAACCACGAGCACGGGCCACCGTAAATCGTTAGGCTGTAAACTGTTTTATTATTAATCCGAGGAAAGGCGGACTCCTCCTTCCGCTATGAAAAATCCCGCGTCTCGTTTCACTCGGTCCCCTCGCGAAATTGCGATTTTTTTGTGGCCGCATCAAGCTGAGCGACTCCTAAAAACGTTATTAAATTATTAAATTAATTAGGCAGCCGCGGGGGAGGCGCTTCGTTAAGTCTGCGGACGTGTCTGCTGACTTTGAGCGCTCCGCATTTCTGAGTAAGTTCGAAAAAGCGAACGGTGCTAATGTTGGAACGTTGGGAGAGCAGAGATCATAGTAATTTCTCCGTAATTCGCGCAGAAAAGAAATGGACAATTTGGAAGGTTTGAAAGAAATTTGCGGCTCGTTTTTAGTCATCGATTGTCCAGAGCTATAAAAACGAGGCGCAAAGTTCGAATAATCGCATCTACTCTTCGCAAATTGTCCATTTTTGTGCGCGATCTGAGCGCGAAATAGGGAAAAATTACTATATAAGTAATTACGTTAATCCCTGGAAAGATTATTATATATTTTTATATAATTCCTGAGGTCATTTGAAGAAACTTTTTCCTTAGCGAAAACGCGATCCGCGGCTTCGTTTGCGAGTTATTAACGAAAAACACTGACCAATGAGAGGAAAACTCGCCGAGCGGTAGGCGGCCGAGCCAATCAGCGGAATTGGGCGTCGACCGCTCGTTGGCTTGCACGCTTAGCGCCAGACGAGCTCGCCACTCATTGGTCAGCGTTTTTCGTTAATAACTCGTAAACGATGCCTCGGAGAAAATTGTTGTAAAGGAAAAAGTTACTTGAAATGACCTCAGAAACCTCTCATTTCTCGGAAACATCATAATTTTGAGATCCCCTGTAAATCCAAGTTGTTTACCGCTTTATACTCGACGAAGTCTTTCGGACCATCGAAAATTTCATCAAGCTTTCGTGCAGGCGTCCTTTTTAACATTGTAATAATTCTTTCGCGATTGAATATTTTTATGCCGGCGAACGGTTGAAGGCCGCCGATCCGCAGTCGCAGCTCCCGCCGCGATAAAAAAATTGTACCGCGTGGGTCAGAGCCGGAGAAGTAGTAATTATGCTAGTTCTGGATTACGAGGGGTATGCGACGGAACACGCGGCCAAGAAAATAGTCACGAATGGCGGCCGTATTTCGTCCCGCTGCGCTACGAGGTCCGTGCGTGGCCTGGCAACCATCGAATTACGACGCGGAATAACGCGTGTGCGAGCACTGCCGACAGGCTTGCGAAATAAGAACGGCTTTATTATTCGCCGCGGAACAGAATTTTAACGAAGTTTTAATAGAGTTTCGCTGCCGGAAACTAAAACGCGGAGTTTACGGGACGCGCGAGACGTGACGCCCCTCGACAATCCTTTCGTTTCGTATTTTTCTTTCTCCGTTTCGGTAAACGGAGATCTGCCTGCGGTGATTTAATCATCGAAGTGTCCAGATTTCGCGGCGTAAACGGTTTTATCGAGGGTGTTTTCGTTTGAGTTTTCTTACGGTAATTCAGGGCTGAAGAGTTTTTTTGATAGCTTTGATTTTCTGACAAGAAATCGAGTCGGACAAGCGATCATACTTTTACACGCTAATGTGTCGTCCAATTGACGCTTTTTTTATAGTTATCGATTGTCAACAACTATAAAAATCGAGCAGTTAATGATATCTCCGCTTCCCAAATTGTCCATTTTTGTTTCCAAGCTGAAGGAAAATTAGGGAGAATTTGCTGTACCCTTACTTATTATTATTTAATTCGAGATCGAAATAGAACACACTTTTTCTCAGTAACAATTGAAAATCAGTGAAATGTCTCCATGCAAAGAAATATGTGTAGAATTATTCTGGTATCAGACTCTGGCAGATCACCGGGCTCGTTTAAAATAGAATCGTCGCAGCAAGTTTTACGAAGTGTCGCAATTATCGGGCGGGAAAACTTTTTAATGGTCCACGACGTTATATTAATTCTCCGACGAGAATTTCATTAGTTGGATGTAACGGTCGGCCGTTTTACACAGAAGGCTTTTGAGGAGCGTAATTTCGGAAACCGATGTGCCAAATTCGCAGCGGCCAACTTCGCAAAGTAAATTCTACCGCTCCAACTGCCGCTCGATGTTTCCATCATTAACGAGTATTGTACTCTTCGGGAGAACTTTCAATGAAGTATTTAAGAGAACTCGTAAAGCAGATTTAGCGAGAGGTTCGCGAGATATTACAGCGGGGATCGCTACGAAAAATTCTTCGACCGTTTCCAGCGATCACTATGAGCGCGCGTTTCCAGCCGAGGCAAACTTGCTCTAATTGGCATTTTAATCAGCGCGTTTTAATCAGTCGTCGTTCTGTTTAGCCGTTGTTCGAATGCAGAGGCGTGCTTTAATTGGCAAACAATTAGACACTGTTTGCGGAAATCTGTATGCGTCCGTCAAATCGTGGATCGTTCGGAAAGAGCAAATCGGTTTGCACGCTTCACGGAATTCTGGCATTATTTCTGCGTCGTTTCTCGTAGTTTTTTATCCAGGGAAACCGGTGCATCGGAAACGCAAGATCACAGAATTTATTATGAAATCAGAAAGGAAATATTGTTTTATTGGAACGTCATTCGTTACGAGCGAGTATTTTATTCTATCGTCTAGCACTCCGTATAAAACCGTGACAAAAAATGCTGGAGGAACTTTCGAGACGTAATTCCAAAGGGGAAACTTCTCTCTATAAGATCGCCTGGAGGTAGATGCCAAGAAAAATTTTCAGAACTCCGCGGAGTTGTAACGATCTGTCTATAAAAATCCGCAATCAGAGTAGCACTTCGAACAGGGTGACCCAAAATTATTGTACAAGAAATGAGGGATTCTTGAAGACATTTGAAGCAACTTTTTCCTCAGTGAAAATGCAATCCGCCGCTTCGTTTACGAGTTATTAATGAAAAACAGCAACCAATGAGTGTCGAGCTCAGCTGGCGCAAGGCGTGGCCGAGCCAAAGCGCGGTCGAAGCCGAGTTCCGCTGATTGGCTCAGCCGCCAAGTGCTTGAACGAGCTCGCTTCTCATTGGACACTGTTTTTCGTTAATAACTCGTAAACGAAGCCACGGATTGCGTTTTCACTGAGGAAAAAGTTGCTTCAAATGACCTCGAGAACGCGTACAATCATTTCAGGACACCCTGTATTACGAAACATTTCCCGGTTATTAAAATTGTTACGCGTCTTTTTGCCGGGTCCACTCTATCGGGGATTAAGGGGATTAAAAGTGCTGGTGAACAAGCCATCCGCGCCGTTAATTGCCAGATAATGACGCGGCCAGTGGTCCACGATGGCCAGCCAGATGGTCGGATCGATCCTCTAAGAGCCATACCAAGGATCCTCCTCGAAGGAACTTGAACGATCGCGCAATCGATCCTCCGGTTCCCTAATGAAACCTTAATTAGGAGGTCGCCCGAAGACAGATGATATAATAGCGGCGACCGAATCCGTCGCCGCTGCCGACTGGATTGAATCAACCGGTCGATTAATTAGTTCTGCTCGAGGGTCTTCTTCAAACAGAGATCGAGATACTGGCGTATCTCCGATAAGGACGGATGCTCGAGGGGTAGCCGGACGTTATCGTTCTTTGCGGCGCCAGTCGTTGGTGAAATTAATCGTCCGCGAAAGGGGACGAAAAATGGATTGGCCCCTCGAAGGCTGCCTCCAAGATGTTGCTACGATCCGTGGTTTTGTTTCGGGTGGATTTGGATTAGGTTCGAAGGCGTTATCTTGATCTAGTGTGCAACTTCCGGTTGTTCGGTTTTCTATGGATCATTATGCACTTTAATGTTATCGCGAATTTTTTCGTAGGATTTTTAATGCAAAATAATGCTAAAATACAATATTGCATGTTTTTAGATTTACTGATATAACTTTCTGAGAGGATTGAAAATTATTTTAGCTTCCACTTTTGAGAAACAAAGATAGATGCACAGATAAGGATTATGCAACGGATTCTCCGGTGAATTTCATCTAGATCCTTCATTAATCCCCATCGCAGTCAAATGAATTTTATCTTTCATTAACAAATTCGAAGCATCTCGTCAGAAGCGACATATACAGTGGCTCGCGAAAGTGTTCGTACACCTTTTAAAATGCAATAACTTTTTTGAAATTGGACTGAGTGGCTTGAATTTTTTTTAGATGATAGAGAAACTAGTTCACTAAACGATGACTGGAACGTTTTTTTTAAATTTCGCTATTACTTGGAAAGACAAAAAGAAACTCTTGTTTTTTTTTAATTTTTTTATCTGAGTCTACAACGAAAATTTAAGAAATGCCTCGCGTAGATCTTGGTAACTTAATATGCGTGCTAAAAATTTGATCAAAATCAGTTGACGTTGTTATGAATTATAACGAATTAAAGATGGCAAAAAATATAAGTTCTAACAATCTAACTAACATTATTCGATCTAATCTAGATCTAATGACGTTAATCTAGATCTAAGTTCTAACTAACATTATTATTAGATCTATAAAAGACGTTTTTTAAATTTTCGTTATAGGCTCGGATAAAAAAGTTAAAAAACGGGGGTTTTTAATACGTTTTTTTTCACTCCAAGCAATAGCAAAATTTAAAAAAAAATCTTTATAGACATCGTCTGGTAGACTCGACTCTCTATCATCTAGAGAAAACATTCGAGTAATTTAGTTCAGTTTTAAAAAAAGTTATTACGTTTCAGAAGTTGTTCCGAACACTTTTGCGGGCCACTGTACATGAACCATTTCCCCCGTAAAATCCGGAACTTTCGAAATCTACGATATATGCCCCATACTTTATGCAGCATTTCGTTCGACTAGGCAGAATCCGGGACGCATTCCCACTAAATAATAGTTCTCCGAGTTCTCGTAAAACTGCAAGGATTTTCCGAAGGATTCTCGTAAAAGAACGTCTGAAACTCTGCTGCCCCGTCTCGTACGTAAGAGAGCGGTTTAAAGGGCCGCCGGTAAATCAATTTGAAAAATGTAGATGCACAGGCGACCGGACCGAATTTCCCCGTCGTTTTTCCCCGTAACCGATGAAAAGTGCGGCTCGAAGGGGATTAGCCGTCGTCGAATCAGGTCGGATGTGCGGCGCATACGAACGCGGTCGCTATTGGTTCCCGCGTGCGTGGGCAAATAATTTCTTTAGTGTTGCACCAGGTTGCGCAGTCGGCCCGGCCCGACAGTCAACAGATATATAGATCTTTCTCGTGGCCGATCCCGAGGAAATTCGACGTTTCGCTGGCTCCGGGATATCGGGGCCATGATTGCGATCCGTTTCGGCTCGAAACTGTAACACCGGAACGGAACTTGCGAGCTGGTACACGCGAACACGTGTGGTCGTTCTGGTAATTTTGTTGTGAACCGGTAGCTGCTGTCCACCACCGCGAAACTGGTAATATCCGCTTAGGGTAGCGGCATAAGCGTAATTAAAATTATTCTTTTGTCTCGTTTATTCTTTAATGAAAAGATTTAATACCTTCAAGGGTCAAAGTTACCGGCCGCGGATCTTTATGCGAAATAAAAATTGTCTGCGACTATAGCAAAACAAATGACAGTAAGTTATAATATTCTTTTTTTCTTAAATGATTTGAATAAGTTCAGATTAATACGTCAACATTCTAAACGCCTTGCCGCACGATTTTCATCATAGTTGCAATGATTAGAAGTTTTTCGATTCTAATAATTTCTAAGAAGGAAAGATATTATATTTATTATATTATAATATAATAATATAATATATTATTTTTTCTCGGTTTCCCGGGTCATTTGAAGCAACTTTTTCCTTTACAAAAATTTTCTCCGAGGCACCGTTAACGAGTTATTAACGAAATACAGTGACCAATGAGAGGCGAGCTCAACTGCGGCGAGGCAATGAGCGGAACTGGGCTTCGTGCGCTGGTTGGCTGGGCCGCCTCGCGTCAGCCGCACTCGATTCTTATTGGTCACTGTTTTTCGTTAATAACTCGTTAACGGTGCCTCGGAGAAAATTTTTGTCAAGGAAGAAGTTGCTTCAAATGATCCGAGGAACCCGCCATTTCCGGATTGCGAGACATTTTTGTGACATGTATATATATTATTATACCTGTATATATATTATTATAATAATGTAATATAAATATATAAATTATTATAATATCGTTATGTTTATCGTGCGTCTATATTTACTTAAATGTTTAAATATCGACGACGATGAATCAGAACATTATTCATACTAAAAAGAACGGTATAGCAATCGTACTTAACAGATTATTATTAGATTATTATTATTATTTCACTCAATCTTTCCTCTTTCTTCTTCAAGTTTCGCCATTCCATTTTTCCCATAAACGCATAAAATCCGCAGCATCCCTGCGCATCAAACGCAAACAGAGACTCGCGACTCGAAATTATTACTCGGTTAGAACCGGGTAATAAACTAGCAATGAGATCGTAATCTCGACTTCAATGTGGGGAAGTCTTTTTGATGAAACATCGAAGACAAAGGTTCTCCGTTGAGGAAGATTGCGTCGAAAGGCGCGCAGGGTCTAAAGTAGATATCCGGCGGCAAGGGATGCAGGGACGTTATAAAATTCAAGCGGCGAGTATCGGAATAAGCTTTAAAAGCAATTTGGGCCGTATGAATTCCAGATACGTATGGTAGAACGTCGGATAATGAAACGGAGACGAACGAGCGGGCGTCGTGCAGGATGATCGGGTCAGGTCGGGTTGGGTCGGGTCGGGTCGGGTCGGATTCCAGTGGATTTCAGTAGGAGAAAGCGGTTTAGACGGAAGGGTGCTTCGAAGGGGGATCGGAGAAAGACGGAGAGGATTCGGAAGGCAAACAGAACACACCGGAAAGGGGGCAGCGTTAATTTGACGCTGAATAAGAGAATCGCGTGCTCGTCAAATTCCTCGAAAAGTCGGGCTTATTTCGCGCCTCTATCCTGCCCGCCGATTCGTCCGCCTATATCCGCCAGGAAATCACATTTATCATGCACCTTTCGCGTCGTCTGCAACCTCCAACTCGGTTTCGAAAATAAAATCACCTTTGTAGCAGAAAATCCAAACAAAATCAAAACCGTCTCGGCTCTCTCCGATAGCACTTCCCCCCTCGAATCAGTGTCGAATTTAACGCGCGTTGCTCGACGAATCCGCCTCATTTGTACCGCATTTGAATCATTCGTCCATCGAGTTTCCAGTGGTTTCAGAGGGAAAACGCCGGTGTCGCGGATGCGAGTAATTAATTTTCCGCGTCCTCTCTCCCTCTCTCTCACACACACTTTAAGAACGAGGCGAAAACCGTGATAGAGTTAAAAAAGCGCACGAAGATGAAATTCCTGAATGAAAAAGAAAAAAACGAGGAATTAAGACGAGCAGAGCCTGCTGTCGTACGCCGGGATCTCGTTTAAGCTCAAGAAAATCCACTTTCCCCCGCTTCTGAAGATTCTCGAGCCCCGTAGAACAACAACGTCTCGATATTTCAGCCAGCCAAATTGCGCTTATTTTATCCGTCTGGCATTTATTAAATTTTGTTTCACGTCGGGAAATATCAGCCGCGAGTTTCCCCGAGTTTCCCCGAGTTCTCCGTTCCGCTCGCTCGCCTACTTGGCATTCTTTCAAACTCGAAACACGGCCGGAGCCCGGTGCAGATCGCATCGTGCACCGAGCGCAGCGTCGCGCCGCGCCGAGAGCTATCTATTTATATTTTTGCGCGGGTCTCGAAAACGCTGTTGGATGAAATTGCTTGCTCGATTTGTTCTTCCGCGCAGATTCACTCGAATCGGCCGCCTGCTTCCGGAGGGGGCGGGATCGTTGAATCGAGCCTTGATCAATACAGGAGACGGGCGCCGAACTTTTCATTCGGCGAAGTTTATTCGCCGGGAACGGCGCGGCTCGGCTCGGCTCGGCGAAAAAATCGCGGTCGTTCCGGACGATCCGAGGAACCCACCGCATACAAACTACTCAATAATGCACCGGGGAGCAGCCTGGCTGCATCGGCACCGGGCTGCTTGAATTTCAGCAGAATCATCCGAATCCACCGGTTATACTGCACTTTTGCGTCGCCACGCTGAACAAACGATACCGCGCGGATTATGCCGCCGTTCCAGCGGATGCTCCGATCCGCCGATTCGAAAAATTATGGGACGATCGACAATTTGATATCGGCGAGTTTATACTTCGTCGACGGAGATATTCTCGTCGCGAGGATAACGCGGAGATGCTGTCAATCGCTCGTTGCGTTTGTTCGATGACAGTCGCGTGGCAGATAGCGAATAATTAAAATAATGTAAATTTTACGATTAAAATAACTTATGAACAATGTTTGCGTTATTTTGAGCTCGTTAAAAACGCTGAAACAGTTATCAAATTTCTTTCGAACTCTCGTATCTTGCAACGAGAATCCAGCCAGTTTCTGTTTCTAACGAAAATCTGCAGTCCATCGACGAGCATTTTATTTCGGGATTGTTGGTTCATCCACTATAACCGGCGGGCTTAGACATTGCCGGAACACTTTGGTCCGCCTTATTGCGTCCCTGGACAGCGTGGGAGTCACAATGGGATCCGAAGTGCATGCACTCCTCGCGGCAGAACCCGTTGAAAATTGAATATAATTTCCGGCCGTGTCTTGCAAAGTAAATTCTCCGGACGTCAGCAAAACGATATATATATATTTTCTTGGCTCGCCCGACTATCGTTGGCCCGTTTCACTCGCTGGCATTTCCCCTTTTTAATTGCGTTACGCTCCCGCAACTTCCCTCTGTGCTCTCTGTCACGGTGTACCGTTTCATGAAACATTCTCGTAACGCGTTGCTGATAACGTTTTATTCGTGATTGTCTTCTGGAGTGGAAGCGGCCGGCATTAGTCAGCCGATCCTAGCAAGCGAATCTTGCTGCTTCGGTTCCCTGTCGGGGAAGCGCAGAATTTTATCCGCTCGAGTACACCCGTTCGTTTCACGGTACATTCGTAAATATTGTTGAGAAACGAAGATACGGGCGGTGAAAAATTGTCGAACGAAAGAGGTACAGTAATGTCTCCCTAATTGACGCTCAGATTGCGCACGAAAATGGACAATTTGGGAAGAAGAGGTGCGATTATTCGAGCTTGTTGCAGCTCGTTTTTACAGTTGTTGACAAATTGGTAACTATAAAAACAAACCGCAAGACTCGAACAATCGTATTTCCTCTTCCCAAATTGTCCGTATTTGTGGACAATCTGAGCGTCAATTAGAGAGACATTACTGTTCGTTCAAATTTCAAACAAATAATGTCTGCCTAACTGACGTTCAGAATGCCAACAAAAATGGACAATTTGGGAAGAGAAGATACGATTGTTCGAGCCTTGCAGCTCGTTCTTATAGTTGTTGACAATTCGTAACTATAAAAACAAATCGCAAGACTAGAACATCTCCTCTTCCCAAATTGTCCATATTTGTGGACAATCTGAGCGTCAATTAGAGAGACATTACTGTTCGTTCAAATTTCAAATAAATAATGTCTGCCTAACTGACGCTCAGACTGCCAACAAAAATGGACAATTTGGGAAGAGGAGATACGATTGTTCGAGCCTTGCAGCTCGTTCTTATACTCTTAGACTCGAGCAATCGTATCTCCTCTTCCCAAATTGTCCATACTTGTGGACAATCTTAGAGAGACATTACTGTAATATCTAAAAATGATAGCAAACGATAGTAATAAAGTGATAGCAATAAGACGAAACGAAAGCTTCGCTTTAATTATCGATCGAAATTGCGGGGATCGGTGCTAAAGGTTGATAATAAATTAACTAAACCTTACGTCGATCCAAACAAACTTAACCGAACTCAGTTAAACTAATTTAAACTCGCGGCAGACAGCCAGCACCAGCATAAACCGAATTAAATCGAACTCGATGTGAACTAAATTTAAAACTAATCAATGCCTTACGAACTCCAACTTCTGTAGACCATGATCAAATCAGGTTGAACGATTTTCATACTTAACAGAAGGCTCGATCACCTCTAATCACAGTTAGACCGACGTCCCGCGAACCGATTAAATCCAAGTAAAATCTGTTTATACCGAATCAAAGCTGTCCAGAATGAATTCGAGCTGGTCCAGATGAAAACTAGATTACACCTAATCAATCGTAGACTCCAAGCTTTCAACGCCGTCTGCCATTCGGAATATTAAATCCCGCTGAAACCGTGCCGGATAATCATCGGCGAAAAGTTTCGCGCGGCGTTTCCCCTCCGAAACACGGGTCGCCGGCAAAAAGCGGGCGACGTTAGCTACCTCCTGTAACTTTGACGACTTGCGTTCATTATACATTCGCGTCCCAGTTCCCGGTAATTTTTTCAACAAAGCGTTTCCGGTCGAGCCACCGCGCCCGCGTCATCAAAAGTCCCGCGCGCCGCGGCGTTCCGACCGCGCGAACAACTTGGCCGCAAGGTAAACCCACGCCCTCGAAAAGTCTCGCGAATAATTAAACAAACGAAAAGCTTTCTGTAGCCGTAACCGGGCGAGGCGAGGTGAGAGGGGAGCAGGTTTTCAGGCGAACAATTTCGCAAGGATGCACTTTAGCTCGGTCGACGGGAGCCGCGATCCTCCCTCGACTCGATTTTCCATCGAGGTTGCCGATTCGGCCGGCGTCCACTGATTCGATCCGTTGATTACGCAGATGCCAGACAACGCAAACTGTCCCGCGAAAGCTAAGGTCGAGCCGTGAGTGTCCAATCAGCGAGGATCCGCAGCGCAAATAGAAAGAGAGAGAGTCCCGTCTCCGAGCGCGCAGAAAAAGCGAAAGGTAACGAACGAGTGAGATCCGTTCGAAGGAATATCGGATCGGGAGCCCGCGGTCTATCGAGCCGCCGAGACAAGAAGCTCTCACGGACGTTTATAGGATCTCTCGGCGCGCCATTAGAGAGGGTAATTCGACGAGGCGACGTCCCGACTCCCCGTCGAGCGGTTTAATGGAAATAATCGGCCCCCTCGATCCTCGCGGGACCAAAGATTCCGAAGTTCCCGAAGTTTCCGCTCGTGGCGGCCCTCCGGGCCGTCGACTTTCGGCCGAACTTTCGCGACTCCTCGAGAACGATCGCCACGAGAGGATCGACCACTTGATCCCGTCCGTTTCCGATGGTGTCCCCCTCTCGGAGACTGTCCAACAAAGGCGGCCCTCTTATGAAGAGGATCAGACCAGGCGGAGTTGTCCCGGCTGTATCGAGGCGCAAACGTCTTCGAGCGGCGTTAGGCGAACGCCGGCTGCGTCTCTGAGGCTCGAGCAGTCAGTCTAAACACGTTGACACCTGGTCTACGTGGCCAGGGTATCGATACGGGTAGGGAGCGGAAGGGAGCGGCTTGCGATCGATCTACGGAGATCGCTCTCGAGAAGCAGCTTAGGGGATATCCGGCGCTCTAGGATTGATCGAGGGCGATCAGCGGACTGCAGTTTTACCAGCGCGGCGGACCGGGTGCACGAGGATCCGAAGTTCCCCGGGAGACAATAAGAAATCGAATTGCCGCGTAACCCAGAAACGACACCCTGGGTCAAGGAGTCGGCGGACACGCGGCACGGGAACCGATACATCGATCGCGGCCAGGGTGCTCACCCTGGCTGGCAATAACACGCGACAACCATGCTCCTATTGGACAAGAAGTACGAACAAAACGAACTCGAGCACGCTGCCCTGCGGAGAGAACTTTCGACGGCCTAATTCGCCCAAGTTAACGGAGCCAAGGGTAACGAGCTTCCCCATGCTGACAGTCCATGGGGACCGGTAGTGACGGGAACAGCTAGGTTCACTTGGTACAAGGATCGCCTCTTCTGTCTTCGATACTTCGGTTAACCGAGATCGACTGGAGGAACCAAGTATATTAGCTGGCTGAGAAGATTGGAAGAGGAACAGTCCTTCGTTAGATTGTCATATCAGCTGGTGCACCGTGGTCGAAGGTGAACAGGAAGATCAGCCAACTCGGCTGAAGTCTGAAAGTGTTGCACACCTAAGAAACAGTCTCTGACCACATCCTTGCTTACATCTTTCAATTTCACCGGAGCTTGAAAAGATCCGAGAGTCTGCAGAGAAGCTGCCACACCTTGGTTATATTTTCTGTCTCTGATAAGTCGATCGTCTCGGATCGTTTGGAAGATCGAAGCCAGAGATTCGTGACACCTGGGACCAGCGAGTCCGTTGGAAGATCCGGAAGACTAGAACAGCCGAGGAACAGATTATAGAGTCAGCTGTAGCAGGTTCGCAAGCTGGTCCTTGGAAACCATATTGGCCAAGATAAACTGGAGGATCAACGAGTACCCGATCGGCCGGTTCAGCCGGAGCCTGGAAAGCCGGGAAGACAGCGGTGACACGTCGGAAGTGATCGTACGGCTGCGTAACAGCCTGTCGAGGTTAGCGCGCAGGTTGAGCATCGGCAGCGGGATCGGACGGCACGCGATTGGTTCGTTCGGCGACGGTGGGGCAACCGGGCCCGGCGGTGGCAGGCCGGTGGAGGGGTTGACCGGTTGGGGCGCTGAGGTTGCGGGCCCCGTGAACGGTTGCCTAGGTGGGCCGCAGCCGGCGCTCGGGGCCAGGAGCGGCGCGGTGTCCGCGTCCGCTGGCACACCGAGCCGCGGAGTCCTAAGTCGACGGCCCAGTCGCGACCTAAGTCCCTCGAAGTCAGCGGAGGGCCAGGATGCGCCCACCCACGGGGGCGGGGGTGGTGGCGGCGGCGGTGTCGGTGTCGCATCCGGTGTCGCAGCCGGTGCCGTGTCCGGTGCTGGCGCAGCAACCGGTTCCGGACAGGATTGGAGAAGGTTAGTCGGCAGCATCAGGCGCAAAGTGCGCCGCAAACCCACCCACAGCAGCGCCAGCATCTCGGAGGCCGGTCTGCATGAGACCAACCGCAACCAGGATGACTTTCTCAAGGCCACCATGAGAATCTTCCTGGTGGTGTCGCCACCGATGGGCCGCGTTCAGGTACCGTAACACGACACTACTCGATACGAGTGCCTTCTTTGACCCTTCTCTCATCCCTTCAGACTATCTTTCTCTCTCTCTCTCTCTCTCACTCTCTCTCCTTCTCTCTGTATCTTTCTCTCTCTGTGTATGTGCATATTTCTCTGGATTACTGTCACTCTGCTCGTTGATAGTGCTCGTTCTACCCTATCTCGCGACTATCTCCGTTATCTTTTACTCCAATCTTGCTCAACACGTTCTTTAATCGTGTCACACTTCCCTCTGTTAGATGCAGTGAACTTCAGTGTAGCTTTCTACCGCGATGCTGCGGCGGATGCAATTATGAAAAACCGTATTTTACGTGTACTACACGAAAAAGACAAGTTAACTATTGTACATTCCGCGAACGTTTTGCTATCATTTCAAAGAGGCATAGTTCCCTGTTACAACGCTAAAAACGATCCCACCTGCTTAAATCTTAGACTCTTCTTCATTTGAACAATGATATCCTGCTCCCAGCACTTGGACACGCTGGAATTCAACCGCTTTCTCAGATTCTCGAATCGCGAGATTCTTGTTCCGTTGCCAGACTATTTCATTACCGTGCCCGTGGAGCGCCGCGACGTAGTTCCCGCGGATATTAATTCGTTAGGTTGCCAGCTATTAGCTGATAAAGTGTTACCGACTGGCACACGTGTTCCCCCCGTCCTCCCCGAAACAGCCGTTGTAAGGCCTAAGGATCCTCGAAACTTTCTGCACAGTCATCTAACGGGGCCGACCTAGTTCCGCGAAAACGTCACGGAAGTCTGGCACTTCCAGCTGATCAGAGGGAAAGATAATTGCCCCGGGAAATCGTGATCCGAATAGGATTGTTTTTCGATTATAGCCGAACAGCTGGAAACTCGCGATCCATTTGCACATTCGCCGGGAAGTCAGCCCATTGTCTGGCCGGGGTCCCTCGTTTCCTGGCGCTAAGTGCTGCCGTTTCTGAAAAGTGTCCCCGCTCCGTCGGCCGGTAAACATCTCCGATCGTCGAATACTTGCTGTCGCGTCGCCGAGCTTCATCGCCCGACGACGATCTCTCCGATCGTCGTATGAAAATTCCAACGGGAACGAGCCGAACGGTGTAAATCGAAAATTAAAATCCATCCCGCGATTGGTTGCATCGGAAACGGAGTCCCGGGATTTTCCTTCGCTTAAAAACACACCGGCGAAGAATTTCATCTTCCGTCCCGATTAAAAAGACCTTGGCCCGGACGCTCGATATTCTACGTCGCCCCATCAATTACTTGAATTTTCCATTAGGAGATAAATACCGCGGGAAGGGACCTTGTGTCTCCGTTCCGGCGCGACGCTATCCTCCGTTCTCTATGCATTGTGTTCTTAACCTTTTAGGTACGGCTGAATTCTGCGCGAGGCTATTTCTCTGGTCTACAGAGTCTGATATGTACTGTACAGAGTCCGATACTGTATATTCTGTCTGTATATACAGGGTGTCCCAAAAATGTCTCGCAATCCGAAAGTGGCGGGTTCCTCGGGCCATTTGAAGCAACTTTCTCCTTCACAAAAATTTTCTCCGAGGCACCGTTAACGAGTTATTAACGAAAAACAGTGACCAATGAGAGGCGAGCTCGGCTGGCGCGAAGCGATCGAGCCAATGAGCGGAACTGGGCTTCGTGCGCTGGTTGGCTGGGCCGCCTCGCGTCAGCCGTACTCGATTCTCATTGGTCACTGTTTTTCGTTGATAACTCGTTAACGGTGCCTCGGAGAAAATTTTTGTAAAGGAAGAAATTACTTCAAATGATCCGAGGAACCCGCCATTTCCGGATTGCGAGACATTTTTGGGACACCCTGTAGACTGTTGTAAATCGATGTGAAGACAAAAGAAGTGTGAAACAATGCATATGAAGACGATTATTCAAACGATGAGCGAGTGAGCTACTAGAGCAAGCCACTATAGTGGCGCGTCGGGCCTAAAAGGTTAACGTCGTCGGTCTATAACGTTGGCGAAATTAAGAATCCCGCTCGAAGAATCGGTTTCATGGAAACCTAGTGGCACTGCGACGCGCGCAAAAACAGCTCGGCGGGTTCTCGCGAGAGATCGCGGAGCGTTCTCGAGCGAATGTGTTTCGACTTTTCGAACGACTCCCTAGTTTAATTAAACGTCAGTCGCCGCGCACAGTCGCAGCTCTGCGCATCTCGTGTTACAGTTTCCGTAGCCTCGCCGGCGGATTGAAAATGATTTTTACATCGAAGCGACGACACAATTTCCTGCCGCTGGTAATCAGAAATTGCGGGAATCCTCTTTGATATCGGAGATATCCGCCGCCGCCGCCGCGATTATTCTGTCACGCTCTATAAAGCCCGAATACGCGAACGGGAGCCGAGAAACGCGTCTAAACGCTGCTCAAAGAAACAGATCCCATCACTGTGCTCTTGAACCGGTCGATCCCGAACCGGCTGGATTCACCCGGTGCTCGCGCGCCGGGCCGATTATCTCTCCGCGGGTGCAATTAAAACGTTGCCGAGGTGTTTCGTTGAAAGCCGTGTATTAAGCTATGTAAACGCGATCGGGCGGGACAGGTGGAGCGCCGGTGACCGACGACCTGAAAACCGATCGTCCATTAGTCGAATCGATCGACCCTGTCAGCCCGGATGACCGAGTCGGTTATTCTTCCCGGGCAACAAAGATTATTGTCACCGTTCGCCGCGTATCCGAGACCGGGATGAAACCCGCGGTTCGACCGCGTCATCGTGAAAATGGAGTCCTTGGGCTGCGAGCCGACACGAACTCGACCTTGTCGAGAGTCGATCTTCGGTGCAATTTTATCTAGAGCCACTTGCCTCTATTGTCCGGAATAAATGCCGCGGGAATTTCTTCTCGCCCGGACGAGACTATTATTGATACTCTCGATGATCACGCGTGAATGGGGATCCGGGTTTCGGGCACTGCGCAGTGCTTGGAACATTTTTTAGGAGAAAAGGAAGACATTATGGAAAGCATCGGTTATGGACAAATTGCTGGCAAAGTTTTGTCTTCGATTTGTTTGATAATCGTATCGATTGTGTGTCTTTAGTTGCATAGATCAATTTCTATGCATCGACAGCAACGCTTAGATCTAGATCTAGATCTAGATTCTCTGTATTTGACGCTCAGATTGTATATAAAAATGGACAATTCTGGAAGAGGAGATTTCTCTAGGGATCTCTAGGATCTCTAGGATCTTTTAGGATCAAATTACTTAGATATAATATTGTATTATTATTATTAGTATTATTATTAGTATTGTATTGACAATTTCGAAAGAGTGGATATAATTATTCAAGCCTTGCAGCTCGTTTTTATAATTACCGATTAGAAAGAACGAGTCGCAAGGCTTGAATAATTATGTCCTCTCTTCCGAAATTGTCAATTTTTGTGCACAATCTGAGCGCCAATTAGAGAGAATTTACTGTATATACAATGTTAGATCTAAATAATTAGATCCTAAGAGATCCTAGAGATCCTAGATTACCTAATTGATGCTCAGCTTGGAAGCAAAAATGGACAATTTGGGAAGAGGAGATACGATTATTCGAGCTTTGCGGCTCGTTTTTATAATTGTGGACAATAACTTTGACAATCGATAATAATATATCAGATTGTAGTTTATCAGACAGTCTCCCAAAATATCATATCTCGCGAAATCGAAACAATATCCAATCATCCGAGCGATACTGATTTCCGAAAATCTGAAATCTAAAATTCGCTGCAGTAAATTCTCCACAATCGTCCTTCAGTTTGTAAACAAAAATTAACAATTTGGGAAGAAGAGATTATTTTTCGATTATTATTCGAGTCTTACGACTCGTTTTTATAGTTACGTATACGATTGTCAATCGTATCTCCTGTTCCCAAATTGTCCATTTTTATCCACAATCTAAGCATCGATTGGAAAAAAGTTCACTGTAACTTGTAGCTCCGCGTTTTTTATTACCTGACTCACGCCCAGACAGACCTTAACATCGACCTTATAATAACCTTATGATAATTAAATAACTTTACAATCGGTAGCTATAAAAACGCAAGGCTCGAATATTCGTATCTCCTCTTTCCAAATTCTCCATTTTTGTTTCCAAGCTGAGCATCAATTACGGAGAATTTACTGTATGACCTACGTAATCCGATGAATCGCATTACAGCAGTTTCGCGCGCACTACACGGCAGCATCGATCTTTTTACCGGTTCCCTATAAATCTTCGAACGTCAATTGCGTGATTTTATCACCAATGCGAGCACATAACGCGTACAACGTCCTGCTTCTACGTGTAGACAGTGTGTACAAAGAGCTTTCAGCTCGTTTATCAATAAATAATAATAATAATAAATCGAATAGAGTAGAGCCTCGATTATCCAAACAAGTCGAGAGAATGCAAACGTTCGGAGTCTGCGAACATGTTGTCAGAAGAATTGTTCGGAAGAATTGATGTGAATTAAACACTAGATTTACGGAGCACAAAAAACAGCTGTTTTATAGGAGCTTATAAAAGGAACAATTAGACATTTATTCCGATTTTGAACACGTGTTATTGTAACAATCGCCGTAAGTGAAACATATAAATTGAACAAATAACTCATAAATGTATATGACTGCGATGTATACGATTAAATGATTAAATGATTAAATGATTAAATGTAAATGATTACGATACGAATAATCGTAAATTAAAAAATTGTTGACCCGTCATTTCGACGCGTCCCGTAAATCTAGTCTTGAACGCGAATGCGCAATTTGAAATGCACAATTTTGAATATCGCAATAATCAATAATATCCTGCAATTTCAACGTCATTATACACGAGCCTTCGTCCAATATTTATTGATGTTATGGCATCAGCCTAACCACGACTATCTCGAAAAAGCTGCGTGATCCTCTCGAAAGGTAAAACAGTTGAAAAGTCAGCGCTCGGCAGCGTTTGCACGAGATGTCGAGAATAATTCGTTCGCGGCACACCTCGAAGAGCCACCCACAGGCTTTGGTCCCCGCGGGAATAGGCGCGCCATTAATCCATCCTGCCGTTAATTCAGTCGTTGGAAATGATCTCGGACACGAAACGGAACATTGCTCTCCCGGAATGTTGTTTCGCCGGAGCTGCGGAAACGACGCGGCGAGCTCGGTGTCGATTCGAATTGACTTTTTAGTCGCCGCTGGCAGCTCGGTTCTTTCTTTTTTTTTTCGAGTGTCGCCGACGAAGCGGAATGCATTTACAGCGGAACGGTTATTCCGCAAATATTTAAACGGACGAACGCGCGCGCGGTCGTAATTAGCAACGTTCGCCGCGGTCCGCCGCTGCGAAATGCCCGACTCGATTCTCGGCTATCGATCCTCGAAGCGAGCGGCAGCTTCCTTGGGGACGCGTGCATCATTTATCGATGGGGAATCTTCCTTAACGGGAATTTATTATTTCGTTGAAGAGGGAAGACTGATGGCCCGACGATGGCTCGATGTGTCATTCCGGCGAAGCGATTTATAAGAGACTGTCGCTGCCACGTCCCATTTTCTCCGCGCGGCCTGGAATTCTTAATGGCGGAGGAGCTGAACGGCTCTAGCTGAATCATTCTAACGCGGGAATATATTCGGTTGTTGCTGCAGCGATTGCGAAAATCAGCGTCCGCGCTTCTTTTTTTTTATACAACCATAATACAGTAATGTCTCCCTAATTCGCGCTCAGATTGTCCACAGAAATGGACAATTTTGGAAAAGGAGATACGATTGTTCGATTATACGATTATTATTATTATATATTATATTATATATTATTATTATACGATTGATAAAAACGAGCCGCAAGGCCCGAATAATCGCATCTCCTCTTCCCAAATTACTGTACAGTAATGTCTCCCTAATTGACGCTCTGATTGTCCGCAAAAATGGACAAGGTTATGTCAAATTATCCATTTTAGTGGACAATCTGAGCGTCAGTAAGGGAGACATTACTGTACAGTAATGTATCCCCAATTGACGCTCTGATTGTCCACAAAAATGGACAGTTTTGGAAAAGGAGATACGATTGTTCGGGCCTTGTGGCTCGTTTTTTATGGTTATCGATTGTCAACAACTATAAAAACGAGTTCCAAGGCTTGAATAATCGTATCTTCTCTTCCCAAATTGTCCATTTTTGTTGGCATTCTGAGCGTCAGTAAGGGAGACATTACTGTACAGCAATGTCTCTCTAATTGACGCCCAGATTGACCATAAAAATGGACAATTTTGGAAGAGGAGATACGATTATTCGAAACTTGCGGTTTGTTTTTATAGTTATAAATTGTCAACAATTATAGAAACGAGCCGCAAGACTCGAATAATCGTATCTTCTCTTCCCAAATTCTCCATTTTTGTGCACAATCTGAGCGTCAGTAAGGGAGACATTACTGTAGTTCGTTAAAAGCAGTATGCCGGTTCTCGTGCAAAATAAACAAGAGTTGAACGAAAATTTGCTTTCATTCACAACAGTTTTAACTGTTTAAAAACGATCGAACACAGCACTGTTACATTCTTTCGTCCCTGTGAAAATTAATAAATGTTATTTTCTACCGTTTCAAATCAGACTATCTTGATCAAACATTTTGAACTCCGATCTGTTATTGCAGATACGTGCAGAGCTAACGTAATTGTTGAAATTTAAACATAGATCGAAGAGATGGAACGAAAATTCGTCCGTGTTACGGATCGTGGCCGCGGGAATTGAATTTTAATATTCATCGAGTACGCGAGCTGTTTGATAAGACTCCGGCAGCGTCTGACCATTACGGGCTGCTTCTACTTGCGGTAAACGCCGACGGTAAACAGGATAAACAAGCTTGCTCGGTCCTACAATAAACCTGGACGATTCTACTGAAAAATTCAACTCCCTCTCTCTCTCTCTCTCTCTCTCTCTCTCTCTCTCTCTCTCCCTCCCTCTCTGTCTCTCGCGCTCTTTCTGTCTCACGCGCTCTTTCTGTCTCACGCGCTCTCTGTCTCTCGCTCTCTCTCGCGCGCGCTCTCTGTCTCGCGCGCTCACTCTCGCTCTCTCTCGCGCTCTCTCTGTCTCACGTGCTCTCTCTCTCGCGCGCGCGCTTTCTCTCGCGCTCTCACACGCTCTCTCTCTCGCACTCTCTCTGTCTCACGCGCTCTCTCCCTCTCTCTCCCTCTTTCTCTCTCCCTCCCTAATTGCACATCTCGCTTTCTATTTAAGTCAAGCGATGACGAGTATAAACAGGATAAACAAGCTTGCTGGGTCCTACAGTAAACCTGGACAGTTCTACTGAAAAATTCAACTCTCTCTCTCTCTCTTTCTCTCTCTCTCTCTCCCTATCTTTTTCTCTTTCTCTTTCTATTTAAGTCAATGAGGAGTATACTCGTCAAACACAGCTAACTAGTTAAGAATTAATTCGATGTACAGTAATGTCTCCCTAATTGACGCTTAGATTGTCCAGAAAAATGGACAATTTGGGAAGAGGAGACACGATTTATTCGAAACTTGTAGCTCGTTTTTATAGTTGCTAACAATCGATGACCATGAAAAACGAGCCATAAGGCTCGAGCAATCGTATCTCCTCTTTCCAAACTGTCCATTTCTGTGGACAATCTGAGCGTCAATTAGGGAGACATTACTGTACTTGGCAGCGAGGTATCGAGTTCGAATCAAGGAAACGATGTTCCAGGATGTTCATAATTCTATTCTAAGATTTTTCGGTGGCAATAGTGTCGCTAGTCTTTGAACGACGAAGCGACGAAGCGAACCTTTCACGCGCGACGAGCATACTCGTCGTGACACAAGATACTGTCACGTATCCCTGACGAGTATACTCGTCGAACGCAGCCGACTGGTTAAGAAACATCGCGAGTAAACGAAGGGGTCTGAAAAGATCCGGAACGAGTTGGGGATGCGACGGAAACGAAATCGAAATCGCGACGGTTAATGCTCCGTACTGCCGAGAACTCGCGAAACATGGGAATGTGTAAAGCTGTTGACGTTGCTGAAGTAACGCCTTCAAGCCTGGGAGGCTCGAATTATGCGAGAGCAGAACGGTAAAACGAAATATCCCGCGCTGAAACGTCACAATTCCCGTGGAGAACGAGCACCGAGAGAGGTCGGCTGAATTGCTCGAAAATTTCCAGTGAAAGAAACGGGAGAACTTTTCCCGATGAGTGATAAGGGGAAACATTTCCGCGTAGAAACGCGAACGGGGTTACCAGCCCCTCGTCGAAAGGGGTTCCCGGCATTACGGCATCGGTCGTACGAAATTTCGAATTGCGTAACAAGGCAAACTTCTCCGGGAAATACAAGGGGAAATTGATGAGAGAGCGGCTCGCCGTCGAAGAAGAGGCATTTTACTTTACAAGCACCCGACGACAGCTGCGCCCTCGACGGCTGTGCCCTCGAAATTAGCTAATTCTTATGTTCATCGGTTCCCACGGTCCCCGTGACGCCGCCGGGATTCAACATAATCCCGCCTGGGTTCGTATTACGCGTACATAAAGGCTCGCTCTTTATTTTTTTCTCCGGGCCGCGGACCGTCCGTAATTTCGTATTCAGGTGGCGCCTCGTTTCGAAGTCTCTTTGCGGTTTTAATTAGGCGACTTCTTCCACCGACAAAAATACACGGGCTGTTTAAAGGTGAAAACGAACTGTGGAAAATACTGTCGTTAGCGTGTGCGCGGCGAATTTTTAATTTCACGAGGTACGGAAAGTTTGTGCGGGACACGGTGTATACTCGTGCAACCGTCTCTCCATCGAGAACATTCATTTCGAGCCTGACGGATCGGGGACACGAAACAGACCGAATCTACGCTCAAATTCTGTTGTGAATGCACGTGTATACAATGTACCTTGATAACATCGAATTGAACAAGCATTCAAATCCTTTGAAGAAATAACAGTTCACGCACGAAAAATATTGGGACATTGGAAAAAGGACATTTACGGGATGTTTTACTGTCGGAGTGGAATCCGATCAACAATGAAGTAATGAAAAAATATATTACTATATATATTTTTTATTATATTATATTTTAAATTATATATATAATATAAAATATATATTATAATAAGAACAGTTATATATATATAATAAGATACAGATATATAATAATATAATAATTATTATTATTATATATATAATAAGAACAGTTATATCTTCGTCTCATCAATATATTTATTCAATATATATTGAATAAATATGTATATGAAATAATATGAATAAATATATATATGTTGAATAATATATATTAAAAAATGTGGTCAAAAAATTTTATTAAGTTTGTACAATATTAGAGATCGCATTTAACCAATAATTAATCAAATAACTCAGCAATATTCAATATATATATATATTGTACAATCTCTAATATTGTACAAACTTAATCAAATTTCTTGATCACATTTTTTTTTAAATTTAATCAAGTTTATATATATATATTAGAGATTCGATCATTTTGTCTCAGATAGTGATAAGAGTTAATGAAATCAATTACATTCTAATTCGATCGTAATTCAATTGTAATTAAATTAATGTCCGCATACATTCGAGCGACAGTGTACGTGAAAAAAAGCTACGTAGAAAAGACAGGATGAACTTCGCTCGTAGGATGCTCCATTCCTGAAATAATCGACTTTGAAACCTCGACACGCGTTCGACAGAAGCGATCTGACGCGCGCAGACGTTTTGCAAGCGGAACGAGCCCGCAGACGAGGCTTCGTACGTAGAGATCGCACTCCAGGATTTTTATTCAGTTTTTCCTGCACTTCCATCCCTCCGTTCGGCTATCGCGCGGGTTCCTTAAGTGGATTCGTTACTTAACGAAACAAAGGGGGGAGGGGGGAGAGGAAACAGTTTCCGCCGGCGGTGGTCGCTTTTATTTCTTCAATCAATTAGACAAATGAAATGTTTCATTTATTACGGACCCGTGAAAGGTTAGAGGGCGGTCTTCGGAATTTATAAACGGCTGAATCTGAAACGCGGAAGCGGCATCGAGCGGCGAGCAATTTTCAGTTGGATGCGCCTCGGAACACGATACCGGCCAGGAAACTATAGCCAGCTAACTTTGTAGCACCGCGTGGCGTGTAGCTCGACGCAGATAGGGAATGCCTTGAATTACCGTCCCGACAAGATCTCTTAATTTATGATGGCTTCTTTTCATTCAAATTCACGCAACGCCCCGACGAAATTGACCCACATATCTCGTCCGCTCTCGTTTCGCGGTTTCAACATCGGTATTTCGAATTTTTTGGGAAATCGTGCTTCGGCCCTCTTCATTGTTTATCGACAATTCGGACAAAATTTCATCGAATCGCTAAGTTACTTAATTAATTGTCACCTGATAATTGTCTTTCGTACTTATTCCGTCGCCTTCGTCGATTGCGAAATAACAACGCGAAAATTGAATAGCGCATTAATTTCACATCATTTTCATGGTTAGTAGATTCCGTTACAACTTCTTATATCGAGTATGACACGAAATTACAGCTAATTAATTTAGTAACACCGAAAATAACACTCCGATCAATCCCAGGGCCCAAATAATTTCCCAGTGAAATCGAACGAATGTCCCCGAACGCGCATCGATCAAATTAACCTCCCCCGTCGAGATCGCATAATTAATTCCATCAACGTCAGCTAATCGACGTGACGATACTCGATTTATCCGAACTCTCCGAGGCCGCCTCGATCGAGAAGCTCGATTAGCGGCTCCGCCGTTAGTTGCCGATTCCTCGGAGGTTTCCTAGCTATAGTTTGCCGAATCGAAACGAATCGGAACGAGCGGCGACCGCAGAAGATGGATTGCAATTCCTGTGTCGTCCCTTGTTGCCAGCGGGGGCGTCTCTATTTAATGGAGAAAATCGATCGGACGCGCAGATAGTGGGGCGAGCGCGGATCGAAAGGGTTTCCAGGTTCTTTCATTTCGATTATGAAGTCCCTTTGGCGGCGGTGCTTCGGGGCTGGACAACGCCGCGATCTTTGGCTAGTTGCCAGCCATCTCGAGCAGCGGAGAAAAGCTCCCGACAGCTCCGAAACCTCTCTCCGACGTCTATTCCCGTCCTTAGAACCTTATCGGGCATGCCAGCGAGCTCCGGCCGCCCTTCGGGAAGTACCTTCGGCCCTGTCGAAACACACCAGATAAGTGTATCCATCAGCGACTCGTTCCGAGGATATCGCCCTCCTGAGAACCGTTCTCGGGTCACTGCCGGGAAAATGCTATTCCTGGAAAGTATTCGATTACTGATCGATCGGGGCCACGTGTTTGTCTTCGTTAAGCCGACATTGTTTATGCAAATTCGCAATTCTTGATGCTCCGCCCGGGTAGTCGGACACACCGTCTTTCCTCGATTTTGCTAAATCGTTTGGAAGACGGACGGTAATCACCTGAGCTCCCACTCTTATTTTTTCCGAAAATCAATTCTACTAGCCACAGTAATTGGCGCACATAGGAAAATAGCAAATCTATACATGGACCAGTTACTGTGGCTAGTAGGATTGATTTTCGGAAAAAATAAGAGTGGGAGCATAGGTTGATTACTTGATTTAAAAATAACGCTAAAATGAACAGTTTATAGTTATTATTTTTTTAGCTCGGTAAATAGATCTCGGTTTCTTACATGCATGTTAAAAATTTGATCGAAACACATTAATCCAATGTCGAGCTACAGGCGTTGAAAGATTTCAAGAACTGCAGATTTCTTCCAGTTTTTGGTCAAAATCGTGATGAAACTGTGATTTTTGCCATCTTTAATTTGTTATAACTCATAACAAGGTCTACTGATTTCGATAGAATTTTCAGCATATGTTTCTAAGATCTACGAGAGGTATTTTCTAAATTCTCGTTATAGGCTCAGATAAAAAAGTTAAAAAATGAGAGCTTTTTATTTTTATTTCTTTATCATTCCAAGTAATAGCAAAATTTTCGTCTGGTAGACTAGTCTCTTTATCGATAGAGATCTCTATCGATTTCGATAGAATTTTCAGCATATGTTTCTAAGATCTACGAGAGGCATTTTCTATAAATTTTCGTTATAGATTCAGATAAAAAAGTTAAAAAATGAGAGCTTTTTATCTTTATTTTTTCATCATTCCAAGTAATAGCAAAATTTAAAAAAAGCATTCTAGTCATCGCCTGGTAGACTAGTCCCGCTATCACCTACAACAAAATTCGGGTCACATAGTCCAGTTTTAAAAACGCTATCGCGTTTAAATAGTCTACGAACACTTTTGCTGTCCACTGTATTTTAATTTACAGTCTTCTATTTCACATGGAGTTTCTCTCTGTCTGTTCCAAGCCACGATTTATCGTTAGACTGCGAATATACAAATTCGCATTGTTATAAAGACCTCGGGCAACGTTAAGATCGCAATTTTCTCAATTCCGACACGACGTTTTACAATCTTACAAGACGACAACGATCCAAACGACAACGCCCAGGAAAATCTTATTCCCGATTCCCTTGGATTCTTTAACCGAATCATAAAGCTCAATCATCGCGTTAATAACGTTTTTTTTTCTTTAGTGCTGTTAACGTTCGAGTAAACAATGGTTCGATTTCATGGAGCGTTTTTCGGCGATAGAACTTGCACCATTAATTACCGGGAAATAAGCTCGCCGATTTAGTTGAGCATCGTTGCACCTGTAGACCGGGTTTATTAATTGTTTCGGCTAAGGCACCGGTCGCCAATTAATTCGACGGTAATGCAATAAGTGATATAAATGTATTCCGGCGGGACACAAAGGGAGACGCGGCCGCTCTGGTTTAAACGGAATTCGGGGCTGTTTCACGGTGCTCGCAGTACTTTGAATGTATCTGGGTCAACGGCGCCGCATGTCCAGCAGAAGACTAACGCGTAACGGAATTCGCAATTAGCGTAGCACGTGAACAGCAATAAAGATGTCCGTATAAATACCGCGAGACTTATAAATATTTAAAATACGCATCAGCCGGCCCCGGGGCCCTGCAGGCAATGTAAACGAAATCGCTGGAATCGCTGGACCGTGCTCGTTCCGGCGCTTCCGCTAATTTTATTAATTATGGTTGAACACATACGATTCAAGCCAATTAAGCCTGATTGAATTCGACTCTTTAATCACGGCTGAATAGTCGGATCGCCCTCGATTTTGTTCGTTCTGTTTCCAACCACGATAGGGGGAGCTGATTAATCGAATCGTTCTATCATTACTTAATTTTCCTCCTCGCACGTTATTAATCAACGGGATTATAACGTCGACATAACCGATCGATTCATTTGTTAATCGAACTAATGCGATCACTCCTGGAGACGCGACGGTCTGAATTACAACGATTATTTCGAACTGCGACAGAGTGCTCGCGTTTCTTCGTGTCTTCGCATATTCGTCAGAGACGTATATTATATTTTCTTATGTATTATATGCTATTATACTATACTATACTATATATACTATGATATATTTTTTTATACATTATATAATATGTAAAATATATTTTTATTCAATAATTTATTAAATAAAATATAATAAAAATATATTTTACATATTATATAATGTATAAAAAAATATATAATAGTATAGTAATATATATAATATAATTCAGTTAGTAATATATAATAGTATATAGTATAGTATAGTATAGTATAATAGTACATAATACATAAAAAATATATATATATTATATTTTTTATATATTATACAATATAATATATGAAATATATTTTTATTATATTTTATGCAATACATATTATGTTTTATGTAACATATATCACATTTTATAAAATATCATGTATTTTATAAAGGTGTTCTATATATACTTAAATAAAACGTGAAGAAAACGAAGCATACGCGGCAACTTGCACGCCGTTCAAAGGGATCGCAACAGCTGACCGGATAAAGGGTGCAGCGAAGGTCGTCTGATTAAATATTAATTACCAAATAGTTCGCCGCGTCGCTCTGGAGTGGGGAAACGGGAAATCGGTCTGCGGTAAAATATTGACATGATTTAGAGTAGCCATTAACGAGGGTGTGTGTATTGCATAACGTTATAATGTGATTGCGAGGCCGGCTTCACAATGCGCCGGCGAACCAATCGGATTCCGAGTCTCGTCATTAATTAGCTTCCCTTCGAATAATTTGCCTGTGTCGTCGTCGTCGTGTCGCGTTCGATCGATTTTAACGCGGTCAGCTGCGAAGAATTGCCGGCTGTCGCATTGTTTCGCGTCGTCGAAGAGAGAAAGAGAGAGAGAGAGAGAGAGAGAGAGAGAGAGAGAGAGCAGCCCTTCTTTCGAAGCACCATTGAAATCGCTCCCTTCGCTCGACGGAGTAACAAGAAACATAATTAACCCTGCTTCGTTTGTTTGCTGGACGAGATTTTATTTAACACCTGCGAACGCCGTCATCCCGTCGAAAGAACGCGGTTGATTAACCGAATTCAGTTAGATAATTGCGTGTAATCGAAGCCGTTAATTAGTCAACGAGCATTCGCTTTCCGAAACAGGGAAATCAGTTTCCCGCCGCGCATACCGTCTGTAATTATTTCGGTTACAGCTTAATACTTCTCTGATCGATTGCACGGCAATGTGCAATTTTCAATTTTCCTCCACATTTGCTCGTTTCAATCGTTCCGGGGAGCGATCGTTCTTTCGCAGAGGTTCCAAAAGTACAGGGTTATCCAAAATAGACTATAGGAAGTCTTTTTTTAAATAAAAAACACTCTTTTTAATTTTATTGGTTTTTTTTTTAATTTAATTATGAATAATCGTCTGTGACAATTATGTGCGAAAGATTATATCTGTCGAATGACCGCCATTCAAGTAACAATATTTCAAATTCAAATATCAATACTTTCAATTCCGTGGAATGGCATATTTGCTCATTTAATTCACCAATTTCATTTCCAATGTTGGTTTCAAGGTCTTGAATTGATGCTGGTTTGTTGGCACAAACTTTGCTTCTCAAACAACCCCAAAGAAGAAAGTCCAATTAGGTCAAATCCCACGAACCAGGTGGCCGATTCACATCGCCATTCCTTGAAATTAATCGACCATTGAATTTCGATCGCAATAAAGTGGATGTTTTCATGCTTTGCGTGTGGCCTAGCTCCGTCTTCTTGAAAATAAACGTCGCCTGTGTCGATTCCACTTAATTTCAGCCATGAATAATCAATAATCGTTTCATTAGAACGCGCGCCATTCGCTTTAACCGCATCTTCGTTCTTGTTTTTGAGAAAGAACGGACGCCTTTCGAACGAAATCGCCACCAAACAGTAACTTTTTTTGGACGAAGCGATTTCTTTTGAATGATTCTTGGACTTTCATCTTCCCATAGGCGATAATTGTGCTTATCGACGTGTCCATCCAATGTGGAAGGAGCTTCATCGCTGATGATGACGTTGCGTGAAAACAATGCATCGATTGAACGACGTTCTAACAACTGATCAGCGAAATTTCTGCGTTGCAAATTGTTTACTTCTTTCAATTCTTGTGTAAATTGAATTTCGTAAGCATGCGAATGCAAATATTTATGCAAAATTTGCCACAAACTGCCGTAAGAAATGTTCAATTCTCGTTCAATTCTCGTTCAATTCCCGTTCAATTCTCCTTCAATTCTCGTTCAAGGTTATGTCAAGGTTATGCCAATTTCGTAAGCATGCGAATGCAAATATTTATACAAAATTTGCCACAAACTGCCGTAAGAAATGTTCAATTCTCGTTCAATTCTCGTTCAATTCTCGTTCAATCCTCGTTCAATTCCCGTTCAATTCTCGTTCAATTCCCGATCAATTCCCGTTCAATTCTTATTCAATTCTCGTTCAATTCTCGTTCAACTTTCGAACTGTTTGCTCGCATGGACAATTACATATGCCGAAAAAGCCGCGAAATTTACGAGTATTTTCTATCGAACACTGATTTTTAAAATAAATTTGAACAACTTTAACACGCTCTTCAATCGTATACGACTCCATCGTTAAACTTGTCTCTCGTTCTAAGTTAATAAAAAAAGAAGGTGGCAAGAAACAAACATAGCGTTTGACAGACATTCTCACTCAACATCCTAAAGGCACTTTCGAACAATCCTATATTTATCTTGCAATTAAACCTTATATTAACATTCCCTAAAGCTCTGATCCCCTACAATTCCAATATCAGAAATTATTGAACAAAACATTAAAAACCAGTCGTTTGGCTTGACAGTTTCAACGTTAAAGACCGTCAGGCTAGAAATTGAATTGATTCAAACAATACCAGGATCGAATCAAATACGAATAAAGTTCTGCTGTATTACGCGTACGCGTCCATTCTAGTCTTTTATCTCTCGACGATCGCAAGATGTATTCGTTCGATTACATTTTTATTCGCTTCTATTTGGTCGATAGCGTCGAACGACGATTTCATCGGTCGGCTAACGGTGCGAGCTAGGACATTTAAAATTCTCCGAGGGATCGATACTTCTCGCGGGGCAAGCAGGTTTTACACGGTTACGAGGCGTTTACAAGGCGTCGCGTCGGCGGGTCGCGCGTCGCGTCGGGTCGGTGGCATCGCGGCTCAACGGGACACCATTAATCAGAGGCGTCGGATACTTCGTTATTCGCCGGAACACGTGCTGGAAGCGTATGCCGACGCGGCGGAAAGTTCAGCCCGCCTGACAATCGATCAGGCCGTAACTCGAGAAGAACGTTGTCCGCCGGCCGAATTGATCATTGCCGCGACACCGGGAAACTATCAGGAACGAGGCGGGCTAACGGCTCCGGAGACCCTTAACTTTCCAGCCCCGTCCCCCGCGTGTTTTTATTATGGATCGACATCTCTCTGAATATTTCACCGGTCGGGACACGCTCGTGTAAGCGGCCGCCGCCGCCTCGCTCTCGCCGCCTCAGCCTCGTGATCAATTTGCTATGACAGCGAGCCGAGAGGGGACGAATTCGGTCAAGGGTGGCATTATTGCCCGCTCCGCGAAGGGGGACGTCCAGGGGGGAGAGGTGGCATCTTTGAGGAAACATCGATGCGAATCGCTTTTGCGGAACAACCTGGTCGCTCGAGGGGAAAACTCTCCGATATATCCTGTGGGACGGGACTATCCTTGCCGCGGAACTTTTAATATACAAGTTGCACGATAAAAAAAAAAGAAAAAGAGAAAAACCACTGCGCCGCGTCGCCGGAACCGCGGTCTTGCTAGTTACAGGCGCCGCTGAGTGCAACTCGCCGCTTGCGGGAATCTCTTCAGCCGGGACGCGGTGCTTAACCCTTTTAGAGGGCCACTCGAGGCCGATAGCGGGTGGTCGGATTCTTTTAGGGGATTAGTAGTACTCCGAGTTCGGGGGAAAAAGGTACTGTCTCGTGGTGGATGCTGCTGGGATATTCATACGTAAGCGTTGCTTTGTTCCGCACAGAATTATTGCACTCTCGGGTGGATTGAAAACAACTGAAATTCACTTAAACTTTGCGCGGATTTTATGCGAGACGGAAAATGTTTCTTTATACAATTTAACCCTGTGAGGGTTGAATGAATGTCGGCATACTGCCGACATCGGGACTACGCGTCTTGAAGAATCAGAGAAAATTGAAAGTGCATAATTCGATGTTGTACGATTCAATACAATAGATCAAGATATATTATTCATTTTTCCCATTGTTTAAGCGTTCGATACATAATCTACGAGGAAATTTTCTACGAGGAAAAAATCGTTGATTATATTTAAAGAGTTCTCGTCCGCGAAGGGTTAATCATTTGATACAGCGTCGATGAATTGTTCTAATTGAACGACGTTCGAGGTGAACCGTGTTTGCATGCAATTTCTGTCGTATGTATGGGTGTGTGTGTATGTCTAATGTGTACTAGAGTGTTGTCTCGCTCTGATAGACGGTGGCATTGCAGCTTCTCTGACAATACAATTACAGGAGAGTTCCTTGTAACGCTATAAAACCGGTATGTAACGTGCAAGGAGGATCTCGATTAGGAAGCGATGTCCTAAACGCCACCAGGCAGCGGCTGCTGGCATCGGAGCCCGGCAGATGAATTTCATATTGAGTCTTAGAAGTATAGTAATTTCTCTCTAATTCGTGCTCAGATTCCGTACAAAAAAATGATCGATTTGGGAAGAGGAGATACGATTATTCGAGCCTTGTGGCTCGTTTTTTAGTTATTGAATGAGAGAGGGAGAGAGCGAGAGAGAGCAAGAGAGATAGACATAGAGAGAGGGAGAGAGAGAGAGAGAGAGAGCAAAAGATATATATATATAGATAGAGAGAGCGAGAGAGAGAGAGAGAGAGAGCAAAAGAGGTAGACATAGAGAGAGGGAGAGAGAGAGCAAGATATATATATATATATATATATATATATATATATATATAGAGAGAGAGAGAGAGAGAGAGAGAGAGAGAGAGAGCGAGAGAGAGAGGGACATATAGAGAGGAAGACATCAGCTTGACAACCAGTAGCTATAAAAACGACTATAAATAAAATAAATTACTGTATAAATAAGATAAGTTACTGTATAAAGAAATAATAAATACTGTAATAAATACTAAAAATTACTGTAATCATCGAGATCCGCGTATACGGAACCGATCTCGCAGAGCGTCGAACTCGTCGATCCGCGAAAACCCGGGATATTGTATCCTGTCAAGGTAACAGCCCGATAATTGCAAGCGATACAGGAGAAGATTAGTCAACGGTAAGCTGGGAGCAAACAGCAGTAGCAGCAGCAGCAGCAGCATCAGCAGCGCGGCTGACCGCGGAACACCCGGAGGGTGGAAGAAAATATCTTTGGCCGACGATGCTCGGCGTCGATCGCCACGAAGGAGATACGTCAATGTAACCGTAATCCGGTTAAACAGCCTAAAGCCTGGCAAAGAAGGACGATGACGAGGATGACGGGGAAACGGCGAGTCTCCTTTCACGCCTTCATCCCCTGCTCGCTCTAGCACCCACACGACACAATCGCCCTTCGACGTATCGGTTCCCGCGACCGTCAAGATTGGAAGTCCTGAGAAGCATTTCAGGTGACGAGTCAATCTTGACTGTGTCTACGCAAATACTGCCTTCGGCTGGAAAGAGATTATGGGTGCCTTGGGGAACCTCGACCCTCCGCGAAGGATCCGCCGTTTATATTCGGGCCGGAGTCGGGCGTCGTTCGAATTCCGTCCAATCTATATTTGTCTGAAATGATTGTTCGAACGAATTCGTTTCGGTCGAATATTTTTCATGCTCGAATTACAATTATTCGGTAGTCGCGAGGGTCGCACGTGGTCGGGGATACGAATTGAACTTCTCGCACGACGGATAGCGGACAAATATATTTTAAGAAATGTATAGAGGGTCATTTGAAGTATCTTTTCCCTCGGTGAAAATGCAATCCGCGGCATTGCTTACGAGTTTATCAACGAAAAACAGTGACCAATTTATTTAGGGAAGCTTATAAAAATGTATATTTTGGTAATTAATAGTAAATTGTTCATGTTAGCGATATTTTTAGATACATTAATCAGTACCTTCATAAGATAGAATTTATTCGGGAAATGAATTCCACTAGTCTCAGTAACTGGTCCAAAATTTTGCTATCGATCTTAGTGGACCAGTTACTGAGACTAGTGGGATCGATTTCTGAAGAGATCACAAACATCTGAAAAATGAATTCTACTAGTCTCAGTAACTGGTCCACAATTTTGCTATCGTTCTTAGTGGACCAGTTACGGAGACTAGTGAGATCGACTTCTGAAGAGATACCAAAAGTTCGGAAAATGAATTCTACTAGTCTCAGTAACTGGTCCCGCTAGGTGGACAGCAAAAATTTTGGACCAGTTACTGAGACTAGTAGAATTCATTTTCTGTATTTTTGGGATATGTCTCGAAATCCATCCCACTAGTCTCAGTAACTGGTCCACTTAGGTCGATAGCAAAATTTCGGACCAGTTACTGAGACTAGTGGAATTCATTTCCCGAAAAATAGAACTGACATCATAGGTCGCTTTTCTTTTACAAGGAATAATTGTTTGAAAGAAGTGTTTCAAATAATTATTTGTAACATATTATTTTATAGCTCTCATATTATACGTTGTCTCTCTTCTTAAACTTGATTAACCGAACAAAGTCCAGAGAGCTTTTCCAAGATGGATGCTACTGCCAGTGTAGCATTTTTTATGGAAATAATGATCACTTTATCATCTAAAAACTAAAAATAACTAAATATTTATCATCTAATAACTAAATATAATAATAAGACTCGACGTTTTCGTAAGCGATTATAATATCTCTCTTGCTCTCTCTCTCTCTCTCTCTCTCTCTTTCTTTCTTTCTTTCTTTCTTTCTCTCATGCTTACTAACCTAAGACCAACTCGAGCCAATTATGCCAATACCAAGAAATTATTCTGCCTACTTATTCCAATCATTCTTGGTCTTTCAAATCTGTAAGAGTGGAAAAATAGTTGCCTCGGCATGGCGAAGCATCCTTAAAAGCTTCCACAAATCAATGAAATTCATAGGTCGACGGAGCACCAATATTTTTCAGAATTTCGACCGAGTCCGTCGTTTATTATTCCAGTCTTCTTCAAACAAACATACATTGTCATCCTGGAATCGGAAACCCGGGGAGAACAAAAGAACCGAAGGAACGACGCGAAGAAGCCGGCCAGTAAAAGCTTCCGCAAATCGGTGAAACAATCGAGAGAGGATCCATCGAAGATTTAGAACGCGTCAAAGCAGAGAGGAAAGAATTTATCGAAGAGGTTACGCAACAACTTGCCCGCTTCGAGGAACAAAAGTCCGTTGTAAAGTTCATCCGGGGGAAATAGCACGGCTTTTAACAAATTTACGAGCTGAAGTTTTTAAAAGCGTAAAGAGCATAAAGCCGGGCACTCCGTCGCGGGAATAAAATTTCCTCGGCTTGTTAAAAATGATTCGAAATAACGGTGAGGAGGCTAGAGAGCGCAGTTTTCCCCGACGAGACTCGTAAAGTCTTTAAATCGACGGTTTGTTCTTCCGCCGGGTTTTAATGCGCCGAGTTTATATCGGTCAATTAGAAGTAGTATCGGTGACGTTAAAACTACCGGAGAATCTCTTGGACTAATGGCGTTCGCGCGCGCGCGCGGCTCGAGTGTCCTTCGGCGCTTCTCCTTCATCCGCCGATAAAAAGCCGTGCCGATGACTCTGAAAGATGGTTCTATGGTTCTATTTTCATTTGATCTTCCGGCTGTGCAAAAAAAAAAGAAATTATTAACGACAGACCGTTGTCCGTTTCACGGACGGCGGGGCGGTTTAAAATCTATTAAGATGGAACTTAACCTAGATACGAGAAAATGGAATCGAATGAAAATGGGACGAAGGGAGATAAAAGTTGCGAGCATTTTTTCCCGGTTCTTCCCGTATCAATGATCACAATCGCGATAAAGGGTCGATGGGGAGAAGAAAAGATCGAGAGAGAGAGAGAGAGAGAGAGAGAGAAGAGTTGGTGGAGGATGGCTCGGCTCGCTTGGAAAACTTACAAATTTACGGGCCATTTCTGCCGAAGCATCGAAACTTTCGCTTCCGAGCAAGTTCTCGTTAAGGTATTCATTTCTCCGAGGGATGGAGAAGTCCTGCTTCTAATATCGTTTAATTATTCGCTCAAAGATCCTCCATTATACGGCCTTTCGACCGGAGAAAGATAGAACGGAGAACGCTAACAAGCGCGACAAAGATTGCTGCACGAGCACCCGTCGAGTGTCCCCTTTCCTAAGGGATCCTCGACGTGTTAACAGACTTTCGTAAGCGTTCTAACAATCGCCCCAGTTAAAATGCAGCCTTGAAAACGCGCCGAAATTACCGGCACACCGAGGAGACTCCGGATTGGCCTGCGAAGTGCGTCAGCTGCAGCTGTTGCAAATCGTTTGTCTCGTGTGACGCAGATCTTCTCGACACGTTCGTTCCCCGATCAATCGCGTCTCCATCGTTTGGACGTTGAAAAATGAAAATAGAAGCGGAGCTGCTGTTCCAAAGCACGCGGTGTCTGATTAACGAACGACAGAACTACTTACGAGTCAAAGGAACAGATTCTACGAAGCAGCGCGGTGCCCGATTAATCGCCGAGCGAGACTACCAGCGTCGCGTAAATAAAGGAAAGCTGCTCGGCGAACGAACAATGGCGTTAGTTGGTCGCGAGACCTCTATAAAATTGTCCAAGACGCGAATAAATACAATGAGCGCGGTCGCGAGCCATTAGCGTCCTGCCGTCTTTACGGCAGCGGCCGACGTTAAGTACTGGCTGCCTGCCCGTGATATTTCGTTCTTTGCTTAATCCGCGTTCATTTTTCCGTCCGTGCTCCCCGGCTTGGCCGCACGTTCACCCGTAAAAAGCGTCCTCGTCAACACATTGCACGCACAGACAATAGCGGGGGGCACAATATGGCTGTCGGAGCCACGCGGAAGCGCGGGACGTTCCGACGTTGGAAATACACAGAATGAAATGTATGAGAAGAAACGGTGCATCGATGTTTCGTCGTGGGCGGGCCAGAATAAAAGAAAGAGAGAGAGAGAAATAGAGAGAGAGAGAAAAAGAGAGAGAGAAAAAGAGAAAGAGTGAAATAGAGAGAGAGGAAAAAAGAGATAAAGATAAAGAGAGAGAGAGAGAGTGAGCAAAAAAGATAAAGATGGAGAGAGATCAACAAAAAAAGATAAAGATAGAGAGGGAGAGAGAGGGAGCAAGAGAGATAAAGATGGAGAGAGTAAGCAAGAAAAATAAAGATGGAGATAGAGAGCAAGAGAGATTAAGATAGAGAGGAGGAGAGCAAGAGAGATTAAAATAGAGTGAGAGGAAGAGAGAGTGAGGAAGAAAAATAAAGATAGAGAGAGTGAGCAAGAGAGATAAAGGAAGAGAGAGCAAGAAAGGTAAAGATAAAGTGAGAGAGAGCAAGAGAGATCAAGATAGGGAGATAGAAAGAGAGGTAAAGATAAAGTGAGAGAGAACAAGAGAGATCAAGATAGAGAGCAAGAGAGATCAAGATAGAGAGCAAGAGAGATCAAGATAGAAAGAGAGCAAGAGAGGTAAAGATAGAATGGGAGAGAGGAAAAGAGAGGGAATGTCAAAAAGAGAGTGAAAAAGAGAATGAAAGAGAGAGCGAGAGTGGAAGAGAGAGAGAGAGAGTGAAAAAGGCGCGAGAGTGCAAGAGTGGAAGAGAAAAAGAAAAGGAGTGAGAAAGTGAAAGAGCGTGAGGGAGAGCGAGAGAGAGAGTGACCGAGAGAGAGAGAGGGGGGGAGAAAGAGAGAGGGAGAGGTCGGGCGCCAGAATTTTCATTAACTTCGAGTATTCGGCGGTACGTGCAACTTTCTTCGACTTCTCGCGGAATTCCGCCCTATCTTACTTCCAGTTAGCTTGGCAGTCGGGTTCGCTTCCGGGCCTCGTCCCCGATGAAAATATTCCGGAAATTTTCCGTTCTCCAATCGTTTTCGCGGCGCGAGATGAAAAATAAGATCGGTCGGCTCGGCTGTGCAAGCGTTCGCACCCGCACGAATCCGTTAGCGCCGCCTGAAACAAGCCGAGAATCGTGTTCGACCTATCGCAACTTTCGTTTAAATGAACTGCATGGGGTTCCTGGGAACTAGAGTGTAGAAAGCAGAGAATATAGGATTGGCAATATCAATGGTTTCCTCGGAGAAACACCGAAGCCTTGGAATCCTTTCTGTCTGATCAGTTGTGGACTTTACCGCTTAAACCGACAATAAAGTCGAGTTTAAAGAGGTGATTGCATCGTTTGTTGAATCCTGAAGCAAAGAGTGCCGTTGCTTTCTTTGAGAAGTAGCAGAATCTTCCGAATCGTCGAGGTCCGACTAATAGCGGACACGCGCTACTTAAATTCTCTGTAATTTTGAAGACAGACAAAAATTGTGTATAAAGTAATCATTCTCTCGATCATTAATTTCTTAAAAAATCACAGATAATTCTAAATCTTTCATGCTTCACAAATTACGCTCGTGTACTACTTAACATATTCTGTGCTTAAATATTTATTAAATGCGCTAAAAACATAATTTATAACAAATCCAAGACCGAAGAATTAATTTCCTCCACAAGAATGTGTTATAATAAACTTGTTTCATTTTCATACATACGATAATTAATAATTACATATAACACACCAAATTTTAATCAAAGTATCAAATAGCCAGATTGAAGAGTCGATTAAAAACAGCTCGGCACGGAACGTGTTAGAATTAATTGAACAAACTTACAGAACATTTGAACATCTATCCTAGTACATACTAAAAAACAGTCGCGAACGATCTACGCTGTCTCATAAATGGCGCCATCGTTGAGATATGACACCGAAACACTGCGGAACCGGATCAAAGGAGACCAGCCGGTTCCTCAAGGACCCGGCAAAGCCTCGTCGCGACGACGGTCTGATTAACGGCGGCGTTCGACCGTTGAAATCCTAGTAGCCGTTAACAGCGTGGAACGGGGATATGATTGACCGAAGGATGCGATACGGTTCCGAAGGCTGACTGGCTGTCGCGGAAGAGTAACGACAATAATTACGGCAGATTTATGAACTCGGTGCACCCGTTACTCAGCGTGTCCGGAGTTAGCAAGTTGCCGGGGCAGTGGTATAAATCAACGCACGGCAACATACTAAGGAGCGACTGTCAGGCGTTAACCCCTCGCGAAGGGCTGGAAATGGGACGCATGGAAGACTTCAAGCTGCGGAGAACTCGAGGCTCTCCCGCAGACTTAACCGTAATTAAACGACGCGGTTCCGCCGGAAACGGTCCGTCGGCGATGTGCAGGACTTCGTCTTGTTTACCCGGGCTAAGAGGACGCTATTTGTTCGCCGATTACCGAAGCACCGTTAATAACGCGCCGTCGCCGAAAAAACACCGCGGCCAAGTCCTCGATAACGGGAATCATCCTCGAAACGAGCCGCGAGAAGGCTAAGAGGGAAATTTAGTACGCTCGAAATTAAAACGTACTGCTCCAGCTGAAAGCTACGGGAAACCGGAAAGAGAGAGAGAGAGAGAGAGAGAGAGAGAGAGAGAGACAGAGGGAGAATGAAGAGCGAAAAAAGGCCGAGAGAGAGAGAGAGAGAAAAAGCCGGTATCGTGGTTCGCGCGAACCAACGAAAAGCAGCAAGAACGCGTCGTTATCGCTCGCCTCGTTGTTAACTGTCAAATAAACCGTATCACGTGCCGCTGCCGAAACGGCAAAAGCTTTAATGGCCGCCAAGCATCGTCCTCCGGGCCTCGATGGAATTTACTTCATTGCGGATCATTAGCGCGAGCGCCGTTTCGCTAGCCGTTGACTCGCCAAATTTCGCCGCGATAAAGTCTGCTCCAGTATCCATTTATCGGCTGCACCCTCCGACCATTTGGGCGTTATCGTGCCGTTCCACGTGAAGCGTTACCACCGCGTATTACCGGCCCTGGCAACTTCGAATAGGATCGAGAGCGACTGTTGTCCCGTCGTTCCAAGCATCCGCTTCTTCATTTATGGTTACTCGGCGTGAGCAGCTTTCGCTCTCCCTCTCCCTCTCTCCCTCTCTATCTTGATCTCTCTGGCTTTCTCTCTCTACCTTTATCTCTCTGGCTTTCTCTCTCTATCTTTATCTCTCTGGCTTTCTCTCTCTATCTTTATCCATATTGCTCTCTATCTTTATCTCTCTTGCTCTCTCTTGCCCTCTCTCTCTACGTTTATCTCTATTGCTCCCTTTTTCTATAATATCTTTATCTCTCTTGCTCTATCTCTATCTTTATCTCTCTCGTTCTTTATCTTTATCTCTATTGCTCAATCTCTACTTTTATCTCTCGTGCTCTCTATATATATCTCTATCTCACCTCTCTTGCTCTATTTCTATATCTATTTCTCTTATTCCCTCTCTATCTTGATCTCTATTGTCCTCTATTTCTATCATTATCTTTCTTGCTCTATATCTAGCTTTATTTCTCTTACATCCTCTCTATCTTGATCTCTATCATCCTCTATTTCTATCATTATCTTTCTTGCTCTATATCTACCTTTATCTCTCTTGCTCTATCTCTATCTTTATCTCTCTTGCTTTATCACTCTTGCTCTACCTCTATCTTTATCTCTCTTGCTTTATCACTCTTGCTCTGTCTCTGTCTTTATCTTTCTTGCTTTATCACTCTTGCTCTATCTCTGCCTTTATCTCTATTACTCCCTCTCTATCTTGATCTCTATTGTCCTCTATTTCTATCATTATCTTTCTTGCTCTATACCTATCTTTATGTCTCTTACTCTATCTCTATATTTATCTCTCTTACTCTATCTCTATATTTATCTCTCTTGCTCTATCTCTATATTTATCTCTCTTGCTCTCTCCATTTTTATTACTCTTGCTCTCTATCTATCTTCATCTCTCGCCTCCTCTTTCTATCTTTATCTATCTTGCCTCCTCTCTTTCTCTATCTTTATCTTTACTGATTCCTCTCTCGCTCTCTATCTTTATCACTCTTGCTCTCCCTCTGCCTCTATCTTTATCTCTCTTGCTCTCTCTCTATCTTTATTACTGCTTCTCTCTCTATCTTTATCTCTCTTGCTTTTTGTCTTTCTCTATCTTTATCAGTATTGCTCCCTCTCTCGCTCGCTATTTTTATCTCTCTTGCTCTCTCTTTCTCTCTACGTCTCTCTCTCACTCTCTATGTCTATCTCTTTTGCTATATCTCTCTCTCGCTGTCTCTCTCTCTCTCTCTCTCTCTCTCTCTCGCCCCGCAGTCGCTTCCCGCGACAGTCTGACAACGCACGTGCTTATTCCACTGCGCGGTGTCTCGCGTCTGTCCAATATTGTGACCCACGTCGTTCTACGGAGGCTTAGCTGCCTAATCCGCGTCAACCGTTGACAGTTTCGCGAAATGACCCACATTCTCCCGCTGGCCGACTGTCGCGGTTGCTCGCGCGAGATTCGCTGAAGCGACACGACGCTGCCTGATTCTTGCGGTTCCATGGTGTTTGGAAATAGCCTTCGAGCTCTCTGTTATCGCTGGGAGCTTTCTCATCGACGCCGCGTAATTGGGTGCTGAGCTACGCCAGAACATAGCGGAGATAATCTAACCGATGGATAAAACGCGGTAACCGCAAGCTCGTGATCGAAATATTCTCGTTGACCCGTCGATATCGATCGGCATGACCGACCAGTTGTGATCGGTGACCGACTTGCCGGATGGCGGAGCAGTTTACGTAGATTTGCAGTAGAACAGCGCGGCAGCGACGACACTGTCTACGGAACTGCACGACGTCTAGTAATAATAGTCGCCGATCAGCGACCGTCAGAAATCATTTAGTGGACCGTACGGCGGTTAAGCGACACCTATTATTGTCGCGGGCGGCGTTTCCGGAGCGTAAATAACAGCAGCGCCGTTCCGCAGTTAAGGTTAATTTCCAGCGGGACGAGCCTTTATCTCGGTAATCGTGCGTAATTAACGCGCGAAGCGCGTGCTATAAATTATGCGGCTCGTCGCGCGCGCGCTCTACACGCGCGTTTGCTCGTCGGATCTTGGCGGTTCCCACGGACCGCGCGATGAATGAAATCTGGCGGCGGCATTGTGCATCGCTTAAATTGACTTACCGCCGCGGCCGCGTGACCGGAGCGTGATCATCGCGCGGCCGTGCGGAACATCTAAATCGCGATCGCGCCTCGAACGAGACGGATCGTTCCGCGGCGCGCCGTGGAAATTTGCATTTTTCGTTAACGGCGCGGAAATCGCTCCCCGGCTCCCGCTGTTTACGACGAGCACCGCGCGACGTCGTGTCGCAGAGACATAGAATGCATAAAAGAACAATCGTATCGGTGTGTGTAAAGTCGCATTGTTTCGGCGGGTGAAACGCGACGGAATTAATGAAAACCGGGCGACGAACGGCGCCGATGTAAACGCGCGATTATCGCGGACGATTAATCAGCCTGCGACGAAAAAAAAGGGGGACAATGCCGGACCGGAACGAGGTTAAGCGGATCCGCGGGAACGACGAATACAGGATTTTATGATATCGGCCCCGGTCCCGCGCCTCAGTTTTCGCGGTTTAATTAGCGGCGACGAGCCCGATAAATGTCTGGGGCCGAGCCGGCTCGTTGGCGGACGCCGGCAACCTTGCAAACAATAGTTTTCAATCCTCGGCGCCGTTGGCATTGTTGATTTAACGCGCGGCCTCGTTGCGGTCGTCTCGCTGTTTAACGAACAATTGACAATTAAGCTGTCGGTAATCGAGGAAACAACGCGCGCGGAGCTTTCCCGATTAAAAAGATTAACGAGTTCTCGGCTCGCGTTGCTCGGGGCGCTTCGTTAGAATAATTGTCCATTATTATTTCTCGCGAGAGTACACGGCGAAATTTCGCGGCAACGAAATCCAACGGTCCGGCATACTTTACTGTATATTGCGAAATACAGTAAATTCTCCCTGTTTGACGCTGGGATTGCACACAAAAATGGAAAATTTGGGAAGAGGAGACACGATTGATCGAGCCTCGTAGCTCGTTTCTTTAGTTATTGGCAATGGGTAACCATAATTTTTGTTTCCAAGTTGAGCGTCAATTTGGGAGACTTTACTGTATATTGCGAAATACATTAAATTCTCCCTAATTGACGCTCAGATTGTACACTGATAATATGAGAAGAGGAGATGCGATCATACGAGAATCTCGTGACTCGTTTTTTATAGTTGTCGATTGTTAACGATTATAAAAGCAAGGTGCGAGGCTCGAATAATCGTGTCTCCTCTTCCCAAATCGTTCATTTATCTCTGTAATCTCGGCGTCAATTAGGGAGAATTTACTGTATATTCTACATTGTACTGTAACAATTTTGCGGACAAAATTGGTGCATGATTTACGAACCTCGAATCGCAGTCATGGGATTAATCCTTTAATATCCCCTTCGTTGATATCTTTTGTCAGATGCAAAATTATAATTTAAACTCGTTTTTGTTCTCATTTGAGTGCGGCGAAGCAATTCATGCTCATAAAAGATGAATGTAAACGTCACGTGGAATGTGAAGCAAGGACGATTTGCAGAAGCGCAGACCTTAAGAAGCGAAAACCTTCTGCAAGCTCCAACGACGCCGCTATCGCCTCAATTTTTCCATTCGCGGTCGTAAGTTAGGGCGAAATGTATTGGGTTGGCAACTAAGTAATTGCCGGTTTCAGAAATAGATGTCTCTCACTCCTATTTTTATGATATCCGTAAATGTTATATTATAAAATTATTATTATTATTATGTTATTTTTTATTATCCGTGAATGTTAGCAACTGGACAAATTGAATGCAGCGGTCAAGGAAAAGCGACCAGAATTAAATCGTAAAGGTGTCATTTTCCAGCAGGACAATGCTAGGCCGCACACGTCTTTGTCCACTCGGCAAAAATTGATGGATATTGGTTGGGAATTGATGTTGCACCCACCATATAGCCCTGATCTCGCGCCATCGGATCACCACTTATTTCGATCCCTGGACAACTCCCTTCGTGGTAAAACTTTTAATGATGACGACGCTGTAAAATCTCATTTAACTCAGTTTTTGGCCGAAAAGGATCAGACTTTCTACGAGCGTGGAATTTTCAAGTTGTCAGAGAGATGGCAAAAGGTCATCGAACAAAATGGAAAATACATTACAGATTAAACTTCGTTCCAAGTAAAAAAAAATTCTTTATTTCATTGAACAAATCGGCAATTACTTAGTTGCCAACCCAATAGTTAGACAAACGGCGCGAGTCTATATTAAGTCGGGAAAGTAGTTCGACTCCGTGTTTATTCGGGAAAGTGGTGGAAAGTCTATTTATACCGAGGCAAGTGTGAAATTAAAAATAGCGACGCGAGAATAGGGGGGGGGCACATTTGCTAGAACGAGCGCTGCGAAACTTTCGGCTTTAGTCGCGCGACTGTATAAGACAGCGTTAAAACTTCCTAGACAAGTAGTCCAAGACTGCGCCGTGCCCGGCAAGAAATATGCGACGCCGTCTTTCTGGACAAGTAATATGGGACCGTTCCAAGTAAAAAAAATTTTTATTTCATTGAACAAATCGGCAATTACTTAGTTGCCAACCCAATATTATCGCACGCTGTGTATGCTCGCTGCGAAACGAGTCTGAAAACGGACACTCGTACTCCACTTACAGCTACGTACTCTCATCTCCGGCGTAGTACGAGTCAATCATATCACCCGTCCCCCTCCCCCATCCCTCTCCACGCTCTATGTTATCGTTAACGCGTGTGTTATTTCGCGGAGTGTTTCGCGCGAAAGTTTCCTGGACAATGATAGCTTCCAGCAGTCAATGAGAATGTTCCGTGTTATAAACTTCGTTCGCGGACGAGCGAACTTACGGATATGTCGTTTTCATTAATTACTCGGGAAATTAATTTCTCTAACGACATATCCTGCTTCCCGGAACTTTGGAAAATTCTTTTTACACGCTTTATAAGGGACGAGCTTCTCGGAGCTTGCTGCAATGCTTTCATTTAATTACCTGAAGCAGCGAGGTGCAGTGATTTCAGTGGGACGCGTTGCACGTACGATTCTTATTTTAGTTTGTTTCATTCTGGAGGGTGGTATCGTTTAGGAGCTACCGGGTGGGATCGAAAATATAGCACTGTTTAAGGTTAACGCGATTTTCATTTATTTAGCATTGCAAGCGAGGTTTCGTTTCTATGCGAATGAAATTGAATCATGTACACGAATGAAGTAGAGTCACATACACAAATGAAATAGAATCACATGCACAAATGAAATAGAATCGAATGTCGACAGTCTAAACAATTTTATTTGAAAAAAGAAAGAATTTTTATGGAAATACAGTGGGACGAGATGATAGCACATTTAACTAAAAATGATGTACAGCGATCAATCAACGAATGATATTTAATGCTTAATATTTCCTGGCTCCTCCCTTGCATTTATTAACAATCGTCATTATCTTTGCCAAAGATTTACAGAGTCTTTTAATAGTTCTTTTGCTGCAATTACTTCCACTCGTTTCAAATACAAATATTTTTAATTCGGCGATGTTTCATACAAACATAAAGGAAGAGCCACGAAATATTAAACATTTAGTATCATTCGTTGATTTATTGCTCTGCATAATTGTTAGTTAAAAGTGACATCATCTTGTCACATCATGTTCCCATTAAAAATTCTTTTCTGTGAAATAAAATTGTTTCGACTGGCAGAATTTAATATTCTATGTTAATTCATCTATATTTATAGTGTTTTGCAAGTTCGTATAAGAGCAAAATCTTGATTGTAATACTAAATCAATAAAAGTCACTTATTCGTAAAATTTGCAATCTTTTTGTCGCAGACAATAGTGTTATAATACTAAATATAAGATCAATTATAAAAAAGCTGCCCTGCATTCTTCACGATTTTACACCAATACAATCTAATGACAATCTATCTCCATATAAATACTGTTCTTTCTTCAAATGAAATTGCTTAGACCGACGAAATTCGATTCTGTTTCATTTGTATACACTTGCAACGGTACTTTGCAAATTTCCATAGAAACGAAGCCTCGGTCGTAATGTTAAATTTACTAAAAAATTACGTCGATTCTAAAGCGCGCTGTCTTCCCGTACCCGAACGACCGACTTTAACAGTTCCGTGTAACTCGAGCAGACCTGTCCCTACCATCCAGCACCACAATCGAATCAAAACACAATTTTCCGATCGACTTTTACGGTCGCTCGAACAGCCACATTCAATTTCCGCGATAAGTGCTGCCGTTTTCCATCTCGAATGCATCCGCAGATAATTTCTCGGGCAATCACGTTCAGGGCTTCGATCGGACGGCATTCTGGTAATAATAGACGGTAGATCAATCTCGCGGTGATCGCATGCGAACGATCGCATTTCCATCGGGGAGAGAGAAGAAGATCCCAAAACATAATCGCGTTCCGTGCACATGATGAACCGCGCCCCGACGAACGGCTATTCTTCAAGTTCCGATCGCCGACGGTTGTTTATAGGTGCGCGGGCGGGGAAAAGCATTTCCATTGGAGATTGCGAAAGTGGTTGGCCGAGAGTTCCCGAGTTTTTCCGAGGCAGAGAGAGAGAGCGGTCCGTCATATTCCTCGATTCCCGGGCCGTGTCCGGCCGAGACCCTCGCCTCCGCCGTCGTAACAAGTTTCTCCGCTTTCCAGCGAACCACGACAGCGACTGGATTTGCAGATTCACCCGCGGGGGTGAAAGCGTGGGCGGGGGGCTTTGCGGTCTCCTAGGAGCGTCCTCTCAACTCGGAGAAATTTTATTTGCCGCCGAGATGAATCCGCCGGCGAGCGGATCGCGCGCGCGAGGACGGTGCCGCGGGAAGGAAACACCGGCCGGGATTCCTGGCATTCGCGGCTAATAATTTTCCAATTAAGGGGCGGCACAATTAAACCAAGATTAACGAGGTCGACGGGGGCCCGGGCCCCGGTCCGATCTAATCGTTCCGGGCGGAGAGAAATTCCGCTCGACGCCGGACATTCCTCGGCCTCCCCGGCCTGCGAGGATTGCAAAATCATTCAATCATCGCCGCTGGAATAAACGTACAGTGGGCCACGAAAGTGTATTAAAAGTGTTCGTATATTTTTTTTCAGAACGCAATAACTATTTTAGAACTGAACTAAATGACTCGAAGTTTTGTGATAATAATTTTGTTACTACTTGGAATGACAGAAAAATAAAAGTCTGTCGCTTTTTATCTGTTTTATCTGAGAATATAACGAAAATTTTTAAAAAATAGATCTACTTATATGCAATTTTTGCATGTTGACAATTTTATTGAATTGATAAAAAATCGACCAAAACCGTCCATAGAATTTATACCGAAAATGAATTCCACTAGCCACAGTAATTGGCGCATATAGTTTTTGTATGCGCCAATTACTGTGGCCAGTAGGATGGATTTTCAAATATCACTAAAATGAACAGCATCCATCCTGAAAAGGCTCTCTACTAGTCACAGTATTTAGTAAGTAATATGTTACAAATAATTATTTGAAACACTTCTTTCAAACAATTATTCCTTGTAAAAGAGAAAAGCGACCTATCATGTCAGTTTCATTTTTTCGGGAAATGAATTCCACTAGTCTCAGTAACTGGCCCAAAATTTTTGCTATCCACCTAAGTGGACCAGTTACTGAGACTAGTGGGATGGATTTCCAGACATATCCCAAAAATCTAGAAAATGAATTCTACTAGTCTCAGTAACTGGTCCAAAATTTTGCTGTCGACCTAGCGGGACCAGTTACTGAGACTAGTAGAATTCATTTTCCGGATTTTTGAGATCTCTTTAGAAATCGATCCCACTAGTCTCAGTAACTGATCCACTTAGGTCGATAGCAAAATTTTGGGATTCATTTTCCGAATAAATTCTAACTTCTTCTAAATGGACAATTTACTATTAATTACCAAAATATACATTTTTATAAGCTTCCCTAAATAAATTGGTCACTGTTTTTCGTTGATAAACTCGTAAACAATGCCACGGGTTGCATTTTCACCGAGGAAAACGATATTTCAAATGACCTCAGGTTCCTCTCATTTCCCGCATAGGCAACAATTTTAGGATACCCTGTATAAATCATACGAAAATTGAAACAAATCCAGTCTTGGCACCGTTATAAAACAATACGCGTCATTCGCGTTCAGGGCTCGGTAGTGTTCCGACGTTGAAAGAAAATTTCGCGAGAATCTCGCACGAGTTTTATAAATTGCTTATTTCATTATTCTCTCTTGGCAATTCGGCGTACGATCGCGTGGGCGAATGAAACTGGAGCACGGCGTGTATCGGGCAGCGTATCAATCGCTATACCGACGGGCGTATCGTGGAAGAGAAACGTTCGAACGAAAAAAAAAAAAGAAAAAAAGAAAAAAAGAAAAATTGAAACAACGAGAGAAATGTTCGCTGTCAATGCGTCCCGATCAGATCGCCGCCGAAATCAACGAGGTAACGTGGATGAAAAAAAGGGGGAACGAGGGCGGGGGGAAAAGGAAGGAAAAAGGGAGCGCGGACCTTAATACATCATGCCGGGATCGAACATACATTGATGCTGCCCCCGCGGGTGTCACGCTCCTGAATCGCCGCGAAACTCGTGTCCGCGTTGCTTGATAAATGGATAGCCACCCCCGCAGGACCCGTCCAATGAAATAAATAAATAGAGAGGAGAGGCCGGCCTCTCCCTTCCGATAACCGCGGCCATCCCGCAGAGAATCCACTTTTCTCCCGGAGCCCCGTGCAACTCGCGTCACCCCGCCGCTATCCTCCCATTAACCGAGATAATTGTCGGCACCGTCATAATTCATCCCTTTCGCGCGACATTTTTATTTCCACCCCTCCTCCTCCTCCTCCTCCCACCGATAGGTCTTGCGGTTCATTAATTTCCGCCGCGTAAATTTCCGCCGTATAAATTGATATCCGAACGGGCAAAGGACGAAGGGAGTCACGTCGATCCGTTCCGGCTGCCCTTTAACCCTTTCGCATTGCTCTTTAATCGATCTCCGCGGTGCAGCGTGAATTTACGCGAGATCAGCGGCTATGCAAATTGAATGGCAAAGAGGAAACGGCGGGACGTTTTTTCACCGTTTATTAGCGCGGAATGTCGAATTCTCCGCTTTGAACGAACCTAGACGATTTCTTGAATGAAATCACGGTATTCTGAATTTTGAAAGCATATAGTGGCTACGGGGATCGCGCTTTTTATTCGAGATACGGTAGTGGCTCTCTTGTACGAAGCTTTTTTTTGTGTGATATCTTGATAGCAGAATATCCTATTGTCTGGAAATTTTATTCGAGCGTTCTCGAGAGTTCTTCCTAATTGATGCTGAGATTGTGCTTAAAAATGAACAATTTGGGAAGAGGAGATACGAGTTTTATAATTGATGACAACCGGTAGCTATAAAATAAATAATATAATGAATAATATAATATATAATATAATAATATAAAATAATATAATAATATAAAATAATATAGTAATATAAAATAATATAGTGATATAAAATAATACAATAATATAAAACAATACAAAAAATTGAGTAATCGTATCTCCTCTGCCCAAATTGTCTACTTTTGTGCGCAATCTGAGCCTGAACTAAGAAGAATTTACTGTATCTAAATAATCCAATGATAAAATAATTAGAATAATTAGAACCAAGTAACAATAAATGTTCGCATAAAAGGGAGTTTTTAACTGTACTATAGAATATCAACGAACAAAATCGTCGAATTTTGGACCCGATGCTACAAAAGACTATACTCTTCGAAACCACATTGGTATTACACGCTAAACAAATTTATTGAGCTCCTCGAAAGTATGGAAAATTGAAAAATTGCCAAGATACGACAAATCCGCCGAGAAGAATTCTCCGGCCGCATTAATAACCGAGGCAATTATCAGCGTCCTTCGTTAATACAAGACTTGGCCGCGGAACGACGTCTTCGTTCAGCAACTTTTTCGATCTTCAGCACTCCTCGCATTGGTCCCGGAGGGCGAGGGGGAGGAGGAGGGGGGAAGTGGAAAGTGCGCGGAACCAGCAGCGAGCAAAAGGCTGTGTAATGAAATTTTTTTAGCCCGTCTCCGAGTGTCATTTATTAGCCGTTAATGACCGACGGCGTCCTCGCTTGTTCGCGAGGAAAGGGTCCGCGTAATTGTATCACGGCGCCTCGGCCAGGTGGAAAATGGCGCCGCGATAAATGATATGTGCTGAACGCCGACTAACAGGGTATAATTTCACGGGCGGATCTCGCGGCGCGCCGCTGATTAATCGTTCCGGTGTTTTGCAACGCCACCGCGGTTTCTCTTATTCCCGATTTGCCGCGGAACCGGTGTCACTCGAACCGTCCTGCGCAAAAAGCGCGCCGGAAATCCGAGGAAGAACGTCTGTTCATCTATCAACTTCTCGGATCGAGTGTTTTCTACGAAAGCGTCGGATATTGGAAATGTGTTCTCGAAATTGTTTGCTTCGATTCAACGGGATGACAGTGGTTTCTCCGTAATTTGCGCACGGATTGTGCACAAAAGTGGACAATTTGGGAACAGGTGCCTTGCTCCTTTTTCCTCTCGTTTTTATTGTCGCCGATTGGCAACAATTATAAAAACGAATAATCCTATTTTCTCTCTTCTCAAAAAGTTCATTTTTGCTTATAAGCTGAAGGAAAATTAGGGAGAATTTACTGTATTTTTTAATAAAGACGCATTGGAACGAGAAACAATTCAGTTAAGTTAAAAGATTACAATTACAGTTAAATTACAGTTAAATTCATCATCGCTTAAAATAAATTTCTAATTTTTACCATATTATTTATTTTATTGTTTACTATATTTATATATTGATTATTTACTACATTACTATATTATTTAATTTGTATTCTCATAAAATAGAGCCGTTGACAATTGGTAACTATAAAAACAAGCCGCAAGGCTCTAATAATCGTATCTCCTCTTCCCAAATTGTCGATTTTTGTGCGCAATCTGATCGCTAATTAAGTAGAAATTATTTTACATACATAATAAATTGAAAAAGAAGAATAACATATTTTCATTTAAGGCTCCGTTTTCGACAAAAATTCGGTCGATAAAATAATACAATTGGACAGAAATGAAGTGGCGCGTCTGACCATCGTGCACCAATTCTCCTTCTCGTCGTACTACAAGCCCTGCAAACCCGGCGGATCTTTGAACTGATTCTTCTGGAAAACGCAGCTTAAATGAGAAAATGTTGCCCCTTTTTTCAATTTATTTCCCCATGTAAAATCATTCCCTTGCCGATTGTATCACCTATTTTACACGCATCGTGTATTATTATTGGTTCGCTTTCTGGATCCCTTTCTGTTCTCCTCAGAATTGTCTGAGCGGTCGGTATTTTGCAGCGCGTCGCTTTAGCAGACGGGAAACCATAATTCCACGCCGTTGGATAATAGAGCACGCACGTTCCGCGCTTTCAGTATAACCGGAACGTGCTGGCAACGTTTTGCAAGCAAGCAATCCCATATCGAGCGGTTCCCCGGAGAGAAACGCGACGGTTTTTATGCGCGGCCCGAAATATTTACGCGCAGCGACATAAATTGAACACGGTCACCCATTCGGCGGACCATTTTTATTTATACACAGTGCTCGCAGGCTCACCTGCTAGCAAGCACCGAATCGACGTAACTCATCCAAGTCGCGGTTAAATTCGCAGTTGCATCGCGCCGTTCGGGAAAGAAAAAACGCGCGAACGAAGAAACGAAACGGCGGAATCGCTTGGCGCTGCTTATCGAAACGGTTCTTTATGTTCCAGAATTTTTTTTCTCGCCGCTCGTGATTCACGCGTTCGCGAATCCTCTTGCAAAAATACGCGCGTATTTTCCCAGTAATTCAATGGACCAGCTAAACGCTTTATCCCGACGCGGCCCCGTAGCTGCGGCTGACAATTCGTTAGCCGGCCATTGTGCCGTGAACCAATTTAAAAAAGCGTTTACTTACGATATTCGACGAACGAAGCGACCGGAAGGAGCACCTGCACTTTGCCCTCCCCATCCCAGACAACGCAGCACACGAACTGTAAACAGTTTTGGAAGCTTCGAATGCGTTGCCAGCGCTCGGCCAAAAAATGGTCTGACATGTCAAGATTAATTTTCTTCAAGTCAAGATGATTCTTCAAGTCAAGAGAAGACATATCAAGATCATTTTGTACGCGTTGCTAAAGATGTGCGAGGTCTCGCATTGTCGTGGTGGAACACGATTCCTTCGCGATTTGCCAATTCTGGCCTTTTCACTTTGATTGCTTCCTCCAATTTCATCAGTTGTTGGCAGTGAACATCTGAGTTGATCGTTCGGTTGCTTGGAAGCAGCTCAAAATACACGACACCTTTATAGTCCCACCAAATTGACAGCATGATCTTTCTCTGATGCGATTCAGCTTTCGATATAGTTTGTGCTGGCTCATCGCGCTTGGACCATGACCTTTTTCGATCAATGTTATCGTAAACGATCCATTTTTCATCGCCGGTGATAATTCGTTTCGAAAAAGGGTCGATCGCGTTACGTTTAAAACGCGTATCGCAAATACCGATTCGTTGCGTTATGCGAATTTCTTTCGATTCACGCGGAATCGAAACATCGAGCTTCTTAACAAGTCCAAGACATCTTATGCGATATTCGATTGTTGTGTGCGATGCATTTAACCTTCTTGCAATCTCTCGTACAGTTATACGACGATTCGATTCAATTGTGGCTTTGATTTTGGCATCGTCAACTTCGGAAGGTCGACCAGAACGTTGGTCATCTTCAAGTGAAAAATCTTCGAAACGGAATTTTATGAACCAATTCTGACAAGTGCGTTCTGTTGAGCAATCGACGGCATAAACTTTGCATATCTCTTTGCGAGCCTCGGCTCTTTCAAGCCTTTATGCAAATAAAAAAGTAGAATGTGTCAAAAATGTTCGTTTCTGCACTCCGTGTTCAAATTGACAGCGAACCATCAGTTGTAAACAAAACAAAACTACACGGAATTTATTTCTATAGTAACTCAAACGTGTCAACTATCAAATCTGAAGACAAAAAGTATTATAACCTTAACAAAAGAATGACAATGACAAACATGTAACGCTGTCTATTGGTGCAAACCGAAATTACATTCTTGCCAACCCAATATATTCGCAGGCAATATATGGACTATTTATTTTAAAAATATCGTAAGTCCATTCTTTTTTTAAATTGTTTGAGATGGAAACATGACCGCCCAAATTAACGATCACCCGCATGTACGACTCGCACCCTCGAGTGACACGAAGAATCCGCTTGTCTCGTCCTGACGAAACATGCAAAGAAAGGAATTTACGAGGGTTGGGCGACGGCTCGTGCGACCAGCTATGGATCACGATGAAATAAAATATTAAATTCTATAGAAAGCACCGGGCACTTCGGAGAATCTGCATGCTACGAATGGTTGGTATTGTTCGAAGAACCGACGGGGTCGTAAGGTTATTCAACTGTCCTACGTTTTCACGGATGCACAATTATAGTTCGGAATTTCCTGAGTTGTTCCGACTTTCAATGCGGGACACGTTCTGAGAGATTCTGTGGAAGCTCCGAAGGATCTCCGGGAATTCTGCCGCGCGGGAATATATGTAACTTTTCCTTTTAACGGAGTATCGATGCCCGACGAGATGCGTCGCCGGGTTTTCCAGGCATCCGTGAGGAGACTGCGAGCGGCCGAATTCTCGGCGAGCCGGAAATCGGCGCGGGAACGTAACTGCAACGCACGGTATTGATTCCGAAATCTATCCGACAGCAGGCAAGCCTCTTTCACGGAATCTATCGCGAATATCGAGGCTTCATCGTGGCGTCAGCGTTATAGATCCGATTAACCAACACTGTTCCGCGTTCCCTAATTCTTCGATGCGTGAATTTCAACAGGCTCTCTCGCCGGCTGTTCAAACGAGACCGCTCTTCCGACGAGACGCTCCGGAGAGAAAGTTTATCGACGGGGCCCCTCGGAAATATACAGGGTGTCCCAAAAATGTCTCGCAATCCGAAAGCGGCGGGTTCCTCGAGTCATTTGAAGCAACTTTTTCCTTTACAAAAATGTTCTCCGAGGCACCGTGAACGAGTTATTAACGAAAAACAGTGACCAATGAGAGGCGAGCTCGGCTGGCCGCGAGGCGACCGAGCCAATGAGCGGAACTGGGCTTCGTGCGCTGGTTGGCTGGGCCGCCTCGCGTCAGCCGTACTCGATTCTTATTGGTCACTGTTTTTCGTTAATAACTCGTTAACGGTGCCTCGGAGAACATTTTTGTAAAGGAAGAAGCTGCTTCAAATGATCCGAGGAACCCGCTATTCTCGAATTGCGAGACATTTTTGGGACTCCCTGTATTCCGTATAGTCCGTTCTCGTAATCCAGTTCTCGGGATGCGTTTAGTTCGCGAGCAGACTATTCCGAAGCTGATCAAACACCGATGGAAAATGTTTCGGCGGCTGTTTCTCGATGGGAGCCCAGATTACCTCTACCCTTTGGAGCCGCTCGACCTACTTCGATATTATTTGCGAACTGCAGAAATGACTCTGATTAATTGCCAGCGGCCTCGCGAGAACGCTAGTTTCCTCGCCGGAGCTTCCGCGAGCCGAGACCGCGAAACTGTTTTCGGAGAGTTTCCGTACGGCTGGCGACGACGTGAAAGGAGAGCGCCGCGGAGAAAGGATCGGCGGCGCGTCTTCGATGCTTCCGCGTCTCTCCTGATACAAGAATATTTTACACACTCGAAGGATCTTCCCTCTTCGAGCTGGCCGGAAATGTTCCCCCCTCGGTGAAATACGAGGATGCCGCGGCGGGAGATTTTTCTCCGCGCGAACGTTGCATTGGTCGGCAACGGGTTGATTTATCAGGAAACGGCTAGCCGCGGACAGTAACTAACGCACTCCACCGGCTACGCCCGTGATCACGGATTAATTTATGGCAAATCTGACATCATACTCGCCGGCGGGCATTTCTCTTGCTCGTGAAAAATCGCCGCGACGTTTAACAACACTCTCGCCGGACAGCCATTTTTCACCGGCTGCTCTAAATAGACGCAGCTTAACGTCGCTCGCAGCTTTCGCTCGCGTCGCTCGTTGAACACTGGAACTTCATTACGCCGCGCTAATATCCTCGTTATCATCCTTACCGGTCTCACGACACCACCTTGTAGCTCATTTGTTCGGCCATATGCCCCCGCGTGCAACGGAGTCTGTGTGTCTGGCTAGTCGTTGAGTCGCGCTACTTTCCGGGATAACGACGTTCTACCGCGTTTGGTCCGTGCTAGCTTGATGACTCGATACTTTGTATTATCGTTTGCCTGGATATACGCTCTTAGTGTATTCATTATAAGATAATTAATTAGACCGTGGTGCTTCATGACGATGAAAAGGCTGAATTTATTTATATTAGGTCGAGTCGTAAAAATAACTTCCGTTCTTTTAGCGGAGATTCATTTTGTTCCTTTATGTTTGTTTTTTTTTTGCTTCGTACTTTATTTTATTTATTCTGAGCCCTTATCTATTTAGCGAAAGCAAAAACTCGTTCATTCTGGTGACTCACAGTGGGCAGATATGAAGAACAAAGATTCTATCTAGCTGCGTCGGATGTTATTTATGACTCCATGTAATAACTTTCGCCATTAGTGTTAACCTTTTGCCATATAACCACGTCTGGGAGACGTGGTCAGATAATCGGGCCAGAAATGATTATCACATCTGAGAGACGTGATAAAAAGATCGGGCTAGAAATCATTATCACGTCTGAGAGACGTGGTCAATAAATCGAGCTAGAAATGATTATCACGTCTGAAAGACGTGGTAAAAAAATGGAGCCAGAAATAATTATCACGTCTGAGAGACATGGTAAAATAATCAGGCCACAAATGATTATTACGTCTGTGGGACGTGGTAAAAAACTCATTCCAGAAATGATTATCACGTCTGAGAGACATGGTAAAAAAATCGTGTCAGAAATGATTATTACGTCTGAGAGACGTGGCAAAAAAATCATTCCAGAAATGATTATCACGTCTGAGAGACGTGGTCAAAAGATCGGACCAGAAATAAGAGCCGTGGTGCGTCAATCGAGTCAAATATAAACACAACTAATTAGGCTCGTATTATACTAGGAGATACATATTTTGTGGTCTTTTGTTTTTTGTCATTTAATTGTTTTATTAACTGTTTACATCTCACACGAAACTCAATAGATTTCAGTTTTTTCAATTTTTATCAATTTTTAACACGCATATAAGATAAAAAAAAGTTTAAAAAAACAAGAGTTCTTTTATCTTCTTTCATCATTCTAACCAATAGCTACCTTTTAAAAAAGCATCCTTGTTATGCTCTAGTATACTGATCGCCCTATCATCTGAAAAAAGCTGAAGTCGTTTAGTCCAGTTCTAAAAAAAAAAAATAGTTATTGCGTTTTGAAAAGTGTCCGAATATCAACGAGAGTCGCTGTATTCACATTCCATAAGAAGTTCGCGATTCAAAATAACTTGACGCGTGGCCATCTTGTCGTTCATGGCACACGTTCTCCGAACTTAAATCGTAGGTCAAAGGGTCAATGCTTGCCCGATCAGACACCCACCGCTAGTACCTTTCTGACAAAAAATCCAGTGTCTTCGACCGAGCAAGAATGTGCTCGCGCTCCTTGTACAATTACACACCGTTTCGTGGCACTCGTTTAGTCACCGACTCGTGCCACTTGTCCGACCAGTCGGCGGCCTGTACCACTCGTCTGATCAAGCGCGACCCGCGCCATTCGTCGCGCCGGGCCGCGTGGCACAGGCTGCCGCAGCTCGACTGACTGACTTATCGTGGTCCTAAAATGTTAAACTGCGGCAGTTTTTTCATTCTGAAAAATCGTCCGAACGGCCGGCGGCCAGCGTTGTAAATCCGGCGGCCTCGGTTTCGAGCCAATAACGCGCCGAGCTATTGGCACCGATTTATCGTTGACACAATTTATCATCGTCACTCGCACGAGGCGCCTCGCGACCGAATAAAAATAAACAGAAAATCGCGCGCGGAATTATCTCAGCCCGGACACGCGGAACGCGTTATTCCGAGGGCGAGTTCGATCGGGCTGCTCTCGATTTTCATTTCGTCAGATTTCCTGCGGCGCGCTACGCGACCCGAGAAAACCCCCGGCCCTTTGACGGATTCGAATCATTTTTATTTCCCTTCGCGTCCGGGCCGCTTCTGACCGCGCCGCTTCCTTTCTCGGCCGGAGAAACTCGAATATTCCGTCGCGTCCGAGCAGACGCGTCGTATTCCGGCCACGAACCGTCCGCCGTGACAATGTAACATCGCGTACCGCGCCGAAATCCGTTCGAAAAACGTTTCAATTTGTTGCGCGGCCGTTCAATTTTCGGCGACACATAACCGAGTCCCAACGTCCATTATCGATATTGCGATAAAACTGTTTCGTTTGCGCGCCGATGATAATTGCGTCGACGTTAATTGATGCGCACTACACCGCGTGGAACATTTTATAAGTCCACTTCCCCGCGATCCGATAATGAACAGGTTTGGGAACGCTTTCGATAACAGTTGAAGGAGATTTCGACCGCGACCCGGGGCTCTCGATTTCTCGAGTCCTGACGGAACGTCGATAACGTGGCCGATCGGTATCGTGACGGCCTCCATTTTGAAATTGGAAACGACTCGTGGTATCCGCAGTTTCCAGTCGGACGGAGCCGATGACGATGCACAGCGACGCGAAACCATTAACATCTTTCAGAGAAATTCAGTGACGTTCCGTTGAAAAATGAACCCTTGCAAATCGATAATTATATTATTTGAATCGGTTTGCGAAGATCTATGGACCTTAGAGGTTTTATTAATTGAATATATTGATTGAATATATTAATATAAATAATTGATATACAAATATTGATTTACGAATATTTGATATTGAATAAATTAAACGAATGTTTTAGTTACAATGGACATTTAAAATTGAGCGTTTTGAAAGTAGGATATTTGAATTGACAAAAGTCCTTATTTTCCTGTTGATGTCCTGATTATTGTCTTCTATATTTTGTCTTAGCTTTTTTATATAATGAAGGTCGTCCCTTTCTAATAAGAAATCGTATCTTTTATTAGTCATTAGTAAGGTAATTATATATTATAAGGTATATATTATACACTATATATTATTTATTATATATATACATATATTATATGTTATTTATTGTATATATATACATAAATTATGTACATTATATATTATGTATATATTATAAGGAAACTATATTAAAAAGGTAATACTAATTGATACACGACCAATTTAGAAAATTGCCTATATTTGACAAAAGGTAACTGTTAAGTCCCGATAAATCCCAAATTCTACTAAAAAGCGTTATTTTCAACATAGTTCTCTTTAAATAACTGTTGCAATATCATATCCAAGTTCATCCAATCTTAGAAGCTATAATTATTTCAAAACAACTATGTAACATCACTCCCGAACGCACTTTTAATTTTTCGCTAATTTTTGTACGCGTTGATTACAAAAATGTCTCCCGAATTTATATCTCATTTCTTCTATAAAACATCGCATATATAAAACAAAAATATAAAATACATGCTTAAAAAGTAAGAAACAGTTTGTAAAATTATACGTAAACAATTCTCTTTCCCATAAAAAGAATATCAATGAAAATTATCTAAAAATCCCCGTCTAACAAATGCAAAAAACATCGAATCATCCACAGTTGAAAATGACTATTCTTTAAAATAACTATCGTGAAAATTGCATTGCAATATCTGCAATAGGTTCGAAAGTTATAACAACAGAGTGCCACTTAATTTCTCGATTCGGCCCATATCGCGCGTCGTTCGTCTTCTAATCTCGATCGATCGGACAACAGGCCTATCGATCGGCCGCGTTAACCCGATCCGCAATCTGCGGCGGAACGAGCCGGATGAATAAAAACCAGCGAAAGAGCTCGGTGACAACGCGGCCGAACGTTACAGCTGGATCGCGATAACGAAGGGTCTCGAGAGGGATGATCGATACTGGTAAACCGGTCGATCGTCACTGACCCAGTTCCGCGACACGAAATTCCGCGGAGCACACGAATACATTTTTCACCAAGTCTCTGCTCCCCCCCCCCCCTTCCCGTCACCGGGCGCACTCGTCCGCCGAAACCCCTAATTGCAAAACAATTTTTCAGTTAGCCCAGTTTAAGCGAAACTCGAGCGTTCCGGGCCGATTTCAAAATTTCCAGGCAGGTCTCTCTCTTGACCTCGTTCAATTCTATCGCCGTTCCGACACTCTTAACTACGTTTTAATGGAGAACAAGCGACGCAAACGGTGTCGCGCCTGCCCGATCGACTCGCGTTCTATCCGTTTAATGAGGCTGCTGTCCCATTAGAGTAATGTACAGTCTGTTTAGCGCGCCGCTGGAAATTGATGCGCAACCGATTGCGTCCGGTTATTTACATTGTCCGGCGTTCGTCGACTTATTCTACTCGAGCGATTTCGTCGCGATTTTGTTGCGACGCCTTTTCGGATCCACGCATTGTCTACTGTTAACCTTTTAGGTACGGCTGAATTCTGCGCGAGGCTATTTCTCTGGACGGCAGAGTCTGATGTGTACTGTACAAAGCCTGATGCTGTATATACAGGGTGTCCCAAAAATGTCTCGCAATCCGAAAGTGGCGGGTTCCTCAGGCCATTTGAAGCATCTTTTTCCTTTACAAAAATGTTCTCCGAGGCACCGTTAACGAGTTATTAACGAAAAACAGTGACCAATGAGAGGCGAGCTCGGCTGGCGCGAGGCGATCGAGCCAATGAGCGGAACTGGGCTTCGCGCGCTGGTTGGCTGGGCCGCCTCGCGTCAGCCGTACTCGATTCTCATTGGTCACTGTTTTTCGTTGATAACTCGTTAACGGTGCCTCGGAGAAAATTTTTGCAAAGGAAGAAATTGCTTCAAATGATCCGAGGAACCCGCCATTTCCGGATTGCGAGACATTTTTGGGACACCCTGTAGACTGTTGTAAATCGATGTGAAGGCAAAAGAAGTGTGAAACAATGCATATGAAGACGATTATTTGGTTCAAACGATGAGCGAGTGAGCTACTAGAGCAAGCCACTATAGTGGCGCGTCGTCCAGAGAGATGACATCCGCGAAAGCCACTATAGTGGCGTGTCGTTCTGAGAGATGACATCCGCGATGATAAAGATGATATCCGCGGAAGCCACTATAGTGGCGCGTCGGGCCTAAAAGGTTAAATCGAGCATCAGGACCGTGGCCGGCTCTGACCGGACGAAGCAGAGCTTGCTTATTAACATTTATTATTATTATTAGACTTGCTATTACACTTATTATTATTAGAGCTTGCTTGTTAACACTTAACATCTGACTTAAGTCAGCGGGGACCGCTGCGAAGGGCCCGAACAGGGATTAATCGGCGCCTTCTCTTTGCGGTCATTAGGCCGGGTACGGAAGTCCCAGTCTTGACTCTGTGTCGGCTGTAAGAAATTTTTCTTTAAGTTGGGTAGGCCGTGTATCCTACTTCAACTATACCTATTCGGATCCAGTGCTTCGTCTCGAATATCTGTGGATAGCTGATGCGTCCAGCGGTGCGGGAATTATGCTTGTTTGACCTCGTGACGGCCTCGTCCGCCGGCTTAATGATACAACAAAAACAGCCTCCCGCTGCCGCGTCGCAGAATTGCCTATTCTACTTGGTCCGTTCCTGGCAGAGTTACAGCGAATTTCGATTATAATAGGCTCTGTCCCTTGTCTGGCTACATGCGGGCATATTCTACTCGATCGTTCGCGTAATAACAGCGCCGCAAATGTGCTACCAACGTGAAACTGTACCCGCGATTCTACCTCGTGTCTGACCATGTACGGACTTATTCTACTCGACCAGCTACGGTAAATTCTCCGTAATTGACGCTCTCAGTCAACGATTATAAAAATAATTAAATGAGAATAATAATTGTCCATTTTTGTGCACAATTTGAGGGAGATCAATTAGGGAGAATTTACTATAGATGTCTACACGTCCAAGATGTTGTTCCTTGCTTTTTCATTGACATTAAAACTACCAAGGGCTAGAAGCAACTAACAGAAATTACTTCATGAGAATTACAAGATACGATATATTCGAAATTTTTTCAAATTTCATAATAGCGTGTGTCTGAATGAAGAAACAGCTGTTTTTACTCGACTCTTCACACTAGTCATTTGATATTTCTCTACAACTATATTATATGTAATTATATATTAATTACATATTAATTATAGATATTATATTATTATTATATTATGTATATATTTAGTTATTATATACATATTATATGTTTTAATATTATATATTATATATTATATATTATATATAATTATTGCTATTATATTATATATATTTATTATATTACATTATATATATTAATTATATTATTATATGTAATTATCAATTGCCGTATATACAACAATCGAACAAACTCATTGCGACCAATTCTTGTGGTGCAAATTATTGAGTCGTTCGAGAAAAGTTGTTTCGTTCTTTCGCGAGAAAATGAAAGACGATTTTTTAATATCCAAAGTAAAAATGAAACTGTTTGACATATTTTCGATAACTTCGAACTCTTATACTCGTAGACATCTTATTTTATGATTGATAATACTGAATTAAGTACTTTTTTAACTCCCTTACAAAACGATATTTTTGTTGTAAAACGAAACAACTTTCCGAACCACCCAATAATTCTTCAGTTCTAAATTTGTTCTAAACTATCTTTTTGGCCCTTGAATAAACATGTCGGCATGCACCATCGGTGGTACACGTGACACAGGACGTATTAATCAAAGCAGCTTTACGACATCAACAATTATAAAATGAAAAATATGAAACCGATCAATAATTGACCAGCGATGATCAATAATCTCCTACCAAGAATCGACCATATACTTTCGTCAGTGTCTCGGCATTGTGCCGGTCTGACTGCGCACTGGATCATTCTACTTGTCCGGTGACATAACAACAGGCTCCCCTCACAATAGGAGCAGCCATTATAAATGTCCCGTCCGGCGGACTATGCGTGGACTTATTCTACTCGTCCGGGGCAGCCGTGTACCGCGCTCGTCTAACCGGATAAGGATCTCCTCTGACAATTCATTGTTACATTCCTCTTGACCCGTACGTCTGCACACATAAGGAACATTCCACTCGGACTCGCTGATACATAGCAAAGCACTCGGGACCGACGCCGCAAGTCGGTAACTTATTAGACACCGGGTGACACATTTTTCCAAGAACTCGCCTCTCGACAGTCCAATTTGTTTTTCTCTCTCTCTCTCTCTCTCTCTCTCTCTCTCTCTCTCGGTGTCAACGAGGCAACGTATTTCCCTTTTTCTCACGGTGACCTGAACGTACGTCGCGCTGTGTTCGGTTGCAGGTGCGTTCGAGGTCGTTGACCCAGCTGGACGCTCTAGGCAGCAGCATGCTGGACACAGGGGAGCACCATCTGGAGAGTGGCCCCGCCGCGCAACAGCAACCCCATCAACTTCACCACCATTACCAGCCGCAACAGCAACAGCAGCAGCAGCAGCAACAGCAACAGCAGCAGCAGCACATCCAAAGTGTAGAAAATAATCCCCGTTTTTTGGTGCCTAGCGCAGCGTCGATAGAGAGCACCCACCAGAATCGCACCAGGCACAAACTGTCGCGGTCGCAGGTCAGTAAATTAAACCATCGACCATCAATTATCACGATCTTATCCAAAAACAAAAGAATGGACATTTTTTCTTTTGCCTCCCGCTCGACCCGATTCCGGAATTGTCCCCGCAACAGAATAGCATAACACACGTCCAGGGCGTATTTTTTGGCCGCGGCACAATGGCGCGTAAAAGACAAAGGATCCCCGTTCTAATTCGCGGTCGAACAATTAAAAGCTGGCCTAATTTTAGTGGAACCGACGGCTTACGTAACCCCCGCGGGCCACGTTCCGTCTCGGTGTTGTCGGATCGATAACAGCAAACGATCCTGTACGTGCCGGCGAAGAAATTAATCTTGCCGGCCGGCTATGAGGATGCCTATACCACTGGCAAAGAAAGTGGAGCAACTAGGCGAAAGTTCGGCCGGAATCGATTTGCCGCGGCGCAGGAGTGAATTAATGAAATACGAGGATCGTTTTCCGCTTCGCCCGGGGACGATTCGCGCCGAGAATCGTCGGCGTTTAGAATTCTGCAACGACGCAGCGCGAGAACTTTCGCGCCACGTCGGAATTCCCGTGCGGAGAAATCGAACGCGCCGGCGTGAGACGCGAAACATCCGAAATTTTCGAGCTCAGGAAATTCTTTCGAAATTCTTAACCGCTGCTTAAGCTGCTGTCAAAGTTTAGAGACGGCGCATTCGCGTATTTGTTGTTCGAAAAAATTCTGAAATATTCTCTTTTCAATCGAGCGCGGCACCGCGCCGGTGAGAAACGCGAGATACACGAAATTTTGTAACTCAGTAAATTCTTTCGAAATTCTTAACCGCTGCTTAAGGCGCCGTCAAGGTTTAGAGACGGCGCATTCGCGTATTTGTTCGAAAAAGTTCCCAAAAATTCTCTTTTCGATCGAGCGCGGCACCGCGCCGGCGAGAAACGCGAGATACACGAAATTTTGGAACTTAGTAAGTTCTTTCGAAATTCTTAACCGCTGCTTAAGGCGCCGTCAAGGTTTAGAGACGGCGCATTCGCGTATTTGTTGTTCGAAAAAATTCCCAAAAATTCTCTTTTTGATCGAGCGCGTCACCGCGCCGGCAAGAGACGCGAAACACCCGAAATTTTCGAACCCAGTAAATTCTTTTGAAATTCTTAACCGCTACTTAAGCCGCCATCAAAGTTCAAAGACGGCGCATTCGCGTATTCGTTGCTCGAAAAAATTCCCAAAAATTCTCTTTTCAATCGAGCGCGGCACCGCGCCGGCTAGAAACGCGAGAGACGCGACATTCTCGAACCCAGTAAATTCTTCCAAAATTCTTAACGATTGTTTAAACTCCCATCAAAGTTCAGAGACAGTGCATTCGCGTATTCAAAACATTCGCGTTCAAAAAATTCCCAAAAATTCTTTCTTCGATCGAGGAGATCGCCGCGCCATCTCATGCGCTCGATGCGATAAAATCGAAACCAGCCGTTATATTTGAGCGTAAAAAATTTTCCAACGCTGTCCGCGGATCGTCGAAGCCAGCCGTAAAGTTTCAAGCGGATACGCCAATTAGTCGTGGCTCGGGAAATTCCCGAAGATTGGATGGTCGATTATTGAAACGGAACGACCGGCCGATGCGGTCGCAGATTCGGTTCTTCGGCGAGGAATTCGATCGGCCCCGGATTGTTTAAACGAGTTTCCGGGCTCCGACGGGGTCCGGTTAGTCGAAAGCTTTCGCGGATGGATCTCGGGCTGGCCCGGGGAATTACGAGGGAAAACTACGTTCGCGTGGAACGCCGCCGGAGTGGCAGGTGTTTGGCGACGATTGGTCGCTTAGCAATTCAAATGGCAGTTTCTAGGGATGCGGCCGCGAGACGGAGCACTCGTTACCCCCGCGGCCTCGGGTCCGATGTAAATGAGACAATAAAATGTCTGGCCGAAGCGTCGCTCCTCGTGACCCAGGTAATACCGACGATTACGAGACACATTTACGTCCGCGCTTGGTGTCCCGGCGCCGTCTACCGCCCGAATTAATTACCGCCGGCTCCGCCCCGCCGAGATCCCTTAATTTTTCTACCAAGGGCTCGCTTGATTTCGTTTACGGTCCACGTTACTTTTAATTTCACCCTCTTGGACGCTTGATTACCGGCATCGGTCCCTCAGTAGGGCGACAACTGCCGCTGCGACGGGGGAACCGAGAGAGAAACCGAGTCGCACGATTTAAGGAGTAGAGAATAAAAAAGTAATTTTGCAACCGTCTACGTACTCGGGAAAATTGTCTTTTTTTTAGTCAGTTAGCTGGGCTCGAGGAGTATACTCGTCCCGGAGAAGTGACAGTATTTTGTGTCATGACGAGTATAATTATTTTGTGTCGTCGCGCGTAAAAAGTAGTAACTATTCGATATTTTAATTATAATTTTAGTAATCTTAGAAAACAAAACAATACATATTCTCAAATTTCATCCGTTTCTTTGCTGTATTCCACTCTACAGCAGCAATTTTAAATTTCAATTATTCCTCATTTTAATTGACTTTAATTACCTATAATAAATTTAATTTAATTTGATGTGATTTTTCCTGCGTTTTTCGTTTATCACGTGTGTAGTGTATGTTAACGTTATGTGAATAAGTAAATATGCGCGCTCTGAAAAGGAGGCGCCGCAGCTAATTGGTTAATTAACGGGTTGTGGACACGGTGTCCGACCATTGCTCGCTAGTTCCACTTATCGTATATTCAAAGTATGTACATCGTGTATGTCGAACGCTATTTCACAGAAAATTTGCCAACATTGGGAAATCATTGTATAACCGAATTGTTATACAGGGTGTGCGGAAAATCGTGGTACATCCAGTAAGGTGCATCCTACATGCAAAAACAAGTCGAAAAAGAAGAATAGCATTTTTCATTTAAGACTCCGTTCTCGAGAAAACTCAGTTGAAAGATGCGTTAACTTTGCGTGGCTTGTAATACGACGAGAAGTAGAATTGGTATGTCATAACCAGACAGTTGATTCCTATTCAATAGTATTACTTCCTCAACCTCAATTTTCCTCAAAAACAAAGCCTTAAACGAGAAAATGCTATTCCTTTTTCTCGTCTTATTTTTGCACGTAGAATCGTCCCCTTGCGAGTTACACCACTTTTTCGTTTAAGTCTTTGTTTTTTAGGAAAATTGAGGTTGAAGAAGCAATACTATTGAATAGGAATCAACTGTCTGGTTATGACACACCAATTAGAATAACGAGAAAATGTTATTCCTTCTTCTCGACTTATTTTTGCACGTAGAATCGTCCCCTTGCAAGTTACACCACTTTTTCGTCTAAGGCTTTGTTTTTTAGGAAAATTGAGGTTGAAGAAGTAATTCTATTGAATAGGAATCAACTGACTGATTATGACACACCAATTAGAATAACGAAAAAATGTTGTTCCTTTTTCTCGACTTATTTCTTCACGTAGAATCGTCCCGTCGCAGGTTATACCACGATTTCCCGAACACCCTGCATATATTACAGCTTGCTCCGTACGTCTGACCAACGACGAGCTTTTCTACTTACCTCCGGCGCACAATAAACGTCGAATAAACTTCGATCAGAATTCTAGCTAAATTCGCCGCTAAACTTCGTTTAAGAGCGATTCTATTACATTGTCTAGTTATTTGATCGCACAAATTCCGCATTTTACAGTTTCCATCGTCTTCAGACACCGCCTCGTACATTCGGAGAACCTTGAGCCCTGAGCACGTTTTCGCAATAAGCTGTAACTGTTTTCTCTCGCGTAGGCGTAGCAGCTCGACGGTTTATTGCCCAAGGAATTGGAAAAGCGGATTATCAGGCCGACCGTGGCTCCGTTCACGGAGCGATCGTCCTCTTTATTTAAATAAAGGGAGCGCACGCGATTCTTCCACCGTCGGTTTCGATAACAAGATCCGCCGTTCCGTCTCGCGGCTAAAGAGATGCCGGCGCTCTCTCGCCGCGGCGAAATGCGGCGTCGAACGCGGAAGCCTCTTGCGTCTTGATGCGAAGAGAGTATGGGAGGAGAGTATGATAGAGGAGAAGAGTGAAAGGGAGAGTGGGATAGAAAGAGAAAGAAACAGAGAGAGAGAGAGAGAGAGAGATTGAAAGAGAGAGAATTGAAGCGAGAGAAAGAGAGAGAGAGGGAGAGAGATAGAGAGAGCCGTATCCAGTCTAGCATTCGCCCGTCGAAATCTCGAATCCGTTTCACAGTTGTCCGACGCATTCCTCGATTCCTGCCTCCCCTGCCCTGTGTATCTTGCTGTTATCGACGAAAACTCATAGTTGAATCCTCTGGCTTATTCGCGGTTCAGGTTCCATCGCAGATACACTGCCGTCACTCTCAAATAACCAATTTCTTTACGCAGGCTACGACGATACTTGTATTTACATATTTACACAGCTACCAGGATCCTCCGCCTCGTATCGCGAGGTTTCGAATTTTTCCTAGGAAAACGAAATACAAATTCTCGAACACGATTTTGGCCAATCTATTGTTCAAACTTCGAGCTCCGATTCGATATCTTGTTGAAGGGCACGGAACGAGGAGGTATTAGAGTGGACGAGAGATCAAAGTTGTTCTGCATTTTTCATCAACTTTTGGTCTTGCTGATTGTCGATGGATATATATACGGCTTCGTTGATATCCTTAAAGGATTTTCGTGAATTACTTTCCGCAACTTTCTAAGGAGTTCAGCGACCAAGAATAAGCAGAGAAGAATCGATCCTAGTCCACGAATGTCTGACTATATATACATTGTCTTGCACTGCTTGCTTCTTGTACCGCTTTGTCGCATAAAATAACGCGCGATAAAAATTGTCCGACTATTTGACTTCTCGCTGCCAGCGAGGTCCGAACGCGTTCGATTGAATTCCAAACGAAGTTGAATCCTCCATTCTTCGCGTTCGCAAAATGGAGAATCCTCTTACGGTTACTCGAAGTCTGTCTCGGCCGTGGAGCGGCATTATTCGACGATAAACAGCCTGCTAGCACGAATTCGTCGTTTCGTAGGATTGTATCTATTATCTCGAATTTACATTCAGATGTTCCGGATGGTCTGAAGGTCGTCCCTGGTACGTTAAAATATCATTCTTCGGGACGGGCTCTTCGGGGGAAATGGGATTCGCCGATGTAAAGAGCATTCCTCCCTTTTTCCCTCGTCCCTCAATTTTTTAGCACGGCAAGCGGGACGTTCGCGTACCATTTTACTCTATCGCTCTATCTTTCTCTCTCGGATCAGGAGGAAATGCGAGAGGAAAAATCTGTTGTACTGTCGCGTTAATGTAGCAGTCTCTCGCTCTCTCGCGCGCTCTATCTCAAGCTCTCTCTTTCTCAAGCTCTCTCTCTCTCAAGCTCTCTCTTTCTCAAGCTCTCTCTCTCTCTCAAGCTCTCTCTTTCTCAAGCTCTCTCTCTCTCAAGCTCTCTCTTTCTCAAGCTCTCTCCCTCTCGCGCGCTGTCGCTCTCTCTCAAGCTTTCTCTCTCGCGCGTTGTCGCTCTCGCGTGCTCTTTCTCGCGCTCTCTCACTCAAGCTCTCTCTCCCTCGCGCGCTCTTACTCTCGCTCTCTCTCTCTCTCTCTCTCTCAAGCTCTGTCTCACTCAAGCTCTCTCTCTCGCGCACTCTCGCTCTCGCGTGCTCTTTCTCGCGCTCTCTCATTCAAGCTCTCTCTTTCAAGTTCTCTCTCCCTCGCGCTCTCGCTCTCTTCCTCGCGCGCTCTCAATCTCGCACTTTCTCTCTCTCAAGCTCTCTTTCAAGCTCTCTCTCAAGCTCTCTTTCTCGCTCACTCTCGCTCTCGCGCGCTCTTTTTCGTGCTCTTTCACTCAAGCTCTCGCTCTCGCTCTCGCTCTCTCTCTCTCGCCCTCTCGCCCTCTCGCTCTCTCGCTCTCTCTTGCTTTCTTTCGTTCTCTCTCGCTTTCTCTCTCATCGTCCGCTCCAGCGCGGAATTGGAAATACAATTACACGGCGAAACACCTCCGCCCCTTGGATATTATGTTCCGGTACGATCGAGAGAGCGTGGAACGGCTCTTCCATTCCTCCATTATTAAGTATCGCGGAATTTCATCAAAGAAAGTGCCCCGAAGCCGTCACCGAAGGGTCGGCGGGCGAGCGATTACAAAAGACCGGCGACGTGCCATGCAAAATGCCTATCGCCCGTTGCGGACGGTCTACGATAACCTGCCACGTCCCGCGAATTATCGGGCCGGATCGGCCGGGTCGCAGGAATTGAAACGTTTAAGTCGTCGGCGACTTTCGACGATTCGAACGGAATTCGATTCCGACGGGAAATCGAGCGTCGGCAGACGCAGCCCTCGCCTCTTCCTTCCGTTTTCAATTACGCGAAACACACCGACCGGTATACCGTCTCGAACCCAACGAACGACCACCCTGTCCCCCCTCCGACCGCGTCTCGCCATCTCGAACCAGCCTGCGAATGCACCGGACAGCAATTTCATTTTCTAAACCGAGTTTCCGCGCGGCACTGCGACCCAGACTCTCGAGACTACGGGCCGAAGAATGCATAAGTTGCAAACAGCCTGCGCTGGCACGCTGTTCTCCATTTGTCCGTTCAGATTCGAGCTTGTTTCGTTCACTTATTGCGCAGTGTTCGAAGATTCGTGCGTTTGTGCGAGGCTTCGTAATTGCGTGAATGCCACGGCGGGCGACGAACACTGCGCGTCCCGACTGGGCGGTGATGCACTTTTTTAATGTTATTAGTGGACTGCGGAATTTTGGTCATTTCTGACGAAATTGGTTATGTCGAGTACGTAATAGTTGACGCTTTAGGAGGATTTTGTTCGCAGCTGGTCAAGGTTAATAGGAGAAGAAATAAATCGCTGTGCAATATGCACTTGTTCTAATTAATGCAGGCAATTTGCATTTTGCATTTGCGGTGGCCCACGAAAGTGTTCGTGCACCTTTTAAAACGCAGTTTTAAAGCTTTTTTTAATTTTGCCATTACTTGGAATGAAAGGAAGAAATTATATAACCGTATTTTCAACTTTTTTGTCGGATTATATTATCCCAAATTCTCCATTTTTGTTTAAAAGCTGAAAGGCAATTGGAAAGAATTGACTGTAATTCGATATAGTACACAGATAAAATTCAATAAAAATCGATATAGTACACAGAAACAAACGGTAACGTTGTGTGTGTGTGTGTGTGTGTGTGTGTGTGTGTGTGTGTGTGTGTGTGTGTGTGTGTGTGTGAAAAAGGTAATTAATAGCTCTCTGAAGTTTGATTAACTATTATCTTTTAGATTATATAACTTATCTAATTGACGCTCAGATTGTCCACAAAAATGGACAATTTGGGAAGAGGAGCCTTCCGAATTCGAGCCTTGCGACTCGTTTTTATAGTTACCGATTTTCAACATCTATTAAAACGAGCTGGAAGGCTCGAATAATCGAATCTCCTCTTCCCGAATTGTCCATTTCTGTGGACAATTTGAGCGTCAATTAGGGAGACATTACTGTACTTTGCGTCGTTCTCGTTCTCGTTTTCTTACGCGATATCGATGCAGCCTCCCAAATTGTCCGCTTTTGTTTACAAGCTGAAGGACAATCGGGTAGAATTTAGCATATTTCAGACTCCAGATTTTCGGAAATCCTTCGATCTCTATCACTCGGATGATTGTACATTGTTTCGATTTCGCGAGATATAATATATACTAGTTGTCTGATAAACTACAATCTCATGCTGCTTGTCTCGACAGTCGTATTCTGCATGTCCGACAATGCACAATCTCGTACTGCTTGTCTAACACGGTCCCATATTACTTGTCCAGAAAGACGGCGTCGCATATTTCTTGCCGGGCACGGCGCAGTCTTGGACTACTTGTCTAGGAAGTTTTAACGCTGTCTTATACAGTCGCGCGACTAAAGCCGAAAGTTTCGCAGCGCTCGTTCTAGCAAATGTGCCCCCCCCCCCCTCTATTCTCGCGTCGCTATTTTTAATTTCACACTTGTCTCGGTATAAATAGACTTTCCACCACTTTTCCGAATAAACACGGAGTCGAACTACTTTCCCGACTTAATATAGACTCGCGCCGCTTGTCTAACTATTGGGTTGGCAACTAAGTAATTGCCGATTTGTTCAATGAAATAAAGAATTTTTTTTTACTTGGAACAAAGTTTAATCTGTAATGTTTTTTCCATTTTGTTCGATGACCTTTTGCCATCTCTCTGACAACTTGAAAATTCCACGCTCGTAGAAAGTCTGATCCTTTTCGGCCAAAAACTGAGTTCAGTGAGATTTTACAGTGTTGTCATCATTAAAAATTTTACCACGAAAGGAGTTGTCCAGGGATCGAAATAAGTGGTGATCCGATGGCGCGAGATCAGGGCTATATGGTGGGTGTAACATCAATTCCCAAGCAATATCCATCAATTTTTGCCGAGTGGACAAAGACGTGTGCGACCTAGCATTGTCCTGCTGGAAAATGACACCTTTACGATTCACCAATTCTGGTCGCTTTTCCTTGACCGCTGCATTCAATTTGTCCACTTGCTAACATTCACGGATAATAAAAAATAACATAATAATAATAATAATAATAATTTTATAATATAACATTTACGGATATCATAAAAATGGGAGTGAGAGACATCTATAACTGAAATCGGCAATTACTTAGTTGCCAACCCAATAAATCTGAATCCGTACCACTTGCTCCGACTAAATGCAAATGCTTGCACCATTCGTCCGACCGAATATAGGCTCGTTCCACTTGTTTCGTTCTAGGCGACTTACACTATTTGCCAGCTTCGGTGTATTTTGTTTCACTTGTCGGCTTCCACTGTTTGTCCGACACCGTAAGCTTCGATACCACTCTTATCAGCGCCTAGGTGCTTTACTCTCTATATACAGGGTGGCTGAAAAACAGGGCTGCGGAGGAATTGATTTTTGAAATATTTCGCAATACGGAATTTCGCAAATAAAATTTCCTTAGTAGTTATAATAATATTTTAAATAGTAGTTACGTATGGAAATAGCATTTTCAAATATATTTGACTACGTAATTATTATTTGGAAAAGAAATTTATTTGCTATTTTGTATTATGTGAGAAGATGCGAATATTTACAGTTCATTTACCGTTACAAAAATCTATTTTTCAGCAGCCCTGATGAAAAATCGTGGCACAAGCGGCAAGTGGATGATTCTACAGAGCGAAATAAGTAAAACAAAAACAGTAAAATTTTTCCCTTATGACCGCGTTTTCGAGATACATATGCTTAAAATATCCCTCCAGGTTTAAATAGCTTATAGTGTCACGAGAAGTAGAATTAGTATGTGATGGTCAGACACTCCTATTCAATAGCATTATTTCTCCAACCTGTTTATCCTCGAAAACGGAATCTTGTACGAAAAGATGTTATCCTTTTCCATCGACTCATTCTTGCATTCCGGCTGGCATGACCACGATTTTCCGCCCACCCTGTATAAACTCGCGTTCCCGCCGCATGTCTGTTTAAACGTCGGCTCGCCGTATCGGCCAACTTAAATATGATCTTAGGTAGCTCGGCGAGCGGCAGAACTCCAAACAGATAATTTCGAATGGAAATGGGATCATAACGCTTTAAGTCGGGGGTGGGGGGGGCGAACAAGCTGCCGAAATTAGGTCGCCGGTGTAACCGTTGCGCCCTGTATTATTGCGCGCGGCCGCGAAACGGGCCACGTAGGGCCGGTGCAGACGTTTTGACGCCATCAGCTGTCAATTTCGCCGTTGTTGGCCCCATTAAAGACACCTCGGAGTGCTATCATCGACAGATCGATCGGCACGTTCGGCCCACGAATTCCGTCGGAAACTTTGAATAACCGGGACTAACGGCGGCGTTTGCACCTCCGACACGAACGCCGTATTTATTTTTATGGGCGAGGCCGAAGCCGAGGGACGGCCCCTCATGGGATCAGTGCGGAAACGTCCCGTCCCCCTAGTTGGCGCGCACATACACACGGACACGGACACACACCGAGGCAATCGATGCCGTGCGAATATCGGGCACGCCGGCCGTATGTCGGCTCGCGATTATCGATTCCGGTGGATTTAAGTTTCGGACACGGCCGAGAACGTTGCGTCTGGATGTTGCTCGGGGCCCGACGGGGACGCCTCCGCTCGAAATCGCGCGACCAATTGTCGCTCTTCGAGAATTCGCTGCCGCGTACAGTAATGTCTCTCTCACTGACGCTCACATTGTCCAGGAAAATGGACAATTTGGGAAGAAGAGCCTTGCGACTTGTTTTTATAGTTACCGATTGTCAACGATTATATCAACATGGTGCAATGCCGGAATAATCGTATCTCCTGTTCCCGCATTGTCCATTTCTGTGGACGAACTGAGCGTCAATTAGAGAGACATTACTGTACAGTAATGTCTCCCTAACTGACGCTTAGATTGTGCAGAAAAATGGACAATTTGGGAACAGAAGCCTTGCGAATTCGAGCCTTGCGACTTGTTTTTATAGTTACCGATTGTCAATGATTATGACAACGTGGTGCAAAGCCGGAATAGTCGCATCTCCTATTCCCACATAGTCCATTTTTCTGCACAATCTAAGCGTCAGTTAAGGAGACATTACTGTACAGTAATGTCTTTCTAATTGACGCCCAGATTGACCACAAAAATGGACAATTTGGGAACAGGAGCCTTGCGAATTCGAGCCTTGCGACTTGTTTTTACAGTTACCGATTGTCAACGATTATAACAACATGGTGCAATGCCGGAATAATCGTATCTCCTGTTCCCGCATTGTCCATTTCTGTGGACGAACTGAGCGTCAATTAGAGAGACATTACTGTACAGTAATGTCTCCCTAACTGACGCTTAGATTGTGCAGAAAAATGGACAATTTGGGAACAGGAGCCTTGCGAATTCGAGCCTTGCGATTTTTTTTTACAGTTACCGATTGTCAACGATTATAACAACATGGTGCAAAGCCGGAATAATCGTATCTCCTGTTCCCACATTGTCCATTTTTCTGCACAATCTAAGCGTCAGTTAGGGAGACATTACTGTACAGTAATGTCTTTCTAATTGACGCCCAGATTGTCCACTAAAATGGAGAATTTGGGAAGAGGAGATACGATTATACGAGCCTTGCGGTTCGTTTTTATAATTGTGGACAATTGATAACTATAAAAATAAACCGCAAGGCTCGAATAATCGTATCTCCTCTTCCCAAATTGTCCATTTTTGTGGTCAATCTGGGCGTCAATTAGAGAGACTTTACTAATTAGCTCGATCCTAGAAACTGCTGTTCCCACGTTGGAAACCTTCGCGACCTGTTCTTCCGATAATAATTAGCTTTCGTTTGCCGCGATTACTTTGACCCTTTCGAGAGCACATTTGCCCATTTTTGCAAACCAGAGATTGTGATTTTGCGTACAATTATATACACGTGTATGCTTGAAATTCGTATACACGTACTGTGGTACGTGTCGTATTAGGAACAGGTGAAATATTTCACGTGTATTTAATTACACGTGCGTTAATACATTTTTATTTCAGTTCATGTAATTTTTAGAATATTGATATTAATTTATGATTCGAGATGGCAGCTTTTATTAATGTAATGTCTTTAACGAATGAGCATAATGTTTTTCGTAATATATAACATGTTGACGTGATGTTCTTTTAAACATATAACACATGTGCTTTCAAGAAATTAGTGTAATATTATAATATTGAGTATGGCTTTTATTAACGTAATGTTTTTTTCACATATAACATGTCTTTAACAAATGAGCATAATTTTTCCTTAACATATATCATGTTGACGTAATGTTTTTTAAACATATATGCTTTCAAGAATTGATTACATTAAATTATATCGAATAATATTTTTATTAGTGGTTCGAGATTATGGCTTTTATTAATATAATGTTCTTTTCACATATAACGTGTTTTTAACAAATGAGCATAATATTTTCTCAACATATAACATGTTAGCATAATCATTTTGTTGAAACATATAACATATGCTTTACCAAACAGTAGCTGTTTTTTATACTAACACACAGAACTAATCGAATAAATTTTGTAACTAAAAATGATATTTTAAATCATTTATATTAATCTTCGATACTTATGGAATCGTAGCTTTAATCCGTAAATTAATATCGATGTTCTAATGATTACATTAATTTACATAAAAATGCATAAATGTACGTGTAACGAAATACATGCCCATGAATGAATACACGTGTATTTAAACATACGTGAATGAATACACGTGTATTTAAACATACGTGAATGAATACACGTGTATTTAAACATACGTGCATGAATACACGTGTATTTAAACATACGTGCATGAATACACGTGTATTTAAACATACGTAAAATAATACACGTGTATTTAAACATACGTAAAATAATACACGTGTACACGTGTGCTTGCTATGACACGTGTACACGTGTGCTTATTATGACACGCGTACAAGTGTGTTTTTAATATACGTTCAAAATCACAAACTCCACTGCGAACAAACAATTTAACCATTATTTCAGCCTTTCCCAACGTGAAAATCGCTGTATTCTCTTCGAACGAAAATTGCTCGCTGTATATTTTCACTTTCCGCCGCGTTCGGCAATTGTATTCGAAATTAGTTGACATCCAATCAGAAGTTACCGGAGCCTTACAAACTATTTTACGACGCCGGGGATCGGTGAGGAGGCGGTAGGGGGGCAAGTTAGATGAAACCGAGGGTCGTAACGCCGCGTCCATACGGCAGCGAAAAGAAAGTTCCACGGCGTAAAGCGAATTACCAGTCCCTGTATCGAGTTTCGGGCGCCGTCGTGAATATTTTCCGGCCGGATGGCTACATTTTCGAGTGGCTCGCCTGTTTCAAGTAGCCCGCCGCTAAATTATAGCTACGACCGTAGAAGTGGTGTCGTTTGCAAACTGACTATACGCCGCCGCCATTCCGGCCGTCTGGCCACGGCCCGGGCCATTCTACTCGGCGGGCTACTTACGGACCTATTCTACTGGCCGGCCCGTATGCAGGGACCTTCCACCGGCAAATGGGGATAGTTTCCCTTTGCCATTGTTACCGACAGTTCTTGAACTATCCGACAACCATCCTAAGCGTTTCGCGCGGCTTAAAAGTTCCAATTTATTAGGGCCGCCCTCGGTCGCCCGTCCAAAATTCTATTAGACCCTTAACACATTTTATGCAGAAATTCCGAAGTTCGGCTGGATAATAAATTACGGATCTGCGAAAATTATAGTCAGAGGCGTCTGGAAATATGGAATGGCATAGTCATTTCGTCGGGACAGTTTTACATTAATTGCCCCGAAAAGTTGGTAGCTTGTAAATAGAAATAGAGAAATTTGGAAAGAGAAGATGATTATTATACTTTTTATATTGTTATATTATTTATTTTATTTTATATATTTTATATTTATTAATTTATTATATCATTCATTGTATTTTATATTTATTCATTTATTATATTATTCATTATATACATTATATTTTATATTTATTCATTTATTATGTTATTCATTATATTCTATATATATATTATATTTATTTATTTATTATATTATTCATTATATTCTATATATTTTATATTTATTCATTTATTATATTATTCATTATATTTTATATATTTTATATTATATATTTTTATATTATTATGCCACGTTTTGTTTTTGCCATTTCTGTTCACAAGCTGGAAGACAATTGGAGAACATTTACTGTATCTTACAGCATTGGTCTGATTAACGCAATATCGATAAATACAATTTTTTAAATTGCCTGACCAAACTCGTTTCCCACCACTTAGCAAAATCATGTATGATCTTATTCTGCTTGTTTTATTTCTCTATATTTCATATTGTATATATTTCTCTTTATCTTATTTCTCTACGAATCACTTTAAACCGTTTTCCACACAGAACACGATTTTCAACAAGTTCTCCGAACTTGCATTGCTCGACTAACTAAATACAAACTTCAGCGACCGGTCAGCCCCCGCACGATTTTTTACCGCCATTCAGCCGAGACATATTTTATCGTCGTTCGACGAGTTCCAGGACTATCGGCGACCGGCACGCGAAAGTTCAAGGAGACCCGGGGAAAATACGAGTGGCAATAAAGGCGGCGATTGTAAAACCAAGTGACAGTGAAAAGGCCGTTCCGAATGAACGTGATCCGTTCGGCATTCGCGACGCGGACCGTTCATAAACGAAGATTCTTTCGCGCTTTATTACCTGCCATTGTCAGCGGCTGCACAGTCCCGGCACGAAATGGCTCGCGTCGACGGGAACGCGAACGGGGTTTCGCGCGGCACCGTTATCAGCCCTTAAATCCGGCATATTCCAGTTAATTACTTGGGCCCGCGCCTTTTATCAAACGCGAGACACTCTCCGGCATCCGGCAACTCGGCGACGCAAAGTCTCCGCGCGTCCTCCAGCCGGTCGTATCGCAATATAATTATTCCCGGCGTCAGGCTGCAGGCTCCGATGCGTTTTACACCGTATTACAAGCTCCCCGGACTTCTGTGCCGCGTTGATAAATTGTAACGAGCTTTTCTCGGACCCGATGGAACTCTTCCAGCGAGCCGTATCCCGATCCGATTCCAATCCCTGCGAATGGATGCGTGGAGGACTCTGTTACAATCGCATTTACGGTGCCTGATAGGCGCGCTGAGATTCCAGTGTACCTCGAAGGTCCCGGAACAGCCGCTTCGTCCACTTTCCCTTTGCGTTTCGAGGGGGTCGAAGGGCGAAGGCGCGGGGGAGTAATGATAAGTGTATGACAGTGCGCGTGTAATGTATAACAAATAGTAAATATATTTGTACAAGTGTATGTATAATATATATCTAACATATCTCTGATATATATATATAATATATAATATATAATATGTATAATATATTATCTAATATATAATATATATCTAATATATCTCTGATATATTTAATATATAATATATAATATGTATAATATATTATCTTATATATATATCTCTATTTTATATAATATATATATATATATATATATATATATATATATATATATATATATCTAATATATATCTAGTATAAAATCTAATATATAAAATATATATGTATATAATATATATATTATCTAATATATATCTCTAATATCTATTCTCTTCAAAAACTCAATTTTCTCAGCCAATTTTCCAAATTCCGTCAAACAGCTATGCAAACATGATTTCAAAGATTCAAGCTTCAAGAAAGTGCAATAAGAATAAAATCAATCCCCCCACCCCTCCTCGAATGTAAAATAGAAGAATAGAAGGCCCCCTTAAGTCTACAAATTATGTTCGTTCCATTCATTCACAGAAATCATTTTATATGTCACACGCAAACGTAGAAAAATTCGCAGCGCAATTTTAAATAAATATTATCTGCTTTCGATGCGTATAATTGCCTTTTGTTTCTATATTTTGTGCAGTTGTCCAGCAGCGAGTACTTCAGCGTCAGCTTCGATGTATCCGAGGACATTGGCTCACTGGACCGGGACGAGTTGCTCCCAGCATTGAAGGGGACTTGTTTGGCGTAAGTGTGTTTTGTGCCAAAACGTTAGCCCATAATTCCCTGGGACTTCGGTCTTCTGCTATGATACCCTAGAACCAGCTTGCTCGCGCTCCTGATTATCGTCGTTAAACTAGGACGGTTTATGCATTTACAGCGTCTCCTAAACTGCGGATCGCAGTAAAACAAGGATTACCGTAAATTCCGCCACTAGACACGCATTAAAATCGACAGGGTGTCGCACACAGCCTTTAATGCGAGAAATGGCCTGGAAACATTTTCTCCATTTTTACGTGACTCATTCTCGCGATCGTGCTTCGAACGATCCCGAACATTTCGAATGCGAAATCTTATGAAAGTTGCGATGGCTGCGCGCCATTCATGGAGCAATCGATGGGAGAAAGGATAGTTTATTTAAACAGCTGCCGCATAGTGGTCTGGAACGCGTAATTTTTGGCCAAAATTAAATAGTTTCTGTAATCGAAATATGTTAAAGAAAATCGCACTCCTATGGATTAGTTGCGTGATTTGCAGTCTTTTACGTTAATAATATACTTATTAATAAATATTTCGTTGTAAATAATGTACAAAATGACTACTTAAATGATAGAATATTTGATAAGTAATGTAAACCGATCGCAAGGTATTGTAAATATTCTAAATGAACGAACCAGCAGGACTAATATTCCAAGATAAAAATTCCAAACGCGAAATTTAACGTTTATTGAATTATAAACAATAGATATGGACCACGTTCCTTCGCTCGTCTATCGTTGAAGTCAGAACCGCGGATCGAACTGAGGCGAAGCGACGTTGAAAATGTCGCGTCGCGCATTGCTAAAATCCGTGTAAAATTATTTTTTAATTTATGCGCGAATAATCGCAGCTAAAATTTGCATAACCCTTTTCGCAATATTGTAAGCTTTCATATGAAACAAATCTGATGTCCAACATATTCTATCATTTTTTAAAAATCGTTCTTAAAGTCTACATTGCAATTGCCTTCGTATTACTCGCATGTTAATTAAAATCTGCCCATATCGTGATTGAATAACTAACATACGTGTATGCTATTCAACGTCAAGATAGTATCTTGATGCTCCTAATCGCGTAATTAAATCGAACTTCAGCTTTAAACTCCAATCTCGAAATTCTAACTTCATGACATTATATTTAATTACAGAGTTATCTGATGAAAGCAATATTCCGGTTATCGAAGCTTCGAAGGGTTATCAATTCACAGGAGCAAACATCATTTTCATAAATTAAAGTTGAGAAATTGTTTCTTTGCCAAAAATTACGTAGCTCCACGCCAATTCAATGCTTGGAAACGCACGAAGCGTCGAGACTTAAAAGGAGAAGTCAGAAAGCATGAGATTCATTTTTTAATGAGTTATTGCAGCGTGGTAGATCTCTTAAAACTGTGTATTGAAATTATGAACAGTAGATATGGGCCACGTTGAAATAATACCCAAAATGATACCTAAAATGATACCAAAAATGATACCCAAAATGATATAAAAAATGATACCAAAATAATACCAAAAATAATGCCCAAAATGATACCAAAATAATACCAAAAATAATGCCCAAAACGATACCAAAAATAATGCCCAAAATGATACCAATAATAATGCCCAAAATGATACCAAAAGTAATGCCCAAAACGATACCAAAACTGATACCCAGTTTTATGTGCAGACGTCTGACAATTCCTTTAATTATTTAATGTCAAAGTTGTTAGTAACAAAGCCAGAAATTGAGCGAGTCTTCCCATAGTTTCCTCCCCGTCGCTCCCCAGCATCCAAAATCTAGCTTATCCTCCTAGCATTGTTACCAACAACTTCATCGTTAAATATCTCCCGAATTATAAGCCGTCCGCGCGAAAGACGAGATCCACAACTCCGCAGGATTTCATCGAAAAGCGAGCGCCAACGCCTGCGAGCGTCTCCTCGTTAAATAATAACAGTTAGGTCACTTTTAACCGGCGCTCTAATTAAAGGGACTATTTAACTCGAAGCCATCGGATGAAGTCGGCACATTCGCAGCAGAAATTGAATTCGTGCCCGCCGGAGACATCTGATAAGACGCAATTAAGAAGTGACGAGGGAAGTTTCGAGCGTGGCCAACAGACGTCTCCGAAGCGGCGCGGAGTCGCGCCGCAGTTCAAGGAGAGATCCACTCGAACCGGCCGAAATTCCCGCTTAAAACAGTAAATTTCTCGGGATCGCCCGCCTGTCTGCTAGTCAGGCGATTCAGACACAGTCGTGTCGGAGCGGCCGGATCCCGAAGGGGCCCGCGGCCGTCGCGTCGGAATCGTCGACGGGGACGCGTTTTCACGGGCAGGGGGCGGGGGAGGGCAAATTTCATTTCGAACGATTTACGCGGGCCGTAAATAGCCGCGGCGCGGCGTGCGGCAGCTCCGCGGAATTCCGGCGCGTCCGGGATGAAAGGCGCGAATTTCGCCGATGCCCTTGAGCGGAGAGGAGCCACGCTCTGCCGAGCACTTTGAGCCAGCCGCCGAGCCGTCGCATAATAATTTCATGCTAAATAATACCGCCCCAACAATAGCCGGGATCCCCTCGTCGCGAAGCCTCTTGTCGAGCTATTAACTCGCCGCCGTGTATCCCAGCTTGCCGCGTCTTCGCCGGAAGTTCTCCGATCTTCGCCGAATCCGACGTCGCTGGCAATCCAATTACCGCGACGATGAAATCTGTGTTCCAAACGAGAGATCCTTTCCAGCCATAAATTCCACGCGAAACCGAAGAACCGCGGGGTGCCGTCGCGTTCGAACCCAAGCCGAATCTAATTTCGCGGATGCGCGCGGATTTTTGCCGGCTCGGCGAGCGAAGATCGCGCACGTTCGGCTCTGTTTTGTTTTGTTTTGTTTTTTTCACACGGTTAACCTCCGCGCACGATTTTTCGCCACGTTCTCTTGTGTTTGCTTTTACACGGTTTTGTAATTCGTTTTGTGCCCCGCATCGCGTTTCATTTGCTCCGGCACGGTTCACGCCGGGATTTTGTAACGCCGCGGTGAAAGAGCCTTTTAAAAGCTTTTGTGCCCGCCGACTTTCGGACCAGTTTACCCGGCGATTTTCGACGATTTTCGGCGACGGCCGACAGCCGCCTGTCTACCGACCTCGTCGAAAGGTGTCGGGAGCCGAACGGCTTCCCAGCTTATCCAGTAAACACCGCAACCGCCGACTCGTCTAAATTATTGAGCGCAAACTACCGGTGCTCCACAGTCGTTGTCGGGAATACTGCGGCGCGACCCGGTTCTCGCAAACAGTTAATATTCCATAATTCCGCGCCGCGTTTCTGGCATTGTCGGTCGGAGATCGTCGCTTCGTCTCTCGCTCTCTCTCCCTCGCGCTCTCTCTCACTCGTTCTCTCTCTCTCTCGTTCTCTCTCTCTCTCTCTCGTTCTCTCTCTCGCGTTCTCTGTCTCACGCGCGCTCTCCCCCGCGCTCTCCCTCTCGCGCTCTCTCTCTCTCTCGCGCTCTCTGTCTTCCGTTCTCTCTCGCACGCTCTCTGTCACTCGCGCTCTCTCTCGCGCGCTCTCCCTCTCGCGCTCTCTGTCTCTCGCTCTCTCTCACGCGCTCTCTGTCTCTCGCTCTCTCTCTCGCGCTCTCCCTCTCGCGCTCTCTGTCTCTCGCACTCTCTCTGTCTCGCGCGCTCTCTCTCGCTCGTTTTCTCTGTCGTTCTCTCTCCCTCTCTCTCTCTCTCTCTCGCTTGTTCTGTTTCCATCTCTCTCGTTTTCTCTCTCTTTCTCTCTCTCGTTCTCTCTCTCGCTTGTTTCTCTCTCTCTCGCTCTCTCTCTCTCTCTCTCTCGGGAGAAACAAGACGCATTTCCGCGCTCGGAAACCCGTCGCGCGAAAATCCACAAGCCCCATGTGGTCGGGTCGCGACGCTAAACCGCGGTGAACTTAGATCCGATCGCGGACAGACATTCCACCGGAATTCCAGCTGTCACACAATGTTCACAGTATCGCAAAGCTGGGCAAAATTCATTTTGTGATTATCGTGCGTTATTAATAAATATACAAATACACTGCATGAACGAACACGCACGGAACTTCTCCTCCTTTCGTTTGTTTGTAATGTTTGCTGGAGAAACGCTGGCTAAAATTGGCGTAATTGTCCTCGCGAATAGTTGAAATATTAACGCTATCATAATTAATAATATCAACGTAATAATAATTGACACACGTTGAACGTAACTAATCGACCGTCAAAATTTCCACGCGAAGAAACTGGAAACTTAAAACCGCATAGCAGGTGCATAGGAGATGGACTCTGACGACTTGGTTAATTAATAAGAAATTATTTATTTTACTGTAAGTAATTTTTCCTTTCACGTCACATTCACGTAGCCTCCCGCAACCATTTATTGTGAAAATCAATCCTACTAGCCACAGTAATTGGTGCATTATTTGCTATTTTCCTATGTGCGTCAATTACTGTGGCGCGTGGCGTGGCGGCTGAAGTCCGCAGTAATTCACGCACGTAAGAAAATAGTAAAAAGATGCGCCAATTACTGCTGTGACTAGTAGGATTCATTTTCTGGAGAGATGATAGTGGCAAAGTACATGAAGGGAAAAATTACTTTATCTAAAAGTAAAAAAAGTAAAGTAATATACAATTTGTTAGTAATTATTTAGGAAGTAATTGAAGTAATTATAATATATATAATATTATATTATATATATATATATATAATATTTATTATATTAATATATATAATATTTATTATATTAATATATATTATTATATATATTATATTATAATATATATAATATATATATAATTATAATATACATTATAATAATAATGTATGGAAGACACTCTATATAAATCCACAGTTCGATGAGTCGATCTTAGTATTCTCTGAAAATTACTGTTCTGTTTAAATCATTAGAACAAGCGAAAAGCAAGTCGTGCACAGATCATTCCATCTCGCAAAAATTCGCAGTGCATTTGTAATATTTTCTCTGAAAATTCGTACGACTTTCTACACGACTTATCTTCCGATTTCGTTGTCTTCCGCCGTGTGTTTACCGCGGTTTGCCAATCCGTTCACGACATTGTGCCCTCCGCAATATTTCTGGGAACGTTCGGGTGCAGCCACGGTTACAGACCGAGATTGGATTCGTCTTTAGGGATTGTGCGAAGCGCGTTGCCGCGCCACGCGGACGGAATATCGGTCGTACGAGGCGAAATTGATCGGTCGCTCTTTCGAGATTCCCGACTTTCGGCTGACCGATCGTTCGCCGTTTTCTAGAAGCTACTGTAGAAATTGGGCGGCACGATGCCGACCGTGCGATAAGGATTATTGTCGCTATTATTCCTGCGATAACATTTTTACCACTGGATTGTTGGCGCAGCGCGGATAAGATCAAAAGTTCCTCCGAAAGCGAGGACAAATCTGAGATAGCAGGAATTGGATCAAATAAATTCGGTCGGGATCTACAGAACGCGGGAATGCCGACCGGGGAGTTCTACGATTTTCTACGAACTTCCGTGAGATTGCTGTCAAAGCATGAACGGGTTCAGCAAATTCGAACTAAAGCTGAAACTGTGCTAAGTTATATTTTGGATTGTCGCGGTGGATTTCCGATTCCACGAATGCAGAAAGTTGACCGGTTGGTCCGAAAGTTCGATTGGATCTGCAAAATGCAAGGAGATTGAAACTGTTCTCGGCATCGTGCGCGTTAACCATGTTAAGTTTGCTGTGATGCCTCTTTTTCAGAGCCTTTTTTTCATGACGAGTATACTCGTCAAGCACAAAGTAAGTGTCGCTGTTAAAATATTGGAACAAAAGGACGGTTTTGTTTTATAAAATTAACGGTCAATGGTCGCTACTCTTTACGCGCGACGAGTATACTCGTCGTGACATAATAATACTGACATTTATCTGTGACGAGTATACTCATCATGACGCAATAACACTGACATTTCTTTATGACAAATATACTCGGCATGACACAAAAATACTGACATTTCTTTATGACGAATATACTCGGCATGACACATAATACTGACATTTCGCTATCACGAATATATTCGTCATGATACAATAATTCTGTTATTTCTCTATGACGAATATACTCGTCATGACGCAATAATATTGCCACTTCTCCATGACGAATATACTCGTCATGACAGAAATAATATTGCCATTTCTTTATGACGAATATACTCGTCATGACACAATAATACTGCCATTTTTCTATCACGAATATACTCGTTATGATACAATAACTCTGTTATTTCTCTATGACGAATATAGTCGTCATGACACAAATAATATTGCCATTTCTCCAGAACGAATATACTCGTCATGACACAAAATACTGCCATTTCTTTATGACGAATATACTCGTCTTGACACATTAATACTGTCATTTCTCCATGACAAATATATTCGTCATGACACAATAATACTGCTATTTCTCTATAACGAGTATACTCGTCATGACATAATAATACTGCTACTTCTCTATGACGAATATACTCGTCATGACGCAACAATATTGCCATTTCTCCATGACGAATATACTCGTCATGACACAATAATACTGCCATTTCTCCCTGACGAATATACTCGTTATAACACAAAATACTACCACTTTCCTCTGACGAGTATACTCGTCAAACACAGCTAACTGGTTAACTTTTCCACATCGATTTCATCTTCATTAAAGAGCGTCTGTGCTTGCTACGTTTAGTAGAATCATTTTAAAATTCCTATCGCATTCGATCACGCTTCATAGCAAGCGTAAGAGATTTTAATCGCCCGCAGCGCGCACATTTCCCCAGGCCAACGACGACGCCAAATTTAACCTTGTGGTTGTTTCAGGGAGGCATTGAACACCAGTTGCGAGCGACGCGGTATCGACTTGTCACGCATCGAGGTGTACGACGGTTTCTCGGCGTCGCTGCCGATTCAGACGACGGACACATCGTGCCTCGGCGGCAAACACCTGCGAATAACAGGTAACGCGAATCGATATCCTCGTCTCTGTCCCTTGCACACGCCGAGCGCCGAAAAAATGGGTCGATTTCGAACGCGATCCGGAACGCGTAGCCCCGCGCAGCCTCGCGTTTCCTCTCGGAATCGGGTCGGAAGCTACTCGTTATCAGAAAACTTCGCTCATTAACTTCGGAAACATTTGCGTTCTCGCGCCGGCAACTGGAATTCGGCGGGCAGGGCCTCCGAAACTCGGAGCCAACATTTGCCCGGCATTTCCGCGGCGAAACTGTGCGAACCGGTGATTCATGGGAAACTGATAACAGACCGAAACGGGCGCGATTGCCGCGGCACGCGAGCATCTCGCGAGCGCGGACGTGATAAGTGAAATGACCGAAAGGAGCCGGCGGCGGTTCAACGAGTCCGATCTGCCTGGTGCTTGATACGTTGGCTAGGTTAGACGCGTGGTTCTGTCGTTCCTCGCTCGTCAGTTTGGCTCTGTACCAGAGGTTAATACTACCATAAATCGCGAAGCCTGTTTCCGACGCCGGTTCAAGCGGTATTCTAGCGTCGAGTGCGCGTGTTCTTAAAACTTTGTTGCGGAATTTTTTGCGAAGGAACTGTTCTAGCTTTTGCAGTCAAGTTGACTAGGTCTGTTTAGGTCTGTTATTTCAACGACGTTTTTAACATTTTTTGGTACAAAGGAAAGTTACCATTGGTGGCACTGCATATTTTCAAACATGATACAGTAATGTCTCCGTAATTGACGCTCAGATTGTGCACAAAAATGGACAATTCGGGAAGAGAAGATACGATTATTCGAGCCTTGTAGATCATTTTTATAGTTGACAATTCGTGACTGTAAAAATGAACCGCAAGGATCGAATAATCGTATCTTCTCTTCCTAAATTGTCCGTTTTTGTGGACAATCTAAACGTCAATAAGGGAGACATTAGAGCGTCAATTAGAGAGACATTACTGTAGTCCCTTTTAAAAAAGATAGTCTCACGGTGTCCTTGATTCTGGCCACTCTGCTTGTCTGAAATAAAAAAAAGAAACACGTGAAAGTTCCTTAATTAGTATGAATTTGGTCATAACAGGTGCTAGAACAAAAAAAGTCGGAAGTTGAAAAAGTGACGATACTTTGAAATTCGATTACCGAGTTTTGCACGTTTTGTCAAGCTTCGAAGGCCTAAAAAATTGAAAAGAAAAGTGAAATCTTTTCATTGATTCTAGTTGGAGGCTGTAGGCAGACATATTTTAAACGCGAGCTTAAAATTTTGAGTCAATTGCTCGAGTAGATTTTGAGATATCGTGGACACCATTCCAAAAAACAGTTTTCAAAAAAATGCCTATAAAGTTCAGAACATCGATCATGGTACAAGATCAAATATGTCTTTCAAACAACCATAACTACATCCTTTAACACCAGATTTATGGAGCACGAAAATGCAGCTGTTTTATATTAGTTTGTAAACACTAGATATTATTATATTATTATATTATTATTATATTATTATTATATTATTATATTATTATATTATTATTATATTATTATATTATTATATTATTATTATATTATTATATTATTATATTATTATTATATTATTATATTAGTTTATAAACACTAGATTTACGAGAACCCGTCATATTGACCCGTCATATTGACGGGTTCTCGTAAATCTAGTGTCAAGAACGTGCAAAAAGAAACGTGATTTTTCACAAGTTCACTAGAAGTTTGCTAGCACACGCCCACAAAGCGAGCATCGCAATCGCGAATTGTCTGCGGCATAAAGTGATCAAACCGTAGACAATCGTCGTTTTTAATCGGGCCATTAAGACAGATCAGATGATCTCGGCCGATCACAGCCGGCCGATACCGTTGAAATAATAATTCATACTTAACAGGAGCCGGAGCAAAAACAAGCCCGACCGAAGCAAAGTCGAAGGCTATAATTCCCTAGGGTAACGATATCATCTCTACACGATGACCTAACGGCGATTAGGCCTGCGTCTAAGCCCCAACCTAACCGGGCATAGTTCCCGTCGGGCCTGGACACACCTGGCCTGGTTCGAAGTCATTGTCGTCGCAAGCAAACGGCATCGATATGAATCTTGAACTTCGAAATTGCTTCGTCACTCCGACTGACCATAACGGGGCCATACTACTTAAAGTTCTCGAAAGGGGGGGGGGAGAACCGTTTCACCGGCGCGGTATACGTATCGTATCGACGTAATTCGAGCGTCGAGATCGTCGACGGGCTTTAGTTTCGCGTTCCGCGTTCCGCGTTTGTCTTTGCTCCTCCCCCCCTCCCCTCCCCCGAAACTGTTGACAATTTCGAGAGAGTTCACGATGGCAAACACCGATAGCGGACGGGCTGCCGTATCGTCTCGAATAATTGGAGCTGTTTCACAAGCTTTTCTCGCGAGACGGAGCGTTTGCACGCGGTTGTTTACCGTCATTATGAACCGAGGGACGCCCGGGGACGAGGATTTCCGCAGGAGATACGAACTTTCCCGTCGCGGTTTACCCAGCGAAAAATCATAGCTGCTCGAGCGGCGCGGCGCGGCGCGGCGCGCGAGAGAGAGCGTTCGTTTAAATTCTACTCGAGAAGATCTGGGTCATGCGAAGGTGATGCTTATGACATTACATGAAATACGTGACTTATCGTGTCGGGGAGACCTTCCGTGGCAAAAGCATAAATCACCGATACGTATCTTCGAACGCGAGCCCGCGTTATCACCGCGTCTGACTGCTATCGGGATATACTACTTAAATCTCACGGCACAATCGTGTCTCTTTCTTTTCGCCCCTCGGTCGCGGCTCTCCTTCCCGTAATTTAGATAAAACAGTTCCACGAATCGACCGGCAATCTGTAGGCCACGCTGCGGATCTCGTTTAATAATTAATCGTAGGCTTCAACGAAATATCGTAAACGGCTGACGAACGCTGATCGTTCGTAGATCGCGGATTTTTTTTGCGAAATAAAAATTGTATTTGTCAGTTGCGAGAAATTTGAACCGAACAGCAAGTTCTTAGTGTTAAAAAAGGAAAGAATTAATTTTTTATTCGACTACGAATGAATTAATTTTTTACTAATTTTTTAATTGACGATCATTCATATTGTAAAGGTACATTTATGAGTTATTTATTCTATTTACATGTTACTTACGATAAATGTTACAATGACATTTGTTACAAATCAGAATAAACGTCTTATTGTCGCTTTTGTAAACTAATTATGAAACAGCTGTTTTTTGGGCTCCGTGAATCTAGTGTTAATAACTTTGATAGATTGACAATAATACATCGACGTTTTTAAATTCCCTCAATATATCTACTATTTTAAATTGTAACTATCCAATTTTCTCATAAATATATAAAATCCGGAGCCTAATTATTAGACGGCGTAGCTTTGTGCAAAATAAAAATTGTATCTGTCGTTTAAAAAAAAACAGAAATCATATAGAAATGTCCTTCTTTCTTAAGTAATTTCAATGAGATCGATTTAATATCGTGACACTCTTGAATTGTTTACCAATTTTTGTCATAAAAGCATAAAATCCGGAGCTGAATTATTAGACGGCGTAGCTTTGTGCAAAATAAAAATTGTATCTGTCGTTTAAAAAAAAACAGAAATCATATAGAAATGTCCTTCTTTCTTAAGTAATTTAAATGAGATCAATTTAATATCGTGACACTCTTGAATTCTTTACCAATTTTTGTCATAAAAGCATAAAATCCGCGCGTCTATTCGCAATTTCATATAAAATTAGAGAATGTAAGATATCGCGATTGGAATAGATAATGTGCAATGCGATTAACGATCGAGCATTAATACTATTTAGGGTGTCCCATAATTACGATAACAGCTGGAAAGGGGTGATCAAAATACTGCAAAAAATTCTACAAATCTCCGTTATTGTTCCACCTGCCTATGTGTCCACGTTTGTCCTCGAAATATTAAAAAGTTCGAAGCACGCGAAAATACGTATAACAATGCGAATTAAATGAAAAATAATGTATGCATTGCAAAGATTCTTTGAAGTTCATCTTTGCGTGAAAGATGCATCTGACAATGCAACATCGAAAAAGGCGATAGAAATACGGTAATGTCTCTCTAATTGACGCTCTAATGTCTCCCTTATTGACGCTCAGATTATCCACAAAAATGGACAATTTAGGGAGAAGAGAGACGATTATTCGAGCCCTGCAACTCGTTTTTATAGTTACCGATTGTCAACAATTATCAAAACGAGGTGCAAAGTTCGAATAATCGTATCTCCTCTTCCCGAATTGTCAATTTTTGTAGACGATCTAAGCGTCAATAAGGGAGACATTACCGTATTTGGAACTTGGGACGTTCGATTGAAAAGCGAATATTACTGAAACGATTTATCGCGCGGGGCCGTTGTCCGTCGATTCTTTAGCAAATGGCCACTCTAATTGGACCGGCACGGCGTATGTCCGAGCTGACATGAATCTCGCGCGCATTCTCGCGATCGATTGTCAGCTAAACGGTGACACGAACGAGCCCAGTTACGGGACCTTTTTCGCTGCGGCTGCGTTTACGAGAGCGCGGTTCGAAAACGAGAAGGGTTTACCGAGCAACTGACGCGTTTACGAGGCCGGAGATTACAAGGCTCCCTCTGCGGATTGATATTCGCAGGGCCCTCGTCTATTTTTAATCAGATCCGCGGTTTTTTGCTGGCAAACAAAGCGCCCGGGCTGAGCGGCGTGTCTGTAAATACCGAGTTTATGGAACAGGAAATACGATTACACGATTTCCCAGGGATTTAAATTCGATTAAGCCGGATCGCGCGAGCTTGCGAAACGGGGTTTATCGGGCCGCGTAAGTAGTATACGTCGATTATAATCAGCCGGAGCGAGCCGGAACGAAAATATACGTAGTTTACAGGGGAGATCGCCGCTTCTGGGGATCCGCGGGAGCTGGATGCGCGCTTAATTCGAGTCGAATTCGATTTTCCGAGACCATTCGATGTCCAATTTTCGCAATTTCGATCGAATAACTAAATTACTATGCGCGAGATTAAGATTTTTCCCGTTGATTGCCATGAAAGAAATCCATGCCATGGATGAAACTCTGCTTTTTCTTTCAATAGCGCTGATAATTGAATTGTTGATTAAGGATCTTAAAATCTTCACTGTTCTTCCGTTTTTTGTTTAATCGTTTTTGTCGATACCCGCAAGGGTTACTTTAAAGTGCTGTAACTTTGTAAAAAAAAATCGCAGCCGAGGTAGCTCGTTTTTAAATTAAAGGGGAACGATGAAATTTCATTCGAGTGCAAACGGCATCTCCGGAAAAAATTCAACGAAGTCCGAGCATTTCGTCAAACTTGGCAACCTTCAATATCCACGAACATGGCCTCGCATTTAAAGGGTTACAGTGGTGAGGGTGCATCAAACTTCGAATCCAGAAAAATTGTCTGAAAGCGGAGGTTTCAAGCTTCAATTTAAAAGAAAATTCACTATCTTGCAATGATTTTTCGCGAAATTATCGTCAGTCAAAATTGGTCAATTTTTATCCAAAATTTTTCTATCGCTGTAATTTTGTTGTGCAGCATATGTTCGTAAATTTCGCGATGTTTTCGATATTTGGAGGCCAAGACGAAATAAAATGAACAAATAGATGAGCATATAAATAATTATTACGAAAAAACTGCATGCTCCTCTTCACAAATTGTCCATTTTCGGCGGCAATCTGAGCGCGAATTAGAATAAAGGAATTACTGTATTTTCTGAACATTTTCTAGATTCCTCTTTTCTCGCTTCGTGCTAATTAAAATAAAAAAACGAAGTCGTCGATGATAAGGCTCGGTGTTTCCAGGCTTCAATTACAAGCCGATATCGAACAATTTGGAGCGCGAGCAACTCATGCAAGTAGTTTCGTCGCGGAATTAGCGAAATCGACAAAAGGGCGCCGGACAATTTGGACGGCGTCGTTAATTGGAGCACCCAATTCGCCACACTGTGCCGGGATTATAGCGTAAACGGGAAAAAAGAAATTGGCGGGCCACGTGCACGCGAGGAAGCGTACGAATCGCCGTGGTTGTGCTGCGGCACACCTCGAAGGGCTGTAATTCCGAGAGTTCATTAATTCTCGGCGGTGCCCTTGGAGAAGAAAAAACGAGCACAAACTGAAAGGGAAAGAACGGCGGCTCGACTTTGTGTATACAACCGGCGCTTGAACGCCGCGAACACGGTCTTACCACATTCAAGAACGTTATTAAATGTCTGAAAGCCTGCCGGCTGCCTGTCAACGGGCAAAAGCGCACGCTTTATCTGATTAATTGGCAGCCTCGGCGCCCACGAATGCCTCTCGCGTCAGAGAAAACCCGCGTCGAAAATGTTTCCCCGAAAATTGTTATCAAAGCCGTCCCACGACTTCTCTCGAGAACGATGTACACTCGAAGTAGAAAGCGTCTGCGCGCACGTCCTTCGAAACGGAACAACTTTCTTCGAATTGTGCTCGGTCTTTAAAAAATTTTGATCGGATTTCGGGGAGATTTGTATTAATTAGAATTTTAGGCAAGCTATCCTTTAGAATAATAATAATAATAGATTAATAATAGATATATAATATATATAATATATTAAAAAATAATATATATTAATAATATAATAATAGATTAAATAATAGATTAAATAAATGAAAATTAAATTTAAAATAATAATAATAATAGATTAAATAAAATAATTTTAGGCAAAATATTCTTTTAAAAAGTATGCATTATATTATATTTAAAAATAATATAATATTATATATAATAATAATAATATATATATTATTATATATATAATTATTATATATTATATATAATATATAATATAATATATATATAATAATATATATAATAATAATAATAATATTATATTATATTTAAAAATAATTTTAATCAAGGAATGTTCAACCCTCAAAAAATATTTAAATGTAATTATAGTAAATTTATATTAACTAGAATTTTGTTTGAGCCACGTACAGTCTTGATTACGATTCGATTTAAACCAAACCTGATGATTGAAATTACCGCATTTTTTATCGATACTGCAAGCAGAAGAATCGCCATTATGGTTATACTTTTTATTCGTGAAACCGCTTGAGAGAAAAAACTGCGAAAAATTCCGTGAAGCATCGCGGGCATTAGGCGAAGGTGTCCACGCTGCTGGTTGGACTCGGATTCCACGCGATCCTAAAAATAAAAGATTTTGGACGGGCCGACCTCGGGCCAGAAGGAACTCTGACGCAAACCGTTTAATGCGCGGCGAACAAAAGCTCACGCAACAGTTTAATGGCGGCATTTTAGATGTGTATCAACGGTAATAGCCTCTCTTTACATCGCGTTAAAGCTTTCTCGGCCCGAAAAAAAAACCCCGATCAGATAAGGGGAATCTGACGCGTAAGTGGAATACGTCGTTCAGACACGGCCACGCGAGACTGTCACGAACATTGATAGTCCTGGTATGTCTTCGCGACGTATGGAAATAAACTTCGCCGTCGCCGCGAAATGTAATTTCTGGAATTCCAAGGGCTGTTTATTAATCAGGGATATCAATCGTGACGTTCGCCATTTATTGCGGGCTTTCCCTCGTCGTCACTGAGAATACCGAGAACAGCAGTTATTTGAATCACTTTCCTCGGGCAAATTTAATGACTCAAGAATGTTCTGAGGGCGCGAAGTAGAAAGCAGCACGTGTGGATACTTTTTAATAGTGCCATTTTTTTGTTAACACAAAATACAGTAAATTCTTCCAAATTATTCTTCAGCTTGTGTAAAGAGAACGAGTACGATTAGTCGAGTCTGACGACTTGTTTTTATAGTTGCCGATTGTCGAAAGTTATAAAACCGAGCCAGAAGACTCAAATAATCGTATCTCCTCTTCTCAAATTGTCCATTTTTGTTTAAAAGCTGAGGGACAATTAGAGAGAATTTACTGCGATTCGTTCGATGTGAAATCCATTCCTATGCCTCGTCTGTGACTAAACCAAGGTTGCAGAATTATTCAGAAAAATCTACTGCGTCGATATAGTGCACCGAAACAAATGGCAACGTTGCAAAACGTAATTAATAGCTCTCTGAAGTTTGATTAACTATTATCTTAACTAATTATATATTTTGCGTTGTTCTCGTTTGGTTTTTTTACACGGTATCGATACAGCAGATTCTCCTGAACATTTCTATGCTTTTGTTTTAGTTTTTCATGCTCTAATTTTGCCGTAATTAATGTTTTTATGCGACCCGGCATTCTGCGTATGTGGCGCCTCTATTGGAGAACAAACGAAGCTCCGTTCGATGTCCGTACAACGCCACTGGCGGCGAAACGCTCAAACTGTTGGCCAACATCGATTGTCAGTAATTTGGCGAACAGTTTGAGCGTTTCGCCGCTGCACCAATTGGCGCTGTATGGACATCGAACGGAGCTTCGTTTGTTCTCCAACAGAGGCGCCACATGTGCAGAACGCCGGGTCGCATAAAAACATTAATTATGGCAAAATTAGGGGATGAAAAATTAAAACGATGGCGCAGAACTGTTCAAAAGAATCTGCTGTATCGATATAGTATACAGAAACACATGGCAACATTGCGAAATGTAATTAATTGCTGTAGAAATATGAACATGAATATGAATTTTTGCATGCTCAATAGAAAAGCTAAGGCCGTACCCAGTGCAATATAAATTACACGTATCACCACACCCCAATTACAACGCACGTATCACCACACCCCAATTACAACACACGTATCACCACACCCCAATTACAACAACACATGTCGCCACACCTCAATTACAACAACACAATCGCATAATAGTTGTAAATGAGATCTATGACATGATAAAACCATGCTATTAGCTAATAAGCGGGTGCACCCTTTCGTCGTCGTTGTTTCTTTATCGTTTGCTAAATCGTCTGTAACGTACTTAAGCTTTGATTGACGTATGAAACAAAAATTAAAGGAACAACGACGCTAATTTATTTAATTGAAAATGGAAAACTTCCGCCGAATACCGAGTGTTCCAGAGTTTAAAATGACCGACCGAAAATAAAGCGAACTCACCCTTCGCGATCCGAGGCTGCTGAGCAAATCAATGCAATTATGGTGAATTCTCCTTAATTGTTCTTCAGCTTGTAAACAGGAGTGGACACTTTGGGGAGAGGAGATACAATTATTCGAGACTTATGCCACGTTTTCATAGTTGTTGACAATCGGTAACTATAAAAAGGAGCCGCGAGGCTCGAATGATCGTATCCTCTCTTCCTAAATTGTCCACTTTTCTTTGAGCTAAAAAAGCTGAAGAGCAATTAGAGTGAATTTACTGTATGTTGAAATACAGCAGCGATCCCATTGACTCCCCCCCCCCCCCCTATTTAAACAGGACGACTCGTTTAAAATAATAATCAAATCCAGCCCTTCGTGTTACTGTATTATAAATATTTTCGAAATCCTTGTAACGTATCACAGCCACGCCGTGTTATTAGGGTAGCGGACGACCTCGAGCCGGCACGAAAAATGCACAGATAATAATTTTTCCTTTAGACGTACCGACACGCGCTGCTCGTTTACGATACATTGAAAGAAAAACCAGCCCCATTGTCCTCCTGTTACTATCGGGTCATTTCACGCGAAATCATACTGTTTTTATCAGGGTTCGAAATATTATAGTTCCGGAACATATTCATGAGCTACATTAGAATTTATTACATACATTACATATTTTATTATAAAAAAAAACTATTTCTTCTTTTCTCTGTTACAGTCAGAGACGCCGAGAAATCGAACTCGAAATCGGGTCAAAGGGCCAGCCAAAGTGTCACACTCAGGAAAACGTCGAGCGGGGTAAGATTACACTTTATTCTTTCTAAGTGGACCAGTTTTCGTTCTACAGACATTTTCTGCGGTTGGGTGACTTCGAATTTTTCGGGCTGTTCGATTCGATTCGAAGAAGCGCTTATTCTCTTCAGTAACTCTTCACTTGCGATTAACTTTGATTCAACCGAATCAAACGAATCTCTTGTACAAATATAAAAAGCGGAACGCAATCAGGCTGCAGATTCTACGCGTTCACGACGAAATATACTGAAATGAAATTTAAAACAGTAAACAGATTTGTTGTTGGTCACATACATTGTTGCTCCTTGTAGCAACCCAAACAGACCATTTTATGTTTGTCATCCGTCGAACCTTAGCATCGACAATAAATACATAGCAATAACTCACATATGCGTAGGACTAGCACAGGGAAATTCACAGCAACCCGAAATTTGGCATTCTAGGGACAACTTACTGTTAATCACATTTGCTACATTTGTTTCCGTATTTATTCCCTCTTACTCTAACATAAACAAACGTCAGATGGCACGAAGTATCAAACGGTTAAAAGTTAAAAGTTCCAACGTGATACAACGATGGTTTAATTACTGCGAACTTACACGGTTCGTTTCCCGGTCGCTGTGAATCGGCGTATCGGATCAGAAACGCATCCCTCGCGATATTGGTGTTCGCGTTAACGGGCCATTGTCGCCGAGCACGCTGACATATACATCATCATATCCCCGGCTGATCTTCGATCGGCTGATTCTCCTGGGGGAGCAATGGGCTTCAATAATCGCGGACAATGCGTCGCGTAATCGGGTCGATCTTGGACCTTGACCCGGCCGCTCTGCTGGCGAGTCGAAGACAAATGACGGAACGATCCGTCAGGTGCAAACAATGCCACGGGGAAGGTCGATCGACGCTGATCCCGTTCGAGTTGCACAGCTCTGCCGATTCGAATGAGTCGGCTAGAAACAGTGAACGCTGGTCTATCACCGATCCCCAGCCGAATTAATGCCCCATTGATCCATTATCCTTCGAACGATGAGGTTCTGTGTTGCGGTACGCGTGGAGCTTGAATGATGATCATCTGCTAGCCTGACGGAGCCTAATGGTCCCGTTCGTCGTCGGTCTCCGCTCCTTCTGTCCGCGGTTTTGCCACGTCTTCCGGTTCTAAGCTGTGTCCACACGGAACGCTTTCACAGAATGTCTGATCGCCATTTTATTGCACGGCGCATTCGAGAAGTCCGCGAACTAGATATTTTTGCGAACGCATCAGTGGTAGAATCTTCGCTTCGCAGATTAGCCTAGTTGGCGGGAATTTTCTGCTACCTCCTACAATTTTTACGTCGATTCGAGCAAAGCTGTGGCCTTCGACAGTCTCTTATCATCTTTCCGAGCAACGCGCTGCGCGCAACGATGATTCTAAATCCGGTAAAACTGATGAAGAACGCTTGATCTATCTAGGCTGAGTGATAAATAACTTCCGTTTTCTTATCACGTATTTATTTTATTTTTTCTTTAATTTATCTCTCTTGTTTTTTTTATTTTATTTATTTTGAAACTTTGCCTATTTTTAGCGAAAGTTAAAACTCTTTCGTCCCGGTGACTCATAGTGGCTAGATACGATTAGATATTAGGTTGGTGCGTGTGAAATGTCGGATTTTTAAGTGAATATACAGGGTGTCCCAAAAATGTCTCGCAATCCGAAAGTGGCGGATTCCTCGGGTCATTTGAAGCAGCTTTTTCCTTCACAAAAATTTTCTCCACGGCACCATTAACGAGTTATTAACGAAAAACAGTGACCAATGAGAGGCGAGCTCGACTGGTGCGAGGCGATCGAGCCAATGAGCGGAACTGGGCTTCGTGCGCTGGTTGACTGGGCCGCCTCGCGTCAGCCGTACTCGATTCTTATTGGTCACTGTTTTTCGTTAATAACTCGTTAACGGCGCCTCGGAGAAAATTTTTGTAAAGGAAGAAGCTGCTTCAAATGATCCGAGGAACCCGCCATTTCCGGATTTCGAGACATTTTTGGGATACCCTGTATCTTTTTTCAAAAGCTGTTTATTCAATCAAAATATGCTCCATTTGCTTCGATACACTTTTCCCAACGAGATTTTAATGCACACATGACTGTCTTAAAGAAATTCTGATCTTTCGAATCAATAAACACTGATACAAAATTTTTCAGACTGTCTTAATTTTCGAATCAAATAACAAAATGGAACACTTTTGAGAAAATCTTCTCCCTTGAAATGTGACTCTGGCAACGGACGGTACGACTATAAACGAGGTTATGCCAAGAACAAAAGCATGACGAAAACAGGGAGACAAACGTTCCTATGCAAAGAAAATCCGACATTTCATATGCACCAACCTAATAAATTCGACCTAACTGCATCGGGAGTTAATCAGAACTCGACCCAACGCGTTCGAATGATACCAAGAATAAGAATCAATCTAGGCTGGACCTGGAGGAATCTCCATGGAGGGTAGCCGCGCGCGGGGAGTCATTAATAAGGGAAGCGATCTAATTGCTTCGGTGTCTGGTCCCTAACTGGCAGCTTGCTATTCCTTGCCACGTTCTCGTTCAATCCTCATGAGTTCAGGGAATTAACTTCGCCGGCAATCAGCGAAGTTTATGAAACTTACGTGTGTAAACGCGGGTGTGTGTGTATGTGTATGAGTGTCTGTGTTGCCCGCAGAGCTATCGGGGTCGCAGCGGCCTCGGTTTCTTCAGCGTCTCGACGGAAGACTCGAGCGTCGACTCCGAGGTCAGCAGCAGCAACACGATCACGTCTGGTCGGAGTTCCGCTGGGGCTGCGGGATTCAAGACCAGCAAGCAACGCTGGAGTGGTTTCTTCATGAACACCAAGGGCAACAAGCTCGACCTGCTCACGGCTCAGCTGGACGAGTACAATAAGCACGGGGTGCCGAAACTGACGGACGTTCAACTGCCCTGCGAACTCACCCTCAACGAAGATGGTGCGTATGCTGCGTCGCTTTTGGCAACGTTTCTCTTTTTTTTTTATTCGAACTAATGGATCGTTTGCGAAAATGGGAAGTCTTGTTCGCAGTAAATTCGTAGCAATTTTTCTGCTGTTAAATTGTTGACCTCTTGACGTACTTTGACGAGTCCGCGACGCGGTATGAAAAACATTTTTAGTAATAACTTGTTGAGCATAGATGTTATTTTTAACCCATTAATGCTCTTTTTTAAACCCTTTAATCCTTTTAGTGCCGAGCGAAATAAATATCGTACTTATGCGAAAAATACCGGTCCAATTTGTCAAATTTGCTAAGCTTTGGGGAAAAGCTCATAAAAAGCAAAGTAAGAATGACATTTAGAAAATTCAAAAAGAAGCATATTACGAAATCAGTTGTATTCAAATATTGTGAAAATATTGTCAATTTTATTGAAATACTTGTTGAAAATCATACGAATAACGTAAATATAAAACAGTATGAAAAAGAGAAAAATCAATCCTCTTTTTAGAAACAGTGTATTTACAGATAAGAAAAATCATCGTTTGATTATAACTTTATGTAGACCACCTATCATGAAGTATAGATATTGCACTTTCAATCATTCGCAACAAAATAACTGATATCGGATCACAAAACAAAAATCGTCGTTCGGCACTAAAAGGGTCAAAATTGAAATAAAATTCTAATCTCTTGTCATCAATAATTAAGCATTCAAGTAAATTTAGGCACACACACACACGATAAGCATCAATTCTCTTTCCGTTGTAAGAAATAATTGCAATCGAAAAACTTCTAATCGCAGCAACTGCGAAGAGAATGGTATGTCAAGGGGTTAAATGATGCGCAAATAAAAAACGTACAAAGCTGCCGTTCAGAAATAACGTTTATCTAGTCGACGAGTAGCTCGTAAACTTGGAAAACATAAAGAAAAAAAGAGCGTTTCATGGTGAAATTTTTGACTTGCGACAATTTTCGCGGGTGTCGAAACAGCTGACCGAATACACGAATAATTGACCTTCTCTCCGAAAGAAATTTATTCCTCGTAGAATATCGTTTCTGTACAACAAACTTACGCTAAAGTTCAATAAATTATCTTACAATATGAAACTCGTAAAAATAGACATCTCGTTGTTGGATCACCGATGCGAGACAGCGTCCTTAAGTCCGTGGAGCTTCTCCCATCGTCGTATTTCAATTGCGCCGGCACTTTCGTAGAAAAAAAAGAAAAAGGAAGTATCCTAGAGCACCAAGTTGTTTTCTAACGTAAAACTGTCCAGTCCCGTGCCTCTCGGCACGCGGCTACCTGCAACACGAGCAAAAGAAAAACGTTAAAATCACGGTTCCAGCCTTGTATAGCTTAGAGGAAGACTGGCGCGATCTAGTTCACAACGCGGACCAACTGTCGGAGAAGCAGCAACAACAGCAGACCGCTTTGTGGGAGTTAGCGCAAACGGAGGTGGCGTACATCAAGACCTTGAAGGTCGTGACCGACGTGAGTGCTCGATCAACGACCGCGTTCAGAACGCGCCCTTTCCCTTTACTTTCGGGGATCCAGCTGATCCTGCTGGTTCTGCTCGCTGGTTGCAGCTGTTCATGGCGTGCCTCTGCAGCCTGCAGACCTCGAATATCCTGACCGAGGTCGACAGGACCAAGCTGTTCAGCAACATCCCCGAGATCTACGCCGCGAACCGGTACTTCTGCACCGAGTACGTCATGATGATGGTGAACGCGTCGAGGTCGACGGGCCAGCCGCTCGACCCTGGACACCTTCTGCGAGGTTTCGAGAACTTCGAGCAGATCTTCGCGCCCTACACCAGGTACTGCGCGGAGCAGAGCAGGTGCCAACAGTACTGCAGGGACCGGCTCAACGATAATCAGCTGTTCACCGTCTACCTGGTGGTAAGTGGATCGGAATCGCGCGCTTGGCCGACCGAGTCTGGGAGAGTCCAGAAGTTCAAAGTCCGCGGCGATGTCTCGCGTTCGAGCTGCCGAAAGGATCGATTCGATCTTCGAATTTCCGGTCGAAGCGTTCCCGGGGGAACTTTTTTCGGTGAACCGGTTCGTTCGTTAGCGAAGAGTAAAACGAGAGAGACTACGCGTTCGACGCGATCTAGTTTTTGAAATTCCGCGGTGAAACAGCGCGATCGAGGGGTAAGTTTGTGGGTTTCCCCGGCTTCCGGCGTCTGCGCGCTCCGCTCCCGGGCTCGGTTCGCCAAAATATAGATCCAGAATTTCCGTTAACCTATATCCGTTCGACACCAGTGGTGCGAGACGCAGAAGGACTGCAACAGGCTGAAGCTGCTCGACATTCTGGTGAAACCTATGCAGAGGCTGACCAAGTACTCGCTGCTTCTCAAGGCCGTTCACAAGAACACGGAGAACGAGGATCAGAGGGCGGAATTGATACACATGGTGAGCTTGGTTTAGGGATTTCTTTCGGAGCTCCGTCGACGATGCCACGCCTGCCGGAAAACGAATTCAATTTCGATGGTGCAACCTGCGAAATCTTGAACGGAATTATGAACGAGCTTATTTCATTGTCGCGTGTTACGTAATCTCGAGTAGTTCTCGTAGTTCTCGAGGATCGTGGGAAATGACGAAGCATCATCGTTAGGAAGGACTGTATGTTGGCAACAGACTATGTTCGAGGGAAATCATGTCACCCGATGCTCCTCCACTTTTGGTTAATTTATAATAGAAAAACACTTCTATCAAAGACTTCGCCAGACAGAATCGCTATACAGAAATTTGCTATACTTTTCTGTACAAAACTATTGTACGAGCGGGAAATGAAATTCCTGAGGTCATTCGAAGCAACTTTGTCCTTAGCGAAATTGCAATCCGCGGCTTCGTTCACGAGTTATTAGCGAAAAACGCTGGCCAATGAGAGGCGAGCTCGCTTAGCGCCAGGCGGCCGAGCGGAACTGGAACTTCGACAGCTCGTTGGTTCGGCCGCTTAGCGCCAGCTGATCTCGCCTCTCATTGGTCACTGTTTTTCGCAAATAACTCGTAAACGAAGCCGCGGTTTGCAATTTCGCTGAGGAAAAAGTTGCTTCAAATGACCTCGGGCACCTCCTCAGGGACACCCTGTGTACTTAGAGCTCGTCCGCGTTGCTCTAATCAACTGGATCGAAGCCAACCGACAGAACTCTTTCAGATCAAGTCCGTGGACGACTTCGTGGCGTCGGTGAACGCCGCCCTGAAGAGGAGCGAGGAGTCGGCCCGTTTGGCCAGCGCCGCGTCTCGCATAGAGTGCTACGACGTGGTCGAGTCCCGTGACGAAGAACTAGATAAACTGATCAAAAACCACAGCACGTTCGACATCACAGCGGTGCCGATACCCGGCTGTCCTAAAGACACCTTGAGGGTGCTTCTCCGCGAGGGTGATCTGAAGCTAAGAGACGCTGCGAGCAGCAAGGTGACGATCCTCAGAGTCCCCAACCTTCTAGCCTCTAACAATCGAATGGATCCTCTGAATCCTCCTTATAATTGAACAGATGGAGGTGCGCGTGCTGCTGCTAACGGACATGCTGCTGGTCTGCAAACCGTCCACCAAGAAGATCTCTTCCAGCGGCTCGGCCGGGACGGTTGGTGTCGGTTTGAAGATCATAAGGCAGCCGTACGTGATCGATCGTATCCGGATCAACGAGCTGAAGGAGCCATCCAGTCTAGGTTTGATCTACCTGAACGAGTACGGAGCCGCTTCGGCAGCTCTGGTGCTCAGCGCCGGGGAGTCAAAGTTAGCCAAGGTATCCGATCCTCTAACCAGCCCCGCTGAAACAGTCCCGAACGAACGGTCCGTAACCTTGTTTTCCTTCAGTCTTGGATGGACTCGATCAGAAAGGCTCAGCAGCAATTCGCGCTGATGAAGGTGCCGCCGCTTGGGAACACGCTGAACCTGACCTTGGCAACGGTCAGCCGTCAGCCTAGCACGTTCCTGGGCGACGTGGACTACGAGGGGGAAGAATGCGAGCCGACCCTGAAGACGCCCCGAGGCAGCAGCAGGGCGTCACGGGTCAGCAGCCTTGCTCACAGTCACAGGTTCGGCGCGGTGAACAATGTTTTAGCTTTTAGGACACCCTGGGACTTTGCTTAACCCCGTGGAATGAATTCCAGCGGGAGCATAGAGATGGAGGGTGTCTCCCCAGGAAGCAGTAGCTTCGTGCCGAGCTACAATCCCAGCAGGAACGTCAGCGTGGAGACCAGCGAGGTGCCCCGCGCCTCGAGCGTGTCCTCGGAAGAGGGCGGCGAAAGTTCCGGGCACAATCACAGGCCGTTGCAGATCAGGTAAATAGGTAGAGGCCGAAGAACGGAGGAGGAGCGTGCTTGGACCGCGGATATCTGACCGGCATTTCAAACGTTATTTTAGTCCTAACAAATTTGATAACAGACGGTATCTGCTGAACAAGTCGCCGACCCCGAACACGCTCAGCGTCCAGGTGCCGCCTTACTCCTGCCTGGGCCAGTCGTTGCCGAACCTGACGTTGGCCACGTCGCCTCAAACCTCGACAGTGTCGCCGACACCGCCGAACTCGCTGCTAATCGTTCCCCAAATTACAAAGAGCAAGGACACTTTGCTCTCGCCGGGGCACCGAGGTAGCAATTACCCACGCGGGAATTTATCTTCTTCCACTGTTACACTATCTAGAAGTTTCATCTGACAATAAACACCGTCTAGGCGAAAATAGCACTGTGCATGAATAGATCGCTGACAGATCGAGCTCGGCCTGGGAACCGGGCGAAACGCGGCGCCCGATCCCGGAAACGCCGCGCTCGATCTATCGATGAACCGTGTGTATATGTCTTTCCCTTTCCTGTTATGAACCTAACGAGACACCTAGGATAAATCGATGGTAGACGATGCACGACTTCATGTTGAACGGAAACTTGTTGACGGGGATATGTGTGCTCACGGTGAAATCTACCATCAGGTATCTCGTATCCGCCGCCGTCGCCCCCGAGGGGGGCACTCAGAAGAGCGTTCGCGATCTCGCAATCGCGGAACCCGCCGCTCGTTAAAACCAGACACATTAACACGTCTGTGACGCAGACGATTCAGCCTACCATGAGCCTGGACACCGAGGCCATCGAGGAGAGGCGCAGAAGGCTGGAGCCTTCGCACCGGATGCCGTCGACCAGCAGCATCGCGGAGGAAAAGGTTAAACCGTTTCGCCCGGCACTCTGAAGTCTGGGACGATCGCCTGATGTCGGTCAGGCGACAATGCCAGATCTAGTAACGATGATCCGGACTTCAAAGTTGCCGGTGAAATTGCCGATGAGATCATAATCGACGACGATACCGTGATTCTTCATCACGTGCATGAAAATGTGTCTAGATGTATCTGTCGAATGTTCACGGGAGACGTGGTTTCTCTATCGGCGGGTGACGGTCTCTTTTTTAGAAATGACAAGAGCTGGCGTACAAGAGTAACCTACCGAAAAGGTAAATTGCTACGGACCATCAGCGTTTGATAAGGGTGTACGTGATACGTCGTGTTTCGAAACGGGATGTTGCATTCTGTTGCCTGTATGCAAGTGCTGCACACACTTCCATGCAGGATCAGAACACGGAGGCGATTGAGGAATTGAGGAAACGAACGTCTCGTACTCCCTGTGCCTACGATACGAATCGAGCAATTTTACAATCGGTGAGTGGAAAAGGGGGGGGAGGCCGATCCCCGGCGCGACAACGACCGTGATGGGGCCCATCCTCAAACTGGCGGCGATTCTGTTTCAGATTGGGGCCATTCGAAATCAACGTGAAGTTTGTACCACGACCGTATCATAGTAACTTATTTGATTAGCCGTGTAACTCCTAGATCTCGTTTTATAAATTAACGGGAACGCGGCGGCGGCTGCGGACCGGCCCGCGTCTCGATATTATTCTAGTTCATTTAGTGTTCTAAGCGACGATGCGAACAAGAAGAAAGGCCTACCTAGCGTAATTTTACCGTATGTATCGTGATCTAAGGTTTAGATGACCGTAAATAGTTGGAGTTTAAGTCGCCTCTAGCGAACAATTTTAATCTTAAAAAGAAAAAATGAAAAAACAATGAAAAACTACACATCGACACCGCGCGTGCGCGCGCCCTCTCACATACACACATACACACACACACACACATACACAGACTATACACAGAGTTCGTGATTTCAAAGGATAAACGAAAAATAAAGCATCGCTCGATCGTTAGAAGAGGGGACACACCAAAAATGTAGGGAAATTCACACACTTTCTCGTAGAGGAACAAAGTAAAACGAAAGAAATAAACACACACAGTTTGCGCGCTAAATTCCTCGTACTAAGCTTCGATTAAAACGTACGATCGCGAAGTGCGGGAGGAGAGCACGAGAAGCATTCCGGTGACGACGCGGTTTACGTTCAAGTACAAATTCGATTTCGCAATATTTTCGTTGAAGAGACTGAACCGAAGGAAATTGGGCCGTCGACGAGCACCACCCAACTAGAGACAACAATGCGTAGTCGTGAAACACAAGAGCAATGATTTTATACGAGCTCCCCCATGTAAAGTTTCTTTCGAACCCCGCCCCGCCCCGCCCCCCAGTCCTCACCCCCCTCCCCTTGAATTTGCGCAGCTTGCATTAAGCTTCAAAGTGTTATCTATCGTAAAAAAAAAGAAATATCGATTGTGCGTCAAGTTCAAAATATAGTACATAATTTATTAATCGTCTGGTCTATTTCTATGCGATCCTTTCTACTCCTACGTATTCTTCGTCGTTAGGATAGTTTGTATTCAGGATTTCTACGGTGTCAGATATTTCGACGATGTTCAAATACATTCTTCTTTATTAACACTAACAATTTATTTACTGCAAGCCTGTCGATCGTGTGTGTGTCATCAAGATTTAAATGATCGCTTCCTTCACAAATTCAAAGTCTATCCTTGAAGGCGTTAATAAACAGGCTTTTCAATGACTGTACTACTTCTCAAAAATTGCTATCAATGTGTTCTCCAAACAACAATCGCAGAAAGAAGCGATTGGACTATGCTAGGCTGTTCAAAAGTCTATTAAAAAGCTCTCAGCTATTAATTGCTAATTTTTAGAAAATTATTAAATGCCGGTGTGGTTCCTTGTAAAAATTACAAAAATATTTATCTAAATATATCGATTCTCTACAAAAACACCTACGATTTTCAAAATTATAGGGCACAAGTTTCGTAGGAAATCATTCCGACCACTCTCGAAGGATAAGATATTGACTCCTAGCGTCGATCTATTCGTAACAGTATCATCTGAGCGCGTTGCAGCTTGCGAATAATTATGAAAATGTTCTAAAACAATTGATTTTTCATGCCAGCGCATTTTTAAAGGTCGCGATTATACCGAGTATTTTTTATTAGTGCCTGGCAGTTGGCGCCAAACGGTGTTCAGTTCAAACGAGACACTGTGGGTCAGATAAGTATGGGTCGAGTCACCAGGCGAAAAGCGACGAATTAAAACATTTTCATAATTATTATAATTTATTATTTCGAGAGTATTTGATATTAGAAGCACAGTGTCGCTAACGATTTGCCTAACAGTTTATCGATCTATTTGACTCGATCAGTAGCGTGCGGCGTAGCGAGCCGTCCATGTTGGTGCAACCGTTACTTTGAAATTCATTTTCGCGCACGATGCTTTAGTCTCCTCAACCACTTATCTACCATATGCCCCAAGAGGTAAGGAAACTTGAAAGTTGAAGAAATCCCGCATCGAATACTCACTTGGTAATTGGAAGACAACGACAAGTCCAGGTAGAACGGGACGCGTTGCGAGGCAGCGAAGGGTCAGCACTCATTCACCATGTCCAGACAGGTACGAATCTCACACCTTTCATCGGCTAATGCCTCGATGATATCCAACAGAAGTTCTTTGCTTAATTGTCTTAATTCCGGAAGCCTCGCTACCTGTAATATAGGGTTATGATCGTGATATATCATGTCCTTTGATATACGCAATGATTGGATCAAGTAGTATGTGCGAGGGACAAGATGTCGCTTACCTCCGTGAAATGGTGGACTATTAGGTCCAGCACATATTTTTTCACATCAATGGCTTGCATTCTGTCGGCAGCCTCCAGAATCTGTATCACATTCTCAAAGCTGATATTCATTTCGAGATTCTGTTTGCAAAAGGCCTGCAGTCGGTTATTCGTGAAACCATAGAAAATCTGTGCGGTGAATAGGTAGACAGAATCTTCGGGTGGCATAGAGACATCTGCGTAATAGATGTACCTCAAGAGAGAGTTAAATGATTCGGAGGAGGGGATCATTTTGCCTATTTGCATCTGCCAGAGAAATGTGCATAATATTGAAGCACTTGTAGCTACGCGTTAGAACATACATATGAGCAACGATTCATTTACTTACGTTCACCATCTTGTTCTCTGGCATGAAAGAGCGAAACAGGCCCTCGAAGTAGTTGCACCTTGCAGCGAGGATTGCTTTGTGGGCAGGAATGGATGTACCGTTCAACATTAATGTTACGTCACAAAATTCAGAGCCAACACTCTTCAGAAATGCCTCCATATCCTGTTCCAAGGTCGTGCCTATGATCACAAAATAAAAAATCGATCGGGCCATTCCTTTTTATAAAGAAAACAACAAAGAACCTTACCGGTACCAAGATCATACTGTTCGCAAAAGTTCCTTGTCTGCGGCATCTGCCTTCTCCTGATGATCTCCACCATCAGTGGCTGATCCATTGTCTCAAACTCTCGGCTCATTATAATTTGGTTGTAGTTGCTTTCTTTAACTACAAAACTTAAGCAAAACTCCTTGATGAAGTACAACTTCAAGTGGGCAGCATTGTGCAATGCTTCCAGAACATTTGCATGACTTATGGTTGCCTTGAGATAGTAAACACACAATTGCTCAAGGCGTTCCATTTTAAACTGGACGGCCAAACGATAGACGTCCATCATAAGGAGCACAATTCGGTTGCTCAGAGGATCCTCGTCGCCATTGTTGGACCCATCTTCGCCCCTGGTCGGGTCGATGCGATCCGTGTAGATGTAATTGAGGACCATTTCAAAGGCCTCCGGCACTGCATCCCCCAGCCTCACCTGCTATGAAACTGCATGAGGCAGGGCGACTAGTAATTAATACCAGTTAGTTTAGATTGCTCACCTCTAACATATCGGTGTCCTTGATCTCCTTCTCCAGTTTCTCCCGTTTTTCTCGCGCTTGTCTGATGCGGGTCCTAAGAAACTGGGACCTCGCCGCTACCATGGCTATGTGAGCCGGTATTTTTGTCTCCGTATCCCCAACAATGAACTCAACGTCGCAAAAGAGACGACCCCTTAGCAATCTTCCGAAATCATCGTGTAGAGTGCACTTTGGGTAGGAAGAAAATTGGAACCTGTAGGTCTCGCCGGACCGGACATTGTTATCAACTGTCCCTCCGAATATGAACATAGCCTCCCCTATCACTGCAGCCGCATGGAACAATCGACCGGATGGAATTTGACTGTCAGAGGATGGAAGGATGATGTTCCAAGTTTGGGTATCAAGATCGTAGCAATGGAGATCGTTCGGCAACGTAGAATCAGCTGCCCCACCAAAAACATAGAGATGCCGGTCAAAGCTGACCATGGTATGACCATACCTTCGAGCTGGCGGGGGTGGAGCACCCCGCAGGATATGCTCCGTTGAAATCCGAGTCCACCTGATGAAGTATACTTCGTAAAATGCGTTCCAAGGATAAAGAATGAAGCGGTCTTACCGCCTTTCTCGAAAATGGAACTGGAAGAGACTGTTGGTGATCTTGGCTCCACTCTGGCCACTGAAAACAAACATTGACTCGCGAGCTACCGCAACCGGGAAGTTGCAACAAGTGGGAGGACAATCCCCTGATTGAACAACTTCCTCCCATACTCTTGGTTCACCAGGCTAAAAGTAGTTCAGATTAGTAGCCGATGCTTTGGCCTGGAAACCACTCGGTGACTTACCAATAATGATATGGTCCACATATCGTTTAATCTTGCATTGCCATCATAGCCAGCAAATATCCACAATTTATTGTCATGTATAGCTGCTCCATGAGCAGATCTAGCTACTGGTGTCCTGCAAGGAATTTTAAGATTTATGTCTAGGTTAAATTTCACGAGTTATAAAACTATGAAGTGCCTTGAGACACGGAAGTATAGATAAACTGGTATAAATAGAACATACTTTCCAATAAATTTCCATTCTATCCACTGGCAAGTTTGAAATCTATATTCGAACAAGTCATTCTTGTTGGTGAGATTCGAATTGGAATGTATGTCCCCGGTGTAGCCACCAAATACAAACATAGAAGAATCATGTACTACTGCTGAGTGATGATAGCGTGGTGCTGGACGGGCTCCGGCAGCCAGTGCACGACCCCAGGACTTTTCTTTCACATCAAATCGCAACAAATCATTTAACATCTTCTCGCCGTTATCACCTCCGAAGACATAGATTGCATCTTTGTATGCTACAACAGTGTGTTTGCTACGCCTGTGTATAATACAGTGAATGATAAAACATGTAGCAAATGAGGGAGAGCAACAGATGCAAGGAAGAAAAGGGTGAAATGAGACAGAAACAGAACAGTTATGCATAGCTGTGTTATAAACAATTTGATCTTTTATTTGCATTCTTCGGTTAACAGATACAAAGAAGCTGTATAAACAAAATTGCTTTATGCGCAAATGGTGCTAGAAAAAATTCAGAAAAATTAAGAAAGAACTGAAACTTAACGAACTACGTTACCTGGCACCAACAAATTCGTCGCATTCTAACATTCGTTGCCATCGATGAACGGTTTCGAAGCGTCCGAATTCAAGGGTCAAGCACTCTACAGACGCAACGTTGTTCATATTCATTTAATCCAGAAGTGTATTCCAGTTAATTTGGGAAGATCATAATTAACCTATAAGAACCGGACCTAACTGCTCTTCGTAATATAGAAACGGGTAATGCATTTTGCAGCAACGGATCTGAAAATACAGAAAACGATTAATTTTTAGTAATATCACGGAGGAAAATACTTTTGCAACACTCGAAGATCACATAAATTATCCACTGACCGCAAAAATGTCAAAAACATGTGCGTTTGTAACGATTCCATTTGTACAGAATGAACCAAATTAGGTGGTCCCACACAAATTTATCGGAAATTATGGATCATGATTGCAGTGATATTAGTGATTTAAAGTGATGGGAACATCAAGCGAAGGTAAATGAGTAATAAATTATATTTTAGTTATAAGCTAGTTATAAGCTAGTAAATTACAATTCTAAGAGTTAAATCAGTGGACTTAAACGAAATCATGACGAATGAAGATAGCACACAGTGGCGCTTAAATGCTACTGAACATTTAAATTACTTACATACATATTCTGTATGTAAACAAAAAGTGCATTTCACGGATGCACTTTTTATTAAAAATCAAAAATTAAGTCACGACAGCCACGGTTAATTTAGTACACATGAAAATTACAACTACGGCATCGATGTTGCTCGATATTGGGCAACCTTTCGAAATACATATCCCCTGCAATCAGGGTTGCACAATAACAGCGAGTTTTCAATGTGTACAAGGTAGGAAACTCGTAGGCGAATATTTTCTCGATTGAAACGACCTGTAGATTAGCAAAATTCGCAGGATACACGGGAGAGTCGGTTCCACTCCCAACCTTTGTGCATATTTTATCAGTAGTACCACGTTGATAAAGGATTGTGAAGTTGTCGCTTTGATAGTGGGATTCATTATTGTAATTTGTTGCAATTCACGTGATTATATTTTCCTGAATATATCTCACGAGGCTCCCGCAGTATTCATCAGAAATATATATGTACATACATGTCTTAAACGATGCTGAGATGCACGGTAATGTGTTTACGCGTACTATAACGTGCTAACACAAGAGAATACAATCTGAGAAAGTGGTCCACATTCGGTGTTTTTCTCTAAGCAGAGATATTTATATGAGTAACAATGGTACGAAATGTATTTCGAAACAGCCAGAAGCTACTTTGGATTGGCAGCGCCTGTATCGGTACATACATCGCGTACCGATACTGGAAAAAGCGAGAGCTTCTGACAATAGACGAAGGTTTCGAAGAGGTGTCCAAGGTTAGAGAGCTTCACTCATGAGCGAGAAAGGTTTTTGGTAGAGAACGGCTTTCTTTCGCGAACTAATTCTCCGCGATTATTTGATTTTCTTAATTGTTTTTGAGTTGCTAGCGAAGGAATCGATGTCGTTAGGTCGAGTGAAAACACGGACTAGTTATTGTCACACTTTGTCTTTATAGATTGATGACACTCACGAAAAAAGGGTGGTCGTATTGGGCTTAGATGGAGCTGGAAAAACTTCTATTATAGATCAAATTAGTGTTGCAAATGGTGATGAAAGTTGTTACACTGTTCCTCCAAAACCCACACAGGGTTCCTCTGTATATAGAATAAAACATGGATCATTTTGTTATAATGTTTGGGACAGTATGTATCCTTCTTTTAATTTTGTCGGCATACAGAAGTTTAATGTAAGGTAGTTATAAAAGACCGGTTTCATTTTGTTATCAGTTGGAGGTGCAGAAGCCACAAGAAAGTATTGGGCCGCTTTCCTACAAGACACAGATCTTTTGTTGTTTGTAGTAGATGCATCTGATACAGAGAAATTATCATTGGCTGCTTTTACCCTAAAACAATTGTTAGATGATGTGAGAATGGACAGTGTACCAATATTAGTAATCGCTAACAAACAGGTAACTTTCAAGCGAACGAACAAAAGCAATTCTGTAATGATTTGATTGTGATAGCTAATATGTTTGTATGTGCAAATCAGGATTGTTCTAACGCCCTGAGGCCAGAGGAGGTCAAAAAGGCCTTAGATTTGTTAAGTATTTCTCCTCAGAAGCACAAAGTAGAAATAATGGGATGTCAAACAAGACCTCTACCTGAGAAGTCAACAGAGACAACAGAATATAACTGGCACCATGAATCCATGGATGCAGTTAGGAAAAAAATATTCTCTATGGCAACTTAAACTTAAGGGAATTTCTTAACTGTTTATTTGATGTGTTGAAAGAAAAGTACTTTATACGTTAAAAAAAAAAGAACAAATAGTTTAAGGAAATAAAGTAGAGACAGTTTGCCCGAACAGGTACAATTGCACTCAACTTACACGCGGATTAAAAACGGTCACGAATGATTCGTACGGAATGAAATTAATGAAAAAAAATCTTGAAATTACGTAAAAAAAAAATACATAGAAATAAAAATACAGGTTTTAAGTATTGCTCATTAAAGCGTCTATTCATAATCATGAATCCTTATTGTACTTTTTATATTGGTCTTTTCACTGATATATATTTATTTAATAAATTATTTATTTATTTTACAAGGCTGCAGTAAACATTGTCATATTTTTTTATTTTAATTATATACAATGCAAATTATACACTGACTTTGTTACTGATATACAAAGTACTAAATGTTTAGGGGCGATACAAAATGAAAATATAGATCTATTTTAATGATAATCAATGTATAGTATTGTATAAGTGATATAAAAAATATCTACCTTCACTTTCGAATAATCTTTTAATCTATGTTTTTGTTTATGTCCGTATTTCTTGCACTTCGAGCAACAACTTTCTTGTAACAGCGGTCTCTTTTATATACATATAAACAAGTACTTCAAACCAACTTTTTTTTTTTAAACAAATACAATGATAACCCTATCATTGAGCATTTTTGCTTTCAAGGTACTTGTTGTACTGCTCAGGAATACCCTTAAACATTTTGATTTTAGCACGTATCTGTTTCCATGTCATTTGGTCATAATTCTTCTTGTCCCGTGCCATAGCCTACACAGACAACGTAGAAGTAAGAAACACTTTTGTCAATGATTAAATAAATTTCCTTAAACAAGAGATACCTTGTAATCTTCTCCGTGTTTGTCCATTAAGTAGGTGAGAAAGTTTACCACGCTGTTCGGTAGCCTGAACAATTTTTCTCTAGGCGCCCTAGCCTCTGTTTCTAATTCTTTGGCAACGTGACCTTTCATGGGCTCCATATTAACATCCTCTTCCTCTAGCCATCCACCTTCTGAGGGTTCGACGATCTTGCATTTAGCATCCTTAATCAGATCCCATTTAACATTTGGAATCTTCAATGTCTCGTTTGGGTCGTAAGTCAGTCCCATTTGCTTCAAATTAGTCCTAGTGGACATGGTCACCTCCCACGAGTTCTTTATCTGAGGACTGTAAACAAAAATCACGAAAATCGAAAATCGCTCAAAAACAATGTCAAAATATCATGGTTTTTGGTTACGATACTCACCAGGAAATATTCGGCATTTTCCTCAGCTTGTTCCTGAGCCTCTTGCGGTTTACATTCATGCGAAACTTCTTCTTGCGTTTTACCTTTCGAATTTTCGTCATTTCGACGCTGCCGAGTCACCACGTGTCTTACTACACAACAATCGTATGCAATGTATGTAGCATGTAACTCGGTCGTTCAAACCCATGCGTGAACGCTCGAATCAGGAGCAATCAATATTTTCCTGCAGTGTAGACACCACAAAGTGTGTGCATTTCCCTATTTAAAAATAAATCTCCAGAACTTCCCTAGAACAAATCACTAGGTCCTAGCGATGATCGCCAACGAAACTTGTCCTATTCGCGAACTCGCGTAAATTCGTTATTCAAAGTCGCAGTCCAATGTATTTCTCGTCGGGGAAGAAATTCCTCCTTGGAGAACCTGTTTCGTTTAAAAATAGTTGCCTGTTTGACACCGAAATGCATCACAATAGGAAACATTCGATCGTTGAAAGCCGATTGTTCCGAGGAAGCGAGTCGTGTCGACATAATTCTGGATTTGGTAGGAATCCATGCCCGATCGACAATCGTTCATTGTATGCAAATCGTCCTCCTAGCTTCGGGGAACAAATTCTTTCGAGCTGCGACGTGCCAGCATGTCTTTTCACGAAATCATAATGGATTTCGGGCACGTCGACGATTGTGTCACGTTGTCCCTATTTACTATTCATGCGTCCTGATCGATCGAAAACAAATCTTTTGTGGTCGTTTCGTGCTGGAGAAATCCTGCTTCGCGAAACCTAATTTCTCCTAATTCCCCGAGGAGGCGTCCTCCATTTTGTTTCGGCGCAGATATCATTCCGCAACGATACCGCTGCACGATTCATCTTCTAGATATGGAAACGAGTCCACTGTTTGTTCGAAATAAATTTACCCTCGGCAACTTCGACTAATTGTGCTTCTGTTTATTCCGGAACGAACTTAATAGTTCGCAGCGCGAACGCAACGGGAACAATGCAGACAAGGTTCGCGAACTACGGTAATTTATGTACTACGAAGCAACGCGGCATGGTTCGGTGCTATTCTTTGAAACACCGCGATTTAATGAATACCGAAACGCACGCAACGAAGCAACGGAAAAGCTGCAAAAGCATACCGGCATCGAAACAATAAATGAAACGTGCGAATATTTGATCACGAACCTATTGAAAAGTCAGCTCGATTTGCATATTTCGCGACAATATATTATATAATATATGATATATAATAATAATAATATAATAATATATTTCCGCAATAATTTCGCGCGACCCGCGAGCGAACGGCAAACAGGCGAGGGTAAACAGTACGGCTAAGATTAATTAAAAAATTAAGATTTATTTACCGATGCACAGAGGAAATGTTCCCCGGATGATTTATCCGGGCGAACTTAAGTGGACAGATAGTATACATACAGTGATCACATATAGAATATTTTATACCTAAAACCGCATAAACGCATACGTCTAGGCATGGACAAACGGAGCGAACAATGAGTGCGCGAGAAAGTTGGGTTGATTTTATCTACACGGATCGTTTCAAGCCGGAACCTTCCATTAGCCCTTTCGGCGCTGCGCGCTTTGCAGCCAAGTTCCTCGAACTTCCGTACAGTGCGAGCTTCGCTGAAAGCGCAGCAGCTTCGATCTCTCCTTCGAAGAGAGGACTCGGGAGTATCGGACTCAGGCTGCCTAGGCTCGAAACGCTAGCTGGATATCAAGGGAACTCCGAAAAAATTAATAGTAGGGTGCGATGGGGTCAGTTGGAAGAATCTAGTTTACCAGGAGTAGTTGGTGCCGAGTCCGTTGAACTCTGTGTGCGCGAAGGGTGTAGCATAGGATTTGGAGATCAGCTGAGCCTGCGGCGCGTAATCGAAGGGAGCAGCGTAGGACTTGGCGAGGAGCGGAGCTTGCGCGTAGGATGCGTAGGTCTTGGTCAGAAGAGGAGCTGGGGCGATGGCGGCGGTGTAGGACTTAGCCAGAAGAGGAGACGACGCGTAGGACGTAGCGTACGCTGGAGCAGACGCGATCAGGGCGCTCTTGGCGTACAGGGGAGCCTGGGCAGCGTATTCGTAGCTCTTACCGAAGATCGGGGCGGGGGCGGCGTACTCGAAGCTCTTGGCCAGCAGAGGAGCAGCTGGGGAGATGTAGGACTTGGCGAGAAGAGGAGCCGGGGCTGCGTAGGCTTTGGTCAGGAGAGGCGCTGGGGCGGCGTAGGCCTTGGTCAAGAGAGGAGCAGCGATCGGTGCGGCGTAGGCCTTGGTCAGGAGAGGTGCAGCCGGTGCAGCGTAGGTCTTCGCGATCAGGGGAGCACCTGCCGAGTAGCTGTAGGGGGAGGCGTAGGCCTTGGTGATCAGAGGTGCGCTTTCCGCGTAGCTGTACGGGGAAGCGTAGGCCTTGGCGATCAGAGGCTGAGCACTCGGAGCGAGGTAGGTGGGCGCGGCGACGGCGGCCTTGACGATCGGGGCGTGGTGAACGTCGTAGTTCAACAAGCCGTCGTTGCTGATGCTGTGGCTGCTCACACGGACCGAAGAGTGGGCGCTATCCTCGGCCCTGGAGTACGAGGAGATCACGTTCTGACCCGCGTAACCCTTCTGCGTCGACTCCTGGCTGAAGCCCACGCTGCTCAGGTCTCCGGACGCCGTCGCGATGTCGTACGCTGCTGGTCCTCCGGCGCGGGCCACCGCCAAACAGGCTGCGAATGCTACAAACTAAGGACAAATTTGTACGTTAGTTTTTTCAAATACTTTACCAGCGATTTGCCTACCGCGACAGTCCCGAAAATTGAGTCTAGGAGGGAATTCTATCGTTCCGCTGCAAGTTCGCGGCGTCCGATTCAAATGTAAGATCGCGAATAGAACAGAACGTGAAACGAACACGGGCGAATCTTTTGTGTACACCGAGGAGTCGGAGGACCTTGTCCAAGGCAGAAGCTAGAGTTGGCCCCGTTAGAAGTTTCGCCGGAGATTGTTAATGTCTCCTAGCAAGTTCAAAGTGTCCCGGCTTGCTCGCTGCTTTATTACCCGGCGCAGCAGCCTGTAACCGCGAGGGTGTTCGCTTTGCGAGCCTTACCTTGAATGCCATTTTGCTTTTTGCTCGAAAGAGTTGCTCGGCTCTGGCTAAAACTGCGGCAAGGCCCACTATTTATACGCGGCCGCGATCGCAGGGGGATCAATCGAATTTTTGGGTGCCACTGTCTCCCGATGCGATTGGACACACCTGGCCCGGGGGAGAGGGAAACACTACCGCCAGGCTCCTTTTTTCTGTTGTTGTTGGATCATTAAGGAACGAGGATAGAAAGCCCCGCGCCGGAGAAAGATAGCCGGGCTAAAGGGGACATGGACGAATTCCAGGCGTGGTAACCCGGCGCAATTAAGATCGCCCGGGCCCGACCGGGCCCGTGCAACAACGGGATCCACTCCATAAATCATTCGACCCGATGCATCGTTAAAATGCAATCGTCGATTGGCGACTTATCCTCTGGAACAGCTGTCGCGCTTCAGAGACCGAGGTCAAGCGTTGCACACGCTTGTTGCGACGGTGAGGATCTCTAATCGGCGATTACTCGCGCGATTTCGCAAACCTGTTGTTCGCGAAGCGATAACAGGGGTCACGGTTTATCGTTCGGAGGCTCCTATTCTTCTCGGCAAATTTCGATTAGTTTCGCGGTCCTGATTTCGTGCTGATTGTTAAGAGATTCGGAATGAGACGATATCGGTGAGGAAATATCATCCCCACGGAAGATATATCTTGCAGAGTTACAGTAATGTCTCCCTAATTGACGCTCAGATTGAAGCACAAAAGTGGACAATTCGGGAAGAGGAGATACGATTATTCGAACTTTGCACCTCGTTTTGATAATTGTTGACAATTTGTAACTATAAAAACGAGTTGCAAGGCTCGAATACTGGTATCTCCTCTTCCCAAATTGTCCATTTTTGTACGCGATCTGAGCGCGAATTAGGAAGAAATTACTGTACTAAGCATGTGACCGTTGAATCATGGCATGTGACACGAATTGCTTTCGAATCGCCTTCGAATTGTCTCCGAATTACTTTCGAATTGCTTTCGAATTGCCTTCGAATTGCTTTTGAATTTCCTTCGAATTGCATTCGAAACGTGGCATATGGCCTTCGAATTGCCTTCGAATTGCTTTCGAATCGCCTTCGAATTGCCTTCGAATTACTTTCGAATTGCTTTCGAATTGCCTTCGAATTGCTTTTGAATTTCCTTCGAATTGCATTCGAAACATGGCATGTAGCCTTCGAATTGCCTTCGAATTGCTTTTGAATTTCCTTCGAATTGCCTTCGAATTGACAATTCGTAACTATGAAAATGAATCGAAGGCTCGAATAATCGTATCTCCTCTTCCCAAATTGTCCATTTTTGTGTACAATCTGAGCGTCAATTGGGGAGACATTACTGTATTTCCAGAGGGTCGAAGGTGCGCAAATATTTCGCATGGATAAGAACGGCAATCGTGTTCGGTAATCGGTTATGTCAGACATTTTCGGGACCTTCGCTTATCCCCGATCGCGAAAGGGAACGTGGCTACTACGTCACGAGCAACATTCGCCACCTTTTTTTCCTTGTTTCGTGTCCTTCCCTTCGTTTATGTAACGTGATACATATACCAATACCGGGCCGTGATATTGTAAAACCAGTCAAGGACACGCTTTCTCCGAATTGTGGCACTGACATATAAAACCATATATGCTAGCGTGCACCGGTTTCACGTAACGCCGGCCGTCGTTATCGGTGATCTGGTTACATTATTAGACAAAAGTGGCTGTCGCCGGCTGTGTCGCGGCGCGGCCTGTCAGCCCGCGGCGCTTTGTTCCCGCAGAAACTCGTGGGCGAGGCGCTCTCTTTCTCCTTCTATCAACCCTGAAGCGATCCGCAATGGCGTAACCCGGTGTACCACGGTTTTTCATAGGAAAAGACACTTTCTACTTCTCCGTTGTGTCGCCTGGTACGCCTGTCGTCAAGCGATCCGATACCTGAAAGTGAGGAAGGGGAGAACGGGTGCTAAATAGGCGTTCCTGGACGAACGACAAAGAAATCCTCGTAGCTCACGCGTTCCGATCGACCTTCCTCGGGCGACTCCGTCTCGTTGCTTCGATCGGACCGACCGTTCACCCTGGGGGTGAAACTCTGCCGAGGCGACCGGTTGTCCAAGACCGCCGACCTTCGACTCGCCACCCATTTCTCGGCTCTCTTTGCCAGCCCCGCCTCGTGCCCCGCGTCTCGCAGAGAGAAATCGCTGAAGACGCTGTCGATCCTGAAAGCATCTGGATCGCAAAAGTTCCCCGGAATAGGGTCGTCTACGATTTCACGCTGTTCTAAGTCCTCCATCGATCCAAGAAGCGTCAAGGCGGGCCTTCTCCTTGGGTCGAAATCCTCCGATTTCGAAAAACGTACTCGCGACGTCGTTGACGTCTCTCTCCGGAAAAGAAATTCCCCCGGATCCCCGTCGCTGGCGCGTCTCCTAGGCTGCGATAAAGATTCGGGTATTTCTTTTATTGTCTAGCGACGGTCTCGGATAGCTACGGTCACCATTATGGTGTCAAACTTCTAACACTCGTCTCGATGCTCGGCGGCGTATCGATGTCCTTAGCCGCTGAATCGTAACCCTTAATGGACCTATAGTGAACGTACAGGCTTCTGATTAGGTCCAATTCTCTAGGTGACAAGGATTTGCTTTCAATGAGCCGCTCCGTCATCCGGAGGTACTCTTGGATCGGCGAGAAATCTTTCGAGCAGCACAGCAACTCGTCGTGATCTGTGCGAACGCAGAAGTAACGTCGTTCGTGGAGGGATTTTGCAGCGTCGTTTGGTCTTTTAGGACTGTCGAGGCTCACTTGGCAGTTGCTTAGGCTTGATCTCGACCAATTTTTCAACGGTAATTAGCTCTTGGGGGCTCGTCGGTGACGCGTTCTCGCTTCCCCATGTGTCCGGTATGGGCGGTCTCTCTGGTATCGAAGAACTTCGCATTGTTCTTCGATCATTTCAATTTCGATGTCATGTCATTTATTTGTATAACCTTCTTCTAGCCTCTCGTTACATTAAAGTTCGATTTAATTTAACGACGGCAGTTGTAGGAACAATTTCACGATGTTGCATATTCGCGGTGCACGATTGGTCATCGTGAAATTCATCGGAAACCGCACGCGACGAATCAAATTCGATTCGATTGAATTCGAGCGAAGGAAAATTATTTATTACAGAGATATTATGATGTAGTTTAGGGACGCGACACGAGGCAGCGATTATCGATGAAAATCGCGGGAAAAAAAATAGCAAAACAGAAGCTCGACGAGGATGGGATTCGAACCCACGCGTGCAGAGCACATTGGATTAGCAGTCCAACGCCTTAACCACTCGGCCACCTCGTCAGATATGAAAGTAATTTCTAAAAGTTCGTGATCATCGGTGTCCTCCCGATATTTCCCGTCGAATCTCCTTTCACTTTCGGCAAATCGGCGAAAGGATCTACTCTCTATCGATCCAGTAGATCGCGGAACGCATCCGCGCGCTCGCTCTGTCTGCTGTGTCGCACGATTAGTGGCATACACTCGCCGCATTACGTAATCGTATTAACTCGGTACATAGACCCGGCGCCATCGATTGATACGACCAGTGTTCCTCCGAGATTACCCGCATTCCACGTGAGAAACTGGAGGACAAAGTTTCGTAAAAGTCGCTCGGTCATTTGCGAGCCGCGCCGCTCAATTATCTGCGATCATTTATAAACATGAGGTCTGTCAACAATATTATCACGTTCGCCTCTTTGCTGGCGTCCCGAAGACCAGTTGCGGTCGGGGGAATGTTGCAACCAATTGGCGATTAGAGGCGATTGCATGTACACAAGCAGATACCGCCGCAGCGTTGCAGTCCGGCTGTGAACGCGGTGAATTGGGACTCGTATTCCTCAAGGCTCTCGGATGCTATGACATGATTTATGAGGTCAGTAATCACGATTGCCGTTAGATTAGGTAATAATCAAGCCGCCGCTGTCTCAGTGTTTTTTTCCAATGCATAGTCATCGCGCAGACGTTGCGACGATCTCGTCGATTGTTTCGAACGTCTTCTTCGTTCCCTGTCAGCATGGAGAGCAACAACGCAGGGCCGACGTACACGCCGGTGTACGATGACGAAACCACGAAAATCATCGAGAGCAATTTCTCGAGAGCCAAAGGTATTTACCCCGTTTCACTTTCGCAACGCATAATTGCGCGGATGCTTGCCCCGAGGTGCTTCGGTCGGGAGGGGAGCAAAAGGCTGCCTTGTTTTCAAAACCTGCTTCGCTTTTCAGAGGAATGCTACCTGGACCACGCGGGCGCTACTTTATACTCCGACTCGCAGATAAAACACATCGCCGGTGATTTGCATAACTCGCTTTATGCTAATCCACATTCCGTGGGGACCGCGAGCAATATGACTCAGGATGTCATAGAGCGGACGAGATATTTGTAAGACGCCCCGCGCTGCGAGGACGTATACATAAACCAGCGAATTTACCAACGAGCTCTTTCGTTCTCTTCCAGGGTGTTGAATCATTTTCACACGTCCTCCGACGATTACGCCGTCGTGTTCACGGCCGGGGCGACCGCCTCGCTCAAGCTTGTCGCCGATAATTTCGTGTTCGCCGAGGAGCCGGCGAACGCCGCTTCGGCCGGCGCGGGGCATTTCGTTTACACGCAGGACAACCATACGTCGGTCCTCGGCATGAGGGAGGTTGTCGCAAGCAGGGGAGCGAGGGTGACCTGCTTGAAGCACGACGACGCTTTCCAGATTTTTCGTTCGTCCCCGCCGGCCGCGAATTCCTCGCGGAACAAGAGCAACTCGCTTTTCGCGTATCCGGCGCAGTGCAACTTTTCCGGGCTCAAGTACCCCATGAAATGGATCACCGACGTGCACGATGGGATCTTGTCGAGGGTAACAGCCGACACAACTACTAAGTGGTACGTGCTGCTTGACGCCGCCGCTTTCGTGTCCACCAGCGATCTAGACTTGTCCGTTTACAAGCCGGACTTCGTGGTTCTGTCCTTTTACAAAATGTTCGGATACCCAACCGGCATCGGGGCACTGCTCGTGAAGAACTCGAGCGCGGATACGCTGCGCAAGGTCTACTATGGCGGCGGCACTGTGGACGTATGCTTGAGCTCCGAGATGTTCAATGTGAAAAGGCAGAACTTGTGTCAAAGGTTGTATCAAAATTCACGGCGTCCTCGCGTGGATCTTTCGTTTAATCGATTTATAAATATATTTGTAGGTTCGAAGACGGCACTGTGCCGTTTCTTTCTGTCGCATCCTTGAGGCATGGTTTCGATGAATTGTCCTCCCTTACCATGCCGAAAATCTCCCGACACGTGTTCTCGCTTGCGCGATTCGTGCACAATGCCTTGCTGAGGCTTCATCATGGTAATGGAAAACCGGTTGTAAAACTGTACGCCGACACGGCTTATGAAAACTGTGATTTCCAGGGGGGTATTGTCGCGTTCAATCTTGTACGGTCGAACGGTGAATACGTAGGGTACATGGAGGTGTTGAACATGGCCGCGTTGTTCAAGATACATCTCAGAACCGGGTGTTTCTGCAATCCTGGCGCGTGCCAGAGGCACTTGGCACTGTCCAACGAAGACGTTCTGCGGAACTATGACGCGGGATATGTTTGCGGGGGTGCTGCGGATTTGATAAACGGCAGACCGACAGGGGCTGTAAGGGTTTCGTTCGGATACATGTCCACGTTCGGGGATGTACGGACTTTATTAAGTATGATCAAAGAATGTTTTGTAGATGGAGCACAAGTGGATCAAATTCCAGACTGGTGGCCCAACTACAAAGCAGTCTTGCGTAAAAAGTATTTCCCGCGCGACACGGACGTTGAAAGCACGCGGCACGCAAAAAACAACAACAACAACAATGCTAACGATCTTAGCAGTAAATTACAAAACGTGAAGGAATACGTGAGCCAATTTATCGTTGGCAAGCAATTTTTCAACGTGACCGTGGACAGCGATGGAACTGCAAAGAAAAAATGTACGTTGCAAGAATTGTACATATATCCGATAAAATCGTGTGCAGCCTATCAAATCAAAGGATCGTGGAGTTTGAACTCCAAAGGTTTACAGTACGACAGAGAATGGATGATCGTTACATCCTCTGGCACCTGTTTAACGCAGAAGCAAAATATCAGCTTGTGTTTGCTGAGGCCGGTTATATCGAAAGAAAAGAAAATCATGCATTTGAATTATCCAGGTACATAAGCTAACTATTGTAAATATCATCGATTCGATTCTATCTAACGATTGTAACACGTTTTAGGTATGCCTGCAATAAGTATTGCATTATATAATAATTGTATAAGTACTGTAGAAGGGAAAGTATGCCAAAGTAGAGTCTGCGGACACAAAGTGGAGGGCACTGACTGTGGTTCAGAGGTCTCCGAGTGGCTTAGTTTAGCATTAGGTCTGCCAAATTTGAGGCTCATAAGGCAGAGCAATCGCGAGACCAAACAGAAAGGTATAATCAAGATTCTGTAAATTATGGCAGCGAATTGACTGAACTTTTTCGTGAACAGATGACAAGAAACCTGATCTATCGTTCTCCAGTCAAGCTCAATATTTATTGATAAACAAGGCAAGCGTGTTGTGGCTCGGCGACAAAGTGCCCGACACGAAAGTTCAAAAGGACACGATTATACACAGGTTCAGAGGTAACATGGTGTTAAGTGGCTGCGAAGCTTTTGCAGAAACACAATGGAAATACGTGTGCATTGGGAAAAATAAGTTTTCGGTATGTGATCTGATTAAAGTACAGATTATCAGTTTTCATGCCGAGGTATTATACAATAATTTGCCTTGTTTAGGTCACGGGCCCTTGCACCCGGTGCCAGATGATTTGCATCGATCAAACAACTGGTATAAAAACCGCGGAACCATTACGAACTCTTGCCGAACAATTCCACGGTAAAATAAAGTTTGGCATTTATTTGACCAAAGAATCCGAAGACGATGGAATAATTACTATCGGAGATACCGTCAGTGTCTCGTGACCTCATTGTCAACAAAATAGTACGATTACACGATTTTATTTTCACGCAAACAACGCGATTGCACGCATAACAAATTAAATCACGAGGAACTTATGAAACCTACATACTAAAACGAAGTTATTCTGATTAGTATCTGCAGTACATGAACAACATTGTATCACTTTTCTATATAGTTATATATAGCTATATATCTAGTTTTATATAGTTATATAGTTCTATATAGCTAGTTTTATATAGTTATATAGTTCTATATAGCTAGTTTTATATAGTTATATAGTTCTATATAGCTATATAGTTATATATAGCTATATAGTTATATATAGCTATATATCTAGTTATATATAGCTATATATCTAGTTTTATATAGCTATATATCTAGTTTTATATAGCTATATATATAGTTCTATATAGCTATATACAATATATATTTTGTCCGCACCATACAGGAATCTCTAAACTTAAGGTTGTTGGTAGCATTGAAACGACGCTGCACTTTATTTGACGAAAAACGAGTAGAAAGTAAAATAACTAAAGCAAATTTATATTTTTTTTTAATAAAATGATAATTATAGAATATTCTGAGAACCCTAAAACCAGCTGATCGTTGTTGAATAAGTATGTTCTCCTGTCGAAGCTAAAAAATGTTCTTTACCAATGAAGAACCGCGTCTTCCGACCGCCATTTTATTCCCAAGGCAGGGACTTTAACTCTTTCCACAGTTAGTTTGGCGGAACTGCTGGCCCATCCATCCGACATCCACCCACAATCGTGGCGTCCTTCCACCTGTCGCACATCGGTGTGGACGAGGTTCAGTGTAGTTCGCGAATTTAGAACGGTGGTGTTGATTTTTACGGGTTTTGCGGCAACCATAACTTCGGTCCCGAAGATCCTCCACTTCGGCGGACGCAGCAGGCTGTACCATATACCGGGTGTTCCGTGTCGAGACGCGCGTACCTTTTGAAAATTGTATACGTAGGCAACAGGTGTCTAATGTCGCACATGTTTCGTGCACCGAAACGATCGAACCGTCATTGAAATACAAAGGTTCTTTGCGACAGAGGGACTTACTCTAAGTCGTGCCTAGAGGGTTCGATATCTCGCGTCGAAGTACCAATTCTCGACAGAATCCGCCAATAATTTGTATCGCCGTTTATCGAAGATGGATTACGATTACTTAATTAAATTTCTGGCCCTTGGGAACTCCGGAGTTGGCAAGACCAGCTTCCTGTGCCAGTACACGTCTGGCACGTTCGACTCGAATTTTATGTCGACGGTCGGCATTGATTTTAAGGAAAAACGGGTGGTGAGTTGGTATATTTAGCGATTAGGAAACGACTGCGGATTTTGTGGCGGGTGTTTCCAATTTGATACGATTTTGAGGCTACTATTGACAGAATAAACTTGCATTAAAATCCGCAGTCCAGTTGATCGGCAGAGGTACACAGCAAGTGTTCTTTTATGTAAATGAGACTTAAGGTACATATGGGTCTACTGACAAGTTGGGATCATTATCTATTGCAGATATACCAGACAGCGAATGGTAGAACTCAACGTGTGCATTTGCAGCTGTGGGATACAGCTGGCCAGGAGCGGTAATGGTTTTTCTATTTTGGTAGTAACGCTTTAATAGTAGCAGCCTTTAATAACAATTTCGAGTAGTTACAAGCTATTAACACTTATTTATGATCATTGTGAAACATTTTAAGTACTTGGACTGATGCGCATACATTACTTTGTGCGTTCATGGCAGCCGATGTCATTAGCATTCCCCCTAATAGTGATAGTGATAGTGATAGTACCTAATTATCATAATTATCTACAAAGACCTTCCGTGCTATTAATATCCAGGTTCAGAAGTTTAACCACTACATTTTACCGGGATTCCATGGGGTTCCTCCTAATCTTTGACCTGACCAATGAGCTCTCGTTCCTCGAAGTTAGAAATTGGCTGGAACAACTTAGGGTACTAATCATTTATTAATACTGTAGTTGTAGATGGCTTAGTCTGTAAGGTTGAACGATGATTTGAGTCGAGGTTTGCCTGTTCGCATTCTGTAGCACAGTCGTTTCCTAGTTCTGCATGGTGCATGATATCGTAGCTTTACCCCGTAGTGTAGAGCTGTATATGGGACTCTCACGCTTTCAGTAATTCAAATTAATCACTCAGGACCTCTGCAAGTCTCTCACGTGTTCTATAAATAAATCCTGTATTACGGAAATCAAACAACTATGTACACGACTGTATACTACTGTCATGTTCTTATACACTTAATAAATTTATTGCTCCTCTCCCTAAAAAGACTATCTACGATGTTCCATTCTATCCATTAGCACAAGCGTGTTCGATGTTACTTCGCAACTCAAACCGTCGTTCGATCGTTCAATCCTACAAAGTACTCGTTAAGCTAATCAAAATCATTGAAGGTATTTGTACACGTGTAGACTCACGCATACTGCGAAGATCCAGACATAATTCTCTGCGGAAATAAGTCCGATCTGGAAGACAGACGTGTCGTTAGCGAAGATAAGGCACGGGAATTAGCGGAGAAACACGGGTAAATAGCACACGGCCCGATCTCCCTTTGAAGAAATGTTCTGACCACAGCCAGCTCGAACAAAATCAATTTGCTGCTCAAGGTTACTGCCCCCACCAAGCCGACCATCGCTGCTCCATCTGCCGACTTTGCACACAAATTGGTGCCAGGTTGCCACGATTGCAAACAGGAGTCGGCACTGGTGCTACAGAGATGCTAAATTTTAAAACAGCCAACTTATTCGACGCTAGAGACCTGCGAATCGAAATTTCTAACCATTATGCACGTTTAAGATCATAACGAAGGTGTTAAACAAAGGTCTTTCTACGACGTTATCGAATTTAACTAATCGTACTAGTTTGCAAATTTAATGTTCCGACTTGGTGTCAGTGCACTGGTCTCAGGATCATAGATTGAAGGGGTAAGTTCTCCCTAATTGACCCTCGGTTTGTACACAAAAATGGACAACTTGGAAGAGGAGACACGATTAATAGAGTCTTGTGGCTCGTTTTTATAGTCACCGATTACCAAGAACTATAAAAACGAGCCGAATAATCGCACCTCCTCTTCCTAAATTGTTCATTTTTGCTATTAAGCTGAGGGTCCATTAAGGGGAATTTACTGTACTTATTTTTTCGCCAACAAACATGAGTGAGGTGCTAGAGAGATACAAAATTTTAAATCAGATTGAAGAGATACAATAAATTTTCCCTAATTGACCCTCAGCTTGTGCACAATAAAATGGACAACTTGGAAAGGGGAGACACGATTAATAGAGTCTTGCTACTCGTTTTTATAGTTACCGATTACCAAGAACTATAAAAACGGGCCGAATAATCGCACCCTCCTCCCAAATTGTCCATTCTGGCTTCTAAGCTAAGGATCAATTAGGGAGAATTCACCATACTTATCCTCCAGCCAACAAAATTGAAGTCCGAAATTGGTATCGATCGAATTAACGACAGGGTTTCGTAGAAAGACGAATCGAGATGTACATAGAACCCAAGAACCGTAGACCGAAAAGCCGCGAGCGATTTAGTCGCAAAATTACCATTCTGAATTGGTATCGATCGAATCGCAACTTCCAACTTGCAACATGCAACCGTCCCGCAACTTGCCTCGGATGTAAGATCGACCGGACGAAGAAACGCGATCCCGATCGTTCGGTTGCCGGCCGAGACACGAGGATGAATTGGACGGTGCATCGGCCGAGAATCAAGTCCCGCGTCCTGCCCCCCACCTCCCCCGGCGTCTAGCTTTTTGTCAGAACATTTCTCCAAAGAGGACGGGGCGAAGCCCTCTAATCCCATATAACCTGGCGGAGCCGGGAATCGTGACAGCTCAAGGGCTCTGCATGGATTGTGTTCCCCAGTTTGGTTTACCTGGAAACGAGCGCGGCCAGCGGGCAGAACGTGGCGCACGCCGTGGAGGTGCTCCTGGACCGAGTGATGCGCCGAATGGAGACCACCGTGGACAAATCGTTGCTGCCACATCAGAAGGTGCTGCGGTGCCACGAGCGCGACACCCCGCCGCCCAGCAGCTCCTGCTACTGCTGACAGTGTCCTTACACGTAGCCGAACAAAACGCCGCCCCCGCAATCGCTCTGAATTCGGCGGACCCGCGCGTTCTTCGGCTGACGTCTGAAACGAATCTTGTACCTTGAATCTCCCAGCGTTCCGGCCGGCCGAAACCGAGACGCTCGACGGCCAAACCGGCTTCCTCCCGATTGTTCAATTCCTGGACGTCGAACGTTTCCGTTCGGGCCCCATCGGGACTTATACGGTTTTATACGCGGGCACGCCAATGGATTGTCTCGCGTTCCACACATCCGTTTGTACTACGTAAACGATCTTCCACGCATCCACGCATGTATACTGTCGTCTTCCATTGCCGCTTCCCCTGGTATTTTACATCAGGACCGTTCTCGACGCGCGTTGTCTCTCATCCTCCGCGACCATGCGATTTTTGCCTGTTACTCTCGGACGCACAACGTGTTCAATATTCGTACGCGCATACATAGGCCGCGTACTGTTCGTCTGGGATGCTGGCTGTGATCGGCTATTATTGTCTGCCGAACGATGGCTGTTTTCTTGGACAGATCTCGACTAGCGATTTTACAGTTCTCAGCGGTGGTTAAGTCGCGTGTTTGCAACGAGATTGATGCTATTGGGTGAGAGGGTGTGCTGTTTAAGAGAGGCGAAGAACCGTCTTTTCCGAGAAATCTCGGGGAGCATCTCTTTTATCTTGCCGAATTCGGTGGCTTCGTTGCGAACATTTTATCAACGAGGACTTCGTGTTAATGTTCGCGCGGCTGTTGAAGTTACCGGATTACAGAATAGCTTCGGAACTGTTTTAATCGTGAACGAGATCCCGACACTTCGCGATCGCATACTTTGCGGTCACCTTCGTTGCAACTTTGCTACGGGAATCAGTCTCACTTCACTCGCCAAACATTGTGATACAGTGGCTATGATTCGGGGCAGGGTTTCGGTGGTTTTCCGACTATATCTAATGTATTTTTGATGCTGTTATTGTGTCTAATCAAAGTTCGTACCACCTAGTCGTAAGTACCGTGCCAAGGGGAGGGCGGGGAACAATCAAACTGTTCGCGACTCCATCGGCTCTCGCGCGACGCTCGTTCGTACACCGTCGTTGGGTTTAATGGTCGCGCGATCCGGCTAAGTTGCGACCGATTATGCAGGTACAGTGGCGCACGAAAGTGTTCGTAGACGCGCGATAACTTTTTTGAAACTGTGGAGAAATAAAAGCCTCTTGTTTCTAACTTCTTTATCTGAGCCTATAACGAAAATTTAAAAAATGTTTCTCATAGATCTCGGTAAGTTATATGCGTGCTGAAGATTTGCTGACAAAAAACTGCGGGCTTCGTACAGGTTTTGGTCGAAATCGTGACAAAACTGCGACTTTTGCCATCTTTAATTTGTTGTAATCAATATCGATAAAATTTTCAGCGTGCGTACAAGTTACCGAGATCAAGATATTCTTGAAATTTTCGTTATAGGCTCAGATAAAAAATATAAAAACCGAGTTTTTATTTTTTTTTGTCGTTTCAAATAATAGCGAAATTTAAATAAGACATTTTGGCCATTGTCTAGTATACTAGTCCCTCTATCATCTAAAAAAATTCAAGTCATTTAGACCAGTTTTAAAAAAAAGTTGCATTTTAAAAGCTGTACTAACACTTTTTGGGCCACCGTACTTGCGCATACGCGTATATTAATCACGAACGCAAGCTGATTACGCGTCGAAAGACCGAGCACGTTATTTATCCTGACATTTTTATACGTGTGTTGTGTGTTCGGGTCTAAAAACCTCGATCTTTCCTAAACGATCGCTGACGCTGAAGGTGCTAGTCCGAAATATCGATTAAAGAAATCGCTGCATCTTTCAAGCGAAGATGAATCTCGAATCGATCGAGGAATTGTTTCCTCAACGTTAATGTTTTAGAAATGGAATTAGAAATTTTTCTGGATCGTTGAAATGAAGACGAGGCGTAAATCGATTGAGAAATCCTTTCTCAAAACGAGTTCCAAAGGAAAGCCAACCGATGTCTAGCAGTACAAATCGAAACTAATCAAAAATATTCTAGAAATGAAATTAAAAATTTGCCTAGATCTTTCGGAAGGAAACAAAATCTGGATCGATCGAGGAAGCATCTTCCAAATCGGTTCTGAAAGAAACAGACGGAACTAGAGGACAGTTACCATTCAGCGATCAAAGCAGTAGTATCGCGAAGACTATGTGTGTTACTTCCTCCAATTTTTACACGATGTTACAGATTATCGAGTTCGACTATACAAAAAAAAATATATATATATATATGATTGTTGAGTGTATACAAATTGATATAATAGTAACTCGCTAGATGTTTTCTATCAAGACGTTTGGGCATGACAAAGATGTCGGCGCCCCGGGCTGTGGTAGAGACTATTCTCTTCGTTCAGTACAACAATCGTAGACCAGGGTAGTTCGTTTTCGAATCAACGTTGTCGCACCAGTGTTTTAATGCGAATCGACTAGTGTTCATTTCGGCAAGTGTGTACCGTTGCAGACTCGTCACATTCGTAGCAACTAATACGCTTCAAGAGTATTGTTATTGTAAACGGTACGACTCTGTCCGTGTGTTGTGAAAAGAAAAAAACAAACAAAGATTAATAAACGATTACTGCTAATTCATCGGTGAGTCTTCGAGGACGACGGTAGGAGGAGGATGAGGAGATTCTAAGCTGCTTGGCTCAGGTCCTCGGTCGCTCGCCGCTCGAATGGAAAACGCGAAGAATAGTTTCTCCCCCCTCGCTGTAGACAGCAGGTGTTCTTTTCGCAGTTTCGATTATTCCTCCCGGCCCGCGCCGGTTCGCAGTCAAACGCAAACCGATCTCGGCGAGAGGAGGCCGGAGCTCTGGAAAATAGCTCGATGAAAGTTGCTTTCATCAATAACCGGAGCGGGTAAAAAGTGCGGCCGGCCTGAGTCAAGTTCTCCGCGGCAGAAACTTCCTTTATGGAAGTTCGATCGAACTTTCTGACCACCTCTCGGCCCGGCTTATTAGCCGGCTATTTATACACACCGGTGTTATTGTTTACGAGTACGTCTGCTTTTAAGCTCGCCGCCGGAAACTTATTTTTACGGCGAAACTTCGATTCGACGAAGTCTACCAGCCACACGTTTCACACGAATCGCCCTCGCGCGGCCCGCTCTGTGCGGTATCTGGGTCCCCGGAAGCGACTAGACAATTTTTTTTAGACCCATGCTCGTTGCAGAATATGAAGATTTCGTTTTCAAATTCGGAATTACGAGCCGCAGCGAATTACGAGGACTCGTAGAACAACCAGAGAATTCGAATGAAAGCGACGGATGCAAGTGAATGGGCAGATGGTACGAAACACGAAGATTTATTTGTTATTCTAAACATTAATTTCATTCGACCAATTGGTAGAATCAGACGTAAAAAGCGAAGAGTTAAACAGTATTCAGAACAGGGAATGAAAAGAAACGATGTTCGCGAAGGTATAACTTCTAGTCCATCAGAGATTACATTCAATCCTATCATGAATTAGTTATATGTATCAGACAACCAGCAGAACCGTATGAAATTAACAAATGCGAATCACACTGTGCCGTGTTTCAAGTTCTGCAGACAATTGCAGATTCACCGTTTTCGGGACTCGAATATCCCACAATGCGTCGCAAGGAGGAGGAGCGTTTCTATTGTATTTAAACCGAGTTTATTGAACAATAAAGAGCAACAATGAAATGTACTCATGTGCCTAACGTCGCGGGAACCGCTGTTATTGTATACCCATGCCATGAAACCGGAATAAGGGTGTCTCAAAATTATTGTACAAGCGAGAAATGAGAGGTTCCTGAGGTCATTCGAAGCAACTTTTTCCTTAGCGAAAATGCAATCCGCGGCTTCGTTTGCGAGTTATTGACGAAAAACGGTGACCAATGAGAGGCGAGATCAGCTGGCGCAAGGCGGGGCCGAGCCAACTAGCGGACGAAGCCCAGTACCGTTGATTGGCTCGGCCGCCAAGCGCTGAGCGAGCTCGTCCCTCATTGGTCAGCGTTTTTCGCTAATAACTCGTAAACGAAGCCGCGGATTGCATTTTCGCTAAGGAAAAAGTTGCTTCGAATGACCTCGGGAATCCTTTATTTCCGCATTGCGAGACATTTTTGGGGCACGTTGTGTAATATCGGCGGAAGCATCTAGAGACGTTTTGGCGATATTTTGGACTCGCTTTGCCGGTCGTTCGACGGCAATGGAGCGATTAGGCTTTCCTAGCTTTGTCTCCAACGTGCCGTTGATACTGGTAACGACCACTTTGAGACTACCAGTTAGATGCTCTCCCTCTGTGCCGGAGTAATTATTACGTGGCCCCTCAAGTTCACTCGATGGAGGCCAGACAAAGCGATGGGGACCGGCTCAAAGCATACGATCCAGGACTATCAAAAGGATGCTATTTATCCGACCGTGGTTGGTTCGCCGCCCACGCCGGAGTCTCCTCTCCTCTCCGCTCCTCTCCTCTCTCCTCTTTCCACCGGTGTTCGTTGGGACAACGGCTCCGTTTCCGGCTCTGTCCTTCGTCGCGTACGAAATACCGCGAGGCGAGTGCACGAGTTTCCTCACAGTGTCAAGAACTGCTGACCGGAAGTTACCGGCAAGATCCACCGCCGCGCTTTCGAGTTCGCGGTGACGAAGACGTTTCAATTACTCGAATTGTTCGCGGGCCGAACGCTCGCGCGATTCCTGACTTACCAGTTAATCCTCCATTATGCACAGTGGCTGCACATAATGTCTTGGCGCTCACGCATTCTGCGAACGGAACGCGTCCACGGAAACGTCGCAGAATTTTTTCTCCGGTCGATTCTGCCGTGGTTTCGAAGATCGGAGCTTCCTCTCTGCAACGACTCCTCGAAACTTGATCCACCATTTTTCTTGTCCGTTTTACGGAAGAAAAACGCGGAGCTTTCATTCGCTTCCGCGCGCCTTGTTTTAGCGGCGGCACACTTTTCACTTCGTAGCTCGACGAGACGACGGCAAAAAGTCGTAGATCAATTTTCGATGCGTCATTGTAAAGAGGAAACGTCAATTTTCGGATCCGCGGTGTTCGGATTTGTCGAAAGCATTTGCCGACGCTTTCGCAGACGTTTCAGTTCGCAGCGTTCGGGGAGAGACGGAACTTTCCGGAACGTTTTCCGGTTGCTGGAACGTGGAAAGGCGTTTCGGAGCTCGATATTAAGACGTCGCGGCGCCGCAACGTCGCGATGGATTAATCGCGGGAGCCACGAATTAACTCGTGCGCCTAATGACGGATTGATTTAATAGCTTCTGGAGGGGAAGACGCGGTTCGCGAGGTCGGCCGACATTTCCGGCGGGGTTTCTTGGGCAAACACGCGCCAACTTCTGGTTACACGGGCCAAACACGGAATCCTGCTCGCGTGGCAGATCTCTGGACGGCCTGACACGGGATCTGCCGCGCTTGTCAGGCAAAGGGAAACAATTCCAGCTAGATATCGGGCCGGCGCGGCGCGGTGCGCCGCGGCGGATAAAGCGAAATTGCGGAGCCTCGGCCTCGGCCGCGTCGGAACTACGCTGTTTTCTGGGTCACCGGCGCCTTCTCGCTGATTCATAACTTCCGGATGACACCGCGCCGCGAAAAAGGGAACTGCCGGCTAAGATGCGTCGATCTTAGAACCGATCCCATCGCAAATTGCTTCGGAAAATTCGCACGACGCCGTCGACACGCTAGAACTTGTTGCGCGACTTGGCTTTTTTCTTAGCGGATTAACTCGCGGTTCCTATTTGCATTTTTATTGCACTGTTAGACCCTTGCGCTACGATTTCTCCCACGACCGCGTTCGTTAGCGTTTCTTCGCACGAAATAATTTCCCTGACAGGAGAATTTTTGCTTCTTGTATCTCTTTATTTAGTTTTAGAGTTTCGAAGATAAAATAATCGTATTTTTGATGCTTGACATTTGTTTAACACCATTCGACTATGTTTGCAGCCTTTTCGAAGCCAAAGTAATCGAAATCGAGATACCGGGTGACTTTTGAATGTTTCGGATGAATTATTACATCGAATAAGTTTCGTTGAGGAAACTGAATGTTTTTGTTTCTGGCTTTTTAATCCTTGGCGCTCCGTTGGCTCAGTATGGCTTATGTGGCTTATGCATAATATATTTATATATAAATAATATTTACATATATATATGTATATATATATATATTTATTTATTTATTTATTTTATATATAATTATAATTTATTTCTAATACAAAAAACATACAAAAATTTCACTAAAAATGTGGAAGTTGCTTCGAGTCTGTAATTATTCACACAATTTTGTACCAGCGAGCCTCTTCGCCGTTTCACCAGACATTTTTAAAATGAAAGTCCAATTTCAGTCTCTTTATTTAAAGTGCTAGGACTTATTCTGTCCTGTTTACATTATTTTCCACGCACTCTATTACGCTGCTCGTGGTAAACGAAAGTCGGTCACGCCGTTCCTATTAATTCAGGAATCGAGGGATTAGGATAGCATAGGATTTTCTCTCGCGGCACGCCTCTCGCAGTCTCCTGCGATCCTGGTAACAATGGAGAGAAAACTACAGCCTACCAATACGGCGCAGTTGCTCACTCCTCCTACTCCTCTCTCTCTCTCTCTCCCTCTCCCGCGGCTATCGAGACCCTCCGTTAGCATTCTGTTCTCCTATCACAAAGAGCCATTTTTCGTCGAGAACGTTCGAGCATTTCCTTCGTTGAGAACGTTCGCCGTAAGAGCACACATAAATTCGACAGGAGTATCGCGCGTGTGCGATCGTTTAACGAGCGTTTCATTAACATTTCGTTGTACAGCCGAGTCGGTCGTATCTAATTAATTCGCGGCGCATTAATTGCTATCGCGTTAAGACGATCCGCGCGATTCAATTGTTCCGGTATCGATGGAAATTTAATTGGAATTACCTGGTAATCTATCAAAATAATATGTGCTGAACGGATTATATAGCATTGCCAGTGAAAAATAGTAAACGATGCGATCGCCGAAAGCGGCCGTAATAATCGTTCAATTAAAGTACCAACGTTATCCGTTCGTTAACAATTATTCAGCAACGCGTTTCCGGCGGAATCTTCGGAATTTTGCTGAACCGAATATCGCCGTGATTTCGGGGGAATTTTTCTGGATGTTCCCGCCTGTTCGGCACAGTTGTCGAGCGAAGACGAGCGATTAGCAACACCGAAAAATCCGAATTTAATCCCGGAAGATCCACGCGGCTCCGAGCAACGCCGGTTAAATTATTAATCAAACCGGCTCATTTCGAGAAACACAATTAATCTCTCTGCCCAGCGACGCTCTATCGCAATAAATCTCCCGCGGCCGAACTTCCGCAGCCGCGCGAATTTCGACGAGCCGCGGCGGAGGATCGAATGGGGCACGTTCCGGCAAACACCTGCGATTACGCGAATCGCCGGTTCCGCGATGCGTTTCGGGCATCTCGGAACTCTTCTGCCGCAGTTTTTATCGTCCTGCGGGGCTATCCGGCCGTCGGGTATCACCTGTAAGCGCGAACATTCCCATCGGCCATTGTCCCGGGAATCCTGGCACGGATTCCGCAGGAAGAAAGCCGCGCCCGGAAACGGAGTTCCGCCGTTTACGATTCCCCGGGCCGCCCTAAAACAAAGCGGAAGTGGAATAAGAAGTAGCCAAGTTCCAGCGGTCCTTCGCCACGCGGATCGTGAGACTTTTTCTAGATCGTTTCGCGGCGGCTCAAAGGGTCGCCGATAAGGATAACGATCCCGGCCGGGGACGTGACGTTAATTGGAAGAGGCCCAGACTCTATAGATCCCGGGGAGCCATTCCTCGATACCCCTGGCCGGGCCACCTGGCACCCTCCAAACGAGGAATCTTTAATTGGTTTCTACGAGACAAGAATAATTTTCGCCGCACTTTGCCGCGGCTACCTTCGCCGCCGTGCTGCGAGACTCTAAAACTGATTGCTATCGCCAACGAGATAGGGTTCTCGGCAGAGTTATCGGCTTCGTCTTGACGAGCTGGGAGATTAGGTCGGCTTCCGCCGAATCATGAAAGTATCGAATGCAGAATACTTCTGATTCCGGGATATCCGGATGTTGAGGATCGGGAATATTTTTCTGCTTCAGAATCAGGAAAGCTATTCGAAGAGTTTTTTATGCGAGGTTGTTCTCTGGACTTTTTTGAATATAATAGAGAATTTTTTGATAATGTTGCAAATGTTTGAACGTATCTGTGCAACATTCAGAGACCCTTTAACGCTGGAACGAGCGAACTGGTTAAAATGACTGGTTTCTGATTTTTTCTTTCGCAATCACTGTATCTGTAAAAATATCTTAGAAATTTGTACACGAACTTCTTCGTTCGAGCATCTATTGTAAGGAAGACCGCAGGGAGTTTCATACGATCGCTCGATTATTTTCGATTTTTCGGAAGAAATAAATTTTTCTGATTTTTTTCAATTAGATATTTGTGCTCGCCCGGCAATTTTACATAGGAGTTCAGCATTTAGAACGGTTCAAAAGATTAAATCCAACATTGTCATTGTTACAAAACAATACACATTAGTCGCGTTTAGGTTAATGTTTAGATTAGGTGATCGTGTTAACGCAACCAAGTATTTTAGTTACATTTTTCAATTTACAGTAATGTCTTCCATACTGACGCTCCGATTGTCCACGAAAATGGATAATTTGCGAAGAGGAGATGCGATTATTCGAGCCTTGAAACTCGTTTTTATAGTTGTTGACAATTTATAACTATAAAAATAAACCGCAAGGCTCGAATAATCGTATCTCCTCTTCCCATATTGTCCATTTTTGTGGATAATCTAGGCGTCAATTAGAGAGACATTACTGTATAGTAATGTTTCCCTTACTGACGCTCAGATTGTCCACGAAAATGCATAATTTGACATAACCTTGTCCATTTTTGTGGACAATCAGAGCGTCAATTAGAGAGACATTACTGTACAGTACTTTGGGAAGAGGAGATACGATTACTCGAGCCTTGCGGCTCGTTTTTATAATTGTGGACAATTTGTAACTATAACAATAAACAGCAAGGCTCGAATAATCGTATCTCCTCTTCCCAAATTGTCCATTTTTGTCCAATTTTGTGGGCGTCAATTAGAGAGACATTACTGTATATCCAGAGAATAAAGGAACACTGACGAAGTCATAATTTACCTCGCAATTGCGCGTGTTCAAACACTTTCCTAATTCAGCGTAGGAGCCTATTGGCACAATATCACGCAGAGAAATGCTAGAAATGCTCGGAGAGCCCTGTTGGTTCGGCCCAATCAGAACCGCTATTTATTTTACGGCGCGCTGAAGAATTAGCATCGGAAATGGCGGCGTCCCATTAAGGCAATTATTCTCCTGCTCGTTTCCATTCGATTTGCATTAACGAACAATGCACTCGAAATTTTCCGATCGCGGGAGTCGTCCCGATCGGTGACGATATTTAAATCTTTCGGCGTTCGACAGCCACCGGAAGTATCGCCGCGTCGGTCAGAAGGGGGTGGAGGAGAGGAAAAAAAAGGAGTGTGTCCGGTCGGCTTTTGTCCGACCGAATGAAAAATGGCCGAAACGGTCGCGTATAAAAATTCCGGTATTTGCATATCGCCGCCGATAGGAAATCGCTTAGCATCGATGGACAAACATATTTTGTGTCGCTGTGACAAAACGCGTCCGGGAAGTGCGACAGCCTACAACCGCAGGCACTTCGATCGATTCCGATCGGACGACGGATCGAAAGGACCGCGAGACGTTTAATGGATTACAGGCCGGCCTGTTCGAAGGATTTGCAGATCGGCGGGAATGAGAAGCCGCCGGAGAATTGGCCTGAACGACGTCGAACGAGTACGGAATCACCGACGGAGAATCACCGCAATTTGTCGCGTTAATGGCGATTAAGTAAACGGAGTTCCGGCGAAATTTTATCGGGAATAATATGAATAACCATCGCTCGCGATCCGCGGGAGTCCACGAAGTCTTTCTGTTCGATAAACGGGAATCGATCGCGCGAGCAGGTCCGAGGGTCCGTAACGCTTGCGTCGCGTCGCCGTCATCAGAAAATCCATAAATGGAAATCAACGGGGAGTTCGAGTAGATAAATCGGAATGAAATTCCCGGGAATTTTCTATAACTGCTTGAAGTTTCAATCGGGGCCGGATTCGAGATTTAATTCATAGATATCGCGCGATCGGCAGCCCCCGATTCTGCTCGACGCGATGTCGGAGGAGGAGGAGGAGGAGGAAGACGAAAAGCGAGAGAGAGAGAGAGAGAGAAAGAGAGAGAGAGTTAGAGTTAGGACTGCACTCGCGGATCCGCTCGATAGTCGCGCCGGGTTTGTTCCAGATGCTAATTGAGGAAAATTCCGGCGAGATCCTAAACGAGCAAAACATGTCCCGAGTCCCGAGGCGCGAGTCGCGCAGCACCTGACGCGCGTTTGTTAATCCTCTTTCGCGCGGGAAAGTTCGTCGATTCCGGGGAATTTCGAATTTGAATCGGCGTCGGCTGCTGTTACAGCCTAGCAACCCTTCCGCCGCCATAAGCGACCTTAATCGTCGCTCGTTAAACGCATCTCACATCCTAATGGCGATTTAACACTGGATCTTGCCGAGGATCACGGATTCGTCGGATTTTTCTTCAATAAGCAATAATAATCCAATAAGCACACGAATCATATCGAAAGCTGAATCGCATCAGAAAAAGATCATGCTGTCAATTTGGTGGGACTGTAAAGGTGTTGTGTATTTTAAGCTGTTTCCAAGCAACCGAACAATCGACTCGGATGTTTATTATCAACAACTGATGAAATTGGAGGAAGCAATCAAAGCGGAAAGGCCAGAATTGGCAAATCGCAAAGGAATCGTGTTTTATCACGACAATGCGAGGCCTCGCACATCTTTAGCAACGTGTACAAAATTATTGGAGCTTGATTTTGAAGCGATGTCGCATCCTCCATATAACCCCGACCTTGCACCATCGGATTATCATTTACTTCGAGGTTTGCAAAACTTTTTAAACGGTAAAAATTTCAATAATAACGATAGCCTCGAATCGCACTTGATTGATGCATCGCACTCGCACTTGATTTTTACTGATAAGGAGCAGAAGTTTTACGAGCTCGGAATCGTGAAGTTACCAGAAATATGGCAAAAGGTGATCGAACAGAATGGAAAATATCAGACCGATCAAAGTTCGTTTTTTCTATCGAAAAAAATTGAGTTCCATTTCACATCGAAACACCGAAATTACTTTCCTTCCAACCCGATAAAACTTGCCGTTTCCGAAGTTCGCGTCTCGAGCGTATACCTTCGCGAGACAGACGGTAGTTAGGTCAGCATACCTGAGAATCGATCAGCCGCCGCTCAGAGCAATTAGGCTCGGCCAGTCAGCGTTCAGCCGGGCGCCGATCAGTCAATCGCCTTCGAGGCAATTCGGCATCGATGGCTCGGATCAAGAGATCGATCGGGCCGACGGTTGCTGGGCCAATTAAGATTTCAATGGCGACATTTGGCCTACATCGCGCGAACGGCTCTCTTCGTTCCGAGTCTAATCCGGACAATCAGATTCCGGGCAATCTCGTCGAGGGAATAAAGCGTCGTCATCTCGCGGGCTCGGCGATAGATGTCTCGGGATTCTTCCAGCGTGCTCTCCGCTCTTCGCTTGTTCAACTCCGCCTGCGGAATTCTTCGCTGTCGCCAGCGCCCACGGTTTCTCACTCGGAGCTAGTTTCTCATGGCCCCGGGAATCCCCGGTGAAACAATCGAGACCGTCGCATTGTCCCTGGGGGGGCGGAGGAGGCGGAGGAGGAATGAACATCAACCGGGCTGAAACGTACGAGCCACCGGGCCCGCGAGAAAAGAGGATCCTTCTTTCCGAAGGCGACCGGGCTGCGTCTACGTACACATCGATCTGCTCGATCGTCGGTCATCAATCCTACGGCCGAGACCGTCCCTCGGCACCGGGACTTTCGAAATTAGCTGGAAACTTCCGAGCCGAACGGCTCCGCTGAAAATACATTACCGTACATTATACGTACTTTCAATGCTGTCGCGACATTCTGCGACAGTTTTTGAGCCGGGGCCGAGTCTCTCACTTCGTTTCAGCCGATTCTACATTTTCGAGGCGCACCAGAAACGTGTGCACGGCTCGTGTTCGCACCTTGAGATGATTTGATATTTTAGGGGAAACACGAGTGGAATGGTTTCGGGACAAAGCACCGGACGCATGAATTCGATGTGACACGCAAACGTGCAACCCTTTTCGCAACACCGAGGTACAATCTCGAGCTTTTGTTGTCGGATTACGCTCTCACCTTGTTCCAGATGAATTTACATTTTTACGAAACGTGGAAAACCTCGGATTCTTGGACCACGCCCGGCCACCTGTTCAAGATGGCTGTGCATCTTCGAAAGATATCCGGAAATCCTGCGTCTCGCAATCTTCGCGCTCTCGTATTGTCCGCGTATTAATAATCGTGGACTGCGAACGGCCGCGTTTGCCAACCAGCGAGACAATCCGCGCCGTCGCGGCGCTTCGAACTTTTATCGGACTTTTAAAGCGCGGATCCTCGTTGTCGTTTTGCCCTGTGAAAAATAAAACGTACGATGGAATAAAAATATAATAAAAATAGAGGCAGAGAGAGAGAGAGAGAGAGAGAGAGAGAGAGAGCGTGTGCCAAGTGAGACACCAGCGAACCGAGGACGGGAGGTAAATGTCGGCGAGCATCGATCGGGACTTAACGAGGTCGCGGTCGTACCTATCGTTCGGATCAAGATGTCATCCAGAGAGGGCCGTCCCGGACGATTCGGGATTCCAATAGCTCCTTAAGAGCCGAACCGGGAAGGCGGGAGGAGATGGGCGAACATTTTAATTTCGCGAGAATCATATTCACGAGTCGGATCGGAACGAGTTCTGGCAAGAGAGTTCGCTGGCCGGAGACCGGCATGCCGGGCCGCGGAGTGCATGCCAGACCGCTGCTAGATGGGGGCTGCAATTCCATTTGTCCCATTTCAAAGTGAAATAGCTTATAATGTCGAAATAAAACGTCCCCGGACCGCCTGGCCGTGCCCCGGCTCCGGTACTTCACGAGCAACCTAAAGTCACCGGCGTGCTTCCAGCCGGATATTCTCCTTTCTCCGAGCCGAAGATGGCCGCCGGGATATGGAAATCCCCCGGATCCCCTGGCACGGTAATTCGATTTCGGATCGCATATTCTTTGCCGGGATCTTAACGACGCAACCTCGTTCGTTACGGAATCCCACGCGTTGTCACGATTTTGCCACCGCGCCGCCGCCGCCGTCGAGCGAGTTATTGTACTGCTTCTTGGCCGCGGTCGTGGGACCCACGGGAAACCGCTTCCCGCTGCTCCGAATCCACCGCTCCGGAACCATCCTTTTTTCACGGAATTTCCCGAATTTATTGGCAGATCGCTTTCACGTTCGCTGCGCCGTTTGTTGCGCTGCCAGCGAACTCCGGAAGCGATCAGGATATTGTCAAAATCCAACCGTTTCGCCGCTGACCAGAGCGAAAGAGCATAGCAGCAGATATATCGGATTTTCTGCATTATTCTTAAGATTTTGTACCGTATTCGTACGCGGGTCGTGTTACTTGCGCTTGCGAATTCGATGCGTTTATGGCGAAAAAATGAGTGGCCGAAGTATAAAGTTGCGCGAGGACGCCGGGAGAATTGATTGGCACTGTTCAAAACAAACTCGAAACAAATAACAAAATGGAACACTATACTATAATGGACGACTATAAAGTACGACTATAAACGAGATTATGTTAAAAAGATTATGTTAACGAAAACAGGGAGACGAACGTTCAGATGTAAAGGAAATCCGACAATTCATATGCGCCAACCAAATGATTCACGTTTCAGCGGTCGGCAGTGTAATTGCTAACGATTCGACGACCGAACGAAATGTAACGGTGTAAAATACGCGAGATGTTTGAATAGCCGGGCTTGGAAGCCTCTATAAAACGGGCTGGGGTCATTAACAAAGTGCACAGTGTCAGTTCTCACCCGTGAAGAAGCTGATGTACCAGCCTGACGTTTCCGGATTGCGGTCGGGACCTCGACAACTCGGGCTTTTTGCGGGCTTCGTCGCTTTTAGTGGAGTTCTCATGCGAAATAGACGGGAACAGTTGAATTTGCACTTTGCCCGTTGCCCGGGCACGAGACGTTTACTGTTTTAACAGCGCGGCAAGTGGCGCGAACGGAAGCCCCGGGCTTGAAATAAGGTCGACCGCAACGCGTCCACTTTGCGATGGATTATAATCACTGTCCGGCGAACTGTGCTAGCCGCGCGCTCGCTTTTTACCGGAACCAACGCCGTAATCGTTCGTTTCGTCCTCCGAATCGCTGGCTCGGGCTCCGCCAGTCCTTGACCCTCCGCGGATCACTTCGGCCCTGTAAACCGTACGAACAGCTGGATCAACGATGAACGAAACGAACGAAAGTTCTGATCGACGCGGAAACAATGCCGGCGGAAAGGAAACAACAAAATGCGATGATTCGGAACGCGGCGGGGCTTAACCCGGGCAACTTCCCCGGAATCGAACATTCCGTGAAACTTCCAGAAAACTTTCCGCCGCACCGAGGAATTTAAAAGTTTCCGGGAGCTCGGGGACTTTAGCTACACCGAGGACCTTCCATAAACTGTTCTTTTGGCGGGAAACAATCAACTGGAATTTATATCGATACCGTTCCGACGTGGAAAGATTTAGTTGGCTCGCGATATTCTCCCTTCGTTTCTTCCAGGATTTTTGGTTCGTCTAATATCCCGAGATCAAGTGGAATTTATATAAATGATTGTCACGGTGAGATTACGTGGATCATTCGACGGGTAATGTGATAGCACATTTTTTATTTTGTACTTCGTATGTTTTTTTTTTTATTGAGCTATGAAATCCCCTACGGGGGGTTATTGGCAATATATTTTGTAATATATTATTACAAAATTCGAAGGCAATTCCAAGGCAATTCGAAGGTAATTCGAAGGCAATTCAAACGCAATTCGAAGGCAATTTGAAAGCAATTCGAAGACAATTCGAAGGCCACGTGCCACGATGTGCCACGATTCGAAGGCAATTCGAAGGAAATTCAAAAGCAATTCGAAGGCCACGTGACACGATTCGACGCAAATTCGGAGGCCACATGCAACGATTCGAAAGCAATTCGGTGATCACATGCCACGATTCAACGGTCACATGCTTAGTATAATAATTTCTTCCTAATTCGTGCTCAGATCGCGCACAAAAATGGACAATTTGGAAACAGGAGATACGATTATTCGAGCCTTGCGGTTCGTTTTTATAGTTACGAATTGTCAACAACTATAAGAAACGAGCTGCAGATCTCGAATAATCGTATCTCCTCTTCCCAAATTGTCCATTTTTTTTTGTGCACAATCTGAGCGTCAGTTAGACGTCAGTTAGACGAGCGTCAGTTACATTACAGTGCCTCGATTCTTTTTGATAATATGCATCGAAAAACTGTTGTTCGTTCGTTCCTGTTATTTTGCAATTGTTTGCAACAGATGTTATAGATTCGATAACATCGCCGCCGCGCATTAAATGTTCCCGCGAAACGTATTAAAAGTGCTTCGCATCCGGTAACCTTGTTTTACAATATTATTATTTGGATGTAATATTATAATTATGCAAATGTGCGACAGTTATTATCCGGCCCGCTTTATCATTATTCACCGCAGAATATTACACGCTTAATAACAGGACCGCTGTACGTTAACGATGTTACAAAATGAAGCGAACGCGTCACGTCTCTTTCAGCCCCTCGACAATCTGGCGCATCGTTACGCAATTCCGACGGTGTCTTATTTTGTCCGCCGGTCTCCGCGCGGTGTCTAACTTTCGTTCCCATTCAATCGTCGAAGAATGTTGACACAGTTCCCTCCCGAGTTCCGCGGCTTCCCTGCAACTCCGACGATAATACCTTTACGGCTATGATCGCCGTTTCCCGCGCGCATAATCGACACACTTTCCACGAGCTCATCCGCGATCCGCGAAGAAACCAATCGTTTCCGTGTATCGCGCACCGTCCGCCATTTCCGGCGCAGAAAATCGCGTGGCTGGAAACCGGGCCGCGGAAGGTACACAACCGGAAACCGTCGGGGCAACAAAAGACCGGGTCGGCATTGATTACTTATCGATTGTTTGCGCGCCACGGCTCGGCCCGCCGCGCTATTCATTCCTTCCGAAACCGCGGAAGGTTTCTTATCTGCCCCCTTCCTCCGCCGCCCCGTTTCCCGTCCCACGAACCTAATTTTCTCGGCCGTCTATCCGGCCATTCTCCGCGCAGAAAATAATCCCGGGTATGGTTGCGCTGGCCTCGCTGGTCTCTGGATCTGATACAGTCTCCTTGTGTATGTGTGTGTGTGTATCGTCGAACGATTCAGCGGGGAGTATGTGCTTTATCTCGAATTAGCGGCGCGACCGACAAGTGTTCCTCTTGTAACCTCGGCGAACTATCCGGCCGCTCGCTCTTTCTCCCCGCGTGCCATAACTGGCATTCAGATTAAGGTAAATTCCCTTTTAGCCGAAGCTTAAAACCGTTTACGGATAAATTGCTGTGCTCCGGGCCCGGAGCCCGCTCGATGCTAATACCGGCGCCGCGCGCCCCGTTGCTGCCGGTTTTCGACGGTGGTAGTGCGATGCACGGTTCATGGGACACTTTGCTGTTCCCTGCAGGCCGGCGCAACCTGCTCCGTAATTAGCTCATTAACGGCGCGGACCATCTGTCACTCTTTTTCGGCGCAGTCGGATAAGGCCACTCGCTTCTGGATCGTTGTTGCGCGAGAACTACGGCCGACCGGCGGGCTCCCGGCGCCTCTTTGTCACAGATTTCTCCCGATTTTAATGAGAATCGTCGGTCCATTCTTTCTGTAATTATTTTATCGAGTTACGAATAACGCGCGATAGCGATTCTAAAGAAATTACATTTTTAGTTTACCGTTTCGTATTTGGTCCACTTTTGGTTACATGAAATTCATAGTGTTTAATAAATATCTCCCTAATTTTCTTTTAATTTTAATCCCAATTTTAATCACAAATTGTCCATTTTTGTACGCGATCTGAGCGCGAATTACGAAGAAATTACTGTACTAAGCATGTGACCGTTGAATCATGGCATGTGACGCGAATTGCTTTCGAATCGTGACATGTGGCCTCAGAATTTCCTACGAATTGTCTCACGTGGCCTTTGAATTGCTTTCGAATTGTCTTCGAAATCCCTTGGAATTGCTTTCGTATTGTCTTCGAATTGCTTTTGAATTTCCTTCGAATTGCCTTCGAATCGTGTCACGTAGCCTTCGAATTGCCTTTGAATCGTGTCACGTAGCCTTCGAATTGTCTTCGAATTGCTTTCGAATTGCCTTCGAATCGTGTCACGTAGCCTTCAAATTGTCTTCGAATTGCCTTCGAATTGCTTTCGAATTCCCTTCGACTTCCCTTCGAATTGCTTTAGAATTGCCTTCGAATTGCTTTTGAATTGCCTTCGAATTGCTTTTGAATTTCCTTCGAATTGCTTTCGAATTGCTTTCGAATTGTCTTCGAATTTCCTTCGAATTGACAATTCGTAACTATGAAAATGAACCGAAGGATCGAATAATCGTATCTTCTCATCCTAAATTGTCCATTTTTGTGGACAATCTGAGCGTCAATTAGAGAGACATTACTATTGCTTTTCAAGCAATTCATTGCTAATCAACGGCTACGTTTATCTTCGACCTGCGATCCGAACAACAAATCAACGCTTAGTTCGGCGAAGGTCGTGAGCGGTGGGAGGCGCATTATCGCGGTCCGTTACTCGAAAAGATCCATGGATCGCATCGCGCGCGACTCGTAAATCGAAGAGAGCAGCCGCGCTCGCAGAGATTAAAACGAGCCAGTATAAATTCTAAGGACATTCCGTCACGGAGCTCGTCGTGTTCGCGGCTCCCGCCGCGGCACGTATCTGCGGGCCGTTTTAAAGACAGAAAGACCGCTCCTCCCCGACGACCATAAATCACCGGCGCCGCCCATAATCGTATTCAATCGTTCGCCGCTCTCGAATTCTCGATATTTCCCGCCGAAACGAATCGTTCGCGCGCGCCTGAAATCTTAACCAGCCGTGTCCGCGTCCGCGTCCGCGTCCGCGCCCGGAAAAACTCTGGAAACAACGGCCGTTTCGTTTCTCCTCGAAGTTTCCTATCCACGGCGGAGTTTCTTCGGCTCGGAATCGTTAAACATCGATTAAACGAACGGCTCGTTCCCGGGACGGATTCCGGGCACACGTTCCTGGCGGCAGATTGCAGCCGCGGCGAACAAGTTACAAGTCTCGTTACATTCAGATTTCAAGTTTTCCGCCGAGAACAATGAGCGAGCTTTGATAATGATTAAGTCTCCCGTGTTTTGGTCGGCTCGGAACCCACTTGCGAGCTCGTTCCTCGATCTTCTGGCTCGATTACGGTCCTTGTGGCACGTCTTCATTGTCCAAAGTACGTTCAATTCAGTGGAATCGTAGTCGCGGAAGTCAGATTTTCGATCATTTTGACTTGTGACTTTTGCGGGTTCAGCTTTTTTGTTCGTCTTCGTATGAAAATGTTAAAAAACCTTCGTTTTGTCAAGCAAATATATTTGATGTTATACAATATGTGCTTGTATTCTTCAGAGCCCGATTGCGTTTCGATGATCTCAAAAAATTGTAAGCTTTTTAACAGCGGTTCTTGCTGCGAATTTTTTGGAGTAGCTCAACTCTTTAGGAAAGATTGTTTAATTCTTTACACTACGATTTCTTTTGCAGCCTTTTGTATATTTTGAAAAAATTATGATAATTCTTGGATATTTATAGAATAAGCTTTTAATAAAAAAATTAATGATATAATCAATTTTGATTGAAATGAGTAAATTGGTCTTGAAATTTTCTAATAATTGATTAAAAATAATATCGATTTAATAACGTAGTAATAAGTTAGAGGAAAGGTGGATTAAATAATATAAAAATGGAAAGCTACTTTTGTTATAGTTAGGTCAAATAAATTTGTACACTATAAGATAATTTGTTGATATTGCACGACAATTTTTACTTTTTCGTTTAAATATCGATAACAGAAGAGGAGAATTTGATTTCCATTCAAAACAGATAAATAACATTCTCATTTGGTCGATTATGTTCGATATTTATGTAACAAGTCTGACACAATATTATAATCTAGTAATGCGATCCATAAAATATAATATAATATAAAAAAATACCTCATTGCAAGCCTTTATAATCCAGCAGAAAATATACTAAATGAGTAAAGATTATACGCCAAGATCTCAAAAACTTAACTCAACCATTTATCGATCATAAGCTCCAAATAAAAGTGAAAACAGTTGGCAATGATCAGACACATCAGGAATCAAAGAATAAAATCTCTTCATAAAATCTAAAGTATAAATAAGACAACTCTTTTCTTGTCTTCGAAGCATCAAGGTTTAACATGCAAACGTTGACAGAAAAATCTCGAGTTCCCCGCAGCAAATTTTCAGACGTTTGCGTGACATGACGTTCCGTTGTAAGACAACCGTTAAAAATCGTCGGATATCGCCGGGATGCTTGATCGCAGCGGTCGCGAACAGATATACATATATATATTTTTTCCCGTTCACGCCGGAACGCACCGTCGGCCGAGATCCTCTTTCTGATAAGTATACGAGGTCTCCGCGGAAACCTCGGCGAATCCGTGGTCCTTCGTTCCGCGCTTGATGCGCAGCCATGTGGAGAAACGGGGAAATTTTGGCAGTCTCCGGTGCGCATAAAGTGCAAGCGGTAAAAACGCTTCCGTCGGGACCATATTTCACCGATACTACTTATTCCGCGGGTCGCGTACCATCGTTCTTCCTGAAGCCGCTCCCCCGAATTCGGTACGCGGAAATTATATGCGGGATTCACGCCAGACCCTCGCGGAACCGGTGCACGATTTCGTCCACGGCCGATCGCTGCCCTCTATCGGCCTGTTCATCGCCGAATTAATGCTAAACACAGAGTTCTCCTGCCTCGAACAACAAATATTCTCCGCCATTGTTCTTGCCATTTCTGCACGGCCGCAGCGGCGCCTTTGTACAATAATTTCTCCTGGAAATGGCAAATTTCGGGTTGCCGTGAATTTCCCTGTGCTGGCCCTACGCCTATGCAATTTATTGTCACGTCGATGTTATATGACGATTCGTAGGTGCACGTTTTCGCGACAAAGAGGCGCAGAGTTGCTGGTAGATAACGTCCGGGATGGCGCCGGGTGCAAAGGGTTAATTTCCTGAAATTTTTCAGGCTGTTAAGTTGCCAGTCAAAGAGTAATTTTATTATTACATTAAACACCTAGGAAAATATTATAGGAACTATAAAATAAAATAGTGAGACAATGATGGAGCAATTTCTTCATTGGAATTGAATTGAATTGAATTGGAATTGAATTGAATTGGAATTGAATTGGAATTGAATTGGAATTGAATCTGAATTGAATTGAATTGGAATTGAATCGGAATTGAATTGTGAATTGGAATTGAATTGGAATTGAATCGGAATTGGATTGAATTGGAATTGAATTGGAATTGAATTCATTGGAATCTTCTTCACACTTTCGCCCAGATGTTGAGATGTTTACAAGAATTTCGTGCAAGATCTCGCCGGAAAAATGATTCTTCGTGAAACGAAAACCGTGATAGAGTACAGGCACGTTGCATGCGCGAAGAGTTCGAAAATCGAATTGTGCTCGATGGCGAAGCGGCCATAATGATCGACCGAAGCGCGTCTGATCACCATCGGAATCCTCAATGCGGACGAAAATTTTGTCGGACCGCAGGAGCTTCCTCGAATTCCTGTTGACGGCTCGTTACTACACCGCTAACTCAGTTACCGTGGGTGGATGTAACTTTTCGTTTGATTGTTTGGAATTCGAGAACGTTATTCGGTGAATTCGCGCCGGCGGCGTGACGGCGGGAACACGTTTCGTTACCTGGCCACCGACGTAATTCACTTATCTGGACCAGCTTAATTGTGCCAGTCGCTTGCTCTCCGTCCCTTTGACTGCTAACGATCCAGCATTGAGCGACGATAACTCATAATAAACGGTTTGTTAGAGCGCGGGCGCGCGCGCGCGCGCGCCTACCTCCGTTCTCCTTAGGAAACCCGAATCGGTCGGTTCATTTCCGAAAAATCGATTCCACCCGAGGTCTCGTTCCTGGAAAATACCCATGGAAATCAGTTGGTTTCCCGGCCAGTGCGATTGCATTACCGTAAAAAACGACATTTTACGATCGGTGGTGCGTCGGTGTAGCGGATCTGAATGAACAATCGCCGGCGCGCCGCGGTACCGGTGCTTTCACAAGAAGAGAAATCGGAAGAAAGCTGCAGAAGAGTGGAAAAAGGTCCGGCAAGAAGCGGAGAAGCAATAAAGATCAAGAGCACGGGGGGCTCAGCCGGCGAAGCGGGAGAGCTAGGCCGAGGCGGAGCTTCGCGGAAGACATTAGAAGCAGGAAATATTACGGAGAAAGTTAAGGGAAATCGCAAACACGGAGGAAACGGCTCAGGGGAGAGGGGAGAGGCACGAAGACGCGATCGTCTGAAGTTCCTAGGAAAATAACAGAACCGGGGGATTGCGAGGAAAAGTACGGAAAAATTTAAGCGACTGGCCCGGTTCAACGGAGCAGATAAAGTGCAAGGTTAACGTTCAAAACTTATCCTCCGAACGGAGGGTGGCCGGGCTGGGAGTAGGGCTGATCTAATGAGCAGCGCTTAAGCGTTCCGACGGTTTTTTCGGGATGTTTTTCGGCGTCCGGCAGCTGCCTTTCCCGCGCCGCGAGAGGAAACCGAAACAACCGGCGCGCCGGATAATAAATCATTTACACCGCCGCGGCCGGTGAATGCGGAATTACCGCTCATACATTTTCAGCGTTTGCCGGGAACTTTGTTCGGGTGCCTTATCAATGTTGATTTGGAAGTTTCGCAACAAACGCGGCCGGCATCGCGTCTCGATTTTCGTTCTGTTACGTTGTAATTATTGCGCCGGTCCGATGGCTCTCGAAAATTTATACAGCAAGTTCTCTCTAATTGACGGCGCGTTTTTATAGAAAATCGGGGGCAGTCGGCCAAAAAAAGGCAGCAGTTAGCATGCCGGTGCACATTAATGTGAATACATAGTAATGCTAGGATAGAAACGATGACTTAGCTTTTTTATTTCTAATTTTTTGCCACGATTCGAAGGGAATTCGGAGGCCACGTGACACGATTCGAAGGCAATTCGAAGGAAATTCAAAAGCAATTCGAAGGTAATTCGAAGACAATTCGTAGGCCACGTGACACGATTCGAGGAAAATTCGGAGGCCACATGTCACGATTCGAAAGCAATTCGGTGGTCACATGCCATGATTCGACGGTCACATTCGCGATTATTCGAGTCATGCTTTTAAGGCACGAATAATCGTATCTCCTCTTCCAAGGTTCTCCATTTCTGTACATAATCGGAGCGCTAATTAGGGAGAAATTACTGTACGATTATTTGAGCGTCACAGCTCATTTTTATAGTCAACGATCGTCAACAATTACAAAAGCATGCCGCAAAGCTCAATTAGAAAGATTTCACCTTAAACGGATGCATAGCAAGGTTCACGACACGGGCGTCGAATTCGAATTCAGCATCGTAGCCAGCGACGAATCTTATATTTCTGATCGAGTTTTTTGGCGGTTTCCATTCATTACGAACGCACGAAGCAGAACACGGCCGCAGTTAATTTGCCCGGTTATGGAAGCGTGTAACAAAAGAAAACGCGGACCGCTCGTTGCGAACCGAACACATTATCTGTATGCAATTACACGGGTTAACAACGAGCGCATACAAGCTCGGCCGTCCAATCGGGTATCGTCCGGTAAAAAAGCAATTTTCGCTGTTCATTAACCTGTTAACCAGATGATCTCTCGACCATGAACATCCATATGGATACATGCAAAAGAGGCTGGTAATGATTCGAAGCGATTCCGTTTCACAATAAATACAATTATAATATCATTTACCGTGGATATTGCAACGTGATTTCACGGAATACAGGGAATTAGATGAGGCGAGCCGAAAATGATAGCGAGCTGCTAATCGGCTTCCTAGCTGCTGTTAGATGAATTCGTAGGCCTGAATCAGTTCTCGGCGTTAATAAAATATGAAAAAATCGTTCCACCCGAATGAAATCAGTTCCATTAACAGCAAATGTTTCCCCCTTTCAGAAAGAATGCAATGGAACAGCCGTGGAACTCTCGTGCCTCGTCGAAGCGGTCGAAGTTAATGGTTCGTAAATCTACGGTCTCCTTTTCGAAATCGCGAAATTTCTGGCCGGCCATTCGGTCCGTGGATAAAGCTCTCTCTCCTACGGAGCGGAGCTTTCAATCAGCCGCGGACCGCAAATGGGGCAGCCGCGGGTGAAATAACCGTAAATGAAACGCTCGATAGGCGGAACGGCGACGGTGGCCTCGTGTCCATCTTGGTATCGGGCCACCCTCGGACCTGGCGAGGTCCGACCGGGCGCCGGCGTCTGGGAAATTTCCTTCGGGCGTCCGAATGCAGGCAAACGTTGCATCGCGGAACGTGTTTACACGAGGAAATCGGGCCGGGCCGGGCTGTAAGGCGCACCGCAAAACCGCCGACCCAACGACCGCCGGGATACCTTATCTCATCTAGCCACTGTTAAATTATCCAGACCCGGGAACGAGTCCCTGCTCCCTCATCGCGGCGTTCCGAACTCTCGCGAAACAGTGGCTTGCAGATCAAGGGACCGGGGATAACTGTGCGCCGCGCCGCTCTGCGGGAACAAGGACGCCGAAACATTCACGGAAACTCCTGCGGGATCGTTCGGGCTGGGGAGAGGATGATTTGTGGTCCAAGCCGATACCATCCGACATTTTTCTTCGGACCGAGTTCGCTGATCGTTGTTGCTGCGCCTCGGAGAACGATTTTCAAGGGAATGTTGCTTTAACGGAAAGATTCGGCTCGATACTCTCTGCAGGAATTCACAAATTTTGTTTCGTTCAGGTTGCAGCCGCACCTTTTGCCGACTGTTGGATTGCTTCAGCGAGTGATTTCAGGGCAAAAAGCGTCTTCCAAATTCAGCCGGAGGCCAATGCTCCGGGGGAATTCGTTCGTTTAGCTGGTACTCGCCTTTTGCGGATCGCCGGTCTGCTTCGGTAAGTGATTTCTGAGGAAATGCTTTTTTAAGATAATATTATTCGAAGGCCACGTGACACGATTCGAAGGCAATTCAAAGGAAATTTAATAGCAATTCGAAGACAATTCGAAGGCCACGTGACATGATTCGAAGGCAATTCGGAGGCAATTCGAAAGCAATTCGAAGGTAATTCGAAAGCAATTCGAAAGCAATTCGAAAACAATTCGAAGACAATTCGAAGGTAATTCGAATGCAATTCGAAGACAATTCGAAGGTAATTCGAAAGCAATTCGAAAGCAATTCGAAGGCAATTCAAAGACAATTCGAAACAATTCAAAGGCCACGTGACATGACAGCCGCACCTTTTGCCGACTGCTGGATTGCTTCAGCGAGTGATTTCGTGGCAAAAAGCGTCTTCAAAATTTAGCCGGAGGCCAATGCTCCGAGGGAATTCGTTCGTTTAGCTGGTACTCGCCTTTTGCGGATCGCCGGTCTGCTTCGGTAAGTGATTTCTGAGGAAATGCTTTTTTAGGATAAGGATCCAGGTCGATACTCTGCGGTCATTTATAACTTTCACTTCGTTCAGGTTGCAGACACTTTTAGTCGATTGCTGGGTTTCTTCAGGAACTTGGTTTGGGAATAAAACTGTCTGTTTAACGAAGATTTAGATCGATACTTTGTTGGAATTTGCAGATATTGCTTAGGTTTGTTGGCCGTCGCTTTTCATTTGCGGCCGGACTGCTTCGGCAAGTGATTTCGAGGCGAAAGGGTTCCTAACATGAAGATGGAGGACGATACTCTGTAAGAATTCACGGGTATTGTTCTATTCAGTCGATAGCCGCTTTTCGCTGGACTACATCAGCGATTTGATTTTGGAGACCAAATTGTCTCCGAGACGAAGATCGAGCTTGATACTTTATCGGAATTTGCAAGATATTGCTTTCTCAGTTGGCAGGCGCTTTCCGTTCGCTTCTGGCTTGTTTCAGCGATTGATTGCGGCGTAACCTTGATTCGTAAGCTGGAACTACGATGCTGAAATGGGTCAGGATTTTCGGAGACGGTCTCCAAAAAGCTACTAGAAAATTCCAAAAGTCTACTAGAAGATTCAACGTTGTTCACGCGTTGTCCTCGCGGATAAATCTCCCGATCCCGAATGCGTGGACTTCGCGAACTCTCTCGCGAAGCCTCGAATTCCTGTCGCTTTTAGCGTCGCGGCGGGGGTTCCCGAGGGAGCGAACGACCCGGGATGTTTCGGTTACCCTCTCGAACAATCCGCGCTATGAAGAGCGGCGGCCGGGTACAAAAAGGGTCGAAGGTGTAGGCGCGAAGAATGAAATTACAACGCCGACGGTGCTTTCGGAATCTCGATAATGTCGGAGGCCCTTGGCGCAGGGCCGGCTGCTGCCTCGGCCACCGTTGGACCCGGTGAAATATGGCCCGGCTGGGGCCACGTGCTCAACGCCGAATATATCATTCGCGACTACTTACCGGGGCCGGCCCGTAATTCTTCGCCGATCCAGAAGGGACGGCAGTTTTCACTGGGCCGGACGATTCACGAGCGCACTCCCTTCGATCGGAGGGATGCAGGGAAATCCTTCGCCGACAAATGTGCAGTTCTCGTGCTGACGGCGAGCGGAACGGATCGAGACGGAATATCCTTTACCGACCGGGGCTGCAATTAACCCTTCCCCCTCCCTGCTACCCCGCCGTTCCCGCGCCGCCGCCCCCGCGGGCTCCGGTCATTTCTCTTTTTCCACTTCGCGCTGCGAATCTCGAGCGATCGGGGCTGTTTCACGTTTCGAATCGTAATTTAAGCTGCAATTAAGCAGCCCGGGCTCGCTCTCTCGCCGAACGAAATTTCATTGATGATAGATTTCCTCGTCGGAATTCTTTCATTGATGCAATCAATTTCGCGGAGCCTTCGGCACGTCGATTTAAACCCGCGGTCTAAATGTTACGTAAATCGAAAGCTATTTCCGGCGCGACGAACAACCGATCTTTCCGGCCTGTTTGCCAGTTGTTCAACCTGTTCTACTTGCCCGAACGCCGTTGGTTGCCCGACCACTGCGCCCCGCCGACGCGGCTTCCTCGATAATAATTTTTCCGCGTCGCTTCTGCGGCAGTTGGTTCATCTCGCCGGTCCGACAACTGACATATTTCACTTCTCTAGCTACTGAAATCTATTCTACCAACCCGAGAGAAGAGAGAGAGAGAGAGAGAGAGAGAGAGAGAGAGAGAGAGCCCTCGCTATCCCTCCGCGCACCTGCTTTCCCCGGGAGCATCTCCTCTAATTAAAAACAGAAACCACTCGGCCGTCCGATCCGGCACCCTCTTTCAGGAACGCAGATAGCACCTCGACCTCGTATTGATTTCTCGCACTTGTCCGACTGTTACGTAGACATCTTCTACCCCCGTTGCCCAAGTATCGATCGCATCTATTTATTCGACTCTATCCGAGAACCTTTCTCCGGGGTCCGACCTCGTTCTACTTACTTACGGCCGGCTCTCTGTCTCCCCGGGCCTCCCTGATCGAGGGCCGAAATCATGGCGTCATTAATCCTGAAAACTCCCGTAACAAGTCTCCGGGTCCGTGGAACCCCATTCAACGTCCCATCCCACGGCGAAGGGCGTCGAACGGCGCCCTTCCCGCCCCTCGCCCGCGGTCCACGAGTAAATCGCACATGACGTGTCTGTATATGAGATGTACATACACGCCGGCGGGACAGCGGGAACGGGGGGAGGGGGAGGGCTGGGGGTGAGTCGGCAATAACGGGACGGGGCGAACGTCCGGACAATGGACTGGTCGGACGTGGGTCCCTCCTCGATATATCTGGGCGCGGCGTCGCGCGCGGCTGGATATATTTCGAATATATATTTGACCCACTGCTATCGACGCCCCGGTAACTGATAGCCGGCCGATTTCGGGGCCGGCCTTTTGTCTCCCGGCTGAATTAAGCCGCCGTTAAAATAATAATCGCGGCACCACGGGGCCGTCGGCGTGGTTTCCGCGGCGAGGGCGCGGGGATGCCTGCCGGCCGCGTTTCCACGTTGTCACGATTCCGCGACGTCTGCTCCAACCTCCCCCGGCCGCGCCAGCAACGAGATTTATCGCCGACACTGGACTCCTGGCGATTACAGAAGCTGCGCCCCGGCCCCGTGGTTAAGGGTCGCGGCGGGCTGAGCTCCGGGGCTCGGCTGGTAATGGAGCACGTTATGGCCCGAACGAATGCGAAGTCGATGCAGAACCGAACGTATTTATGGACAGGCACTATCGCCGGCTCCGAGGCCGATTCCAGACGATATTGCTTTTGACGACTTCGAACGCGTCTCGCCGACTCGCCCCATCCCCATCCGACAGAGGAAACGCCCCTTTGTCGGCGTTTCGAGGAGCCCCGGATGTGTAGTGCGGCTCGAGGAGCGCTTCAGCTCGAGTGGCCACCGCTTCGATACAAAATGTTCGGTTTCAGCCGGCTGCCGGCCGATTCAAAGGGCTCTGATAAGTCCGCTGCTTCCCGAAACACTGCCCGATAAGCTGTTAATCCTGTTGGTGTTTGGTAGACGCGGCTGGGAACAGAGTGCTCGATCTACGCGGTGGTTATCGGTCATCTTGACGTTTCGTCGTTAGACCGACGGTTTTATGCGTTTATGGCAATAATGAGCGGGGCCGCTGGCTTAGCTCGATTGTCTGGTCCTATGCTGACACGTTCTACTTGCCTCGGTGTATGGGTTTTTTCTTGTTTCATTCGCCAGGCTATTGTGTATTCGTTGTTTCTGGCTGAAATGTGTCCATAATGCTTGATGTTTCGATGCGAACTGAGCTATGCTTTGAAAATCTTTTCCTCCAGTTTTAGGTTTTATATCTCAAAATTTTACTATGCAGTGCGAGGCCAATCTTCCTTCTACAGATCATCCTTATTGCTCTTTTTTTATAAAATTTCTTATAAATATTTATTTCTTCTAATGTGTCTGTATAAACGAGACTCACACTTGTGTTTGGTCGTTTTTTCATTGTTTTAATAAAGGAAATGGATAAACGAATGGGTTGGAAATTTCCAGTTGTAAATTACAAAATCGCAAAGTGATATTTGCCAAAAGAATATGGCGAGCAATGCAAAAATGCATGCAATATGTCAGCAATTTGTTAAAAAAGAAGTTAGTTTTAAAGTGTTAAAATTAAAAAAACTTATGTCATTGCATTATGAGCTGTTTTCTGGGAATTCGAGCCGAAGGAGCCTCGTCGCGTTGCAATAAATCGCATAAACGTAGGACTAGCACAGAGAAATTCACAGCAGCCCGAAATTTGGCATTTCCGGGAGAAAAATTACTGATTTTCTGACTTATTAGTGCAGAGATCTATCCACAACGCTCGACGCTTCAATCTGACCTAAGCTCAGCTTTGAAAGTCTTTTCCTCCAGTTTTAGGTTCGCTCATTTATATCCGAAAATTTCACCGTACAGTGCGAGGTATACTCGCATACCAACCCTTTCTTCTACAAATCATCCTTATCGCTCTTTTCAAGTGGGGTAGAGAAGCGCTCGGACCGTCGTGAACTCAATTCCCGCGTTCTCTGCTGACGTAAAACCGGCTGATATCTTTTTCATATACCTCGGCGATTGTGCCATGTTTCGATTTGCTTTTTTGCGGGACTTCAACAGAAAGCTTCAGGGAACTGTGCATTTACTCAAAAAGTTGCGATCGAATAAATTTGTTCCACGTAATCACCAATGAACTTCGGTGTTCCCTCTGAGGGGACATCCGACCGATATGCTAGACTTACGATGTCCCCTCGGAGGGAACATCCGGATGGTATGCTAGACTTACGATGTCTCCTCAGAGAAGACAACCGAGTGCAAAGGGTTAAAGTAATTCATTGAATGAAGAGAATAGAATTAGAATTTAATTTAAATTAGAATTTAAGCCGTACGTGGATTCGATCACCGAGCAAGCACAGTAATTTCTCCCAGAAATGTTCGGTGGTCGGAATTGAAACCGGCGGTGCGTCTTGTTTTTATAGTTGTTGACAATTATTATTTTGAATAATTAGAAATATTTGCCTAAAGTGTATCATGTTTGGTCTCATTTTAATCAGAAAACTGTCAGCAATTTGCTGAAAAAAGATCAGTTTCAAAGCGTTAAAATTAAAAAAACTTACGTCATTGCATTATGAGTTGTTTTCCGGGAATTCGAGTCAAAGCAGCCGCGTCGCGTAGCAATAAATCGCATAAACGTAGAACTAGCACGGAGAAATTCGCAGCAACCCGAAATTTGGCATCTCCGGGAGAAAATACTGTACCGTATAGATGCACGATCCCTACTTTCGCTAATACGTTTCATAAAATGCAGATAAAATGATGAGCCTCTAATTTATGTCGGTCGGATCGAAGAAACTCTGTGGTTGAAGTTCGACGGGGCAACGGTTCCGTGACCTTCTTCGCGCGGTGTCTGCCTTGGAAACGAGGCCAGGTGGATAATTTCCCGTTGGAAACGAGCGAGTCTTCATTTTTCGCCCGAAATTCTTGGCCCCTCGTTGGAACACGGCCTGTATAGAGCCAGCGAGCTCGGTGATTTCGCGGAGACCCGTGAATGAAAGGCTTAAAGCGCAAGCTCCGCGCGCATTCCCAGCACACGGCCCGCGTGTGTCTATACAACGGCATAAATCCCCGACGACGAATGGAACCCCGGGAAAATTTTCCTGCCCCGCACGTTCCGAAATTGAGCCAGCAAACGACCTCTTAGGCTTGGTTTACGCTGCCGGCCCAGTTACCGCGCCGGTGTACGGTTCAAATGTTATTCAGAGCTCCGGAGCGTGACTGGAGCGCGAACGTTACGGTGCCCTGTGATGGGGCTGCGGCGAAATCGTTTCGCTAAATCAAGCTTAAATCAAGTCCGGGGCGGCGCTGCGATCGCGCCGCTAAATATCACTTAGCGGGGAACAAAGTGCAAGCCGGCGCCGCGCCGGCAGTCGAGAGTTTCGACTTTTCCGAGCCGCGCTACATCAACCTGGATATCGCCCGGATCTTCTCACAGGATTCGCTTCGCCGACTGCCGCAGCTCGATGATAAATCGATCCCGATACTCCGAAGTCTCTGCAGTTGCATCTGCAATTAATTCCGTGCATTGCGATTTCCCTCCCAACCGCGTTGATTAGCACGTCCTTAACACCTCGAGGACGATGCCCGCGCAGCATGCGAACTCTCGTGCCGTTCGCGCATGCACGGGTAATTTTTTTGATCATCCATAGAACACTGAAAATATATATAATATAGATATAATAATAAATATATATAGAATATATCGCAGCGCGTAAAAAAACAAGAAGCTGAGAAAGGGAGAAATAATTTCACAGCGCGACGGGCTGCTCGTTGCTATCATTGTCCGCGCTGTAAGCAACCACGAGCTTCGCGTCGTGCTTGACGTGTTAATAACTTCTTCGATAGAACGAGGAAGAGTTCGTTTGTAGTTCATAATTTCGGAAACTGGTAATTCGGGTCGGTCGAAGTACGGCTAGCGTGGGCAACATTCGATTAAATAGCCAGATGTTATCCTCTTAGTAGTGCGGGTCGAGCATAAGTCGGTCCCGAGGCCACAGCGCCAGGAAAGTTCGACGAATTAATTAATAATCCGCAGAGACATAAACCGTCTGTGAGAGCATCGGAGCACACCGGAGCGTCTCCTGGAATAATAATCAGAGCAGAATAGATTCTATCAGTAATACAAATCAAACACCGCGTCGGGCTGCTGGTGGAACCGAAACTATTTAAGTGCAAATGAATGTAAAATAAGTGCACGGCGTACCGGGAACATTTCAGCCCTTCCATTAAACAATTTCGCGACACAAGAGCGAGCAGAGAGAAAGAGGGAGAGAGAGAGGAGAGAGAGAGAGAGAGAAGCCCGCCGCTGGCTCCGCGGCTTCTTTATGCATATTTCTGTCGCATAATTTGATCTTTATCGCGGCCGATTCGATCCCCGGCGGTCCCTCGGAATTTGCAATATTCATGCACGGCCCGCAAGTAACCGGTTCCCCGTTTTCGTTCGGCACCAAGGTTTTTGCGCGCAAACAATCTAACGAAGTTCCCCGGCCCCCGGGAGATCGAAGAAAACGATCGCCGGGCTTCTTGGGTCGCAGCCGAATTATCGATGTTAATTAAGCCGGTATTTAACATCGGACGGGATCGGCCCTTCGCTCGGGCCACGCGGTGCTTGCCGACGTTAACAAGAACGGCCGTCGCGTTCCAAATGCTTCTGTTTAGCCAGCCACTCAATTTATATTTGCCGTATTTCACCGCGGCGATCCCCGACGAGTTCATATATGTGCCGGATAGAAGTTGCGAGCAATAAGTGTCGCGTGTAATCCCGGTCTCACGGTGCCTGCCATCCGGGAACCCGTGCCGCAATTACCCTGCCTGTTTTGGCATCCCGCCCCCGATACGCGGCTAAGATAATATTGCCGGCGAATTTTTTCCCCGGCGAAATCAACCATTTCTGCCCGACTTTCATCGACCTGTTCGCTGCCGACGCCGCCTTCCTATCGTTCAATTTGGTACAGGTGAACCTTACGTTATACCAACGAAAATATTATCACTCGGAAAAGTTGGGTGCGCTGCTTGCGAAAATCCAGATCCCTTGCAGAAATTAGAATGCTGCGTTGTTTATACAGGGTGGACCTGGGCTAAATTGCCAAACTTTAGGTGTAAATTTAGGACTCTAAACGCACAAATTTTTCCACTGGAAGTATCCTGTTTCCATGGTTATTTATATTTATTATTATATTATATTATTATAAATAATATATAATTATATATTATTATATATTATTTATTATAATTATTATATTTATTATATATTATTATATAAATTGGGTAAATTCTCTCCAATTGTCCCTCAGCTTGTATACGAAAATGTACAATTTGGGGAGAGGCAATTATTCAAGCCTCGCGGCTCGAGTTTGTAATTACCGGATTACTATAAAAACGTGTATTATATTACTATTATTAATTACTAATATACGAAACTTAATTACGGAACCCAACACATATGAAATTACGTAATTATAATATAATTATGATATTATATAATTATAATATAATTATGATATATAGTTATAGTCTAATTATGATATAATAAATTTACTTTTGTGATTATCATATAATTATTTTTATAATTACTTTTACAATAAATACGACAATTTCCTTTTGGAATGTACGTGATAAACACATCAACTTCGATAGTAAATATCTCTTGAAGAAAGCGTTTGCGAGTATACTTCCGAAGGAAAAATTTCTTCGTGTTAGAGTCCCAAATCTGTACTCAAAATTTGGCGATTTAACCCAGATATACTATTAGATTAGCATCGTGCTACCATAACCGTGGTTCTCGAGCATGTTCACAAGGATCTCCGCGGCCGGATTTGTGCGCAGAGTAGCAGCGTTTCCGTAGATTCGCGAACGAGAACAGAGAGGTTGGTGGCGTTGGCGAATTCGCAGGGCCGGGTTTGACTCATTTAAACCGTCATCCCTTTCAGCGGCACCCTTTTCAATCGAGCAGGTTCGGAAGTAGTCCGTGAAGCGTGCTCCGACTTACGTTCGAGAGAAAGCGTTTGAATGACTCGACGAGTGCCGTTACGATGACTTTCGGATAATCTGGAGGATCCGGGACAAGAGGAGCGGGATTTGAAAAGGCGTGGGAGAGCACTCGGCCGACATAACGAGGCTTTCGGAATCGATACTTTTGATCGCGGCAACGGCGGCGTTGTGGCAGTGGTGGTAGCGCCAGTGGCAGCATTGCTGCTGCTGTTGCTGTTGCTGGTGGTGGTGGTGGTGGTGGTGGCTCTCATTCGCGGCCCGTAATTAATGCCTGCATATTTATGAATGGCCTCGGTTAATGTTTCTGTTCCTCGGCCGCGGATTATCCTGCCCGGGCAAATTTGCATACTGTTTACAGGCAAATATGAGTCCGCTTGTTAGAATCATTAGTATCGGCGCCAGTCAAGCCAACCTGTCACACAACTCGCGGCCGACGGGGCCGAACGGCGAGAGAGGCGGCGCCCGTGTCCGTGCAGTCTCCGGCAATCGAAAAATCAATAATTTAATCTATTAGACAGGTGAGAAATGAACGGCCGATCAACATCCGTATCTTCGTTTCATATACAATACACCCGGACCCTCCGTTCATACATTCCCGCCGTGCACCGATAAAACGTAATTTGCATTTCAATTCGGCCGCGTGTAATCTTTATTTATTCGCTGCGACAGAATCCGCGCGTCATAAATACCGCCAAGAAAAACGTGGAGGGTGGAGGGGGGCCGCGTGAATTAATGTCGGTGGGAAAAGTAAAATGCTGGGAACATCTGAAAAATAGAGGGACGAGCTGGAACTCCGTATCGACGTTTCTCATGCGTCGGTCTTACGTTGTATATTGCTATCGTTGTTCCATTTTCTGGTGACGTTATAAGCAATATTCTCTAACGTCTATTCATTCTACAAGGTGTCCCAAAAATGTTTCGCAATCTGATAGTGGCGGGTTCCTCAGGTCATTTGAAGCAACTTTTTCCTTTACAAAAATTTTCTCCGAGGCACCGTTAACGAGTTATGAACCAAAAGCAGTGACCAATGAGAGGCGAGCTCGGCTGGCGCGAGGCGACCGAGCCAATGGGCGGAACTGGGCTTCGCGCGCTGGTTGACTGGACCGCCTCTTGTCAGCCGTACTCGATTTTTATTGGTCACTGTTTTTCGTTAATAACTCGTTGACGGTGCCTCGGAGAAAATTTTTGTAAAGGAAGAAGTTGCTTCAAATGATCCGAGGAACCCACCATTTCCGGATTGCGAGACATTTTTTGGATACCCTGTATATCGACTTGCAGGTAAGTCTTAGCTTCAGTTTCATTTAACAAGGTTGGTGTGCGAAGTATTTTTATACCGTATTAAAACAGAATAACCTTTTTATTTATAAATGGTACAAGGGATCTAAAGTTTTTGGGGATGTTGGTGAGATTAGTTTGTTAGACAATGGGTAAAAAATTGTTTGGACAAATTGCAATTGGTTGAGATGATACACGAATTAAAAAATGATGTTAAGATGATGATAAGACTTTCTTATCTGAGCTTGCGAAGAACATTTAAAACGTGTAGTTTGTAGTTTCAAGCTACGGCCACTGAAAGATGTAGAAATTATCTATTTTTGGTTGAAATTCGTGGAAAACTGCAATTTTTGCAATCTTTAATTGTTTACGGTTTATATCAAGGTGAATCGATTTCAATGAAATTTTCAGCCTGCATATAAGTTGCAGGACAAGACATCTGCTAAATGCATTTTTTCATTCTTCGTTACGAGCTCGGATAAAAAGGTTGAAAGAACATCATTTTTTAATTCTTTTATCATGACAACCAATTACAATTACTATAATTACTAGAAAGAGTGCATTCAAGTCACCGAGGTCTACCAAGTGCATTTTTTCAATTTTCGTTATAAGCTCAGATAAAAAAAGTTGAAAGATCATCATTTTCTAATTCTTATATCCTGTCAACCAATTGCAATTACTATAATTACTACAAACTAATCTCCCTCTAACATCCCAAAAGTACTTATAGATCGAATACTTCGTACACCGATTGCAAGTAGTAATGACATATAAGTTTTCTAATTATAAGTTCCTAATTGACACAAAAAAGTCCCTAATTGATACAAAAAAGTTGACAATTTGGGACGACGAGATACAACTGTTCGAGCCATGGGACTCGTTTTCATAGTTTACCGATTGTCAACAACAATAAAAACGATACCACAAACATACTATAAATCGTACCTCCTCTTCTCAAATAATCCATTTTTCAAGCTTTCCTCAAGCATTTTTCAAGCATTATCCATGACAAGCGTCAATTAAGAACAATTCACTGCAAGCTGAAGTAAGTAGAATACACCAGGTTGTAATCAGACGAGCGCTAGAAATCGTGGAATACAATCAAGCGAGTATAGTAGATTTCTGCGGTCGGATAGAAATCCTTGAAATTTCGGCGTCCGAGTAGATTACACCAGTGCGTAACCAGACAAGCGGCATAACTCAGTGTCCCATCAGCCCGTAAACCGTGACACAGACGACGCAACTTCCCCCCCGTAGAAGTAAAATACGAGCTGTCGACGGGCCGGCGAGAGTGTCGGGCGATCCGACAGCGGAGTGTAGCCCATTCGCGGCACTAATTCCGGCATGTTGTTGGGTCCGGTTTGCCGATGATTTTTAACATTCGTTAGCCGGCACCCATTCAGCGGCCGGTTTCCTATCAGCGGGAATGAATCACGCGGTCCGCGGCGGCGGCGGTGGCGGCGGGACGGCGGGGGCCTTTTGTCCGCGGAAGCACGTCGCCTGACGCGTTTCCGTGGAACCGGCGCCGGAAACGAGGGCCGCCGACGTTTTATTGCGCCGACGAGATTTTTCGCAGACCGTGGAGCACGGCGCCCGCCCGGACCAGCCGCTTTCTCCGCGTCAATAATTCACCGACCACTTTATCAAAACCTCGCTGTAGCGAAATCGGCCGCGATAACCGCCGCGTTCGGTCGCGTCGATCGGCTCTCAGGCTAGCTGCAACCCGATCGGACAGGGGCCCCGGGGGGAGAGGCGAGCTTTCAATCGTTGCCAGCTAGTATCCGCCGGTATCGATTTAATTCATTAACCTCCTCGTGGGAAGTGCAACCCTCGTTTCGGGCCGACGGCGCGGCGCGACGTGCCGCTTGCCTCCGGATCGTCGGAAAAACGGGCTGCAAATTGTTTGCCGGGATATTACCCAGCGCGAAATCCTCTCTCGCTGCGAATCACGCGCCTGCATCGAGCCGGCCGGATCGCGTTCGACCGCAGCTCGATGCCCGTTTCAAGACTGTCCCCCTAATAACGCGGCGCTCGCGCTAAACGAGGATCCGTCATAATCCGCGCAAGCAGCTGAATCGATTCGATCGAATCGCGACAGCTGAACTGCGCGGACAATTCTCTGCCGCGGAATATCTCGGCCCGATCTTTCCCGAGCCGATTGCTCGGCGTCCGAGGCGACGCGCCGCGCGAACTTCTCGCGCGGAATTGCCGGAACGAGCCGATGCTTGGCGCGCAGAGAAATTTAGGACGCGCCGAGGACGCGATTTTTCAGCGGCGCTATAATAATAAGCGCGTCGTTGCGCGTGCCTTGCGGGCTTAAAAAAAGATTGCATCGTAAAGCAGGCGACCCGGCGGCAGTCGCTTTAATGCCGGTGTTCCGCGGATGAAATGAAAAATTTCGCCGGCGCTTGTATCGCGCTCCCTCGCGGCCCTGTGTTCATGACAACGGTGACGATGACGACGATGATGATAATAATAATGGTAATAGTAAACGTTTTCGAAAGCTGGAGCCGCGCGACGTCGGGGGGCGCAAGGGGGCGAACATCTGCGCGGCGAAATAGGAGATAAATTGGCAGAATCGATAAGCGAAACGGTGTCTCCCGTTTTCCGGGGGCGGGCGGGCCGCGCGGGGTGGCCGGAATTTAGGGCAGAAAATATCAGAATCCGATGCTGGCCGGGTAGTAAAGTCGTACAATGCTAGTCGGCGCGTCCCTGGAACCGATGAGCCGAACACGCCGGGAACATCGATACCTACACATAGGCGGACGGAAAGTTGCGTTCAACTGGCGGAATTTGGCCGCTGACAAGAAGCTTTCGATATGGCGCTTAATGGCGACGGCACTGCGGACCGTGTCGGCCGTTACTGCGTGCAACTTTCGGAAACGTACTGTTGTTACGGTCGAAAGTTTCGGGGAGTTTGTCAGTATCGGGGCTCAATGAGCTGTGTCACCTAATTGCGGCGGCCAACGATCGGGTTCCGCGGGCCCATAATGCGGCGCCCCGCAATCCGAGCAACGACGTTTTTCCCCACCCTCGCGGATCCTGCCGGCGTCTGACTAATCGCGGACGTTACCACTGCCGCCGCGGCAGCGGACCGCTCTCTGGCGACGTTTCCGCTGGCAAATGTACACGGCTTCTTACGCCGAGTTCCCGTTCGAGCACAGATTCGAAATCATGAGGTTGCGAACCGTGTGGTTATTTATTATCTGTCCGTTTATGCTATAAATGTGTCCAACGTTTTAGTAGCGTAGATAGGAATGTCGGGCGGAGCACGAATGGTCGTCTGATTGAACATTGATATATACTACTTGTCTGATTCGATTTTAATGTATCTTCTATTTGGTGTCTGATTTCTTCTATTTAATATAAATATGTAAAGGTGTGTGTAGTGTAGGATATATGAAAGTGTAAGTGTTGTATGAGTTACAATAGTCAATTTCATATGCATAAAATGCACTTTGTCATATAAAAAGGGAAAAATACCATAAATCAGAAAAATTATTTTAGATTTACAATTAAAATGGTTTCGAGTGCAAACGGTTAATATCTTCTGCCTTTTATTTGATATCTTCTATCTTCCACCTACTATCTTCTATTTATTTCAATTTGTTCGACATGACGTTCGTCGCTTCTTTAGAAACATTTACTACTCGAAATTATTCGTAGTTCCTTGATTAAGCAGAGTGCATTGTGACTGAGAAGCGTTTCCGCATAGTCAGTTGCACAGATGCCAGAGGAATGCTCTGATTATCTCTACGTTCATGCTGCCTCCATTTTAGCGTTCTCTATTTGTATATGTTCGTTGCGCCTCTAGAAAGACTTGCTCGAAATTATTTATAGCTGACCGAGGCTATGCAGCCTCCATGAATGAATACGATTAATACTGCTCTATATTTCTGGAGTTCATTGCACTCCGTTTACCATCCCCGCAGTCTGAGACCACCATCGTCCCTCGCCCTCTCCGGAGGTGCTCCACGGATTCATTAACGATTCGCCGGAGATCGCGGTTATTAAAATTAGCGAAAGCTAGTTCGAATCTCCTCGCGACAACCCCTTGGCACCCTTCCTCTCGCTCCAGTTTCGCCCGTCGATCGTAAACTGAATCAAACACAATTCAGTAAATTCGATCCCCTCTCTGCAGAACTTTCGAACATTTCGTTCTGCTGAAAAAAATGCAAAAAATGATCTATCAAATGCATTCATCTTTTTTTTCGTTATAAGCTCGCATAAGAAAGTTGGAAAAAGCATTTACTTTTCGTTCCTGTTTCATCTTATGCAATTGGAATTTTAAAAAAAAATTTCTTAGCCATTGTTCAGCTTATCAAAAATTCCTTCAAAATACCTCCCCCCGCCCCTCACCCTCCAAAAAAATTATTTCTAAATTACTCCGAGAATCGCTCTTGGTTATTTAAGAATAAATTAATCAAGAATTATTCATTGAAATCCGATTGAAATTGTAGACTGCAGCTGCAATGCAACGCGTGCAAAAAGATTGTTGTCCGATTTTTAACGACGCGGAGGCTTGTCGCAGCACGGAACGTGTAAAGTTCTGTTATTGTCAGCGATCGCAGAGCCCGGTCCGGGTCGCTGGAAGCGTGGACATGTTTCTGATAGCGTGGATACTCTGAAAGGAGGGTTGATTTCTGGCAAGGGTTGACACGCTCGCGGCGCTCTTTATCTCGATGGCTGGCTATCTCCGTGTCAAGGGCGGTCGCGAAAGAAAAAGTTCGATTACGCGGACAATGTCGGTGTCATTTAAAGCGGCCGAGATAAGGGGTCAGCCCCTGTGCGACGTGTCGTCCGAGGGGGTGGATCCTGCCCCGAGGGGCGCGACGGCGGCGCGGCGCCCATTGTGTGCTTCAACGACCGGGTCAGGTTTTGTGTCCTCGAATTCTTGTGTCCGGGAACACAGAGCGGCTGTGCGCGCGGTCTGCCGACGCGTGAATAACCTATGGGCTGGCTAATTCGCTGCAGGGTGTGGTAACGTCCCGGAATTGCGATCGAATCCTTGGCTGAACCAGCCGACGCTATTGCTAGCAATACGGTCATTTCTCCAGGAAATGCTGTATTTTGGGTTGCTGTGAATTGCCCTGTCCTAGTCCTACGACTATGTGACAATACGAATTGGTTTGTTTGAGTGTGAGTCAGGTGAGAAAATCCGCGGAGCTATAAGGTACTTGATGGGATCAACCACAAGTCTAATTATACTGATTGGCAACAGCTATAATGACGAGACACGAGGCTCGAATTAATCGTACCTCCTCTTCCCAAATTGTTAATTTTGTGTGTATCGTGCCATGTGACCAACGAATTGCTTTCGAGTCGTGGCATGTGGCCTCCGAATTTCCGTCGAATCGTGTCACGTAGCCTTCCAATTGTCTTTGAATTACCTTCGAATTGCTTTCGAATTATCTTCGAATTGCTTTCAAATTGCCTCTGAATTTCCGTCGAATCATGTCACGTGGCCTTTGAATTGTCTTTGAATTGTCTCCGAATCCCCTACGAATTGCTTTCGAATTGCTTTTAAATTGCCTTCGAATTGCTTTCAAAGTCCTTTCGAATTGCCTTCGAATTGCTTTCAAATTGCCTCCGAATTTCTGTCGAATCATGTCAAGTGGCTTTCGAATTGTCTTCGAATTGTCTCCGAATTCCCTTTGAATTGCTTTCGAATTGCTTTCGAATTGCCTTCGAATTGCTTTCGATTTGCCTTCGAATTGCTTTCGATTTGCCTTCGAATTGCTTTTCAATTTCCTTCGAATTGCATTCGAATTGCTTTTAAATTTTCTTCGAATTGCCTTCGAATCGTGGCATGTAGCCTTCGAATTGTCTTCGAATTGCCTTCGAATTGCTTCCGAATTGCCTTCGAATTACCAACAGCCTCGAGTTTCTACAGAAATCGAGCCGCCAGGCCCGAAAAATCGCGACTTAGTATTCTCAGATCCGCCGGTTTCAATTCCGATCTCCGAACATTTCCTGGAGATATTACTACATTTTCGTATTGTGAAACCGTGCCACTGGAATTCGACCAAATGTAGCCGCATCGGGAGACTATGAAGTCTTCTTTGAGTTTCTTTTCAGTTAACAAAGGTCCTGAATAATCGAGCAAAAAGTTCCTGATACGGTTGCTCGGTGAGTGTCGAGGGTCGTTTAACCGATTATCCTCGACGAGGCGATCCATTCTCGCGACGCAGCTAAACGCGCGGAAGAGAAATGAAATTTCCAAGGCGCGGAGGCAGGATTAATTGTCGTCCGAAAGAACGACGCGGCGCGGCGCGGCACGGCAGCCTCACCCCTTTCGCGCTCGATCGGCGCCTGTCATTTGCAAGGGACGTCGAAGAAAGTCCCGCATCGGGCGTGCACTGAGGGGGAGGGGTTAGAAGGAGGAAAAGGGCGCATCGGATCGGGAAGAAACGGGCGACGGTTGAAAGGGATTGCATAAACTCATTTCTACGGAGTCCTTTCGCGGTACTCGCCGGTTTCCCCGATTATATGAAACGAGAACGGATTATGATCGATGAAAGGGAAGCTGTGCGAAACGGGTTACGCGAAGCGGGCGACGGTATGCATAAATTCGCCGGAATAAGCGTGAGTGGGTGATTTCGCCTGTTTGACGGCTAGATATACAATATGAATCATTCTGATGAATTTTCGGCTGTTTGACCTGCAGAAATGGAATTACCGATGCATCGATATTGCCCGTGGCCGGCGTTATAACATCGGACGAATAATCATCGTCTCTCTATGCGCGAAAGTCTAGCTTGTTGCGTCTAATAATTCGCCGAATCGATTACGACACGCCTTCACGACGTCGTTGCTTAATTTTATACGCGAGCGTTGCTTTCGCGGGAAGTTACGCTGGAAAGTGGAAGTAGGAGGGCAAGTAGAAGAGAATCGCGCATGGTCGGACAGGCGGAAGAAATTCGTGCGAATTTTTCCTGAACGAAACATCAGCTGCTGTGCTACATGGTTCATGAAGTATTAACGCTAGATTTACGGGGCACGAAAAAGCAGCTGTTTTATATTAGTTCATAAAAGTAACAATGAGACATTTATTCTGATTTTGAACAAGTGTTACTGCAACGTTTGCCGTAAGCAATATGCGCAGTAGCATATATTTAAGACCATTTGAAAAGCGGTATAACTTTTTTAAAAACTGGACTAAATCACTTGAATTTTTTTTAGATGATAGAGCGATCAGTCTACTCAACAATGATTCTAATATATTTTTTTAACGTTGCTTTTACTTGGGATGAGAGGAAAAGTAAAAAACTCATGTTCTTCAACTTTTCCAGAAAGAAATATTCTTCAACTATCATCCAAAAAGTCATTTAGTCCAGTTTTAATGTTAAGTGATGGAGATTTCTAACAATAATTTGTTAAGTATGAATGATATTCCGTTTCTTTTAGTCTGAATAAAATTCTGATTTCTAGTTATCAGTATTTAAACATTTAAGTAAACGTAGACACACGATAAATACAAATTGTCTTCTTTTTTCTTAGAAATTATTGCAATCGAAAAACTTCTAATCGTTGCAACTATGAAGAAAATAGTATGGCAAGAGGTTAAAGAAGTTAAACCGTTTTTTAAGTGGTCTTAAATACATGTCCGCTGCAGTAAATTGAATGAATAACTCGTAAACGTATCTTTACAACATGAATAACCGTAAACGAACAAATCAATGACCCGTTATTTTGACGGGTTCCGTGAATCTAGCGTTATCTGAATGATTACGCGAACACAGCAAAGGGGTTTGCCGAGCGTCCAAGTAGAATTGGTACACTCTGTGGCCGGTCATTATAGACTCGATCATCTTGTGGCTCGTAATACAATAGACTATTCAATTTCCTGTAGTCCGGCTCGCATGTAGAACAGGAAGACCGGATTGGCCGGACACGGAGCCGGTTTCAAGATAAGCGAAATTGCGGTTCTACCATTCCGCAACCAATAAAGAAATTTTCTAGCCCGCGCCGCGGATCAGGAACGTTTAGCAATATGCGAAAACTATCGCCCGCAGAATTCAATATCGACAAGCAGAACAGTTTTATTGCGTCACGGGTAGAACCATAAAACACATCGTCGGCAATTTCCGCGGTGGTTTCCCGTCGACTCACGCCGATAGATTGGAAACTTATTGAAATGTTCTTTCGGGCCTGCTTTCGGGATAAAATGCACGCCTTGTTCGCGATAATCTCCTGAAAAATCGCCTGTTTCGATTTCCGCCTGATTTCCTTTCCGAGAAAGTCGAATATCCGAGCAACGAACGTTCACGATTGTCTTCGTCCCTTCAATGTTCACGACGGCTGTTAAAACAAACACGCGGAGAACATGTTTCGAGGAACCATGGCTCGCGCGAGGTTAACATTAATAATCGTCTCTTGCGTAACCTCGATACGTTTGCTTGTTAGCAAAAATTCCGCTTGCGAGTTTCTCCGGGAAAAGCGCGGCGTTCGCGCAGTTTTACCTTCGACGAGGCAAGGTTTCGAGGATATAAAACGAGCCGAGGCGAAGCGAACTCGCTCGTGGAACGCGAGAGAGAGAGAGACTGCGGGAGCCTGAAAAATCTCGATGGCTCGATCGAAAAGAAGGTTATGCAAACCGGCCGTACGCGTTGGCGGGCCTGCGAGCGTTACAACTGATTACGGGCCGGAAGCCCGACGATTTTCTCGTGCTCGTTCGTCTGTAAAAAGTAACCACTTGAGAGCGCCGCGCCGCGCCGCGCCGGGTGTGCACGCGACCGAGAGCTGGATGTGTCAACTTTATCGTGTCTCTCGGTTTCTAGGTCAGAGTGTAGCGGGCACGTTCGTCGCGGATCCGACGAAGAACTGAAGAAGCATGTTGATTGTCGGGTTCACACGTGGCGAACTGTGCGCGCCGGAAGCCGAAGTTAGACGGAGAGTGTCGGGCCGGGGCCCGCGCCGCGGCGCGCGGGGGCGAACGCGGGGATCGAAATCAGGGCTGCCGAACGAAATGCAAATATGGCACGATTTCGCGACCGAGCGAGCGACCGAGCGAACGAACGTAGCAGGACGGATCTGAAAATGCCGCGCGTTTCTGAATCAGCCGCGACGTCGATTCCCGGAATCTAGACACTCCGAATTGAATGTTACGTGTCGCAGACAGCGAGAACGACGCGACACGAGAAATCATTTCGACAATAGTCGGAGAGATTGCCGCGAATCCATGCGAATATTTTATCGCGATCGAGCATGACAGGGTCGAACCTGCAGTCAGTCATCTTTCGAGAAAATAGTTCGAGGGAAACGGCGATTATAATTGTAGTTTCTCTATTCGGACAGCTACAGTTTCATTTATGGTAATTTCTCCCGGAAATGTCAAATTTTGGGTTACTGTGAATTTCCCCGTGCTAGTTCTACGACTATGTAATTTATTGCTACGTCGATGATTGATAGAGTAATTTTTCCCTAATTCGCACTCAGATTGCGCACAAAAATGGACAATTTGAGAAGAGGATACACGATTATTCGAGCCTTGGAATAGAAATGAAAATGGAAATTAATTGCTACAAAAATGGACTTAAAAGAAGATGATTTATAGAAAAGAGATGAATTATAAATCATCTTTTTTTAAGTCCATTTTTGTAGCAATTAATTTCCACTTCCATTTCCATTCCAACAATCGGTAACTACCGATTGTCAACAACAATAAAAACGAGACGCAAGGCTCGAATAATCGTATCTCCTCTTCCCAATATTGTCGTATTATTTTTTTCATTGTTCCTACTGGACTAGCAATTGATTTAATATAATTTTTGTAAATCGAGTAATCAGATGACGTTTAAAAGTTCAACGGGTCAAAATAGTAACCGCAAAATGTTCAACTTTCGGGAAGCAAACTCGATTAATTAAATATAAAATATGCATATTTTAGGAATTATAATTTCGCAAATAGCATTTAAAGTTTCATCGAGATGCTGATAATGTTCAATTTGCAATTACATTCTTACGACTTATTCCAGTTCAAAGAAGTGATGAAAACACTGCACGGAAGTCTGGAGAAAAACATAGACAGTAAATTCTCCCTAATTGATCCTCGGCTTGGAACCAAACGTGAACAATTCGTGGACCCGAGTTTCTCTAAAAAACGAGCCGCGAGGCCCGAGAAATCGCGACTCAGTATTCTCAGATCTGCCGGTTTCAATTCCGACCTCCGAACATTTCCGGCAGAAATTACTGTATTTCTTTTCTGAGCACGTGCTATCTTATTTACGCTGCCTGACTGCACAAGCTTTTACTCCACTTGCGCACATGTAGACATTTTCATCCCACTTGTTCTCTTTGTTCTCTTGCCCTACAATATCGTGTCGAACCCGTGATAAAGATTCTGAACAGAATCTGATAAATACTTATGTTACTTAGTTCGCTCTTAAACCGAAATAATATTCTATTTTAACGTCGTTAATATACATCCATTGTGAAGAGGGCGGGCCATTAATTATAGTAATATAATTACAGCCATTAATTATCAATTTTCTTCGTTCCCCCAGCAAATCATGAACCACGAAGAAATTCCAATCAACCGTAATAGAAATCGTAGCGCTAAGTGTTAACCCGACTTTAAAAGACACTTTCTAGTCCTGCGATTACTTGAAGACATTTGCTACTTGTCCAACTACTAGCATAACTTCGCTACTCGACTGATTATACTTAGGCCTGCCGCACTAGCCCCGTTATACGTCGTCATACATTTCTCGCACTGTTGCCAGTCCGTGCACAATTTCTTCCGCTTGTCTGACTAGTCACAGGCCCCTTCTACTTGCCTGAGAAGTTATATACGTCTTCCAGAAGTCTGATTAGACGAGACCGTTTCCACTGGGTTTAGTCGCATCGGTTTTTGGTTAAAGTCGTTCGTCTACGTGTAGATCCCTCAACTCGCTTAACTAGTTATTGATCTGTACTATTTGCATAACTAGACGCATAGCTCTATCAAGTAACCCTGACTAGACGTTGACCTTCTCTGCTTCTCTCAAAGCGTGTCGTACACGTTCCTGGCTTTCGTACGTAACGCGTGAATATTTATGAAGCAGTTTCGGTTCGACGGAAAGCGATAGAGAAGCAGCATGCGGAAAAGTTTCGGCCGCGTTCGGTCGGCGGAGAAACCCGCGGCGAACGATTTAACCCTTAGCGTACTGTACTTGGCGTACTTAGAGTACTGCCTATCAGCAACTCCGGCACATTTTTGGAGCGGAGCGCCTGAGATAATGGAAGTCTTATTTTGAGCGAAAAAGATTACACGTCCTTGCGTATGCATTTGATATATTTTACTTATTTTATAAATATACATTTTCCTATTGTAAATAAAAGATAAATATTAAATTTTGTAATTCACCATGGTGTGATATCTTTGGTAACAATCTCCCAGTTAAGTTTTAAGACTGACGCCATATCTCAGCATCATTGAAAAGGTCGATCATTTGTCTGTCTAACGCACCTAAGTTCATGCCGATAGAGAGATAAATGACAAAGTTATGGCAGTTCTTTCGGACCAAGTCTTTAATCGACGTTGAATAAAAAGCGATTATTAAATTGATCGCAAGACTCGGTAAAAATGCATCGGGAACGTTCCGGTTGATGCAGCGAGCGCATGATGATGCTTGTTTGAGTCGATCAAATGTTTTCGCGTGGCATAAACGATTTCTGGATGGCAGAGAATCGCTAGAAGGTGGCCAACATACGGGAAGGCCAATTTCAATTCGGAAACCTGAAACGACCGGAGAAATAGGTATTTTTATTGCAACTGGCCGCAATGCTTCGCTGAGAACGATGGAAGAGACTATGATCATCAACTAAGAAACGATTCGGAGCATTCTTCGCGTCGTATCAGTCCCGATTATCAAGATCCAGACAGGTGGATGCTATTGCACGATAACGCGCCGTCTCGTAACAATCTCCCATGCGCATTCTGGGTTTACTTGGACAAGTGTCACAGTATTCGCTTTGCCAAATAGAGTTACTAGATATTTCTTTCAAGTTTAGAACATTTTCTGCGTAATCGTTGGTTTCCTTTATAATTTCATTTACCGATTCGTCCGTGAGAAATACTTTAAAATAGCGTCGCTAAGGCGACACTGGGTCACCGTTGACTCGGGACTTTGTAATATGTTTGTTAAATTTTACAGTTTTTCAACGAACTCCTCCTCGACTAAAGAGTTAGGTGCGAAGCAAGTGTACTAATAATTCAGCTATGGATCCAAAGTGACCCGTGAACTCTGGTAAACTAATTTCTCTAACATTTCAGAAAATTTAGTATCGCTTGGCCTGACTATAAAAAAGTTACAGTAACCTGTGGCAATACACTAAAAGGTATTCTATCTGGAATATGTAATTCTTCCGTAACATCACGCCGTTCATCTGAGTCTTGCAACGAATCTTCGCTTTCGCTTTCAATCATTCTCATTCTTCGTCTCTTTGGTAGTATAATTTCGCTGCTACTACTCGAAGTGTCAGAATCATAACCAACATTGTCTTCCACGATGCCTTTTAACTCTTCGAAATCAAGTACGTCTTCGGTATCACTCGGCTCTAAATTCTCATCGTAATATTTATTTTTCTCCATGTTGATAACCATAGAAAAGGTGAAAAAATGGCTTAATCATAATGGTACAGACTTCGCACGTTTTAACTACACATAACAATTGCTAACGCCGGCGATAACGTATGCTAAAAACATTTGGCTCCGCGGCGGAGCTTTCGGAGTTACGGAACGAATGACAAATGTCTCCGTAGCGGAGCCTTCGGAGCGCTAAAGGTTAATAATAATCACCGAGGAATCGCGGGACAGTCGAAGTGGCCAATCTCGCGGCCGACGATATGTCGGGCCACCTGGTGAAACGGCGTGTAACCGGCGCGCGGCGGTTACGCCGTCTGCATCAGATAAGGCTTTATCGTCGTAAAATCGACGCGACAACGCGGCAGTCGGTTTTACCACTTCATTCGACGGCTCGTAAAAGTCACGGGGGCTGTTCTACGTCGTGCTCGCGGCGCGGTCGTCTCCCTTATTCGCCTAACGGTAAAGCCTATCAGCCGGCGTTCCCCTGGAACATCTTCCGCCCGGCGAGCGCATAATCGTGAAAACTTCGAGACACCGGCGATAAAACTCGATACCGTAATGGCCCGGGAACGACGGCATTAAACCGTGAACGCGTCTATCGGCGCGCGATCCGCTCTCTCTCTCTCTCCCTCTCTCTCTCTCCGCGCGCGAGTAAGTCATTCCGTATATTGTACAATTTGTTGCCGGCTTCTCGCCGGCGGCAACTTACTTCCTCCAGGCGGCCGTTTGTCCCGGATATCCCGTTGTCTCGACCTGCCTCCTTGCCAGGCCGACAATGCACCCGTCCGGACGTTTTATCGAAACGAAGAAAATTCGCGGCACGATTTAATTCATTAGGCCGGGGACCCAGGGGCCGCGGAATAAGTCGTCGAACGGCGGGTTGACTCTCCGCCGATTAAACAGAGATAAACGGAACTAACGGTTTGCAAACTTCGCCGACTCGCTACCGGAGTCTTGGATTGTCCTCCCTGGAAAATCTCCTGCGACGGGGCCGCTCCAAAAATTACTGCCGTTCGGCTAATGCTTCGGGTTTCGCTTTATACGGCACGCCGTAAAGTCACGCAGAATTAGAGGGACGCTAATTTATTGAGCTGACCCGCGTTGGTTTGCGAAATTTAACGCGTCTCAGCGGTTGTAAATGGAAGAAGATTGTTATTATATTGTAGCCGTTGGGTTGGCAAGAAAGTAATTTCGGTTTGCAGCAATGGGTAGCGTCGTGTTTACATTGTCATTCTTTTGTCCAGTTGATACTGGCAACAATTTACGAAATTGGAGGAAGCAATCAAAGTGAAAAGGCCAGATAGGCCAGATAATAGGCTCGATAAATGCGATTAATGGTATTTTCCAGGATAAACGCTTGTTTAAACCTTTGCACTCGAGTGACGACTCTGAGGCGACGCTAGAGATTGCTACTATTTTCAAAAGGATTTTCACGTTATCAAGAGCCTTTTAAATGGTAAAAATTTCAATAATAACGATAGCCTGAAATCGCACTTGATCGAGCTTTTTACTGCTAAATACCAAAAGTTTTCTGAGCTCGAAATCACGAAGTTTCGAGATGGCAAAAGGTCGTTGAACAGAACGGAAAATATTTGACTGATTGAAGTTCATTTTTTATACAGAAAAAATTGAGTTTCATTTAATATTGAAATACCGAAATTACTTTCCTGCCAACCCAATAATTATAGGAATTAAATCGTTTGAAGTAGTGCATCAATGTTCTTCACCTCTTTCAACACTCCGACTGCAACAAAAGCGACCTAAAAAATTGCATAAAATCGAAGCACTCGATTCAATTCAATTAAGACTGAGAAATTAAGCGGCACAGCATCGATCACATTTTCGACGCTCTTACGTATCTTACGTTCTAACAAAGCTTGGTCAATCTTCCTTCTCGTTTCGCGGAGTAATCGATTCGTGACGTAAGGAGATAGTGCGTGGAATCTTCGCGGCGTTTCGGATTACACCGCTGACAGTCTGTCCGGGGATCGACAACGGGGTGCAAAACTGTCTGGAAGAACTCTCGGGCGACGAGTGGCCGGATCGAAGGAACTTTCGACGGCGAAACAGAAAGAAAAGAGAAGTTGGCCGGGAGCATTGCAGTCGGTTCGGGTTCGTTGCGTCTAAGGGGGTGCAATAAACGAGCAGATTTTCAGCGGAACGACAGGCGACTAACGAACCGAGGGGTAGTTTTGCGCCAGCCGGCCATTAGCGTCGGTTTTTTCGGTCGTGGTGATAACTTGCGATACGATCCGAAGCCGGAAAGAAAAACGTTATTGTGGGACCGCGCGGTTATTGACACGGCCATTTACACGGCCGGTACGTGTTGCGGCTCCTTTCTCCGCTGATTCGATTCGGTAGAACCTCGCCGGAAACCCGGTTCACTCGTCTGATTGGATGCGGACCCCGCGCCCCCGACGCATTTGCACTCTAACGCGTTCGCTTCGGCGGAGGCGTCTTCCCCGTGATTACGAGTCGACGGATTTCTCCTGAACGTCTGATCATTTGCTGCCTTATCTACTCGAAACCTTCGCTCTAACTACTTTGATAGTTACATCAAGATTTGTATGATCAGATTCTCCTCTGATCGCGCACTGGTCTTCTGTACTTGCATTAAATTGCTGTTAACGCCGGATTCACGGAACTCGTCAAGATGGCGGGTCACTAATTTTATAACTTACGATTATTCGTATCGTTAAGATACATTTATGAGTTATTTATTCAATTTATATGCTACTCACGCGGCAAATGTTAGAACAGCAGTTGTTAAAAGTTAGAATGAATGTCTTATTGTTACTTTTGTAAATTAATATGAAACAGCTGTTCTCTGTGCTCCGTAAATCTAGCGTTAAAACTGATTCGAATGTTTTATTTAGAATACGACAGAACTTCCCCGTAAATCTAATAAAACGCTCTGGACGAATTAGAAACAATTTCATTCAGCACTGTAAGTAATTTGTGTCTGTAAGTACAGTAGACGACTCTCTTATCCGAAGATTTATTTTTAGTAGTAGCATTTTTAGATATTCTGATATTCAACGTTCTATCATTTAAGCATTTCATTCAAGCTCTGTATTAACCGATAATGTATCTAAATAATGCAAGTCTTAGATAATAGAACGTTTGGATCCCAGACGTGTTCCGTAGAAACAAATGTTCGGATAATAGAGTCTCCACTGAACTGTACTTGCAAAAATCAGAATAAATGTCTTATTGTTACTTTTGATAAACTAATATGAAACAGCTGTTTTTTCTGCTTCGTAAATCTAGTGTTATTGTGTTAAGCACAGAGCCGATTTAGCTGGGTTTTCCGTCGAGGCGGCAGGCATTATTTTTTTGCCATGGAATTGAATAGACTTACTATTGGAAGGGAAGGAATGGAAGAGACATAAACTAACTATTATAGAATATTAGTATACAGGATGTCCCAAAAATGTCTCGCAATCCCAAAGTGGCGGGTTCCTCAGGTCATTTGAAGCAACTTTTTCCTTTACAAAAATTTTCTCCAAGGCACCATTAACGAGTTATTAATGAAAAACAGTGACCAATGAGAGGCGAGCTCGGCTGGCGCGTGGCGACCGAGCCAATGAGCGGAACTGGGCTTCGTGCGCTGGTTGACTGGGCCGCCTCGCGTCAGCCGTACTCGATTCTTATTGGCCACTGTTTTTCGTTAATAACTCGTTAACGGTGCCTCGGAGAACATTTTTGTAAAGGAAGAAGTTGCTTCAAATGATCCGAGGAATCCGCCATTTCCGGATTACGAGACATTTTTGGGACACCCTGTTTATTACTATATTATAGAATATACAAGGTGTCCCATCTAAGTTGATATTGTAGAAAATCTCGTACACGTATTATCTAAAAAAACAAACATATCCATTAGCGTTTCGAGCTGAGACTGGCTCTGAGTCTCATGTAACACGGTTTCACACAACAGAGCATTTCCCAGGAACTTATCAACCGTATTATAGAAGGGTTACATGCGATAGTAAATCACGTACGCGAACAAGGGACCATTTAAAACGGAACGACAATACTTCCGTGTGGCCCAAATATTAAAGTAGCTTCCCGTGGCAAACATGCTGGCGCCCAGCGTGGTCCTGTTCACGCGCGCAGTCGGCCAGGTTAATTGTTCCGTGCATAGAGGCGGGTCACGTGACAAGCACACCGGAAACACCGTCTTTATAATCCGGCGCGGACGCCGGCCGCAAGGTACGGCCGGGGACCGTTTTGTTCTCGCGATTGTGCTCGGCAGGGAACGATGAGCGCACGTTTTGAATGTCAACTAAGCCCTTTCGGCTGCCTTTAAGCCGTAGAATCCCCATGCGGGCGTGCCGGCGCGGCGGCCGGCGTCGAAACGCGTTTTCCCCGCCGCCACGCTCCGCCGCGGGATCTCAGTTCGGTTCAGCCTGATCCGATTAGATTTGAACCGGACACGAATATTGTCAGTGAGTTAGGTCCGGATTTCGGTGCTGCCAGATTGCGACGGATTTTCTCGAGTTTGGTCGCGCCGCTGGCGCGGAGAGTCTGATCGCGACTGCGACTGCAAATTAATTGCTTTCCGCTTTGCAAAACGTCGGCGACCACAACGACGAAATTCTTCGTCTCGGTTTCCGTCTTTACGGGCAACTTAGGAACTCGAAAGAAGAAGAAGAAGAAGAAGCCGTTCGGCAATTCGCGCCGGCGAAAGTCTCGGGGAGCAACGGGGCCCTGAATTAGCGTTCCCAAGGCGAGACAAATAAATTCGATTCGAAATTCCAGACTTCGCTCGCGTGCCGACGAATCGAAAACATTTCCCGCTTGGCACGTGGCAGCGTGTGCGTGAGCTGGCCCGCGGGTGTTCCATTAATCTCCGGGGAGCTCGAATCTCGGTCAGGAATCTCGCGTTCCTCTCGTTCCCGCAGAAAAATCGTTCCCAAGGAAATCGAGAAGTTCCGCGCTATGCGCGATACTTTCGGCCGCGTTTTCCCCACGAATTTATACTTTCTCCGCGGTTTTTCACACCGTCGATCGAATCGCCGATTCGTTCTCGTGCGAATGGTCGGCGCGATGATTGGTCTCGCGCGATAATTAATTTCATATAACTGTTGAAATCATATAATATCGGTATAATATCAGTATAACATCAGTGTAATATCAGATAACAGGTTCGCGTCATTACAATAATTACTGGATTCGTGTATTAATTAGATTGCAATTAACATGGCAGCTTAAACTCTTCCTCGGATCACGCGTGGCCAACGCGTTTTTAAGCCGCGATTCGATTGGATCGATTAATTGCTACCCGGCCAACAGAATCGCGGACTTATCCCGTGGAAAATCAACGGAACTCGGTAACAAACCGCCTGCCGAATCGTCGTGGCCGCGATAAGGAGTTCAACCGCGGCCCGGCCCGACCCGGCCCGTCCCGCTAATCCGAGTTCCCGCGCGCGAATTTTCAAACTTCCGCTAATGGCCAAACTCGATGACGATCGGAGCACCCCGGGCCAAGGATGGAAGCTTCTTATCAGGGATTTGTCTGATTTTAATGCGCGCCAAAGGCAGCTCTCGCTATAATTCAGCGATCCCGCGTCGTGCCCGCGAAAAATCGCGCGAGTTCCGCGGCGTTTTTCTCACGCCTGACGGAAGTATTGTGGTTTAAAACGCGGCGGTATTTCAAGGCGAATTTACGATCGTCTTGCCTCTCGCTGTCGTTATTCGTTCCAAAGAGTAACAATATGCTGTAAAATGTTGCCCGAACGTAATTAAATTGTTTGGCGAACTCAATCCTTGTCGAATGTAATTAAATTGTCTGCCAGTGAAGCGGTAGAGGTCGAGCGATGATCAGACAAATATTAACACGATTTTAACGATGCTCGGAGTAATAGAATAATGCCGTCGTGCGAGCAGATACCTGTTCGGAACGAAAAATGTCGAAGAAAAATTCTGAATTGTCGACTGAGCTGGCGATTGGACGAGTAGCTTCGGCCAGTCAATGGTCAGACAAATATAATAATAGATACTCGAAGTGAGATCTGGGAAGTAAAATAAGTTTAGTGGATAGCCAGGCAAGCACCGAAGGAGAAGTGCACAGGAGCTTGTATTAATTACACAAGTGATAATTAGACTGCGAATTTCACGCATGCTGACGCATTAATTTCAACTTATTAAAATTACAGTAAATTCGCCCTAATTAATGCCCAGATTGTGCACGATTATTCGAGCCTTGCGGCTCGTTTTTATAGTTATTGACAATTAGAAACTATGAAAATGAACAGCAAGCCTCGAATAATCTTCTTCTTTTATAATTCATCTTTTTTTCTATGTCCATTTTTGTAGCAACCCATTTTCATTTCCATTTCAAGGCTCGAATAATCGGATCTCCTCTTCCCAAATTGTACATTTTTGTTAACAAGCTAATGGAAAATTGGGGAAAATTTACTCAATTTTTTATATTTCAATGTTATCAAGAGTTATTCGGAACGAATGATAGATGCTCTGTTCGCAGTGCAAACAACAATAGTAACTGTCGATCATGGAAACACAGTCTTCCTGAGAAAAAATTTGTTTGATTTAGAGATCTAAATTTAACCAAAAATTTGGCGATTTAACCCGGGAAAAGCCTGAATGAACAACGCTGAGTTCTAATCGAGAAAATCTGGATTTTCTCCGCAACTTTTCTAATTAGAAAGAATTAGGGAGAATTTACTCTATATAAAAAAAGGAGAACAATTGCCCAAGTCTTCCTTGCGATTGTCGTAGCCAATTTTTATTTCTCACGAAGATCCACCATCGTTCGGTGATAATACAAATGGCATAGGTTAGCCGATAGCTAAACAAGTAAAATAATGCCTCGAATCTCACGTCAAACAATCTTTTGGTCGAGTTCCGGCTGTAAACATCGCTTCCGCGTATTTCTCAGCGACAACGAGCAGATATCGAATATTTTTCGGGTCGTCTCTGTACACACCGAACGTCGGCTCGCGAGCTGCGAGGTGCTCGGTAGGGCGGCACCGATTCGCCGACAATTTGTTTCCTGCCGGTTGACACAGTGTACACCGTGCCCGGAGAGCATCGCGCAAACATTCTTTATCAAAAAATCCCGATGCGTCAAATCGGGGCGGCGTGCTCTGTCAGCTCGCTCGTCACTCCGTCGGCAAATATCGGCGGAAAAGTTCGCGGATCGAGTGTCTCCGGGAAGCGAAAACGGGCGCCGGCATTTCCCTGGGCCACCTCTCGCTGGAAAACGGTTTTCCTCGAGACTGCGACGCCGACGCCGACGACGCCGACGACGCCGACGCCGCCTCGAGTGGCAGTTAAGTAAATGGGATCGATTGTGACAAGGGCGGCCGCTTCGCCGATCGCGTCCAACTTTTCGAGCCGTATTGCCGCTAAGAGATGAAGTGGCGCCTGGAGAGCGTTCCCGTCCCAGTTCGGGGACACGTGGATCCTCGAACCGACGTCGAATAAGAGTAAAAAGGGAAGCAGCTGGGGAAAGAAGGCAGGGAGAAGAGAGACTCGGAGGACGTTCCGAACCGGCTCGGGCCACCGTCTGGTCCCCTTCGTCGCGGGTCCGGCCTCGATACACACACAGGCTGCGCGCGATGATCAATGGAGCCCGGATAGTGGCAGTTTGCCTTCCCTTTCGAGCTTGGACCCGGTCCAAGATGCTCGTTAAATATTTATCGAGGTCCTAAGCGTTGCTTTTTCGAATGTTGCCGGCCGGAACCGGTCCCACGGTCTTGTTAAGACCGCGGACACCTTCGGGAATTATGACGAATGCACGCGACACGCGAGAATTAATGGACAATAAAGCGAACAGATCCCGGGGAAACGCTGGAAAGAACGTTCCCGGGGCCCTGCTGCACGATAGATTGAACCGTGATCCGCCACTTCGAGGTCGGGAACTGATAAATTCGAGGAGAATCTGCGACACCCGGCCGGAGCTTCGCACGTTGAACTACGCTGTTCGATTTCATTCCGTCATCTGATCGCGAGACGAAAATTCCGAGACTCAAAATTCCGGGTTTTTGACACACTTAAAATCCGACGGTAGCGGTATCCAGCGCGATTCAGCGCTGACGAAGGCCGTTCCATAGCAATTTTTGCACATCGAGAGCCATCGGGGTAATAAATCTGCGTGTAGGAGGGACGCGGAAGGGCGTCGGTCGAGAAGCCGGTGGCTCGACGCGGTCTGCGGGCTTCCTAAACCGTGAAATAATAAAAGTATATCACCGGGACAGGTTCGCGGGTTTCCCATTGTCGCTTTGTGATGCGTGCGAGATAAATCACCGGGGTTGGAGCGCCGGCTGCCACGGTGTACCTCGGAAACGCGCGCGCGCACATCGCGCTTGTGCCGTTTAAACGACGACAAAAAGAATTCGCAGTGGACAGAGGACTTCGACTGTAAGTCGTTCGAATGGCAACGGAGGGTAACCGGTGTGGCAGAGGCGTGCCTGGCTCGCCGGGGTCTGGCCAGCTGTCGAGAAATATGGCGAGCAGGTTCACGCATAAAATAGGAGACAACGTCTGTTACCGGCGCGGCGATTCGACGCTTTACTGTCGCGCCGTAAAAGATATTGATACTTCTTGACGTCGTCGGGATAGGCGACGCGGTCCGCCAATGCGTGGCTTTCCGTTTTTTTTTTTTTTTTTTTTTTTTTTTTTTAAATAGACGGAAACCTTGTGTGCGTTCTCGTGCTGCCGCGGGAAATTGGAATTTTTTACGGGCTCGCCCATTCGCTTTCGAAATTCCCGCAGGCTCTCATCGACGCCGCGGAAAATACCATCGCGGGGCCGGTCAGCGACCTTCCCCCTCTCCCCTTGTCTTGAACATTCTATTATATCCTTGCTTACAAAAAAGGGGGAGTCAATTTTTGCCGAACATACTCTTGTGTTTCGGTAAATGACGATTTTTGACGGGATTCATAAATGGGAGTTTATTAAAAAGTGTCTCGAAAGCGATTGATTGATCAACAAATTATTTGCACTAGTATTATGCGACAACGTCTTCTAAAATTGTTATAAATAATTTGTCGAGATCCTGTTATATACAGCACGATCATTGGAGAGCTTATGTTAGCTGTGTTCGACGAGTATACTCTTCGTAGAGAAGTGGCAGTGTTGTCTCTCTAATTGATGCTCGGATTGTCCACAAAAATTGGACAATTTGGGAAGAGGAGATACGATTATTAGAGCCTTGCGGTTCATTTTTATAGTCACGAATTGTCGACAACTATAAAAACGAGCTGCAAGACTCGAATAATCGCATCCCTTCTTGCCAAATTGTCCATTTTTGTGCACAATCGGAGCGTCAATTAGGGAGGCATTACTGTATTTCGTGTCACGACGAGTATACTCGTAAAAGATTCACTCTGTCGCTGAAAAACTAGCGACACTATTTCCACCGAAAAATTTTAGAATACAATTATTAACATCCTGGAACATCGTTTGCTTTATTTGATCTCGATATCTCGCTTCCAAGTGCATCGAATTAATTGTTAACCAGTTAGCTGTATTTAACGAGTCATAGAGAAATTACTGGTCAACGGACTGTCGCTGTGAATAGTGTTAAAACGGACTCGTATAAAATATATCCGATCGTCTCTGCTACAAATTTGATAAATCAATCTGACGTCGACGATCCGTAGATACTGCAATTGCATGGCAAATTGTAGACAGGAGAAAAAGGTCGTCCAAAGGTTCCCCGAATCGATTGAAATTAGAATTTCCTGTGTGTTTTGACCCTTTCGACCAGTGATCGATGTCTCTTCAGTTCCGCGCCGTTCGGAATTTAATTCTAAACTGGGCGTCGCTACCAGGAAATACAGACGCCATCGCGTTTCCCCGACGGAGTCGTAAGAAAGCGGGTATCTCGTCGGACCTGACGCAAGGCGACGCGACGCGACGCGACGGGCCAATGCCTTCGAGTGTAAACTGGCATGGCTCGACAAGCGTTTTCTATCTCGGAGAAAATACGTTCGCGAGGCTATCCCCGACTTGTAAATAAAACAAACACGCCGCTTCCCCGACTGCAGCCGATTAGGCACGTCGGAGCTGCCGGTGCGGTTGATTGAATGGAGGTTAATTAGAGCCGGGAGGTATTCGAGCGAAATAGTCGATGATAAAGCGGACACTCGCTTCCTTCGCGGCGGAATGTCGGCAACCAGCGTGCAAGAATTGTTTTAAGAATTAGCGACGACGATCGTAGCGGCTAAATTTCAAGATTTTTCGTTCTTTAGTTCTTGTCGGGATTTCTGCGACTTTTCATAATAAGGTGATACAGAGCCACTGGAAATCACGATCATTTGATTCGCAACGCTAATTTTTATCACGCGATTATGTCATCGCAACACTAATTCAACGAACAGAGATTCAAAATCGAGTGGACTTCGAAACTTTCAAAAATTCAGCAAAACTCGAAACGCGATGCTCGAATCAATTAATTTCAATGCTAATCGAAATCGCGATCATTCGAGTCGCAACGATAATTTTTATCACGCGATTATGTCATCGCAACACTAATTCAACGAACAGAGATCCAAAATCGAGTGGACTTCAAGACTCTCAGAAATTCAGCAAAACTCGAAACGCGATGCTCGAATCAATTAATTTCAATGCTAATCGTAATCACGATCATTCGAGTCGCAACGATAATTTTTATCACGCGATTATGTCATCGCAACACTAATTCAACGAACAGAGATTCAAAATCGAGTGGACTTCGAAACTTTCAAAAATTCAGCAAAACTCGAAACGCGATGCTCGAATCAATTAATTTCAATGCTAATCGAAATCGCGATCATTCGAGTCGCAACGATAATTTTTATCACGCGATTATGTCATCGCAACACTAATTCAACGAACAGAGATCCAAAATCGAGTGGACTTCAAGACTCTCAGAAATTCAGCAAAACTCGAAACGCGATGCTCGAATCAATTAATTTCAATGCTAATCGTAATCACGATCATTCGAGTCGCAACGATAATTTTTATCACGCGATTATGTCATCGCAACACTAATTCAACGAACAGAGATTCAAAATCGAGTGGACTTCGAAACTTTCAAAAATTCAGCAAAACTCGAAACGCGATGCTCGAATCAATTAATTTCAATGCTAATCGAAATCGCGATCATTCGAGTCGCAACGATAATTTTTATCACGCGATTATGTCATCGCAACACTAATTCAACGAACAGAGATCCAAAATCGAGTGGACTTCAAGACTCTCAGAAATTCAGCAAAACTCGAAACGCGATGCTCGAATCAATTAATTTCAATGCTAATCGTAATCACGATCATTCGAGTCGCAACGATAATTTTTATCACGCGATTATGTCATCGCAACACTAATTCAACGAACAGAGATTCAAAATCGAGTGGACTTCGAAACTTTCAAAAATTCAGCAAAACTCGAAACGCGATGCTCGAATCAATTAATTTCAATGCTAATCGAAATCGCGATCATTCGAGTCGCAACGATAATTTTTATCACGCGATTATGTCATCGCAACAGTAATTCAACGAACAGAGATCCAAAATCGAGTGGACTTCAAGACTCTCAGAAATTCAGCAAAACTCGAAACGCGATGCTCGAATCAATTAATTTCAATGCTAATCGTAATCACGATCATTCGAGTCGCAACGATAATTTTTATCACGCGATTATGTCATCGCAACACTAATTCAACGAACAGAGATCCAAAATCGAGTGGACTTCAAGACTCTCAGAAATTCAGCAAAACTCGAAATGCGATGCTCGAATCAATTAATTTCAATGCTAATCGTAATCACGATCATTCGAGTCGCAACGATAATTTTTATCACGCGATTATGTCATCGCAACACTAATTCAACGAACAGAGATTCAAAATCGAGTGGACTTCGAAACTTTCAAAAATTCAGTAAAACTGGAAACGCGATCGTATTTATTCGCAACGCTACACTCGAATCAATTCATTTCAATGCTAATGGAAATCGTGACTATTCGATTCGCAACGCTAATTTTGATTTCTGTCCAAAATCGACTGAAGCAACGCGTGATTATATCGCAACGCTATTGAAAGTCGCGGATGCGCCGCGGGACGGCAAAGCCAGCCCGAATACAAATACTACTACAACTACTGTAACGACTACTGTCACTATTGCAGCGAGTACAGTGACCAATTAACATTACATGTACATAATAATATGCGCAGTAATACACATAATAATATACATAATAATATATATAATAATTTTTGACATAGTATTAACCTGAAAATAAAGTACCTGAAAATAAAGAATCTGAAAATCCTAGCTAGAAAGAGTTATTAGTGTCAAATTATTCTTCATAATGACTCTGTTTCGAATGCAATTAAAATTATAATAATTATAATAATTATAAGAAGCTACGTTCGAGAATCGAACAGGTATCACTGTGAACGAATTTAATTACTCGAAAAGGAGAACTAACGTCGATTGAATCCGTACGAATAACGCGAATTATTGAAAAATACATCCTGACTAAATGTAAAATACGATTCACAGGTATGTGGTCACTGTACTCGTAAAATTGAGGAAACTACTAATGCAAGAAGAGCGTGCGACTTACATTTCGATGCGAGATTGGCTCTGGAATTCGAAGTAGGAAAGGAGTAAACGAACACAGGGAAGAGGATGCAACGGCGGGAAAGAAAAGCAGCAGCAGGAAAGCAGGGCAGCAGGAAAGGTAAAGATCTCCATAACCCAAGCATCAGGTCTGATTTCAAATTACGAACAAAAATATTCATTTCCATTTCCACAGAGTAAATTCGTGATGAAATCGACGATAACATTTCGTTAAATAAGAAGAAAACTAACATTTGATTTTAGGAGAAGGTAGAATAAATTTGGATTAAAATTCGAGAGAAATTTCGTTTAAATTGGGAGAAGGTAACGTAAGTCGAAGTCAATATCACGACTCTAAATACTTAATAGCTAAACAATAATAGCTGTACTTAATAGCTATACTAAAATAATAGCTGTACTTAATAGCTATACTAAAATAATAGCTATACTTAATAGCTATACTAAAATAATAGCTATACTAAAATAATAGCTATACTTAATAGCTATACTAAAAAAATAGCTATAGTAAAATAATAGCTATACTAAAATAATAGCTATACTAAAATAATAGCTATACTTAATAGCTATACTAAAATAATAGCTATACTTAATAGCTATACTAAAATAATAGCTATACTTAATAGCTATACTAAAATAATAGCTATACTTAATAGCTATACTAAAAAAATAGCTATAGTAAAATAATAGCTATACTAAAATAATAGCTATACTAAAATAATAGCTATCCTAAAATAATAGCTATACTAAATAGCTACACAAAATTTTGAATAAACAGGAATATGCATTTGGAAAAACCTTTAAAAGTGACGAGTAGGATGACCATTGCTGACCACTGGGATGATCGTTGCTAATTGCTAGGATGACCGTTGCTGACCACAGGACTGGACTGAAGGTCAGTCGTGATCATCCTGAAGGCTCATCCTCGATCAGAGCACTTCTGGAAGAGAATCCTTTGGAACTCGACTGCTTCCTCTAACGATCGCGTTGTAACTGATTAAACAATCAACAATAGCGCCGAGCCTAAACAGGTAACCTAACAGGTAACTGAAGGTTACCCCACCACTGATTTCGTTGAACGTTGATGGCATGATCAATGACGACCGTTAATTTCGTTTATTTCTGATTATTTAACGTTTGTGACAATTTATTTTGCAAGAAAGCTATTATATTATATTATTATTTAGCTATTATATTATATTATATTATTTTGCAAGAATAACTACTCTATCATTTAAATTCTTTATAAAAACCACCAACGAGATTTAAATGACAAGAGAATTTTTACAAATCGAATTTCTTTTATCAGTAAATTTATTATTTCTGGCTCCTCAATATTTCTAATAATTACGTCCGTTTGGGATACGGTTAAGCACCGCCTCGGCTATTTTTCCGTGTAATTTGTTAATGGAAATAACCGATAGAATCAGAAATACGGAGTAATTTTTCGTGCACAAATGTATCGAGCAATTGTTTCGAGCTTTATCGATAAATTGTTTCGAGTTTCATCGATAAATCGTATGCTTGTTGCTGTTTAATTTTCACGAGAACTCTGTTTGCCGATGAAATTTTTAAGCATTCCCGTGGCTATTTCATCGCATCATTTCGTAATGGAAATAACTAGTAACGTCAAACATGCAGAGCGACGTTTAAAGCCTGAATATAAGCCGGAGGAATCGTTACATCGAAAATATTCTATTAACAAAATTCATTATCTTTAGCTGTTTAAAAATTTCTTTTTTCCTAATGATACCATCTACCAGTCCCTCGTCCATTTTACAATCTGACGTTTCTACAAAAATAGCTAACAGAACTCGAGCTCTGGAAAATCTTTCGTAGCACAAATATCTCGAAAAATGATTTCGTTGAATCACTTTCGTTGCACACACACACACACACACACACACACACACACACACACACACACACACACACACACACACACACACACAGAGAGAGAGAGCTCTAGATTTTAGCTCTAGCTCCAAATTCTGGCTCCAGATTTAAGAGAGTCGTTTGGATACACGTGCCGCATGAATTTGTGGTTTCGAGATATAATATCATAAAGCGAAATCATAATGCAAACGAGATAGGCAGAATAGCCGATTCTCGCCGAGAAGTATAAATTTCTGAAATATCGTCGACGATGACCACGACACGGAAATGACAATGGGACCTCCGAAGGCTCATTTTTCGGCGAGAAAAATTCCCATTGGGTGCCAGTTCTGCTCTTACACCTGGTCCGTGATAATAGCAACAGGATCAATGAAATTTCCGAGGCTGGATCCGCGAGATTGATCGAAGCCGAGACGCAGAAATAGATCGTTTAACCCTTTCGCTACGGAGCGCTTGCGTCAAAATATGATCGCTGTGAACGGAGCGTATTATCGAGTAGTTGGCACTGAAATACGGAATGTGTTTCTGGTTCCAAGTTTTCCGTAGTCCAAGTATATTCAGATTTTTGTGATCTTGAGCACGTTACTGTTTGTCTTGCACGGCAAACGCTTCCAGTATCGGTATTTTCACTATCAGTATTTTCACTATCGCTCGTGAAAAATATTCTCCTAAATTTTCTTTTCCCCATGATGTGATAATGGGTCTAAAAAAATTAAATACTTTAAAGCTCCACATATTATCACGAAGGCAGAAATTGAGTATTCACCCGTGAATTATTAAAATGAAGCCAACAAAATTATTTTAGAATTATAAATTCGTGTAAACCTTTTAATCGCTGCTATTATAAATTGCTGGTATATATCCGTCGCTGGCAATGTTCTAAAGAAGACTGAAACTGTGTGTATCGTTAGAATAAAACACAATATCGTCTTGTCAATAGTGTTATATTTCATGATAGTCAATTGTTTAAGGCATGCAGCGTTGCCAGATAAGAAACAAGATAATAATAATAATAATACAGATATAATAGCAATAATGATAATAATAGCAATAATAATAATAATAGTACCAATAGCAATAATAATGGTAATACTAATAGTGCAATTTAATCTTTCTTCTATTTTAAATTGCAATATTATATAGTATGACTATTATTATTGCTATTAGTATTACTATTATAATACTATTACTATTGCTATTATTATTGCTATTAGTGTTACTATTATAATACTATTAGTATTGTTACTATTATTGCTATTAGTATTACTCTTATAATACTATTACTATTGCTATTAGTACTACTATTATAATACTATTAGTATTGCTATTATTATTGCTATTAGTATTACTATTATAATACTATTATTATTGCTATTAGTATTACTATTATAATACTATTAGTATTGCTATTATAATACTATTAGTATTGCTATTATCATTGCTATTAGCGTTACTATTTTTATTGCTATTAGTATTACTGGTAATAATGGTAATACCAATAGTGCAATTTAATCTTTCTTCTATTTTAAATTGCAATATTATATAGTATGACTATTATTATTGCTATTAGTATTACTATTATAATACTATTAATATTGCTATTATTATTGCTATTAGTGTTGCCAATAGTGTCGATTAACAAAAGTATCTCATGTAAAGTATGAAATAAAAGTATATACGGTATGAACGTATATATACGCTCTTCGTACCCGCGCGCCCACTTTTCCAGAGCATATATATATACGCTCTTCGTATATGAATGGTCATTCTTCGAGGGCGTATATAAACGCCTATCGGTGCAAAAGGGTTAACTTTGATGTTCGAGCGGCGCGGCCATGTTTGCGCTCTCGTTCGACCGGGTTTCTGGACCGCGGGATCACTCGCCCCCCGCGGATTTATGCCCAATTTAGCGAAGTTTGGAGCTGTTAGGGGACGCGAGAGCTATCGATACGATAGAATTAGCCGGGATACGGATTTAAATGGAAATCTAATTTCAAGGATTGGATACCTCGCGGACGCGGCCTGCGCGGCGCTCGCCGTTCATCGGCCGGCGTTAAACATCAAAGTATGGATCGCGCGCCGGCCCGCTGTATTTACAGCCCGTAGCCCGGGCCGTCGGTTCCCCGAATGATAGAGGGATTCATGAAATATGCAAAATCGCCGGTAAATTATTCGACGCAATTTTCGGCGCTCCCTCCCGTGCCGGATAGGCCGATCAAACGGACGCGACGCGACGCGACGCGTCGCTCGCGCTTCTTAATAACGCGACGCGTGCTCGGACACGTTTCATTGCCTCTCATCGTGCGCCGGTGTTTGCGAAATCACGGGCAAATTTACCGAAATCGGATTTTCGTTATCGGGTCCGCTTGCCCGTACTTCGCGGTGCTAATTTTTACGAACCGGCCACGCTCGATTACCGGAAAAGCTGGAAGACTCTTCGCTGCTCCATTGTTTGAATTCAATCATCGCACCAATGAAACGTTTTGCGCGGTATATACCGCTGGAACGTTGCTCGTACGATCCGGTGCACCATTGCAGCGTCTCTAAAGTATTGCGTTGGCAACTGAGTTCTCGCTACTTTTTTTTTAAATTTTATCATTCCGCGTGTCATTCAATATGCTTTTGGCGTAATGCTTTAAATCGTTCGAAAGAGAATGTCTTTTTTTTCTATTGGAATCTTTGGTTTGTTTTCTTGTTCGAGTTAATTCGTGTTAATTTTCAGATCATTCAAATGGAATGTCAGAAATGAGCATTTTCGACACCTTTTTCTTTTTTTGTTTTTAATCAAGTTTCAAAGGCCGCGAAAGCTACTCACGACATTTCTGCTGTGTATGGAGAGAGTGCCGTAGCTGAAAGAGGGTGCCAACCGCTCGCGATTGGTATGCCAAGTTCAAAAATGGAAATTCTGACCTCAAAGACGCGTCCAGTTGAGTTCGATGAAGAGCGATCGAAGCAACTTTTGCACGAAAACTCGCGTCGAACGACAGGAGAACTGGCAGAGAAAATGGAATGCTCCCACGCTGTTATAGAGAAGCATCTTCGCTCGATGGGAAAGGTTTGGAAGCGTGGAGCATGGGTTCCGCGTGCTTCAAGTGACAATAACAAAAATCAACGAACTTGGTTGGACGAATTTTTCGAGTCGAGACCGAGTGGTTTCTACCAACGAGGTATTGAAAATCTCGTCGAACGTTGGCAAGAAATTACAAACAACAAAGGAGAATACATTATTGATGAATTAGCTGTTAAGCAAAATGATCGATTTAAAGCAAAAAGAAGGAAGTGTCGAAAATGCTCAGTTTTCTCAGCTTGACATTCCATTTGAATGACTTGAAAGTTAACGTAAATTAACTCGAACGAAAAAACGAAACATAGATTCCGGTATTGAAAGACATCCTCTTTCGAACAATATAAAACATTATGCCGAAAAAATGGGAATCCAGTTGACAATCCAATATATGTCAGATGTTTGTTTATAGATTCGTTCGCGTAAAAAACCGCACGATTAATACACCGCATTGAAATGCTTTCTCGAAGGCTAGAAAGGGATTCGGGGGGATGATTGTAAACAACAAGGCAGAATACATTATTGATTAATTAGTTCTTAATCTTTATTGAAAAGTGAACTTTAAAAAAATTGATCGAAGCAAAATGATCGATTTAAAGCAAAGAGAAGGTGTCGAAAATGCTCAGTTTCCCCAGCTTGACATTTCATTTGAGTGATCTGAAAATTCACATAAATTAATTCGAACGAAAAAACGAAACATAGATTCCAGTAGTAAAAAACATCCTCTTTCGAACGATATAAAACATTATGCCGAAAAACTGTCGGGAACCTAGTTGCCAATCCAATGTATGTCAGATGTTTGTTTATAGATTCGTTCGCGTAAAAAACCGCACGATTAATACACCGCATTGAAATGCTTTCTCGAAGGCTAGAAAGGGATTCGGGGGGATGATTGTAAACAACAAGGCAGAATACATTATTGATTAATTAGTTCTTAATCTTTATTGAAAAGTGAACTTAAAAAAAATTGATCGAAGCAAAATGATCGATTTAAAGCAAAGAGAAGGTGTCGAAAATGCTCAGTTTCCCCAGCTTGACATTTCATTTGAGTGATCTGAAAATTCACATAAATTAATTCGAACGAAAAAACGAAACATAGATTCCAGTAGTAAAAAACATCCTCTTTCGAACGATATAAAACATTATGCCGAAAAACTGTCGGGAACCTAGTTGCCAATCCAATGTATGTCAGATGTTTGTTTATAGATTCGTTCGCGTAAAAAACCGCACGATTAATACACCGCATTGAAATGCTTTCTCGAAGGCTAGAAAGGGATTCGGGGGGATGATCGTCCGGGGTGGATTTGCTCGGGAGATCTTGGGAGAACGGTCCAGCCTCGGTCCGGTCGGTCTGAGTAACGATCAGACAGCACGCTCGAAGAAGGAGGGCTTCCGGCGTCGTTACGGTGCTTTTCCTGCAACGGCTGCCAGGTCGTGGAGAATTGAAGACCCCGCGGGAAGCGCAAAAAACCGAGCCGAGGCCGTTTAACACCTCCGGCCGCGGTGGATTTTCTTGGCCGAGCGGATAATGGTGTTTCTTGTTTACGCGGGTACACGGGATCCGCGGGCTGGCATCCATTTCCGCGGAACAGCCGCCGCGCCGGCCGTCGGCCGCAACGGTCGCGCGCATCCGAACGCGTTATTTTCGGCCGGAATATCGCCCGGTGATAAATTTGTTTGGCTAAATGGCACGGGGATCCCCCGGCCGGCCCCCTCGTGCCCCGCCGCGTCGGGACGTTTACAGACGAGGCGATTGGTTTTCAGCTTTTGCGCGGGGATCTGATCGTTACCGGTTCACATTTTTACGGTGTCACGCTTCCCTTTGCGCCGCGAGGACCGTTTCTGCTACATCCATCAATTTTTCTTATCGGTAAGTCCGGACGCACTGGCTGCACCAGTCAGTTTCCAACCCCCGAAACCTCCCGCGATTTTTAATAGCGAAATACATTTGCAGAGATCGCGGAATGATTTTCGTAATGTCTCGATCGACGGTGCCACGAATCGAAAGTATTTTTCAAGCTTTTTCTTTTCACCATGAAGTAGAACTGTTTAGACATACAGAGGGACAAGGCGGCGCGAATAATTCGAGATTAATCCGGATAATAGCGGCTCATAAAACAATTTGAATAAATTTATTTTTAGTCAATAGTCTGGCATCCGAACGTTCTATCATTTAAAACCCTTTGCACTCGAGTGCTGATTCTGAGGCGACATCAAAAACTGTTATATCACACGTTTTAAACACTTCCACGACCGCGCTGGAGACCTCAAAAATGTTCATAAAATTAAAATATTTCATTCTATTGAACAAAAATGACTAAGCAAACTTATATGGCATCAATTACTTCTTCAGCATTCGTATCTCATGCAAATCTTAATAAAATTAAGCAATGAGTTTTAATTTTTCATTAATCATCCATTCGGTCGTCAATCAACTGAATTTAAAACGGGGAGATCTCCCCATTTGGTTGGCTAAGTGTTAACATCATCGAATTTGTTTATATTTAAAAAACATTATGAGCCGCAACTGTTGCTCGAGTCACAAAGTTCAATGTCGTAAAAGCATAAAATGCAGTAAGTTACATGAAATAAAAATACTGTAAGACGGAGGAACTATTTTCGATTTCGAATTGAAGTTGCTTCGAGTGCAAAGGGTTAAACATTTCATTCAAGTTCTAAGCCGATAACGCGCCCAAATAATGCAACTCTTAGACAATAGAACCTTTGGATTTCAGACTATGGTAGAAATAAATATTCGGTTAAAAGAGTCTGCACCGTGCCTGCAATTCAATTAACAGCGCCGAATTAAATGATTTTTAATTCGTCCGAGCGTTTTATAGAGACCGCTCTGGATTGATTTATTTCAACCGAGACTAAAAGGGTGATTAGGACTCGGGCTCGGAGACTTGTTTTTAACAACTTCGAAAGCCCGCGGTCGAAGGGTAGGATCGATTTGAGAGTTAATGAGTTAGCGGAGGTTTTTCGCGTCGTTAACCCGAGTTGTCCTGCGAACGGAATGCCCAGGACAGTCGTTTCCGTACAAATATTCCGTCCAAGGAAGAACCGGCGCGGCGACGCGAGAATTTAATGAAGCAACACGTAACACCGTCCCGTTTCGTTCTATTAAAAGCACTCCTCTCTCGGCTCCGCCATGCGAGACCCTCGGCCGACTTTTTCCCCAACTGCTCCCGGCCACCGTGACCGCGCGTTGCTGTTTCAATTCAATTTTAAGAGCACTCGGCTCACCGTTCCCCTCGAATTTTCCGGGCACGGCCCGGCCCGGCCCGGCCCGGCCCACCGCGCCGCATCGCGCCACGAAACGCGAAATTCGTTCGATTATACGCGGCGCGGCGTCCGCGTCCGCGTTTCTACGTCTATCCGGAATATTCCGCCGGTTTCCTGCGGCAAACGAATCGGAATAACGTTTCGATCAGCGCGGCTGATCAACCGATCGGAGATCATCCCAGTGATCGGGGCCGCGTCGCTTTCGTTTCAACGCCTCCTGCTAATCCGTTCCGACAGCGATTATTTATTGTTCGATGCTCGCAAATCGATTCCTTTTTTGATCCCTTTCGATCGTTCGATTTCTTTCTCTCGGAGAAGATCGACGCGAATGCGACGCGGACATTCTCGCGGCGACGAGAAATCCGCCAATTCTGCTTCGGAATTCGTCGAATCCGTTGTTGAATTGAATTGATTGATTTGTCGAATTCGTCGTGGATTTTCACTTCGCGACTCGCTTAAGTATTTATTTGCTAGATATGGAACTAGGAGAGAGAGAGAGAGAGAGAGAGAGAGAGAGAGAGAGAGAGAGAGAGAGAGAGAGAGAGGAACGCGATGTGTTTATTAACGACGTTAGAGCGAGCCGAAACTCGGCGATATCTATGCTCGCAATTTGCGCGATGGCGTTTAGAGCGGCCGATACAATCTGAAATAATGGTCGGGGACGGACAAACGAAATCACGACGACGGTTCCGCTGGTCGGATATGATTTAGCGGACCGCGACTCGAATGGATTTTCGTGCCGGGCAACGCCGGCGCGGAGCAGCGCGGAGCGGTGCGGAGCGGCCGCAGCATTTCGGTGTGTAACCAAACAGAAAGGAGCGGCCGCGGCCGCGCTTTGCTCCAAGTGCGTCCCCGGGATTCATTTGTTAATCTGATTCGCCGATCCGCGACCAGAATTATTCCCGCACAGAGCGACAGAGAGAGAGAGAGAGAGAGAGAGAGAGAGAGAGAGAGAGAGAGAGAAAGAGAGCAAGAGAGAGAAAGTAAGAGAGAGAGAGAGAGAGAAAGAGAGCAAGAGAGAGAAAGTAAGAGAGAGAGAGAGAGAGAAAGAGAGCAAGAGAGAGAAAGTAAGAGAGAGAGAGAGAGAGAGAAAGAGAGCAAGAGAGAGAAAGTAAGAGAGAGAGAGAGAAAGAGAGCAAGAGAGAGAAAGTAAGAGAGAGAGAGAGCAAGGGAGAGAAAGTAAGAGAGAGAGAGCAAGGGAGAGAAAGTAAGAGAGAGAGAGAGCAAGAGAGAGAAAGTAAGAGAGAGAGAGAGCACCGCAGTTTTTAAGCTCAAGGCGAGCTTCGAGCTCGGAGCGAGCGTTTCGCGCGCGTTCAACGCGAGCAACAACCGTGTAATTGCGACGCGAAGGCGAAGCAATCCACGTTCCTCCAGGTGTCAGCCTCGGAGCACTCGAAACACTCCGCTTCGAATCGGTACTACCGTCTGCCTGTACCCTTTTAACTGGACCGTTTAATTGCCGATCTCGTAATTAATACGCGCCGTTATGGCGCGTTGCGTCTCGCTACAGCGATGGGAAATTTTGCTGCCGTTTAAATGCTATGGTTTCACGAATTTCTACCGGGATCCGTTTGAAATCCGTTGCTAGATGTAAACAACAGGACTCTGCTCCGTCATTATTTTAGAGATGATCGTGTTGCGCTTTCAAATATCGACGCACATTGCTGGAAAAAATAGGATAAGGCACCTCGAGATTTTTTAGTATGAACATCGATTTTTGTGCATTTTGTGGAAAATGAATTTAGAACAAAATAAGGTACTAGTTTTGACGTAATATGCGAAGGAATTAAATATTGTTATCTATAATTATTCTATGTAATTTATCTATAATTATCTGTATCCATTTTTTATTTATATAAAGAGAAATGAAATTTTGCGAGGACATAATGACAAAAATAACTTTGAAACTTTGAAATGACAGAAGCATTAAAATGAAGTAAAATTACATAGTTTGTGCATGTTTTAATAATGTGTGGAGTGTCTTTTATTTTGCACCACTTATTTCATATTCAAAGTGCCTTGTCATTTATCAAAATTTCATTCCTTTTTGTAACAAATCACACAAATGGCTCGAACGTTATATTTAATTCCTTCATATATATATTATGTCAAGTATCTAGTGCGTATTCTATATTCTATATATTTCTATACATATAATAGTAATAATAATAATAATAATCTAATAATAATAATCTAATACTAATAATTTAATACTTCTATATTCTATACTAGTGTGTAATTAATTTTCCACGTGTACGTACAAATAGATGATCATTCCCAAAATGCACCAGTATGCGTGTATTTTTAGAATGATTTATTCCGTCGTTTTCACGTGGAACGAAACGTTTTCTATGGAACATAAATGTAAGATCTCTAAAAACTGCAAAGAAATGTATGCAGTAACAAAAACGAATACTATATTTATTTTCTTTCCGCATCGAGCAATCTTTTTACTCGACAGACGAAATGTTTCTATAATTCTGATTTTCACAAAATAATGAATGAAATTGGCGAATCGCATAAACATCCGCAGTCCAGTAACATCTATTCTGTATTCTAATTTCTAATCCGATCGGCACAACAGTAACCTAATGATCTTGCTTAGCTTAGTTCCCGTTTCCTCGCCTCGAGGGCAGCAAATAAAATCCGTGTTTGGTTCGCTGTAGGTATTTCTTTGTCCTCGGATAACACGGGGTTTCCAGGTTCCTTCGTGAAGTGAATCGGATAGGTGACTTCTCGAGGCTTCGATAAAGGATGGCTCCGGTCCGGTTTCAGTAACGGAAGACTAGTTTCTTGGCGACGAAGGAAAATGGGTCATTTTGTTCGCGACCCCGGCCGAACGTGGCTGGTTTACTCCCAGTTCCTCATAGGAGAACGAAAGCTTGTTGCTCCGGTCTTTGTGCGACGCCGGAAAGAGAGTGCGACGGAGAGAGCAAGAGAGAGAGCGAGCGAGAGAGCGAAGAAGAGACAGAGAGAGAGAGAGCGAGCGAGAGAGCGAAGAAGAGACAGAGAGAGAGAGAGCGAGCGAGAGAGCGAAGAAGAGACAGAGAGAGAGAGAGAGAGAGAGAACGAGAGTGAGAGAAGAAGAGAAGAGAGAGAGCGAGAGTGAGAGAAGAAGAGAAGAGAGAGAGCGAGAGTGAGAGAAGAAGAGAAGAGAGAGAGCGAGAGAGAGAGAAGAAGAGACAGAGAGAGAGAGAGAGAGAGACAGAGAATGAAAGAGAGGGAGAGTTACTTTGTTCTTTGTGAAATTGAAAAGGATTACATTGTTCGCCGGTCGGCGGGGGTGGATAGAAGGGATGGGAGAGAACAAGTCGGCGTGTTACGTGTGCAACGGGGAGGGAGGAGGGGGAGCCGGGTTACTTCATCCCCTAGCGACCTGGAAATAGATCACACTGTTTTCGTCCGTGTTCCTGAAAACGGAGACGCTTACCTGAGTCGGCGAGTGCAGCTGCGGAATTCCTGCAAAGCGAGCCATCTGCAGCAAATATTAAACAATTGCGAGCACGTCAGTTTGTTTTACCCGGAGCATAGAGGCGCATCCGAGTCGAAATTAAATTGGGAGTCCCGACGGTCTCGGGTGCAGCCGGAGTTCCAGCTCGAAGATTAATCCGATTTTTATTGAAATATTCAGGTCGGTTCTAATTCGAATTTCAACGGCGATTATGATCGTTCGGCGTGGCCCATTAGATTTTGTAAACGCGGGGGGCCGTCTTTGAAACGTTGCCGCGTTAAAATGGATTAGGCAATGTTAAGCGATTACCATTCGGAACAATGAACCAATAAATACGTGTCACGGTGGATTGTATCATTATCACGCGTCGAAATGTCCGGCCGGCTCGAAACAATAAAGTAATTCCCCGAACGATTCCTGCGACCGCAATTAAATGTATTATTTTACGGAAAATAGTCGATAAATTCAATCGCCGGCGTAATGAACGCGGAACAATAGAGCCGTCGTCCACAAAAGAAGCGGATAAATTAAGCAAAATATAGCCGCCCCTTCGGAATTGAATTAATAACGAGCGCCTCGAAATGAATGAAAAAAAAAATTCACGAAAAGAAATCAGTTCGGAACTTTCGCGAACTCCACTGTTGCGTTCGCTAATGCTTTCGTTTCTCTCTTGAAACGAAAACTATTTTTCTAGAGAATTCAACTTTCGTGAAACACTGCTCGAAATTTCTCTAGCTGAATTTCTCTCGATTTGTTCTAAAAAATATTTCTAAACGGCGAACACCGACGGGATATTTGTGCCGTTTATTTTGAATGTGGCCTAAGTTCGTTTTCCAAAAACGCTGGCTATTTTAATATTTATATTTCTACGTTATAATTTCATTTCAGTGAAGCCTGTAGACTTCAATAACTTTTTGACCTCGATGACCCTAATAAAAGAAACATTGTACTGCCACGTTATCAATTACCAATATTTTTCAATTTATCAAAATGCGAAATCCCTTTGCACTATTTTAACACCAAAATGAGAGAGAGAGAGAGAGAGAGAGAAGACATTTGTTTCAACCTACAGTATTTCCATTTGTTATGATTGTTTTTATTAAACGTGTACAATTATAGGATACTTCTATTATTTATCAATTTATCGAATACAGACAAATTTAATAATATGAAAATCCTTTTGAAAATAATATAGCAATTTTTAGCGTCGCCTAAGAGTCGCCACTCGAGTGTAAAGGATTAAAATAAAGGATTATAAATAATATAATATAATAATATAATATAATAATATAAATATAATAATAAATATAATAATAATATAATAATAATATAATATAAATAAAGGATTAAAATAAACGGCTCGTTTCTAAACAGATCATAGACACTCGAATTTAGTTCCTCGCGGTGGCGCAGCAATTTCCAAAAGTTTAAGTCTTAAAAGTTTAACTTTTAAAGTAACTTCACAAATTATGCAATGATTTACGAAGTCGAATAGAATGTTGAAGCACGCCCTTCGCGATCTTCCCAGCCAGATAGGACAATCGCTGGCGCACAAAATGGTGGCAAGATCCGCGAGATTCGAGTTTGTAAGGTAGAGAGTCGAGTATCTGACGGGTCGCCGGGTCAAGCCTGCCTTTCATCAATTTCTTTATGGTGGAAGGGTCGCGGACTTTACAGTGGTCGCTCGAGGGAACGATAGGAAAGCAGTCCAGTGTGGAAAATAACGGCAACCGGGGAAACGACGGTCCGCCGTGCGCGGAAAATTCTTCTGCCCGAGGTCCCGTTCCCCGGGAAACTGGACGACTTCCGGCGTTCTTGGTCTCTTGAACAATCCCTGGACAGTCGCCGGTGGCCACCGTTCTTCCAAATTGAAAAATCTTTGATTAATACTTGTTTTATTCCCGCTCGAACGTCGCCGGCGCAATCGAAGTCGTTTTTGGTCTTTCGCAACTTTTGGATGAGGAAGATCGAGAAGTGGGACAATCCGATAGGCTTGTTCTTCGAGATTTCCTGATATCGAAACCGTTTGCTGTTTCTAATTAAAATCTGATCCATATCGCGCTAAAGACTACGACAAATCTTTTTTTGAATTTCTAGCAACGTTACTTTGCAGAGGAAAGCATTTTACAATAACATCTGCGAGGTCGATATATGACTTTTTGTCGTGGTTTTATCGTACTTGAATGACAAATTTACCGTTGCGGTTCCACTGGTGTATTAATTATTTTTATTATTAATATTATATATTATTATATTATTATATTATATTATATTATATTATATTATATTATATTATATTATATTATATTATATTATATTATATTATATTATATTATATTATATTATATTATATTATATTATATTATATTATATTATATTATATTATATTATATTATATTATATTATATTATATTATATTATGTTATATTATATTATATTATATTATTATATTATTATATTATTTATATATATTATATATTATATATGAAACGTTTAAGTGGATTCTCGAGCTGACAGCCATTGCAATCACCATGTACACGGACCCATAATTGGGTTCTTGCGCATAGAAATATTTTGAACTAATATTTTACTGTTATTACCATCTATAGTATCATCATTATTATAATTACTATTAATCTTACCGTATTTTTTACAGACATACGGCGTCAAGTGTGAAACGTTCAAGTCAGGCCTCGTGTTCTCAGTCTGAGAAAATAGTCCGCACGTGGGTACGACGAGGGTTAAATCGCTTCGCAACTGGCTCGCACAAGAAACGCATATTTACTGTTTTCCAACGGCGTCGGTAAGTTCTCAATTTTTGGTTTTCTCTTTGGTCAAAGGGATTCCCTGGTGTCTCCACAGGTACGCTTTTTTGTCCGAGGGACCATTGTGTTCTGAAAGAAGTCCGTGCAACCGTGCGCGATGTTCTTGCGCGGTCTCGAAATAAAAATAATAAGAACAATGCCGGCCTTATTTCCTGCAGCGGGCGGAACGTTGGTAACAGAAAGCAAAGATCCGAAAGAATAAAATAAGAGTCAGGGGAACGCGCGCCGCGAGATAAGTAGTACACGGTGCAACGAGAACAGAGTATAAATCGATTACGTAAAATGCGCCCAGCGAGGGAGAGACTTCTTGCTAGAGAAAACTGGTAGAGCAATCGGATAAGTTCGTATAAACCGCGTATCGGGAAACCGGCGTCGTTAGTTCGCCGATTTGTTCCGCAGGCTTTCCGCATACTTTTTAATAAAATTGCACTTGGTGATCTAGTGGGTGGGTTACATTGCAAAATTGCATTCGATATTTGTCGGACCTTTTACATTTAATGCTTGTCACTATATTCTTATATTATATTATATTATATTATATATTATATTTTATATATATATATATATTATATTATAAACTATATATATATATATAGTTTCGCTTGATCTTATGACACGTATTGGCTAAGTGGGAAAAAATCGCAGTTGGCACTCTGGGAATGAAATCAAATTCTACGAGGTGTTTCAAAATTATTGTACAAGCGGGAGATGAGAATTGTTAGTGCAATCTGCGGTTTCGTTTACGAGTTATTATAGCAGAAGGAGTAATTAATAATTTTGATAATCCTTAATAACGTGTTCAGTAAGTAAGTAGACGGTTTACGAAATAATCCTGACTTTTATAAGAAATCTTTACCACAATCCAAGTAACAGGAATCAGAATTCTATAAATCTTGAAAATGAATCCCACTAGCCACAGTAATTGGCGCATAGTAGTTTGGTGCACCAATTACTGTGGCTAGTAGGATTCATTTCCAGATATTGCTAAGAGTTAATTTTATTTTAGATAGTGGTAAGAGTTAATTAACCCCTTGCACTATGAATTCTTCTGCAGCTACTTCGATATCAGCTGTTCTTCGTCCTCAGTCATTACCCTGACATAAGGAGACAATTTTTCTATTTTCTATGTTTTCATTTACTTTGGTCCCTAGACGAACGTCTCTAGAGCTTTTTTCAGGATAGATGCTACCTTATGAACGTAATTCCGGTCGTTGTTACAATTGACCAGCAGAATCCAGAACTGCGTTTCGCAGTCGGAATTTCGCAAAGAGCAGCGGCCCGGTACAATTTGTTTGCCAGGAACAGCGGAAAGAAGTCGACGGGCTGGTTGATCAAAGAGTTTATCCGGTGATGTGGGCGTTGCTCGAAAAAAAAAATATGTAGCCGGAGGCGAGGCCGAATTGGAAAGGTTCCAGTCGATTGGATCATCGGGGGAGGAGGAACACACATTCGGCGTGATCGAAATGACACGGGGACGCATAATCTCCGGCTGATTCCGAGGTATTAACAGGCCGGCGATATCATAATATTTATTGCTTGGCTGATTGGCAACGGGCTCGTTCTCATTACCGATCTCCGGACCGGTGTTTGCTCGTAATTATTCCGACAGCGCGAACCTGTTTATTTTTTAAAATCAATGCGTCGCGCCGGCCGAATGGACTCATCTTCCCTTCCAATTATTGACCGAAACCGGGAAACAACTCGTTAATTAGAAGCGTGCTGATCGTACGTCGATACGGTGTATGTACCTTTAGCACACCTAAGTACACCTTTATTGTTTTTCACGTGGCGGTTTGTTAAGCGTGCCAAGAAAATAATGCTGTTACGACGGCTTGCCCAAATCAAGTCGCTGTAATGTGAAACTGCCCTGTTGTGAGCAATTCCTTAACCTTTTAGGCACGACGCGCCACTATAGTGGCTTTCGCGGATGTCATCTCTCTGGACGACGCGCCACTATAGTGGCTTGCTCTGGTAGCTCACTCGCTCATCGTTTGAACCAAATAATCATCTTCATATGCATTGTTTCACACTTCTTTTGTCTTCACAACGATTTACAACAGTCTACAGGGTGTCCCAAAAATGTCTCGCAATCCGGAAATGGCGGGTTCCTCGGATCATTTGAAGCAACTTCTTCCTTTACAAAAATTTTCTCCGAGGCACCGTTAACGAGTTATTAACGAAAAACAGTGACCAATAAGAATCGAGTACGGCTGACGCGAGGCGGCCCAGCCAACCAGCGCGCGAAGCCCAGTTCCGCTCATTGGCTCGGTCGCCACGCGCCAGCTGAGCTCGCCTCTCATTGGTCACTGTTTTTCGTTAATAACTCGTTAACAGTGCCTCGGAGAACATTTTTGTAAAGGAAAACGTTGCTTAAAATGGCCTGAGGAACCCGCCACTTTCGGATTGCGAGACATTTTTGAGACACCCTGTATATACAGTATCAGACTCTGCTGTCCAGAGAAATAGCCTCGCGCCGAATTCAGCCGTACCTAAAAGGTTAAAAAAATAATGGAAGATAGGGGTTGTGTTACCAACAGACAATCGAAGTTCTTTTTCATTTCAAATTGAAAGATCTGAAATATAATTCTATCGAGTTGTATTATAGTTTATAATCTTTATTGCAAATAAAATGCCGCGACGCGAGAGAAACGGAGTGATTCGCAACGATACGTTCATATTTTTCGAACAGAAATATTTTTGGTTCGCGCGGTCTCTTTCGAAAACAATAACAGATTCCACGACATTGTAAAAGACGGTTAATGGAGGCGATCGGCGATATCGACCCTTGAACTTCGTCAAAGGGACGCGTTCGGTCGGTCATTTAAAGTTGGAGACAGGACAGGGCAGCGCGCGTCCCAGGTCTCGGAAGCCTCGAACATTATTATTCCGGTTCAAACGTCGGCGTGTCGCGTAACAACCGTCGAAACGGTTCTATAAAGTGGCTCATAAATATTCACGGGCAGCAGCGGGCCACTTGTCATTGTTATTCCCCGTAACGCATCCGGCCCGAAGTAAGGCCAGAGAAATCCAGAAAGTTCCCGTGTTCGCCGATAATGGCGGATACAGACACCGTGGTGGAGCGGACTCGCGCGGTGCCGCATCCCGTCGCGACGCGCCGTTCCTCTGAAATCCCAGATCAGCTGTAACACCGACTGCGCGCCGCGGATCGAGAAACAGAGCAGGAGTTTCGCTGTTACAATGGCCGGGAGCTGATGCAATATCTCGTAACTCGATTTTCCGATGGTACCAGCCAGCGTACCGGTGAAATTTGTATCGCCTCCGATCCGCTCGAGAACGCACGCTGCAACGTGGGAGCACGAAGCCTGAATGTCTTTAGCGAAAGTCATTCTCGGGTTCGGCGAACCGACCGCTTTAATTCCGAACAGATGAACAGCTGACGGCCACGAACACCTCTGGCTGCAAAACCGGAATTTACAGGAATTTCTTCCAGAAACGTTCGGAGGTCGGAATTGAAACCGGCAGATCTGAGGATACTGAGTCGCGATTCTTTGAGCCTTGTGGCTTGTTTTTATAGAAAGTTGGGGCATTAATACGTTAGTATGAATGCATGGTAATGCTGGAATAAAAACGATGACTTAACTTTTTTATTTCTAATTTTTTGCTACGGTTCGAAGGCAATTCGGAGGCCAATTGACCCGATTCGAATGCAATTCGGAGACCATTTGACACGATTAGAAGACAATTCGGAGGCCACTTGATACAATTCGAAGGCAATTCGGAGACGACTTGACACGATTAGAAGGCAATTCGGAGGCCACTTGACACTATTAGAAGACAATTCGAAGGCCACGTGACACGATTCGAAAGTAATTCAGAGGCCACATGACACGATTCGAAGGCAATTCGGATGCAATTCGGAGGCAATTGGAAGGCAATTCTGAGGCCACGTGACACGATTCGAAGTCAATTCAGAGACAATTAGAAAGCAATTCTGAAGCCACGTGACACGATTCGAAGTCAATTCAGAGGCAATTAGAAAGCAATTCTGAGGCCACGATTGGAAAGCAATTCGGAAGCCACGTGATACGATTAGTACAGTAAATTCTTCCTAATTCGCGCTGAGACTATGAAAAAACGAGCTGCAAGGCTCGAATTAATCGTATCTTCTCTTCCCAAATTGTCCATTTTTGTTTCCAAGCCTAGGGTCAATTAGAGAGAATTTACCGTATATATTTTTCTCCAGACTTCCGTGCATTGTTTTCATTACTTCTTTAAACTAGAATAAGTCGTAAGAAAATCATTGCAAATTGAACATTATCAGCATCTCGATGAAACTTTAAATGCAATCCGCGCGAAATTATAATTCCCGAAATATGCATATTTCATATTTAACCAATCGAGTTTGCTTCCGGAAAGTTCAACATTTTCGCATATTCGTTAACCTTCGCACTGCGGTTATCATTTTGACCCGTTGAACTTTTAAATGTCATCTGATTACTCAATTTACAAAAATTACATTAAATAAATTGCTGGTCCAGTAGGAACAATGAAAAGAATATTTTCAGATCATTAGCGACAGGTTCTGTGTTATTAGGTCTTACTGTTGAATTTTATTGTATAGTCGGGTTTCTTTCAGATAATTCAAAGTCTAAAAATTCTATAACATGGTTTTTTCGTCTGTGTAGGTTAAACCTTTTGCATTTGCAGAGTAAACGGACTGTCGATATTGGTTCGTTAGAATCATTGCAAATTGATGGTTCTGCTTCTTTTTTTTTAGCAGATATTGTAGATTATCCTCGAGTGTCTGGTTCTCAGTCTTGAAACGATTGTCTTATCTTTCCTGGCAAGGTTATAGGTTGGTACTTCTTGACGAATCTATAGAATTGTTGACAAATATACAGAATGATTGTCAAATATATTAGACGAATTAAAAACGTCCTGATCGAAATATACAAAATGTACAAAAACGAAGGAAAGAAATTACAAATGCTTATAAACGAATTAAAAACGTCCCGATCAAAACATACAAAATGTACAAAAACGAAGGAAAGAAATTACAAATGCTTATAAAATACAACGAATACTTATCAGCCGGATCTCGTGCTGCCAGCGACGACGCGGTAAAGTAAAAAGCTGGTCACCGACCGCAGCTATTTCCGCTTAAACGAATAGGAAGAGTTGTCCGCGAGCCTCGCGCAGAGATATCGCGCACCATACGTCATATCCTGTATCCTAAGCGCGTTCGAAGCTTCAACAATCATTCTGTGCCATTGATCACGGAGCAACCGGGATTTCCTGGCCATTGGTTAAGCGGGTGTCCCTTTTCGCTGACGCGGGAAATAAAGAAACGCGCGTGTGCCGCTCGATCGGTCAGGATCAAAGCGCATCTGTGATTCCGCTGGCTGGAATATATTTTTTTTTTCCACCAACGAGCAACGCGTAGGTTTTTGCTAGCCGGCCCCGCCCTCCCCCCTATTGCGCTCATTATCGTGGTATGCGTTAACGGATGCGATCCCATGGATCGACTGTCGCGCGAGCTACACCGGTTCCGTTGCAATTAATCGACGATTCAATTCGAAATGCCGGGACTTTTTACCGGAAACTGGCACGCGCCGCTCGTCACCTCGCTTTTTTTCGGAAGGAAGCCGCTCGTCCGATCGAAACATGACGCTCGAGATCATTCCCGATAAACTGCGCTGTCCTGGCTTGTTTAACCCTTTTCACACCGATAACGATCGGCCGCAGTGGGATTATGTCGCTCTGCGTTTCCTAATTTCTGTTGCAACGAAGCTCGGGAAATTTTCTGGTGAAAATGGAGAATCGTTTCTGTAACTTAGGGCTGATAGGCGAACGAAACGATGCGAAATATTAGCTTCCTGCTCGTTAGACTGTGGATCTCTATGCAAAATAAAAATGTTCCAAGCCGACTGCAAGCAACAGATATTAGATAGAAATAAACTGTTTCTTTTCAATTGTTTCGACAAGTTGCAAATAGTGTTATAATGTTATAACAATTTTCTTAGATTTCCGCAATTTTATATTTCAGCTTCTTAATTTTTTGCTATGAATGCATAAGGTCCACAGTCTCCTGATTGCAACCAGCTGACGAAAGAAATTATTAGGACGAGTCGTAAATAACTTCCGGTGCAGCCAGGTAGAATCTATTGTTCTTATATAGCCGCTATGAGTCACCGGGTCAAACGAGTTTTTGCTTTCACTAAATAGGATAAGGGTGCAAAATGAATAAAATAAAAGAACGAAGAAATAAATAAAAAGTGAATCAAATAATTGCCTGATAAATAGAAGCTATTTATGACACATATATATACTGTCATAAATAGCTTCCATTTATCAGGCAATTATTATATATATGACATATGACAACACATATATATGTCATATATATGCTGTCATAAATAGTTTCCGTTTCTATTTATCAGGCAATTACTTTATTTAGCTTTTATTTATTTCTTTTGTTTCTGCATATATTATTTTGTTTTGCATATATTTCTGCAGCTTGCAATCGGAAACCTCGTGGATTCTGAATCGACGTTATAATTGGTCGCAACGATTACTTATCGATCGCATTTGTTTCACGAGAAGAATAGCTTCTATAGCTGAGAATCCTGAATCGATGTTACGATTTTCGCAGAGACCGGTCGCCTTTAAATCGGACGAGAACTGACATTTGTAACCGGAGATGCTCAGAAAAAATTGCGAATTTGTTGCGAACGTTGTAATCTGCAATAGGAACTTGTTATCATTAAAACCGACAGCACAAAGGTCGGGCGGGCCGGAACAGAAAAGACCGTGCTATTTATAATATTTTCTGCAGTACCCCTTTGATCCACGGCGAGCGGATTTTAATGCGTTTTAGCGATTAAGTGTCCAAAAGGGATTCGAGGAGAACGCCGCACGCTCGAGGTAGCGGGCTTGTACGTTACAGATGTTTTTAGAATAACATAATTTGCTAGAAGCCGGCCGGAGGTTTTCAATGGTTGAATGCACGCTTTCACGTAACCAAACTTCAATTTACGAGTGTTTTGAAGAGGGACGGACGTTTGCCTCGACTGGGAAAAATAACCGCGTCGTTTCCCGCGTTTCCGTGTACTTCCCGAGAAATTAGACGGGAAGAGTATAAACGAGACGTATAAATGATAATTCGCGTGAAACCTGAACCTCGATATACTACCAGGCATCCTCGAGGTTCTCTTTAATAGTCCGCTCTCTCTCTCTCTCTCTCTTTCTCTCTCTCTTCCTGTAATTTAATTATTCCTGGTGGTTCATCAGTAAGAATTCTTTCAGTTAACTGCCCCCTCTCCTTCGAGTTAGAATTAAGTGGAACAGAAAGCTGTGTGCCGTATTTCTGGATAGACTATTTTCTGTTTAAATTTACGCGAAAAACAATGAATCGCAGCAGAGAATGTTAAACGTGAGCCTAAAGATATCTGTGAGGATAACAATCTTTGCCTGGCTACGTAATCTTCAAAACTCTGACTTTACCATATTAACTCTTATGATTTCCTAAACCCCCACTAATCAGGTAAGAACGTATACAAGATGTCCGAAAATTATTGTACGAGCGAGAAATGAGGGGTTCCTGAGGTCATTTGAAGTAACTTTTTCCTTTACGAAAATGCAATCCACGGTTTCGTTTACGAGTTATTAACGAAAAACACTGACCAATAGGAGGCCAGCTCGGCTGGCGCGGGGCGGTCCGGTCAACGAGCGCGCGAGCCGTCTCATTGGCTCGGCTGTCCCGCGCCAGCTGATCTCGCCTCTCATTGGTCACGGTTTTTCGTTAATAACTCGCAAACGAAGCGGCGGATTGCATTTTCGCTAAGGAAAAAGTTGCTTCAAATGACCTGTGGGCTCCATTTCCGCATTGTGAAACATTTTTGGGACATGTATGAATGCACATGTGCTTGCATAAATGGAATCGTTAGGTTCCAAGCGTCGATTGTTTCTGGCTTAGCTCGAGAGTGGAGAGACGTTTCATTCTCGACGGCGTCGGAAAACGAAAGCTTCGGTTAGGCCAAGGTTAAACCAAGGTCAACAGCATGCAGGTCTGGGTTACAGAATTTCCTCTAAATCCTACTGAAGCGCCAAAGTGGTGCTCTAGCTCGAGTGCCTCGCGTCTGTCGCCATTGTTGGCGGCTCCCATCCAACGCTATTAGCGAACCGTACACACGCACTCCCCTAAACGCCCGATATTCGATCGAAATTGCCAGCAATTAGAAACCTGCCTCCAAACGGCAATCCTGAAAAACTGTGAGTACAATTTCCCGTTTCACCAGACTCGAGGAATCCGGTTCAACGGTCCTGTCGCGCGGAGTGGAGTTGGACGAGCGTTAATTAACTCGAAAATCAGATAAACACCGTGTCGTCTTCCGTTCGGCCGAACCGCCGCCTCGCGTCGCCTCGCGTCGCTTCGGAGGTTTCACGTTTCCGTCGGCCCCGCAAAGACAACGTCAAAACGAGCCATTTGTTTCGCCGGACGAGCGAAGAACGCGGCATCTCGGCCGTCGCGACGCGACGCGACGCGGCGGCTTGCTCGTTAGTTTGCCCGTTTAATTTGTCGTTGTTAATTCCCGGCTTAATTTGCGAGCACGGGATCCACGGGACCGTGAAATCTCTGCGCTCCCGCGGATCGAGCCTCGACGACACCGCGTCAAGATTATCGCGTCGCGACGTCTGCTTTCCGATGAAGTCGCCAAGTTTTCCGGCTAACAACGCGCGCCGCTGCGCGTTAATTAGGGCTCGCCGGCATTCGCTCTCTCTCTCTCTCTCTCTCTCTCTCTCTCTCTCTGCTCGGACCTCCGATCCCTGTCCACCGGCGTCCCGATATTGGCTTCGTTAATTGGGCCACGATTCAACTCGAGATCGGAATGCGGTGAGCATTCCTACTTGCTTCGATTGGGCCGTAAATCGGTGACCAGGAAGCGCGGACAGTTCCGCGGGACCTTGAACCGCGGACAGTTTCGAGGAACCTCGAGCAGGGTTTCTGTAGAATCAATCCTTTGCACTCGAGGTTATTCTAATTCCAAAATGAAAACATTTCTTTCGGTCTACTGTACAGTAAATTCTTAATTGACGCTCGCTTTATTCCAAAAAATGGACAATTTAGGAAGAGGAGATACGATTATCCGATCCTTGCGGCTCGTTTTTATAATTGTTGACAATTTGTAACTATAAAAACGAGCCAAAGCAATTCGAAGGCCACGCGACACAATTCGAAGGCAATTCGAACGCAATTCGAAGGTAATTTGAAAGCAATTCGAAGGCAATTCGAAGACAATTCAAAGGCCACGTGACACAATTCGAATTGTCTTCGATTGTCTTCGAATTGCCTTCGAGTCGTATCACGTGGCCTTCGAATTGTCTTCGAATTGCCTTCGGATTGCTTTGGCTAGTTTTTATAGTTATAAATTGTCAACAACTATAAAAACAAACCGAAAGGATCGAATAATCGTATCTCCTCTTCCCAAATTGTTCATTTTCGTGGACAATCTGAACGCCAGTAAGGTAGACATTACTGTATTTCCATTTGGTGTGATTGCTTTCGTTTGGCACATGTGAAATTGAATATGCTTATATTTTTGGTTGGCGGGAAACTAATTTCGGTATTTCAATGTGAAATTAACCTCAATTTTTCTGTATAAAAATGAGCTTTAATCAGTCTAATATTTTCCATTCTGTTCGACGACCTCTTTTGCCATCTTTCCGGTAACTTCATGATTCCGCGCTCATAAAACTTTTCCTTTTTGTCAGTAAAAAACTCAATCAAGTGCGATTCGAGGCTATCGTCATTATTGAAATTTTGACCATTTAAACAGTTCTCGATAACGTGAAAATCTCTTAGAAAATACTATAGTAATCTCCAGCGTCGCCTCGGTGTCGTCACTCGAGTGCGAAGGGTTAAACAAGCGTTTAACAAGCGTTTCGTCCGGCGTTGCAGGAAAATACCATTAATCGCATTTATCGAGTCTATTAATGAACGCACTTACGAATTCCGCGATGCGCTTGCGACTACCCGCCCCCCCCCCCAACTCCGTGATTTTAATGTATTGAAATTGTAAATATTGAATTTATAACATGTTCTGTTCAAACATTCATTTGCCGAGCGGACCTATTAATACATCGAATTTTATCGCGTTTTATTATATATATACATATTCGATGCATTAACCGCGGCGCGTTTCTAAAGTGCGTTTCCGCTAAAATTATCGACAGCTGAAATAACAATGGCTTGTTAATTTCGTCCTCCGCAAATCGCATCATGGAAATTGCCGTTCGAGCGGTGCAACGCGGTCGAAAAATAGCCCTCCTCTTAAAATCGCTCTCGATACCAGCAATTACGGGGTTCGAAATCCGGTCGCCTCTAAATGCATAAAACGCGGCGCGTGATCCTCGCAAGTTCTAGACCGCGGCGGACAGCGCAGGCTGCGATCGGAGACGTTCAATTGGGATCCTTCTCTCGTTCAGCTTGCACGGAATCAGAAGAATACCAAGGCGGAAGCTCTCTTCGGCGGAATCCATGATCCGCGACCGTGGGTATCGATTGTGCCATCGCCTTGCGTCGCTGTTTTCTCGTCTCGGCTCCCGTTGCCGGCGCGAAGCAGGCTAGTTCTCATCAGCCGCGGCTGATAGAGTTTATCGACGATAAAAATAGAAGAACGCAGCGCCGTTTACGAACACCAAGACGCCCGGGGAGAGCCCGAGGGGGAAAGAGAGGAGAGATATAGAGCAAGAAAAGAGTTGACGGTGGCGAAAAGCAGGAATCAATTTTAGAAATGGACGAGGCCAGAACTGTTTTCCGCCTCGAACGCTGGCCGCTCCTTTGTAACGCGATGATGAATCGACGGTTCTTAATTGAACGAACCGAATCTCGCGGAATCCTCGCGTTTTTCGGCCGTGAACAGTGTGAAACATGGACAGATAAGCGCGCGTCGACGCTCCTTTGACCGCGCTTCCGGATTTTTCCTGGCTGCCAGCGTTCCGCAGGGTTCCCCGCACAAAGAAATCCGCGTTCAGGAACGGGAACAGTGGCGGGCAAGAATTTTCGAGACTTGACAAGCGCGTCCGCAACCCTCGAACCGCAAATTCTTAACAAAAGCTCTCTTTGCCTGCCATCGCGACGCGAGCTCTCAGATAAGCTGACTGCAGCACTGGCTTCTCCGGCAACGTGCTTCGAGCTATGTGCGCTATCCTCGCGATGCTCCCGATAGTTTATTATCGGACTTCGAGGCTCAAAGTGCGTTCGAAAGCATCGGCGTCGTTCACGTACGATTCTCGCGTGGCTAATTTATGCTCGTAGATCGTCGCGAATTCACCGAGCACCGGTTTCGTCGTTATAATTGTTTTTTTTATAGGTGGATTCTAGAGCGTCAATATTTTTCTGAATTTCATCTCGCTAATAAATTGCGAGGAGGGCTAAGTACAATGTACACCGTTTTAAAGATTCCGCTGCAGTTCCGCCGTTCCTGGAACACTTTTAATTCACCGAGCACCGTTCTTTGTTCGGAAGCGATTCCCGGTTTAATAGCGTTGCCAGGCCTCTCTCTCTCTCTCTCTCTCGCTCGCTCGCTCGCTCTCTCTCGACAAGTTCTGTCGTACACTTGCCCCTCAACCCCTTCCGTGAACTCGAACTCCTTATCTATCTCCTCGAAGGCAGCCGGTAATTTTAATTCCCGAACAATCGTTAGGAACCCCTTCATATCTCGACGGAAGTTCGGGGAAACCTGCGCGCCGATCCTCCGAATCCGAATTGATTGCGACTGTAATTAATTAATCGCGAAAACTTGCGACAAGATCGATCGAACTTCCCCGAAAACGCTTGTTGCCCCCGGAAGTGCGGCTGTCTTCGAGCAGGGATGGCACTCGACATCAATTGCGATCTCGTCTGCGAAAAATCCGATCGCTTTTTAGCACCGTCCCCGGTGAAAATGATTTATGAAAATGAATGATACGTACGCGCGGAAGCACAGCCCTCTTCAGATGTATTGGGATGCTTGCAGAAAATTCGATAAATATTGAAACCCGGTAGGAAAATTCTTGTTACCTTTCAAATTGATTTCGAAGGTAATTATATTAATTTGTCGCAAGTGGATGTATTTATTTTACGTTTAATATAAATATAACGTGAATTTAATGAAAGAAAATTTAATTAGTTCTTGAACTGATTTCGACATCCGTTTCAGTGGTTCTTCGATTATTTTCGATGTGATAAATGGATAAACTGATTGCACAATTTGCATCTGTATGCAATATAAAAATTATCTAAGTTAATTGTAAGAAATATTAATAATTAGATGAACGTATCTTTACGCTTTGAATAATCGTATCCTTGAATTCTTCTAATATTTTTTTAATTTTGTATTCGAACTGTTCATTTGTTTTCATAAATCCATAAAATTCGCAGTCTGCTCATAACTTAATTGCAGACTTGCAGACATTACCTGAATCGAATGAAATACTACAACTTATACCAAATAAGCAATTGTCCTAATACTTTCAGAGGGGAGGGCGGGCTGTACATCATCGATTGAAAAATGCATCATTTCAATTGTTTAAGGAGTTTTGTTTGGTTAAGGACTTTGTTAACACATTGCCGTCCATATGATTAAAAATAGTCGTTTTCTTGACTGCTCGAGAAATGCCAGAAAACTAAAAATAGTCAAAACTTTAACAGCTGAAACTTGGATTTTTATTTCTAAAAGTAAGAACCCTTCTTCTTCTAAGAAACCCTACACGCGAAAGTTCTCGCACGAACAATTCAGATCGTGTTGTGTTAACAGAAATGAATTTTTATCGAGTTCGGTAGCGGACTGATCAGAGAGCATATTTCTGCAACACGATGAATAGATCGCGTAGATGATGCATTTATGACAAAACGAAGTCGATAAATATGTTACAAAATAAGAAAATCATTCGATGAATTTAAAGACGCGGCGGTTCGTCGCAGTCGCCGGAGCAAGTAATCGTCGCGGACGTTAATTGGCGTTGGTTTATCAGCCGGAAAGAACCGGCGGGACTGCGCGCCGCCACATCTGCGGCGAGTGTCCTATAACCGTTGATTCCCGGTGGTTCTTGGCTTGGTTTCCTTTTTTCCCCGGGTTCGTTCGTTTCTCTCGCACCTTCCCGAGGAAAGCGGCAATTTCGTTGTAGCAATCGCCGCCCGATACCGACTGTTTATTTTATTTGTACGCCGGCTGGCGTGGACATAGCTCGAAAGACGAGAGAGCAAACAGTCTAGTCGGCCGGTTTCCGCTTCGAAATTCCACGAAGAGGCTCCGCGGTTCCGAGCTGAATACGAAGTACAGTTACTTCTCCGAGAAATGTTCGGAGGTCGGAATCGAAAGCGGCAGATCTGGGAATAGTAAGTCGCGATTCTTCGGGCTTCGCGACTCGTCTTTTTGGAAGCTCGGGGCAGTCGGCAAGAAAGGCAGTGGCCAGTATTTTGATTCTGATTTTTTGCCACGATTCGAAGGCAATTCGGAGGCAATTGAAAGACAATTCTGAGGCCAGGATTCGAAGGCAATTGAAAGACAATTTTGAGGCCACGATTCGAAGGCAATTCGGAGGCAATTGAAAGACAATTCTGAGGCCAGGATTCGAAGGCAATTGAAAGACAATTTTGAGGCCACGATTCGAAGGCAATTCGGAGGCAATTGAAAGACAATTCTGAGGCCAGGATTCGAAGGCAATTCGGAGACAATTGGAAGGAAATTCTGAGGCCAGGATTCGAAGGCAATTCGGAGGCAATTCGGAAGCAATTCGGAAACAATTGGAAGGCAATTCTGAGGCTACGATTCGAAGGCAATTCTAAGGTCACGATTCGAAGGCAATTCGGAGACAATTCGGAGGCAATTCAAAGGCAATTGGAAGGCAATTCTGATTCCAAGATTCGAAGGCAATTCGGAGGCCACATGACACAATTAGAAGACAATTCGGAGGCTACATGACAGGAATTGAAGGCAATTTGGAGGCCACATGGCACGATTCGAAGACAACTCGGAGGCCACATGACACGATTCGACAGCCACGTACCTAGTGCAGTAAATTCTCCCTAATTCGCGCTGAGACTGCGCACAAAAATGGACAATTTAGGAAGACGAGATATGATTATTGTTGGCAATCGGTAACTATAAAAAGAGCCGCATGGCTCGAACAATCGTATCTCCTCTTCCCAAATTGTCCATCTTCGTGCACAATCTTAGCGCGAATTAGGGAGGATTGACTATACCTATCACGTATCTTACACGCTTGGCCGTCTCTGTCGACCCTTAGCATCGACGTAGCAATGAATTACACAGGCGTAGGACCAGCACAGCGAAATTTACAGCGACCCGAAATATGGCATTTCCGAGAGAAATTCTTGCAGTTCCCTAACGGTTCGTTTTTGCAGCCAGTGATCGCGTTTTCGAGGTCAATCCGCCTAATAAGCTCGCCCAAGATTCAGATATTTATGGTGAGGCGGATTTCAGATTTCCGCGAAGCTAATTCTCTCGCTCGTGCATTCGGGGACAATCGAACTCGCCGAGCGCGTGCACTCCGGGACAACGGGGCGTGCTCGTAACGAAGTGTCCTTCGTTAATTTTCAAAGTCAATAATATAAAGTTCGAACTAGGGCGGAGCCCCGGGGTTTAGTGTCGGGCGGTGAGCAGGGTGCAGGGAGCAGAGAAGATGGACTCTAACCGAGTTATCAATTCCGGCAAAGTGGAAGAAAGTTGGTGGAATCGCGCGGCCGCCGAACGTACCTCGCCGTTCCCGCGATATTAGCAGAAATTCGTATCAATTCGACGGAGTTTTGTAGCCATCGCGAAGAGATCAACCACGCCGGCCTGTGAAAACTTTACGCGAGCACGACCCGACCGCCCCTTACGGTTGACCAGCTCGTTTCCGGGATCGTCGCGCGAGTTCTCATCGAGAGGGCCGCTCTAACTTGTCTCCCACGATCATCCGTCTGTAAAACCGCGGGGAACACCTTCAACTAATAATTGTTTTTCCAGGAGGAAAACTTCCAGCACACGACGATCGGGGCGAATTTAATTAGAGTTTCTCTTACGTTAACATGTCCGGCCATGACCGGACCGCGAGCAATTACTCCGCGAGGAGCACAAATGTTGCCGATTGTTCCCCGGCTTCTCAATTATCCGAATAGCAGTTTTACCGGCTAGATTGTCCCCCGATTAAGGGACAATTATCAGGAGCCGCGCGGGCTGTTAACGCCTAATTATCTCGCGATTGCAGCGTGCGGTAACTAAAGGTCTCCGTTAACTTCGCGGCCGTTCGTACCGCGAACCGACGAGAAATTAACGGATGATTGCGGCGCCCGTGACATTAGCATTTATCGTAATATCTGCGGCAACCAGCAGCGCGGAGATTTTTCGCGAACACGCGCGCAGCACTTGGCAGCGAGCGCAGTCGATTAAAAAGAGCTCCGCGAGATATTCGCGCAGCAGCAGTCAGCGGTTCCGCCGCAACAATTCGACGGACGTTTAACGCTCGCACGGTCGTCGACCCCCCACCGTCGCTCTAGCCCCCCTGGGGGGCTCTGCTGGCCGTGTACGTGGCCATCTATCTCCGTATCCATTACGGCCGACTGCGTCGAGTACAAGGGAAAAGGGAGTAAAGAACCGGAACGGTTCCGGCCGATCGGGGCTCTCCTGCCCGAAGCCGAACGCGCCGCGAGATTTGGCCCCGTCACATTTCCAGCCGGCCGGGCACGGCCGATTCGAGAGATCCGCGATTCGATTTCCAGGATACTCCGTAGGAAAGTCGGTTATCGTCGGCCCGGCGGCCAACAATGGGCCGTCGCGGCGCGGCGCGACGCGACCCAGATACCCGCGGATTCCTCGGAAGGCCGAGCGAGCTACGTCGAATCCGGACCGGAAAGGGGACGCGCCGTCGAACGCCAGCCGGAGGAAATTGGCTGGCTGGCGGACGAAAATGTTTGTCTGAGGAATTTTCGATGAAACAACGCCTTCCACCGTTCTGCTCTCGGCTTCTCGCCCTCTCTCGCCGCCCGCCTACCCGCCCATCGAAACCGGAAATTGTAACGATAAACTTCGCCGGCACGCGCTCCGCTTGTGCTCTCCCTGCAGTCTCTTAACCGGCGTTTCCTTAGGTTTCGACGGTTTTTGCGACGCTATCCCGGCCCGGAAAATTCAATATGATTAACAGAATATTGCCTGATCAACGGCAGCCAGAGGAGAAAATCTGGCGTCGACGAGCAGCTCGATGGATTTTTTAGGATCCGATGCTGTCCGAGGATCGTTTAGGATCACTCCGATTCATTCGTGTCCAAACTGCAAATCGGAGCTATTCTGCTTGTCCGATTTCCAATTTAATTAGTTGCCGACTCGGCACCGACTCATTCTACTTGTCAGGCTGTTCGTTGTTCCCGCATCACTTGCCTGATCATAAATGATCATCAGTTAGCATCACTTAATCGAATTAATCTTTTTGCAATTGTCTGGTCAGTGGTCGTCCTTATACTACTTCTTTTCGTACATTTATCGCATCAATTCCATCGGTATGGTCATGAATGAATGTCATTTGTCTCGTCTGATCACTGGTCGTCCATCGATGCTCGTCACGGCCAGCAAATATTTGGCCATTTGTTTATCGTATCGCTTCTCGCGAAATAATTTCGCAACAATTCCGAACCGGCCGTGTTGCGATTTTTCACGTTGCTTCGCGACCGATCAAACGGTTCCCCGATTTTCCAGCTGATCCCATTTCGCGTAATTTATTTCCACTTGGCTTCTGATTAATGCCCGTGGCATCGTCGATACGTTCTGCTGCAATTATTTAAATGTATCCTGTCGTTGTCAGAATTACCCAGGTTTCGGGATTTTTGATTCGAGCGTAGCCCGATTAAAGATCGAACGGCAGCTATGGAAAGTAAACGTTGAACAACATTTTCTCTCTCTCTCTCTCTCTCTCTCTCTCTCTCTCTCTCTGGTCGGGAACTGCGAAATCCTCTATTCGGCGAACTAATTGCACGGGTGGAAATTGAAAGGGGGGAAAAAATGATTTTCGAGCAACGAATGCGCATTCCCATTGGCCCGGACACGTTCGCGCGCGCGCGCGCGCCTGTGTGTACATATAAAACGCGATGTACTTTACGAGAAATAAATGCGTCCGATAAACGGGGGATGATTTCCCATGGAGCGCAGGAAATTTTCGATTGCATAAATTGCTGCGGGAAATAGCGCGCTTGGAAACGTTGCATTACGTCGTCGCTTGTTATAATTTACGGACGCGTTCGTCAAAATTATGCGACGGGCTACGCCCGCGGGCTCCGCGCACCGAAGATTGAGCGGTGGAAATTTATGTCGGCCGTGTGCCACCAATAAAATGAGGTTTATTTTAGCGCGCATCGCGCGTACCCGGTTACATTAATTCCCAGTTTCGATCATTTTTGTATTTATTGCTCGGTTAAAAGCGCAATCTGTAATCACAATATCGCTGCTTGAAATCATGCCCCGCGTGACATCGTTTTTAACCGTGGAACACACACGATCGATCATCTACCTACCACGTTCATCTCTCTCGTCCGTACGCATCGGTTTCCACGTTTCTCGACCTTTTCGGAATCAGCTAAATTGTAATCGAATCATGTTCTATTTGCTAATCAATCACCGCAATCAGTTCCGCATCAGGAAGTCGTTCGCGTACGAGGCCGGCGAATTTTAGAATTCGATAAGCCACGGAGCCGATCATTTTATAATTAATAATTTTATAATAGTTAATTTTATGATGCTACGTCGATGAAATCTTGTTCTTCGTCCTTTGATATTTATTGTTAATTAATGTTAACACCGAATCTATCGCGGTCAAACAAAATTGATTCCTCATTTTGCAATTACCATACATAAAAAAGTTGTAAAAACACTTCTGTGAGAAATGGTTGAATTAATTAGGTTATTTAAGCAATTACTGCAATCAAAACTCAACCTATGCTAGTCGACTTTAACCCTCGCTGTACTACGCCTGGGTTCCTTGCGGCTCGTTTTTATAATTGTGGAGAATTTGTAACTATAAAAACGAGCCAAAGCAATTCGAAGACAATTCGAAGGCCACGTGATACGATTCGAAGGCAATTCGAACGCAATTCGAAGGTAATTTGAAAGCAATTCGAAGGCAATTCGAAGGCCACGTGACACGATTCGAAGGCAATTCGAAGGAAATTCAAAAGCAATTCGAAGGCAATTCGAAGACAATTCGAAAGCCACGTGACACGATTCGAAGGCAATTCGAAAGAAGTTCAAAAGCAATTCGAATGCAATTCGAAGCCCACGTGCCTCTTCCCAAATTGTCCAATTTTGTGCGCAATCTGGGCGTCAATTAGAGAGACATTACTGTATATCTTAAATGTATTATGCACTTAGGTGCGCTGCTATACAGTTACACAGCATCCAATAAAAAAAAAAGAAGAAAATAATGACGACGATAATAAAATCACAGTTAAAAATGTTTCTATACGTAACGTCATGGTTCCTCTCGACCAAAATCGTCGTTACGGCGAAGCTTAAATCACTGCTACAGTACTTGTCCGACTGCAGACCGATCCTATACTACTTGTCCGACCACCTGCGAACCCCGCAGCGCTTGTTCAACTCTTGCTATCGAATCTTCCGGCATTCGGCCATCCGCAAACCGTCTCTATTCCACTCGTCTGACCGGCGATCGTCCCAATGCTGCTGCTCGCAGCCTCGAGCTAACAACTCCGCGCATAAAATACAAAGTGTACGCATTGGAGCACCGTGGCGCAGAGTCTTCGGGGCCAATAAAACGCGGAAGTAAGAAGCGGCTTGCTGCGAAAGGCAGGGGTTCATAAACCGGTTGATCAAATAGGAGGCAACTTTCGGATCGTGAGTGCTCTTGAAACGAGTCGAGCGGCGTTAAGGGCGAAACACAATCCGCCGCGCCTCGCCTCGCCTCGCCTCGCCTCGCCGCGCCGCGCCTCGCCGTGCCGGTCGGAAGTCGTCGAAAGTTCGACACTCTTTCTCCTCCTCCTTTTCTCCTCGGTTTTTTATCGCTTCCGCGGCCAAGTTCCCGGGGCGTTGCATCGAACCGGGGGCCAGCTCCGGGAGAGATTAAATCCGGGGAATTGAAACAGCTCCCGGAAACTTCCTAATTGATATTCACCTGGACCCCCGTAAAAATCCTGGAAACACCGGATCCGTTCCGGCCGGCTAATTCCGCGGGTCGAATCATCGGCCCGCGGGATGGAAAATTACAGTTTAATTCGCGGGCCGCGCTATCGGAAGCGCGAGGCGGCCACGGGAACTCTCATTACCTTAATACCGAAACCCGAACCCCGGAATAGACCCCGAGCGAAATTACTACGAGGCTTACGGATAACACCCTGCTGAAGCTTCCCGGCACTGTCTCTCTCTCTCTATCTCTCTCTTCGTGCCTCTCTCTTATTTCCTCGTTCTCTCTTTCTCGCTCTCTCTTTCTCTTTCGCCAGCTCGCCCGATGAATCTAAGACCGAGTCGGACCACCGGACGACCGAGTATCGCGCCAGCTTATTGGATGTTTCTTCTATCCTCTGGATGTTCAAGCTTCCTCGCTGTTTTCTTTCCAGCGAGAGGATTGACTCTGCGAATTGTGTTACGAAGTCGTCGGAAATTAGGTGGAGCCGGCTCTGCCGGCGGAGCGCACCTCTTTGCAGGTAGTTTGAACGGCCTGGAATATTTAAAGCGGCGCCGGGGCCGCAGAGAGAAAGAGAGAGAGTGAGAGAGAGATAAGACTTGAAAATGCTGCCGGATGAGATCAGTCTGATGCTGGAGGAGCGCATCAGCTATTCTTTTTGTGTTCGACCGTTTCGGATGGTCTGCGAGACGCTGGCTAACACGCCGGAGCGTTGGTCTGCGAGCAGAACTGGACGGCGCATTGTTCCGCGATTTCGCAACGGGCTCGCCGGCTGCGTTTCAATGTACATCGTATCGAGCTGCAATTTAAACATACTACTCTCGAATGGAAATGCATGCGTTCGCTGGGCGAAATGTTGCAGGGTCGCGTATGATTGATAGGATTTGATGAGTTCGATAAGGCGAGCTGGTGTAATAATCGTTTAAATTGCGGACGATGAGATGCTTGATAGTCGAAATAGGCTTCTACGAGTCAATTCTCAAGAATATTTTTATGTTGCGCAGTGATCTGCAGCTTTTTTATGACTGGGATGAGTCGGAATAAATGTTATTGTTGCAACTAGACAGCGGATTTTTGTGCAAGATAAAAACTGCCTACGTTAATTGTGGGAAATGTAAATTAGAAGGAAATAGTCTTTCTCTTTCAATGATTGTTCTAAGTTGAAATAATCGATGTGAACAATTTTTAGACAGATCGCCGATCAAATTAGATTAACTGGGAATATTTTTATGCCGCGTTAATGACCGGAATGAGTCAGGAAATAAATGACATTGTTGCAACTAGGCAGTGGATCTTTGTATAAAATTAAAACTGTCTACGTTAATTGTAAGAAATATAAATTAGAAGGAAATAGTCTTTCTCTCTTAATAATTGTTATAAGTTGAAATAACCGATGTAAATAATTTTTAGACAAACTGCCGATCAAATTAGATCAACTAAGAATATTTTTATGCCGCGTTGATGATCGGGATGTGTTAGAATAAATATTATTGTTGCAACTAGACAGTGGATTTTTGTGTAAGATAAAAACTGTCTATGTTAATTGTAAGAAATATAAATTAGAAGGAAATAGTCTTTCTCTTTCAATAATTATTATAAGTTGAAATAACCGATGTAAACAATTTTTAGACAGATCTCCGATCAAATTAGATCAACTAAGAATATTTTTATGCCGCGTTAATGACCGGGATAAGTCAGGAAATAAATACCATTGTTGCAACTAGACAGCGAATCTTCGTGCAAAACAAAAACTATCTACATTAATTGCAAGAAACATAAATGAGATAGAAACAGTTTTTCTCTTTCAATAATTGTAATAAGTTGAAATCAATGCAACAGTATCTTGAAATTCCTCTAACGTTTCCACACTTTTGTATTCGACCTATGCATCTCGATCATAAACGCATAAAACCCGCAGTCCAGCGATAATCTATATAAAAAATTTCTACACAGCCCTCCGATCAAATTAGATGAACTTCCAAAGACTTGCTCGCAACGTTCTCGCAAAATTCGCCGACAAAAAGATCCGCGCACACTTCGAACGTTCTGTCCGCTATCACCGATTAAATTGCCCCTCTCGCTGATTAAACTGGCCTGGTCTCTTGAAAACTGTTGTTCGGGAAATCGAACGTGGTCTGCGGAACGAGAGGCACAGTGAAAACGCGCACCTGATACAGGAGAGGAGAGTTAGCTATCTGCGATCGCTGGTCCGATTCCGAGTAACCGGAACCGAAAGAATATTTACGGTGAGGCGGGGGCGGGGGGGGGGGGGGAAGTCGACGCGGGGACGGAGGTAGTTCTCGTGTTCGGAGCATAGAGGAGCCGAGACCTTTGCCGTGCAGGAAATTCAATGAGCCTCGAACAAACATTTCCGGTTCCGTAACGACGCATTCGGGAAAGCAGACGGCGCATGCAAAGTCGAGCATTCGGTAAAACATTCGGGGTGGCTCGAGCTTCTGGAGGCGGGACGGGGAAAGGGTCGAGGCTGAAGGGGGGGGGGTGTTGGACGCCGGCTTTGTGCGCGGCACAAAGGGAATCCCGGGGCCGGCGTTGCGAGATTACGTGGAACGACACGTGTCTGTCTCGCTTGCCGCGATCGTAAATGCTCGGCGTTCAACTCTTTCTCGCGAGATATTCCGTCCGGGCTGTTCACTTTCCCATTTTCGCGCGCGACGCGCCGCACAGCGGAGCGGAACGAATCGGGCCGAGCATTTTTCTTCTGCGCCGATACGGACCCCCTCCGCGTCTCTTTCGGCTTACCATTCACTCCCAGCAGCCACCTTCTGTTTCTTCTTCTTCTTCTTCTTCTCCTTCTTCTTCTTCTCATTCTCTTCGCCCCTCGAGCCAGCGAAAACACCGCGGGAACATTGTTTTGATTCTGACGAGACCGAGTGTCGTCGTCGATCCTGACGGCTGATCTAGGCGCCGCATAGTTGTTCAGGATGCATGGAGATGCGGTCTTTATTGCCTCTTCTTCTTAAAATATCAGGTTCTCTTTGTTTTCCAGCTTTTCATGTATGTTTATCTATTCGGTGCAGTTATAATTAAACGTTACCGTAGCATATATCTTGTTTTATTATTTATTTTACTTCTTATTATCTTTTTTACTTTCTTTTTATATTTTTACAATTATTATGTATTAAATGTGGCCAGTAACTAGCAAACATCTCTCATTTAAGCTCATTAAGTAAGCAACTAGTTGACCACCGAATTGCTTTCGAATCACGAGGCCTTCGAATTGCCTTCGAATTGCCTTCGAATTGCTTTCTAATTGCCTTCGAATTGCTTTTGAATTTCCTCCGAATTGCCTTCGAATCGTGTCACGTGGCCTTCGAATTGTCTTCGAATTGCTTTTGAATTTCCTTCGAATTGCTTTTGAATTTCCTTCAAATTGCCTTCGAATTGCCTTCGAATTGCTTTTGAATTTCCTTCGAATTGCCTTCGAATCGTGGTACGTGGGCTTCGCATTGCCTTCGAATTGCTTCTGAATTTCCTTCGAATTGCCTTCGAATTGTCTTCGAGTCGTGTCACGTGGCCTTCAAATTGTCTTCGAATTACCTTCGAATTGCTTTGGCTAGTTTTTATAGTTATAAATTGTCAACAACTACAAAAACGAGCCGCAAGGCTCGGATAATCGTATCTCCTCTTCCCAAATTGTCCATTTTTGTGGACAATCTGAGCGTCAATTAGAGAGACATTATCGTAATTCCTTGCGTTTCTATCATTTATCTCGCTCCAAAATTATTCTACACCATTTTTCTGACCATCGTTTGTCCTCGTGCTACATGCCGAACCACAAACCTGCACCATAGCAATTGCCCGACCACCGGTCCTCCTTATTCTACTTATATCTATTCACGGTCTTCCGCTCTTATTATTTTTATGCGCGCATTTATCGGTTCTCCTCTTCTCATCTGGCCGCAAGAGGATCAAATATTACTTGTCTGGCCTGTGATCTTCCCTATTCCACTTGTCTCTCCATTCACCTAAATCTTCTTTTCTAGAACATTGCCGTTCAAGTGTTTGGTCACTCGAGCAACGAGGTCAGGGCTGGATTTTCCGTTGTTGCAAAATCAGAATCAAGGTACGAATTGGCCCGCGGAGAGTCCCGCACGGCTCGTTCGCCTGCATAATAAGCGAATCGCTTAGCTCGCGTTCATTTCATCGGGAACACCGGCGTGCCGGGAACTTTACGATTGAATAAAGAATTTCCCGGGACGCGGGCCGTTTACGTTATTGAACGTAAACACATGGAATAACGGGACACCGCGTGCGACTACGTTACAGGCTGCTCCACGGGTTTCTGATATTACGAATTTTGCGGGGCCCGGATGGTTACGGGCCTCCTGGACGAGGCGTGTCCTGTTATCGACGTTGTAGACTGTCGAATAAAATGATACTGGAAGAAGCTTCTATCTCGGCGAAATTTTCGAGATCGTGTTTACCTCGCGAAGTATATCGCTGGCAGCTAGCTTTTCGATTTAGGTAGCTAATTTGAAGAGAATGAAGCAGGTTTTGCCAAAAATATTATCTTTGTTGTAGCTTCAAGTGAATTGTTGCGATTTCTATTCCATGGATTTTAATGGAATATGCTTCCTGGCAAATGTAATCAATGAAAAAATATATCATGTATCATGTATCATGTATCATGTATCATGTATCATGTATCATGTATCATATATCATATATCATATATCATATCATTATAGTTTCAAGTGAATTGTAGCAATTCCTATCCTATGAATTTAAATGAAATATGCTTCCTGACCACTATAATCTATGAAAGAACATACTATTCTTTTTGCTAACGCAATTTTCAATTAACACTAAACCTATCATATATCATATGTCATATATCATATATCATATATCATATCATTATAGTTTCAAGTGAATTGTAGCAATTACTATCCCATGAATTTATATTTATATTTATTTACTATAATCCATGAAAGAACATACCACTCTTTTTGCTAACGCAATTTGCAATTAACACTAAACCTATCACAGTCAAAACGACCGATTTTTAATCTTACAATGCCACAAACTTTAGAGACCTTTTCGTGGGAAATGATTGAATAAATTATATTATTGGAGCAAGTTTTACTATACAAAATCTAAATGTATTCTATCTTTTCATTTCTGTGAGTAGATTGCGGATCTTTATGCAAAATAAAACTCATCTTCATCAATTGCAACAAACATCGGTCGAATTGACATTTCTTTCTTCCTTAACATTAGAACGACGGGTCCATTCGGACCCAGATTGGAAATATTGATATCTGAATGTCAAGTTTCTGACAACTAATTTCAATTTCCATGTGTTTCGACAAAGCCTATAGAAAAACTAACTAAATGATCGTAACTATACGAGGCGAATAAATGTAATTTCAGTGAGCTGAAAATAATACACAGATATTCTTAAATTCTTTCAATATTCTCATTGTTTTAAATATCGCCTAACCATTTTTCTTATAAATACATGAAATCCGCAGTCTAGATATGTCAATGCAGAACAATCAACATTGCTGCTCAGCTCCATTGCTTGTCACCGGTGTCACACGGCAAATATGCAAATGTCGCAACAAATACGCAAAACCGAGCGGAAAAATTAATCTTCCACGACGGAAAGTTCGCTGAATAAAATGTTCAATCCACCGATCCGAGTCAGGAGAAACGTGCAAAGTCCGAAGGGACGATTTCCGTTTGCAAAACGTTCATATTGTCGGGAGAATGATTCGAAATCGACAGGATTCACGGCAGACAGAGCGCGCTAAATGTTCTTAAAGGCTCAGCTGCGTGTCCGTCGGGATTCTTGGGAAAGTAATTGCAACGTAAAGGCGGAGAGCGAAAGGACGGTCGAACAAAGGATCCGAACGGATAAATTCAGTATCCGGCGAGAAAATAAACGACGAATGACAAGCCAGCTGGCTGCCGCGAGTCTCCGAGGTAAGGACAGGTTAAGCCACTTCGCGTCTGAATCGAAAGGAGGTCACAGATTGCGCTTCTCGTCGCGCCTCTCTTGTATATTAAACCGGAAGATTTTTGATACCGTCGCACGCCGTTGTTTCGACGTTACAATGCGTCGCGGAGCTCTCTGTTAATTCCGCGTTCAGAGCCGGCTTTAGAGTTCCAGGGTTCTTACGTAGCGTTATATATCGTTCCCCGAACGTTCGACGAGCATTCTGAATATTCCCTTCGAATATTCGACGAACTCGGGCAACGAATTTAACGAAACAATTACGGCGGCTGTATCCGGAAAGCCCGGCAAGAATAATTCCGCGAACGTGAAAGCGTTCTACGTCATTGCGCGAAGGACACTCGACGTAGAAAATTATTGTGGATCGAGTAGGTCGAGCCGAGGGTCAAACAGAACTCGATCGATATAATATAATTAATTAAGTGCCGAACGGCCGAATGCTTTGGGAGTAATAGCGCCGCATAACATCGGAGACCCGGAAGGTCTATTAATCCTTTTCGCAGAGAAACGTCTGCTGATCCTGCGCCTGTGGTCGGTAATTGATAAAAAGTGCTACCGGCGGTTGAAACTACCACGCTGCTGCGGCTCTTTTTTCTCTTTTTTTCTTTTTTTTTATTCGGCAGAAAATCCCGAACACGTACAACCTCCGTTCAAAAAAAAAAATCCAGCTCGCCGTGGAACTGATCTACGTTTTCGATATTTTGCGACCTATTTTTTTGTCTGCACATACCATTCGGATTCCGGATCAATCGTTCGTGCATCGAATTTTCTCAATTTCGTGTCTTTCCCGGAGAAACGAAACTTCGAAAATAACAATGTTCGCGGAACTAATGGAATTTCCAGCCGGAAGCAAAGCGCGAAATATTCATCGCAAGCATACACCTCGCGAGAATATTTGAACGGAATTTTCCCCGTTACAACCGTAAAAGATAAACGATTACAGTAATGTCTCTAATTGACGCCCAGATTGTCCACAATTTCGGAAGAGGAGATACGATTGTTCGAGCCCTGCAGCTCGTTCTTATAGTTGCTGACAATTCGTAACTATAAAAACCAGCCGCAAGGATCGAATAATCGTATCTCCTGTTTCCAAATTGTCCATTTTTGTTCGCGATCTGAGCGCGAATTAGGAAGAAATTACTGTACTAGGCATGTGACCGTCGAATCATGGCATGTGACCACCGAATTGCTTTCGAATCATGTGGCCTTCGAATTGCCTTCGAATTGCTTCCGAATTGCCTCCGAATTGCTTTCGAATTGCCTTCGAATCCTGGCCTCAGAATTGCCTTCCAATTGCCTCCGAATTGCCTTCGAATCGTGTCACGTGGCCTCTGAATTATTTTCGAATCGTATCACGTGGCCTCCAAATTGCCTCCGAATTGCCTTCGAATTGCTTTTGAATTTCCTTCGAATTGCCTTCGAATCGTGTCACGTGGGCTTCGAATTGCCTTCGAATTGTTTTTGAATTTCCTTCGAGTCGTGTCACGTGGCTTTCGAATTGCCTTCGAATTTCCTTCGAATCGTGTCACATGGGCTTCGAATTGCCTTCGAATTGCTTTTGAATTGCCTTCGAATTGACTTGAAATTGCCTTGGAATTGCTTTGGAATTGCCTTTCAATTGCCTTCGAATTGCTTTCGAATCGTGTCACTGGCTTCCAAATTGCTTTCGAATCATGTCACGTGGCCTTTGAATTGTCTTCGAATTGCCTTTCAATTGCTTTCGAATTGCTTTCGAATTGCCTTCGAATCGTGTCATGTAGCTTCCAAATTGCCTTCAAATTGTCTTCGAATTGCTTTCAAATTACCTTCGAATTGCTTTCGAATTGCCTTCGAATCGTGTCACGTGGCTTCCAAATTGCCTTCGAATTGCTTTGGCTCGTTTTTATAGTCACAAATTGTCAAGAATTATAAAAACGAGCCTCAAGGCTCGGATAATCGCACCTCCTCTTCCAAAATTGTCCATTTTTCTGCACAATCTGAGCGTCAATTAGAGAGACATTACTGTACCTCGAACGCGTAACGACGACGATGCGTACTCTCTGAAACTCACGGCCGGAGTCAACGCCCGAAACGTTCGTTTCTCGGCTTGGTAATGGGAAAAATGTCCGTTATCCGAGGCGGGATCATCGCGGCTCGTATTTTGTCAGCGACGACGAAAGCTCCCCGGGAATTGAACTGCAAATTTCATTTTTAACGCGGGGCGAACTTTTCGCGCGCGCGTTCTAATCTTCATGCCGGGACGACGGTGTGTCTACATTCGTAACGAGGTCACCGAGTGCCGGGAAAGAAACAAAGGGGCGCGCGACGAAAGGCGGAATCGCGCTGCATACAATTATTTCAAGACAAACCTCCGAGGACACTTCGATGAATCTTTCATAATCGCCGGTTGCGCAAGCCGGATCCCCCGGCGTTGTCGATCGATCGACGGAAAAGTAGTATACAAGCTCATTTTCATTCGCTAATTGTGCGCTCGAAACGAGACTCATGGGACGCTTCGAACGACTCGAGCAGCAGGGCGGTGGCTCGGTTCGAAATTCCACGAATTTATGGGGCATTCGCATGACGTGCGAATGCGCGAAAGAGGACGGTGGACCTCGGCGACCTCCGGGGTCGCCGATGCTCGCATCGGCCGCATCAAGGAAATTCTCCACGTATCAGGCGTTTTTTCCGCAGCCGATATCCGGCAGCGAAACGATGGAGAACGATGGCAGCGGTGATATAGGCGCCGGCTCGTTCGTTTCGCAGTCGGCGCTGCCAGCGCCCCGTCCGAATAATTCTGGCCGCGCGGAAAGCGCGTTTAATCCATTTTCATAAGCGACATCGCCGAAAATACGTCTGCCCTCGGCGCAATAACAATATCGATGATTTTCATTGAAATGGAAATACCCGGCAACAGTAGGCGTGATTGCGAAAATATGCCGGCGACGGGTTTCTAGCGTATAATCGCGCGTAATCGGCCGGAAAATCCGCTCCGCGGCGGGGCGTCGGCTAGGCGCGCTCGCTTACTCGCGGAACTATTTAAACATCTAACGGGAGTTCCGTTGATATTACGACGCCCTTTGTCCCCCGGGAATAATTTCCTTTCGATTCGCATAAACGACCCGAGTCTGTGTTTCTAGAAGCTGAGGGAAACATTGCAATTAGGGAAATCGCGGATAAAATGCAGAGGTTCTGCTAAATTTCAAAAATATGGGTCACGGGGTGGGTTTGGATCAAATCGTCGAACAATCGTTTCATCGATGATATCTCAATCTGCACCGTTGTTTGACCGACATTGATTCCTCCGCTGGCAGTATTAATTAATCGACAATGTTTCGTACCGAACGATTATTATTGGCAGGTAAACATGAAGTCAATGTCCGTGAAACGAGTGCCGGTGTGGATTGGTGATTTCATCATGTTGATCAATTAATATTGTCGGTTGTTAGGTCGCCAAAGAAATGCGGAGAATTTACCAAGACTCGTTCTGGGTTAAACTTCCTTTGTTTTGGTCATTCTTTCTGAGCGTGTTGATGATTCGAATAGATCTGAGGGTCGTTATCTCGTTAGCCACACGTTTACTGCACCGATGTGCAGGTTCTGAAGGGCTCTGAGCTGAGGGAAAGCTGAGCAAAAGTTGACCGAGTGCTCCTGATTTATTGATCTATATTTCGTTAATTAATGATAAACTGTCCAATGTAGATAAAGTAATCCTTACTTTGCCATAAAATTGACGTACTCTCCCACCGCCATCGATCCTGAAAATCCATTCCACTAGCCACAGTAATTGGAGCATGTCAAAAAACTATGCGCCAATTACTGTGGCTAGTAGGATTGATTTCTGATGAAAGTTAGTATTGCTTGAGGATTTCTACTTGATTGGTGGGGCTTTTGGAAATCATATAAGTGTTAGTATGGTAAAATCAAGAGATAAATCTCATTAAAAGGTAACATCGATCGTAACATCCTTCAAATGCTGTCGATGAAAACAGAGTCGGGGCGAAATAATTGTGGACGATTCGGTGTAAACGCCGCAGAATTTTGTTGTATTCTATCACTGCAACAAATCTAATATTTTTCCATGTTCAACCCTTCGCACTCCAATGTCGGCTTCGAAAACCCCGCTAAAAATTGCTATGCCATTTCGAAAAGAATGTTCACAATATTCAATTTGCCTGTATTCGATAAAATGTAGGTAGAACTCTTCTACAAGCATACTCGTTCAATTTCATACGTAGCAAATAAAATCAATCATACCAAATGGAAATGCAGTAGATTGAGTAGACTGAAACAAATGCCTTCATTTTGTAATCAAAATAGTTTCGAGAGTGCAAAGGAAACATTAAACATTCTCAAAACAATCGACGGCAATTCCATCCGTCAAACTATCGAGCTATTTTTGCGCGCAGCTTGGCGATCGAAAAGACTATCGACGGACGTCCGGTGGGTAAAGTGTCGGAGAAGAGTCAAAATCCGATGCAGAATGCTGTCGTAGACAGACTCAGGGCCTCTACGGCTGGCAGAACAAATCGACCGAAGGGTCTTTCGCATTGGAGAGCTCGACGAAGAAAGAGAAAGAGAGAAAAAGAGAGAGATATATAGAGCGAGAGGGGGAGGTCTTGAAGGCGGAAAACAAGGTTCCGGCTGACGAGCTTGAAAAGACGGAATCTAGGTCTAATCGCCGGCACATGACCGGAAGCTGTCTCTGCGAGTACGTGCCCTATAAAAGCGAGATTCGTCAATGGATCATGGGGCCATTGTACACGGGGCCGTACTCTCTCTTTCATCCTGGCGGAGAACTGGCGCGTGACCCAAATCCCAAATACTTCCTCGGGGGGTTTTGTCGCGGGTCCCTGCAGAGCTCTGGCTGCCATACCGCCGTGTTCGTTCCGCGGGAATGTTCGCTGTCTGTCGAGAAACGCGCATCCACCCAGGGCCCTCCTCCCCGCGCGGCCCCGCTCGGAAGCACAACAATGCCGGGGCCACGGAAACGGTGTCTGAGTGTCCTCGTGCATAAAAGGCGCTCGAGGTCTCGTTAAACCCCGTTGTGCGGGATATTGGCCGCGGACACGTCGTCGTCGAGAATAGGCCCAGCGACGATCTTCGAGGTGCTTTCGCCTTTTGGATGGAGAAGATCGATGCTACCCCCGATACGTTCGCTTTCCGTACCGCGGAATAGCCGCGGCGCCATTATGGTGTAAATAGGTTGACGCTAAATCTAACGATTTACTGACTTTAATTAGCCAACGGGCACTGCTTTGCAGCGACGAAGAGGCTACAGGGTGTTCCAAAATTATGGCATTTTCGAGAAATGGGAAATTCCTGAGGTCGTTTGAAGTAACTCTTTCCTTAGCGAAAATGCAATCTGCGGCTTCGTTTATGAGTTATCAACGAAAAACAGTGACCAATGAGAGGCGAGATCAGCTGGCAACTGTTTTCCACGAAACTCTTCTATAAAACATCTGATTAGCATACAGGTTGTTTCGTAATTCGTGGTAGAAATTGGCTGGAAATAAGACGAAAATTAGGAATAATAAAATTTCGTGGAGGAAATTGGAATTCAAATATCAGAAGAGTGTATGTGTACTTAATTAACTCTAGATTAACAGAGCACAACAAACAGCTGTTTTATATTCGTTTGGAAAGATAATAGTAAGACATTTATACCGATTTAATCTGATCTTTTTAAATATAAATAAGTATATATAAATTGAATAAATAATTCATAAACGTACCTTTACGATATGAACAATCGAAAATTAAAAAATTAATGACCCCTCATTTTGGCGGGTTCCGTAAATCTAGTGCTAATTAATAATCGATCACTATAGTCGGTTGATACGATCGTTTGCATACATTATGCAATGTCAGGTTATTTGCTAATAATCGGTGTATTTTTCGTCGACTTTCGTTCATTATTTTCAGTCAAGATATTGTTCAGAATGCACGCCCGACATTTAAATTTGATTTCCTGTAAAAACGAAGCCTCCCAAGCGATTTCGTTATTCTCGATTTTCGTTTTACTTGCAGCCGTACAATCCGCCTGACCCAATTTGCGCCATGAATTACGAAACACCCTGCGTGTATACGTTGCTTCCGTTCAGCGACAGTTTTACGCGCGTGTCTTTCCTGTTTTGCGTCTGTTCCAGTGCTATCAATGAACCATTTCGGTACACGGTTAGGGGAACACTAATCTAGAGACCGTATCCGTGGCCGGGTGGAAACTGTAAAGCAAGCAATTTCGCAAGAAAAGTAACAAGACTGGCGTCCCAAAAAATGTAGCTCCGTGAAATGCCGGGAGTGTCTTGCGTTGGGACATAACAAGCCAGTTTCCCGGAAAATGCGGAGAACCGAGGAGCGCGCAATTAAGCCGCGGAGAGGAGGATAACAAGCCAATCCGCAAGGAAATGTAAAACAGTAAAAAGGAAGTATAACTGGCGTTGTAAGTCCGGCCGAAAAGTGGATCAGTTGGCATGATCAGGGCTGGCGGAGTTACGAGCGCGGGGATCGCGTGTGTCTTCATTGCCGGCTGTCGCGTTGCTTCTCGTTGCTTCGCGTTGCATTGCTTCCGGTCACGTTGCTTCGCGTTGCTTCGCGTTGCTTCTCGTCGTATCGCGTTGCTTCGCGTCGTGTTGCTTCCTGTAGCGTTGCTTCGCGTTGCTTCTCGTTGCGTTGCTTCCCATCGCGTCGTGTTGCTTCTCGTTGCTTCCCATCGCGTTGCTTCACATTGCTTCGCGTCGCGTTGCTTCCCGTCGCGTGGCGTTGCTTCGCGTTGCTTCTTATTGCGTCGTGTTGTTTCACGTTGCTTCCCATCGCGTTGCTTCACGTTTCTTCGCGTCGCGTTGCTTCCCATCGCGTTGCTTCACGTTTCTTCGCGTCGCGTGGCGTTGCTTCGCGTTGCTTTCTGTTGCTTCGCGTCGCTTCCTGTTGCTTCGCGTTGCTTCCTATTGCGTCGCGTTGCATCCCGTCGCGTCACGATGCTTCTCGTCGCGTCGCGTTGCTTTCAATCGTATCGCATTGCTTCCCGTCGCGTCGCGTTGCTTCGCGTTGCTTCGCGTTGCTTCGCGTTGCTTCCGTCGCGTTCCTTCCCGTCGCGTTGCTTCGCGTCACGTTGCTTACCATCGCGTTGCTTCGCGTTGCTTCCTGTTGCGTCGCGTTGCTTCCCGTCGCGTCGTGTTGCTCTTCTCGTCGCGTTGCTTCGCGTCCGCGTCGGAATGAGCTCGAACAGCGGGTGTATATCGGCGAGCTGCATAATGGAGTTATTGTAACGAGTGGCCGCGGCGCGGCGCGGCCTTATTCGTCGTTATTCGGGCCGCGGCGGAGTCATCGTAACGCATGGAAGTGTCAACGTGGGCCGGCCGCGTTAATCGGGCCGTGGTTCATTTTATTGAATTATATTAATCCATTATAATGCGCGCCGGCGAATTTATCGGGCCGGGCCGGGCCGTCTAACCGCCTACGCCCGGCATGCCTAGCTGCCGGGCATTATTCTAACGAGATCGGGGCCGACCGTAAAATTAGACTATCGAAACGTTCGCAGCAGTTATCGGGTGTACCGGCGATTACGTTTCGAAGAGCGCGCGATTAACGTTATCGATGTTTGACGTATTGTCGGAATGGGGATTACGATAGTCAGCGAACATTACATTACTCCGAACTTCGGTCAATTGTGATTACGAATCGACGTTCAACCGAGAGTGTACGTGTGCGAGCCCGTGAGAGAGGTACAGAGAGAGAGAGAGAGAGAGAGAGAGAGAGAGAGAGAGGGGTAGAGAGAGGGGGGACGGCGATGCGGCAAGAAATTTTCACTTTGCCCGAAGGATATCGATTTAAACGAGCACGTGCCCGGTGAACATTACCTTTTCCCATTGCTGCCGTATAGCCAGACACTGACGAGAGAGCGCCTCGAATTATCTGATTTCGATTTTGATCGACGCCGCACGCGGATGGTTACGTTTTTATCGGCGAATGCGAAATTAGGGGCGCATAGCTATCGCGGATCGCGGCTTCGTTTCGGAGAGCCGACGATATGCCGGGGGATAATATGTTTTAGTGGCGAATCATCCGGAACGATTGCCTCGCCTGTTAGGCGAGATTAGAAATCGACTTGATCACACGCAAGGAAAATAGCACGCGTTAACGCGTCGCGTCGGTCACATAAGGATCGACGTTAATTTTTTTCTAGGTAAAAAACACAGAGCAAGTGTCGCTGTTAAAATGTTGGATCAAAAAGGCGGTTTCATTTTATAAAGTTAATAATTTGATTATTTATATTTAATTATTCATTTTATATTGACATATACTGTGTACATAATAAACGAAAAACGCAGGAAAAATGAAATACTTATGATAAAAATATCATGATTCTTTTCTGATCTTAATAATTCTTTTAATTCTTTTTAATTCTTTTCTAATCTTATAATCATATAACAATGTAAACACATTCGCGTAGGATTGGTCACAAAATATTTTGAATACCTTGAAATTTGAGAATATGTTCTTTTTCACTAAAATTGCAATTTGAACAGCCAATGGTCACTACTTTTTACACACGACGAATATACTCGTCGTGACACAAAATACTGCCAGTTTTCCATGACGAGTATACTCGTCGTGACACAAAATACTGCCACTTTTCCATGACGAATATACTCGTCATGATATAAAATACTGCCATTTTCCCTGACGAGTATATTCGTCGCGACAAAAAATACTACCGCTTCTCCATGACGAATATACTCGTCATGACATAAAATACTGCCATTTTCCCTGACGAGTATATTCGTCGCGACAAAAAATACTACCGCTTCTCCATGACGAATATACTCGTCATGACATAAAATACTGCCATTTTCCCTGACGAGTATATTCGTCGCGACAAAAAACACTGCCAGTTCCCCACGAGTATACTCGTCAAGCACAGCTAACCGGCTAACCTCGACATCGATCAGCGCAATCAAACTTGAAGTTCGAAAAGAGTGTTCAATATTTATCCGGCAATCCGTGTCATCCCGAGCAGTGGCTAGAGCTCGATTTTCAGGGACCTGATTGCTCTCAGAATCAGACCATCTTCGTCGCTATATTAAAGCCCTGTCGCTCTATCGAACCTCTATAGAGCCGCCTCCTTCGAGAAGAGATTACGAGAGCACAGCTGCGCTGTTTGGGACGTGAGGAAGCATCCCGTCGCTCGGCAACTAACAACAATCAGGACGAAACCACGTTGTCGCAAATAACCATAAAATTAACTTCTTAAACGATGACAAATCGAGCATCGAAACCTTGCTGGACTTTCCGTCCAACGTTCTCGGCCGACTTAAAACCCGCGATCGATCGAATCAGCGCATTTCTCGCGCTGTCCCGCCACATCAAAGCCGAAATTTCCAGACTTGCCCGTTATTAGCCCGCAATCCCGCGAAACGGCGAACTGCGCGAAACGCCCCGAAAACTGAGCGGCCGGTGTTTCGCCTTTAGCATTGTCCGGCCCAGCTGGCGGCCGATCGATCGGTCGCGATTCCGGCACCGTAAAACCGAGCCCCCATCGAAATTATTTACCGTTCTTGTTTACGATCAAATTCATTTTGTTTGGTTAATGTAGCGTCTCGCTTGGAAAAACAGCGAACCGGACAATACCTAAATTGTGATCCGAAGCGTGCGGTGTTTGATTTCGCCGCTCGCACGCTGCTCGCTCTCAGCTCGCTCGCTCAGCTCGCACGCCTCCGGCCGTGTTTATTTTCTGCCGTATAGCGAATAAATATTAATTATCCGTTATTGGTCGACGCGGTCGTAGATACAGCTCGCGTGCTCGCTGCTTCGCGAAAATAATGCAGCGTGTGCGTTCGTTCACGCGGGCCAGCTCGGTCACGTTCGTCGGCCCGCGACCTATCGAAAGATTCCCGCGTCGATGAAGCACGGGAGCGTGTCGTAGCCGATAATCAGCCTCGCGCGACCAATTCCGACGCGTTCGTCGACGGAGTGCCGAACGCCCGACGTCGACGTCGAAGGGTCCCGGGGATACCTCGAGGTAAAGTAGTTCGTGGCGCTTTTATTGAATCAACAGGGCATTATTTGATCGGGGGAAACGCGGGCGCCGTGGCAACCCGCGCTCTCCCTATGCGGGATGTTTTACTTAAAAATCGTCCCGGCGTTCCGGCGAGGCCGATGGAAAGGCTCCAATTATCGGACGTGTGCGCCGGCTATTTACACGTACACACGTCGCTTGCTTCTCAGCAAGAAAATTGAGGAAACAGTGGTAGCTCCCTCCGAAGGGAGAGCCCGGGTAGACCCGGGAAGATGAGAAAAAGGAGGAGACGCGGGGAGACAGCGACGGGAAGGAAGAGGGAAGGGGTGGGAGGGAGGGGAAGAGGGAGAGAGTGATATTGCAGGTCGGGCCGTGCGGCGAAACGTGGATACGGACTCTAATACAATTGCTTCTGTAGCGAGTTCCTCGAGAGAAAGAGAGAGAGAGAGAGAAAGAGAGACAAGAAGAAAGAGAGGGAGAGAGAGAGAGAAGGAGAGACAAGAAGAAAGAGAGAGAGAGAGAGAGAGGAGAGTACAGGTTTATAGACTGCACTCGGCACGGCGACTGCGCCTTTTCTCTGCACGCTGAGCCTGTTCCGGAGCCGGGTGCGGTGGTGCGGTCGCTATCTTGCCAGGAGTGCAGTTACGCTGCACGGTCTAACGGCGTGCTGCGCTCCTTATTAATAGGTGCACTTGGAAACTGCATCGCGGCCGGCAGCGGTCCGCACCGGGCCGCGGCAGCCCGCGCCGGCCCGCGCCTCGGGTCCACGGAGCGAAAGGCTAACAATGGGCCGCGCGAGGCCTCCGGAACCACCGAGAGGGCTCAATGGCCCCGACCATTATTTATAACGCGTCGCATCGTCCCGACCGAGAAATGGCCACCGCGCCGCGACTAAATCGTTCTATCGTTTATTAACGCCCACGCGCCGATCCGTGCGCTCGCGCTATTATACTTCGCGCGGCGAGACCGACGCCGTGTCTTCGCTCGTCTCTTTCGCGGTGCAACAGCATCGAGACCACCGACGACCTCCGCCATTATGCTGTTCCATCTGCTGGCTATTGTTAACCCCGGCGAGGTACGAGGCGCTGCGAGGGAGACCCGCGGATTTTAAGTACAGCTATTAATAAGAAGCCAACCCCCGGGTCCGAGCAGTAAGCGCAGCCATGAACGGGTCGCTTCTCTACGTGCGTTCAGACAAATGGGATCCCCGCGGGGGGTAAACTGCATTACACCGCGGCCGGAAAGGATTTGCCGGCGGGGAGAACGTCTCGCTGAAATTAGTGTCCCACTTTTTCTTCTTCTTATCGTTATTTCTCCGGCACGCTTCTTACCTGTGTGTACACGTCCCCTTAGAATGCATTGGGACGCGTTCTTGTTTCGTGGAAATTGTGGTTTTCAATTCGGTTTACGGGTTTTATGGCGTCGCATCGTCGAAAGCGCACGTTAAGCCCTTATTTTAACGAGGCTAGCTCGTGATGGAGATTTCTGGTAAGTAATTTCCTGTTGAGTACGAATGTTGTTCCGGTATTTGTAGTTGGAATGAGATTTTATTTTCTCTTTTCTCTGCGATATTCGAGTATTCGAGGAAACGTGGAGAAACGTAGAAGTTTTTCTAAGAAATTATTATGATCGGAAAAGTCATCGTAAGTCATCATAACCGTGAAGAAAACGACACGACGAGAGGTTAAGATATAAGCGTTTGTCACTTGTACGATTCGTTTTTGCATTTATTGCATCCTGTTCATTGAAATCTTGAGTGCATCTTGAGTTGATTTCATATTCCTCGCTCGGCAAGAAACGCGTCGTTTCCCGATGTGTTTTTGAAATACGTGGGAAATACACGGAAAATAGTACAAAATACACGGAGAGAATCAAATGGGAACTGAAATAATAGACGAATTAACATAATGGATGTCGAAATTGGTCCAAGAAATAATTAAAAACACGGTGGATGCATTGCCGGGAAGAGAAACTTTAATTCTCTTTTATAAAATTGACGTTATTTTTTATTAAACTATTGAATATATATAATCTACTTGTTACAGTTTTATAAAATTAGGTTTCAAATAAATTGAAGGAATTACAAGAATTTCCTATCGGCATCTCAAATTTATTTCATTTTCTGCAAGTGCCCCAATACTTTTGAACGGGGGTGTACATATGTATGAGCTGCCCTGTTGTAAATGAAACAGAAGAATCTCACTGAAAATGAATAGGGCATTTTGGTAAATGCATCGAGAGCTATGCTATTCCCATAACAATTCTTCTGAGCTTTCTCATCGATTAGATCGAAGCTAAATATTCAACGATCAAACAGTTCCGTCAACTTTGACATTAATTCATAGTTATTCAGTACCAAAAACAATTAATATATTGCACGCCACTGCATTCGGAAAACTCTCCTCTATCTTTTAAGACCGATTAGAACTTTCTAGCGTTTTTACTTTTCATTTCAATGTACTTTTCATGCAATACCTCATTTTTGTCGAAAATTCTAGTTTCTTACAAAAGCTCGTTTCTTTCGAAAACCGAGGCCGATGAAGCAAATCAGTTTTCGCATTCTTGATCGAGAAATGAAGCTGTACAAGAAGAGTTCGATTATGTCGAACAGTGTCGTCGCATCGCAGAGTCCCAGCGCTCGTCCGAAACCCGCGAAGCTGTCCAAGAAGCAATAAGCGACCACTTCCGCAAAATACTGTTTAATTCCGAGCGGCTGCGCGCAGCGACGCGGAAAAGCCATCCTACATTATTTCGGCTCTGCTCTGCGTTTCCTGCGAGCGGAAAATTTGCATAAAAAACCGCAGCCTTTGCCGCGGCATCCAGTGCGGCGCGACTCCGCGGGAAACAACAAACATCGAAACGCGGAGCGTCGCGCCGCGAGCAAAAAGCACCGGTCTCGAGAACATCGTTAAGCTCGCGCGATTTAACAGCGAACAATTGGTGCCGCTAAATTGTGGCGTTGTTTGAAAAACGGTTCTGAAAGCAGCCCCGGGGGGACTATTCAGGCGAGCCGTGCGCGCCGTTTGAATCCATTTTAATTATGAACATGTCATCGTGCGCCGCGGCTCTTAATTTGCGGCCGCGAGTTAGATCCGACGTCGATGCCGGGAATTTCCCCGTGATTTTCGTAGGGAACGGTACGTGTCCGGTTCGCTAGACGTTATTTCAATCGACTCTAGTCGCAGAGATGGCGGCCGTGGCCGACGTATGGCAGCCGGCCGAACTCCCGGAGTTAATTACGCCGGGTAATTGCGCGCAGGCCTGCCCGCGGACGCTATTAATGTACAGGTTTTGCCGGGATCTTTTCTCTTGGGCTCTCAACCGAGCTGCTTCCCCACGCTAATCCTATATGCTTGGACCGGCCGGTCCTCCGAAACGGATTCGGGATAATTCGATTCGACAATGCCCCGGCCAGCGACTTTCCGAAAAATCCAATCAGAAACTTTCGATCCGGATTGCTGCCGGCGGACAATGCCGACTCCCGGAAAATGTCCGACGGCCGCTAACGAGCAGGAACACGCCCTTGCTAATTCGTCAAGTATGTCGTGAGCTATTTCGCCGATTTCGGAAACTGTTGCCTTCCTTCGCGCCACTTTTTCCATGTTGCAATCGATAGAAAATTGCGGAGCTAATTACGGACGATGCTGAATCGAAGCGCATAATATTTAATCGCTTTGCAACTGAAGGCTGTATCTAATGACAAAATCTACACTTTTCAATCGTTAACAGTATTCTCTCAAAACGCCTGGCTTATATTGCGCGCAGCTTTTGCAGCATTATTGCCAAGTTTATGCTCGTATAAAAAAGTTACACGAATATCGGTTGAATTCGTATCCTTGCGAAATGCAAACCAAATAACAAAATGGAACACTTTTGAGAAAATCTTTTTTGTTCAAACGCGACTCTGGCAATGAACAATACGACTATAAGCGAGCTTATGCCAAAAACAAAAGCGTAATGAAAACAAGGAGACAAACGTTCGCATGTGAAAGAAATCCGACATTTCATATGCACCAACCTAATATTGTCTGATAAATGCGTTATTTCGATGCACATTATCATCTCGCAGAGAGCTCGAAATGAAATTTTTACGTAATAGAATCGTCTCGATATCGGGTTATTACAGAAATAAATCCTCGGATAAGAGAGCCTCTGCCGTGTATCGATCTGAATAATTTATTCTTCGGAATAATTTATTATTATTCAAAGTGACGATTTGAAGAGAACCGGCGAAACTGCGCTCGGCAGATCAAGCGTTTTATCGTGATTTCCGAATGATCTTTTAATCGCAGCATCGGACGTTTCGTCGCGAAGGTATTAAAAAACTGTTCCGGAAAAGAGCAGAACGTGTTTCGTTCTCTTAGGCAGCGATTGTAATAACAAGGAAGGAGGGATTTCACAGTGTTGCGGCGGATTTGCATTGTTCCGTGTAGAATCGTTGCGGATCCCGAGTACGCATTCAGGCGAGCATTATTGCGGAGAGCAATTCGATATATCCCCGGAGCGGGTTGTTTTGGTTTCGACGTGCCAGATCAGAACTGATTGACGCTCTGGGATATAACCCGCGTGGCCCGGAGTTAATTACGGAACCTAAGCGAGCCGCAAGCTCGCGCTAAGCAGCTTGGACCGAGTCGCCATTACAATTAATTAATTAGTCGTACGAGAGATCTGACGTAATGGATCGTCAATGATACGCGGCCAGGTATAGCCCGACGTGGCTCGGATACTCACCTAATCGCCTCTCTGCCGTAAATCGATAGGACTTTTCCTTTGGACACTCACCTGTTTCCATTGCGTCTTCCCTCCGTCCATTATCATAATTCTGTAAATACAGGGTGTCCCAAAATGATCGTACAAGCGGGAAATGTGGGATTTCTCAGGTAATTTGAAGGAAGTTTTTCCTTAGCGAAAATGCAATCCGCGGCGTTGTTTGGGAGTTAATGACGAAAAACGCTGACCAATGGGAGGCGAGATCAGCTGACGCGAAACGAGGCTAAGACAATGAGCGAAATTGGGCTTCGTGCGCTCGTTGGCTCGGCTCGCGTTGATTCGAAAGGCATTTATATTTTGGTAATTAATAATAAATTGTTACTTCTAGCGGTACTTTCAGATTCAGTAATGATTACTTTGCTCCAAAAAAAGGGATCTATGATGTCAGTTTCATAGTTTCATTTTTTCGGAAAATGAATTCTACTAGTCACAGTAACTGGTCCAAAATTTTGCTATCCACCTAAGTGGACCAGTTACTGTGACTAGTAGGATTGATTTCCAGACATATCCCAAAAATCCGGAAAATGAATTCTAATAGTCACAGTAACTGGTCCAAAATTTTGCTATCCACCTAAGTGGACCAGTTACTGAGAATAGTGGGATGGATTTCCAGACATATCCCAAAAATTCGGGAAATGAATTCCACTAGTCTCAGTAACTGATCCAAAATTTTGCTGTCGACCTAGCGGGACCAGTTACTGAGACTAGTAGAATTCATTTTCTGGATTTTTGGGATCTCTTCGGAAATCGATCTCACTAGTCTCCGTAACTGGTCGTCCACCTAGGTCTACAGTAAAATTTTGGACCAGTTAGAATTCAGTTTCCGAAAAAATGCGTGTCATCATAGGTCCCTTTTCTTTAGAAAAGTAACGATTACTTAATCTAAAAGTACCTAAAAATACCGCTAGAATTAACAATTTCTTATTAATTACCACAATATAAATGCACGTGAGTTGCATTTATAAGGGAGACGATTATTCCATCCTTGCGGTTCATTTTTATAGTCACGAATTGTCGACAACTATAAAAACGAGCTGCAAGGCTCGAATAATGGTATCTCCTCTTCTGAAATTGTCCATTTTTCTGCACAATCTGAGCGTCAGTTAGGGAGCTCGATACATCGATTTCGAAAAGATCTCCAGAATTTTCAGCTTTCTCGGTGCTCCATTTCGAACTCCATTTTCCCTGAAAACAGCGTCGCATAGAAATTTCTTTCGTCGACACATCTAGACCGCTCCTCGAAGAAGGGTTGAAAGGAACCGGCGTCTGGTAGCTTTGGTGTATTTTTATTAACCGAAAACCTAGGCTATAATAAAGAATGCTATGTGTATACATATCCTCTATCTATATACAATAAATCCATCTTCCGCAACGTCACCGTCCGTAACATTTGGCAACTCAAAATCGACTTTTTTCCTCCCCTCTGTTCTCTCTCTCTCTCTCTCGTTTACTTGGCAGGAGTTCACATCGCGCGTTTAACATCAGTCACAATTCGAGAAGATCCCCGGACGATCGGCGTTTCAACTTCGAGACGACCACACGGAAAGATGGCGGCGCGTCGGTGACCGACGCGACTTCCGGTCGTGGTCGCCCAGACAGGGGGCTAAGATGTTCGAAAAAAACGACGAAGTCTTCTAGAAGACCGGTTCTTGGTTCAAACGTTTGCTCGTGGTGCCGATTCTCTTTCGATGTTTCTCCGTTCCGTTCGAGTCGCGTCCGAATCGTCAACTCCGGATTCGATCGAAACAAACGATCTTCACCGACAAACGGATATTCAACGCGTGTCTCGCCGAACGCTCCATCGTTTCGTGAAATATCAAAATCATTTCGGATGTTCTCTATGCGCTACGATTGCGAATACAACGACGTACAATCTTTTTCTTTCACTAGTCTACGATGCGATGCGACGATGATTCCTCTTTCTCGGAAATGTTCGATCGATTCGGTCTCGAGCAAAATCACTGTGCTGTGCATTAATTCTAATTCGCGTATGTGACCTCTTAGAGAATTCGATCCGACCGAAGCCGAGGTCAGATTTCATCCGACCGAAGCCGAGATTAGATTCGATCTGACTCATTGTCGAGCGAAACAGTGGACTTTCCAGCTGTTCGTCGGTGAAAATCGTTGTCGATCGAGGCCGGTGTCTCGATTTCGCGGTAACCCTTTCTCGTGTCTCTCTCTCTCTCGGACTATCGATTACGAGTTAAAGTGTAATATTGCTTGCGCAGCTGAGAAGGAGCAGGAGGACAAGAAGGGAGAGGAGAAGGATGAGGACGAGGAGGAGGAAGAGGAGGACAGGTAAGTAAACCGGTCTCCGTCCCGGCACAGTGTTTAGGATCGACGACGAGGACGTCGTTGAGTCGCGGCAGTTTCCGTCCCGTGCGCCATTTCTATTTACAAAAAACAGTCATCCCTCGCGTACATGGAACACGAACGTTGAAAACGATGAGCTGGAAAAGGTGGGCGGCAGAGGGGCTCTCGGGGTTAGGCGTGGAGGATGACGATGTTGGTGGAGGGTGGGACGGGAGGAACGGTCGTTAAAAAATCAGTCTTCGTAGGAGAGATTCGAATGTTCGAAAAATGGGGTCGCTCGCGTCGTTGTTCGGTTCTCGTGGCTGGTCGGAGGATCGTATCGGTAAAAGTCTACTTAAACGGTCGGGCGATCGTTCATCGAATGTCTCGAGTGTCCAGTCGACGAATCGCTCGTCCCGTATCTGCCAACGGCGAGCCAATAACACCGCTGGATCTCCGTTTCCGTTCTATTTTCGATCATCGAAATGGAAACCGGTGCTCGATTCGCAGCGGCTCATCAATTTTGGCACTTGTCTCGATCGGACGCTCGGACAGCCAGCCAGCCTCGGAACGGCCCAGCTACATCAACAAACGAAAACAGTCCGTCGTAACGGGCCGGGCGCGGGCCGGACCTGTCGCAGGGGGGCGGACGGGGCCGGCCGATAACGCATGGCACCCTGGTCGTCCTCTATCCGAAGATCCCCTCGCAATTCGGCACGCTGTTCATCTCGATGCCGCAGCGATCAGTCTCTTTGCGGAACTCCTTCGGCCTGTGCTACGAGTTCAGGGGCGTGGTGCCGATGTTGCTGATGAAGCTGGGACAGGCGTTGTCCGCCCTGTCGCCGCTCTGCAGCGAGAAATGCCTGTAGGACATGTACGCCTGCGGGTTCGAGGACAGGGGCTGGTCCCTCTTCTCCGTGGACCGTTGCTTCTTCATCTTCATGTAGCCCAGGACAGAGATCAGCACCACGAACACCACGAAGCCCATGCAGCTGCCCACTATCAGGCCCAGCCTCCTCGTCAGGATGGTCGCCAGGCCGCCCCTGTCGCTCAGCGTCCCGTCGCCGACGATCGAGTCGGGAGCGTCCAGCGTTTGGACCTCCGTGCAGAGGCCGGTCCTCGAGTTGATCATCACTGGCAGCGCCGAGCCCTCGGTCATGTCGTCGTGGGACGCGTTCCACTGCCAGGAACCGATGTCCTCCGGGATCGGCGTGCTCCAGCTGCCCAGGCCCAGCACGCAAATCAGATACCGCGTGTCCGACGCAAGCTTCGTCAGCTTCACCGACCGGGCCTTCGGATCCAGCTTCGTCCATCGAACCTGCAACACGATCGATCGAACGACTTAATTACGGGCCAACCGGGTCCTGCGAACCTTCCGTTCGGCGCCTTATCAACCGAGGAACGTCGATCCTGGAAACACGATTCCTCCATTCGTCTTCGTAAGCCTCTTTGAAATCGCAAGGAATCACATGAAACAACGAAACTGTCTGTCCGTCTCTGTTGCATAATGTCAGACATTCGGGAAATTCGTCTCGGGATAGCAATATGAGAAACGCGGGGGAAGAATGCTAATGTTCGAAAAAAGCTAGAAAGCACCTAAATGCTTCCGGGACACAAGGAAGCGTTACGAATATTTTCTGAATTCATTGTGAAGGGTGCATCGTACTCGAGGCGAGCACGATTCAAATCCCTCCCGCGGTGAAAAGAACGGGAAGGGGCACGCGGGGGCAGGAGGGGCCACGCATTAATCATCTTAATGCGCCCCGGACAATCTAAGGTCTAAGCCAGAGCTGGCGGGCTCCGTCAGCCAGCTGGGAGCTTAGCGGAGGGTAACGATGATCTAAGGTCGAAGGCTCGGTTCGTACTTTCATTAGAGCTATACCAACCTGGTCGACATTGTCCAGGGAGTGATAGGCCACTTGGTAACCGTACAGCCCGGAGTGGTTTCTGCTCTGCCAGGAGACCAGGACGGAGAACGGCTGGATGTCTTGGATCGCGAGCTTCAGCACCAGCGGGGTCGAGCAGAAAGCGTGCGGATCGAGATCGACGAAAACCTGGCCCCGAAGCTCCTGCGGTTGCTCGCATCTCAGCAGGCCGCCCTCGACGTTCTCGACACCGACGCCGTTTCTTCGCCGACCACGGCCGCCGCCCACTCCGCTAACCAGCTTCTGATGATCTCTCAACCATTCCCAGAGTTCTTGCGACTCGCAGTCGCAGTGCAACGGATTCTCTGCGAACAGTCAGCCGAGCGATTCTCTTATCATTCCTCTCTTCGTGTCGTCGAGACTCGAAGGTCTTTTGGTACATTCATTTTAATATGCCGCGTGTTAATTAAATGTTCTTGGCACGATTTTTTAGATCGTTCGAAAGAGGAGGTTTTGTTCTACCGGAATCTATGTATGTTTTGTTTCTTTTTTGTTCGAGTTAACTTCTGTTCATTTTCAATTTGTCAACTTGATATTCGAATTTGATGATCTTAAAATTAACATAATTGACATTGTTCGAGTTAACTTCTGTTAATTTTCAATTTCTCAACTTGACGTTCCATTTTAATGATCTGAAAATTAACATTATTTATATTGTTTGAGTTTACGTTGTACAAATTAACATTGTTCGTGTTAACACTTCTGTTAATTTTCAACTCTTCTCAACCTGAAGCTCCATTTTAATGATCTGAAAATTAACATAATTTATATTATTCTAGTTTATAGTCTACAAATTAACATTGTTCATATTAACTTCTGTTAACTTTCAACTCTTCTCAACTTGACATTCCATTTTAATGATCTGAAAATTAACATAATTTACATTGTTTGAGTTTACATTGTACAAATTAACATTGCTCGTGTTAACTTCTGTTAATTTTCAACTTCTCAACTTGATATTCCATTTGAATGATCTGAAAAAATTAACACAAATTAACTCAAACAAAAAGAAACAAAGCGTAGACTCCGATAGAACAAAACATCCCCTTTCGAACGATTTAAAACATTATGCCAAAAACATTGAATAACACGCGAAATATTAAAATTTAAAAAAACCCCAATATAAAGACGCTTTTGTAACAAATGATCGAATAACTTTCATAATTCAAGCATCGGTTACAATGAAAATCATTTGCGTCGATCACAATTAACGCACGGTGAGTTTAACATTAAAACGCGTAACAATTATTGTTATTTTCCGCTCGACAATGGTGAAACAGCATGCGGTGACGTTCTTTCCGAATCGCGACCGTTCCCTACAGAGTTTTCCTAGTCGAAGATTCTGTGCACGAGGTTGTTAGCTCGAAGACTCGCAGCGCCGCCTAATAAATTGGCAGAGAGACCGTGAATATCGGTCGGAAAGCGCTGCAAAACGCAGCGGAAAGGGGATAGGGCGGTTTGATTGATGCAGTATCAATGTTTCATTTGCTCGCGCGGCTTTTATTCAAGGGGCACGCGAGCCAGAGAGAATAACAGTATACCGTATCGGAGCTATCGATCCAAATGGAGTTACTACTGCTGGAAATCCAATCATATCGCTGGTCACGTACAATCGTCCCGAATCGATACTCAACATCGGCACAATCAAACACGCTCCGCCATTCCGTCTCATCCTATCCCCTCGAAGTCTGCAAACTAGTCCCTGACGGAACCGTAACTCCGGCCAGCTGCCGCACCTAATCGGTCCTAAAAGATTCGCGAACTTAATGGAAACCCTGCAGAAAGTGGCCGCGCGGTCCTGCCTCCGAATGGTTTTACATATTTTCGGATTTTACATATTTCCTGACAAACTCTCCGATGGACGCGCGTGGACATGATGCCGTTTGTTCAAAAACCGGCAGCCAATTTTACACGTTTCCGGCTCGTTTCGGTGAAACGGTTCGCGGCTGAAATAGGTGACACAATGATTCCCTGCGATCTAGAACGAATTTATTCACGGTAACAGACACCGAGTTCTGTTCACGAGTTCCTCCGATTCGACGCTGTTGCGCGGCTCGAAGAGAGCTTAGGATAACTTTGTACACGTGATCGCGATTCCAAGTGACATTCAAAATCGAAGGAATTCGTTCGATGGTGAAGACGTGACTCAAACGTGATCCATAATACTCTTTATTTATGCAAGCTTGCAGTTTTTTAGCTCAGGTTTGCACGAGAAGAGTCTCCATGATTCTTCTAGGCTTTTAGGCGATTCTACCATTCTAAGCTTTCGACGAACGAAGACACGGCGACGAATATTGACCGATTAAATCTCTGAGATCCGCATTCATAGCTGCGCATATGTGTATAGGTGCACCCTACGCAGCACAAATGTCGCGAGCAGCTTTCGCGACCTTGGAACCTTGATTAAAAGCAAAAGGAAGAAGGTGTTAGAAATGCTCATCTTTCTGAACTCGACATTCCGTTTTAAGGATCTGAAAATTAACAGAAGTTAACTCGAACAAAAACACAAAACATAGATTCTGGTAGAACAAAACATCCTCTTTCTTAACTTGGTTGCCAACTCAATAGTTTCGGTAACGTTGAGAAAAATATGAAATCGGTCACATCGTGGCATGTGGCCTCCGAATTGCCTTCGAATCGTGGCCTCAGAACTGCCTTCTAATTGCCTCCGAATTGCCTTCGAATCGTGTCACGTGACATCAGAATTGTCTTCCAATTGCCTCCGAATTACCTCCGAATTGCTTTCGAATTGCTTTCGAATCGTGTCACGTGGCCTTCGAATTGCCTCCAAATTCCCTTCGAATTGCCTCCGAATTCCTTTTGAATTGCCTTCGAATTGCCTCCGAATTCCTTTTGAATTGCCTTCGAATTGCCTTCGAATCGTGTCACGTGGCCTCTGAATTATTTTCGAATCGTATCACGTGGCCTCCAAATTGCCTCCGAATTCCCTTCGAATTGCCTTCGAATTGCTTCCGAATTGCCTTCGAATTGCCTTCGAATCGTGTCACGTGGCCTTCGAATTGCCTTCAAATTGCCTCCGAATTGCCTTCGAATTGCTTTCGAATTGCCATCGAATCGTGTCACGTGGCCTCTGAATTACTTTCGAATCGCGTCACGTGGCCTCCGAATTGCCTACGAATCGTGGCGAAAAATTTCGAAATAAAAGAGTTTCTTCCGAATTTCTCTAAAAACGAGCCGCGGTGTCCGAAGAATCGCGACTTAGTATTCTCAGATCTGCCGGTTTCAATTGCCCCTCCACCCTGCACCCGACCATGTCTGGAAAAAAAATCAGTATACTTAATCAATCCTTACCCTCAGCGCGCAAGCTCCGTATCTGCGTCTCCAGGGGTCGAAAGACATTCAGCGGTAGGTTCTCCAGATAGTTCCTGCTGAGATCCAGGACTCGCAGCTTCTTCAGAGACTTGAAGGCGTCGCTGAAGATCGCCTTGATAAAATTCCCGTAAAGATGCAGCTCCACTAAGCTGACCAGATTGTTGAACGTGACCCTGTCGACGATCCCGATCTGATTGAACGAGAGGTCCAGTATCTGCAGGGACTTGAGGTCTTTGGGGAACTCTTCGAGTTCCTTCAGCCGATTGTGCGTCAGGTTCAGGATCCTCAGATGCTCCATACCTTGGAGCCTCTCCTTCGGCAAGCTGTTCTCCAAGCTGTTCATGCCGAGGTGCAGAGTGAGCAGATTCGGCAGACGTTTGAAGGCACCCGGCGAGATCCTGAGGATGCTGTTCTGGTCCAGATAGAGGTGCAGCAGAGCCGGGAAAGCCTCGAAGTCCTGCGACGTGACGATGGTCAAGTTCGTTCCGGAAATATGAACCTCTTGCAAGATCGGGTACATGTCGTCGGATGAGAGATCGCGGATCGTTTCCAGCGGGTTCTTGGTCAGGAACAGCCAGGTCAGGCTGGGTAGATTCTTGCCGGACAAGCCGACGGCCGGGATCTTCCTGAACTTGTTCTCGGACAGGTCGACCTTGCGCAGCATGGACGAGTGAACGAAGAAATTAGCCGGCAGGGCGTTCAAGTTGTTGTGACTGAGGTCGACGGAGACCAGACGGGACAGGTTGGCCGAGGCGAAGCCGGACAGCTTCTCGATGCGGTTGTGGCTGAGGTCCAGCTCCTTCAGGTACTTCAGGCTGGCGAAACTGGCCACGTCGACGTTCGCGATCTCGTTGTTCGACAGCATGAGGATCTCCAAGTTGAGAGCGTTCGCCAGCGCCGAGTAAGAGATATTCTGGAACCTGTTGTGGTCCATCCTGATCTCCTTCAGCGACTTCAACCTGTCGAAGATGCCCGGCGGAAGGCTCCTGATCTCGTTCCTGCTGAGATTCAGCTTGGCCAGGTTGCGGTTCAGTACGAAGATGTCTTCGGGCAGCTGGGAGATTTGAGCGTCGTCCAACAGAAGCTCCTGCAGCGACGGCAGCCCGTTCAGGCTGCGCTCGGAGATCTCGCTGAAGTTGTTGCCGGACGCCGCCAGCTTGCGCAGCTCGGGAACATGAAGATTCAAGAGAGCAGAAGCTGTGAGCAGGTTGTCGTTCAAATTGAGCTCGGTCAGATTGGTGAGGCCGCGGAAAGCGCCGCTCTCGATGCTGGCGATGGAGCAGTTCTTCAGGTTCAGCGTCTTGATGGGCAGCCCCTCCTGGAAGATGGCGTTCTGGAGGACGGTCAGCTGGTTGTTGGCTAGGTCGAGCACCTTCAGCTTCTTCAGAGCGGTCAGAGCATACGGATCCAGCCTCTTCAATCCGTTGTCTTGGAGATAGAGCTCCTCCAGCTCGTGCAGCTCGGAGAATGTCCTGGCCGTGATGTGGCTGAGCTTGTTCATGCTGAGCTCGAGGAACTTGAGCGCCTGCATCGGCTGGAAGGCGCCGTCCTCTATCCTGGAGATGGTGTTGTTGGTCAGGTAGAGTCGCTCTACGAGAAGCAGGTCCCGGAACAAAGGTGCCTGAAGATAGGTGAGCCTGTTGTGGCCTAGCCACATGATCCTGACGGAAGCCTGGCCTCTCAGAGAATCGTTGTGCAGCACGGCTAGGCCGTTGCTGTCCAGCTGGATGGACACCAAAGAGCTTCCACCGGCAGACGACTCCGAGGCGGACAGCTGGAAGACGTCGCCCAGCTCTGTCAGCTGGTTCCCCTGCAGATTCACGTGTTGGAGGCTGCTCAGGGTCTTGAGTGCGCCTGTCTCCATGTTCGTGATAGCGTTGTTCTGTAAATGAAGCTCCAGCAGGGCCGGCAACGGCGAGAACACGCCGCGTTTCACCTCGGTGATGCGGTTGTCCTGCAACCTGAGCTCTCTCAGCTGGTGCAGCTTGAAGAAGGTGCCAGGTTGCAGCTCGCGGATCTTGTTGCCGTCGAGGGACAGGGAGGACAGGTTCCTGCAGTGCTCGAGGAACTCCCTGGGCACGTTCTCGATGTAGTTGTTGCTGAGATGCAGCTGGGCCAGCTGCGTCAACGTCGCCAGGCCCTTGCCGTCGATCCTCCGGATGGCGTTCTGCTGCAGATAGACCACTGCCAGGCTGACGCTGCCAATGAACGCTTCGCCCGGGATCTCCAGGATGTTGTTCTCCGCCAGGTAGAGCTCGCGGAGCTTGGGCAGCCTCGCGAACACCCCGCCGATGTTGTGAATATGATTGTGGCTGAGCTCGACGTTGCTCAGCCGTTTGTTCTCCCTGAAGGTCGCCACGTCGAGGAACACGATCTTGTTCCGGCTGAGGTCGATGTACTCGAGGTCCTTCAACGAGACGAACGCGTCCTTGTGGATCGTCTCGATCGAGTTGTAATAGAGGAACAGAGTCTGTAGAATAGGGAACGGCCTGAAGCAGTCCTCGGGCAGCTTCTCGAAGTTGTTGCTGCTCAGGTCGAGCATGATCAGCGACCTCAGCTGACTGTACCTGTCGTCCGGCAGCTCGGAGATCTCGTTCCAAGCCAGCGTCAGAATCCCCAGGCTCTCTAGCCTGCGTAGAGGCGTCATTGGGAACATGTTCAGCTTGTTCTCGGCCAGGTTCAAGTCGCTCAACGTGTTCTCCAGGCCGGCGAACGAGTACTCGGAGATCTTCGATATCTGGTTGCCCTTCAGCGTCAGCTTGAGCAGCTTCAATCCGTAGAAACAGTACGAGCTCAGCTCCTGGATCAGGTTCGCTTCCAGGTCCAGGCCGGCCAGCATCGGCAGATTCGCCAACGAGATCTGCGGCACGTGCGGCAAACGGCTCGACACCAGGGCCAACGACTCCAAGCTTTCGTTCAAGTTGCGGAACGCGTTCTCGCTGATCTCCCGCAACGACGAGTGCGAGATCTGCAGGTGTCTGATCTGCGAGTCCGGCGGGAAACAGCCCTCCTTCAATACCTCCACGGACTTGTCCAGCTCGTAAACGTTCAACGACTGCACCATCGTGCCCGCTCCTGGAAAACGGTCGTAAAAGTCGCGGCCATTAATTTCATTAAGCCGCGCGATAACGCGGAGTTTAGATTCCGCTGCGTCGCCTGCCGCGCCCCGTCCCGCCCCGCCGCGCCGCGCCGATCCGCGACCCACGCTTTACGACCGGCGTAAAACATAATGAATTCTCCTGCGAGGAATTCCTGCCGCGAACACAGCGGGCCACTGATTCGAGACCGGTCCGATCCGATCGAAATTGCTGCCACGAGCGAAGCTGCGATTGATTCGAAAGACGCTGCAAATGTCTGATCGCTGAAACATTCGCGATTGCTTATAATTTTTTAAAAAAGCGTCCTAGCCGAGAATTGCCATGAACAAGACACTTTTGTTTTGGACGAGATGACGGAAGGATTGAACGACCTATATGATTCTAGTTTGAAACGTTCGAAATTTCACTTGTTTTGTTTTTAATTCTTTTTCTTCGAAAGTGCATCTTCTACTATTCATCGATTGGTTGTAATAATCTTATAAGTACTGCTTTTTTATTGATTGTTAGTACGTATAATATTATGTAATAATTGTGAACCTTGCTTTGCATCTTTAGTTAATATCATATTTTAGTATTTGACGACAAGAAATAATCTTTCCAATGAAATATTATATATATAATATAATATTATTATTATTATAATATTATTATTATTATTTATTATAATATCTATAATTATTAATAATATGTATTAATAATATAATTGGCACTCTATATTAAATATGTAGACATGTAGATATGTAGATATGTAGTTACAAAACACTATAATTTTATTACAAAAAGATTCACAATTTTCGAGATAATGGTAACGTCCTATTCAACATGTGTCCCATTTATGGCAGTTCTCCCCAACGACTTTGAACTTGATCTCGTTTTGAAGCTTGAACTTTCTACGTTTGTGCACGAAATTCTACGATCTCGAAGCTTTTTCCCTCCATTTTCCAACAGGACACGTTGCGTTGGTGTTTCAACAATGTTTCCAATTACGTTTCGAATCAATAATTCTTCGAATCAATTATAACCACGTATTCACATTGGTACAGACTATGCCGTATTCACGTAGACTGCAGTTAAACCTTTGTCCCGTCAAGTTTCCCTGTCGCATGTTACGTCGCGTTTACTTACTCTATGTTCCATCAATTTCATTTGTCACGCGTTACGTCGATTTCAGCTTGCCCTTTGACACGTCAATTCCATTAGTCGCGCGTTGATCCTATTCGCCGTTTACCCGGGGCTTCGTAAATGTTTAGAGTTGAAAAGACCAATTACAACGAGAGAACAACTTTGACCCCTCCCCCACCCCCTTGAACAATATTATCGGTTCTCGAAAACTGCTTGAACAAAGTTCCACGAAATTCCACGCTGAAATTTGCGGCAACGTGTGTATTCGAGCGGAACGCGTGAAAACAGCGATACTACGTGCAGAATATTCCGATTCGCGTTTGTCGTTCGCGTGAAACAACGAGCACGATCGACGACGCGACGTAACGTGTCGGACACGCGGCTCGTTAGGCGAAACGCGACTACGCCAGCCGCGCTTTAAAATCGTCCATTGAACGCTAATTAATTCCTAGTTCTACGCGCCTCAAAAAACAAAAAGCGACGCTGTTGTTCCGATTATGATAACCATCTCGGCGTTACTGTGCGGCGCGGGGTCGTTGTTCGGTTAATAAATGAAAATTGGACCGGGTTTCTCGCGAAGATTCTATTGAAGAAAGATAAGGCACTCGCGTGGACCAGGGCGAGGCGAGTGCGTTCGCTTTTACGTCGTGTTGCATCGCGTTTGCCCATACGTTGCGTCGTATCGCGTTGCATCGCATCGCGTTGGTCCCTAAGTTGCGTTGCATCATCGCGTTGCATCGCTTTCGTCCTTACGTCGCGTTGAATCGCGTTGTATCGCGTCGCATTGCGTTGCATCGCGTCGCATCACGTTTGCCTTTAGTTGCGTTGCATCGCGTCGCATTGCTTTCGCCCTTACGTCGCGTTGCATCGCGTCGTATCGCGTTGCATAGCATCGCATCGCATTGGTCCCCAAGTTGTGTTGTATCGTGTTGTATCACGTTGCATTGCGTCGCATCGCTTTCGCCCTTACGTTGCGTTTAATCGCGTTGCATCGCGTTGTATCGCGTCGCATTGCGTTGCATCGCATCGCATCGCGTTGCATTGCGTTATATCACGTTGGTCTCTACATCGCGTCGCATCGCGTTGGTCCCTAAGTTGTGTTGTATCGCGTTGTATCGCGTTGCATCGCATCGTATCGCGTTGCATCGCATCGTATCGCGTTGCATCGCGTTACATCGCGTTGTATCACGTTGCATCGCGTTGCATCGCGTTACATCGCGTTGTATCACGTTGCATCGCATTGCATCGCGTCGCATCGCGTCGCATCCCGTTCGCCCCTACGTCGCGTCGCGTCCCGCCGGTTCCGCGATTGCATTTTCCGTTCCTTTTCGGCTGCACACTCACCGCCCGCGCTTATAACTCGCTGCAGCGTGGTCCTCAGGGTCTCTTCCGTGGCGCCAGCGCATTCTAGGAAAAGACCGTCCTCGAAATTGTAACAAGGACAGCCGGGAATGGTCTCTGGAGGCGGGCACTCGGCTATCTGAGCGCCGGCGAAATTCTGTATCAGTAGAATCTGCAGGATCAGCCGGAGGGCGTGTTGCGTCGCGACGCGGGACCGTCTCCTCCATCGTTCCGGCGTCATCGTACTTCCGCATTCGTTACCCAAGTCCTCCGTGACCCTCGAACACGGCCCTGCAACAATGCAACACAAACGAAAATTCGTTATGCTGGATGCGTCGGTGTTGCTGATAAAATTTACCAGGGACAAACATCGCGTATTCATTTTTTTCAAAGTAAATTCATCCTGATCGACGCTCAGATTGTGCATAAAAGTGGACAATTTGGGAAAAGGAGATACGATTATTCGTTTATAGCTTTTTATACTTTTTTATGCTTTTATAGATTCGTTTTTATAGCTGTTAACAATCGATAACTATGAAAACGGGACGCAAGGCTCGAATAATCGTGTCTCCTCTTTCCAAATTGTCCATTTTTGTGTACAATCTGAGCGCGAATTAAGAAACTATATTTTTAGTTATTAGAATTAGAATTAGAATTAGAAACTATATTTTTATACTATCAAATTTGCTATTATCCCCATTCTATATTAAAAAATATAAGTCGCGTGCTAAAGAACGGTAATTGGACTAGTCGTGATAGGAATAGTAATGTCTCTCTAATTGACGCAGAGTTTGTGCACAAGAATGGACAATTTGGGAAAAGGAGATACGATTATTCTTTCATAGTTTTTTATACTCTTTTACACTTTCATAGATTAGTTTTTATAGTTCTTAACAATCGATAACTATGAAAACGGGACGCAAGGCTCGAATAATCGCGTCTCCTCTTTCCAAATTGTCCATTTTTATGAACAATCTGAGCGTCAATTAAAGAGACATTACTGTAATCTGAGCGTCAATTAGAGAGACATTACTATAATCTGAGCGTCAACTAGAGAGACATTACTGTAATCTGAGCGTCAATTAGAGAGACATTACGTCAATTAGAGAGCCGATCCCTTGAAACCTGCCCAGCTGGGATTAGCGAAAGGCTGCGGTAGAGGTATAGTCTTTCAATGGAACAGCTAGTTCGGTTTCACGACAAAGCCGCTTTTTAATTAACGCGGAGAATCGGAAGCGCGGGAGGAATGTTTGCGAAGGGCCGCTCGAGCTTTTCTTTTCGAACCGGGTAACGTACTAATAAAGTTAATTGTTTCATTTTGTTAGCGAAACGTACCGCAAATAAAATGCAATAGAGCAAACAAACACGGCCGCCGCGCGTGGGTTTGCGTTATTAACTCGGTACTTTTTATCGTCGATCGAAAAGACGAGTAATACGAACGGTAATAAATGTGATTAAGGTCCGGTTGATCGTTTGCCGGCCGATATCGGACGTTGCTTATCGACGCGCGACAAGTAAATATCGTCGAATATACTTGAATCGAGGGTCTGTTTATCGTCGCGACGATCGAAACAACAACAATCGAGCTTGCTCGGACAACAACGCCCAGCATCGACGGCGGCCATGTTGGACGGACTGGACTGCGTTCGGTTCAAAGGAAAATATCACACGGTGATGTAAATACGAGAGTTGTTTTTCCTACATAATTCCGTGACGACGGGGGAAGGGGGAGGCGGGGAAAGTTAATGGAGAAACTTCGGAGTACACGTCCGAAGGAGAATTTCCATGAATGAAATATCCTATGAAAATAACCGGCGCAAAGAAAGCGAGCGCGCGCTCGCGCGCGCATATTTTGCTTTAATAGAACTTTCGAATGAAAAATTCTGCATTTTAATTCAAATTTAATTACGCAACGCTGGGCCGTATTTTTCCGCGGAAAGAGCCCGGACAGCCGCTGCGTCGGCCGCATTCAATTATCGCGATCGATGCGACGATTCGGACGTTAATGAACCTGTTCCGTTAGGGGAGAGAGAGAGAGAGCACTGTCTCTAAGTCTTTTAAGATATTTTCTTTTTCTTCCCTCGGCTTTCTGTCTTTCGCTTCATTCTTATCTGCCTTCGTTATCGCCGTCGAACCGGCAAATATTAAGGAGACCCGAGGAAACTGTCATTACGATGTCCCGGCTCCTCAGTCTTTTAATTATAACGAGACGAAACGCCCGCACGAACGCAGCAGCTCCGCGATTTAATAATCTCCCTGTTATCTTAACGATAACGTCAATCCTTATCTGCCCCTTGCATCTTCGTGGAACGGAACGTCTCGTTTTCATCGCGCTGAGATATTCCTACCAGAATTATCTGCCAGAGTTTCTAAGACTGTGTGAGTCCGATTCTTTTCTTTTTCCCCCAAGGAAAACCAGAGAACGCTTCACGTTGATACGTTTTACACGGGTGTTTACCGTTGCTCGCGGAACGCACCGTGTATTTTTCACGAGCCGAAACACTGAAAATTGCACGAGCTGCACTTTCTTGAACAAGGTGTTCCCTTTGAATAGAAAGGTCTTACTGGATGATACCTTTCCGACTGTTCCGGGCAGCGTAAAAAGATGACGAAAATATACGAAGCTATCGAAATTGTTTATTCACGCGATAGAGGTAAGGATCGGCCGCTTTTCCTCTCTCGACAAAGTTATAATCGAACTAATAACTTGGAACTTTGCGTTCTTCCGCTTTTAACACTATGCCGTCCGCAGATCTTAGATGTGATTCTTTTGTTTGACGCCGGCATAATAGCTTGGAAATTTTAGATTTTAAACAAAATTTCGAAAATGGCGGTAATATAAATTATTAAATATATATAATATTATATATTAATTTTAGGAATTTATATTACCGCCATCTTCGAAATTTTGTTTAAAATCTAAAATGCGGAAGAACGCAACATTCCAAGTTATTATTATATAATGTTATATATTAATTCTAGGAATTTAATATATATATATATATATATATATATATATATTAATATATAATATATATATTAATATAATATCATCCAAGAATTTTCGTACTTAATTCTTAGTTAAATAAGCACAATGCTATAGTTAGTTTGCTGCCTTTTAACACCCAAGAAATATAGTTCAAATGTTATTTCAGTTTTTAAAAATAATACCACCAAAGTGCTACCGGACGGCATAGTGTTAATTATCCTACTTTTAATTTCTCGAAATTTAAAGTCGATCGAACGACCACAGCAATTTCTCCCAGAAGTGCCAAATTTCGGGTTGCTGTGAATTTCCCCGCGCCAGTCCTACGCCTGTGTAACTGATCGCCACGCCGACGCTAAGGGTCGACAAAGCGAGAGAAACCGCGGAGCTACATGGTACATTCTCCCTAATTAACCTTCATTTTGTAAACGAAAATGGAAAATTCGCGCTCTGCGGTTTTCGGAACAGCGGCGAACGTTGTTCGCGCGAGAAGTTTTCTTGCACAGCGAGCAGATGGGTCCGCGAGGAAAGCGAAGGCGAAACCGACCGTGCTTGTATTTTCGGCGATGATTATTCGCAGCTTCTCTCGCGGATAATGACCGTCGAGCGATAAATGGACTGGCGCGAGAAACGGATAATTAAAGGTGGAAGAACGCGCGGCGTTCCAAGTTATTAGTGATTATAACGGGGCCGAGGGTGGAAAAGAGGCCGATATTTTCAGCTGTCGCGTTATACGCCGGGGAGCCTCCCCTAATTAAAAGGTTAATTAGTCGACGCGGGTCCGGGGTTCGGCGACGTCACCGTTGCCGGAAGAGAACGGGAGAGAGAGAGAGTCGGAGCGCGTCGCAGCGTTGTTTTAACACGCGTTTCCGGCCGCCGAACGAGCGGCCACCGATCCGCTGCTAATAATTTCGCAAGGAAACATCCTATCAAGAGGATCAGTTAAATAGTCACCCGCGGCGACGCTGTCGATGATTCCAGGCGAGCTCTCCCGTCTGTGCGGCGTCCGGCTTTCATATACCGGAAACGCGCGATTCACTGCGCTCGCGTTCTTCATCGTTCGACGTCGCCATTATTATTATCCGTTCTCTCTGTTCTATTTTCTTCCGTCGGTTAAAGCCCGTTTTCTTCGACTCGGTGACGAGTTAACATTCCGTTTACGATCAATTCACAGCGCAATTCTTCCCGGCGATTTCTGAAGCGAGAACAAAATTCTTGGAGGAAGCGTGTATTCGTCAACCCTTTGCACTCGAGCGGCGACTCTGAGCGGAGCTAAATATTGCAACAATATTTTCAGAAGAATAATCATGTTGTTAACTTGTACGTATTTGCCATACTTTGATGAGTTCGGCTCGCCATAAGAGTTTCTAGTGGTAATTTACTCAATGTGGATGTTATTCTGTTCCTTAAAATTGGAATAAAATTCTAATCTCTTGTTTTCTCAGTGTTTAAGCGTTCAAGTAAATTCGGGCGCACGATAAACATCGATTTTCTTTCACTTCGAAGAAATAATTGCAATCGAAAAATTTCTAATCGCAGTAACCGTGAAGGTAATGGTATGAGATTTGTTGAATAATTGTCTTCGAATTGCTTTTGAATTTCCTTCGAATTGCCTTCGAATCGTGTCACGTGGCCTTCGAATTGCCTTCGAATTACCTTCGAATTGCCTTCGAATCGTAGCACGTGGAGGCTTCGAATTGCCTTCGAATGGCTTTTGAATTTCCTTCTAATTGCCTTCGAATTGCTTTTTGAATTTCCTTCTAATTGCTTTTGAATTTCCTTCAAATTGCTTTTGAATTTCCTTCTAATTGCCTTCGAATTGCTTTTTGAATTTCCTTCTAATTGCTTTTGAATTTCCTTCAAATTGCTTTTGAATTTCCTTCGAATTGCCTTCGAATCGTGGCACGTGGAGGCTTCGAATTGCCTTCGAATTGCTTTTGAATTTCCTTCGAATTGCCTTCGAATTGCTTTTTGAATTTCCTTCGAATTGCTTTTGAATTTTCTTCGAATTGCTTTTGAATTTCCTTCGAATTGCCTTCGAATTGCTTTTGAATTTCCTTCGAATTGCCTTCGAATCGTGGAACGTGGCCTTCGAATTGCCTTCGAATTGCTTTTGAATTTGCTTCGAATTGCCTTCGAATCGTGGCACGTGGCCTTCGAATTGCCTTCGAATTGCTTTTGAATTTTCTTCGAATTGCTTTTGAATTTCCTTCGAATTGCCTTCGAATTGCTTTTGAATTTCCTTCGAATTGCCTTCGAATCGTGGAACGTGGCCTTCGAATTGCCTTCGAATTGCTTTTGAATTTGCTTCGAATTGCCTTCGAATCGTGGCACGTGGCCTTCGAATTGTCTTCGAATTGCTTTGGCTCGTTTTTATAGTTATAAATTGTCAACAATTACAAAAACGAGCCGCAAGGCTCGAACAATCGCGTCTGCTCTTCCCAAATTATCCAATTTAGTGGACAATCTGATCTCAGTAAGGAAGACATTACTGTATTTCGAAACGTATCCCGGTTATCACCACCTTTATTTCGAAAGACCATCAATTCGCTGAACAGCGCTTCGCCTTGTCTCGACTGGAAAATGCAAAAATGCGAAGTTTATCGTTCTGAAGCCGCAATGTTCCCACGATACGGGGCCACCGTCGAGGCTCTATCTTCCGTAAAATTCGGCGGACGTCGTTCCGCTGACAAATTGCCGGCGAGGGCCGGGAACAAAAAACGTGGCGCAGTTTCGGCCGGTATTTCCTCTCGGGCCGTCGCGATGTCCGCGTTTCGCGGATCAGGTAGCAGATGCAGATGGCCGAGCGCTGTTAACGGCTCGCATAAATAGCGATGTTCCGGCGTGCAGCGTGGCCGGGACACGCCGGGGTTTCCGTGCGAGACACATTCTGAATACAGCGATTTCCTGCAATAACAATCGCGGAATTATGTATGCTGGCCGCGTTGCCCGCGGATTCGAGCCTCGGCCCCGGGGTTGCATCTGGTGCCCCCGTGTCGGATCATCGTTAGGCCGAAGCGGAGCCGCGGCTCCGCGCGAATTTGCAAGCCCTTCGAGACGCGAGCGGTGCACGCGGCGCCGCGGAACTTCGCAAGTTCCGGGTCGCTGTTCGCAGCGGTTTCTCGGGCGCCGCCGAATTTTACAAGGCAAACGTTCGTCCGCTAGAAACAACGGCTGGAACGGCGACGATCCTTCGGGCTGAAGCGCCGCCGGCGACGAATCGGGACGTCGAATACCGCGCCGAAACCGCGGTCCATACCCCAGAATTCCGTGGCGCCGGTAAGGAACTTTAAGATAATTGTGAGTCGAAACTTACTAATTGGTAACTCCGGGCTCGGAGGTGTTTGTTAGTTGGATCGGCCCGTAATGCGCCTGTTAATAAGTTTAATCTCTTCCGTTCCCGATTAAGAAACTTGTGTCTTAGTGCCGGGGCTCTCTGCTATTAATAACTTTCAACCGGGAACTTCGCGATGTTCGCGAGCGTAGCTGTAAAACACGCTAAAAAGGCCCGGTTGCTGGGATCCTGGACGAGGGAGGGCGAGAGAGGGAGGAGGGCAGGGACGCTCTACCGGTACTCTCCGCAATCTCCATAGCGTGTACAGCGTTTTCGACACAGCCTGTGGAAACCCCTAACCACTTAGCCCGCTAAATGGCCTACCCGTGTTCCGGTACGTGCGGTCGAAATGCAGAAACCGGTCGCCCACCGCGGAAACTGTCGCGCGAAAAACGCCTATTTCGCGGTTTAGGCAACGGCCGCCGTCGCTGATTTCTTATTAGGCTGGACCCATTAACGGGGACTGATTGTTTCCTCCCGTAAGTTCGATGAGTCTAGTTGAACAACTCGAAAACGGGGCTGTTTAGAATTTTCTTTGAATTTTTACAGAATTAACGGACTGTTTTTTTAAAAGAAACATACTGTTCGATGGAGAAGCATTTGTGTTTTTGTGTAGGTAATTTGCTTGTGGTAATTCTTCTGTTGCGAAATATTAGAAAATTGCCTTCTCCTAGTGTTTATTTTATCCAGGACTTAAGAGGGATTTTTTTTGGAACAAGTTGTGAACAATCAAGTTTCTTTCGGAAAAATCTGTATTTTAAATTTCCTTCGAATTGCCTTCGAATTGCTTTTGAATTTCCTTCGAATTGCCTTCGAGTTGTGTCCTAGCTCTGTAGCTAGGTGATATTTATAGAGTAAATATTTGAAATACCTACTGTTTTAAATAATAGATTATTCACAATTCAAATGAAATATTTTATTCAAGCAGAACATAAAATTTCAGTGGATAAAATATTTTATTCTGATAATCTACAGTTGAAACAGGAAATATATATATATATATATATATATATATATATATATATATATATATATATATATTTTATTTTAATAATCTAAAACATAAAAGAAAGTAGTTTTCATTTTAACAACGAAGGACATAAAATAGAATGCTTTCTATAGTTCTTAATCCGAAAATAAATTGTGAAAACGATTAACATAACGTGGAACGAGATAACAAGAAATTTTGCCTGCAAATTTTATTGTCTTTTTAAGCATTTATTTCAACGAATAAAATATTTTACTTTCAAAAGTACATTCTCTCGCGAATAAATAAAATATTTTATTTTCAAAAATACATGCGCGATCTAAAATAAAATATCTACTTACTGATTGCCATTTAAAATGCCGTTTAACCAAATTCTGAAGAAATATTAACAATTCTAAGCTTTCCAATCTTAACCGAGAAATCAGCAATGACGCGAAATCACTAATTTTTACAGCCTTTTATTAACCCTTCGCACTCGAACGATGACTCCGAGTCACCATAAAAAATTGCTGAATAATTTTCCTACAAAATTGTTGCCTTATTAAAATCCATATCCAATGAATTATTAACATCGCGACTGTTTTACGGGCAAATGGGTATTTAACATCGCGCGCATAAAACGAAAACGAGCGCATGAAACGCGGATGATACCGAAGTTTCGAGAAACAGTCTTGTTTTTGGAGTTGAAGTAGCTTCGAGCGCAAAGGGTTAACAAGTTCACCGGGGAGTTCCCTTTTAAAAAGAATTTCTGCAGGCGATTACTTTAACGACGCGACACAGTAGTTTTTCGGAGTAAAATGTCGGCGAACTTATTTATCGTTCTACAAGGCAAATCCGAAAGCGAAAAAGAACGATGAAGAATTTTCGTAGCGGACAAAGCACTCTGTAGGTTAATGAGCGCCCGCTGTTTAACAAGTCTCAAACGAAACTTTCATACGAAGTGGATAGACTAAACGGTTACAGTAACTAATAACTTTAACAATATTAGTCTCGGTTGAGTCGCCACGTTCTACTGCCACGCTTTATTCAATGATTTATTTCGATCTCGATTTCGTCGCGATTACGCAGTTCTATTTTACGTTTAACCCTTTCACAAGCACTGAGAACTATGCCACCGACTTTTAGCGCGCATATTCTTAGAGAATTGAAATATTCTTGAAAATTCATTTTGTGCCCATAAAAGGGTTAAGCGTCTCTAATACACTGCGAAACTAATTGGACGATGATGTGGCCGCTGTAAACAATTCGCTCGAGGACTGTATAAATAAATAATAATAATATTCCCACCGTTGAACATTCTTATCGAATTGAAATATTCTCGAAAATTCATTTTGTGCCCATGAAAGGGTTAAGCGTCCCAAACACACTGCGAAACTAATTGGACGATGATCTGACTGCTGTAAACAATTTGCTCGAGGACTGTATAAATAAATAATAATAATATTCCCACCGTTGAACATTCTTATCGAATTGAAATATTCTCGAAAATTCATTTTGTGCCCATGAAAGGGTTAAGCGTCCCAAACACACTACGAAACTAATTGAACGATGATCCGACTGCTGTAAACAATTCGCCCGAGAACTGTTTATTTCTAAACAATTTCCCCGGTAAATGTTCTCAGAGGGTGTCCAATTGACCCGAGCCAATTATTTAATTAAGACCGAAGCTAAAGCACGGGCGAAGCGACTGGTAGATGATAAAGAACACGGTTCATGTGCCGTGACATTTCCCCGTTTTCCGAACCGTTTTCCTTCGACGCGGCGCCCGTTAACACGCTCGAACCTTCCGATAAATCGCACGGAACGAGAGAAAGTCGCGCGGGAAACAGAATCGAATCGGTGTCGGGGTTGAAATTCGACGCGTTTCGCTGCCATTTTTTGTTTCGTTGCTTATACCTTGCTCGCATTGCAGCGTGCTCTTTATCGTATGCATTGTTCTTCTTCTTCTTTTTTCTTTTTTGGTTTTTTGACACAGACTTTATTTGCGTCGAAAACGTGAACTAGGCGATGTGCGATGCCCGGACGTTGTTAATCGTTTTTTACCAGAACGAACGATTTTGTCGTCGACGAACGGCCAATATGACACAGAGCGCGCGAGATAACGCGCGTTCTTCGTTTCCTTCGGAATTGAAATATTAGGTCTGCCGGAAGGTTCTGTCTGATAATGTCATTGCAAATTTCAATAGATGTGCACATATTCGTTTGAGACATATATTTTTGAAAAATGTTGCTCACAAATTGCCATCACGCTGGCAAGAGGTCATAAGTAACGACGGAAATTATATTATACAATAAATATTACTAAATTTATGAAAAATCTATTATTTCCTTTCGTTTCTTAAACGGACAGAACTTTCCGGTAGACCTAATATATTACTTGCGCGACACATCGATCTTATTATTATTATAATTATATCGATCTAATTATTTTATTATAAATTACAGACAAAATTCGCGACTGTTACAGTCTGCCAGAGTGAATCCTTTCTTCCGGTACCGTAATATCTCAGCTAGAACAAAGGCGTCTTTGAAACGTCTTAAAGACGTCTCTGAAACGTCTTAAAAACGTCTGTCGCTGGACATTCGGGACTTAAAGACGACCTATATGGCACTTGTGCAACCGAAAAGTCTCAGAACAACTTACAAATTCTTGCCAATTGTTTATTTCTATCGTCCGACAGCCATAAACAATGGTCACGCTTTGCAATAACAATCCCCGCATCGATTCAGCGATGAAAATAAAAGCGCGAGTCGATAAATCGCGACGAGTGTTATTTGCTCGACAGAAATGCGACGCGCGGATTTACGAATGTATTAGGTCTACCGGAAAGTTCTGTCCGTTCTTGAATTGAAATGTAATACAATTTTCATACATTTAATAATATTTATTGTAGAATATACTTTCCATCGTTACTTACGACTTCTTGCCAGCGTGATGGCAACTTGTAAATGCCATTTTTAAAAAATGATTTATTTTTAGAGGCGAAGAACTCAACCAGTGCTTGGTTGACGTCAGCTTCGGTTTTGAATTTTTTTCCTGTAAAAAGTTTTGCAAAGAGAGAAACAAGTGATAATCGGAGGGTGCTAGGTCTGGGGAGTATGGTGGATGCGACAGAATTTCCCAGCCTAGCTTTGCGATTTTCTGACGAGTCGCCGAAGCAGCATGTGGTCTGGCATTATCATCGGTAGCCATGTTTTCACGATCGCGTCTCGCTTAATAATGACATGAGACATCTTTGTTTCAGTTTATTTGGGAGAGTACATGCGTGTAAATGCAATGATTTATATTATTGCTTCCTAGATTTTAATAACAGAACAATTTAGTGTGATTTGGATTCGGAAGAAACGAAGAATATTTGTATTTATTAGACTATGTATAAAATCTTCATCACGAATCTGACTCCTTGTTATAGTGCAAAGGAATAAACTATTATAATTTCGATTAACACTAGATTGACGGCTGTTTCATATTAGCTTAAAAAATTAACAACAACACATTTATTCTAATTTTTAACAAGTATTATTGCAACATTCATATACGTATAAGTAACATATAAATTGAATAAATAACTCAGAAATGCATCTTCACGATACGAACGATCGTAAATTCTCAAAATTAGTGACCCGTCATCTCGACGAGTTCCGTGAATCGTCAACTAAACGGCCCGCCCCCTAATTAACGAAATAACGTTGCCACTTTCGTTGTTCGCGGCTCGAGTTTCTTTCGCGAACAAAACGAGAAACTCGGGCCCGCGCGATTGTGTCGCGTGCACAGTGCCACTCGAAGGGCCGGTTTATTAATTTTCGAGGCTCGCGCCGTGCGCGCGCGGGAATTGGACAAGTTAACAAGGTTTTTACGGCGCGTGATGCCTATTGCATCGCTGCTCGTAAACCGCGCGTAATTCCCGGGATACTGCCGGGTCCCGCGCGCGCGATATGCAGATAGAACGGTGTCGTAAAACCGCAGCGAGCGTTCCGTGATACGTCTTTCCTTTTACAAGCCGTTCCCATGAATGATTCTTTATGCCGTAGCGACGCGGGCCGCGCGGCCCGCTTTCTTTTTATCGGGCGAGCCGTTCTTTCATCACGTGCCACATCCGCTGCAAGAAAGCCCCTTCGCGGGCTGCAACAATTTGTTACCGTCCCGGGCACCGCTCGCGCATTAATCGGTAATTGATTAATCCCGGGCGACCCAGCCCGGAAAATTCGCTTGTTCCGCGGCACGAAATATGCACATGCCGCGCCGCCACGGACTCGGAGACACCCCGTGGAACACTCGATTCATCTTTAAAACAATGCGGCAGTTCCGCGCATTCGATCCGCGAACGCGCGGAGCTCGTTCGATTAAAATTGAAATCGTAGAGCCGGCCCCGATAATATCGAATGAGTCGCTTTCAGTCGCGTCGCGCGCTTGAAACGGGATACGAAATTACGCAACAGAATTCGTTCCGTCGGTATGAAACGAGAAAAGTTGCCGGCCAATGTAAAACGAGTTGTCTTCGGTTATGCTGGGACTCCGCGTGTTTTAAGCGGAACGCGAAAAATTACGCGGCCGGATCGGTTCGATTAAAATCGGCGCCGGTAAGAAGAAGCGTTCTTTCGACCAATGAAACGAAGTGATTTTTATTCGTTAGAAAGCGCGGCGATATCGTGCCGGGCTTTCACGATTTACGTTCTACCGACAGAATTAGCGTATAATTAAGCTCGCTTGTGAAATTATGTAAATAAATATTAGCTCGTTCATTGAATGCCGGGGTAAACTGTCGAGCGCAATATTGACCGTATATCGTGCGTTTCGGGCCACGCGCATCGATCATCGTGGCGCAGGCTCGCTAAAAATTCTCGCGAATGATTATTAAAGCGCGCGGAAATAACGCGAACAGGGTTTTTCATTGTGAAACGCGGGGACCAGGTTATTCAGTCGATGCTCTCGTGCGAACGCGTACCGTGGAAGGCTTCCCTGTGTGCGGAATATCGCGAAGCAAGCCTGGATTTATTATTATTATTATTAATTTATTTATTTAATGCCGCATCTGATTTAAAAGCAATTAACGACCACTTGTGGGATGATACGAGTGTGTAATGTATAATAGTCACCTGCGGCGAATATTATAATGCTATAACACTCGTTCAAAATCGGAATAAATTATTAATAGAGTAAATCAAATAAATAGAATAAATTATGATCTCATTGTTACTTTAATAAACTAATATAAAGCTGCTGCTTCTGGTGCTCCATGAATACAGTGTCAAATTTTATGTACGTTTATTTGAAACTCTGTGTACGTTTTCTTTTTCCATTTAATTTATTTAATATCGCATTTGCTTCATAGTAATTAGGAATTAGCTTGTCGGATGACATTTGTAAGTTACATGTAGCGCAATATACAATAGTTTTGCATTACAGTTTACATTATTTTCTGAATCTAGGCTTTTTATGTTACTATATTATTTCGCTAAACAATTTGTTTTTCTCCTAAGTATGACATAACTTTTGCTGTTTGTTTGCAGTTGTCCAAGCATTCTTCGATGGCATTGGACGTTTTTACTTTCTTTCCGATGCTGTTGTACACTGGACATTCAATTAGGACGTGCTTACAACTGTGAGCTCGGTGTTACAGTTGTTACAAATTGGTTTGTCTTTTCGAGAGTATTTTTTAGTTTTAACGAGCATATACCGATGTGTTATTTTAGTATGCCCAATTCTTAGTCGAGATAGTACGATTTGCTTCCTTCTTGTTAAATAGACTTGCAGGAAATTAACTATGTTAATTGATTTCGATGCAATATGAAACAATGGATGTCAGGAGAATCTCGCGCGAGTATTGGCATTTTCACAGCGGCCGCCATTTGATCTGCTCGATTTTGTAACTTCGAGCGCGTGCACTTTTTTCTCAATAAATTCCGAATCGTTCGTTCCGAGTATCAATTTTACATAATTTACACCGCGTATAAATCGTGTTAACAGTTCGCATTATTTATTAACCGCTTTACATGACCCATAAACTCCGCACACTTTATTTCCCGCGCGGAGTTCACCGATTTATTTTTACGCGCAGAGACATTGAACAATTTCCTCTCGCCGTATAAATTTTTGGACAATTCATGAAAATTATATTGCCAACGAACGACGTCTTTTGTATCAGCGGGAAAACCAACGGAACAGTCCGACAATGGTGGAAATGACATGTTCCGAATTTTTCTGCTGCAATAATCGGAATCGTAAAATTGCATTCACAGAGGCGAGTCTTTTTCATCGGCGCGATAAAAATCGCACGTAATCTGGACAAATCCGACGTCGCCCGCGCCGATAAACTTGCATCCGTTGATATTTCTCTGATGCGACGATTTCGTAACGTTAAATCGTCGAGATATCACATTGTGCAACGGGAAACATTGTTTCGTCGCGAACGTTCGCGTTCCCGCGGCACTCGAAGATCAAACAATGTATAGTCCGGTTTTCAAAAAATCTGGACCCGAAGAAAAGAACACGCAGAATTCGCCGCGGAAGCCGTGGACGCGGGCTCGCAAACAAGAGGAGACGACGCTTTTATTGCGCGTCTGAAATTTCGAAGACAGATCAATAAATTGTGGCACACAGCGTAGACGCTGGCATTCGAGTGAAAAGCCATTTCCACCGGAAGTAATGCCTCGCGCAAACACTTTTTCTAGTCGTGGTAAAGCCAGGAGAGAGAGGGAGGGAGAGCGGAAGAAAGAGAAAGAGAAAGCTAAAAAGAGAGAGAGAGAGAGAGAAAATAGCGGATCGTTTTTTCGACGTCTTCGTCGCGCGTTCCATTCAATACGCTCGTCCGCGCGTTCCTGTCCTTTTTTCATTGAGGCAAGCCCCGGCAAGTTGATTGTGCCCGACAAAACGAATATCAGATAAAAGTATTGTTTCATATGGCGCGGTATTGTTTGAACGACGACGTCCGCACCAGCGCGACAGCAGAAGCAGAACGAGCCAAATTGTATCGAACTTGAGGCGCGCTGAACACCGCGAAATCCTGAGAGGGTTTCCCCACGGTTTTTCGCGTATTTCCTCGCGAGACCTCGTCACGGAAGATAGTCGGTACGCGAACAATTACTAATCAACTGCAATTCGCTTTGTTGTCCAGGAGATACAGAAGACAGACATTAGATGGCATTGTTTCATCCTACGCGGAAGCAAACAATGAGTGGTACAGTGATGTCTCCCTAATTGACGCTCAGATTGTCCACGTAAATGGACAATTTTGGAAGAGTAGATACGATTGTACGAGCCTTGTGGCTCGTTTTTTATGGTTATCGATTGTCAACAACTGTCTCCTCTTTCCAAATTGTCCATTTTTGTGTACAATCTGAGCGTCAATTAGAGAGACATTACTGGAATGTAAAAATCTCTTCGAATTGCCTTCGAATCGTAGCACGTGGGCTTCGAATTGTCTTTGAATTGTTCTTGAATTTCCTTCGAATTGCCTTCGAATCGTGTCACGTGGGCTTCGAATTGTCATCGAATTGCCTTCGAATTGTCTTCGAATTGCTTTCGAATTGCTTTCAAATTACCTTCGAATTGTGTTCGAATTGCCTTCGAATTGCTTTCAAATTACCTTCGAATTGTGTTCGAATTGCCTTCGAATTGTGTCATGTGGCCTTCGAATTGCCTTCGAATCGTGTCACGGGGCCTTCGAATTGTCTTCGAATTGCCTTTGAATTGCTTTCAAATTACCTTCGAATTGCGTTCGAATTGCCTTCGAGTCGTGTCACGTGGCCTTCGAATTGTCTTCGAATTGCTTTGGCTCGTTTTCATAGCTATAAATTCTCAACAATTATAAAAACTAACTGCAAGGTTCGAATAATCGTATCTCCTCTCCCGAAATTGACCATTGTCGTGCACAATCTGAGCGTCAGTAAGGGAGACATTACTGTATAACGATTTCCTGTTCCATTCGAGGAGATTCGTCCGTCATGTTCCATTCGTTCGCGAAACGAACAACCCAATAACCGCAATTTCGACGAATTCGGTCGTCCCGCGTCGAAATATGCGCCACCGGCTGAAAAACAATCCGATAAAACAACTTCCAGAGGAGCCGAACGGTCCGAAAATAATGCACGTTCGTGACAAAGTTCCTGAAACGTGTCTAACGTGTGCTCGGGCAGAAGCTTGGAACAATGGGTAGAAAGGGCCGGATCGAACGTTCTGGCTTCCCCTATCGGGTCTCGCATTTTCCATTCAGGCATCGCCGGTATTGTGTCTATCAATAACCGTTGGAATTCAGAAAACGCGGAAAACGCGGCAAACACGAAAAGGCCAGCCTTCGATGGAACCGTTTGCCGGTCGACGTTTGCCAACGGGTTCGGCACTCGTCGCCGGCCAATCGCACGAAGATTAATGTTTAAATTGAAAACGTTTCTCGAATCCCAAGCGAAATCCGACTTTAATCGGCCGAACCCGGGCCCCCCGATCATCCCCCGCGCCGCCGCGAAAACGCCCTGGGAGAGCGAGGCCGAAACGTTTCGACCGTCGGTAAACAGAAAATCATCCGAGGGAGGTTTACACACCGGGTTCCAATCGTTCTGCCGACGATGGAACGCGCGCCGCGCGGCGCCGCGCCGGTTCTGTGAGCGTGTGAACCGGCGCGCTAGCTCGCTCGCTCGCTCGCTCGCGATCACAAGCGTGTTTCGCGTGCAGGGGTGGATGATGTCGATTCGTCGCGTGACAGCTCGTGCATCCGGCTGACGGGCATTCATCGGCGCCAGCGTTGGAAATTTTCAATCGGCGCCGCGGCCCCGGCATTGTGCCGAGCCCTCGATCTTACCGGGCGCATTATTCGGAGTTTTGACGAACTGTGGCGAGCGGATTAAAGCGCGCCTCGGGTCAAAACTGAAGGCGTGAAAACCGATTGAATGGACTGGAAAATATTGGGAAACAATGGGAGATCGCGGCCGGGCTCTGCGATTGGTCGCTGCGAGACCAGCCGATCGGGAGGGAGGGGGGGAGCAGAACCATTTAACAGGGCGCCGCGACGCGGCGTATCGTTTTTATCCGGGAAAACGATGCGACGGGGCAAATGAAGAACCTAATGGCGACTGGTGTTGTCCGTTGATCTCTACCGGCTGACGAGCTGCGGATCTACCCGGTGGTTCTGTTGCTAGGGACCTGGACTTTGTCGTGGAGATGATTTCGAAGTAATAGGATATGGTCGATGGCAGAATTACACGAATAGAAGATTCGTTTAAATAAGAGACTTCTACTAAAATTGAAAATATCATTATTATATCGGTACACGGGGTGTCCCAAGAGTTACTCAAAGTCGGGAAATGAGGGAAATCGGTTCCTCGGGTCATTTGAAGAAACTTTTTCCTTAGCGAAAATGCAGTCCGCGGCTCCGTTTGCAAGTTATTAACGAAAAACGGTGACCAATGAGAGGCGAGCTCCGTTGGCCGAGCCCAGTTCCGCTGATTGGCTCGGCCGCCACGCGCCAGCCGAGCTCGCCTGTCATTGGTCACCGTTTTTCGTCAATAACTCGTAAACGAAGCCGCGGATTGCATTTGCGCTGAGGAAAAAGTTACTTCAAGTGACTTCAGGAACCCCTCAGTTCCCGATTTTCAGTAAGTTTTTGAAGTCACTATAGTGGCTTCATTTACGAATCGAACTAACGTGACGGGGTGTTAAAAATATCGCGGCTTGCTGAAATTCATTTCGAAGTTAGAAAACGCAGATAATCGGAGCTAAAACTTGTTTCATTTTTTTTCCCAATATCATGAGCTTCAATATGAAACAAATCTGATGTCTATCATGTTCTATTTCCTTTTTTCTTTTAAATCCTTCTTAAAGCCTAAATTGTAATCGCCTTTGTATTACTTACATTTTAAATACAATCCTGCCCGAACAGTAATTAAATAACTAAAATGTAGGTGCTATTAAACGTCAAGATACAGAACAAATTAGTATTTTAATGCTCTTAGCAGTGTAATTAAATCAAACGCTCTTAGCAGTGTAATTAAATCAAGTGGCTTAAACTTCAATATCAAAATTTTAATCTTATAACGTTATATTCAATTACAGAATTATCCGATCAAAGTAATATTCCGGTTATGGAAGTTTCAAAGGGTTATCGGTTCACAGGAAAAAAACATTTTATCCATAAAATAGAGTTGAGATATCGATTTTTTTGCCAAAAATTACCTCGCTCCAGCACATTCAAATTCCGACAAAGTCGAGGGCAGCAATCTAATCGATTAAATCGAAACTATAACGTTGAAATTTATCACGATGGATGACATTAGAGCACTTTCGCGTTCGAAACATCGTAGTCAAATTCGAGCGTATCCGGGCGAGTCCACGGCTCGCGCTGTAAACGATCAATCCTCTTACGAGCGATGCAATCGGACGTATCCCGTTAAAGGGAAACATTGGATTAGGTAAAAGCTTAAGCCCCGGGAAACGACCGGTCGGCCCGAACGATCTCGTCTGTTTCGTTTCCCCCAGGCCAGGTTTCGTCGTGGCTTCCTGCATTTTTTTTTTCTCTCTCTGCCGGCTCGATCCGCGCGGAATTCTCAGCTCCGGTCCCCGGCAGCTGCGCGGCCAGAGCCAGGGCTCTCCCGTTCGAGAGATCGACCTCTCCGCCGCGGATATTGCTTCCCGGTTGTGCATCGGCTTTTAACCGGTTTACCTTGTTCTCGTGGAAGGTCGAAAGTCGCCCCCGCCGCGCCCTGGCTGCCTGCGAATCCCCGAAGGAGATTCCAATTTCCGCCTATCCTCTTTCAAACGTTCTCTCGCGAACGGAGATCTTTCGCAAGCGCTGCGAGACTGCCGAACGATCCTCCTCCCGGCGACCGGGCAACTGCAAGTGAATTCGAGCCGAGACTCTCTCGGATTACCCAGAACCCTCTCCTGCCTCGGAACGGGGACAAGAATTCGACCCGGATCCCCGGTTACGATCGGCTCACCCGCGGCCTCTCGATACGCCGATCAGAAGATCGGCTGCCACTTCACGAAAGAGACACACTCGCGATATCGAGAGCGCGCCGTTTCAAGATTCCCCGAGAATTTGGGACGAGTGCTCGCTTCGGGGGACACGGGACAAACCGCCGTCCTCTCTCTCTCTCTCTCTCTCTCTCTGCCTGCTGTTATTTTCCTGGAATAGCCGACGACAAAGCGCATTTTCTCTCTCGCAAGGAACGTTATTCGATTCACGACAAAGTTGCACAGGTTTTACGGAGATCGGGAGCTGTGTGTCGTCAATGCGTATTCAAAATCACTATCTATGGAGAATTAACTGTTTGAGAACAAACGATGATATACCGACGACATCGGGATTCTGTGTTTTATCACGGGAGTTGATAATCGTTGACGCGTTCAGTGCCGACAATTGGTCACTAAAATCCTTACGACGTTAAAGCAATTTAGTTAATTAAATCGAAACTGAGAAGTTCAGATTTATCATGGTGGATGACGTTAGAACTCCTTCCCGTTCGAAACACATCTTAGTCGAATTCAGTTTGTATGAATATATTGCAAGGGAGTAATTGTAACTTCGGGGAGAAATTACTGTACTCCGAAGTGTTGGGAAACATCCTTCATAGAAGTGGCAACGAAAGTACTATAGTTGCTGTACTAGGTACGTGACCGTCGAATCGTGTTATGTGGTCTCTAAATTGCCTTCGAATCGTGTCACGTGACCACCGAATTGCCTCCGAATTTCCTCCGAATTTCCTCCGAATTTCCTTCGAATTTCCTTCGAATTTCCTTCGAATTGTCTCCGAATTGTATCCCAATTGCCACCGAATTGCCTCCGAATTGCCTGTGAATCATGTCACGTGGCCTCTGAATTGTCTTCGAATTGTGTCACGTGACCACTGAATTGCTTCCGAATTGCCTCCAAATTGCCTTTGAATCGTGTCATGTGGTCTCTGAATTGCCTTCGAATCCTGTCACGTGGCCACCGAATTGCCTCCCAATTGCTCCCAAAGTTTTCTCCGAATTTCCTCCGAATTTCCTTCGAATTTCCTTCGAATTGATTCCGAATTGCCAACGAATTGCCATCGAATTGCCTCCAAATCGCCTTTGAATCGTGTCACGTGACCTCCGAATTGCCCCCAATTGCCCTAGAATCGTGTCACGTAACCTCCGAATTGTCTCAGAATTGCCTTCGAATTTTCTCCGAATCGCCTCCGAATTGCCTTCGAGTCGTCAGATCTGCCGGTTTCAATTCCAACCACCGAACATATTCGGAAGAAATTACTACTTGCATCTTCGCACAGTATACGAGAGCTTATTCGGTATCGATTCGTATTACTTCTGGTCGGTCGAAGGGCTCGTACGCGACTGCTCCATTCGCTAATAAAAGTGCACGCAAGAGGGGTGGGAATTATTTTTAATTAACCGTCTCCATCGGCGATGGGAATCGTTTCCATAGCTTCGTTAATCCGAACCGGGCTGCGCTATCGGAAATCCGGCCGGTATAATGTTATTATCGACGCTTTTATAATTAGAGTTCACGGGTTTAATTCCGTTCCTGGCCAGACGCGTCCCCACCCGCCTCCGCGTGTATCCACGCTCTCCTCCATTCAGATTAGAACGCCTCTTTCGTTTGCACTCCACGCTCTACTTATCCCGATACCGATAAGTCTATCAATCGGTTCGCTACCGGCGCGGACTCTTTTCTGTCGGAAAGTTTAATTAACCTTGTCGGCGCCACGGACGCGTAAACGCAAACGTCCGGCGCACGCTGGTCGCCGCGCGTTTACACGTGCGCTGGCTCGTGCAACGCTACTCGCCCGCCCGGCGCATTCCGCGTTCGCGGCCGTTCTCTGTGCATTTCTGATAATTAATTCAATCGCGTTCGACTAACTCGCGTTGCGCACCGGCCCTGCCCCTGCACCGTATCGAACCGCTCCTTGAGGCGGAGCTCCTATTTAGCGAGCAAACATAGAAGCCTCCGAAAAAAAGTTAAACAACCGACCGAATACCGCCGCTGTGTTTTCGTGCCCCCATCTCGAAAATCTACTTCATTTGCCGGTGAACTCGGCCGGAATTCGAGCGGACAGTTCTTTGAAAATTTTACCATAAAAACGAGCCAATCCGTTCGCAATGTTTTCGAGACGTGTGAGTATATTTCTGTTGTTTACAAGATTCTTCGAATTATCATTCTTATTTTCAAAATATTTTCCGAATCTCGTCGTTTTTATTATAATACATTATATCTCCCCACCCCGTCCAAAAGTATTAGGACACTATTAGGGCACGTTATTTTTATTATAACGTAAAATATACAGGGTGTCCCAGAAATGTCTCGCAATCCGAAAGTAGGGGATTCCCGAGGTCATTCGAAGCAACTTTTTCCTTAGCGAAAATGCAATCCGCGGCTTCGTTTACGAGTTATTAACGAAAAACAGTGACCAATCAGAGGCGAGATCATTTGGCGCGAGACGGCCGAGCCAATGAGCGGCACTGGGCTCCGTGCGCTCGTTGGCTGGGCCTCGGCGCGCCAGCCGAGCTCGCCTCTTATTGGTCAGTGTTTTTCGTTAATAACTCGTAAACGAAGCCTCGGAGAAAATTTTCGCGAAGGACAAAGTTGCTTCAAATGACCTCAGGAACCCCCCATTTCCGGATTGCGAGACATTTTCGGGGCACCCTGTATATATGTGTACTGATTACAGTTTCATACAATTAACTTCGAAATAAAGAATCATAACAATTTCCTATCGTTTTCTCAAATTTATTTAATCATCCACGAGTGTCCTAATACTATCGGAGGGAAGTGTACGTTTGAAGTTGTATGTTCGACTTAAAAAATCTGCTCGATCATTTTCTACCCGAGAGTCTTTATGATCTCACCAACTTTCTTTTCATCGCAATAAAAAATTCGTCTGAACGAGATCGTATCGTAATACGACAACGAAGTTGTACATGCCAATAATTTTGACCGTTCGGCCAGCGTCGAAGAGGAGCCCGTAAGTTGGATGCTCGTAAAACGGCGCAGCGATCGCGAAGCGGTTGATAAATAGAAAGAGAGCGCCGGCAAGTTTCCCGGCGACTGCGGCAAGATTTCTCAACTCGAAAGTAATGGATTGAGTTATTCGAAAGTTTTCGCAGTATCCGGCGCGGAGAGGCCCTCTCCTCCCTGGGGCGGAGTTCAAACGCGGAACAACAGAGAAATTTTCGCAGATCCCCCCGCCGCGCGCGGCTCGGCTCGGCTACGGGGCGCAATTAGACCCCGAAAACGGCGAGCAAGCAGATAAATTCGCAACCTTTCGCCGTGTCAAGGCTGTTGCCCTCCTTCCAGCCGGTGTTCTGCCCTGCTCCGCAGTTGTACACACCGTGTCGTCTCCGCATTCCCGTCCGTATCCCGTTTATCTGGCGAAACTCGCGGAAATGGCTTGTTAATCCTGCGAAACCGCCCTGTCCCGCTCTACCTTCGTCGTCCTCGTCGTCGTCGTCGTCGTCGTTGGCCCTAATACATTCTCTCTCACGAGGAGAGAGCCGGCCCTTTTCCAAATTGAAACGCGCCAGAGGAAAGCTCCCGCGAAATGGAGCAGAAATAAGTTCTCGCCGGCTGACGGTTCTCCTTTAAGAAAAATTGATCGCCGCTTCTCCTACGCCGTTTCTCTCCGCCCGTCCTCTTCGGTCAGTTTTGCATTCGGATATCCCCGGGAAAAATGTGGCCGGATCTCTTGAACGTCCTAGAGCTCGACGCGGCAGGGTTGCTCTATTTCTCTTGCCGGTTTCAATCGGAGATGCTAGATCGGGGACAGTTAGACAGGGAAAGCTCGGTTCTCGAGGACCGATTTTCGGCAATTCGGATCGAAGATGATTTTCAGTCTGTTCTCGATGTATTTATTCGCCGTATTCCTCTTTTGGGATCATTATTGTCGTTATGTATCCCTTTGTTTATTATTATTATGATTATTATTATAGATTCCTTCTTCATTGTTGTTATTATTATTACTATCATATACTGCTTCTTTATGATTATTATTATTATTATTATTATTATTATTATTAGTATATATTTTTTCTTTATGATGATGATGATTATTATTATTATTATTATCATATATTCCTTATTTATGATTATCGTTATTATTATTAATATATATTGCTCCTTTACGATTATTATTATTGTCATATATTCCTTATTTATGATTATTCTAATTATTATCATATATTCCTTCTTAATGATTATTATTATTATTATATATTTCTTCTTTATGATTATTATTATTATCATACATTCCTTCTTTATGATTATAATTATTATCACATATTCCTTCTTTACGATTATTATTTTTATTATTACTATATATTACTTCTTTATGATGGTGATGATTATTATTATTATTAAAATTACTTTGACAGCACTGTTATCGTTAATATTATTATAATTGGTATTATACCACTATCAGCATCATAATTATCATTATAATTATTATTGTTAACGCGACTAGATGTAATCAATGTTATTACAAGTTATCATAGTGCATTTTAACGTTGTTGCTGCAGGACCCCGATCAATTTTAGGATCTCCCCTCCCCCCCTCCCCCACCGTACAAGCATGCTTAACCATTCCTTATCCACTCGAGTTTTCCTCGAGAATCCTACCAGCGATTTTCGTCGCTCTCGAAGGAGCAACTACATCGTGTTCAACACGTCCAAGCTAATATTATGCCGACACATTAACACGTGAAATTGTTACGAATCGTAACGTAACAAGGGCGACGAAAAATTTCATCTCGAATTACCGCGAAACACGGCAGAAGTTTCTTTCGCGTGTCTTCTCGCGATCTAATATCGCGGAGACCGGCGACAATTTCGCGTCGAGACGTTCACGAGCTATGACGCGGTGTTAATAGAAGCTTCCGAAACGCTTTGTAGCCGTCGCGGAGCAGCTAAGTACCTTGAGCCGAGCGCGATGCATCGAGGAACAAAGTTTAAACACCTGCCGGGAAGATTGAGCTCGGCCGAGGAGCTGTAAATCTCCGGCCGGGCGAAGTAATGCGTGTTAAACAAACCGGAAACGCGTCGGTAACTGGCTGTATAAATTAGTAGTGGCCTTCCCCGCCCACCCTTCCCGCCCTTCCCGAAACTTTTCCGGGGATCATAATGGACGACGGGCCGGCAGTCCTGCGGCGAACTTCCCTAATAAATTAGAGCAGGGCGCGCCGTAAATAAGATGCAACGGCCTTTTCCGCGCCGCGCAGCACCGCGCGCCCGTAACAATCGGAAGATATTTATCGTCGGCCTGGCTACGCCAAATAGCGGCGATCTCGATTCCGGATCGCGACCGTGATCGCGATCGCGAGACTTTTATGGGATTTTTGTTGCGCGCCGGCTGACTGCCAGCGGCCGGAAAACGGACGATTCCGCTCCGAAACTCTTACGTATTGCTGATCAAACAGTCGTATACTTTGCCGCGGCCCTTATTCCGATCCATTTCCCACGGAATGATCGTCCGATTCCCGCGGCTCCCGATCCGGGATACACTACGGCCGGATCCACGGCCGAAATCTTTTCCGATCTAAATACTTTTTTCACTTTGATCGCATAACTTCTTCCAGCTGCGATCTCACGGATCGGTGATCTCAGAAGAAGACCGTTACGCGAGATCCCCTGCGAAAGCAGCGGAGAATAAAAATGTTGCAATTGATTCGGAATCTCCGCGGAATCGTCGCGTTGAAAATACCGAAGCCCCCGATGCTGCGTGGAATCGAAAAGTTCGCGACAACGTTGTCGTCGGATTCAGATTGTTCCGAGACGAAATTAGTACAGTAGTTTCTCTGGGAATTGCCAAATTTCAGGTTGCTGCGAATTTTACTAGGCTAGTTCTATGCCCATGTAATTTATTGCTACGTCAAGGTACGAATAGGTAGATTAAATTCTCTCTAATTTTCCTTCTTCTTGTAAAGGAAAATGGGCAATTTGGGAAGAGCAGATACGATTATTCGAGTCTTGCACCTCGTTTTTGTAATTGTTGACAATCGGCAAGTATAATAATGAGCAGCGAGGCTCAAATAATTGTACCTTGTCTTGTCCAAAAATTGTCCATTTTTGATTACAAGTTGAAGAAATATTAGGGAGAATTTACCGAATTTCCTCAGAATTGCTTTCGAATTGTGGCTTCAGAATTGCCTTCGAATCGTGGCCTCAGAATTGCCTTCGGATCGTGGCCTCAGAATTGCCTTCCAATTGCCTCCGAATTGCCTTCGAATCATGTCACGTCACCTCAGAATTGCCTTCCAATTGCATCCGAATTGCTTCCGAATTGCCTCTGAATTGCTTCCCAATTGCCCTAGAATCGTGTCACGTGGCCTTCTAATTGCCTCCGAATTGCTCCCGAATTTCCTTCGAATTTCCTCCGAATTTTCTCCGAATTGCCTTTGAATCGTGTCACGTCGCCTCCGAATTGCCTTCGAATCATAACACGTGACCTCAGAATTGCCTTCAAATTGCTTTCAAATTGCCTTCGAATTGCCTCTGAATTGCCTTCGAATCGTGGCAAAAAATTAGAAATAAAGAAGTTTCTCCTGAGTTTCTCTGAAAACGAGCCGCGAAACCCAAAAAATCGCGACTTATCATTCTCAGATCTGTCGATTTCAATTCCGACCTCTGAACATTTCTGGGAGAAATTACTGTATTTACCAAACACTGATACTCCGTCGTTCCTCTGTCTCCAGCTTCCGAATAAAAAATTTCTATTAGATTCCCTTTCCGCGGTCTCAACGAGCCGCTCCACCTTTTTTCCATCGACTATTTCGCGCGCCACAAAAAGTGCATGCAGATCGAGCCTTGTCGGTCCATCTGCCCGCGCATTACGATTCAACAATCACTAGGCGGATTTTAATAAAATTTTCTGTTCGAACCGAATCTACCAGCTCCGCTTTGCACCTCGCATTGATTCAATGAAAAAACTTTCCGGTGGCCGTGTTCACGAGATCCAGCGATCCGTGCCCGACCCCTTTCGCGAACCGATGAGAAATCCGGCGTTTCGCTGTCGCGAATATCGCTCGTGTTCCACACGCTGTTCATTGTTCCGTTGTGTAAGCAACGAAATCCTATCGATCCAATAAATACAACACAGAGCTTATTTAAATATTTCTAATGGAAATATTGTTGTGATACCAGGAATTGTTGAAGAAAAAGGTCATAAACCAGCCATTTCGACGAGGTTTGGTAGTACGTACATTAATGTCTCGCTAATTGACGCTCAGATTACAGTAATGTCTCTCTAATTGACGCTCATATTACAGTAATGTCTCTCTAATTGACGCTCAGATTACAGTAATGTCTCTTTAATCGACGTTCTGATTACAGTAATGTCTCTTTAATAGACGCTCAGATTGCAGTAATGTTTCTCTAATTGACGCTCAGATTACAGTATTGCCTCCCTAATTGACGCTCAGATTACAGTAATTTCTTTTTAATTGACGTTCCGATTACAGTAATGTCTCTCTAATTGACGCTCAGATTACAGTAATGTCTCTCTAATTTCTGCTCATATTATCCACAAAAATGGACAATTTCGTTATAATTACGAATTGTCAACAACTATAAGAACGAACTGCATGACTCGAATAATCGCATCTCCTCTTCCCAAATTATTCATTTTTGTGAGCGTCAGTTAGGAAGACATTACTCAACTTGTGCCAACGAAAACGTGTGCCCGCGTTTTCCAAACGCAAAACAGTCCGATAAGTACGAACGCGAGAGATCTGCCGGTGTAAAACGTTACGCGGATGCAGCTATAAATAAAACGGTGTTATTTTATCTTTGCTCATTTCTCGGGGGATCGAGATATATTAGGCGATCCAATAAATAATTCAAGCTCTTTCATTGAATTTGTATTTATTTCTCAGGGGAACGACCTGGCTCCACCCTAATAAAATTTTCTGCGTGTGTTCTGACGCTCCGCGGTGTTTCCTTCCTTCCGAAACTTTCCGAATTTATCGAAGCAAAATCCCATTGAGTATCGTGGATTGCCTGTGAAAGATGCGAATGCAAATGGAGTCCCGCTTATTTCTTCACAAAACGCAACTTCGTTCGAACACGTTTCCACATTTCCACTTTCTCCGCCTTCTTCCATCGTCTCGCGCGTGTACTTCTCGTCGCTTTATCTTTTTCAAGGTAAATATACCAACATAGACTGCGGAATGCAGACATCGATCATTAGGAGCTCTCCGAAGTCTTCACTTCTTTTTAACTGCTCGCTTCTACTCGAGCGACACAGTTTCTTCCGATTTTTCGGACCCGCCTGAAAACAACTCGGTTCATTCGGGTCGCTTCATTTTTCCTCGTGGAGTAAAATCCGTGTTCATTTAATCGAGTTTTCGCGTACCTTTATCGCCCAGAAATCCATCTGGCTGCAGCTATGCGCGGCTCGTGACGGGTCAGGTTCGCGACCGAGTCGCTTTTTCTCCGTCTTCGAGTCGGTTCCGGGTCCGCGGCGGATAAAGAATCCCCGCGGACGGGTTAAAGTATGGCGTATAGTACAAAGGGCCGGGGCTGCTCAGCACTTTGAAAAGAAATATCGTCCGGGAGATAGGAAGGGCCGGCGGTGAAAGGGGGGGCCAGAGAGGCGAGAGCGCGGACCCGGCGAAGAAGAAACATCGATAAAAGGGAGATAGGGAACGCGTGTACCAGTGGCCGGATGCGAATAAAAGAATGACTGAATATCGATTCGGGTGCCGCGCATCCACGCCTAAACCGTTTTAAGTCTTTCGTCTGCAACCCCGTGCAACCGCTTGCAACCGCCTGCGACCGCCCTTGCGTCTGCGACCCCCGGCCGCGCACCCTCTTCCACTTCGTCGCTGGCTGCTGCTGCTACTCGCACCGGGCGCAATTCCGTTGCTCGTTTATCCTCTGCGGACAGTTTAATCGATTCCCCATGGTTTTAATCGGTGCCCCGTTGTTTATTCCTGCCGACCCGGCGACGATTTCTACTCCTCGACGCACGACGAGCCGCCGATACCCGAATAGTCGACACGGAGCTCGACGGAGCTCGACGTTCCTTCGACATAATTATATAGGGTGTCGCATTCAAGGCGAGCTTGTAGAAGCATTTCTTTTTTAATATGATGATTTTAAAGGAAATAAAATAACCTTTCAGAAGGGGGCGACGTTGTCGTTATAATAGAAAAACGATATCCTTGACATAAACGTGAAAAATCGGTTAAATATCTTACAAAATGTTGAATTTACAAAAAAATGTTTCATGTAGAAGTCGTGCATTTTTTCATATAGAATATTCTTACGAAATAGAAAACATAGGTTTATTATGATGAAAAGCATGATGACCTTGACATAGCCTTGACAATGTGCAGACATTAAAGAACTAGTAGTGCCATTTTATTCGCTACTCGAAATATTAAAGGACATGTGTCAGTTTGTTCTTTTTTTTTCAAACCATGTGTTTACGAGATCTTTTGCAATCTCAATTTAAATGGGACACCCTGTATAGCTTCTTGGAGTCTTCTGACTTTGATTGAACGGTAATTGACACATTAAAATGCCTGGGAACTAAAAATGGTCGAAACTTAAATTTAAATCTTTTTTCTCTGGAGATAAGAGCTCCTCTTTTTAATGCTTTGCACTCGAGTGGCGACTATGAGGCGACGCTAAAAATTGCTACACCATTCTCAGAATAATTGTCACATTAACAAATTTGTCTGTATTCGATGAACTGTCGAATAACAGAAATATTTATAAATATAAATATAGAAGTTTTCTATAAGCATATATATCAAATATAATATATATCAATTTCAATATAATCAATATATATATATATATATATATATATATATATATATATATATAATAATATATATAATATATAATATATTATAATATATATATATCAATTTCAATTTCAATTATAATATATATCAATATAATATAAATCACTTTCATATATATCAAATAAAAGCAATTATACCAAATGGAAATACTGCAGCTGGAAACAAATGTCTTCATATTGGAGTTAAAATAGTCTCGATTGCAAAGGGTTAAGGCCTTAAGCCTTAAACGCAAAAGTCTTCTCATAAGCAACCCGAACCGCGAAATAAAAATGATCAAACAAAAAGCTCCTTCTTCATCGATTAATTCCAGCGTTCGAAATTCCGCCTTCTCATATCAGCAATGAATGCATAAAAACCGCAGTTTCCAGTAATTATGAATAGCTTGCCCAAATTAGAAGACGCCTTCGGCTAAACGTAAGATAATTTCCTAATTAATTTTTGCCGGTGTGGGGCTCTCTTCTTGTTTCACACGGAGCTGCAACGCGCGGCGCGGCAGTTCGGTGTTTATTTTCGAGCAAGAATCACTTTGCTGGTAAAGCGGCATGATTTTTAGTTCGGCGTTCCCTAGACTGAGATCGCGAGGCGGAATCTACTCAAGTTTCGTCGAACCAATTATGTTTAAACAAGGAACTTTCGCGAGAAGTTCCGCAGCCTCGATTTTCATACTGTCTCGAGCGGGTCGAGTAGAAAGTTCTATTAAACGCTAATTTCTCCCTTTGTCCAATCCCGGCTTTATTATCGGCGAGGTAAAAATGTTACAAGGAAATTATAACAACTCTACTTTTAATCGTTTAATCAACGTTCACTGAAATACGTAATTCTACTATCGCGGGGAATACGTCTACCAGCATAAGGCTCTCCTCTTTCGTTCTGCGAAAAAATCATTGGAACGACGTTCAACCTTTCCGACGGAGTTTAATTATAAAGAATTAACTGCAATGAGGTAAAGCACGGGCCTCGGAAAGGTCGATTATTACGAATGAGAAAGAAAAGGACATTTTAAAAGGTCGGGATATCGTGGGAAAGAGCAATTCGAGACAAGACGCGCTTAATTATGCTATTATTTCAACGTCAAAAACTGCGACGGCAAAGCGGCAAGTAATATTAGCTGCGAACGATCGCAAAATCGAAGTCCACAAATTACATATTAAACTGTGGCAGGAAAGTAATTTCGGTATTTCAATATGAAAGGAAACTCAATTTTTTCTATACAAGAAATAAACATTAATCGGTCAAATATTTTCCAGTCTGTTCGATGACCTTTTGCCATCTATCTGGTAATGATATCGACCTCGTAAAACTTCTGATCCTTATCAGTAAAAAACTCAAAGTGTGATTCGAGGCTATCATTATTATTGAAATTTTTACCATTTAAAAAGCTCTGTGAACTTCGAAATAAATGATAATCCAATGGTGCAAGATTATATGCACCATTATACAGGATGTCCCAAAAATGTCTCGCGATCCGAAAGTGGCGGGTTCCTCAGGTCATTTGAAGCAACTTTTTCTTTTACAAAAATGTTCTCCGAGCCACCGTTAACGAGTTATTAACGAAAAACAGTGACGAATGAGAGGCGAGCTCAGCTGGTGCGAGGCGACCGAGCCAATGAGCGGAACTGGGCTTCGTGCGCTGGTTGACTGGGCCGCCTCGCGTCAGCCGTACTCGATTCTTATTGGTCGCTGTTTTCCGTTAATAACTCGTTAACGGTGCCTCGGAGAAAGTTTTTGTAAAGGAAGAAGTTGCTTCAAATGATCCGAGGAACCTGCTATTTCCGGATTGCGAGACATTTTTGGGACACCTTGTATATAAGATTATATTATATTATATCGCATACGTCATGATTATTTAATGTATAATAACCATATAATGAATAATAATAAACGTGTCAACTACCAAAGCTGAAGACAACAAAATGACAACCTTAACAAAAGAATGACAATGCAAGCATAATAATAAACAATAATAAACGTGTCAACTACCAAAGCTGAAGACAACAAAACGATAACCTTAACAAAAGAATGATAATGCAAGCATAATAATAAATAATAATAAACGTGTCACTACCAAAAATGAAGACAACAAAACGACAACCTTAACAAAAGAATGACAATGCAAGCATAACGCTATCTATTCGGTGCGAACTGAAATAACTTTCTTGGCGACCGAATACGAAGCAGCATCGAATGCAAACATCGTCGAAGACTTCGGACGCTGTCAGCTTCTCGCGCGAACGACCGACAGCGGAACGACAATACTTAAAAGCGACGATTTTCCGAAAAATCGGGCGACCTCTGGGCAAGCGAGGTTTTCTCTCGGAGAATTCTGTCGACCCCGAGACATCGTCCCGGGCATGTCCCCTCAATTTCCTGCAATACCGTCCGCGGGGCTCTCGGAAAAAGAACCCTTCAACTCTCAATTCTTCGGCTCGTAAACTCCGAGCGGCAAGATAATCGCGAGGGATCGATCGAGCTCTCGGGGGCTCGCAAAAATTTTTCGATCGCTCGAAATATCCGGCCCGGGGAAATCGGTCGTGGCTCCGGCGAGGAGCCGCCGCTGTCTCGGCGAGGATATATAGCTGGAATCCATTACGGCATCCTTTAAATTTCTCAGGATTTATCGTGGACCGACGGTCCACGGATCGACGTTTGCGCCGGAAACCGAGCGAGCGAGCGATCGACGGAGATCGGTTTCCGGTCATTTTTATGCCGCCACTAATCGGTTGCGGCCGTCGCGGATCAATCAGACTTTAGAGTTTAGAGCGACAAGATTAGGGCTTCTGGAAGCGATCGAGCGGTTGCTGAGCTCTCTGCACGAGATACAGTTAATTCTCCCTAATTGACGCTCAGATTGTGGACAAAAACAGACAATTTGGGAAAAGAAGGTGCGATTATTCGAATCTATTATTCGCTTATGGGTGAGATTCGTTTGATTTAATTTTAATTGAATTTTACTGGGATTTCTTATATTTCTTGTGGTAAATTTTAATTTGCTAGTTTCGGTTTCATTGATTAACCTCCGAACCTTCGAATTAACAAGGAACTGTAGCTCAGATTGTGCACAAAAATGAACGATTTTGGAAGAAGAGGACTCGTTTTTGTTGACAATCGATAATTATAAAAACTTCCCTACCCAAATTGCCCACTTTTGTGTACAATCTGAGCGTCAATTAGCGTCAATTAACACTGTACCGTGTTTATTTTTTTAAATTGGTAGGCGCGATAACTAGAAATTTAGTCAACTAATTGGCTTCGAACAAAGCTTACTTTTTTCGTTACAACTTTGTTCAGCGATTGAGCCTAAAATTAGATTTTATCTTTCATTTACAATACTTTTAAACGACGCTTTTAAGCTGAAACTGTATATGAAATTTACTTGCAAACGCTAACGTTTGTTTAGTTTGTCAAATTTTGTATTTAAAATAGGTTTAATCCTAGATTAAATTATTCAGTTACATCATTGAAAACGAGTATCAGATTAGATCATTATTCAATAAGAAGGAACAAAAATTCGACTAAAAATATTTTTCCGTGCAGTTTAAAGGTTTCTGTTTACATCCCTGAAAATTCTAGAACAGTATAACTTTTAGTACTCCGTAAAAAAATTAAAAGAAAAACACTTAACCCTTTGCATTCGAAATGCTGACCCTGAGACAGCACTCGAAATATTGCATCACGTTCGAAGATAATTTTGATATCATCAAAGATTAAATTTCAAGAATTATTAAAAGTACAACTGTTGCACGAGTCGCAGGACTCAACTTCACATAAATAAAATCCACTTTGTCGTATAAAACGGGGAAATGTCAAGTGGAAACGGAAAGTCAGAAGAATTACTTCAGATTTACAATTAAAATAGCTTCGAGTGCAGAGTTCAAAGAGTTCACTCGACTGGTCATTACATGAAAGATTTATCACGATACTTTCCATTTATTATACATTCTACTACGTCCCTAGACCACGATCATTATGTCGAACAAAAATGATCTACAAAATAGTCTGCTTGCAAAAGGCAGAAGTTAGAAACAGAAATGCAAAAAATCTTAGAACCCCGTCACCCATTTCCCAGCAAAGTCCACAAGCCTGCCACCCTGTCACCCAGCACTCTTTCTCCAATTAACAAATCCTAACACCTGCTAACTACCCGATCGATTAGAACAACCGTCGGCAGCCAATCGCGAGGTCGCTGTCCCATCCCCTCCTAATTAGCTATTCCCGTTTCGACGGTCTCTCGGTTTCGGCGGTCCGCGAATCCTGCGGCAAGCGATCAGAATTCATTGAGCGTTGCCGGTCGCAAACGGACGGGGACGCAGAGATCATCCGGAAGAAGCGTGTGCCCCGTTCAAGCATCCCTCGCGCCGATCCGAGAGGGTGGGACTGGCGAGGGGACGGCGCGGGGCGCTTGAATATTGAATACGTTCGTCAAACCGGGAGCGCAAGTTCCGTTCCGGGGAAGGGCCTCGCCGGAAACAAATGCCAGATATCCCGACGGAAAGCGTGGGCGGTCGATCAGCCGGAGTTTCGGGACGGTCGAGGCGTGCACGACCGTCGGGACGACGGTCGGGAGGATCGTCGGATTCCGCGAGCATTGGCACATACGTAACCCCCTTTCGGTCTCGTTTCCGGAAATCGCTGATCTTTGGCCGAACGTCCCCCCCTCCCCGACTTCTTACGTGGAATAGTTTCACCGTGCACCCCGTGCGATAGCTCTCCAGAATTTACTACCCCGTCGTACGTGCGGCAACTTAAGGGCGAGGACGCCGAGTCGACGAGCGAACGGGCGGCGCGCAGGAAACACACTCGCCGGTCCGGCGATTTAAAGTCGCCGCGATTCGGAGAGCCGCTCTCGAAGCACCTCCTCCGGCACACAATCCAGAGGATACGTTCTCCGTCTTTGACGACCGACACCGGTTATCGCGCGCGAAACGTGCACCGTGTCCACCGACGCGCTGCGAATCTGGTGCTTCGATGCCGGCAGAATGCCGATCGGCGCACCGTGGACGATTCGGAGTCCGATAAAGTATTAGGAGCATCGGAGAGTAATGTTGTTTTACATTAAATTCGAACGGCTCGATTTTTAACTGGTTTCTATTTTCGGTCAATGATGCAATCAGCCTCGTTGTCGAGAACCTTTTGCCATCTAGTGGGCAAATTTTCAACGCCGAATCGATAAAAATCGCTTGGCTTTTCAGAAAAATATCTGGAGATAGTGTTTTGGATATCGACGAAATTTTCCAATTTTTTGTCAGTTAAAAAACGTTGCAGCGATCGGAAACAATGGAAATCTGTTGACGCAATATCCGGCGAGTGTAGTTCATTATATAATTATATTATATGGGTGCCCCAAAAATGTGTCGTAATCCAGAAATGGCGGGTTCCTCGGATCATTTGAAGCAACTTTTTCCTTTACAAAAATTTTCTCCGAGGCGCCGTTAACGAGTTATTAACAAAAAAGCAGTGACCAATAAGAATCGAGTACGGCTGACGCGAGGCGGCCCAGCCAACCAGCGCGCGAAGCCCAGTTCCGTTCATTGGCTCGGTCGCCTCGCGCCAGCCGAGCTCGCCTCTCATTGGTCACTGTTTTTCGTTAATAACTCGTTAACGGTGCCTCGGAGAAAATTTTTGTAAAGGAAGAAGTTGCTCCAAATGACCCGAGCAACCCGCCACTTTGTGATTGCGAGACATTTTTGGGACCCTTTATATAATAATTATATTATACTACACCATAATTATTATTATTTACTAGAAAACAAGACACTCTAAGCTTAAAATGTCTTTGGCACGGCTTCGAAGCACTCGGTGAGCTGATAAATGCCAAACGAATGTCGAAGTGCGCAGAAACGACATTGCTTTTCGGTCACCCTATATTTGTTTCGCTTTCAACGGGCGAGAAACTTGGTCGATTCGAAGTGGACATCGCTCCGCGTGTTCCCGGTTGAAATTATACGCGGTACATTATGTAGGACCTACGATTAATTAGCCGTTCGGTTGATTGCTGTCACGTTCGTTGCGACAGATCGACGCGCGTGCCTCGCATTGGTCGCGTTTCGCGGATTCAATATAATATAATTATGTAATGCAGGATATCCGGTTTCATTCGACGAAGCGTAACATGTTTATGGAACACAGCACAATTTAATTCCGGCCGATTTCCATCGAATTACAACAACGACGGAATCTCGAAGCTAGAAAGGCTATGCACCGACTATGCAGACTCGTGCTTCCTGAAGTTCTCGAAACGATTAGGATCGGTTTCACAGATTTCGAGCGCAAAGGCCCCGGGCTGAACGTGACTCTGCGTCGACGAAAGGGTGCGGGGGCGGGCCGGGTGTCGAATTCAAGCGAGCCTATCGAATGCGACGGCAAGGCGAAACAAATGCGGCGACGCGTCCGAACGGAACTGGACACCTGTACGGTGAATTCTCTCATATTGTCCCTCAGCTTGCAATCGAAAACGGACAACTTGGGAAGACTAGACAGGATCCTTCGAGTCTTCGCGGCTCGCCTTAGTATTATAAGTGCCGACATCTCGCGAGTGAAAAAGAGAGAAAGAGAGAGAACGAAAATCGGGACAGTCGGCTTAAAATCTAAAATTAAACTCAAAAGTCAGCGGTCAACATATCGGTGTATAACTCTTTTTTTTCTAACTTTTTATGCATAAACATTTCTTTAACATATCGGTGAGATTCTTCCAATTAAAATGATACCAAACACGACATGCTTTAGACCAGATTTGTGATCAGATTACACGATTCAATTACAAGTTCAATTACATGTGATGGATTTTATTTTATGTAATCAGAAATGTCTGTCCAAACTGTATCATGTTTGGTCTCGTTTTGATCAGAAAACTATCAGCAATATGTCAAAACGAAATTCAGTTTCAAAATGTTGAAATTAAAACAATTGTGTTATTGTATTAGTAATTGTTATTCCGGGAATTCTAGTCAAAGGAACCGCGTCGCCTGCCGCATCGTAGACTTGACACACTCCGTCGAATCATAGCATAGGCGTAGAAATAACGCACATAGGCGTAGGAATAACACATATAGACGTAGGAATAACACACATAGATGTAGGAATAACACATATAGGCGTAGGAATAATGCACATAGTCGTAGGGATAACGCATTATAGGCTCGGAAATAACGCATATAGGCGTAGGAATAACGCATATAGGCGCAGGAATAATATATAAATGTGTAGGACTAATGTATATAAGCGTAGAAATACTGCACATAGTCGTAGGGATAACGCATTATAGGCTCAGAAATAACGCATATAGGCGTAGGAATAACGCATATAGGCGCAGGAATAATATATATAGGCGTAGAAATAACACATATAGGACTAACGCATATAGGCGTAGGATTAACGCATATAGGCGTAGGTATAACACATTATAGGCGTAGGACTAACGCATTATAATCGCAGGAACAACGCATATAGGCGTAGCACTAACGCATATAGGCGTAGTAATGACGCATCATAGGCGCCGAAATAGCACATCGCGGTCGAATATAACCGTAGTTCGCAGTCCCGTCGACGGGCGAGTCGCGTCCCGGCGAATATCGCGCGTCGCGCGAAGATGAAAAGGGGCGGCTGGTGGCGCAGAAACAGGAAAAAAGCGATATATACACGGGAGGCGCGAGGGAGGGGGGTGGGGGCAGCCAAATAATTCATGGCATGTCAGCCACGCTGAAAACTGTCCCGCCCCTTAGCCGGCATCGGTGCTTAAAATATTCAAATCACGTTTGCATTCGGCTCCCCCCGGCTCCCGGCGAATCGAGGCATCCCGAACGAATGTTGGCCCCGACGGCGAACGGAAGAAACAGGGAACACGCCCTCTGTCTCGGCTAATTTCAGTTTCCCCGTGGCAGGCTCGCCGGTGTTCGACGCCGGCTGTCCGGATCGGAACGCGGCTTTAATCTGGCCGTCGACGGGACGGATCAACCCGGGTTCGCGGGATTTGCGGGGCGGAAGGATTTCTGATCGGCCGGGATCGGACGAGCCGGATTGAAATGGACGGGATCAGTCGGGTCCCCCGGTGATGGGTGTCCAGACGCTGCCGGGACTAATAACGAACGGCAGGGTGAACGGTTCTGGCAACGAGAACCCGGCTCTTCTTCCAGACGTGGCGCGGACCAACGAAAATCGACGCCGAGCTCCGCTCGAGGCGTTCTTACGGAACTCGTCGGAAGATGACGATCGAACGAAGGAACACGATGCTCCAGCATTTCATTGGAATTGGTTAAAGCTGTTAATCCTTTGCACTGGAACGGCGACTCGGAGGCACCGGCAAAAATTGCTGCATCAGTTTTTAAAGCAATCTTTGCGTTATTTAGTTGGTTTATATTTAATGAGTTGTTAGAAATGTAAGTGCTATACGAGCAAATAAGCACAGTTTCACGTGCAGGTAGTTATAAAAATTTATAAGAAGAGTTATAAAATAATATAAAAATAATGATATTTCATAGTGGAAGATATAGTCTAGTTAGTAGATGTAGTCTAGCAGGATTAACCCTTTGCACTGGAATGGCGACTCGGAGGCACCGGCAAAAATTGCTGCATCATTTTTTAAAGTAATCTTTGCGTTATTTAGTTGGTTTATATTTAATGAGTTGTTAGAAATGTAAGTGCTATACGAGCAAATAAGCACAGTTTCACGTGCAGGTAGTTATAAAAATTTATAAAAAGAGTTATAAAATAATATAAAAATAATGATATTTCATAGTCGAAGATATAGTCTAGTTAGTAGATGTAGTCTAGCAGGATTAACCCTTTGCACTGGAATGGCGACTCGGAGGCACCGGCAAAAATTGCTGTATCATTTTTTAAAGCGATCTTTGCGTTGTTTAGTTGATTTATACTTAATGAGCTGTTAGAAGTGTTAGTGCTATAGGAGCAAATAAGCACAATTTCACGTACAAGTAGTAAAAAAGTAATATAAAAATAATAATACTTCCTAATGGAAGATATAGTTTAGTTTTGATGTTAAAGCAGGATTAACCCTTTGCTCTCGAGTTATATTATACTATTTTTCGAAGTAATAACTTTCGAAATAATTGTAACAGCACCAAATACGTTTATATTTAAACAACTGTTAAAATTACAAGTATTGTGCTCGCAAACAGGCACAATTTCATATGCATAAATCGCAATAAATCGTATAAAATAGAAATAGATCAGGAAACATGTTTTGTATTTCGAATTAAGATAGCTTCGACTGCAAATTGTTGAATAGACTCGCGATAAGCAACAGAATTTTCGTAAAATTTCGGATTCCTTTTCTTTTTAACCAGGAAACCATGTAGAAATACGTAGAAAGCGTACGATGCGATTACATCTAGAGATTTTCCGAATTAACAATTACTCGTGTAATCGATGTAATGTGTTTTACGTAATTTTTCGAAGACGTCCCCCGCATCGTGGAATTAATCCTAGAGGTAATGCAGGAACTTAGAGTCCTTTCAAAGTAGTTTCTCTTCTTCCAGCTGCTATTAGTAGCTGCCTTAAGATGGCTAACTTTTTAAACCCGTTTCCGCGCGGGGTCCCCGACTCGGCTTCCTTCAATCTTATTAGCTACCCTAAGTCCGGGGCCTCCGGCTAGAGAATTTCTCGGTCGAAAAAATCGTCCACGCCGGACGAAATTCATTTCAATTAGGTGAAACGCAGCCGGAAGACCGGTCCGCGGGAACGGTGATTTATCGAGGTCATTAGCGATGCTTTTATCAGTCGAGAAGAAGATGAAAATAATTTGGATCGATCGGGGACCTTATCCGGCAGGCGGTCTTCCTCCGCTGGAACTTCTCTTCGGAATTCGAATGTTCTTTCGTGCCGTGTCCCCGGGCTTTTCGTTGGACGCCGGAGACGGACGGGTCTCGCATTAGTGCTCGCAACCGGACTAATTAATCCGTCGTCTCTCTTTCGATCGCGCGTGGCCAACTTCAAGTTTCCCTCTTATTAAGCCCGAAACTGAGCTCGGCAGGGGGCCTCTACTTAAAGCGATACGCGCACGCTCTCTCTCTCTCTCTCTCTTTCTCTCTCTTTCTTTCTCTCTCTCTCTCTCTCTCTCTCTCTTTTTCTCTTTCTCTCTCTATCTTTCCGCGAACTCTGTCAATCTTTCGCGCGGCTCCCTCCCCGTAAACAGTCCTCCGGTTTCGTTTAAACTCGCCGAAACGAATTCCGAAAGTTGCCCGGGCTCTCTCTCCAGCTATATAAGCGAGCCTCCAAATAAAACGCTTTTTAATTAACTGCCCCGGAGCCCGGGAGTCAGCTGCGCCGGCTCCGCGGCGCGCCCGCCAAAGGCTGCAGCTGCAGTTTGATTAGCGACCGGGGCTTCGGATATTGAAATTTTGGAGCTGGATTATTCAGTGTTGACCGAGAGCCCTGTAATTTCTCCGGAGACGACGGCTCCTTACCGTCGACACGCCGCACTTCCTTCGAATCGCTCGCGGACGTCGAAGTTCCCGTCGGTGCCTCGAAGAATTCTGCAAAATCCGCGTTTCTATCGAGTTTCGTCTCGTCGTTGACGCAACGAATAGTCGCAACGGATAGTCGTCACTGTTAACAAGAATTATCGTTCGTTAGAAGATCCGTGGAAAATCTCGCAACTGGATGCGTTCCCGTGAAAGATAATTGTAACGGTAACAGATTCGTTTATGTTCAAAAGAACTGTTAATTCTTGCTGATGTTGGATTATTTGGGAAGAGGAGACACGATTATTCGAGCCTTGCGTCTCGTTTATCGATTGTTAAGAACAATAAAAACTAATCCATAAAAGTGTAAAAAAGTATAAGAAACTATAAAAGAATAATCGTATCTCCTTTTCCCAAATTTTCCATTCTTGTGCACAATCTCTGCGTCAATTAGGGAGACGTTACTGTTCCTATCACGACCAGTCAAATGATCGTTCTTTAGCACGACTTATATTTTTTAATATAGAACGGAGATAATAGCAGATTTGACAGTATAAAAATATAGTTTCTTTTATTCAGAAGTATATGTAGTAATTACTCCCTAATTCGCGCTCAGATTGTCCACTAAATCGGATAATTTGGGAAGAGGAGATACGATTATTCGAGCCTTGCGGCTCGTTTTTATAATTGTGGACAATTTAGAACTATAGAAATAAACCGCAAGGCTCGAATAATCGTATCTCCTCCTCCGAAATTGTCCATTTCTGTGCGCAATCTGACCGTCAATTAAAGAGACATTACTGTATTGTGCTTGCGAATCGAGTCAATTTCATGCGCATGAATCGCGATAAATCGTATGAAATAGAAATAGATCAGGAAACACGTTTTGGATTTCGAATTAACCCTTTCGCTACGGAGCGCTTGCGTCAAAATGTGATCGCTGTGAACGGAGCGTATTATTGAGTAGTTAGCACCGAAGTACGGAATGTATTTCTGGTTCCAAGTTTTCCGTAGTCCAAATATATTCAGATTTTTGTGATCTTGAGCACGTTACTGTTTGTCTTGCATGGCAAACGCTTTCAGTATCGGTATTTTCACTTTCAGTATTTTCACTATCACTCGTGAGAAATATTCTCCTAAATTTTCTTTTCCCCACGATTTGATAATGGGTCTAAAAAAATTAAATACTTTAAAACTCAACATATTATCACGAAGGCAGAACTTGAGTATTTACCCGTGAATTATTAAAATTAAGCCAACAAAATTATTTTAGAATTATAAATTCGTGTAAACCTTTTAATCGCTACTATTATAAATTGCTGGTATATATCCGTCGCTGACAATGTTCTAAAGAAGACTGAAACTGTGTATCGTTCGAATAAAACACAATATCGTCTTGTCGATAGTGTTATATTTCATGATAGTCAATTGTTTAAGGCATGCAGCGTTGCCAGATACTCGATTAACAAAAGTATCTCATGTAAAGTATGAAATAAAAGTATATATATGGTATGAACGTATATATACGCTCTTCGTACCCGCGCGCCCACTTTTCCAGAGCGTATATATACGTTCTTCGTATATGAATGGTCATTCTACGAGGACGTATATATACGCCCATCGGAGCGAAAGGATTAAAGTAGCTTCGACTGCAAAATCGTTGAACAGAATCTCGATAAGCAACAGCGTTTTCGTCAAATTTGAGATTCCTTTTCTTTTCAACCAGAAACCGTGTACGGATACGTAGAAAACGTACGATACATTTCTCGATGGACGTTTAACGATGGAAAAACGAATGGACGCGCTTTAAACACGAAGAACAGAAAAACAGAAGAACAGAAAGAACGTTGTGCACGGAACGTAGACGATATTTATCTTGCATAAAGATCCGCGGGCCCGACGTCGCGAACTCGAAAAACATGGGATTTTCCGTGGTGGTCGTCGTTGCAAATTGTTCCGCGCGCGACACCGGTCTCGTTCTAATCTCGTTCACAGAAATCTGAATAATACCCGCGTGAAAAATGCGCGGCGGCGCGCGAAGTCGCGGCAAAAGGAGCGCGCCCGAGGAGCGCGATTTTTGTGTCCGCGGATGTGTGTCTCGCACGAAATGGAGATATTACGGAACTAATAACGGGAATAGAGTGTCAGTTTTTGGAACGAGCGTAACGGCGGGAACGCGGCCGAAATTTACGGGATTACACGGTCCGCGGGCCGGCGAACAATAAATTACCGGGCTGACAAAAGGAATTACGTAATACTATGCAAATGGGGAGGGGAAACCCGAAAAGAACACAAATCCGCGACGTCGAACGGGTCCCGGTCGTTCCGTACGGACGCGTTTTGACGTATTTCATGAGACATTCGGTCCGCGAGCCCGCGATTTACTGCTAACACCGCGCCCGGCCGCGATCATTCAATTTATCAGATCGGCCACGAATGCGTTCAATTCATTTATTAAATTCCTCGCGAGCGGCGTTCGGCGCGCGAAAACCCGGGGCACGCCGAAAAACCCGTTCCCCGTTCGTGTCCCTCCCCCTGCCATCCCCCTCGCCCTATGGCAGGCGTAAATTTCGTCCGGTAATTTCGTCACCCTTCTACAATTAACGTCCTCGCCATTTTCGGGCTGGTTCGGAAGGGTTTGATTGTCGCCGACAATCATCCTGAAAAATCGCGGGCATTATTTCCCAGCCTCCCCACCCCGCTGGCATTGTTTAAAATTCGTTTAATGCTCGCATTTCCCCGACAGCCAGTTCTCCACATTTTATCATTTACTTTCAGCGATCCCGCGTTCCGCGCGGCCGTTCTTACAAAACACACCGGAAATATTAATACGATTCGTTCATCGGCGTTCGTTAATCCGTCGGTATTTTCTCTATTATTATTTTCCGCTCGGACCGGTCGCAATTAGTTCGCGATGCTCTCCGGATAATAATTACGTTTCGACGTTCGCGTTTTAGCTTCGCGTGTTTGCTCGCACGTTGCCGCGAAGATTTCTTGTCGAATTTCGATACGTCGAATGCTTATTCCGTGACGCTGCGGAAAATGTTTTTTCACGTCTGCACGTAAGCAGGCTGCGCTATTTTTCTGTTATTTCGCCGCCTTTCGCGGGCCGAGTTTCCCAGATTACGATTTCAATACTTGTTCAATATTTATTCAATATTTATTCAATGTTTATTCAGTATTTATCGTCTCGAGACCGCGGGTTTCTATGCGAAATAAAAATTGTCCGCGTCGAACGCAAGAGATGGAAGCGCTGATTGTAGAGTTATTTCGCTTTAAAATAATTTTCGTTGATCGTAAATAATATAGTGACACATTCAAATTCTTTTCAATGTTTCTACTGTTTTAAATTGCGACGGCACATCTCTGTCATGAATGCGTAAAATCCGCAGTCCAATTATCGCACACTTTATTTTCCCGTTTCAGCATTACGATGTAATAAAAATGGACGACAGAGATTTCGTTAAACGCGTTTCAAACAAAACGTTTCGCAGTATTCTCCATATTAAGCCGCTGAAAATACGTGTGTACCAAAAATCTGCGAGAATTCTGAAATCTTCGAATAGATATTTCCCTTTGCTAGCCCGAGGGGGGAGTTGGAAAATAGCTGACCGGTGATGTCTAAAAGGGTGCGAAAAATAGTAAAATTTCCACGAGGTATACAGGGTGTCCCAGTATCGATGGTACGATCGAGAAGAGGATGATTCTGCACGAAAAATTAAATAAAAAATAAGGAATAAAGTTTGTTCTTTTCAGGCTTCGTTGACGAGAAAATCGGCTTTGAATATTCAAACATGAGTTTTTTCTTTCTTCCTTTGGTTATTCCAAGCAATAGTGAAATATAAAGAAAGACACTCTAGTTAAAAAGACGGTTTATTAGAATGGTCCCTCTCTCAGCTAAAAAACATTCAAGTCGCTTAAACCAGTTCTAAAACAGTTATTCCGTCTTAAAAGGCGTTCGGATACTTTCGTTACCCACTGTAACTATTGTTTAAAATAATAATATATTACTCATAAATAATACTAATATAAGTAGTATCCCGATGTGCTATGTTACTCATTTCTGTCCGTGAATTTAAATGTAAATGAAATATAGATACAAACTTGCTTTATTCACACAAAAATCTAACAGCAATTTTATAATCTAGTAAGTCTAGTAAATCGAACAGTAATTTTATAACCTAACAGTAACAATATATTACAAAATATATTGCTAATAACCCCGTAGAGGGTTTCACAGCTTAATAAATAGAAAAATGCAAAAATCGTTGGAAATGCTGAATATTCAAAGTCGACTTGAAAAGGCGCCTTAACCGACAACATTTTATTTATTATCTTCGATCTGCTTCCTCACGTAGAATCACCCCTTTCTCGGTTATATCACCGACGCTGGATCACCCTGCATAGAGCTCTTAGCTCGCTCATGACGAGACAAGAGAGCGGTTCGATTTCCGAGTCGAATCCTGTCTAACGTTCCCGATATCCCGCGGACCCGTGGAATCCGGAGAAGCGGGGAATATCGTCGGAGAAAAGTCGAGGTCAGAGGCCAGTAAAATGGGAACGGGACTACGGGAACGGAGTGGATAACGCGGTGGCCGAAGTTGAATTTCCGAAGCACAGCCGCGGCGGAATGTCTTCGTTTCTCCGTGGATTTCTCGCGGCCTGGGTGGGCTGGATTTGATGTCGCGTCGCTGTTTCCGCAGGGCGACGCCTACTTCTGGAAGAGAAACGTTCCCAGGATGCCCCAGGACCTCGCGACACCGGTCCCGGCATACGAATACACGGATTATTCCGTGTTATTAGGCGCGACGGGGGCGCGGCGTCGCTCTTATATTGGAATCCCCTATCGCACGGAATCGTGAGCTTTCCGGCAAACTGCGGCCTGAGAACGACGGCTTTGAAAAAGTCGCGAAGAACCAGCGCGAAAATTTTCGCCGGCACTCGACGCGGGAAACACGGGTCCTCCTCTGTGGCATCATCGGCAGACGAGGAAATTTGCAAGAGCCGCTCTGCGAGAGTTTCTTGCAGCCGGGTGTCGTAAGACGATACGAGGCGCTGGGTTTCGCGAAGTTTTTCTGCCAGGAAACTGGAGGGCCTCCGTCGAAGATTTTCAGCCGGGTTCAGCTGGTCTTCCAGCGGCACGTGCGAATTTTTCGGTCAAGGGAATATAGCTATAGTCGAGCTAGGATAGGCGTCCCAGTTTCCGTGTCGCAAATTCCGTGGCCCCGGATTAAAAATGTTTAGGAAAAAGAAACGAAGTTTTTTACGTATGGATTGTTGATCGATATTTTTTCGTTATGTTTACCTATCAATATCTAAGATTCAGGGAGAGGTGTTAATTTGTACAGAGCGTTCCGCATTTTTCTGTACATAACTCAGGAGTGTAAAAGTAAAAATGAGACTGAAATTGCAATATAATAAAAAGTCCATGAATGCTTAAGAATCTGTGAAAATAATATAAAATATGATTGCACTCGAGACTATTTTAACGCGAAGATGAAGACGTTTGTTACAACCTACAGTATTTTCATTTGATATTATCATTGTTTTTATTCGATTCGCGTGAAATTGGACGCGTATGCTCATAAAAGACTATAAAAAGATTCTATTATCTGACAATTTATCGAATACATAGACGAACTGAATAATGTGAAAATTCTTTTGAAAATAGTGTAGCACTCGCGTAAAACGGGTTAAATATACCTATAGTTCGCGCGCGACAAGAAGGCGCCTCCGTGTTTACATTCCCCCTCTTACTAGCTGACCCACCAATTATCGGTCGCTATTGGCGATCTTCGTCACCGTTTTCGGCCAATAGCGAACGATAGCTTCGGCAGTGGGGCAGCTAATAAAAGGGGACAAAGGTGCCTTGTCGCGCGAGGACTGTATATCTCCATTTCAAAGCGACGCTCTTGCCCTTTGTTTGACAAAAATTTGACATCGACGAGTTATCGAATTTATCGTTGATTTCAGTTGCTCGCGATTTTGTCTGATCTCTTGGTCTTTGTAATTAATTCGTCTCTTCGTACGTTATCCTTTCATTTACATTCACTTACATTCATTTATGTTCATTTATTCTCCTTATACATTTATTATATTATATTATTATTATATAATATATTTATTATATTATATTATTATTATATAATGTATTTATTATATTATATTATTATTATTATTATTATTATATTATTATATATTATTACAGAACTTCTGCACAAAGTATTCATGGACTTTCCGTTGCACAACATTTTACTCCCATTTTTGCTTGTAGAATAATACACTCCCGAAATATATATCCCGAAGTATACAGAGAAATTCGGGACACACCGTATATAAAACGTTTCTTTTCCTATACGTTTTTAATCCGGGACCACGGAAATTGCGACAGGCGCGGGAACTGGGACATCTATCCTAGCTAGGATATTTTTGTCGCTTGCCAAATCGTAGCCTGGAAACGACATGGAAACACAGCATTTCGAGAGGTCCGCAATTTTTGTCAACAAACTGGGCGATAGATTTTCGCGAAACTTTACAGAGCTGTTAGTGCGTATTCCAGCTACGTATGCCACTTCTTTCAGGCTCCTTGACAATCGTTTTCTTTTAACCAGTCACGAGTATACTCGTCGTGGAGAAGTGACAGTACATTTTGTGCCATGACGAGTATACTCGTCGTGGAGAAATGGCAGTATTTTGTGCCATGACGAGTATATTCGTTGTGGAGAAATGGCAGTATTTTGTGTTGCGACGAGTATACTCGTCGAGGAGAAATGGCAGTATTTTGTGCTACGACGGGTATACTCGTCGTGGAGAAATGGCAGTATTTTGTGCTACGACGAGTATATTCGTCGTGGAGAAATGGCAGTATTTTGTGCTACGACGAGTATACTCGTCGTGGAGAAATGGCAGTATTTTGTGCTACGACGAGTATACTCGTCGTAAAGATTCTACCAAAATATGCGTCGCATGAAAAAATTTTCTGTACAAAAGATGCACGATTCGAAGCGGCGCATTATATAGTGCATTTATTTTTTTTTATAGATGAAGGCGTTTCGGAGATTTGAAGATTTTTCTTTGTCTTTCTTGATAGATTACTATATTTTCTGTATGAAAATACGGAAGAATATGGAATTTTGAGTGAAAAATCGACCTTCATCAGCCTTAAATCTAATAGCCAACGAGTAACTTCACTTTATTTATAATACTTTATATAATAATAAATATAAATATATAAATTTATTTACTTCAAAATTGTCTTTCTTCTTAATTTTCTTTTAATATCAAGTTGCCGCATGCGCCTCGACATTCAAGATTTTGCAAATGCTCGCAATGTCTAAATACTCGAAGAATAGACATAACAGCTCATTCGGATCGACGCTGCGTCATTTACAATCGCGGAGTCGACGGGTCCCCGAAATTCAAGGCAAGGAAAAATTCGCTTCGAAACGGTGTTTCGACGCGGCGCGAGTTTCCACGGGTCGGGGACGGTTTTTCCACGCGGTGCTCGCGCGCCCTGTTTCTGACAGACGGATAAACCCGTGGAAAATGGCGGGTTTTGCGCGCGTGTTTCCCAGGCGCGACGCGACGCGACGCGAGAAGAGTGTGTGCCGCCCGGTATTTATCCGTGGAACGAGACTTGTTTCGATGTTAATGACGCGGTGGCCCGATCCTTTGTGGGATCGTCGATAATGAAGGGGCGCGGAAAGAATGACGCGCGGCCCGGGGGGAGGGAGGGTGGAGGAAGCGAGCATGCCGGATCGATACCGGCGTCGGGCTCGGTTTACCCCATCGCATCGTGCCGAATCGTCGAAGTCGCGAATTTCACGGGAATAAAAGCGCGAGGACGCGAGCAGGGCTGGGACACGCGCGCGCGCGCGCGATCGATTTCATACGCGAGGAGAGCGCGACGCGACGCGATTCGCTTTAATTCCGGCCTTGCGAAACCAACTGCTGAGCTGGCCCGCGTTGTTCTCCACCGAATTTGGTCGATCGGGCACCGCTGTTACGTAATTCGACCGGATTGCCGATCGACGATCCGCCGCGAATTTTCGTTTCGGAAATTTCCACCGGCCGCATCTATATTAGGTCTACCGGAAAGTTCTGTCCGTTTAAGAAATGAAAGGAAATAATAGATTTTTCATCAATTTAGAGTAATATTTATTGTACAATATAATATTCCGGTCGTTACTTACGACGACCTCTTGCCAGCGTGATGGCAATTTGCGAGCATATATTTTTTCAAAAATATATGTCTCAAATGAACATGTGAACATACCTATCGAAATTTGCAATGACATTATCAGGCAGAACTTTCCGGTAGACCTAATATTTATTTCCGATCGAGATTTTTCATTTTGCTCGTTCCGACACCCCGGGGATATAGCGATCGAGCGTTAATAAGATTATCGCGGTCCGAGCGATCGGAGACTTCGACGCCTCTGCGGATGCATAAGACGTATCGCGCGATTTACTCGTCTCGCTTGTTACAACCGCGTCGATCTTACAAGGATGCCCTGAGCTAGTGGAAATCGCTATTGAAACGATAGTACGTACGAGTTGTCACGTTCAACGCCGACAATCAAATGAAAGAATATAATTAAAACGAAAGGAAATATATGATTATTCTTCGTGTATAAGAATATATGAATATTGAAATCTTTGAAATGAAAGAATATATGTGCGCGCAGAACTTTAGACCAAAATATCTCGGAAACGAGGGTCCATTCTTGTTGTTCGCGCACCGACACTGCGACCGTTGTTCGGTCTACGGGGGTTGTAAATTCCCGACTCTAATTTGACAATGTGGTTCGCGATGCTCTGTGCCCACTTAAAGTAACAGAGCTGGTAGTGAAGGGTATTGACTGTTGCACTTTTTAACAGAAATAACGACTTTAATTTAGAATACTAGTTATAGTACATGGAGTGTTTTCGGTCTGTGTGGTGTCGAATGATTGTTGAAGACTATTCGCGCCTCGCGATGTACCGGCCTTTTTATTGAGGAAGCTTCTTTGTGAAGCTCCCCTTCCCGGATAGAGACGTGCATTGATTGGTTTTTGCCGAAAGTTATGTTTGTCCAATCAGTGCCCTTTTAAATTTTAGCAACTCCCCGAGAGCGACTGGTCTCGGAGAGGACGTGATTGTTTTATGACACGGTCGAAGGGTTTCCGCCGGCTTCGACGACACGACGGAAATTCCTCCAGGTCAACTCACGGTAGCCTCGAGTACCGTGTTACGCACTCGGCTCGAGATGACGCTTCGGAAATCCTAGGTTTACGACACGTTATGGTTGGTGGAATAGCCGAAAATTAGTTTTGGAGGCCGGATGGTCGCCAGACGTAAAAAAGGTCTTTATCCTATTGTCGAATCCGTGTCGTAAACCTGGTCGACGAAAACTCGACGGAATTTGTTCTTCCGTGCCGGAGCAAATGTGCGGCGCAGATGTGCTGTGGAGTGTCTGATTACTTGTTTTATGGGTTGAAAAATGCGGATAGTTGTACTGGCATGAAACGTTCTACGAGAACGGAACAATTCTTGAGAAACGTATCAGGGCCCCCTTGTTGGAGGATTAAATTATATTATATGTTATGTACAGGGTGTTCCACAATTATTTTAACAGCCGAAAATGAGGGGTAGCTGAGGTCATGTGAAGTAACTTTTTCCTTTGCGAAAATGCGATCTGCGGCTTTGTTTACGAGTTATTAACGGAAAACACTGACCAATGAGAGGTGGACGGCGCGAAGTTCGAGAGTCCGCAGCACGAGTCTTTGACAGATGGTCGGGGGACGGACTCGAGCCGTGTTCGAAGCATTGAACAAATCACGAAGCGAGAACTTTCCGGATTTTCTTTTACTACGTAACAGTGATGTTTTTAAGAAAAACGTTGTTCACCTTTACTTTAGAACGTCTGAAGAATATTTTATTTTATTTATTTATTTTCTTTTTTTATATGTTATTTAGTGCTCATTTTGCCAGACTAAATATTATAGTATAAACTATTACTGTATACCGAATTCACCCTATACAAACAACTCTCAAAATCCTCTCTCACTTAAATTTCACTTAATTTTAATCAATTCCCCCTAAATTAATCAAACTTCTACAAAATTTAAGAAATCAATATCTAAATTCTCCTAATTTATTATTATTTTTAAAATATTATATATAGCGTTCGTTTAACCAGACTAAACATAATAAAAGAAAAATAAAAAAATAAAACGACGACGAAATGATAGTAAAAAGAAAAGAAAATCACGTTCTCTAAAATCGTTTTAAAGCCCCGAAATCGAATCAAACAGAACCAGAAATCACAACGATACCATTGCATACTTGACGAAATATTCCCCCTGAAACGTATCAGTCGCTGCGACCGGATCTCCCGTGCCCGAAGTTCCTCGCCAAGGCTACGTCCGGAATGTTTCGAACGCGTGCGACAACTTTTCGCAGCGACTTAGCCGTTCTTTCGGATCGCGCGCATCGTCGTCGGGACATGTAGATACCACTGGGAAAGCACGGGACGACGAGTTTACGCGAAACGGTTGCGCAACAAAGGGCCGGAAACGAGCGGTGTCGCAAACAAAGCGCGGTATCGATTCGCGGGGCCGGGTATCGCGCGGCATCTAACTACAGAAGAGATACTGCATATGAGGCTTGAATATTTAACATCCGGAGGTACTTTTTCGAGGCTCGTCTCCGACAGCTAGATTATCGAAAGATAAGCGGCTCGAGGGTTTTGGGAACGGGAGGATCGTCTGGAGAGCCGAAGCTGTTCTCGAGATGCGCTTTTAACGCGGCTTATTCTTTCCCCCCGTCCCGCTCCTGCCCGCTCCGCTCGTCGATTTACATTCCCCCCTCTAGCCCCCCCTCCTTCTATCCACCGTTCCCTTTACCCGACGAGCAGATAAGTTCTTCCCCTCCCCGAAAAAATTCTGCCTCGACAAATACCGAATAAAATATCGAGCCCCCGCGCCGTGCAATTAGAGTTTTCTCCGCGGAGGAAATCGATCCCGAGGTCCAATATTGACGCGATCGAGAGGATCAATCTCTGCCGGGAATTTAACCGCGGTTTACCCCACGCGGTAACACGCTTTTCCAGGGCCAAGGTACACACACGTACCGCCGACATCGGCCGGCGGGTTTCGCTCCGGGGAGATGCCGGGACGCGATACGTAACTTCGACCTACAAATCATCCGGCGCAGATTTTTCTATTAATTACGGCCGGGCTCCCGGAGGCCACCGCGGGGTCCGCGCGTCGCCGGGGCCGCCGGGATGCCGAACTTTCCGAACTGGGTAGACCGGGTTATTCGGCGACTATAACTTGCCGCGGCGCGGATATCGGTAACTTCGCCGCAACTTATAATGCCCGAATTAACCTTTTTAGGTACGGCCGAATTCTGCGCGAGGCTATTTCTCTGGACGGCAGAGTTTGATATGTACTGTACAGAGTCTGATACTGTATATTCTGTCTGTATATACAGGCTGTCCCAAAAATGTCTCGCAATCCGAAAGTGGCGGGTTCCTCGGGCCGTTTGAAGCAACTTTCTCCTTTACAAAAATGTTCTCCGAGGCACCGTTAACGAGTTATTAACGAAAAACAGTGACCAATGAGAGGCGAGCTCGGCTGGCGCGAGGCGATCGAGCCAATGAGCGGAACTGGGCTTCGTGCGCTGGTTGGCTGAACCGCCTCGCGTCAGCCGTACTCGATTCTTATTGGTCACTGTTTTTCGTTAATAACTCGTTAACGGTGCCTCGGAGAACATTTTTGTAAAGGAAGAAGTTGCTTCAAATGATCCGAGGAACCCGCCATTTCCGGATTGCGAGACATTTTTGGGCCATCCTGTAGACTGTTGTAAATCGATGTGAAGACAAAAGAAATGTGAAACGATGCATATGTAGACGATTATTTGATTCAAGCGATGAGCGAGTGAGCTACTAGAGCAAGCCACTATAGTGACGCGTCGTCCAGAGAGATGACATCCGCGAAAGCCACTATAGTGGCGTGTCGTTCTGAAAGATGACGTCCGCGAAAGCCACTATAGTGGCCCGTCGGGCCTAAAAGGTTAAGATTGAAGCGGGGTATTTATACGAACTATTACTTTATGAACAAATAATAATAATAATAATAAACTATTACTATATAAACTATTACTATATTAACTATTACTAATATAAACTATTATAAATATATTACATATTTAAACTATTACTAATGTAAACTATGGCTGTATAAACTATTATTAATATAAATGATTACTGTGTAAATTATTACTATACTAACTATTACTAATATAAACTTTTACTATGTAAATTTTTACTAATATAAACTATTACTAATATAAACTGTTACTAATATAAACTATTACAAGTATATTACATATATAAACTATTATAAATATATTACAAATAAAATCTATTACTACATAAATTGTTACTAATATAAACTATTATTAATATCAACTATTACCATATAAACTATTACCAATATAAATTATTACAAATATATAAACTATTATACGAACTATTACTTGATGAACAAATAATAATAATAATAATAATAATAGTAAAAAAATTGATTGTACCGCCCGGAAAATAAGTAAATACGCGAAATTCCTTGCGGCGTGACACAATCTCGGCGCCGATTGATTATATATATATTATATTTAATTTCGTATAACGAAATTACCTGCCGTCGGGAGAGTGTTTTCACTGGGCGGCGCGAAAATTGGGACGAAACCGAGGGGATAACTTTCAAAAATGCTCCCCCGACCCGCCTCGCCCGCTTCCCGGCGAATTTCCAACGGAATTTCCGTCGAAAATAACCCGGGTCCGACCGTCGCGCGGCTCTCCTTCCCGCGGAAACTACTACTTTTCCAAGCGAGTTTGCCCGCTTTTGTTTCTACCGGCGACTTGCCGAGCAATTAATCGAGAGTTCTGAACATCGGGTCGCGAAGTTGTTATTTATATTCCGGTCCGATTTTTTTGTTTTGTTTTATCGGGAACGTAGCCCTCGAAACGGCCGGATACAAATTTCGTGTTGTCCCTCGAAGAGTATCTATTGTTTCATACACCTTTTTTGTTTGCTTTTTTTATATTTTTGTTAAACGTTTCAGTGAATATACAGTTGCAAGAGATTAAACTTGCAATCGTTGCGCAAAACTCGATTTAAAAACTGCAATCTGTATCAGACAAATCCGTTGCAGCGTTAACAGAACATTGTGCGTCGGGCTGTTGATTTATCGATATGATTTGTTGGTCCGACGCGGGATGCGTCGAATATCAATCGGAAATATCGCCGAAAGTCAAGGTGCGGTTCAATCGGCGCCGAGATTGCATCGCGCCGCAAGGAGTTTCGCGTATTTTCTTATTTTCCGGGCGATGTAACCAATTTTTGTACTATTATTATTATTTGTTCATAAAGTAATAACTCGTGTAATAGTTTATATATTTGTAATAATTTATATTGGTAATAGTTTATATAGTAATAGTTGATATTAATAATAGTTTATATTAGTAACAATTTATGTAGTAATAGATTTTATTCATAATATATTTATAATAGTTTATATTAGTAACAGTTTATATTAGTAATAGTTTATATTAGTAACAATTTACATAGTAATAGTTTATATTAGTAATAGTTAGTATAGTAATAATTTACACAGTAATAGTTTATATTGGTAATAGTTTATACAGTCATAGCTTACATTAGTAATAGTTTAAATATGTAATATATTTATAATAGTTTATATTAGAGAAATAGTTAATATAGTAATAGTTTACACAGTAATAGTTTATATTAGTAATAGTTAATATAGTAATAGTTTACACAGTAATAGTTTATATTAGTAATAGTTAATATAGTAATAGTTTACACAGTGATAGTTTATATTGGTAATAGTTAATATAGTAATAGTTTACACAGTAATAGTTTATATTAGTAATAGTTAATATAGTAATAGTATACACAGCAATAGTTTATATTAGTAATAGTTTATAAAGTCATAGTTTACATTAGTAATATTTTAAATATGTAATATATTTATAATAGTTTATATAGTAATAGTTAATGTATTTGGAATAGTTTAAATTAGTAATAGTTTATATAGTTATAGTTTGTGTATTTGTAATATCTTATATTAGTAATAGTTTATATAGTAATAGCTCATATTAGTAATAAGTTTAGTTTACACCCATAACATATCTATAATAGTTTATACATATAATATATTTTTAATAGTTTATATTCCAAATAGTTTATATTAAACCGACTCATGTTCGCATCTACCCACCATGAGTCACCGTAACAAACGTTTCTTCTTTCACTGCATAAATAACAGTTCCAAATAAATAACTAAGTAAAACCGAAAATCAACAAAGATAAAGAAAGAAAACAAACCAAATTCCCGATAACAAAACGGAAAATTATTTATGACTCAACCTAATATCCACGATCTCGCACATACATAGCATCAGAACAACATATCCGCATAACGCGCCAAAATTATGCAATCGACGTTCAAAGGTCCGCAGGAAATCGGAAAAAAATCGTCGCCGCCATTGAGCGTAACGCTGAATCGCGGCGACGCGATTCGTCACATTCATCGGAGAACTTCGTCGACGCGTTTCGTTCAGAAATTCCTGGTCCCTTTCTTTTTTCAACGGTAAATGCTCTCGAAATGCGTGCTCGGGAGCCGCTGTAATCGCGATCGATAGCCACCACGGTGGCATAGCAGCGGTGTGGTCGGCAGCAGCCTTGAGAAAAAGGGGGCCGCCATGCTGCGTGATAGAAGCTATTCGACATTCAGCTCCCGGAGGCAGCCCTCTCCGCCGAAATCGCACCCGTTCCCACGGGGTCTCCGGTGTGTAACAGCAAACAACCGCCGTTAACAGGAACGGCACCGGGGGAAATTGCTAAGCTCTTGGAAGGTATAACGCGGCGGCCTCGATGTTCCTCGGCGGGAAGTTCGCGACGTGACGCATCATTTACAGCGTTCCCCTCTAATTTCAGATTGTATTTCAGCCGGGTTAATTTTCTCCCTGCTAACTGCGGCCAATCCGACGGCGTTTGCGTTCGCGTTTCCGTTCGCGTTCGCGCTCGCGTGAGCGAGCCCCGGCGCCGATCCCCGAACACCATGGATGCGCCGGGCGTTAACGTCCTTACCGCGAAGAAACTTGTAAATGTAATTTATACGGAGCGGTGCGTTTCGCGCGCTCCCACGGATTAACTTCTCCGCACGGCGTCTCGCTCGCACGGCCGGCCTCCACCGTTCGCCCCGTCTCCGTCGCTCTGTTTCTCGTAACGAGCCCAAGGAGCTTGACAGACGGAACTAATCGCATCTGCCTAGACGCTCGGGTTAGCTGCGATTCGTCGCGCATCCGCGGCGCGGCTCGCGGCGCCGCGCGGCTAACCGGCGCCTAGGCCGACGCCGATCCCGGGCCCCGCTTGCTCGCGCGAATTTTCCCCATGGAATTCCCCCGGAAAATTGCTCCCGGACTGTCTCTGCCCCCTCCCTTCCCCACCGGTCTACGGCTGTTTGGATTTGACGCGGCGCTGATTGGGTTTCATTCATACGCCGCCCGGCTTTAATTTATGCCAGATGGGTTTGCCCGACGTCGGATCCGCAAACGAGCGTCGATTTCGTTAACGAGGCTCCCGCTATTATTTTCCTATCTCCCGTTCTTTGCGCCCGCGGCCCCGCTCTCGCCGAATCTACTACCTCGGATAATTGTTGTGTACCTCTGGAATTACTACTCGGCTCGACGGATTAATCCTACCGCACGGCGTTCTTCGATCGTCCTCCGCGGTCGAAAAAGTTCAACGCTCGGAGTCGAGATTGTTGTTCACTGTGCTGCCTGCGGATCGGTCGAGACGGTCGCCTTTCTTCGTGAAAATAATGCAATTGAATTTAGTTTAACTTAACTGAATTTAATTTAACTTTATCGAATTGAATCGAATTGAGTTTCACTTGATTTAATCGAATTTTACTTAATTGAATTGAGTTTAACTCAATTGAATATAACCTTAACTTAAATGAATTTAACTTGACTTAATTGAATATAACCTTAACTTAATTGAATTGAATTTAATTTAATTGAATTGAATTTAACTCGATTGAATTTAACTTGACTTAATTGAATTTCACCTTAACTCAATTGAATTGAATTGAATTGAATTTATTTATATATATACAGATGAAAACCCACATTTCTTTTACAATACAGAACAGAGAGCTGATATTAATGTAATACAGAATCTGCGAATCAGCGGTTTAGGTGAACAATTTATGTGAATCTTGTGAATATTGACTGGAAATACGTCTAATTTATCGCTATTGTCGTTAACAATTCGAAGCGTCCTGTAAAAATATCGTAAAGGGATCCTCGATCATAAGCAATTAATTGGACGAAAACATCGTCATACTTTTCTCGTAATTAAAAGAACAATTTGGAAATGTTTTCGCATATTCTTCTTGTAAACAACATTAATTCAACAGTATCAACATTCGAGAGAACAGATTTTTCTACCGGAATTACGGACACGACGAGAAGCACAGCTGCAATCACGGAAGACAACGTGCGATCCTCAACCGTGACTTGAACGCGGACCAAGCAAAATGCGAAATCCCGAAAATCGGCGGCCCCGTTGGCAACCTGCGAATTTATTCGCGAAGATTACAGCAGGCTCGCGGTAGTTGTTGGAGCCAGCGCCGGAAAACGGGCGACATTTTACGGTGACGCGTTGTAACGCGCGATGCGAATTTACTTCCGGTTCGCATTGTGCGCGCGGCTTTGCCATAGTCGCGGACAAAGCGCGGGGCCGGAGGAGTAAATCCCGAGAAAATTTCGCTGCACGGGGGCCGCGGCGGGGGCCGCGAGGAGGGTGATACTGTGCCTTGGGGCTGTCACAGTCACGGCTTAATAACGTGTTCTGTATTTTTCGAGGGCCGCGATTTATACACCGGCTCTTCGCTCGCGACGTGTAACCCGAATCCAGAATCCGAGACAGTCGGACAGGATCGCGTAAACAGGGAGTGCCAGCGAGAGAGAGAGAGAGAGAGAGAGAGAGAGAGAGAGAGAGAGACAGAGTGAGCAAGAGAACAAGAGAAAGAGAGCGCGCGCAATAGAACAAGAGAGAAATGGCAATACATCAAGGAAGAGAGAGAGAGAGAGAGATTAAGAGCAAAATAACAAGAGAGAGAGAGAGAGAGAGAGAGAGAGAGAGAGAGAGAGTGAAAACAAGAAAACAAGGGAGAGAAAGAGAGAGACAGTAAGAGCAAGAGAACATGAGAAAGAGTGCAATAGAACGAGAGAGAGAGTGAGTGCAAGAGAACAAGAGAGAGTGAGTGCAAGAGTACAAAAGAACAAGAGAGAGAGAGTGCAAGAGAACAAGAGAACAAGAGAGGGAGAGAGAGAGAGAGTAAGAGCAAGAGAACAAAAAGGAGAGAGCAAGAGAACAAGAGAAAGAGTGCAATAGAACAAGAGAGAGAGTGAGAGCAAGAGAACAAGAAACAGAGTGAGAACAAAAGAATAAGATAAAGAGGGAGAGAGCAAGAGAACAATAGAGAATTAGAGAGAGCAAGAGAACAACAGGGAGAGAGGGAGAGAAGAAGAGAACAAGAAGAGAGAGACAATGAGAGAGAGAGAGAGGAACGGCGTTGTTTTGCACAGTGGCACGGATTTTTCCGGGGGATATTTGAGAAAAATGTTGAGCGGTCCCGAACAAACGGATATTTGCGCTCGCGCCGGTGTTGACACGGGCGCGTGTCCGTCGCGCGAGTCCGCTTCTCACTCGCCGGCCTGCGTTACAACGACCAGAACCTGATAAATGTTTTTAATAGTTGTATGGACACGCGCCCGGCTGCGCGAGCAGCCGCGTCGAACTGCTCGTTGAGAGACTCGTCGCGTGTCAATCCCGTAACGCCGGACTTTTTCAACATGATCCGCTCCCCCGTACTCGACGCAACGTGCCAACGATTTTCACCCGGTAACCCTATGAACGAACCTAACACGGCAAACGACCGTCCGGCGATCAGCTGATTTTCGTGGTTCCGTGTTGGTCGACAAGAAATTTCTGCTGCATCGACCAACCGTCGGTTTGTTCGTCGCGCGAAAAAAAATGCGTGTACAGTTGTGCTGACCGTGGTTAACAGTTATAAAAATTTCTCCCTGATTCGCGCTCAGATTGCGCACAAAAACGGACAATTTGGGAGGAGAAGATGCGATTGTTCGAGTCTTGCGGCTCGTTTTTACAATTGTTGACGATCTCCTTGTCCCAAATTGTCCATTTTTGTGCGCCCAATCTGAGCGCGAATTAGGGAGACATTATTGTAACCGTATCTCCTGCTCCCAAATTGTCCATTTTTGTTTACAAGCTGAAGGAAAATTAGGGAGAATCTACTGTGCTCGAACGGTATTTTCGCGCCAGATCAAAATTCACTGTTAAAAAAGCCCAACCGCGGATAGATTAGGTTGAGTGAAATTAAGAGAAATAGGTCCTCTATTCGGCAGATTTCCTCACTGTTTCACTTTATTGCGGACAGGATTTTTATTACAGTACGAGAGGGAACGTCGGCTCGTTTCGTGTTAATTTTCCTTTCTTTTTGAAAAAGACTACACAAGAGAACGAAGCGATAATACTCGAAAGACGATTAAAAATCGAGAGAGGTCCGTCGTTTCGAAGAACTGCTAAAACCGTACAAAATTGGATCGGTTCGCGCAAGACGATCAAAAATTCGCGGCAATGCGGGTGGCTCCGATTGATTTAATCGCCCGAACATTCCCGGTTCCACGGCGGCCGACAAAATGGCGGGTCGTTGAGCGTAACAGCCATTGCCCGCGAAATGGCCACTATCCGGCGACCCGTTACCGCATATTCGCGCATCTTTTTTTCCCCCTTCGAAACGGCGGCCCGGCGATGAAAGATGAGCATTTCGTAACGGTTCCGAAGTTTTTTCCTACCGTCCTACGGAATGCAAAAGCTCCGGGAGAACGGAACTTCGTCGCGATAAAGTTGAATGAAACTGTCACTGCAAATTGGAACGAAGACGACAGTTTGATAGTAATTGTTTGCTTGTTAAACGTTATCCACGAATACCTCGCCCGGAGATCTTTCTTTATCTCGGTAGTTTCTCCCGGGAAGAAAGAAAGCTTTCCTTATTGCGCGGCTCTCTCCGTTCTCGTTTCCTTTTTCTTTCTTTCTCCTTTTTTCTTCTTTTTGTTTTAAACGCGTGGAGGGCTGTTAATAATTTCTTACGTTTCCGGCGCGGCCGCGCGGATACAAATTATTACGCAAGTTTCAGAGTCGTTCCGGTCTACACTCGTAGGTACGTCCAGGCCCCCGCTCCTTATCGTTATTCATTATCATTACCGCAGAAACTTATTTCTACGGGAACTTAGTTCGTCTGTTATTCCTACGGTCTCGCTCGAAATTACGAGGGAACATTAATAATACGGCCGCGGCACGTCGATAAATCCTCCCGTGAAAAGACCGTCGCAATGGACACGTAGATCTCGCTGCGAGAGATCCCCGACACAATCGTAATTAAAACGGAAGACGATAACTTTCCGGTTCAACGGAAACAGCGATCCGCGCGCGTTCATGGCATGTCGCGCGAGTTATAGAGTAATTTCTCCCTAATTCGCGCTCGGATTGCGCACGAAATTCGATAATTTTGGAAGAGAAGATACGATTATTCGAGCATTGCGTCTCGTTTTTATAGTTGTTGGCAATCGATTACTATGAAGGCTCGAATAATCGCATCTCATCTCCTCAAGTTGTTCATTTTTGTGCATTAGTTTAGCGCTGATTAGGGAGTAATTACTGTACTTGCTAGAACTATGCAGCGGCTCCTTCGACTCGAATTCCCGGAAGACAACTCATAATACAGTGACGTAACTTTTTGAATTTCAACGTTTTGAAACTGAATTTTATTTTTACATATTGCTGACGGTTTTCTGATTAAAATGAGATCAAACATGATATGGTTTGAACAAATATTTCTGATTATTCAAAATAAGATCGAGCACGATGTAATTGAATAAATATGGACAAAAGCACGTCGTGTTTTGTATCATTTTAATTGGGAAAATCTGACCAATATATTAACAATATTTTCACGTATAAAATATTAGAAATAAAAAAGTTAAGTCATCGATGAATTTACAATAATTTGAACAAGTATTCTGATTATTCAAGATAAGATCGATCACGATGTAATTAAATAAATATGGACGAAAGCACGTTGTGTTTTGTCTCATTTTAATTGGGAAAATCTGACCAATATATTGAACAAATTCTCACGCATAAAGTATTAGAAATAAAAAAGTTAAATCATCGACGAATCTACAATAGTTTGGACAAATATTTCTAATTATTCAAGATAAGATCGATCACGATGTAATTAAATAAATATGGACAAAAGCACGTCGTGTTTCGTCTCATTTTAATTGGGAAAATCTGACCAATATATTGAACAAATTTTCACGCATAAAATATCAAAAATAAAAAAGTTACGTCATCGACGAATCTAGGCGTCGTGAAATGACTGTATCAAAAACTTATCGACAAAGCGGTTATCAGAGATCCACACTTATCGATGAAGTGATTACCAATGAGATGACTGTTTGACATCCAAATCGTCGTTGCAATAATCATCGTTGAAGTACACAACCTTGACATAACCCTCGCTAGAAACCAACCAATCGCGACTCACTTCCAGCAGCGAGGAAGAATAACAAAGCTCGGGAAATAGCGTCGCGATCGAAAATTTCACAGTTGATCCGAGGCCACTCAACGAGCGATCCCATAAACCAGGCCGTGACCTATGGGGTCGACCGAAACGAAAACGTTCGGCCGGTCCAATTATATTCGGGAGGAAAGTATTGGTGTCCCCGGCGGAAATTCGATTCGGAATCGAATGGACGGAGTTCCGAAGGGGGTCCGGGTCTGCGGTCTCCCCGGATTCGATGTCTCTGATACGAGTTTCCGAACCCCTCGGCTTCGAATCCGCTTCCGGCTCGGATCTCAGGTGGCAATAACGCTCGGAGCGTGCAGTTTGTAACGCGACACCGTGCATTTGCCTGCGCGTGCAACCGATCCGATTGAAAACGTCGCGTCGCGGCGGCGGGAAAGACGGGGAAATAGACAGAGGCCTAGAGGGTGGCGGCGTGTGGCTGGAGGAAAAGTACACCCTTCCGTCGATACGTTGACACGAGAGCTCCACTAAAACGGATAAGCAGGATGCCGGGTCACGTATCTCGGCAACTACTTGGCTGCGCGCCGCGTTGCACCGCGCCGCGCCGCCCCGCGTACTGCCATCTCCGTCTTCGTCTCCGTGCACTTCCGGTTCCAGCTAGCTGACTGACACGTGAGCATCGTTCCCGAATCCCGTTTCCCAGGCTGTTCCGCTGGAATGGGCGGCGATAGGCGATGGCCGAGGACCGCTGCCATGCCGAGCGGACTGTTATTGCCATGTTCGACGGTGCAGTGTCAACCGTGTACCAATCTGGATCGAGATTTACTACTGTTCGAGGTACCCGATTTTAGCGGACCTTTTTTTTAAAGCTTTGATGGCCGGAGTCGTGTACACGTGACCACGCGAAAATTTGAATTATAGAAGTCTATTTAGTGTAACTTTTTGCAGAATGCATCGTAATTGCATTGTTGCATTGCATGCATTCTTCAAAAAGTTACTCTGAATAGATTTTCGTGATTCAAATCATAAATTTGGTTATAATTATATTGTTATCTAAATTTGTTCTGCTTATATTATTAATAAGGTACGTCATAATTGCAGTATTAGAAAGGTGTATTATAATTATACTATTAATACTTTGACCGCCGCGACACACCCATACGTGGGTGACAAAGTTATTTAAGATTTAAATTTCGAAAATTAATGATATATAATACTATATAATAATATAATATAATAATAATACAAAAGTATAAGATAATAATAATATAATAAAACAATATAATAATAATATAATAATATAATATATATATATATATATATATATATATATATATATATATATATATTTCACTGAATAAAATACTTTAATTTTATTATGTAATTTATAGAATATTCTCGCAGTGTTTCCAACCACTATTATTCGAACTTCGTGGCTCTTTTAATTGCCGCTTCTCAACAACTATAAAAACGATTCGCGCAAAGTTCAAATAATCGTTATCTCTTCCTTCTGAATTGTCCATTTTTGTGTACAAGCTAAGGGACAATTGGAGAGAATTTACTGTATTCTGTAAGGAAAATTGCAAGAAAACTGAGTGCATCCAAATCTTGTGTTAACCACAGCAATAATAATTTCGATCATAATTTTCTCTTGGATATTAATAAGTGTTAAAAAAAGCGTCCGCAACATTGCGAATATACGAGCAAGAGCGACGATTAATTTTTAAGACAGAACGTTGTGATTTTCACGCGCTCAGAAGGTGACGATTTTCGCGAACTTCTTTCCGAGTAACATTTTCCTATCAACCGTATCTCTCTATACATTTGAGCCACAGCGTATATGAATTTGCATCGGGAACAAATCCCGCTTGCTACGAAGCAGATGCTCGATAATTGCACGACATCGGAAACGCGAGCGGCAGACGCGAGCGTAATCTTCCGGCATGCAATCCGCAGTGAAAGAAACGCTTTTGCCTCGGACAAGCATCGGACAGCGATCTTCTTCCCCGTCTGGCAGAAAGAATTCCATCCGTTCGAGTATTGCCACGCGGACGTGACACGTTCCGGGAGCAGGAGGATGGCATCACGCGAATGGCCGTGCCGTCTCAAGGTAAATCGCGGGATGAAAGATGTAGCAGCTTGTTGCTGAACGAAGTATGTCTGTCGGCAGGGGTTCTGCAGGGACGTCGAAGTTTCATTACTGCCTCGAGGAGGAGCAGGAGGAAGCTGGAGCAGGTGGAGGGAGGGAATTTTTCAAGGGATGGAAGAGGGTCTCATCGAAAACCTAATACGATGGTAATCAGTGCCGAGGCTCCTTCGATTCCTTGGTTTACCAGTTCCATCCGACAGCCAAAGAGCCTCCGCGCCATTGAAAATTTATTGAGCTTGACCCCTCCCCGCGTAACCGTCGCCGAAGAACCTCTTGGAAAATCAGACCCTCGACACGGAATTTCCTAATTAAAAGTCATTGTTTTATTTTGAACCGCGTTCCTGCGACGCTGCCCTCGCAAATTAATCCTCTGCTCGCCTCCCCCCCCCTTCCCTCACTGTTTAACCCGGTTTTTTTTACACGCTCCCTTAATGGAAGTTCGATCTGATTCGATTCGCGCACGGTGCGAAGTATTTTGCGTCGTAAAATAGCGGGTCTAATATTTTATGTTGATAATTTTTACTGAGGAGAAAGTGCAGTAATTTTCCCAGAAATGTTTGGAGGTCGGATTTGAAATCGGCAGATCCGAGAGTACTAAGTCGCGATTCTTCGGGCCTCGCGGTTCGGTTTTAGAGAAACTCAGGGAAAGCCGGCGAAAAAAGCAGCGGCCTCAATAGTAATCTTAACTCTTTTATTTCTAATTTTTTGTCACGATTAAAAGGCAATTCGGAGGCAATTCGGAGGAAATTCGAAGACAATTCGGAAACAATTCGGAGGAAATTCAGAAGCAATTCGAAGACAATTCGGAGACAATTCGGTGACAATTCGGAGGCAATTCAGAAGCAATTCGAAGGCAATTCGGAGGCCACATGCCATGATTCGAAGGCAATTCGGAGGCCTCGTGACACGATTCGAAGGCAATTCTGAGGAAATTCGGAAGCCACGTGACACGATTCAAAGGTAATTGAGAGACAATTCGGAGACAATTCAGTGACCACGTGATACGATTCGAAGGCAATTCGGAGACAATTCAGAGGCCACGTGACACGATTCGGAGGCAATTCGGAGTTGCAATAAATCACTTAAGCGTAAGACCAGCACAGGGATACCAGGCATTACCGGAAGAAATGTCTATATACAGAAATTTCATTTCTCTTCGGTTTTCTTGCTTCGTCTACTCTAATTCGTCGTTGAACCCTTTGCGCTCCAAAGTATTTTCTTCCTTTTATTTCAGAATTTGCTATAAAGCAATTCAAGCATACTCCCGTATGTAACTTCGAGACCCAATTAAAACTAAAAATACAACAATTTGTCCACGTGCCACGTGACTACGTAATTTACCCCGTAATTTGTTCATGAATATAATGAAAGTAAACTATTAATGCAAAAATCAATGTCGAATCTGACTCGACATAGAAACGCAACCGTTTTATGGGGGGGGGAGGGGCGATTGGGCGTACGAACATTTCGAACTCAAATTTTGTTGTTATTATCATCATCATTATATTATTACTATTATTATTAGTATTACCTTACCGTGCTTTGTTTAAAAAAAAAACGGTAGACGACATCAGGTGTCAAACGGTGAAGGCAAGCCTCGAGCTTCTGTTCCGAAAAAAAGCCCGGTCGTGGTACAGCGCGCGTGCTTTCATTGAATTTATTTAATAAATGGGAAAACCCTTTGGCGAGTAAGCGGCTACAGTGTCACTCGCAGGCAAATTGTACAGAGCACAAAGCAATCGCTGTTTTGCGCGATTAAATGAGGAGAAAATATCAAACGCTTTGTGAGTGTTCACTTTTTTGTGACCATGCCACCCATGAAACGAACCTACGGCGGTGTTTTCACGTCGGGAAAAAAAAGTATCGAAAAGGATGGAGCATACGCTGGCGGGCAACGTAAAAATCGCATCAAATTTGCATAAAATTCTTTCGATTCGAATTTTTCATTCGAGGCGAGAGCGGACCTGCTGACAATAAATTCACACGCGTCTGTCTAGAGAGATATTAAGAATAATTTCAGCATAATTTATACGAACGACAGTGCTCGCGTACGCGAGTGAAATATGTCCGGCGTGTTTCGCTTAAACAATCCTAATGGATTTATGGCCGTCGATAATTATTTTAGACACGGAAATACTGTCGCGTCCGCGTTCGCGAAAATTTGTGCGCGTCCGCGGCCGCGGGCCCCGTTGCGAAAGTAACGCTGTTTCGTAGGAAATGACGCGAGATGAGAAAAGTGGTCGGCAAATAGCGTTCGAGAGGTTCGTCGAACTGGTGGCGTCTAATTGATTTACACCGCTAATAAAAGGCTCTTGTTAGGGAACTGGCCGGCGCGTACATAAATTCTCTGTTGCGGAAGCGCGGCGCGAAACGACCAATCAGTGTTTAAATATTCTCGTCCGGAGCGGCGCCTATTGTGCGGCAATAAAGGTGAAAACGGCAAACAGAATTGTTGACGCGGGTAATACTCGGTTAATATTTCAGGGAATAGGAAATTCCGTTCTCTCGGAGCCTGCCGCCGGCTCTCTCTCTCTCTCTCTCACTCTCTCTCTTTTCCGGAAAACTGTCAGCCGGGGAATTGGAATTCGTTTAAAAATTTGAAACCCTATTTTCCTGAAGCGGATACCGCCCCGGCGATCGGGCTCGTTTTACGCGGCAATCGAGGTTTATTCAAAAAATGTGAAATTTCGTTTCGCGCGCAAGGACCCCGGCATGAAATTGAATTTTTCGGCTGGCTGCTGGCTGCACGCCCCGAAAATGTTTGCCCGAAAAATGAAATAATGCTAATGACGGGATCTGCTTGCTGCAATCTCGTTAAGAGATCCTGCTCCGCGCGCAGGCAATTTTCGGGAATATTTTTTACCGCGGGCACGGCGAAGCTTTCCCCGGGAACGGATACGTTCCCGTGTTTAAAGCCATGTATTTCAGAGAGAGAGCGAGAGAGAGAGAGAGAGTATAATCTCTCGGAACGTTTCGATCGAACGATAATTCACGGGCCGGAAAGTAATCGTTGATTTTCGGAACTCGAACGTGGAAACGGTTCGCGCGTTTCCTCGCCGCGCGCGGATGGATCGCGAGCCGCGCGACGTCGGAACGGCGAAAGAAAATTGGGCGAGCGAAAATTCGATCGTGCTCGGACCATGCTCCAGTTGCTTCGGCCACTCTGCCGGAGTGTCTCGGGCAACGGTTTGGCCCGAGGAGCAAACACAATTACGCCCACTGATGGATATTACACGCGCGTCGCTACTTGACGAATTGTTGCCACGCCTGTCTGCTCCGAGGCGACTGATCAGGAAGCCTGTTCGACGGCCGACAAATTGTTTCGAGTGGCCGAATCGATCTCTTCCGCAGCAATCTGCCCGAGCAGTCGTAAAATTGATGTCAAGGCCAGTCGCAAGGGATCGGGCAGCTCGAGCTTACGCCCGGAGTCTTCGTCGAGCGGACGACCATTCGTCATCGTCGTCGTCGCGACAACGCGGACTCTCGCGATCCCGAAATCCTCGAACCGATCGTTCCCTGGACCGTTACCGTTCCGGTATACTTTCTGTTGAATTTTTACAGGCAACGTAAATAATCGTAACAGAGTCAATTTTTATTGAAAAAAAAGAAAAGGAAACACACATAAAGCTAACCGATATTACGGGTGATGGCTGTCGGTAGGCGCAACTACACACCTCGCTCGTCCGCAGGCAACTAACTAAAGAACAACATTTTTGGCGAGCAGAAGTTGCAGGATCTCCTTTATTTCGCGAATCATAGTCTTCTCTGCTCGTTAATTTTTCCGAAAGTTTATCGCTCGTTTCCGGAGGAACAACGGCCCCGCCAAAATCTATGCAACGATCCGCCGCTGCTTCCAGCGAGCAGCCGGAGACGGCGAATTTCTGCGGATCAAAGACGGCCAATAAATTCGCGGGGGAGCTCGACGACAATCGCGGGCCCTCCAAATGGCACACCGGAATCGCTCTTTCAGCACGCTGGATGCGCAAAGCCGTTCGCCACGGTATTTTACGCGTCGCTATGGCCGGCGCATTCTCGAAAATCTGAAATGTACGCGGACTATGCGCGCAAGGTTTCCCGGGTCTCGGTGAATTCGCGGGGCCGCCGTAGCCCCAGGCCGGCGGCCATTGTCGCCGGAAAACGTTCAGGCAGAATGGAATGCGGCCGATAGCGTCGCGAGGTATCAGTTCGCCGGCGGATCGGTGTAAACGGCGTGGCGAAGTTCGCGCGGCCGTCCCGTCACGTTTATCTACGCCGCCTCGGAGCATCTGCGACTCCCCGAAGTGCCGCCCTTACAAAGGAAAACTCCCGGCACCGAAGAAAGTATGCCGAACACGTCCCGGATCCGCCCTCCCCTCTCTAGACAGTATCCAAATTTGATCCGCCGGAGGCGACGGTGCTTCCGGTTTGCCCCCCGGAGCGCTTTCAGCGCCGAACTTACCCTTCGGAATGGCAACTTTCTTCGCTGGTCCACTGTGATTAGGGTCGCACCCTGATTCAATTAAATACCGATGATTTCGTGGAGGTCTGATCGCGAAGCTGCATTTGAGATCAAGACAGGAATTCGATTTCTCGGGAAAATGTGTATGCGCGGAGGACAACGTTCGCTCGAGGATTTTAAACGATACGTGGAACAAAGTGGACGCTGTCCTCTTTTTTGAGACGTCACTGTGTCACGATGATTGATAATAGTCATCTTCTTGACTGCTCGTGAAATGCCCGGTGGCTGAAAATAGTCGTTGTCGCTTGATTGCTTCGTGAAATGCAATTTAAGATTGAGATTTCGGTCATGATTTTTATTTGGGTCTTTGGTTCTAAATAGAATCTATTTCGAATGTATGTATTATATTATTAGAATTATAATTTAATTCAACTGTATCTTATAATTTTTTGACTATATCTTATAATTCAATTCAACTGTATCTTATAATTTTTTAACTATATCTTATAATTTCTAACTATATCTTATAATTTAATTCAACTGTATCTTATAATTTCTAACTATATCTTATAATTTAATTCAACTGTATCTTATAATTTAATTCAACTGTATCTTATAACTTCTAACTATATCTCATAATTTAATTCAACTGTCTGATATTTTATAAGTTACATTCAGTTTCGTAAAGCGACGAGACAACTTCAATAGCACTAAATCTACTACTATACTTAATCAGACTGACACGTGTTGCTTCCCAAGAACGTCTGTACTGAATTTATTTAGATTTTGCTCCATTTTTATTGCAATCTGTGCTTGAATGGACAAATTCATTCAATCGTTTCCTGGAAAAGAGTCTCCATAACTACAACAGTCTTAAAAAACAACGCACGAAACCTGTCATTTTGAGAGATACGATATACAGTAATGTCTCCTTAATTGACGCTCAGATTGTGCATAAAAATGGACAATTTGGGAAGAGGAGACACGATTATTCGAGCGTTTGCAGCTCGTTTTTATAGTTGTTGACAATCTATAACCATAACAAAAGAGCCACAAGGCTCGAACAATCGTATCTCCTCTTCCAAAGTTGTCCATTTTTGTGGACAATCTGAGCGTCAATTGAAGAGACATTGCTGTATTTAGTGTTAAAATATGCCGGAAACAGACAAAAATGTTCGCAGGAAAGCTATTGCGTTACGGAATCGTATTGCGTTACCGTAAGATTAGCAAAATAACTTCGACAGAAATTATCACTTTATAAAAGTCAAGAATAAGCGAACAGAAATGGGACAATTTTTCCCGAAAGAAATACTTCTTCCTTCGGCACAAAAAGCCCCTCCTCCCCGGCGAGTAGATGTCGAAAATTCGAAGCAATGCGTCAAACAAGATCGCCACTCTATCACCGTCCTTAACACGCGACGATCGAGAGACCGAATCGCAAAGAGGACGGTGGATTCTTATTGCACCTCGAAGAGAGGAAGACGGCGCCGAAACGAGCAAGGAGATGCGTGCAGTCGACAAAAGACTATTTTTGAGCAAACGAGTAGCCCGAATGCTGCCATTGGCACAGTTCCCTTGGTTCTTTTGAAATTCCTTGCCGCGCCGCGTTTAAGGAGGCGAACGCGGCGGCTGAATCCCCCGCTTGAAAATAATTTCCACTTCACCGTGGCCGTCCATTATTCAAAGGGAATCGGAGGAGTTTTAAGTAAGTAAAACCCGATTTAAAGATACTTAAGTCCGCCACGGGGCGGCGTGGAGAGGCGCGGAGCTGGAAACCGTAAAAGGGATTTCGAGGCGAGGCGAGGCTCGCGGAAGAAAATTTTTAAGCTCCGCGATAACCGGAAAACGTGGGCTGCCTTTCTATAAAGCCACTTTACACGTTTAATCCGTACACAGACATAGAGCGAGCGAGCGAGAGAAAGAGAGAGAGAGAGAGAGGGAGAGAGAGGAAGTCCGAGTTGCCCGGCGAGAACAGCGAATTAAATTATTATGGTCCGAGGTTTTCCGCCGGGATCGGTGAATTTTTGAGCGGCGGGGATCGGCGAAAAAACGTCGGCGGTGCTCGGGACCCGAGTCGTTTATAATGTCATCATGCGGCGCCGTGCGCCGACTCGGCGATCGGGTTTCAATCGGCAATAAAAATCCTTCGATTCGCCATAAAACCGGCTGACCAACGTGCAATTTTCCCCCGCTCGCTAATGGCCCGCAGAAGGGGTCAGGACAGTAAAAATTCTGGCGTGAGCGAGCGAACGGCCGTAGGAGGAGTGAGGGGGGGAGGGGGCAAACAGCAATAAAGTATCGCGATATACACCCGCTGCAACTTACTGCAATTGCTGACGCCGCCGGAATCGTAATGAGGGAGAGTCCAACGATCGGCGTGACCAGCGTGGCCAACTCTTCCCCCTTGCCCCTCTCTTCCCCCCCATCGTCACGCTGCTAAATTGTTCGCGAAAGCGGCCACCGGAATTTATGCCGGTGCACGACGACGCTTGCTTTCGGCACCGCGACGACGTCGACGACCGAAAGAATTCCGCCGTTCGCGGGATTCAACTTCGGAATTGTTTCATCGATATGGAGTACTCCTCGCGAGACGCCGCTGAACTTGCGAGACGAATCGTTTGTCTCAACCGAATCCCGAGAAGCCGTTTTCCGCGCCTTTCCGCGACGAGGAAATTTTAATCGGAATCTCCGCAGCCGGAGCTGGTTAAACCGTTGCGACTGATTCTTTATTCGGCGGAATTTTTGGACCTTGAGCTTTTCATTTTCGTTTGGAAATGAAGAAAAATGGACGCTAGTCCAGACCGCCGCATTCGGAAATCGAGGTACGGAGTTCAAATGTGAGTAACAACGTTCGCGAAGACGACACTGGGTCACCGTTGTGACTCGGGACTTTGTAATATGTTTGTTATATTTTACAGTTTTTCAACGAACTCCTCTTCCACCAAAGAGTTAGGTGCGAAGCAAGTGTACCGATAATTCAGCTACGGGTCAAAAGTGACCCGTAAACCCTGGTAAACTAATTTCTGTAACATCTCAGAAAATTTAGTGTCGCTTGGCCTGACTATAAAAAAGTTACAGTAAATTCCCCGTAATCGGCGCTCAGATTTTACGCAGAAATGGAGAATTTCAGAAGAGAAGGTGCGATTAATCGCGCTCTGCTGCCCGTTTTTATAGTTCTTGACGATCTCCTCGTCTCAAATTGTCCATTTTCTTGCGCATTCTGAGCGCGAATTAGGAAGAAATTTCTGTAATCGTATCTCCTTTTCCCAAATTGTCCATTCTTGTTTGCAAACTGAAGGAAAATTGAGGAAAATCTACTGTACTCGAACGGTATTTTTGCGCCAGATCAAAATTCACTGTTAAAAAAGTCCAACCGCGGATAGATTAGGTTGAGTGAAATTAAGAGAAATAGGTCCTCTATGCGGCAGATTTCCCCACTGTTTCACTTTATCGCGGACATAATTTTTATTACAGTACGAGAGGGAACGTTGGCTCGTTTCGTGTTAATCTTTCTTTCTTTCTGAAAAAGACTACACAAGAGAACGAAGCGATAATACCCGAAAGACGATTAAAAATCGAGAGAAGTTCGTCGATTCGAAAGACTGCTAAAAAAACCCGATAAAATTGCATCGGTTCGCAAGACGATGAAAAATTCTCGAAAACACGGTATCTCTGATTCTGCGAATTGTCCATTTTTATGTACAATTTGTATATCAATTATGGAGAATTTACTGCGTTTGTAGAGCCTGTTAATTTCACGCGAGACAAGAGACGGCGCGCAAATATCGAATTAACAGCGATTCGATGATGTTTAACAAAAGGAGATTGCTTCGCTGGGAACGCGATTAGCTGTTTTGGAGCGTGGCACCGCGGCGGCTGATCGAAGGGATCTGGATCAGCAATTCAGGGAGTAATAATAGACAACGGAAACGGACAAGCCGCGCGAGTATCGCGCTGATATTGCCGACGCACCGTGTAACCGCGTTTCCAAAATTTTCCCGGTTAATACAGATCTCGGGCTTTCTAAAGCGGCGTAATGCGGGACTGCATCTGCATAACGCGCGGAACACAATGTGCAATAGCAGGCTGCGGAGCGTAAGGTCGGGCGTCGGTAATGAAATCGCGCGTCGCTCGGCCGTAATGACGACCCCGGGGCGTCGCGACGCTTACAGTTTTCGCGATAACGACGCGCAGAAACGAACCGGAGCTCGCTGATCCCAGAAACGCGCGGAAACCAGAGATACGCCATAAAATTCTTCCGCCGAATACACCGACCGGTACACCCTTGGATCGATCCTTCGGATTAATTCATTGCAACCGGTCGAGGAACAATTGAATACCATTTTCTGACAGTCGATTCTTCTCTTTGTAAGTCCATCTCGATTCGAAAGGGCTGATCCTTGGACTGTTGGATTTTTCTGACAAAGAATTTCCAAGGATTCGCATCGATCATCGCCAAGCACGACGATCTTTCTCGCGCACACAAACGTAGAAATTAAAGCTCGCAATAGAGATCATTCTACGTAGATCTGTACTTTGACGTAGCCCAAAGATGCACCCTCAAGATCGGCAAACTTTCTCTGCCAGCAATCTAAACATTCTCAGCAAAAAACGAAATATTGTCTTCCACTTTTCCATAGTTGACACATTCTGTTTTCTGACATATACAGTGTTAATCCTCCAGTTAAGTTTTAAGACTGACGCCATATCTCTGCATGCTTGGAAAGGTCGATCATTTGTCTGTCCAATGCACCTAAGTTCATGCCGATCGAGTGATAAATGACAAAGTTATGGCAGTTCTTCCGGACCAAGTCTTTAATCGACGTTGAATAAAAAGCGATTATTAAATTGATCGCAAGACTTGGTAAAAGCGCATCGGGAACGTTCCGATTGATGCAGCGAGCACATGATGATGCTTGTTTGAGTCGATCAAATGTTTTCGCGTGGCATAAACGATTTCTGGATGGCAGAGAATCGCTAGAAGGTGGCCAACATACGGGAAGGCCAATTTCAATTCGAAAACCTGAAACGATCGGAGAAATAGGTATTTTTATTGCAACTGGCCGCAATGCTTCGCTGAGAACGATGGAAAAGACTATGATCATGAACTAAGAAACGATTCGGAGCATTCTTCGCGTCGTATCAGTCCCGATTATCAAGATCCAGACAGGCGGATGCTATTGCACGATAACGCGCCGTCTCGTAACAATCTCCCATGTGCATTCTGGGTTTACTTGGACAAGTGTCACAGTATTCACTTTGCCGAATAGAGTTACTAGATATTTCTTTCAAGTTTAGAACATTTTCTGCGTAATCGTTGGTTTCCTTTATAATTTCATTTATCAATTCGTCCGTGAGAAATGCTTTAAAAAGCGTCGCTAAGGCGACACTGGGTCACCGTTGACTCGGGACTTTGTAATATGTTTGTTAAATTTTACAGTTTTTCAACGAACTCCTCTTCGACTAAAGAGTTAGGTGCGAAGCAAGTGTACTAATAATTCAGCTATGGATCCCAAGTGACCCGTGAACCCTGGTAAACTAATTTCTCTAACATCTCAGAAAATTTAGTATCGCTTGGCCTGACTATAAAAAAGTTACAGTGACAACTGTGGCAATACACTAAAAGGTATTCTATCTGGAATATGTAATTCTTCCGTAACATCACGCCGTTCATCTAAGTCTTGCAACGAATCTTCGCTTTCGCTTTCAATCATTCTCATTCTTCGTCTCTTCGGTAGTATAATTTCGCTGCTACTACTCGAAGTGTCAGAATCATAACCAACATTGTCTTCCACAATGTCTTTTAACTCTTCGAAGTCAAATACGTCTTCGGTATCACTCGGCTCTAAATTCTCATCGTAATATTTATTTTTCTCCATGTTGCTAACCATAGAAAAGGTGAAAAAATGGTTTAATCGTAACGGTACAGACTTAGCACGTTTTAACTACAGATAACAATTGCTAACGCCGACGATAACGTATGCTAAAATCATTTCGCTCCGTAGCAGAGCCTTCGGGGTTACGGAACAAATGACAAATGTCTCCGTAGCGGAGCCTTCGGAGCGCTAAGGGTTGATTGTCGCATCGCGTATTCGAACGATCGGTGTCCAACGCGTTCGAATCTCTTCCCATCGATCGAAATCCCGTCATCTCGAAAGGCTGATACTGTCTTCCATATTTCCTAGCTCGAAGCTCGGGGCAGATATGAAGCAATCGCATCTTCGTTTCTATCCCACTCGCGCAATGAAGTCCTCAGCCCGCAGCTGGTGGGGATTTCCCGGCGATAGGAAAAAGCTACTTTTCCCGAAGAGTTAGTCGGGAGCCGGAGTCGGGGTATCCTTTTCCATTCAGCTCGTCCATTTCCACGTGCGCCGCCGCGTCGGGCCGGGCCGGGCCGCGCCTCGCCCACGCGTATGTATAATACATGGCCGTGCACGTCGCCGCAGATTGCGGGTCATTCCATTCTTAGCTCGACGACGGCGGTCGGAGACCGAAGCTTCCTCTGTCCGCGGCATTATCAGGACTTTCCCCGTAAAGTATACCCGGCAATGGCCATCGGCCGGCCACATGCTACGAGTACGCGCGCCGTCCACGGGCGAACCCGAAAAATATCGAAAAATCCGAGTTGCCGGCCACGGTTCTGCTCGCGACGGAGCGGAGACTGCAAGCAGACTCCGGACGGCGTAACGAGACTTCCCGAAGATCGCGCGAAACGTATCGCGACTTTGGAGCCGAGCTTTGTCGGCGTCTTCGCCAGCGTGTCCGGAGACTTGCTCGCGACGCGGAAATTCCGAGAGACGCGAACGACTCGCTCGTTTGCGTATCGATACTTTCCGATGCAGCCCGCGCGCCTCGGGTAGGTGTCTCGTTCTCGTCGGCGAGCGTTTCGTCGACGAGATTTGCTTTCGCAGACAGAGTTTGCCCGGGGATAGAGTTCAGAGGTCCTCGCGGCGCGCAGTTGATTCTCCTCGACGTCTCGGGAACTTTGACACAGCGGTCACATTTATTTGATAAGCGAAAATAGAGCCGCGCGATGGAGTTTGCGAGACGGGAACGAGAACGTCGGGCCGAAATGTTGTCTCGATTTATTTTCTGCCTCGCGCCTCGATCGGTTTTAACGTTTACATAACAGAACGTTGTCGAGAGAGTTCAACTGTGGTTTCGCACAGTTCGATAAATTGTTTCTTAAACAGTTAGCTGCGGCGAAACTTTTTCAGAACGGTATTCGTGGTATAAATGCATTTCGTACAACTTCCAAAATATGAAAGAATTTACGAAATCATTTTGTATAGACAAGATGCTTGATTTGAAGGGGCGCATTACGTAGTGCATTTATTTTTTGTTATAGCTCGAGGGGTTTCGGAGATTTGAAGGACAACTTTGGTTTTTAAAATAGAATACTATATTTTTTACATCAAAATATGGGAGAATGTCGAATTCTGAGTAAAAAAGTATCGACCTTTGTTAGCCCTTAGCCTGATAGCTAACGAGTAATTTCACTTTACTTCTTGAAAAGAAATAAAGCTTTAAATTCAGTCGATTGAAGACCGAACGGACGATTATTATACAAAATTAAAAATGATTGCATAATTTTATTAAGATTTGCAAGAGGCACGAATGCTGAAGAATTAATCAATGCCACATAAGTTTGCTTCGTAATTTTCGTTTAATTGAATGAAATATTTCAATTTTATGAAAATTGTTTAGCTTTTTGCCACGCGGTCATGAAAGTGTTAAGATTTGCAAGAGGCACGAACATTGAAGAAGTAATCGATGCCACATAAGTTCGCTTTTCGTAATTGTTATTTACCTGAATCAAAAATATACCACTTCAATTTTACGAAACTTCCGAGATTTCTGGCGCGATCGTGGAAGTGTTAATACAGCGATGCAATCTATCAACTAACGAAGAAACTGCAGTCTGAATCGCATCCGCGCCGAGCGTAACGCACGCTGCGGCAATGATTATCGTCTCCGGAAAATCCCGAATAAAAAGTCCATTCGCCAAGTCCATCGAAAGCCGGGCAGCAGTGCTTTCGAACTATCGGTGATCACGGACGGAGCCTGTGCGTGGCCTCGCTTGTGTGAGAGAGAATTAAAATAAAAACGCAATCGATTCCGGCGACGCGTAGGCGACAGAATAATCGCGTCGAATATCGAGTTCTCGTGCGTTTTTCATTTTATACTGCCGATTTATACGGGGCGCGGGGCTTTTCGGTATTGCGAACGCGGCGTCGGATTTCCTATGCGCGGCCGCATATTAATTTGTCCTTGCCCGCGAGAATTAAGCTCGTCGGGGAGGGAGGCGAGGGGTGAGGATCCAGTATCACGATCCTGCATAAGATAATAAGGACATCCAGGTTGCCCGGGACTTTTACGGCTGATCCATACAATTCATTAGAGCCGGCAGGTATCTCTTACGAGGCTCCCAGCTTCCGGCGCGGCGAGGCGAGGCGAGGCGAGGCGGTGTTCACGGGAATGTAAGCAGCCGGAGCACTTCGGTGCCGCTGCCGCCCCCGCCGACGTGACGAGCGATCGTGCCGGATAAGCCTCGAAGCCAGCCCCGGCGATAACGTTTGCAAAATTTAACATTCCGAGCGCAGCAATAATCTTCGGAGCACGGGGAAACGTCACGTTGCTCGCCTCGCCTCGCCGCGCTCCGCCTCGCCGCGCCGTGCTCCGCCTCGCCACGCATCGCCTCGCCTCGCAAACTTTACGGGCGCTGTACCGACGAGAAATGGCCGCGCCTTATGCAAGAATTTTGTAATTTCCCTCTCGCAATACCGTAATGCTTCCACGGCGCAGCTCCGATTGTTTCGCGGAGGCCGGGAATGCACCGGGATGAGTGCAGTTGCACGGCCTCGCTGCTGCTCGCTCCGCGCACGGCTTCGGTTTTTCTACAGAGCGATCCACAGAGCGCGTTGCTCTGCCAAGATTCGTTTGAAAAACCGTTTCTACGCGCTTAATTTGTCGATCCGATGTCGGGGCACGTTGTCGTACCTTCTCCCGAAAGCGCGTAACATTTTCATTTTCCACGAAGAAAAACGTCGACAAACATTTTTATTATTTTTTTTTTGACGCTCTCGCAGTTCGACGATAAATCTGAGAAAAATTGGGCGCACTGCTTTTTGATAGTGCCTTATCAGGCAATTAATTTCAGGGCGGCTTGGTATTCTTATTTTCGAGATATCTTCAATTTTCCGATTTTTTGGGGGGGTTTTTCATTGTTGATAACCACAGCTTGCGACCGAAAAATCTGAAAAAATTCTATAATATGCGGCTCGATGCCCGAAACAAGCCACATTTTTTTCAAAATTTTAAAAAGTCACCGGAACCCTTCGGTGAAGGGAGAATTGGCAGAAAAGCGCCTAAATCTAATTTACATTTACAGAGAAATAAATACTATAACTACATTTACAGAGAAGTTCCAGGGTTGAAATTTCGCACGGATGAGCTTTTCTTGGTCAGCTATCGAACGGTATAATATTCGTTAAAAAACCTCTGAGGGCAGTTTTATCGAATCCACGATTAGCGCGAAGCTCGTACAATTTTATCGAATCTGCGATCTGCGCGAAGCGTCTCGCGAGGAAAGAAATTCGCGGTCTGTTCGTTTCGTTCGAATGTCGTTCGGTTCTCGATTAATGAGATATCGAGTGTCTCCGAGCAGATTTTGGAGCGCGTTATCTGGAACGGCGCGGTGTAAAAACGGTCGCCCGCGTTTATGAAAGACGTTGTAGAACACGTGCACGTAGCGCATTGTCTAATGTCTCCTGTCGTGGCAGTAAGGGGAGAAATTGAGATAAACTAGGACAATCAACGGCGACGGAATGGGGGGAAGGTCTGAAAGCACCAGGGACGTAACTGTATGGAACCTCCGCTGCTTATCAGCGCCCTGGAGTTATTAGTATCGACGTGGTTTCCTTAACATTGAAATCTCCCGTCGCCATCCCGGCCGCGGGCCTCTTCTTATCGCTGCGCGACTGACCGTAGCATCTCCTTTGTCCAGTTACAAGTCTATCGGATCAGATACTTTCAATATTTCCGTCAGTCTTCGTCGATTTTACCAGACTTTGACTGAAAGTCTCGAAAATCTCTGGCGAAAAAATCGCGAAATTTACGATGGATATTTTTTGATTGAACAGCGATTTTTAAAATAAATTTGGATAACTTTAACGCGCTTTTTAAACGTGCACGACTTCATCGTCAAAATTGTCTATTATTAATTAGAAAGAAAAGTTAGAAAAAGAAGAGAGTGACAAGAAACAAACATGGCGTTTGACAGATATTCTCATTCAATATCCTGAAGGCTATTTTGGATAACCATATATTTATCTTGCGATTAAACGTTATATTAAGATTCCTTAAAGCTCTGATCCTACAATTGCAATATCAGGAATTGTTAAACAAAAGATTAGAGACCAGTCGTTTCGACTGACTTGGTAATTTTAGTATTAAAGACGATGAGGCTGGAAATCCAATCGGTTTAAACAATATTTGGCTTGAATTAAATGTGAATAAAATATCTCAGCATGATCTGCTAGATGGGAGAGCAGAGAGGGAGATGCATCCCACCGCAAAATTTAGGCTAACCGGACAACGCAAAGATGCAAGTCCGATCTTCCAAATTATAGATCATCAGAAGATCTCGTTGCAATTAGCGAAAATCGCTGCGCAGCGTCTCGTCGAGATCCATGGACAATCAAAGACAGCTCACTGTAATAAATTTTCTCTAATTGACGCTCAGATTGTGCACAAAAATAAACAATTTGTGAAGAGGAGATGCGATTATTCGAGCCTTGTATCACGTTTTTATAGTTGTTGACAATCGAAGTTATCGATTGTTAACAACTATATAAACTATATATCCTTTATAGTTATAAAGGCTCATATAATCGCATCTCCTCTTCCCAAGTTGTCCATTTTTAGGCGCAATCTCAGCGCGAATTATGGAGAAATTACTGTACTTGCAGTAATTTTGCAGCGGCTCCTTTGACTCGAATTCCCGAAAGACAACTCATAATACAATGACGTAAATTTTTTAATTTCAACATTCTGAAACTGAATTTTATTTTTACATATTGCTGACAGTTTTCTGATTAAAATGAGACCAAACATGACATAGTTTGAACAAAAATTCCTGATTATTCAAAATAAGATCGATCACGGTGTAATTGAATAAATATGGGCTAAAACACGTTGTGATTCGTATCATTTTAATTGGGAAAATCTGACCAATATATTGAAAAAATGTTCACGTATAGAAAATTAGAAATAAAAATGTCAAGTCATCGATGAATTTACAATAATTTGACCAAATATTCCTGATTATTCAAAATAAGATCGATCACGAATTGTAATTGAATAAATATGGACAAAAGCACGTCGTGTTTTGTCTCATTTTAATTGAAAAGATCTGACCAATATATTCAATTGGGAAGAGGAGACGCGATTGTTCGAGCCTCGTGACTCGTTCTTATATTAACCGATTGTCAATAACTATAAAAACGAACCGCATGGCTGGAATAATCGCACCGTCTCTTTGCAAATTATTCTAAATTATTATTTTTGTTTGCAAGCTGAGCACCAATTAAGGAGAACTCACTGTAATTAACACGTTCCGTGCCGAGCTTTTTCTACTCGAATCTTCACACTTTGATATTTTACTAAAACTTGATGTATTACGTGCAATTATTAATTCTCGTACACATAACAACGTAACAAAAACTTATCAACGCCCATTCTAGCGGTGGAAATTGATTCTTCGGTTCTAAATTTCTTGTAAACAATTTGTTCAGTTCACTAAGTAAACATGCAAGCGTGTACCATCGATGGTACACGTGGCACGGAACGTGTTAACTGTCGAACGAAGGACTTCCGCGACTATGACGAAACCGAGTCTGCTCGGAGCGGAGCGGGGGAACGTAGACGGGCCAAAACAACGCGGCGCGGCGCGAGCCATTCCGGTATCAGTCGGATTAATGATGCTCGGGGTGCAACAACGAGCCGTAGTAGGCTAATAATGTCTGCAACAACGGGCCAAAGCTCCGACGGTGTTGGTTTATTCATCGGCGCGCGGCGGACGGTAAAGTGCACTACATAGATTTCCGCGCGAGTTTCCGCGGCTATTTTCCCTTCCCTCCCCGACCGTCCCCCCCGCGATACCTGCGCGCCTGCCACGCGGAGTAAGGTAAGTTCATATCGTCGGCCGGGAAATCGAGTTTACGCGGGAAAAGAACAGCAGCGAACGAACGGTAGCGCTGTTGTTCTTCGACCAGCGTCGAAGTTTCATTCCGGCGCACAATGCTGATACTTCTTACCTTTTTCCATCGAAAGGAGACAATGGTTTCGCCGTTTATTGCGCTGCGCGGGCGATACCTTTTTTGGGAAGTGGGAACCCAAATGTGCGAAACAGATTTTAGGGAGTCGAAGGGAAATCAAATTCGAACACGTTAGAATTACAGAAAATATTGTCGAATTGTCCTTCAGCTTGCAAACGAAAATGGACAATTTGGGAAGAGAATTGTCCTTCAGGTTGCAAACAAAACTGGACAATTTGTGAAGAGAATTATCCTTCAGCTTGCAAACGAAAATGGACAATTTGGGAAGAAAATTGTTCTTCAGCTTGCAAACGAAAATGGACAATTTGGGATGAGAATTGTCCTTCAGCTTGCCAGCCAAAATGGAAAATTTGGGAAGAGAATTGTCCTTCAGTTTGCAAACAAAAATGGAAAATTTGGGAAGAGAATTGTCCTTCAGGTTGCAAACAAAAATGGCAAATTTGGGAAGAGAATTGTCCTTCAGGTTGCAAACGAAAATGGACAATTTGGGAAGAAAATTGTCCTTCAGATTGCAAATAAAAGTGGACAATTTGGGAAGAGAATTGTCCTTCAGCTTGCAAACGAAAATGGACAATTTTGGAAGAGAATTGTCCTTCAGCTTGCAAACGAAAATGGAAAATTTGGGAAGAGAATTGTCCTTCAGCTTGCAAACGAAAATGGACAATTTGGGAAGAAAATTGTCCTTCAGGTTGCAAACAAAACTGGACAATTTGGGAAGAGGATTCTCGGAAGCCGATTGCCAACAACTATAAAAAGGACAACTATAAAAGGCTCGAAGCTCGAAGCTTGCTTTTCCCAAGTTGTATATTTTCGTTTCGAAGCTGAGGGACAATAATGGCAGAATTTACTGCATCAACGAGGGTTTTTTGTTGTGGTGCATAACAGGGCTGGCTGAACTTTTGATCACTATTGCGACCTGTTCTTTTAAATTATAGGTCTGCTAACATCGTATGTGTTAAGTGTTCATTAAAAAAAAAAAATAGCGATTTAACCCTTTCATGGGGACAAAATGAATTTCGAAAAGAATTGGAACATTCACCTACCATAATTTTATCGTACAGTAATACAGCTGTTATTTAATCGTTATTTTATTGTTATATAATTCGCTTTCCTGTTATTTCTAATTTTTCACCCTTCAAGATTAGAGATTCGAGTTTTCAATCGTGTCGCGTCCCGCTGCAGCGGCGTTTGCTTACGTCCGACGCTTTCTTCGATTAAAAAGGCACCCTTCGTTAATTGAAAAAAAAACAACTGCTCGATCGTTCTCGCGAATCGCTATCGCATCACGTTCTCGAATCGCGACGACCGAATTTTCGCAGTCGCCGAAACAGAACGGCCGCTTCGACCGGGCGCGTCTCGTTGATTTCAAGTCGGTTCTCGCACGCGCCATTATTTTCCGGCGAGCACGAAGAACCGCGCGGTCCGGTTGCGAGCTCTTTAAATTTCAGTCCCGCAAAAATTGCGGCATATTGGATTTCACGCCGGCGAGAGCGGCGCGAATTTGTTAATCACTTTCGGGCCCGAAAGTAGGCGGGGACGGAATTTTATAGGCGGCCGCGCCCGCGCACGCGACCCGGCGCGTTATAAATTTGTTCACGCGACCAATTATGCCCGCCGGTACACGTTAAACGGCCTCGTAAAACGCTTGTTATTATTCTTCGTTCCCCCGGCCCCGCCGAATTTCGAGCGAATTTGACGCGACGCCGCGCCCCTCGCGTCGCGAGAATTTCGCGCGCGACGCTCTGTCCTCCCTGCTCTTTTTCCCGCTCGCACGGTCGCTCGGAACCCTGGCAAATCTGCCTGTTCACCCCCTCTAACCCCGCGGCGTTTCGTTAACTAGCTTTAGCGAGGCAGCGAGCGATCGCGCGGGTAAGGAAATTGCGTACTGAAAATTAAACGCGGACCGAAAAGCACGGCGGCCTTTCGTCCGATCGATATCGTACGCCGTACGCGTCTGAAACGCGCCGGCAATTAAATTGGCCGGCATCGGCTCGGGAAAACAGCTGCGAGGACTGCGTTCCGCGAATGCAAAACTCACCGTGCACTTCTGCGGGCCACGGCGAACGCTTCTTGCGCGGCTCCATGCCTCTCCCTGGAACAAACAGAGATTCGTTCGATGAATATCAAAGTCGGTCTCCATCCTGAACGACTTTTTAAATACGGCTTGTACTAGGTGTACGAGAAATAGATGTCACGATTATGCGAAATTGATTCTACGCCTTCGATTTATTTGTGGAGAACGATGCAAGGAAGGTGCTGTAAAATGACTGGTTTTTTCGAGATCAAAAAGTTGTAATTATTTTCTTCGATGTGTCGCTTTTTACCCGTCTCGAGGACCGAATTTGTTCAAAGATGGTTTTATTTTAGGAAATTAACAATTTTACTACTAATGTTTACTTATTCACTTAACATTAAATTTATTCATTAACATACAGTGGCCACAAAAGTGTTTGTACACCTTTTAGAACGCGATAACTTTTTTGAAACTGGATTGAATGGCTTGAATTTTTTTCGCGAGCCTAAGCCAGGCCTGAATTAAGTCAGGCTATGTTTGGTTCTTGAAATGATCAGACAATGGTACGTACAAGAAAAAATGTCAACTTTTTTCACTATGGAAAAACCAGCGTTGGTCAATTTTGCGACACCTTGCTTGCATTTTTTTCCATTAACGCTAAATTTACGGAGCACAACAAATAGCTGTTTTATACTAGTTTATAAAAGTAAAGATGAGACATTTATTCTGATTTTTAGTAAGTGTTATTGTAACTTATAAATTAAATTATATATATAATTCATAACTTATAACTTATTGTTTTAATATATAATATAATATAATATATATAATATAATAATATAATAATATAATATATAATATATATAATATAACTTATTATTTTATATATACATTTAATTTATAAGTTGCAACAACACTTGTTAAAAATCAGAATAAATGTCTCACTATTACTTAACATATAAATTGAATAAATAACTCATAATAAACTCCAATAACACAACAAATACCTCATCTTTACGATACGAATAATCCTAAATGAAAAAATCAATGACCCGTCATTTCGACAGGTTCCGTAAATCTAGCGTCGAATCAAGGATACAGAATCGACCTAGCATAATCGTAACGTCCATCTTTTTCGCACCCTGTACATACATTACGCAATTTCGCCCGTAATTCCGTTGAAAATGCCTTTTACAGAGAGAAATATCTCGATATAAATAACCAAGGAAAAAGACTCGCGAACGAAAAATAATCGCAAACGAAGCTCGATCACCGATGTTCACAAACGGCAATTACTGCGGTAACAAAGTGCCCGGAGACTTGCAGATTAATCCACAAAATATCGGGTTTAATCTGGCCGAGCCGCGAGTGCTCGACGCCGGCAGATGAAACGCGTCCGAATTTGCTCACAGGCTGCGGAATCAATTTAAACTTTAAAATAATACGAGTAGCGTCACCGACGGAAGGGCCGACGCCCCCCGTGGGCCCGGAGGGGAGGGGAGAGGGGTTCAACACCTCCGGGTATGCACAGCAATTTATTGGACTTTCGAGCCGCCGGTTTTTCAATTTTTAACAATACCTGGCGGAAACGTTTTGACACCCGATTTAATCATAGCCGAAACGAACGCAACGGTCACGCGCGTGAATCCGCAATGGCTGTTTTCCAACGTGCAGACCCTTTTTCCCTCCCCCCCTCCCCTCCGTGTGTTTCTCGGCTCCGTGAATTTTCGACCGGCGCCGAAATTTTTTTTACTAATTGAGCAATACATTCTGCGAGGCGGCGCGACGCGCGCGAGGACGAATTGTCGGGGATCAAAGCGATACGCGAGTCGCGCGCGTCACCGTGGAAATTACGCTAAATTCTGCACGATTGTCTGCCGCGCGTACGGCCCCGGGGAAAAATTGGTCCTCGATTTATCGCGGGATCGCCGAGTGGACGTCGATGGGAAATAAATTAAAACGCCTTGTTTCCCGTTTTACCCCGCGACCCCGACGCTCGGCCGCGCGAAAACGCGTTTAACGCCGGACGTCACGTCGACGAACGTGCCAGCGCGCGCGGGCGCACGCTCTCGCGGATTTTCAGCCGCCGACGACACCCCCTCGGTGACTGTGAAACGTTATTTCTCCATCGGTTCCATTTTTTATTTTCTCGAATTTCTCGCGCGGTCGATCGAATCAACGGGGACGCGGAATTAAAAAGGGAATCGTTCGACAGCTTTCGGCTGCATAAATTTCCCAGCCGAATCAGCGGCGCCGATTTTTTCGGGAATCGCTTCGAGCACATGCTCGGGGAAAGCACGCCGGAGTCCCGGAATTATTCGCGCAGTGCCACGTCTGTAACGGAACGCGACGATCCGGGGGTTCGCGACGGTCTTTTCGAATTCTTTCTTTTTTGTCATTCTGCCGGTCGATTCTTTTAATCGACGATTCGCCCAAAAATTTGAGAATATGCAGTGGCGTAATAACTTTTTCAAGACTGGACTATATGACTTGAATTTCTTTTTAGATGATAGAGGGACTAGTGTATACTAAACGATGGCTGAAAAGCTTTTCTTTTTAATTTTGTTATTACTTGGAATGAAAAGAAAAAATTAATAACCCTCGTTTTTTAACTTTTTTTACCTGCGACGAAAATTTAAAAAAATGCCTTTTGTAGATCTGGGTTTCTTATACGCGTGCTGAAAATTTGATCGAAATCGGTTAACCCAATTTCTACTAAACGATGACTGGAAAGCTTTCCTTTTTAATTACTTGGAATGAAAAGAAAAAATTAAAAACCCTCGTTTCTTAACTCTTTTTACCTGTAACGAAAATTTAAAAAAATGCCTTTTGTAGATCTCGGTTATTCATACGCGTGCTGAAAATTTCATCGAAATTGGTTAACCCAATTTCTACTAAACAATGACTGGAAAGCTTTCCTTTTTAATTACTTGGAATGAAAAGAAAAAATTAAAAACCCTCGTTTTTTAACTTTTTTTACCTGCAACGAAAATAAAAAAAAATGCCTTTTATAGATCTGGGTTTCTTATACGCGTGCTGAAAATTTGATCGAAATCGGTTAACCCAGAGTCAAAATCGTGATAAAATAAAAAAGAAATCGTCAATTAAAAAATTAGTGGCCCGTCATTTCGACAAATTCCGTAAATCTAGTATTTAATTCTTAAATTTCACCGGACCGAACGTTGCGCATAGCATTGCGATTTGCAACCTGGATTCACCCCCCCCCCCCCAAAAAAAACGTCATCGAAATCGGTGACCCAAAGTTCGCGACCCCTCCTTGCAGGATACAAAAATACAGTTGCACAGTCATATCTTGTTTACGATGCAACCGATCCCTTTGTTCGACGAGCGACGTGGCTATCTATCGAAACTACGCTCGCTGCGGACTATACTGCCGCTACACACCGATTAGGATAACCCACGGTCTATCCGTCGCGATCCTCCTTTTTTTCCGAGGCCGGGAAAAATTTGTTAACGGGATGAATATCTGGCAACCGTCCAGAGCCCCGTTCCCGGTATTCCGACGGTTCCGATTTTTCTGGTATTTTCGCGAGTTTGCGCAGAAGTTCGATACAAATACCGGGGCCGGTTCTATTTCTCTTTCGGTTTACTGCATGGAAAACCTGACTTTTCGAAAACGCCCGTATTTTTTTCCTTTGCCGTTAATATTTCCGGCGCTCCGGGCCAACAATGAATCGTTGATACGACGAGAAACGTTCGTCGGGAATCGCACGAAATCGACCGACTCGACTCCTCGTCGAACGAAAAAAATGGAAACGACCACGCGATTGCGAACAGTTTTGTTGCTATTCTATAGCGTTTCCAATCATTTCGAATAATTCTGCTAATAGCAGAATTATTAAAAATTCTACCTAACCCTACTTTAATAATTCTACCTAACCCTACTTTAATAATTCTACCTAACCCTACTTTAATAATCCTACCTAACTTAATCCTTAAATACACGTCTTTTTCGTTTTCAATTTTATTGAATATCGAATTGTCGAAATGACAAAGTGAATATCTATTTATCAAACTTTACTAAAAAATGAGTGCACATTAAGGGAAAAATAAAGGAAAAAATTGTATCTTTAGGGAAATAGTTTTTTATTAGAAAATTATCGTTTTGTAACCGATGGGCTACATACGATAATTTTGTATATATATAATATATATTATATATTATATTTATATATATTAATAATATATTATATTTATATATATTATATATTATATATATTATATATATTTTGTATAATATTTATATATATTATTATATAATTTCAGGAGAACCAATTCAATTTTATTTGTCATTGCTCTCCTTTTTAACTGGTTCGAAGTTAATAATATTATAATAAGAATTATTACATTAATATTAATAGTAATATATACAATATTAATAGTAACATTACTATTACAAATAACAATTAATTATTATAAGCGAGTAATATTATAGGTAATATTATTATCATAAATAACAATTAATTACTATAAGTAAGTAATATTATAAGTAATATTATTATTATAATATCAATCTACGGGCATTTTCCAAAGAAAACTATTGTATCTATTTAGCTCTTAGAGCAATCGGTCGGTTGCCGCCGCGAAAATATTCGTATCCCGTTAATTATTCGAAAACCGCTGTGGGGTCTTGTTTAATCCGGTGGCCGGTGGTTGTTTTCGGAAGAAAATGTCGAGCGGATTGGAGCGGTTCACGGTGTCGAAATAGTCTGAGGAGGTCCCGGGGCCGGGGCATGTTTCGCAAAACAACAGCGCGGAACAACCGCCGCGGCTCGAACAACCACAGCTCCGAAATAACCGGCCGACTCGGGAGTGGCTCCATCGAATCATCCTATTTTCACCCGGGGTCTCGGATGCTTATGCACAGAACGCCGGCGGTGTCCCTCGGCCGGCTGCACGAAAACACGCGGCAAATTAACGACGCTAACGATCGTAGCCGGCGCAAGCTCGCGCGCGCGAACCGGCAGCGTGAGCTGAGAGATCCGCGCGCGTCTCTCGCCTCTCGGCGTGAATTAGAAAAATAATTACTCGGCTCGATGTCCCGTGAATATTAAGCCGGGCCCGCAGGGCTTTTCTACGGAGGGCTCGGATTAATGCCGGCGCGGCGGCCGCGAAAGAAATTAATCCGCGCGACCGAGAAATTTCTCGGTGTAATTGCCGCAGGGATGCCGGAGGATTCACGAGCAATGGGATTTGATTGATTCCGGGATAACCGCGGTCCCGAGGCCCTAGGCTCCATTGTTCAGTTTGGCAAATGGGCTGAATCCATATCCCTCCAGTGGCTTCGTTAGAACACCTTTGTGCCGCGAATCGCTCGTATTATTGCGGGAAAAATCGAGCGGACCTCCTCAGGACCGATTAACCCTCGGTCCGGGAAAGGAAAACGGGTCTATCTACTGCGAGGGTCGCTTCGTCGTCACGCGGAGCGGTCGGTTTCCATACAAAAAGCGGGAGATAGCTTTCAAATAATTTATATAGTAATATTTGTAATTATATAATATTATTATGTAATAATATTATATTATTATATTATTATATATTATTTATATAATATTATTATGTAATAATATTTCTTTAATAATATTTTAAATCATTTGCTCGCCGGTAGTCAATTAAACATGTGGCTTTATTATTTGTCTTTATTTATTATTTAATTTAATTTATATACTGTATTTGTAATTCAATTTATTTATCATTTATTTTATTATTTATCTTTTTTATTTATTATTTAAATCATCCTGAATTTATTATTATTATTTTGTTTTGTTCGCCGGTAGTCAATTAAACATGTGGCTTTATTATTTGTCTTTATTTATTATTTAATTTAATTTATATATTATATTTGTAATTTAATTTTTTTATTACTTATTTTATTATTTATCTTTATTATTTAAATCATCCTGAATTTATTATTATTATTTTGTTCTTCGGGATTAAATAATTTTTACTGAATTTAATGCACTCAGTATGTACTTAAATTATGTCACAGGACAATTTTTTATTTCTCTCGTACTTTTCGAGTTATCTTCGATTGAACAATATTGAATTTTCATTTCATTTTATAATTATGAGCTCGGCGGAGTTCGGTGTTCGCTTTGATCGCATTTCGACGAGAAAGGCTTTACATTAATAATAAAATAAAAATTGCCTGCTGTCGGAGAAATCGTCTAACAATAATGAACACGAAAATACGACATGAAAATAAAGAGGATGAGTTCGATTTAATTGAATGGAATCGAAAACAACAGTTGTATTTTTAAAAAAATATGTTTCCAAACAATTAAAACCCTGCATTTTGTTTTCATTATTCTGCCCAACGAAAATCCAAATATAATTTTAGTTGTTATATGTTTTCCTCTCGCTTTTCGCATGGAAATCGATCATCGTGCGAGGTCGCTTATCAATTCGTTAATTCTACAGGGCGAATTCTTCTCCGCACCGATATTCCCGAGGATCATCGCGTTAGGGTTGCGGAGACCTAGAGGCCATTTCGCGAAGTTACGTCTCGCAAACTAAGAACAATGTCTCGTAACAACTTCAAGGTACGATTATGTCAACGCCTGTTCGTATTATAAACGTATTTCCATTTTCATCTTGAAACAACTTCGGACACTTCAACAAGCATATTTTTTCCCCCGGAGCCATGAAAGTTCCGCGAATGCTTTTTACGTGCCGCGATTCCGCGGAGCGGAGGCGTGCTCGAAGAAATTTCAAAGAGAAGTAACTCGAAAACACAAAATTGGTGATGCGAAGTGTATTGCAACTTCCGCAACTCGAGCTGCTGCTTCTCGCTCAAAGCCGAGGCTGCTGCCGTAAACTACTCCGGGCGATACTCAATTAATCCGAGCGCTTATACTTAACAGTATTCCCCATTTCAGGAGATTAAAAAGCAGGGAGGATTCCTTTTTTGCCAGGCAACGTGCTAGGAACGTTGTCGGACGTTTCGCCATCGCAAGAGAGAGAGAGAGAGAGAGAGAGAGAGCGAGAGAGAGAGCGGGAGAGAGAGCAGGAGAGAGAGCTGGAGAGAGAGAGAGAGAGAAAGCGCGAGAGACAGAGAAAGTGAGAGCACAAGAGAGAAAGAGAGACAGAGCGCGAGAGACGGAAAGATAGAGAGCGGGAGAGAGAGAAAGAGAGCAGGAGAAAGATAAAGACAGAGCGCGAAAGAGGGAGAGAAAGAGAGCGGGAGAGAAAGAGATCGGGAGAGAGAGAGAGAGAGAACGAGAGAAAGAGAGCGAGAGAGAAAAGCGCGGAAGAGAGAGAAAGAGAGAGCACAAGAGAGACGGAAAGATAGAGTGCGGGAGAGAGAGAAAGAGAGAGCGCAGGAGAGGGAGAGAAAGAGAGCGGGAGGGAAAGAGAGCAGGAGAGAGAAAGAGAGAGAACGCGGGAGAGGGAGAGAAAGAGATCAGGAGAGAGAGAGAGAGAGGATCCGATGGCATCCGCGAAGCAGCTTCCGCAAGTTTGCGGTCGAGCTGAGCAGGGTGTCGGTGGAATCTTTAGAAAATGAAATCGTCGGTCAGCACGGGGAGCAGCGGCTGCGAAAGAGTAGAACCTTCGACGTCGCATGTACCACGCGATACTTTGCCGGTGAAACAATCTCCGCTTTGAGGCTTCCATCTCCGTTCTCATCTCCTCCGGTGGTGGCCCACGATAACTTCGGGTTATCATTATCGAGCGCATTGTTACTTGGGCGTCGAGTACCATTCTGAATTCACGGACACCGGTGCGACGTGCCAGGAACAGGAAGCGATAAATTTCACGACTGCTGCCAACAACGGGGATGGAAACTGTCAAGACTACTGCGACCGTGTCTTCCATCGTAATCGCTGCTTCGAACAATTAAAATATATCTCCTGGTTCCAATGATATAACGTCTTCATCCACAAGAATAGGCTGGGACAACGCGAAGATCTTCTCAACTCTTGCAGATAAGAGGTTCGTCATATTCTACGCAGGGTTTTCTATAATTATGTGTCAACAACCGAAAAGCTGAGGTCATTTGAAAAACACTCTGGCCAATGCTGGAAAAAAGGGATGTACGATGTCAGTTTCATTTTTTCGGAAAATGAATTCCACTAGTCTCAGTAACTGGTCTAAAATTTTGCTATCCACCTAAGTGGACCAGTTACTGGGACTAGTGGGATGGATTTCCAGACAGATCCCAAAAATCCGGAAAATGAATTCTACTAGTCTCAGTAACTGGTCCAAAATTTTGCTATCGACTTAGGTGGACCAGTTACTGAGACTAATGGGATCGATTTCTGAAGAGATCCCAAAAATCCGAAAAATGAATTCTACTAGCCTCAGTAACTGGTCCAAAATTTTGCTGTAGACCTAGGTGGACCAGTTACGGAGACTAGTGGGATCGATTTCTGAAGAGATCCCAAAAATCCGGAAAATGAATTCTACTAGTCTCAGTAACTGGTCCCGTTAGGTCCACAATAAAATTTTGGACCAGTTACTGAGACTAGTAGGATTGGTTTTCCGGATTTTTGGGAATCGGAAGGCATAGAAATCAGGGATGCCAAAAATCCCGAAAACGAATTCTACTAGTCTCAGTAACTGGTCCACTTAGGTCGATAGCAAAATTTTTGATCAGTTACTGTGACTAGTAGAATTCATTTTCCGGATTTTTGGCATCTCTCATTTCTACGTCTTCCGATTCCCAAAAATCCGGAAAATGAATTCTGCTAGTCTCAGTAACTGGTCCACTTAGGTCGATAGCAAAATTTTGGACCAGTTACTGAGACTAGTAGAATTCATTTTGGTGCCCCTAGGTCGACAGCAAAATTTTGGACCAGTTATTGAGACTAGTAGAATCCATTTCCGGAAAAAATGAAACTATGAGTGAGGGTTCATTGGTTGCCCTGAAAATGACACTAAAATGAAGTTTCTTTTTTTATTCATCCTAGATCAACGGGTCGAATATTAATACGAAGGTCAACTTTATTTTCTTAAATAGAATTACATTATACACTTTTCAGAATCATCGACGGTTTCGAAGATATTTGGCTGGATCGATTTAAATGGGCGACCCTCTCGAGGACAATGGTAAACGTTCGGCGAAATAATTATTCCGCGTAATGCAGTTTCGGGCGGATTCATAAAAATGCAAACGAGATAAAGGGGCCGTCGGCTCTTTCACAATGATACGGTTTCTTGGTCGGCTAAAATGTTTTTGATATATCTGATAGGGTAACGGGATCCGCGAGGTGTTCTACGCCGCGACAGTGAAATATTCCGGGCAACTTCGCGCAGTTCTTTTGCACAAATGAAGCTAACGGGGGGAAACTGAATTTATTTCGTCGCGACGAGATTCGCCGGCGCCCCGCAGCCCCCATCTACGGGGGCGCAGACAGTTCGAAATTTCCCAGGGACAGAGAAAAATAATGTGCAAAACGACATTCGCCGGGCGCATCGGATTACGCGGCCGCGACTGCGGCCGTCACGCTTGGCCCGCGCCGCGCCGTTTGCATTTAGAGCCAGCACGCGGATGCAGCTCCCTTATACCGTGCCCCTCCCGCCGTATTATATCTCGCAACAACAGCCTGCGCCATTATTCCGCGTTTATTTCGCTCCTCTACGCGGAGTTCACCGTTGCCGTTGCTCCTAGCTCTGCCGTCGCCCTTCCGCAATGGTTCGCCCGACGTTGCTGAAAGAGAGCTACTATCCGCCATTGATTCTCGATACCAACAGTTCGCGTTCGCCTAAATTTAGATCGTGTCGCGGAGCGCGATCTTTCGGGTTCTCGATCGAGCCCTCGAGCTTTCGAAAATTTCCGTGGCAGCTCAACTTTAAATCGACTGAAAGTTTCCCTTGAATAGCAAACTCAGCGAGCCGGTCGAAATTCACGTGAACGGCTTCGAATTTGTTGCATTAAATTTGCTGGAATTATAAATATTCCTTTAGGGAGAACGATTGGAAAAGTTTCTTGATCCGAGCATACAATGCGATGAAAGTGGCGAAGGTTCTGAATCGAGGAAATGTTTTCATCGTTGTAGATCGCGTTCATTATTCACAGGTTAATTGCTTTTAGGGATCGGTAGATTCAGGGACGAAGTCGTGGCATTTTTGTCTCGATTCGTGGGTTCAGATTTTTCGATCTTTTGAGACGATGTCATAGTGCATCGTTTATGTGAGCGTCTGGGACTAATATCGTAACTTCGAAGTCAATTAATTTTTGACCAAAATGCCCTAATGATTTGTCAAAGAAGATACAAAGATGCATCGATTTGCGTGAAACAATTATATGATTTCATAAAACAGATTCTTGTCGTCTTTATGTTTTATTGAATTGATTTTCGTGAACGTAATTTATTGTTATCCGAATTACCCCTATTCACTATAAGTATTAAAAGAAAATTCAGTAAAATCCTATATTTGAATTCTAAATTATTTCAATTTATATAAAACAAACTAAATACATATACCTTTCTAATTTAATTCAATAGCATTTACCTCACTTTCACTATAATAAATCTTAAAGTCTATTAAAATCCTTAATTTAAATTTAAAACCATCACAATTTATATAAAACACCCTAAAATAAATCTATCCAATTTAATTTAAAAATGTTCACCCGTATTCACTATAAAAATTAAAAAACAATTCAATAAAATCCTAAATTTAGACTGTAAATTATTTCAATTTATATAAAACAAACTAAATATACCTTCCCAATTTAATTCAACAGCATTTACGCCATTTACTATAATAGACTATAATAAAATATTAAAATTCTTAATTTCAATTTAAAACCATCAAATCTTTTCAATTTAATTTAATCATGTTTACTCTTATTCAATATAAAAATTAAAAGAAGAAAATTCACTAAAATCCTGAATTTAAATTCTAAATTATTTCAATTTAGTAACTTAGCGATTCTTTCTTAATCGAATCCATCTCGTATCAACCCTTTGCACTCGAGACTATCTTAACTCCATAACGATGACATCTGTTCCAACCTACAGTATCTCTATTCGACATAATTGCTTTTATTCGATTTATATAAAATTGAACGCACTTGCACGCTCATAAAATACTTCTATTATTTGACAATTTCTCAAATACGAACAAACTTAATATCGTGAAAATTCTTCTGAAAACACCGCAGCAAATTCGTATCGTCGCCGGAGAGTCGTCGCTCGAGTGCAAAGGCTGAAAATAGACACCTTCTGCTTCGATTCAAGCCCCGACAAAGTGAAAAGACTGCCAGTGGAAGGCTTAAAAAAAACGAAGAAATAAAAAGAAAAAAACGACACGAGCTCGCGCTCGAATATTTCCGAAAGAAACTGATCGAAGCAAATTGGCTTCCTCTCGCTGCTGATCCCCTGGCCCGCGGTATTAATAAAGTCGCCAAACCGGAAACCCTCTGAATTCGAGTGCAGGCTGTAACACGAAGGCTGTCCCGCGAAGTGGTGGTCGTCGTGAAAAAGGAATTTAATTCCGAGCCCCTCGATTAGTATTCCGTAGCCAGCGTCACGGACCGTGATCGTCGCGGACCGACGCAGCGCCGTTCTCCTTTTCTTCCGGCTCCCTTCATCAGGCTTGAACCTTGCATTCATCATTCCACGGGGGAACTAAGGGGATCATCCGCCTTTCGTTCACCGTCCTTGTATTACCGAGAGACGAAGGGTCCACGCCGGCGAACAAAATCACGGCGCCGTGTTCCGGCGTTGATCGAAGACGTTCCGCTTCTCCGTTCACTGCTTTTCCCTTTCTAAGGGCCTGGCCGGCCTCGTTACCCCCCGCGTAACGAATTCCACTCTACATTCGCGTGTCATCGTTAAGCGGTTGTAAAACGAAATTGGGTTCGTTAACCCGTGTCTCATTGGCCGCTGACGAATCAGCTTCCCGACGCGCTCGCGCGCGGCGTCGCATCTTCTTCGTATCACTTCTGCTCTCCGCTCGTTTCATATCCGAGGGAAAATCTCTGTTGCGTGACGCGCGGCGAGAATTCGCGCGGGATTACGCGTAACTAGAAATTAATAATGCTCGTTGAACATTCTGTTTCCTTGCTACGGTTTTCCTGTGTAATTAAATATGATTCCGATGGAGGAGAGCGTTCGGATCGATCGCTTCGGGAATGCAGCATTTAATGAAATAAAATTTGTATTTTGTAATGCCGCTCTCAGGCTGTCGAATATATGAAATAAACTGGTTAAAATCATTTTCGCGTCGAATTCCCGGCTCGATACGACGTTCGTTCACGGTTTCGTTTCGTGCCGGAATGTATCCGCGATTTTGTTACGGTCTGCCTCGCGAATTAGAATAATATCATTATTTCGCAGTCTCCTTGATCAAGCAATTAACCGTGCTTGACGAGTATACTCGTCGCGAAGACGTGGCAGTATTTGCAGTCATGACGAGTGCATAAAAAGTCGTGCATAAAAAGTAGCGACCATTGGCTGTTTAAATTGCAATTTTTGTGGCAACAGAAGCATATCCTGAAACTTCAAGATGTTTGGAATATTTTGAGGCAAGACCAAAATGAAAGAAACAAGTAAAACGTATGAATAATTATAGGAATAATTCACGATATTGTTGTTCGACGTGCAAAGTGCCATTGCGTATTGTTCCTTGTTTCGTCGAATATTACTCTCTGCGGCAGAAATTGTAATTTTTATCGCTTATTGGTATTTGATTTAACCTGCTTTTTTGCCTGCTTTTCTCGTTTATTGCGTATACGGTATACGTTAATGTTAAGCGAACAAGTAAACATTAGTAATTAGATTAGCTCGTGGGTAGAGTTTCATTTTCTCTTTTCCCCAATAGCATTTCGCCAATGGTACAAAATTACTTCCTACTGTTAATTAGAAGTAATTTTTCCTCTCTCTTTTTCCTTTTTTCCGAAAATGCAATCCGCGGCTTTGTTTACGAGTTATTATAAAGATCGTGAAACCGGTGTTATTAATTCTCGTCTATTAAAAGGAAACGCGAGCGCGCGAAATTCTGTTATGAGAGAATCACAAAAATTCTAGCCCACCGCGAGCGTAAAAAAAAGATGAAGCTAGCCACATGTAGGCGGAACGAAAGGCAACGAAGCTTCACCCCGAAATCTTGTCCCAAGACATAAAACCGTATCGCGTGGAAACAGATGTCCGGGCGAGACCAACGTGCTCCCCAAAAGCTATGACTCTTGTTCCAGCTTGTATTCGTTAGCACGTTCCAGCGGGGTTAATGCGGGGCCACCTTGTCGGGGTTACCGTGTGGGTCATCCGGTGCCAGAGGCTAATGTGGATCACGGCACTTCCCTGACAAAGGGCACCGTGAATCTTCGGAGTCTGCAGTTAAGAAGCAACTTGGGCTGCTCGGGGATCTTATGCGGGTCAAGGTATTGTTCGAGGTTGATTCGATTTTGGGAAACTAGGTTCCCGTAGAACGCCGGGAGCACGCTCTCCGATATATCCTACGCTGGCATCGAGCTGCAGCGACTTCCATTAATATCGTAACACCTTTCAAAACGCGATCATTTTTTTTTAGAACTGGTCCAATCCACTTGAATTTCTTTGCAGGTAATACGGTAATGTCAATCTAATTGACGCTGAGATTGTCTACAAAAATGGACAATTTAAGAAGAGAAGATACGATTATTCGAGCCTCGGGACTCATTTTTATAGTTACGAATTAAAATAAAACGAGCTGCAAGACTTGAATAACCGTATCTCCTGTTCCCAAATTATCCGTTTCTCTGCACAATCTGAGCGTCAGTTAGGGAGACGTTACTGTACTAGTATACTAGATCATAGCTGGAACGGTTTTTTTTTTTTAATTTTGCTGTAATTTGTAAATTAATAAAATGTGTTTTCGAGACCTCGGTAATTTATGTGCATATTGAAAATTTCATCGAAATCGGTGCTGCGGACAATCGAAGATCGCAAAGATCGTAATTTTGTCCCGATTTTTCACACTCTCGATCAATAAGTGTGAGAAATCTGCAGCTTTTTAAGTCATTTAACGCTTGTGATTTGAATTATCCACGTTATACGGTTTTAATGCAATATTTAGCATGCATATAACTTACCGAGATCCACAGAACACATTTTTTAAATATTCGTTATAGGCTCCGATAAAAAGAGTCGAAAAATCGAGAGCTTTTTATTTTGTTTCTTCGCTCCGTGTAACAGCAAAATTGTAACAAAGCAGTCTATTCGTCGTCTAGTTTTTAATTAATCTAATTTTCAGCATGCATATACTTTACCGAGATCTACAGAGTGCATTTTTTAAATGTTCGTCATAGGCTTCGATAAAAAGAGTCAAAAAGTCGAGAACTTTTTATTTTGTTCCTTCGCTCTGTGTAACAGCAAAATTGTAACAAAGCAGTCTATTCGTTGTCTAGTTTTTAATTAATCTAATTTTCAGCATGCATATACCTTAACGAGATCTACAGAGTGCATTTTTTAAATGTTCGTCATAGGCTTCGATAAAAAGAGTCGAAAAATCGAGAGCTTTTTATTTTGTTTCTTCGCTCCGTGTAACAGCAAAATTGTAACAAAGCAGTATATTCGTCGTCTAATATACTACTCCCTCTATTACCTAAAGAAAAGAAAAAAAATTCACATCGTTTGGTCCAGTTCTGAAAAAAGTTGTTGCATTCTAAAAGATGCGTTTCAAATGCGTTTGGATGTTTCTTTGGATGCGTTTATTTATGACGATTTTCGAGGAATCAGGCTGAAATCGAAGGCTCGAATTCGTTTGCTCTTACATCGAGATCTCGTAGAAAATGAGAAAATTCTTCATCTCGATCCTAGTCTCATTGCCATTAAATTGAACAACTTTAAACAAATTATTATCATAATTTAACAAAAGCCGTAGCTCTTTTTTCTCACGAAAAAGAGAAGTAGCGTGGGAGTTCACGAATTTCTCGGTTGCTCATCCATTAAACCGATCGATTTAATGAGCCGAGATGCTGTCGGAGGAGCTCGTAGGGCCGGGCTGGATGGAGTTTATCTCGATGGTCCAGGCTCGTTGACTTAATAAAGAAGAATTGTCGTATCCCGTCGGACAAATCGATATCACTTTTAACGAGGAGGAGCAGCCTCGATATACGTCAGACCGGGCGCAGCGCGACGCGACGCGGCACAGCGCGGCTCGGAGCGTCGTGATTGGGATCGGTAACAAGGAGCCCCCGGCCCGCTATTATGCAACCGGGGGACTTGAAACGTCTAAGAAGCTGCAGTAATAAAATCGCGACTCGTAATAAATCCGGCTAAAACGGGCTCGCCCTGAATGGAGGCCGGGAAGCGGCGAGGCTGCGAAGGGACCAGTGGGTTCTTGCGAATTTCACGGAACGAACAATGCGCTCGGCGCGATCCGAGGCGGAAACGATCGGCAACCGGTCTTTCTTTCTTTCGGCCCCGGAGAAAAAAACGCTCGAAATGGCCGTCGGGCAGCATCGAGGCGGCATCCCCGCGGGCCGCGTATTAATTATGAAATATCGCGGAACAATGAAAAATTTCGCGGTGGACCTGCGCCGCCGTTGTTTCGCGAACGGCGAAACGATCGCGTTGTTTTCCGCGCTAATTAACGCAGCGCCGCGCCGCGCCCTGCCCCGCCGCGCCCACCGCTCTGCGTTCCGGTTCTTGTTTCGAGGAGTGGCCCGGCAGCGAGCAACAATCGAAACTGGCGGCGGCGGTGCTCCAAGTCCCCAAAATGTTCGACCGGGTCTCCCTATCAATTGTTTCCGTAGCAGAAGGGACCGTTCCGCGCGATCGCTGCGCGCTCGTTAATTGCGGAATTTCAACGGCAGCTTGTCGCCGGACGTCGAAATATTTTCGCATGAAATTTGCGGGTACAATTTAACTTGCGCATCGACGTCGCGCCGCCCCGCGCTCCTTCTGCCGCTTAATCAGCTGTTAATTATGTGAACGCCGCGTCGCGCCGCCGACGCGATGACAGTCTATGTATACGATCGGTAATTAGAGCCGCGGTTTCGCGGGTGTCTGCCGGTCGCGGGATTGAAAATGCGCCGGGAAATCGCGCGAACACGCTCTCGCTGATTTGCAATGTCGGCCGCAGTGTCTTCTCGTCGTTTTTGAAATGGCCTCGTTCGTCGGTTTTAGTTTGCTCGTTCGCGAAAGAAATCTGCGATTTCGGGCGACTCTTCTGAAAGCATTCTTTCAATTCTACGTTTCATTCGTTTTTTTTTTTAAACGACGAATTTTTTTTAAAAGACGGTCGTTCTATTGTGATGCCTTTTTCAATGGCAATGGAAGTTCCTAAGTGAGTCCGGATTCTTGCAACAAATACAGGCATGTTTTATTTGGAATAAAAATGTGCAGTTTGTTTATCATAAACCGTGCTAGGTTTTCCATAAATAAATATTTATAATGGATTTTTAATATTGAAATGGTAGTTCGACCTCCCCTCGCCGCCCTGATCGGAATATTTATCAAGATACACAATGGTGAGAAAGCACCTGATAAAAATTCTCGATAAATATATTTATTGTTGCAAGGATTAAGAACGATTCTTGGGATCCTTTCACACAGGTATTAGAAAATTACACTTACAGAAAATTCAATAAATATGAGAACCCGATAGGAAATTGTTGTAATTTCTGAAATTTATTTCAAAGTTAAAGTGCAATTGAAATTAATTGAACTGCAGCAAAAACACGTATATATACTTTATATTGTAATAAAAAGAACTGTTAATAGTGTATGCTGCACTGCTGCAACTGTTGCATGAGTCACAAGACTCAATTTCATATGCATAAAATGCACTTTGCCATAAAAAATGGAAATACTATAAGTCGGAAAAATGATTTTAGATTTACGATTAAAATGGCTTCCAGTGCAAAGGATTAATATATGAGCCGTTTATTTTGAAAGTGGCATAAGTCACTTTTTCAAAAAGATCGAGTTAATGGTAACACTAATTACAATTGAACGGTATCTTTTTATTTTTAAAAAAAAGTGACTTATGCCACTTTCAAAATAAACTCATATACTTTTGACAATATGAGGCCACATTGCAGACTCACAAATTTAATGAAATATTACCACTTATACCAAACAAGCAGATATCCTAATACTTTTTTTGGGGGGGGGGGTAGGTGTGTACATAAATCTAACTTGCAAACATAAGACATACAGCAAACCTAACCTTTTGAACTCAACATGTTCAGAATATTTTAGGATTTTTACACAAGCTTTTGCAAGACCCGAATGATCTACATCGATCATTGATCATCGATTAGTAAATTCTTCCTAATTCACGCTCCGATTGTACAACAAAATGGACAATTTCGGAAGAGAAGATTGCATTAACTATACGAGCATTGCAATAACTATAAAAACAAACCACACAATCTGGACATCGACTAAAGAGAATTTACAGTTTCCCTCTAATTTCATTTATTTACAATCCAATCGCGCAACTATCAAGTAGTTCAAGAAACGTAGCAGGCACATGTGACCTAAATATACGGAACGTCGACGGTGCCATTGTTCCGGGGTGAAGTTAAAGGGTCGAAGTTGATCACAGGGGTGACAAACGTGCCAAGCATCTGCGGGTCGGCGGTGTCACGTGGCGTGAACGGAACGGAACGGGACGGAACAGAACGTAACGGGGCGAGAAAGCATCACAAATCATCATCAGCTGCCAGCTATTGCAGCCACTCGATTTTCGGGGCCAATTTTTCCGGGATCCATCGGGCTCCGCTGGCATTCACGGGATTTTATTGTCTTTCGGGCGCGACGCGACGCGGCGCGGCTCGGCGCGGCGGTGCATGGCAGCGGGTGCTGATACGAGCCGAGTTTCCAGGGGATGCCGGGGCTCTGCCAGCGCGAACATCGTCCGCCAGAATTTCCAATTCCCCGCGTATTATCCCAGATTACCGGCCGGACACGGCATTTTTTTGAGATATCCGGCGATAGCGCCGGAAGAGGATTAATTCGAGCGTCCTAACCGTATGACGCGTTCGTCACATTTGCCGCCTCTCTCACCTGCGCCACCTGCCGCGCCGCGCTCCGCACGAAATTCGATAAACAGCACGATGGACCCCGCTCTGTCTCTTTTCGCGTTTCCGCCGCAATTTTCCGGCCGTTTTCACCGGCGGAAACGAAGAGAGAGCGACTCGAAAGCGTCGCCGCGTATCCGATTTTCGAAAATTACCGATATTCGAGCTCCCGCAACTTCGCGCAGAAAAATCGCACCGCCGCAAACTCGGTCTCGTTTTAAAGCTCCAAGCTTCTACTTTCATACCCCGTCGTTCATTTTCAGGCCAGGATCTTCTCGCGAGACACGGCCAGCCGAGAAACGGAGACACGATCTCCCGCGGAAATACTGCGAATTGAAACGTCTCCAGAGAGCTCGGGAAATTTTTCCCGCAAGCGAAACCGCGACGAATGTAAAGCTCGAAGTCTCCTCTTTACAGCGAGCCCATAAAATTTGGTCCACGATTTTTTCCGGCCGCTTTATCGAACTCCGAGCGGAGGGTGTACCGTCGGACTTTACACCGTCGAAACTGTTCCCTCTCGTTTCTGTTCCATAAAATCTGTTAAATAAATCACCGATTCCTGTGAACGAGGGGTACCGCCCGTGTCTCGAGTATTCAGGACTCTTCGATACTGTGCCGATATTTCAACTGGATCGTCGTCGGCGTGTCATCTGCTTTGGTAAAATCCCGCATTCTCGGCAGCCATTTCCTCCTTACGTCGCTCCATCCGCGAAAGATTACGTCTCCTCGGGCCGGCACTCGTCCGTTCAGGCATCCGCGGAAGCACTGCTCGTGAATCCAAACGAATAATAATTTATGTTGCGCGATTCGGGCTTGCTCGCTCCGCGAAACTCCGCGGACTCGCCGCCGCGCCGCGCCGCGCCGCAGTCGTAAAACCGTGCGCGGCCATTTCTCTGCAGGGCTTTACGAGGCCACGCGTTCCGAAGCGCGGAAAGTAAAGCTAGTTATGGGGCGAGCCTCTTACCGCGTCGAGAGAGAGAGAGAGAGAGAGAGAGAGAGAGAGCGTGCACGCCGTCGGCGATGTTCAACCCTCGGCCGTGTAAACCCGTGACAAACCCTCGGAATTTCCGAATTTACGGCCGCGGCCCTGCGGACGCGTTATTTTGGGGCCGGTTTCTCGATCTCTTAATTATTCGGCCGGTTTCTCGATCTCTTCATTATTCGCGCCGAAGACCTCCGACGAGCTTCCGCAACGTTAATTGGGCTGATGGTTAATTCGAGACGAACATTTTGTGGCGGCTACCTCCAGACCTGCCAGCAGAGGGCTCCTCTTCCCGCTAGTAGCCGATCCGTTCCGATCCCTATATATACACTGAGACTTCGTCCTACCCTTACGTCTAAGACAAGGGCCCGCTAGGATAGCCTTACCGATGAGTCCTCTAGCGGGCCCTGGACGAAACGTCTCCCCACTCCTTTCCTCGACACGACACTCGAACTGCCGCCAAACTATTATAATACTATTAGTATTGCTATTATTATTGCTATTAGTATTACTATTATAATACTATTATTATTGCTATTAGTATTACTATTATAATATTATTATTATTGCTATTAGTATTACTATTATAATACTATTAGTATTGCTATTAGTGTTACTATTAGTATTGCTATTAGTGTTACTATTATAATACTATTAGTATCGTTACTATTATTGCTATTAGTATTACTATTATAATACTATTATTATTGCTATTAGTATTACTATTATAATATTATTATTATTGCTATTAGTATTACTATTATAATACTATTAGTATTGCTATTATTATTGCTATTAGCATTACTATTTTTATTGCTATTAGTATTACTGGTAATAATGGTAATACTAATAGTGCAATTTAATCTTTCTTCTATTTTAAATTGCAATATTATATAGTATGACTATTATTATTGCTATTAGTATTACTATTATAATACTATTAGTATTGCTACTATTATTGCTATTAGTGTTACTATTATAATACTATTAGTATTGTTACTATTATTGCTATTAGTATTACTATTATAATACTATTACTATTGCTATTAGTACTACTATTATGGCGGCTACCTCCAGACCTGCCAGCAGAGGGCTCCTCTTACCGCTAGTAGCCGATCCGCCTCGATCCCTATATATACACCGAGACTTCGTCCTACCCTTACGTCTAAGGCAATGGCCCGCTAGGATAGCCTTACCGATGAGTCCTCTAGCGGGCCCGGACGAAACGTCTCCCCACTCCTTTCCTCGACATCCACACGCGAACCGCCGCCAAAATTTCATTATTCCAGCTACGATGCGATCGTTTTCGGTTGCAGCACATGTTCCATGAAACTGTTTGGAAAAATCGTAAGATAAACTTTCACGGCTCGTTGCAAAGCGGAAGCTTCGAGCTTTAAATTCGTCTTGGTTTCGGTCGCGGGAAGAATTTGTTAAAGTCTGGGGACGATGCTGTCGGCAGGGTGCGGTAGAAGTTTTGTTGCAGAAATCGAAGTCAGCGATCCGAAAGCAGAAGCTTCGAGCTTCGAAAGGACCGTAGATAGAATGCCGCAAGATTTTGTTTCAAGAAGTTATGGCAGTTGAAGTGTCAAACGTGTCCGATATGGTAGACTACAGTGTCTTTACATGAAAATATAATTATTATAATTAAGGGTATATAAATATATACCTTGACGCCGAGAGAAGCTGAAAATTCAAAAGGGAGCTGCAAAATTGTCTATCTATGAAATCTACGATGATCTTGTAAGAATTAGCGAACAAACGAAAATTATAGATTTTTTTAAAGAAGATAGAAGGTGCAAAGAGTCTGATTGAAGAAGATGGTTCATTGATGTTTCGAGTAGAGAGTCAAATGGCACTACTGATCTTTTTGAAATGCGAGGACGTTCATATATAAATTCTACGTAAAAAAGTGCACACAGCTTTTCTTTGAAACATCTTCTTGTTTTCCTATTAAAACGACAATGTCACGTTTTTCTAGAAGGTATTTCATTTCATCTAAGAACATTATGTTACAAGAAAATGTTCCCAACGAAAGTTGCGCTTTTTTTTAATACGTAGAGCGTGATTCCCAAATAAAAAATATAGGTCCATGATAAAAAAAAGCAAGATAATCTTGATATAACCTTGGATTAAGGTACTAGGATTAAGATAACCCTTGAATTAAGAAACTAGTACAGTAATGTCTCTCTAATTGACGCCCAGATAGACCACAAAAATGGACAATTTGGGAAGAGAAGATACGATTATTCGAGCCTTGCGGTTTATTTTTATAGTCATAAATTGTCCACAACTATAAAAACTAGCCGCAAGGCTCGAACAATCGTATCTTCTCTTCCCAAATTATCCATTTTAGTGGACAATCTGAGCGTCAGTAAGGGAGACATTACTGTACTGCCATTTGACTTCCCACTCGAAATACTAAAGCACAATCTCGACTGAAATGGGACACGCTGTACAATATATCAAACCGTTTCGAAATGCGACTTTATCCTGAGTGGTGCACGAAGCGTTTTACGAGTTCAGTAAAAATTACAATGATCGAAGGACTCGCCTAGACCGTCGACGGCGCTGTTTCCGTACCTCCAAACAAAACCCCCGAAACTTTACCGGGCGATTCTAAATGCATCCTCGGATCGACGAAACGGCCCGCGCATTAAATCAAGTAACAAAGTCATTTGGAAGTATCCCGACGTTTCCAGCAGCTCCGCGAAACCATAAATTCGGGCAGCACCGGCAGAATCCCGGGACGTAGTCTCCCCGAAACGTCCATTCGATAGCTTATTGCCCATGAGAGCTTAGATGCTGGCCGCGGTTCGAAAACACCGGTTAAACGAGTGTTGAACGAAACGGGTCCTACGATGATCATCGCGTGAATCTCGACCCCCGGGAGACACAATCTTTCATTTTACTGTCGCCGGTGTAGTTCTACGAGCCACGAGCTCCGCCATAAATAACAATTTTAGAGCCGCGGCTCGCTCCAAAGGAGGTTTACTGCAAAAATAAACGATGAGGGAGAGCGTGCTCGCGATGTTCGGACGACGAGTAACGCGGCCGCGCGCGCGCGCGCGTGCTCGCGAGCCGCTCCTCGAAAACACGATTTTACGAGTGCATCGCTCTTCTTTCGCAAACTTCCCCCGCATGAAAAACAACGACGAATCGTCGCGGGCCCGGAGAATAAGGCGAAGGAACGGGGAGAGTCTGCGCGGAATTGTTCTGACCGCGAACGGGGGGGAACACCGGCAGCAGGTCTCCGGGGCGCGATAATTTATTTCCTTTACAATTCCGTCAGTACAATGCGCGAGTTAAAATATTACCGGACCTTTATAACCGCGCATCCCCCGCCAGTTCTTTCTGTCCCCGAGATGGGAGCGTTCTCTTGGCGCGTACAAGCCCTCCGTCGCTCCGCTCCACTCCGCTCCGCTCCGCTACGCTGTTTTCAGCGTAGGTGGAGGAGATATAGCGGCCTCGTAAATTAACCGACTGAGGCGCCGAGAACGGTGAACTTAAGTGGACAGGCCCCGGGTAGACCGAGAACAATGAACGAAGGCCGAGGCCTGTTCCACCGGAAGTACCCTCGGTGAATCGTCTGCTGCCTCGAGGACGACGGGACGGAAAGCTGAAAACTGATCGCGGGTCATCGAACGAGAGCGAATCCTTTCGTTTCTATTTTCATTTTCATTTTGTGATTTTCTGTCTTTCGAAACGATGCACGTCACAGTATTGACGTTGGTAGATTATTCTTCGATTTTCGATATTTATCAGAAAGTGCAGTTTTGTCTCCCTAATTGACGCTCCGATTGCGCACAAAAATGGATATTTGGGGAGAGGAGATACGATTAGTCGAGCTCGTTTTTATAATCGTTGAAAATCGGTAAGTATGAAAACGAGTCGCAAGAATCGAATAATGGTATCTCCTGTTTCCAAATTATCCATTTTTATGGACAATCTGAGCGTTAATTAGGGAGACATTACTATAGTTCGATTGTTAAGGAAACAATTTTCATTTTCATTTTGTGATCCTATCAATGAATCCTATCATAGAATCAATGTTGGTAGATTATTCTTCGATTTTCGATATTTATCAGAAAGTGCAGTTATGTCTCCCCAATTGACGCTCTGATTGCGCACAGAAATGGATATTTGGGGAGAGAAGATACGATTAGTCGAGCTCGTTTTTATAATCGTTGAAAATCGGTAAGTATGAAAACGAGTCGCAAGAATCGAATAATGGTATCTCCTGTTTCCAAATTATCCATTTTTATGGACAATCTGAGCGTTAATTAGGGAGACATTACTATAGTTCGATTGTTAAGGAAACAATTTTCATTTTCATTTTGTGATCCTATCAATGAATCCTATCATAGAATCAATGTTGGTAGATTATTCTTCGATTTTCGATATTTATCAGAAAGTGCAGTTTTGTCTCCCTAATTGACGCTCTGATTGCGCACAAAAATTGACAACTTGGGGAGAGGAGATACGATTATTTAAGCTCGTTTTTATAATCGTTGAAAATCGGTAACTATAAAAACGAGTCGCAAGGCTCGAATAATGGTATCTCCTCTTCCCGAATTGTCCATTTTCGTGGACATTTAGGGAGACATTACTGTAATTCAATTGTTAAGAGAACTATTAATTCTTAACTCTTTATTTCTTCGATTTTAACACTAAATCCACTACGGTCAAAATAATTGTTTCCTTATTTCGCAATTTTCTAAAGTTTCGAGACACTTCCATGGAAAATGCTTGAACAAATTGATGTTTTAAACTGTTGTTTATTCAAGAATTTTCCATGTGAAAGGGATTCTAAAGTTTGCAGAATTACGAAATAAAGAAACGGTTCTTTTGACCGCGGTAAATTTAATGTCAAGTTGATCAAATGTTAACCGTTTGCACTCGAGCGGTGATTTTCGGTCGCCATTGTATTTGATGCGGCAACTCGAGAGCTGATTCTGGGTCACCACTCGACGCGGTGTCTCGAGCGGCGACGATGACTATTTAGGTTTGGTTTCTTTGATTTCCCGATGCACGATCTGACCTATCACCTCATAAGATGATTCCTAAGTCCTTTATGTACAATCTTATAAAGTGTCGAACGATATCCTTTGAAATAGCTCTAAGATCTCATCTCAAATTAGTCCGCGATCGCGGATCGTTCTCCGTCCTCGGCGTAAGTTCGAACTCGACAGTCGTGGCAATAGGAACATTGTTCTCAAAGTTTTTGGGGCCCACAAGCATGGAACGTAGCAACGAAATTAGCTCGAGCGAGGACGAGTTTGATTTTTCGTTGTCGAAGAACGAAATTACGTCTGTGTATATAACGCTTGACGATAGAGAGGCGGAAAGCAGCGACGAAGACAGCGACGAAGCAAGAGGTGTAAAAAGGCGAGAAATCAGGGTGATAGAGAGCGAATGCGGCGAAAGCTGTTTTTCAGGGTTCAGAGATCCGTTCTATCGATTCTTATATCCTTTATAAATCAGCGACGAAGCAGAGAAACGAACGGCCGCTCACTCATCCGCGGCATGTAAAAACTTTGGTTGACCAATCGAGAGGAGACTCTCGTCGGACACGACATCGAGTTTCTATTTCGACCTGCAGTTTCGATGAAGCCCGATTGAATGGGAAGCCACGTGTTATGCTAACAAGAGCTAGGAAGGATTTCAAGGTTTGCTCTGAACGGAATAAGCCTGGCGAAAGACACCGAACCACGTATTATTGCGACACTTGCTCCGACAAGCCGAGGGTGCATCCTGGAGATCGTTTCGTAAAATATCATACAAAGCAACGATACAGAGCTTAATGTTTAACAAATTTCCTTCCTCGATGTATAAAGATACATGAAATATTAAAATATAAGAGTTTTATACGTTAATTTCTGTGCTTCTTGCAACAGATGCAGACAATACTCATTTCGCGTAAAGATCCGCAGTCCAATTACATCGCACTTATTAGAGATTGCAACAACCGTCGGGTCAGCTTCCGAAAGTGTCCCATTGCTCGATACTGTCACGAATTTATCCTCCTAATTAACGATAGCACGGGTTTCGATCTCTGTCGGCTGGTTTCGCCGCGCGGCGCGGCGCAAGCGAATTTTTCGGCGTCCCTTTGAGCCTGACCGATGGTTCCCCGCGCCCGGGGAAATATGAAAACTCAAGGGGAGTTTAAAAACGCTAAATGAAGCTTTCATGTTCCGACGAAAAAGCTTCTGTTTCAATAAAACAGGGCGCATGTTCGGGGCTCCCGTCGCGTCGGCCGTCGTTGCCCGGCGTTGTTGGTCCCGTGGAGCTCGCGTTCGCGAAAATCCTTGTTGAAAAAGGGCATTGTTTGGATATGCATTCAATGAGGAACATGTTACGCCCAAATTAATCCTCTTGGCACGGGCAACGAATAATGAAGCGCGTTCCGTTACACGGTCGAATTACGGCCGGCCGGTTTACATTTCGCATTCGACGCGGCTACACTAACGAAATAATTAATAATCGCCGGCACGGGGACCGGCTCGGGCGCTTCCGAACTTCTTTCTCCCCGCGAGATTACGCGAAATGGATCGCCCGGGCGCATCGGTGAAACGTTGCTGGAAAGTAGCGGGCGCTGGGAGAGACATCGAGGGATCTTCGAGGACCGAGATTTTGTGTCGACGCGCGTTTTAAAGAGCGCCCTTGGGCGTCGTCCGCGAACTTTGCGCCGCCGTTCCGAGGAAAGTAAGAACGACAAGAAAGCCAGGGGATAAGGGAGAGCACGTCCCCGGCACGAAAGTTCCGGCAAGTTTCCATAAGTCACGGTCCCTGGCCTATTAATGCGAAAGAAGCTGGTTCGGTGACGTCGCCACTTTGTCCCCGTCGCGCCGCCCCGCGCCCTACGACCAGACCGCCGACATTCTTACACGGGCCAACTTCGCCCAACTATGGCAAACCGCCGAGCATAAGTCAAACCCGACTCGATGGCAATCTGTTAAACAATCGACCCCTTTGAAAACTCCAATTCCGTGGCTGGATTCTTGTACAGGCAACCCTTCTGTAATGCGGTAGATAGGTTCTTAGAAAATGTGTTGCGTGAAATCGTGTTGTTTGATACTCAGAGTTAGTATAAAAAGGGGGGTTACGTTCCATTTAAGCGACTTTTTAATTCCATATAAGCAACTTAACTTTTATAATATAACATTTTGGATTAATTAAGAAGATTTATAAGAGTAATTCTATTTAATTAATTAAATTCAATCGCGATGTTACCCCTAATCATCTTCATAGATCTAATGATTTTTACTGCTACAAGACAAAAGTAATTTTTATCTTTGAAATTTAAACACAAAATTGTTCAGCTTCATAATTTTATAACCTTTTGAATTAATTATCAAATTTATAATAGTAATACTATTTAATTAATTAAATTCAATCGATGTTACCCCGAACTACTGCAAATACTGCAAGTCATTTTTATCTTTGAAATTTAAACACAAAATTGTTCAACTTCATAATTTAATAACCTTTTGAATTAATTATCAAATTTATAATAGTAATACTATTTAATTAATTAAATTCAATCGATGTTACCCCGAACTACTGCAAATACTGCAAGTCATTTTTATCTTTGAAATTTAAACACAAAATTGTTCAACTTCATAATTTAATAACCTTTTGAATTAATTATCAAATTTGTAATAGTAATACTATTTAATTAATTAAATTCAATTGATGTTACCCCTAATAATCTTCATAAATTTAATGATTTTTACTACTGCAAATCTAAAATAATTTCTATCTTTCAAATTTAAACACAAAATTGTTCAGCTTCATAATTTAATAACCTTTTAGTATAATTATCAATTTATAATAGTAATTCTAATTTTCAATTAAATTCGACCAATATTATCCAATTAAATAAGAGTAATTTTTGATCACACAAATCTATGTATAACGCAAAACGAAAAAAGAAACGAAAAATATTATTTTCATTTAACGTAACCTTAATTTAATCAATTTTGTCTTCGTCACTACTCAATGCAATCAAACGAGAAGTCGTCGAGGTAGTCTACGAGGTCATCGTAGATTCCATGGTACGAAGACAGACAATTTCAACGGTTTTTTTAATACGTAATCTTATCTACCGTTTTTTCAAAGCTCGAAGCTTCTGCTTTCGGATCGCTGACTTCGATTTCTCCAACAAAATTTCTACCACTCCCCGCCGATAGCATCGTCCCCTTACGTCAACAAATTCTTCCCGCGACCGAAACCAAGACGAATTTAAAGCTCGAAGCTTCCCCTTTGCAACGATCTGTGAAACTTTATCTTACGATTTTTCTAAACAACTGTTTAGAATGAATGAAACATCACGGAACAATGGAAATCTCACTGGCCACTCGATTTACCGTTCGGACGAAGCGCGCGCTTGTCTCGCAATTTCGATCGGCAGCTTTATCGCGAGAGCCCGTTACAGGGGTGGTTCGCGCCGCTCGCGAGGCTTTAAGCTCCTTTTCACCGGTGACAGTGTTCTTGCGCCCGTGGTCTGAAAGCGCCAAAAAATGCGGCGAACTTTATCACGGCGCGCATCTCGGGGCCGTTCGCCGACTTAACGTGTTCCTTGCGGGCTTTTCCACGGCCGCGAGCATTTTTCACCCGCTACATTCATGCATTTAAATTGGCCGGGAGCTTTTATAAATCCCGGGGAACCGTGGCCGGACGCCGCGCCGGTATCAGCGCGGGAAAGAACTCGACAGCGCGGCGAGAGGAGCGGAGCTTGTCGGTCATTTTCGGGCGTCCCTCTTCGTCCTGCGGCCTCGATTAAATCGTCCGGAGTGAAATTTTCACGAGCTCCCCGCTCCCCCCTGATCGCTCTGATCGCGTCGAACGCCAACTATCGCTCCGAAAGTCCATGTTCGGAGCAGATATCGCGAGAGAGAGCGCCGCGTGTTTTGCAGTCTATCGGGCAGCTCGATTGCCCGAAGAAGCCCTGGAACGTTGCCAACAGTTGCCCCGAGACTGTGAGCTTTGGCTGACCTCCGCTGGCCCGAAGAGATGGATTCTTGCCCCCTCGAGACCCGTGTCCAGCCGAAGTTGCCCCGCGTTCGCCTAAGTGCACTTCTGCCGCGTACCATCCAGAATTTTCTCCGGCTTCAGTGAAATAAACGCTCCGGGCTCGAGATTCTCACTTTCTCAGCCGCCGGGCTAACGGAGACCGCGCGCTACCTTTGCTCTGTTGTCGGCGACCCGCGCGCAGCTCGAGGTCCAAACTCCGACCGGAACGAGAGGTCTCAGTCGGAGACCATCGCCGGGCTTTCGAAGGAGACTTTCCGCGAATGTTCCGGGACAATTTCAACGAAGTATTCAAATTATTCTGAAACTGGGGTGACCGAACTTTTGATCGCTACGGCGACCTGTTATTTTTTAATTGCTGGCGGCGGTCTGGCAATATTTTATGTTATGTGATCGTACGAAAAGCAGTGGCACAATATTATATATATAAAATTAAAATATATTAAATGTATATGTATTTAATATATTTTAATTAGTTATTTATATATATATATAATATAATATAGTATAATATAATATAATATAATATAATATAATATAATATAATATAATATAATATAATATAATATAATATAATATAATATAATATAATATAATATAATATAATATAATATAATATAATATAATATAATATAATATAATATAATATAATATAATATAATATATTTTACTTATTTATTAATATATAATATATATTTATAGGCACAATACAGATTTTCAAAAAAATTGGAACATTCACTTACGATAATTTTATCGTATAGTAATCTCCTATTATTTTTAATTTTTCATCCCTCAAAATTAGGGGTAGAGTAGGACCTATACAGGGCGTCCCAAAATTATGATACTTCCGGGAAACGAGGGATTCCTGAGATTATTTGAAGTAACATATTTGAAGCACGATATTTTTGGTTTGGTTTTTATATCATAATTAAATACCTTTATAATTAAATATACTATGTGTCACTTACTCAATCTTTTGTCCTTCATACAATAAAAAAAAATTGTTCTTTCCTCTTTCATTCATGAAACCTGCCAGAATCACCATTTGAGTCTTCTTAAAAAATATAAAATATTTCACCAACAGAATATAATTTAAATACAATTACATTGTCACAGAACTTTTTGTGCAGGTACACAACTTCACCCGTGAAAAATTCACGAGAAAAAGAGTCGACCTCGGTCGACGCTTCGGCCAACTCCTGTTCCAGAGGTTGCTTGACCGATGTCCTGGGACACCCCGTGCGCGCGCGCGCGCGCGTGTTTATTAAAGTAATCCGAAGGGCGAGCGCCCCGTGAAAGGGTCGGAGTGTATTCCTTTTAGCGGGAATCTCGGGCGGATTTTTTGCCGCGGCGAACACGGTTCGCGAATTATCCGTAGCGAAATTTCGCGGAGCCTCTTCCCGGTGGCCCCGGTTTCGAAAGTTCGCCGGATGAGAGGCTAATTCAGCCGGGCCGGTGACCGCGCCGAGTAAAGTTAGGAGCGCCACGTATTTCTCGCCACTTCGGCCGCTCTAAATTAGCGACAGATACTAGCCCCGGAAGTTCCGGGTTTCCATTTAGTATCGCCCGGCTGGAAACTTCCCGGAACGGGTTCTTCCCGCCGCGCGCGTTCTATTAAAAGCTTACAAGCGAGGCTTGATTAAACGATGCTCATATTTTAATAGAAACCGCCGCGGCACGGCGCTCGCACGGGGCCACGGCCCGGCTCCATATTTTTCCGCGCGGCCCGCCGCTCCTTCGGATCTAAATCTTCCCATCGCATTATTTCAACCGCCCTCTCCCCTTCCCTTCCCGCGCCGGCTCGCGAAGGAGGGACAAGGGAGGGGGAGGGCGGGCAAGAACACTCAATAAGCCGATGATAAATGACGCCCGCCCCGTTTCACAATAAATTATTCGAGTGCGCCTCGATGGAGGAGTGACCAGATTGCGGACGGGACGCGAGATCGCCTGGAATTTCAATTTAATCCGATTTAGAGGGCGTCCGCTGCGACTGACATTACCGCTTGTCAGGGAATTTCACGGGGGGTTTTTTTCGCGCGATAATCAGGAGGAACGTCGACAATCTGTCCTACGGCTGATTTAATGAAACCGATACAGCCGAACGGACAAAAGGATTCCGACGAAAACACGGCGCGCTTTTAAGGCCGTGTGTCCGGAGCACAGTTTATTAAACGATTCGTGCCGTCGCGCGAGTTCGAGTGCGACGGACACCGAGTCGATTGATACGCGAATAATCGAGATATCCGAGGAATCGTTTTCGAAGCGATACGATTCGATGCTGCCGGCGGACATTATGCGTTTCGCAGCGCGGCTTCTGCCATCTGGCGGCCGAATGACTGATTTAACGGCAGCGAGATTAGGCTGCGAATCTTTGTGCGCTTACGGCAGATTTTAAAAGAATTACTAGCGTTATTTTAAGGCGGAAGCGATCTTAAAACAGATGAGAGAAGGATTCGGTTTGTTCTGTTTTTGATAGAGCAGTTTTGGAAAGTCGGAAATTGCCCGAAAATCCGCATGTTCCGTTCGTGATCTAATCGCAAGCCTCTTCGATTCAATTTTCTATTTTTCTGTGCTGAGTTGTTTTTAATCGACTCTTCGCTCTGGCCATTCGATATTTTGACTAAAAATTTATATATACTGTATGCAATATATATTATATATTATTTAAGATATAATAGTGTTATGTAATATAATTGATTATATGTTAAATAATATATAATAATATTATGTAATATAATTTATTATATATTATATTATATCATATATAATAATGTTATATAATATAATTTATTACATATTATACTATATCATATATAATAATGTTATATAATATAATTTATTATATATTATACTATATCATATGTAATAATGTTATATAATATAATTTATTACATATTAAATAATATATAATAATATTATATAATATAATTTACTACACATTATATTACATAATATATGTAATATATGTATAATATAAATTATTAATTATCGTACATATAACGATGAAATAAACTTATTACGAGTTGGAAATTAATTCTTCGGTCCAAAATTTGTTAGGAACCATTTCTTTTTAGCGCATTAAATAACCATGTAGCATGCTCCATTGATGGTACACGTGGCGCGAAACGCGTGAACCCTCAGAGAAGATTCTGAAACGTCTCTGAACACTCAGAAATCGGCTATTTTTTGAGGATACGAAACCGTTCGGAAGCATTCGACGAGTACGGTAAATTCTCTCCAATTGTCCATCAGCTTGCGAACAAAAATGGACAAATCAGGCGAACCAGACACGATTATTCGAGCCTCGTGACACTTTTTTTATATAGTCGCCGATTGTTAACGAGGCACCAGACTCGGATAATTGTATCTCCTCTTCCGAAATTGACCATTTTTGTTTGCAAGCCGAGGGACAATTGTGGAGAATTTACCGTAATTGGTCCCGCGCTTCGAGCCCGCCGCGAATTTCGATGGAAAGGCCGGGCGCACGATACACGCGCGCGATTCCGCGCGCAATTTGGTGCGTAACGCGACGCGGATAGGTGGGCACGGCGACGACGAAATTTCGGTGAACTGTCGCCGGCCGCCGAAAGTAGCGGCGGCAGACAAAACGTCGCAATTAGAGCAGTAATTGCTTCGCGGCCAAAGAAGGAGGGAGAAAGAAGAACAGGCGGCGCGGCGCGGTGGAATCGACCGGGCGGAGCGCGCGCGGGGGAGAGGAAAGGGCAATCATGGTAATTACTCGCGAGCATGTTCATTACGACGCGAGGCGACGCGACGCTCCGCTGTACCTGGATGAAGGAGCGCCTAGGAGCGGCTAGACTTCGACGCGGCTCATTGCGTCCCATATCCTATTTTGCCTTTGCCATCGCCTTTGCCATCGCCTTTGCCTTTGTCTTCGCCCGGCGAAACGAACGCCGAGAATCCACTGCGCCGTCGAGAACGGAATACGGTTCTTTTTCGACTCGACTTTGCATGCTGCCCCGAGCACCATCGAATTTCAGACCATCGATTTGCAGTTCGTTTCATCGCTTTTGCCTCGTCGAACAATTCATCCTTTTGTAATCTCGTGCTAGTCGATTGCGGCGAATATCGGTCTCAGAGATAATTTCTTTGCTGAATAATTTCAGTCGAAAATCGCGGCTAAATTCTTTTCAATCGCTCCTCGGGTTGTTAACAAAAATGGACAATAAAGGAAGGATAAGGGTACGTTTTACTCGTTTTCGTAGGTACCGATTGTCGACAAGTATAAGAACGAGCCGCGAGGCTCGAATAATCGTACCTCCTCTTGCAAAATTGTTCAAGTTTGTTCCGAAATTGAGGGTCAATTAGGGAGAATTTACGGTACATCGGAGGCCTGGAATTCTTTTATCGTTTTCATTGCTTGAAATTTCACCCATTCGTTTTACTTGCAAATCCATCAAATCGTACCTCCTCCTCCAAAATTGTCCAATTTTGCTTCGAAGCTGAGGGTCAATTACTGTATATCGAATTTACTGTATATCGAAGTCCTGAAATTCTTTTAATATCTTCATTGCTTGAAATTTCACCCATTCGTTTTACTTGCAAATGCATCGAATTTGCAAGTTTCAATTTCTTCCAAAATTGCGATTTCATTCACATCGAATTTGCAAGTTTCAATTTCCTCCAAAATTGCAATTCCTTTGCAATTTCTTCCAAAATTGTCCAATTTTGCTTCGAAGCTGAAGGTCAATTACTGTACATCGAAGTCCTGAAATTCTTTTAGTATCTTCATTGCTTGGAATTTCACCTACCATTTTACTTAAAAATGCATCAAATCCGCGAACTATTTCTAACCAAAGCGAGTAGATCAAATTAAAAACAGCGAAAATATATTCAAGGAATTTGAAGATACTGTTGTATTCGGTTCAACTCATTAAAATTATTAACACTTGAATGCCCGCATATTATTTCCTGCAGGCTTGCTCAAACACCTCGGTAACGCTTTGAACATTCTCCGGTAAAATTTTTACTGCAAAATTGCCTTCGAAATTGCCTTCTAGATTCACGGCTCCGTCCTTCTTTATCCAAACATCTTAATCTTCCGATTGCTCGGAATTGTTCGGTATATTTCGTCGATTATTCGTCTCAGCATTAAAACACGAGAGATCTCGCGAGCGGTCGTTCAACTACTAAAAAACGAAATAAAACTGTCTCCCCAGCTTCTGCACGTTTCAATCGTCGCAGACGACTTTAATTTCGCAAAAAGACGCACCAACATCAAAGTTACAGTTGTTCGACGATTTCTCGAGCGTCGTAAACGCGGCGTATTATCGCGCCCGCGATCCTAGATCATTATGGTAGAATTTTTCGGCGGTTTGACAGCGGTGTTCTCGTTAACTGCACCAGAATTCGCGACTCGAGGCGAACGTTTCCCGCATCGGGCGGCATCCCGCGAATGCAGCAGAATATTATCTCGCAGGAAAATGCGCTGTATCGGAGGTGTTCGCCGCGGAATATCGCGTATCGGGATCGAATGCGCGTCGAATTCAATAACAGCGTTAGGCTGTTCCACTTTTAAGCCCGGCGTGGACCGTGCGTAGCCTGTTTCTCCGTGATCGGGACAAAGGATCGCGTCGATACACGTCGAACGGTTTACGCCGCTCCGCGCCGCGCCGCGTCGAAATGAAAAGGCCCGGGTAAATACAAAAGGTAATTCCCCGTTGATAATCTAGAAACATCCCGGCTGCCCCACGGGGCTTCGGCCAGGCTCTCTGCTGAACCCGTGCCAGGCCAGGCCAGGCCGGGCCGGCGTCAGTAATTTCTCGGGCGAAGTCGAAACAGAGGTTCCGGAGTTCGCGAAAGTACCCCGTCGTTATTATCCGCGGGGCCAGCGTAACGCGCCGCTCGACGCGAACAAGGAGATACGTCATAATAGACGATGTTAGTTTTTAATTACACATTAAACATTTGCACAGCCGCGGGGATTCGTGTTCATTCCCACGGACCCTCCGACGCCGTCCCCGCCCTTGCCGGGCCGGCCCCTCGCGGTACGTGCTCTCGAAACCGCCCCGCCCCTCCGCGACTCGTCCTTTCGATTCCTCGTAATTTTCTCCCCTGTTTACACTCTCCAGACTGTTATCGCGCTCCTAGGAATTTTTTCCCGGCTAGTCCTGCCCCGCTCCTACTCGCCCCGTACACTTTTCTTCTTCGCCGTTCTCTCTCTCTCTTTCTCTCTCTCTCTCTCTCTCTCTCTCTCTCCGACTTGCTCCGCACGCGTACTCGATATTTGCTTTCACGGCGCGCTCGTTACACACGCGATCCCTGAAAACCGGATAGACGGGCATACCTTTGGGATTCTTCGGACTCTTCGCGGTGCCGTTCTCCTCGCGATATAGGTCGCTCGATGGCAACGAGGGTGGAAATGACGTTGTTGAACCGCGACCGCCGCTGTGTACATTCTTCTTCTTTTTATGAATTGCGGAATGTCGTCGGGTTCCTTTGTTTCGCTTCTATTGGGTTGGCAACTATGTTTCCGCCGCTTATTTTTTTAGTTTGAACATGTCAGTCTGATACGAGTTCAACTAATAACGCCGCATTATCGATTTTGGGTTGCTGCGAATTTCTTTGTGCTAGTGCTATGGTGTGTAATTTATTGTACTGTGTAATTTACACCGTCGAATCTTGTCATGTGGTCTTCGAATCGTCTTCGAATCGTGTCATGTGGTTCTTAATTGCCTTCAAGTTGTGTCACGTGGCTTTGAATTGTCTCTAAATCGTGTCACGTGGCTTTGAATTGCCATCAAATCGTGTCACGTGGCTTTGAATTGCCTTCAAATCGTATCACGTAGCTTTGAATTGCCTTCGAATCGTGTCATATGGCTTTGAATTGCCTTCAAATCGTATCACGTGGCCTCTGAATTGCCTTCGAATCGTGCTATGTGCCCTCCGAATTGCCTTCGAATCGTGCCATGTGGCTCTGAATTGCCTTCAAATCGCGTCACGTGATCTCCGAATTGCCTTCAGATCGCGTCACGTGCCCTCCTCCTCAGAGTGCGACGAAGTGGAGAGAAAGAAATCGTAAAACACACTTCAACAGAGCACCATAAAACGGGAGCTTTGCTCTTTAAATTCACGTTCCCATTTCATGTTCGAACAAAATTTCGTCGATTCCCACAGAAATGTTTGAACTTGTAAAACATCTAAAAGGTTGGCCTCGCGTTCCCCATTTGCTGGTCGATGTAAAAAATTCTTCCGGTAAAAACGAACACGGGACCGTAAAAGAAGAAGCTTCGAGCTTTGAAACGAGGCTAGGTTCATCCTCGTACATTTTTTTCTGACGAAACTATGATAGTTCAAATATCAAAAGTGTGCGAATACTCTTTGGAGCCACTGCGAAAGGGTTCCCTTCTCGTTTCCGTCCGCCGTACGATGTAAAAATTTTTTGGAAAAACCGCGCTTTTGGGGCCGCAACAGTAGATGCCGCAAGCTTTGAAGCGAACGTCGGTCCATAATGCTGCACTTTTTTCCCCAGGAAATGACAGCGTTGCGAACAGTCTCAAATGCATTCGTCAAATCGCCCAATTCGCAAAAATATTCATCAATCCTTGATAACAATCGAGGCTCGGCGAACATGTCGAAGATGTTAAAGGAGCTGCAATCATCGATACATCGGGCAGATTTTAATGGTGGTAGAAACGTGCGGCGATGATCGATACGCTAACCAAAATTTAATGATCGCGGAAACGTGCCGCAATCATCCACGCGCCGACTAAATTTCGACTCGATTTCACGTTTATGCGTTAATGACTGGACAGCGGATTTTGCGTATTTGTGACAAAAATTGGTAGCTGCGATTCAAACGAGAAGAAGGAGTAAAATAATGCATCGCTGCAACCGATCAACCTGCTATTGGGTTGGCAACTAAGTAATTGTCGATTTGTTCAATGAAATAAAAATTTTTTTTACTTGAAATGGAGTTTAACCTGTAATGTATTTTCCATTTTGTTCGATGACCTTTTGCCATCTCTCTGACAACTTGAAAATTCTTCTTAATTGACGCTCGGTTTATACAAAAAAATGGACAATTTGGGAAGAGGAGATTCGATTATTCGAGCCTTGTAACTATAAAAATAAATCGCAAGGCTCGAATAATCGTATCTCCTCTTCCCAAATTGTCCATTATTCGAGCCTTGTAACTATTGGGTTGGCGACTAAGTAATTGCCGATTTGTTCAATGAAATAAAAATTTTTTTTTACTTGGAACGAAGTTTAATCTGTAATGTATTTTCCATTTTGTTCGATGACCTTTTGCCAACTCTCCGACAACTTGAAAATTCCACGCTCGTAGAAAGTCTGATCCTTTTCGGCCGAAAACTGAGTTAAGTGAGATTTTACAGCGTCATCATCGTTAAAAGTTTTACCACGAAGGGAGTTGTCCAGGGATCGAAATAAGTGGTAATCCGATGGCGCGAGATCAGGGCTATATGGCGGGTGTAACATCAATTCCTAACCAATATCCATCAATTTTTGCCGAGTGGACAAAGACGTGTGCGGCCTAGCATTGTCCTGCTGGAAAATGACACCTTTACGATCGACCAATTCTGGTCGCTTTTCCTTGACCGCTGCATTCAATTTGTCCAGTTGCTAACATTCACGGATAATAAAAAATAACATAATAATAATAATAATAATTTTATAATATAACATTTACGGATATCATAAAAATGGGAGTGAGAGACATCTATAACTGAAATCGGCAATTACTTAGTTGCCAACCCAATATTAATTATAAACCCTTTACAAATTACCGACCCGTTTGAAACATAATCGCGAACGGAACGTTGGAAATAATTAAACTGTTCGAATAAAATTTGTCGAACGATCGTATCGATATCGATTTTACGAAGAAAAAACTGCTGATTGTTAACTAAATTAATATTTATCTGCAGCTTCCTTGTGTCCCTTCGTTGTGTCCCTTTCTTGTGTGAAAGGAAAAAGTTTTTAAGCGACTCGCGATCCTTGCAACGGGAAAGCGTGGACAATGCAGGCGTAGACAATGTTTACTTTGCACAAAAATTCACAGTTTATTCACATTTTTATCTGGCCAAATGGATTCGCATTTCGTTGAATTTTCCACGACGGAGTGTCCGCGTTGTAACGGAACAGAACCGATAGGATCCGCAGTTCTGAAACGAGCGTCATTTATCGGCGCTTATTTCCGCCTTAATGGGTCGTGCTATGGGGGAAGAGTGGGAACTTGGGAACAATTTCCATGTGCGTCGGAATATCGATACTTAACTCCTTAGCCGGGTATTCGAACGGTCATCACAGCGTCGACGCGTTTCGGCGCGGATCGACGCGCCTCGGTTCTCAAGAGCGGCCGCGTCGTGGACGGGGATCATCGTCTGCATAATTCGATGCGACGCCGACGCGAACTTTTCTAATAAAAGTTACCGTGACGGATTCGATCCGCCTCCGCCACGGCTCCTTTCCGTTTCCCGTCATCGTTCAATTATCGGGCCGGGCCGGCTCCGCGCGGCGGCCCGCAACTTTCGGCGCCGACATTTTAATGAAAAAAGCCTGCTAATCAATTCGACTTGTATCGGAAGAATAATGGAACACGGCGAGACAAAGAGAGAATTCTCTCTCTCTCGCTCTTGCTTTCTCTCTAGCTCTCTCTCTCTCTCTCGCTCTTGCTTTCTCTCTAGTTTTCTCTCTCTCTCGCTCTTGCTTTCTCTCTAGTTTTCTCTCTCTCTCGCTCTTGCTTTCTCTCTAGCTCTCTCTCTCTCTCTCTCTTGCTCTTGCTTTCTCTCTAGCTCTCTCTCTCGCTCTTGCTTTCTCTCTAGCTCTCTCTCTCTCTCGCTCTTGCTTTCTCTCTAGTTTTCTCTCTCTCTCGTTCTTGCTTTCTCTCTAGCTCTCTCTCTCTCTCTCTCTGTCTCTTGCGAGAAGCTCGACGCGGCAACGACTCGTCAGTCGCGCGAAAACGCGTCGCGTTGCTGTATCCTGGACCCGTAATCTTTAATCATGGTTGCTTACTATAATTCAGTGCCTCGGCAATGACCGCCGATCAGGGGGGGGGGGATTTAGCATCCTGATGCCGTTCTGGATTCTGATCTTAACAAAATTCAAGATCATTCGCTTATATCTTATTTGACTTTTCGTGCATTTGCTTGCGAAGGTATACAATTTGTTTTGATCTTTCATATCTAGATTGCTTACAATCTAGAACACTTTTTTTAGGCCGCATTTAATTTATGTGGTTACTCATTTATTAATATATATATAATTATAGATATATATTCAGATAAATATTATATATCTCTAGAGATATATATACAAATATAAATATATTTGTAATATATAAAATCTATAATATTATATTATAATATAATTATAATATAGGATATAAAATCTATAATATTATATTATAATATAATTACAATATGACGCATAAAATCTATAATATTATAATATAATTATAATACACAAAATCCATAAAATAATTATATCTCCTCTTCCCAAATCGCCCATCTCTGTCTACAAGCTGGGCAACAATTCCAACGAATTTACTGTACCCTTTCGCCCGCCGTAAAAATAACAGAAAAGAGCGCGACAGATCCCATAGAAGAACAAAGCGCACCATCTAAATAACAAAGTAAAACAGCTCCACAAAATGTCCCGATTTCGTATGATCCGTAAAGGGACCCGCATCATCCAAGATTCGTTGTCAGCGATCGAAGCGTCCGAATCCCATCGCAGCCGGGACGATCCACTGAAAAATCCGCGTGAAAGTTGATCCGCCCCGGTCCGGATAGGCTCGATCAGGCTCGATCTCGATGATCGTCGAGCCGGTCGAGGCAATTACAGCCGGAGACCGGCCGGGCCACTCGTCGTTCGCGATTAAATATTGCTGGCTATCGAGCGGGTGGGAGAGCTCGCGGTGCAACAAGTTCCGGCTCGGCGGATCGATCGGGTATCGACGATACGCGGGGATGCGTATAAATCGGAGCTGAAACGACGCGGCGGCCGCCGCCATTTATAAAGCTCCGTCGCCTCGAAGTGGCTGCCGCCGCCGCCGTCGATTAATGGAATTCCTCGGCGACGAAGCCGGCCGGCCGTTCGTGCGAATAAATTCACAAGGGTCGCCGGCGGAGACCGTCGTCGCGTCTCGGGCGCTCGGAGGGCCGGGCTGATCGTTAATGGGTCTCCGACGGAAATTGATTCCGCGGAAGAGGATGGATCCGACATTTAGCGACGTTCGATCCCTGGATGTTGACTCACGGCGCAGTGCCGCCTGTCTCGACGGTTTAATCCGTGTCTAATCCCTTAACACTCGAAGGATCGATCACGAGAGAGACCGCTCCTCTCTTCCCCGCCCTCTCCCGTTCACCCCAAACGCCGAGGATCCGCCGCGAAAGAGACCGACCCGCAGGTTTCTATTTGCCCCCGGAAATTGTCTACGCCGCTCCGGCTCGAAAATATTGCCGGGAGATTGCAGCGTTCGGATTACAAGGAGAATCGTGTTGTTGGTTCGCGCGTAACCTCGGCTGCACGGAAACAACGGCGTGCTGGCACTCGGTGGTTTCTTTCGGGCGAAAGAATTCGATTGTTCGATCGTTCTTGGACCGGTTGCCATGAATTAATCCGAAGAATCGATCCAAGGGAGCGCCGGTGGAGCATTTTGCCGGAGAAGATTCGGCGGAAGAATTTTATGGCGGACCTGGTTGCCGCGAGTTTCTGGGATCCGCTGTACATACACATTATGCTGTATCGTTACACACACTGTATACACACGCTGTGCACATATACACTGTATATGCAAGCGCAGTAATCACGGGTAATTGCGGCGGAACGAAGACGTTATTTAGCTTCACGACGCTCCGAAAACGTGCGATAGAATTAGCAGAAGACCAGCGAGCTTATGTACAGGGTGTCCCAAAAATGTCTCGCAATTCGGAAATGGCGGGTTCCTCGGATCGTTTGAAGCAACTTCTTCCTTTACAAAAATTTTCTCCGAGGCACCGTTGACGAGTTATTAACAAAAGAACAGTGACCAATAAGAATCGAGTACGGCTGACGCGAGGCGGCCCAGCCAACCGGCGCGCGAAGCCCAGTTCCGCTCACTGGCTCGGTCGTCTCGTGCCAGCCGAGCTCGCCTCTCATTGGTCACTGTTTTTCGTTAATAACTCGTTAACGGTGCCTCGGAGAACATTTTTGCAAAGGAAAAAGTTGCTTCAAATCACCTGAGGAACCCGCCACTATCGGATTGCGAGACATTTTCGGGACACTCTGTATAAAGAAATAAATATACACCAGAAATAGAATTCGCGGTCTAACGACGAGCCGCCGTCAGCGTCCCAGCATGTTCGCGGGGCCGGAAAAATTGGCAATTCCGAGATCACGCCGGGAAATCGACGGGGGCGCGCAAACGACCAATTTCGGGCGAAATGACGAATGCGGAAACGAGGAATTTGCAAGGTTAATCGACGACCCTGCTATCCCGGGAGCTAAACAAGTTTCTTAAGCCCGCGACGCTGATTCGGTTGTCGGATGGATTACCGAAATTGATTCGAACAGGAAGCGGCAGCCCCGTGACCGGGAATCTTCGGGGCTCTTCAGACGGGGAGCAAATTGGGAATTCGGTGGTAGTCATCGGAGGATAAGAACTCGACGAGTGCTCTCCGGCCGGAGAAAGCGTTTCGCCGAAGGGCCGAACAGCTTTGCCACTCGTTTCGCCGAATTATAGGCTCGCCGTGAAATGAAATTCGCGGATCGATCGGGGCGCGAAAAGTGGCCCCGACGAGCGCCGCTTCTTCTTCGTGGAAAGAGTGCGCGCGATTATGGCGACTTGACTGTTCCCGGATTCGTCATCAGAAAACGGGCTCGCCGGATCGTCGAATGGTTTAAGACAGGCAAGTTCAAATAGCCGAAAACAATGAGAACGACTGGGGGCCACTTTCATAATCCCCCGGCGCAATTCATCTCTTGTTTCATCCGGGACAGCAGCTTCCGTCGAAAGTACCCATTCAGTAGGAACAGAAGTTTCCAGCACGAAACGAGCAAGACTTTCGAGATATTCAAGCCGTTCGAGACTTCTGAATCATTCAAGACCGTCTCGTCAGGCTTATTTTAATCCCGGGTCACTGCCGGAGTGTCCCGCGACTCCATATTCTCAAGTTTCCGGGCCCATTCTTCGCCCGGGGTTATTGAGGATCGTTGTCCGGCCGGAACGTAAAACTGTTGATGCTACGCTAAAGACTTTCGAGACAGAAATCATTTCACGTAAGCCGGCTGATCCGTTGGGAAACTTGCTCCGAAAATTCGTTCGACCGTCCTGGCCCCGCCGTGCTTCGATTATATTCGTGTGCTCGCACGTGCTCTCTATGCCGCGATACTAAACCGGAAGTCGTACACTTTATAACGGCTGTCGAACTTTGTAATTTGTACTGCGACCCTACGATTTTACACGTCGCGCGGTGCGTCGTTTATATAATATAATACGAGCGTACGCGACAAAGGTCGTAACCTCCGTGCTAATCAATTTTCCACCGAAATGCCGTAATTTTTTCTTGGAGAAGATACAATGATGCATCGATTCGCGTACGGAAATGATACGATTTCGTGAGATAAATTCTTGACTCCTTTATTTTTTATCGAACGGACATCTTTCTGCAGATTTTCACTATTTATTAACGCTGTTTATTGTTAGTTTATTGTTATACCGAGCAACTTTCACCGGCATGATTTTTTCACTGATTTACACTGATTTTCGCTGATCGCAACTCTTTTTGCAAAATAAGCTTTTATAATATTAAACTATACTATACAACGATTATACGTCGGAGTAAGAATCCCAGGGTATTTTGAGCCGATTTTATGTTAAAAACCTTATCTGCAGTGTGGGACAATAAATTTCGGGTTGATTATTACATTGTATATAAATATTATAAAATTTATATTTATGTTATATATTATGTTATATTATATTATATTATATTATATTATATTATATTATATTATATTATATTATATTATATTATTTTATATTATATTATATTATATTATATTATATTATATTATATTATATTATATTATATTATATTATATTATATTATATTATATTATATTATATTATATTATATTATATTATATTATATTATATTATATTATATTATATTATATTATATTATATTATATTATTTTATATATTATATATATTATATATTTATATTATAAAATTATAATTATGTAACGCCTAGATGCTATTTTCTACAAAGATCGCTTCGTAAAATGGCCTTTTATTTACAAAACAATGTAAACAAATTTCCTAATTGTACAGTAAATTCGCCCCAATAGTTCTTCAACTTGTAAAAAAAAAATGGAAAATAGATTTTCGTTGACAAATTGAAGAATAATTGAAGAGAATATTCTGTATTCGCTGGAAGAGCTCGCTTGAAATTAATTAATCTCCTGCTCAATATTCCGAACATTCTGTTGCTAAATAGAATTCTTTAGACATCTTAACACAGGGGTGTCAAACTCGCGGCCCGAGATGAACATTTCTGCGGCCCAGTCAATATATCCGACGCAAAGTAAAAATAAAATAGAAATAGTCTCGGCCAATAAAATTTCTCCCGAAATAAGAAAGATATAGTATCAGAGAAGAGATGTCAAGTATCAGGACGTAAACAATAATTATTTAACTTTATATATGTTTATTACAATGTACTAGTCAAAATAAAAATATTTGTTTCTATGAACATTGATTTTTTTTGCGGCCCACCTAAAGTTAAGCATTGTTTATTTAGCCCAAGTTAACTTTTCAGTTTGACAGCCCTGTCTTAACATATCATACACATGATTTCGAATAGATATTGTTACATCGACTTGTACGAATCAATAATGTAACGCAATGTAATACTGTCCCGCGGTGGACAAACCCTGAGGAAATAATCGACGAAAGGGGTAGCCACGTAACTGTCGTGACGTAACAGTCGCGAGTCGAGAGATCGGACCGTCGAGCGATCAGCATATCGATATCAAATATCTGTTGTATAATTGCTTTTGCAATATAATTTGCTATCGAAAAATTGCAAATGAACTACAGCGATGCGCGACGCGTAGAGTTAATGAAATTCGCAACAATACGCGAATAATTCAATTCGTCGAAACAATTCGACGCACTGTGCGTCGATCGAAACGCATTCATGCAAGTTTCGCGTGCAAGTGGTGCAATCGTAGACTGCAAGTATCGAGCAAGCAAGCTTTCGCTAAAGATTGTTAAAGCCTATTACTCGACGCTCGTATATTGCACCTAATTCGCAATATACGAAGACTTAGGATACTTTACCAAAATTTTGTATAATTGTTTATAACCGGCAATTCCGCGATCGATAAATTATTATAATATTCATCCGCGATATTGTAATCGCCGGGCTCGCGACATCAAAGCAAGATCCCGCGAAGTTGACGCAGACAAAGTTTATCGAATGGCTGATTAATCAGCGGCTAATTACTTTGAACGTAAGCCGGTCGGGCGGCGTACGCGGTGCCTCGATATTCCTTTCAGAAAAGTTCTCGCGGGGTGAACAAGCCGGAAGTTTCGTCGGTAGGATCTACATACAAGCCGGAGAGTATCTTGTCTGTCCGCGGGCCTGATGCTTCGCCGGAACACCCGAAAGCAATTAAATTTTGCGGGGCCGTGCTCGATAACAATTCAGGCGGCATCCCCTCCTGTCCCCCCCTGGCCCCCTGGCCCACAGCCCGGCTCCCCCGTAATTACTCGTAGAATTTCGGGAACTTTTTTATCCTTCCGCCGCAACGGACGCCGAACTTCCGCCGGGGAAAATATCTCGCGTTCGACGCGAGATCTCGGCTAATTGTTTCGTAACCGAACGCCGGGGACCGAAAGTTCCTCCTCGGAAAATCGGCGCGCCAACAAATTGAACGCGATATTCTGCCTCGTCGAACCTTCTTATAATTAGTTGCCAGTTCAGGAGTCAGTTCCTGCATCCGGTGCAGCAAAGTGTAAACGATGAACACGCAGCGCGCACGAGACCCTGCATCGGAATAACTCGGCAGAGTTGCCCCGGATCCTACGCTAATTTCCGCGTTTCTGAAGTTTGGCCCCACAACGAGCGCGCGCGCAACTCTCGTGCATTTATATTTTGATAATTAATAATGGTTAATTCTAGCGGTACATTTAGGTACTTTTAGATTCAGTAATGATTACTTTTCTAAAGTAAAGGAACCTATGATGTCAGTTTCATTGTTTCGGAAAATGAATTCTACTGGTCACAGGGATCGATTTCTGAAGAGATCCCAAAAATCCGGAAAATCCATTCTACTAGTCTCAGTAACTGGTCCCGCTGGGTCGACAGCAAAATTTTGGACCAGTTACTGAGACTAGTAGGATTGGTTTTCCGGATTTTTGGGAATCCGAAGGCATAGAAATGAGAGATGCCAAAAATCCCGAAAATGAATTCTACTAGTCTGAGTAACTGGTCCACTTGAGTCCATAGCACAATTTTGGACCAGTTACTGAGACTAGTAGAATTCATTTTCCGGATTTTTGGGATATGTCTTCAAGTCAATCCCATTAGTCTCAGAAACTGGTCTACTTAGGTCGATAGCAAAATTTTGGACCAGTTACTGAGACTAGTAGAATTAATTTTCCGGATTTTTGAGATATGTCTGGAAATCTATCCCACTAGTCTCAGTAACTGGTCCCGCTAGGTCGACAGCAAAATTTTGGACCAGTTACTGAGACTAGTAGAACTCATTTTCCGGATTTTTGGGATATATCTGGAAACTGGAAATCCATCTCACTAGTCTCAGTAACTGGTCCACTTAGGTGGATAGCAAAATTTTGGGGACCAGTTACTGAGACTAGTAGAATTCATTTTCCGGATTTTTGGGATATGTCTTCAAATCAATCCCATTAGTCTCAGTAACTGGTCTACTTAGGTCGATAGCAAAATTTTGGACCAGTTACTGAGACTAGTAGAATTCATTTTCCGGATTTTTGGGATCTGTCTGGAAATCCATCCCACTAGTCTCAGTAAGTGGTCCACTTAAGTCGATAGCAAAATTTGGGAACCAGTTACTGATACTAGTAGAATTCATTTCCCGAAAAAATGAAACTCACATCATAAATCCCTTTTTTCAGAAAAGTGATCATTACTGAACCCAAAAAATACCGCTAGAAGTAACAATTTATTACAGTACGAGCTCGACAGCCTTGCGGTCAGCGTTTTTCCTAAGCGAAGCCGCGGATCGCATTTTTTCTAAGGAAAAAGTTGCTTCAAATGACCTGAGGAACCCCTCATTTCCCGCTCGAACAATAATTTTGAGACACCCTGTATAGTGTCGAAACGGGGCGTGGCCGCCCACAGCTCGCGCAAGCGATCAAAGAAGCTTTAATCTGGCGCAATGAGGGGAAACGTCTCATGAAAATCTGCTTGAAACTCTGTCTACGTTCCAGAGCGGTTGAATCAGCGAGGGAAACGCAAATCGTGTGATGGTAACGGCTGATAAGACGGGGCGGGGAACGGTTCGTTCCGCGAGCGGCGTGTACACGCGACGGGGACGTTTTAATTCCGTGGAAACGAAGAAGCAACGTCGGACCACTGTGGAGGATTTGAGTCACGTATATCCCTTTATCAGGAGGCGGCTCGGCTCGGCTCGGCCGGGCTCGGTTGCCGTCGCGCAACGAAACGAGGGCTAATCGCGAGCGAGTATTTCATTAACTCGATTGGTTAATTGACTTTATCGGCGCACGCCGGGCGTCGCTAATTGCGAGAGCAATTCCGCCTCGCTTTGGCGGCGGCGGCGACGACGACGACGGCAGCGGCGACGGACTTTGCGCGGGCAAGAAATTTGGCTCGCCGGAGGCTTCCTCGGCTTTGCTCTTTCCACCGGTTTTTCTGCGACCATGCGCGACGGAACGACCGCCGCGACTGCGAGCGTGACCCGCTGTCAGATAAGTTCACATGCTGAAAGATACCGCATTGGAAATCGTGCGGGCTCGTTCTCGACGAGAAACCAGAAGAAGAGGGCATTTCTAGGAGCAGCAGAAGTACGTGTACTTGCGTTACATGTCTCTTCTAGGAATTGAAGTAAATGGAGGGGGAACGAACGTTGTCTGGTTTCATCGGGGAAACGATTACGGACAAGTAATCGTGTTAGTGTTAATGGTTTGGTAGTTCTGAAAGAAATCGTGGCGTGCAGCGTTTCTGAATTTGTCGAACAGTTTTGTTCCTTTGCATTTGGTCTTTCGGTTATGCAAAAAAAAATATCTCTGAAGACAGAAATGTCTGAAAAATCGAAGTACAGTAATGTCTCTCTAATTGACGCTCAGATTGTCCACAAAAATGGACAATTTTGGAAGAGGAGATACGACTGTTCGAGCCTTGCGACTCGTTTTTTATGGTTACGGATTGCCAACAACTATAAAAACGAACCGCAAGGCTCGTATCTCCGCTTCCCGAATTGTCCATTTTTCCGCACAATCTGAGCGTCAATTAGGGAGACATTACTGTATAGTTTTAACGCATTGAATGAAAATGCGAGTGTTCAATGGAAGCTTCGGCAGAGCAAAAGTTGGCTTAAAAGCACGGAAATTGGGACCATGCCCATCAGTATGGGACTACTATACCGATAAATTCTTCTCTTCGTAACCAAGCTTTACCCTTTTCCACGCAGTTATACCTGCTCCAATCAACGAGAATAACTACGTAATCCTTTGTTATATTTTGAGGAGTCCATCTCGTGATGGAAATTTTTAGTATTAACTCAATAAATGCAGATGTCATCTCGTCCCTTAAAATTGCAATAAAATTCGAATCTCTCGTCATCAACATTCGAGCAGTCAAATAAAAGGCACACAGTAAACGACAATTTTTTTTCCTCCGAAAAAAATCATTGCAATCGAAAAATTGCTAATCGCAGTAACTGTAGAGAAAATGGTATGAGTTAAGGGAACCATTGATATACCTAAGTAAACTACTGCAAAATAAACTGCCCCAACAGATAGAATTTAACCTTGACATAACTTTGCAATAAAATTCGAATCTCTCGTCATCAACATTCTAGCAGTCAAATAAAAGGCACACAGTAAACATCAATTTTCTTCCCCTCCGACAAAAATGATTTCAATAAAAAAATTCCTAATCGCAGTAACTATAAAGAAAATGGTATGAGTTAAGGAAACCATTGATATATCTAAGTAAAGTACTGCAAAATAAACTGCCCCAACACAGATAGAATTTAACCTTGACATAACTTTGCAATAAAATTCGAATCTCTCGTCATCAACATTCGAGCACTCAAATAAAAGGCACACAGTAAACATCAATTTTTTTCCCTCCGACAAAAATTATTTCAATTAAAAAATTCCTACTCGCAGTAACTGTAAAGAAAATGGTATGAGTTATAGGAACCATTGATATACCTAAGTAAACTACTGCAAAATAAATTATCCCAACACAGATCCAAAATAACTGTCGTTCAACTCCCGAAGTTTCGACTCGTCTGGAGAACGCAAGATCAACGCTCGTATTTCCGATCGAAGTATATTGGATCGAGGGGCGCGCCGCGGGAAATTCGCCGTTATTTATAATGAAATCGAGCGATTCCGTGGTAAACAGAGAGAGAGAGAGAGAGAGAGAGCAAGAGAGAGAGAGAGAGAGAGCGGGTAGTTTCGGTGGAAGAAAACAGCTGCGGGACAAGGGAGTCTGTGAAAATGAGGGAGCCGGTCGTGGCTTCGCGCCACGGGAAAGCCGGAGCGTGTCACAATATTGGTTGAAAGATATTGAAGGTGGAGTGCAGTGCCCTCGGGCGCGTCATCGAGTCTGGCGACAGGGACGGCTGCACTCCGCGCGAGCACCGTGTTGTCTCGCGCCGGAGAAGATATTCATAGAGGAGTAGGCTTCAGGGAACTTACGGGCTATTCGTGGTTTACCATAAAGGTCGCCAGACGGAAGGGAGATCTCGTCGTCCACGGAGGAAGCGTCGCTTTATTTTCGAACAGCCGCGAGAATGGACCCCGTCGTCGTGCACCCTGACACCGGCTTCCGAGACCGAGTGGTCCCAGTTCACCGTCCATCGTCGTCGTCGTTCGATTTTTCTGAGCCGTTCGCTCGCCTTCCCTTTCTCCGAATTGCTCTTCGAACAGCGAACAGGCGCCGCGATAAGAAAGCATTTTCGTTCGGACTTCCGATGATTTTCGTAAGAGACGAGCGGAGATCTCCGTGAAACTTATTCCGAGCTGGGAACAGAGAGGTAGGATGAAAGCGTATTCTTTCTGAAAATGACAGGCAACGGGAACGTTAAACATTGTCGAAGCGAGACAGCTTTCCTCCGCGCGTACTTTCAGGCGAGACAATGGCCGAGCGAAGGAGCTAAACAGTGACTAAACGAGACCGCGGAATGAAAGAAACAGAGGATGATGGGACAGGATGGGGACACGTGGTGCCCGAGTGTCAAAGAGCAGCCGGGAAACTGGGCCAACCAGTCTGGCCTGGCAAATAAACAGAAAAGACACACGCGGGTCACGGCGGTGGCGCGTGCGCCACGGAAGCGTCGCCGCCGGCGTGCCTTTTGAAAATCCGCACAGCCCGAATGGCTCGAATCCACCGCAGCAGGCTTTCTTACAGGCTGTTTGTCCGGTGCTGGCGAAGTTTCTCAGACCGCGGAATGCATCGCGTTACCACCAGCCAGTTCGACCTGTTAGCCGCGAACAGTTGCGAAATAGCCGGATTTAGAGTACGTCCGGCGTGTCTACGCTTGGTTCGCGAGCGGGGTGCGTCGCTGCTCTGAATAGCGGATATTTATATAACGAGGCAACTTTCTGAAAAGCTCGCTGGAAGCCCGGCCTCTGGTGCCCCGGCTTCTCGAGAACGTGTAAACTCCTTCGAGGGCTCGTACTAATCAACTTCTGCCTTACAATTAGAAGGAAAATCTCGGCCGGCGCCGAGCTTCTCTCAGGACGCGGCGTAATCTGGTCGCGTGACGGGCGATTTTTTATGCTGGACGGCTGCCAGCGACGAACTCGAAACTCGCGAATTTTCCCACGTTTCTGCGACATTCAAATTTCTCGCGATCGATGGACGTTTCGATCGTGCGAAGCAACTTTAACACGTTCGGCGGAGGACTACTAAAATTCCCAGAAAGTAATGAAACTGAAACTAAGAAGCTGAAATTTATCGTCGCGGATGATCTTGGAGCTCCGTCGCATTCAAAAAATCCTAATCAAATTCTGTTTGTTCGAATGTATCACAATGAAAAGGAATTTTCAAAGTTGGTCAAAAATTAGCGTCGACGCGGCACCCAACGCGGCACCCATTGCTTTAAGGAGAACGTGCGCCGACTTTTTTCTCGGCCGTAAAACCGTTTGGAAGAATGCAAGGCCGCGACCGAATTCGAAATTATGCAATCTTAAAACTCGGGACGAGATAAAGGGCGTATCTGCAGCCAGGAAACCAGGCTCCGTCCTTTTTCTCTCTTCTCCACATTTCAACATGGCCGCGTAATCTCCGCAGACTCCTCGGGGCTCATCATCCCGCACACATTACCTCGGAATCGTTAACTACCCTCACAAGATTCCTTCGTTGCCGAGCGAAAGGCCGAATTAATTTCCTCCGTCGAGTTCGTTTAACGAGTTCAGCTCGCACACAAGCCGGATCAAGGATCCGACTATATCATCGTCAAAGATGATGAAAACCGCGCGGGCCCGGGCGTGCGCGCAGCGCAGAAATCACAGCCGAAATCGCGAATCCTGGCAACGCTCGCGCGATTAAATTTGTTTCGCTTATTTATTTCATCAATTCGATTAATCACCGGCTGGTGAAATTGGCGGATGCGATCATTTCTGCGGCTCTACGATATTAGTAACGCGTGAATTTATTTTACACGTGTCTGTTTATTCGAATCGAATTCGACGCGGCCCGCAATGCGGTAATTTCTCTCTAATTCGCATTCAGACTGCGCACTAAAATAGACAATCTGAGAGTCAATCAGGGAGAAATTACTGTAAATTTTCTATAATCGGTAATTACTGTAGCTTTTCTATTTCTATTACTGTAACTTTTCCAAACCGATCCTAAATTTTTTTGAGATGTTACATAGATTAGTTTACTAGGGAGAAACATTTAGGGAGACATTACTGTAACTTTTCTATAATCGGTAATTACTGTAACTTTTCTACTTCTATTACTGTAACTTTTCCAAACCGATTCTAAATTTTTTTGAGATGTTACACAGATTAGTTTACTAGGGAGAAACATTTAGGGAGAAATTACTGTAAATTTTCTATAATCGGTAATTACTGTAACTTTTCTATTTCTATTACTGTAACTTTTCCAAACCGATCCTAAATATTTTTGAGATGTTACATAGATTAGTTTACTAGGGAGAAACATTTAGGGAGGAATTACTGTAACTTTTCTATAACCGGTAATTACTGTAACTTTTCTACTCTTCTATTACTGTAACTTTTCCAAACCGATTCTAAATTTTTTTGAGATGTTACACAGATTAGTTTACTAGGCGTGTGCCGACCTCGGGTCACTTTTGACCCGTAGTTGAATTTCTCTAGCACACTTGTCTTCGCGCCTAACTCTTTGGCACATGGAGACATAATTAAAGAAGCGAGGGAAAACGAGGCGAGGTATCTACGAAATCTCGTCGCCTTCTCGCTAGCATTTATCCTGCTTCGACGAGGAGGTGAAAGTCTAGAAACGGAGAAAGAGAGAGAGAGAGTGTGAACAAAAAATAGAAAGACACCCTCCTTGTCCATCAGATCCTCGAGAAACTAGCTATTCCTCGAAAGTTGCAGCAAAGACGGTCGTATTAAGCCGGCGCGACGCGGCGCCAGTTTATTGGAATCGAATTAAGAGGCGCGTCTTTAGAAGAAGCGGCCCTCAGAGCAGTCTTTCCCTCGAGCCGGAGAAACGTTGCTTCCAATTGCTCGTAACGCGAACGTTTATGCGTTATTTCGCCTCTTATCCTCCTCTCGGGATCTTGCACGTGGAGGACCTTTTGTATATTTATCAACCCGCCGAACGCTGTCATCGACTGCGACGGTGACATCTCGGCGCGAACTACGTGAAATACGAAAATGAATTCGTAAGTGGACTGCAGATCTTCGTACAAATTCTCAATTTCACGCTCGCTAACCTCTGGCTGGTATTTTTAATCGGTTTGCATCTTCTTGATTCGAAATGTTCGTTACAATGTTCAAAATGTTTAAAAAAATAAAAGTTAATTTGAGTTTACAATTATTCTCAGCATTGTAGTTAGAATGTCTTTTAAGTCATTTGAGTCATCCTGCGAATTTTAAAAGGAAGTTAACAAAATTATTCTATTTTATTAATTATTATATTAAAAATATTTCAATATTAAAAGTAATAGAAAATAGTAATATACAAATATAACATTTTGTCTACTTTTTATATTTCAGTATTAAAAATAGTAGAAACTAGCAATATACAAATATAATATTTTGTCTACTTTTTATATTTCAATACTAAAAATAATAGAAACTAGTAATATACAAATATAACATTCTGTCTACTTTTTACATTTCAATATTAAAAATAATAGAAAATAGTAATATACAAATATCTTCGTAATGATATGCGACAGCCAGTGACAGCGACTGATTTGTCTATTTCGCTTCGTTTGTATTGATGCTCCAATCCGAGAGTAAGCCGCAGTCAAAGGATTAAGTTGCAACACTAAATTCAACGAAAGTCGGACACGCGGAGAAATCGTTAAATAACGTGATCGTCGTTAGAGCCGGTTGAAAACGGAGATCCGGTCGTCGAAGAGCCGATTAATTAGCGAAACGCCGTGGCACATTGTTAGTGGAACGCGTCGCAGTCGCAATCGCAATCGCGGAAAGTCTGCCGGAATCATCTCGGGCCGATGTTTGCCGACTCACCGATACGTCGCCTTTGCATGATCAAATATCGTAATGAAGTGGTGGCGACAGCAGACACCGAAAGCCGCCTCGAGAACGCAAATCAAAGCGGACGATGCACGTTCTGATGCGATGCCATGCTCTCTCTCTCTCTCTCTCTCTCTCTCTATCGCTCGTTCGCTGTTGCTTTCTCTCTCTCTCTCTCTCTCTCTCTTTCGCTCTCGCTCTCTCTCTCTCTCTCTTTCGCTCTCGCTCTTGCTCTCTCTCTCTCTTTCGCTCTCGCTCTTGCTCTCTCTCTCTCTCTCGCTCTTGCTTTCTCTATAGCTCTCTCTCTCGCTCTTGCTTTCTCTCTAGCTCTCTCTCTCGCTCTTGCTTTCTCTCTAGCTTTCTCTCTCTCTCTCGCTCTTGCTTTCTCTCTCTCTCTCTCTCTCGCTCTTGCTTTCTCTCTCTCTCTCTCTCTCTTGCTTTCTCTCTTTCTCTCTCTCTCTCTCTCTCTCTCTCGCAGTAGTTGCAGCAGTCGCAAAGTAGCGTGAACTGTGAACGTGCGACGATCCGGATCGCTCGATCGGAAGGAACGCCGACGTCGTTCCCCTACGTTTACGCGATCGTGTAATCGAATCACGGAATTTGCTGACTTCGGCCGGAGTCGGCGTACTTATTCGAGGAAAAACTTCGATGCCCGTGGATTAACTAGGGTGCACGGTAACGTCATGGTGTACGTGACAATTATCGGCGCAGGATCAAAGGCGCGATCCGCGTCGTCGTTTTTGACTCGTATCTGTCAAAGGATTATACGACTCAGTGGAACTTCTTCTTGCTACGCTCTTTCATCGACATTGGTTCCGTGCATTCATTACGATCTTGGCGGTAACGGTAACATTTTTTTCTGCGGTCTCCGCAAATAGATGCATGCTTCTTCCTTCTATGAAAACACGGTGGTCGCAACAGTTTTACAGGAGTCCGCTGTGTTTCTGTGAATTTTTCAGTCTGCTGTGGTGGTGATCATCGGAGAATCGAACAGAAAGCCGTCTCCGATTTCTCGAATAATTAAGGTAATATATGAGCCGTTTATTTTGAAAGTGGTATCAGTCGCTTTACCGTAATGAAAAGTGGTGATTTTTTAATGTTTATACGAAATTATTTATACTGAGAAAAATATCAGTATCCCGAGACAACGAATACAAGTAAATCTTCTCGAAAGTTAGCATCCGTATTTTTAAACGTGTTCAAACGCAAACCCTTAAATATATCGACTTCAAAACAAAGTGACTTATGCCAGTTTCAAAATAAACGGCTCATATTATGTCAAATGCACCGCGACCATAACTAGAATGCTTTTCCTTTTAATATTATTTTTGCTTGGAAGGACAAGAAATGATGAAATAAACAACTCACGTTTGAATATTCAAAGTCGATTTTCTCGACAACTAAGCCTGAGATGATAAAGATTTATCCCGTATTTTCGATTTGATTTTTCGCGTAGAATCACCCTATTTTTCATTCAATATTATTTTTCTTCCCCAAACTCTACTACACACTTCTGTCTTATGATCGTTTTTTCGTCTCGTTTCTTCGCTCGAACATTTTATTTCTCTTCCGCTCGATTCTTTCGGATACTTTTCGCTCATTCGACTCAAAGTCCTCGACAAGACGGTCCAGAAGATTCTTTTCTGATGCTCTATCTTACTCGAGCCAAGATTTAAATATTCGCTCGACAGCCACGTAGGAAACTGGAGAATATTTTTTAATTCCCGCGGGACTCGAACCACCGATTCTAGGACATCCTGTATAAAGCGAAACGTAAAAACGCGTGATCCGACGCGTCTCGCTAAAAATATGCGCAAATACGAGAAGCTTCGAGCGCGCGGAACAGTGCGTCGGTTCAGAAGGTACGAATAAATTGATGCGCGAGGAACGAACGGCAGTTCGGAGAACCGATAGCAATCATTTCGGGCGAAGAAGTGACGAGGCATCATGCAATTATATCTGCGGAGCGCACAATGAACAGGCGACTGGCCAGCGGACCGTTGATCGGCTCATCAAGAGAAGCTAATTATTCCTGATGTCGATTATACTCCGATTTCCATGGTAGGCTGGCGACGAGTGTAATTAACGGGGTCCTGTTATCATCAGATATCGGTCTATTAATGACGTATATCGTTGCATGTGGGCCGCGCGCGCTCGCCGAGCCGGCGCGGCGCGCCGCGGCGTTCGACGAGGAAAAGCGACGGCGAGCGTCTCTGCCCCCGCCTCCGCCACCGGTGCTAGAAAAAGAGACGGTTGTTTGTGCTTGCAGTCGTGGTCCGTGCCGCCACTGCCGCCGCCAATCTCCAGCGATACAAAAAACTTTAATGCTCGCCGAGAGCTTCCTCTATTCCTCCTCTCCTCCCTCTTTCCATCGCCACGGTTTTTCTAACGAGCCGGCTCGATCACCTCTCTTCGGGCTTTTTGCCACCGCGCGGCGTGCGCGGCGATCACCAATTGATGAGACAACTTTCCCCAACGTTGCGCAGCCTCCACCGAATTTAATTGATAAATGCCCTGGTACATTTCAACGCGCCGCCCATCGCGCGCCCCACCCCTCCCCTGCACTCCGCCGCGCCGTTGTCATTTCCATTTCCCTCCTCTGCTTACCGAAGGATTTTTTCCTACACCCCTTTGTGCGTCTGTCGGACCGCGTGTTTTGCGCTGTTTCAGCCCGATTGCCTTTGATATATGTGTTTGGACGTGAATGCAATTCAAGGTTTCATTTGAATACCTCTGCCATCCTTTTAATCTACCACCCGGTACTTCTGTATTTTATTTGAATACTTTCCGCACACGCTGGACCCTCCTCCTCCCTCTTCAAACGATTTTCATCATTCAGTTTGCCGCCCCCGCCGTTCGTCTTTTTTCACCGCTCTTTCCGCTCAATATTTCTATTTTCCGAAATCGAATTACTTTTCGGTAGTTTCCCCGCCTTTTCATGGAATATTTCGAATTTCCACTATTCCCCACTCTCTCTCTCTCTCTTTTTCTCTCTTTTGGATGTTCGCTTTTTCATGATTCAATATTTCCCTTTTCATTTTTCATTTTTCCTAACACAAACACGATGCTCTTTCGATGCATTTGCATGTTTTCTCCTTATTCTTCACATTCAATATTTTCCTTCTTCTCCGAACTCTATCACACGCTTTATTTTTTCTTTTGACAGTACTTTTTTTTGTTTTCTCTCTCTCTTTACTCGAACATGTTCCTCTCTCCTGTTTCTCTTTCACTCGAAATTCTTTTTCGGATATTTTCCCATTCGCTCGACTCGAAGGCCCTCGACGCGACGAAGAAGAAGATTATTTTTCCGTCGTTCTGTCTTACTTTAACTAAGGATTTGAATACATATTCGCTCGTTCCTCAGCCACGGAGGATGCTGGAAAATATTTTTGAATCCTCCCGGGACTCGAACCTTGGGTCGTTCCAGCCGCAGGCAAGCTCCTTAGTCACTATGCTAAATAGTGCAACTAATCCCCACAATCTTCTCTTCTCTTTCATACACACATACCTCGCAGCAGAAACGCGGTTGCTTCACAGGCAGCATAAAGTCGTTCGCGAAAACGAGGTCAGTAATAATTAGACTGCGGATTTTGTACATTTCCGACAAGAATGGGCGGACGAAACGGACGAAATATTAGGGTAAGCGTAGGTATTAATGCGGGCGGTATAAATACTATGGTATTTTTTAAATGTAATACAATGTTATATTTTACAGTGTATTTTTGATATATCCAGTAACAGCAATCGCACTTTCGATTCATTTAGCGACTTTTTATAGTCGGGAGCTTATGAAAATGTCGAGTCGTATGACTCGCAACAGCGCTTTGGATGCTGATTAGAAAGATATGTGGTAATTAACATATTATATTATATTATATTATATTATATATTATATTATATATAATATATTAATATATTGTGGTAATTAATCATAAATTGTGAGATCTGAATATTTAAAGAAACTGTCAGATTAAGTCATGATGTACTCACCCAGAATCATCAAGCCTGAAAATGAATCCTACTAGCCACAGTAATTGATGCAAGTAGACAGCAAGTTTTCAGGAAATAAAATAAAATAAATAAAATAAACTGTAAGAATCGCCGAGATATGAATTCAAACTCCAATTACTGTAACTTGCATGTCAAAAAATATGGGATTCACCTTTAAAAGCAGCAATACATAAAGTTGTTGCGTTTTGCGTTTTCAATGAATGGATACATTTTGCAATTTCTCGAAGGAGAAAAAAAAGCTGTAAAAGTCTCGAGGGCGATTTTTGCGCCGGCGAGGGCGACGAAGGGCGACACGACGAACGGGGCAACGACGGCGGAGAGGAATAATAACTCAGGAGACATTAATCACGGCGAAAGTATTGGTCAAGGAGCCGTTAAGATGCGGCATTGTCCTGGCCGCGTAAAAAGTGTATTTGATAAACGATCTCGCGTGATGTATCGCCGGTTCGCGACATCGCCGAGCGTCCGCGCGGCGCTTGCCGAGACACCGGGGGCCCGGCTCCTCGGTATAATAAATACGTTGCGTTATTACAGAACGATTAAGCACGATTTTCCATGCAAACGACCGCCCGGAAGTTTTCGTTCGGGCGGGCCGGACGCGGCGCGGCCCGCGCGCACCTCCAGGGGAAACGAACGAGTTTGCATAACTTCCCGAAACCGGAACGCGAAAGAACCGAAATTTACGGAAATATTTCAGTCTGTTATTTATATGATAATCCGCACGGTCCGCCGTGGTTCGTTATACTCTTCGGCGGCCGATACGCCGCGCCGTAATCGAATACATAAGAATACATCAGCCGCAACGTACACGTGATGTGTCATCATAAATTTTTCGGCGCACGGGATCAGTGCGCAATCTCCCCGAACGCATCGATTTTATTAGCTTTTTCCACGGTGCCGAATTTATTTTCGACGGTGTCTCTATACTTATTTCTCTCGCGGGTTCGCCGAATTTCCCGGCGACGATAATTTCCAGTAATAATGCGGACCATTTAAATTTGCATCAAATTCTATACTTTGGCGGTCGATAATTGAGAAAAGGTTCTAATATACAGGGTGTTCCATAATTATGGAAATGGGTGGTTGTATTAAAATAACCTGGAAAGGGGTGATTCCTCAGGTCATTTGAAGTAACTTTTTCCTTAGCGAAAATGCAATCCGCGGCTCCGTTTACAAGTTATTAGCGATAAACAGTGACCAATGAGAGGCGTGCTCGCCTAGCGTGCCGCCTAGCGGTAGGCGGCTGAGCCAATCAGCGGTAGTGGGCTTCCTCCGCTAGTTGGCTCGGCCCCGCCTCGCGTCAGCATTCCTCGCCTCTCATTGATCAGAGTTTTTCGTTAATAACTTGTAAACGAAGCCGCGGATTGCATTTTCGCTAAGGAAAAAGTTACTCGAAATGACCTCAGGAATCCCTTCTTTCCAGGTGTTAACGTTTCTACTCGAGTGACGATTCCGAGGTGCCACTCGAAATTGTTATACTATTTTTCAAAATAATTGTTACAGTTTCGTACGCACAAATCGCAATAAATCGTATAAAATAGAATAAAAATTTCGAATTAAAATAGTTTCGACAGCAAAGGGTTAACACAATACGGTCGGAGACCGTAGCGGAGATAACTTATAAAACATCGGAATGAAAGTTTTAGCTATCAAGCTTTTCTGATCAAGTTCTGATTATTTTTAATCCTCCGACATTTCACGAGCAATCAAGGAAATGACGATTTTTAATTCTCCGGCGTTTCACGAGCAATCAAGGAGATAACGATTTTCAATTCTCCGGAATTTCACGAGCAATCAAGAGAATGACTATTTCTAGTCATCCGGCGTTTCGCTGGCACTCAAGAAAATGACTATTTTTAGTTATCCGGTCGTTAATGCGTTAACGGATCGAAAACAGTGCGACACAATATTTTGAAATTCTCCGCAGTGCGATGACGGCGCAATTTCCGAATCCATTAAATAAATTACTGTGTGCAAGCTTTTTATAAGCTCACCGCCGTGCACTATCAACGAACGATTATTGAACGTTACCGCTAATATCGACGTCGTTTCGTCGCACATTCGTAATGCGGTGGCGTAGAACACAGAGCTGCGTCGCAACGCCGCGGCCGAAAGCGAGCCTGGCAATGAAATAATGGAGGTTTTAATGAAATAATGGAAAGAGATAGCCCTCTCTCCGAGGTCGGCACCGGATCGCCAGAGATCCTCGAATGCGAATATGCGAAGGACCGAAGGGAGTCGATCGAGTCGACGACTGCTGCGCGAATTTATTCTGTCGATCTCCCTCTATCTCCGGATATAAATTATCGTCCGTCGTTGCACCGGGAACGATTTTATGGGCCCGAGGGTGCACGCTGCAGCCCGGCAAATTATTTCAACATGCTCGAGAACGGAGTCATTCGGTTATTATTATTATATATTATATATTATATACTATATATTATATATATATTATCATATATATATTATTATATATTATATATTATATACTATATACTATATATTATATATTATATATTATATATTATATATTATATATTATATATTATATATTATATATTATATATTATATATTATATATTATTATTATATATTTTATATTATTATATATTATTATGTATTATATATATGTATATATATATATATATATATATATATATATATATATTCTTCCACTCCCTGTGTGTACTTAGCGAAAATGATTCCGCAGATATTGTACACAGGATGCAGGAAACATGCCATCGCAATTTATCGTGAAAAAAGGAACATCTTCAAGAAGAACTCGCGTGTCCCGAGTCTGAATTAGCTTCAGCGGTTGCGCCGTTGTCACTTTAATTCTAGATCAATTGCTATGTTTAGTCGCTGTTTCTCAATCGATCTATCAACTTTTCTGAGAACGATTGAAAGATTAATTTGAAAAAAATAGATACAATCGATTTAGTTCGCGGCAGCATTTTAATAGAAGCGGTACTTTAAAGTACCTTCACGTCGTGAAGGGTTAATTAATATGCTTAGTACGTTATCTTGGAATCTTCGTTTCCAGGAAGATATTTAAATCTCGCCGTTCTCGAAGAATAAAATTGAAGCATGCGAGAAACCATTTTGCTATTAATGTTGCGATAAAATCGCTGCATTTATTAACCTCGTTAATTATGAAAGATAACGTTGTAATTTAAAAAGATGAAACACATATTATTATTTTTTTAATCGAAATATTTTAGAAAATCGACTTACTGTCGTTTATGTTTCCGAAGTTGGTATTAAGAATTTGTTCTTTTAATAAGGATATTATTCCTCTGAAACAGATCAATCTTTTTGCAATTTTTGCGACAAGAGAGATAAGGTTTCTTGTGACAATTTCGATGAGTGCATTGCAGATTTTACACGCTTATTATTAGAATGCGTAGATGAAATTAAAGAACAGTGACGAGATTGAAAAAGGTTTTAGATGCTACTAGATTTTTAGCAACTTACAAAAATCATCAGTGAGAAAATGAATTTCTGTTTCATTGCCATTCCTTGTATCTAATATACAGCAAATTCTCCGCAAATTTTTTTATAGTTATCGACTGTCAAAGACTATAGAAACGGGTTCAAGGCTCGAATAATCGTATCTCCTCTTCAGCTTAGTTTCTAAGCTGAGCGTCAATTAGGGAGAATTTATTATACATATAAGGGATTGGTGGAAATAGTTTTAACCACTTGCCCTGTAACGTCGTGCCAGACTCGTTATTTCGAACATAATCCATCTAACATGGATGTTATTTATCTGTTCCAAATAGAAATCAAATTCTACTCTCCTATTATCAATATTTGAACGACGAAGTAAAAACTGTACAAAATTCATTTTAGACAAAACAAGAGCTCGTCAACGTAGCTGCAAAAGAAATCATAGTGCAACCGGTTGATAATCGAAAGTCTTATACGATAACGTCTCTCAGGCGTTGTAGATCCTAGATCCTTGATCCTAGAAAAAAGAAGCTCGTTCAATCGCGTCGGAACCGAGACGAACGCGAAAGCTGAACGAGATTCCGAGAAGCTCGGACGAACTGCCGGGGAATCTTAATTCAGCTGATCCGAATAACACGACGGTCGAGGAAGCTCCTCGAAATGACGAAGTGAAATAAAACAAGGAAGGATTTCCGAAGGGTTTCCACATTTCGTTAGTCGGTCGGTGGGGATCGATTTCCCAGGGCGCTGATTAGAAACGATCGCCGAGAACTCTGTCTGCCCTTCTTTAATCTGCTCTGAATTCTTCAGCAGGGGGCGAAGCGATCCGAGGGAAACTTGTTCGCTCGCTTTTTAGTGGCAGCAGTCAAGAACGAGCTCGAAGAAATAGCTGTCTTGACCCGGTTCCGATCCTTTCCTTTCCTGTCCGCCCTGGAACAGATCTCGCCGGAGAGCTGGATGCCCGATCCTATTCGACCTTTACTGCCGGCCATCAGAGAAAACAGGCCTCTGGAAACAGATCCTCGCACTCGATCCTCGCGCTCGATCCTCGCCGTCCCCGTGAACACGCTTTCCTCGTGAACAATAGCCTCGGCCGAAGAGAAACGAAGCGAAGGAAAAACGACGACCGTTGTTATTTACCATACGCGGGCGTCCCGTCATCCCATTTCCTTCGCTCTCCGCTCGCGAAACGGGAGAATGTTTCTTCCGTTGGTAAACGTTGCGCTACTTTTTTTCGAGAGGGCGACCTCTTATTCCCAGGCAAAATCTATCTCGAGCCGGGCGCGCCGGAAACGGAGATGGGAATTTCTCTGGAGAGGACGCTCTCCTCGGCCCCGTAAATTTCCCGCAAAAATTGGTTTGCTTGTTCCGGGTCCCCGGAGACGGGCCGCGTCAACCCGGCAAAAATCGCGGGCATTAGCATACGCGTGCATCACCGGTGACGGCTTAATTAACCCCGAAAGGCGTCGTTAGCCGCGCCGCGTGCACCTCTCGATCGTCCCTCGATCGATTTTCTTCCGCCGCCTGTAGGAAAAGTTCGACGTTTCACACGGAGAAACAGTTCCGTCACCCGTGCGCGTCACCCATGCCGTAACAGGCCGCACGGAATCGCCGATTTGCATAATCGCTTCCGATAATAGCCGCTCTTCCGCGGCTCACAGGCTCCGCGGCGACAGCTGTAATTCCTCTGGTTGCTCAACGATTCGCCCCCCGCCCCCTTTATTTATTTGACCGATGAGGAGACTGTGCAAACAGAGAATGCAACGGAGGTGTCGCGGAAGATCGCGACCGCAAACACGTCTACCGGTTTTTCATTACGCCTGTCCGTTCCGCCGTTTGCTCGGCCGCTCGGTCTATGGGACGGTTCGTACGCGCGGGGTTAATGAAGCAACCTCGTCCCGAGACGCCGAGAGCTGGCCAGCTGGTCCGGAGCGATCTCGAAAAATAACCAAGTGCCTGGAGAGTGATACGGCACGGAGGAAGAGAGAGTAAACTCGCCTCGGCCGAGGCGGCGCTTTTTTGATTTTGATGGATCACACTCTACTTGCGACGATCTCTCCGCCTCTCATCCTTCCTTCCTTCCTTGCTTGCTTCCTTCCTTCCTTCCTTGCCTCCTTCCTTCAGCCCGTATCTGCAGCAAGACTCGTAGCAAATGTCTTCGACGACAATGATGGACGCGAAATCGTTAAGCCCGCCTCCCCGCGGATTTTCAAGAGGATCCGCGAGCGCGCCGCGCGAGCGTCTGCCTGCAATCTCGCAGATAGAATCCGAAATTCATTCGCATCCTTATTTATCTAGCTCGGTGCACGCTCTTTGGTTTCGAGGTATTTGTTCCAGGTATTTAGGAAGCTATCGATTGTATCGATACGCTTCTTCGTTGCGCGGAGAAGTGATTCTTTAAACTTGAACGCGCGGAGGTCTTGTTCCGTGCACAGGCAGCGGCGGATAACTTGAACTTTTTGGACGAAATGCGAGGATTTCTTTACACGGTTCGACGAGCCTCGAAGAATTCAGCGACTTTTGCCTGGAACGTTTTGCTGCAGTTCGCGTGGCTTGGAAGACGCGACGGTTTCAAGTAGAGATTCTCGTTTCGCGTATATTCGAATACGTGTGCACACGTGGGCTTCGTATGCGCGCACTGCAGTACGCGTCGCATCGAGCCCTGTCGACGTAAACTCTTAAGGACGATGTCTTTGCAGTGAACGGACTCTCGTGTTGTCAGTGTGTGTGTGTGGGTAATTTTTGTAATAATCCGTGAAATACTCGAAACGAATGGCACGGATTGTGATAACACTGGATTGACGGAATTCGTCGAAATGACGGGTCACTAACTTTTTTAGTTGACGATTTTAGTTCATATCGTTAAGATTGATTTATGAAAAGAGCATTATTTATTCAGTTTATATGTTGATTACGGTAAATGTTACAGTAACGCTTGTTCAAAATCAGAATAAATGATTTTATAAACGAAACTTTTATAAAATTGAAACAGCTGTTTTTTGTGCTCCGTAGATCTAGTGTTAAGACTGTCCGGATGTATCGCTGTGGGTAGAAAGTAAAAAACTGAGAAAGGGAGAGAAGTAATTTTACGTCATTATGGAAGATCATTATTAGGAACACGTGTGCCTCTGATTTATTTCACGTATATTTAAAACTAGAACTCACGAGCCCTAAACGCGACTAATGTATACTCTTCTTCTTTTTAACAATGATAAGGTTTGGATTTATTTGTACTTCCTGCGATCTTTGTTATACTATGTGCTTTAGTGAAGTTCATAGAAAAATGAATGTAACAAAAATGTTTTTATAGCTTCAGGAACTGTAAAAGAAAATCAGAAGCCAGTCTTTTTGGCTCATATTATATACTTATAATACTATTATGGTACTATTATAGTATTATACTATTGTACTATTGTACTATTGTACTATTGTACTATTGTACTATTGTACTATTGTACTATTATACTATTATACTATTATACTATTATATTATTATATTAGTATACTATTATACTGTAAAAGGAACTGTAAAAAAAATCAGAAACTAGTCTTTTTGGCTGATATTATATACTTATAATACTATTATGGTACTATTATACTATTATACTATTGTACTATTGTACTATTATACTATTATACTATTGTACTATTGTACTATTGTACTATTGTACTATTATACTATTATACTATTATACTATTATACTATTATACTATTATACTATTATACTATTATACTATTATACTATTATACTATTATACTATTATACTATTATACTATTATACTATTATACTATTATACTATTATACTATTATACTATTATACTATTATACTATTATACTATTATATTAACTATTATTTTTAATATAATATTAAGTAACTATTGGTATCGAATTGGCTGAATATGCATCGATTCCATCACTAGGAACACGTGCACTTGTTATGACGCATACTGAAGTACACATACACGAAATGCACGTGCACACGTGTACACGTATATGCTTTTAATACACGCTGAAAACCATAATCTCCAGCTTTGAAGTTCCGGACACTTCGAGCCTCCATAATAGGCAATAAGTATTTACACATGTTCCTCTGTTTTCTGCACATAGAATCTCATCAAACGAATGAAACACGTGGCAACACTGTAAAAAGTACATTTAAACGTGACACAAAAGTCGTATACAAGCCTTCCTAATTTTGAAATTACCGAGACGGCTTCCATTATACCACATACTTAGCAACTATAAAGAAACAAATAACATCAACAATATTATTTAAAAAAAAAATCACACGGGACAAAGGCCAAAAACGATGCTAAAATTAATCATTTTCAAAACGATCACGACGAAAAGCTCGACGCCCCGCGTCTCCGAGGAATCGCGGCGAACGGACCGCGCTCGCGCGGCGCGCTGCCCAACGAAACGAAAATCGGAGTTGATTGTAATTACCGCGGGCGCAATCGGTGATTTAATTAATGCGAAGCCCCGACGCACGCGTAAACAGACACCGAATAATATCCGGCGTAATATGACGCTGAATTCGTTTCGGTTAATTGGATCAAATAACGCGCGCAATTTATTCGCGACGAGTCGCGAGAGTTTTGCGGGCATCAACACGCGCGGCATTCGTGAAAGTGATTTTGGCGAGCCGCGCGAAGCACACCGGCATTCAGTGTCTGCCCCCCCGAAAGCTGAACCGAGAGCTTCCGATCCGATCTAGCGATCGTTTCGCGCGATTAACAGCGCCGGGATCGCGACGCGATTCCGACTTCGGCCGCGCCGCCGCCGCCGAGAACGATGCGATTTCGATTACGGCCGGCCCGTGTACCGGTCCGTGAACGAGTCTCTATGAAATAACACACAATGCGGCGGATGATTGCGTCGTTCTAGGTATCCGAGGCCGGGAATTCAGACCTTTTATCGGCACCGTAATGGCGGAGCAGCACAGCCGGCCAGATTTCTCTAATATTTCCGACGGCCGCGGCGCGCGTTTCCGCTCGCCGATTGTTGCCGCCAGCGGAATACCGACGACGCACAACTATGCCGCACGTTCTCCGAATTGTCACAATATTTGTCAACCTTTTCGGCCCACCGAGCACGGAATTTATGGCACCGCCGTCGAGAAGAAAATATAATAATACCAGTTACAAAGGTTTCTCATCTAACCGCCGTGGTAAAAGTGTTATGTAAAGCGTTATAAAATCGACTAATCCTAAATATTGGGTTGTTCGGAAAGTAATTTTCTTTTTCTTTTTTTTTTTGTGAAAATGAAAGACAATTTTCGTATAATGAGCAAATATTTTAGTAACCATTTGCACTCGAAGCTGTTTCAACTGAAAATGTAAAATCATTTTTCTAACAGTATTTCTATTTTACATGAGAAAATGCATTTTATGCATATATGAAAATTTACTCTTGGGACTCGCGCAACAGTTACACTCTTAATTTATTTTTTCAAACGTAAACTTTGTTAATATCAAAATTATCCTAAAAGGTGATACAACAAATGTTAGTGGTGCCTCAGAGTCGTCACTGGAGTGCAAAGGATTAAATATATATTATATTTTATTACGCTTTATTACGTTATATTATATTATTATATTATTATATTATATATATTATATTATTATATTATTATATATTATTATATTATTATATTATATTATTATATTATTATATATTATTATATTATTATATTATATATATTATATTATTATATATTATTATATTATTATATTTTTATATTATTATATATATTATATTATATTATAAATATATATTATATATTGGCCATTCTGGTCTAATACCTCTTGCTATCTTTCTGGTAGTAGCATGATTTCACGCTCATAAAATTATTGGTCTTTGCTGGCGAAAAACTGATCGAGGTGGTTTTTGACGTCCTTATTTAAAGCGAAGGTTTTACCGTCTAAAAAATTTTGCAGCGATCGGAATAAATAATAATCCGAAGGTGCCAGATCTGGAAAATATGGTGGGCGTGACATTGTATTCCATTCAAGCTGTAAAAGCTTTTGGCGAGTGACCAAACTTGTATGAGGTTTCCTCTTGCATTATCTTGGTGGTACACTACACCTTTTCTGTTGATTAATTCTGGCCTTTTCTGTTGAAGTGCATCATTCAGTTTGTTCAGCTGATGACAGTAGACGTCCGAATTAATTGTTGTGTTATCCGGTAAAAGCTCAAAAATAAGAACGATTCCTTTAAAATCCCACCAAAGAGAGAGCATCACCTTTTTTTGATGGATATTGGCTTTGGAAATGCTTTGAGCTGGTTCATCTTTTTTGCTCCATGATCTCTTGCGTTTGACATTGTTATACAGGCTGTCCCAAAAGTGTCTCGTAATCCGGAAACGGCGGGTTCCTCGGATCATTTGAAGCAGCTTCTTCCTTTACAAAAATTTTCTTCGAGGCACCGTTAACGAGTTATTAACGAAAAACAGTGACCAATAAGAATCGAGTACGGCTGACGCGAGGCGGCCTAGCCAACCAGCGCGCGAAGCCCAGTTCCGCTCATTGGCTCGGTCGCCTCGCGCCAGCCGAGCTCGCCTCTCATTGGTCACTGTTTTTCGTTAATAACTCGTTAACGGTGCCTCGGAGAAAATTTTTGTAAAGGGAAAAGTTACTTCAAATGACCTGAGGAAGCCGCCACTTTCAGATTGCAAGACATTTTTGGGGCACCCTGTATAATGATTGTGCGGCTTAAGTGTGAAGTTGGGTGCAAACAAATACAATTAAATCCTCTGTCGGGAAAAAACGAAATTACTTTCCGAACAACCCAATATGTTCTCTCACTAATTGAACCATACTGAGAAAGCATAAGATCCGAAGATTAAGAGAAAGCTTCTCGCATCTGCTAGAATATTCGTCGCAGTCGCAGGAGCGTCGAAAAAAAGCCGAACGTCGATCATCTCTGGTCGCAGTTCTGGTTCGAAACGGCAACAAATTCGCTCCGTTTTCCGTCGGCGAAAGGCGAGAGAGAGAGAGAGAGAGAGAGAGAGAGAGAGAGAGAGAGAGGTCCCGAGGTCCGTCGATTCGACGCTCGCGACTGTACGGTGTTTTAAGAATGCATGTAAACGCGACGACGTCGGCGGCAAAGTGGCGATAAATTATTAAGAGAAACGGATTGGCTAAGAGAGCCGCGGCGGCAATCCGTTGTTTTATTGTGCCGTCGAACAAACGTCGGGATTAATCGCGGCAAAGTGGAAACCCAGTGATCCGCGTTGTCTTCAAAGAGCGAGCTGAGGCACCTGTAACGCCGCTCGAGAGGAGATTAACGACCGCTTTGCGGCCGCGCCGGGGGGAAACTTCGCCGGCATAAATTACTTTCGAGCGATATAACGTCTTAACGTAATAAAGCGTCGCGCCGAGCCGCGCCGCGTCGCCGGCCAGCGAAAACAAGGGGATGAGGGCCGAACAAACTGGAAACGTTCGAATCCTTAATTGCGACGAGCCCCGTTCCGCCGCTAATCCCGCGGTGCGCCGAGCCGTGCAGACGGCGGCTCGTAAAGCAAAGAGGGGAAACGATAAAAAGTGAGAGAGAGAGAGAGAGAGAGAGCCCGTCGCTGCGCCGCGCGTTCGCTAAATAATTCTCTTTATTAGCCGATTGCCATTATAGCGGCGGCGCGGAACAGGCGAAAGAAGATGAAGAGACAACGCGAAGCTCGCACGCGCGCGCGCGCGCGTTACCGAAGGCAAATGGCCGCGGTCGTTCGTTGCAAGGGGGATGAAAAGTCGCGGTGATTTCCTCGCGGCTTATTAGCCTCGTTATTTCGATTTTAATTAAAATCTCACGCACAGAGGTCCGTTCAGCTCGCGGCCGGCCGGCTCTCGCGGGAAGCCAACGACCGGATTCACGATAACATCGTTGCCTCGGTTAATTTCTTTTGCCGGCGTGAGCCAGCGATCCGTCAAACAACCGTCAAGGACCTCGGGCGATAGTGGTTCGTTATTACGCTACCACTTTGAAACCGGTCGCGGGAGATCCGGTCATTCGCCTCTATTCGCTCGCGCAAACTTCCGCAATCACCTCCAATTCATTAGAACAATGCGCCGCGTATTTCCGACCGAAGCTCTTTCCTCTATTTCCCCCCTCGTTCCAGCCTTTCGACCGCTGTTCCTCGTCGACTCTTCTATTTGCCGCCTTCGTCCTTTATTTTTTTCTCTCTCTCTTCCATGTCACTTTTACCGTCGTTCCTCTTTTAGGCTTCTTTTTGCAATCTTTTACCCACCGTTCCCGTTCGCCAATCGTCTTCCCACCAATTTTTAACCGATCAAGCACGACGCAAAAGTCGTCGCGGTCGTTTACAGGGACGACAACGATAGTAATCATCGGCTCATCGTGCCGGTGTAATTGCTTTTCCTTTTCTTAGCTTTTTAGTTTTTGTGCACTGCGATACGTCCGGAGTGTTTTGATGCAGTTTGTGCCATTTGTTTTCAGTATTTTACGGACGATTGGACCACGAAATGGACAATTTTTATTGTTTAGATTACTTATTTTTTATTTGCTTATTTTTTAATTGTAAATAATTTATTTATTATCATATGATCACTATACCATTATAATAACCTTCGAATAACCTTTGCGACAAGGTTCCGTTGGCACTCGAAAACTATAAAAATTAATTGTAACCGTATCTCCCCTTACCGAATTGTCCATTTTTTTATACAGATTGAAAGAAAATTTGGGAGAATTTACTGTATTACTTTTTATGAGATAACTATGTAATTAAATATAACGTTACAAAATTAACACTTCGAAATTGAAGTTTAAAGCATTTGATTTAATTACACGGTTAGGAAGAACGAAATACTAGTTTGATTTATATCTTAACGTTTCATAGAACCTATATTTTAGTTATTTAATTACGGTTTAGGCTGATTTTAATTAACGTGCAAGATTATTTATTTACGCTTACTTAATTACGGTTTAGGCAGATTTTAATTGACATGCAAGATTATTTATTTAGAATTATTTGATTACAGCTAAATCCGAAAAAACAGCTAAATTCAAGAGAACAGCTAAATCCGAAAAACAGCTAAATCCGAGAAAACTGTTAAGTCCAAGAAAACAGCCAAATCCGGGAAAACAGCTAAATCCGAGTGATTATTATAATTTTCGCTTATTTAATTACAGTTTTGGGTAGATTTTAATTAACATGCAAGATTATTTATTTACAGTTATTTAATTTCGGTATAGGCAGATCTTAATTAACATGCAAGTGGTACAATAATGATTACAACTTAAACATTAAGAAGGATTTGAAGAAAAAAACGATAGAATATATTAGACATCAGATTTTTTAAAACTGAAAGCTTACGGTATTGCGAATAGGTTTTCATTACTTCAATTAGGAAGAATGTACTGCTCAGACATCGTACTCGAGGGGGTTAATAACTTTCAGTAATCACACTTTTCATTTCCACCGTCCGTCAGTCTCACGCGAGGCTAAGAATTTGCCCGAAAATTACAGCAATAAGGCAGAGCGCGTATCAGAGAGATTGTCAATCCGTTGAATGAACACGGAACAGGCTCTTTCGAAGGAAAGCCCTCGTTCCGTCTAAAAAATCTGTCAGTTCCCAGAAACACTGTTTGAATTCCACTTCCACCGAGCCCCTGATTTCTCTCTTTTCACACTCCTCGGAATTTCTTCGAGCTCGGCGAGGTCTCGGGTCCGGGCAAATCCCATGAAATTACGCGCGGGAGGGGGGACGCTCGCCGGCCTGCTCAAATATCAATTATGCTTCTGGCCGAATTTTCGGGGGGTGAAATCGCGGGGCCGACAAAGGCCGCGCGGGCGCGGTAATCGCGCGACGTTTTAGCAAATGAAACAGAGGGGCGCTTTCGCGAAAACTGACTGTTAAAACGACGAGTTCCGCCCCGGTCTCGATTAGTACCGGCGCGTTATGAACGCGGCGGCGACGGCGGCGGCAGTCGGGGGTGGACGAGGCAGGCGAGGAGGGTGGCAAGCAGCAGGTTCGCCGCGTTGAAAGGAAGAAAGAGCCGAGCCGCGCCGGTGAAAATCAGTTTAAGCCGGGGAGAAACGCGCGAGACTCGCGGCGAGCGGCGACGCGGGGTGCACCCTCTTTCTCCGGCGAGAGAGAGGGGACGCGGAATAATGGATGGTAGGCCCGCAGTGTCACGCGCAGCGTGCCGAAACCGCGCCGTCCACACTCTCCACGGTGTTAATCAAACGGCGGAGGCGGCGGCGGCGGCGTATGAACCGACCCGCTGGTAAGGCTGTCTGGCTGCCGAGGGTGGCCGCCTGAAAAGCCGTCGCTCCAAAGGAACTCGTATAAAGGGTACTTTGCGTAACGCGCCCAAGCTGTTCGGCTATCCCCTGGTCAAACTCCTCGGATCACGGCGGACGCGCCGCGCTGCCACTTCGCGACGAGCATCATGGTCACTCGATTTTCGCACTTCCCTCGGACCTTGATGAAGTTCGCTCTCGATTTTAGTTAGTTATCTAGTGGAAGTAGGGAGCTCGACTCTCGCGGTACTCGCTGGCACAACGTTCCGGATGGACCTATGACTTTATGTGTGTAAATATTTTGAAGTAATTTTTGCTATTATTAGTATTATTATTGTTACCATTGTTACTGTTTTTATTACTATTGTTACTATTATTTGATAATAGTAGCTTTTATTTTTATTTCGTTAGTTTTTATTTTTTATTTTTTGTTATTTAATAGTAGAAGTGATCTATTATTACTATTATTATTACTATTATTGCTATTATTACTGTTATTATTACTATTATTGCTATTATTACTGTTATTATTACTGTTATTATTACTATTATTATTACTATTATTGCTATTATAATTACTATTATTACAATTATTATTACTATTATTACTATTATTATTACTATTATTGCTATTATAATTACTATTATTACTATTATTATTACTATTATTGCTATTATAATTACTATTATTACTATTATCACTATTATTATTACTATTATTATCACTATTATCATTATTATTATTACTATTATTACTATTATTATCACTATTATCATTATTATTATTACTATTATTACTATTATTATTACTATCACTATTATTACTGTTACTTAATAATAATAGTTTTTATTTTTTATTTCTTAGTATTTAATAATAACACGAATCTATTATTACTATTATTATTACTATTATAACTACGATTATTATTACTATAATCTTACCGTAGTTTTTTAGCACAGTAATATTACGGCGATGGTTAATATCAGTGAGGAATTCTTGCGGATTTGTGCGGCTCCGTTGGATCCAGCTTCGAATAGATCATTTCGGAAGAGTAAAAGATAGCGAATTTCCGAGTATTTTTTAAATGGAAGCCGATTTACCTGGTCCGAAAATATTTCGCCGATCGAAAGAGCAGATTTTCTGTCGCGCACATCCACGCCAGTTCTTTTGAGTAGAAAAGCTTAAAAATGCAGGGGACGTAGTCGATCGCCGGCGAAGCCTATTTCCAGGGACGTTCTCGGCGAGCATTGCGTCCCGCGATCGAATTACTCGAAATAAATGATTCAAGAATTTTTAGATGGTGTACTGGGTTATTTAAGGAGCAGGTGCTCGGAGTTTCGATTCGACGGAGTTACCACGTTGCAGTATTGCAACAGTTCTTTCATTCTACAGATATGAAATAGTTCATTCGAAATTTTATTCCGTAACCAAATAATATAATCTACGTACAGGGTGTTTCACTGAAATAGCAGTATCTTTACTATCGTTTTTTCGATACTAAAAAATGTTAGAAGAACAGATTGTATGGTTCGAAGGTCGAACCTTAAAGTTTGTTTTCTTAAAGGTCATATTTTTTTGAGATTTCATGGGATTGCATATTTTAATCATTATAGCATGATAGCTAAGATCAGAACTGATCCAATGACCTATAATAGCATGACCTTCACGAGATTTTCACGTGACTTTTAGCAGGAATAAATTAAACTTAAAACATTTAGAAATGAACACGAATGCTGAAATTACCACTACAGAGAGATCAACAATGACAAATTTCTTAGAATAAATGTTCGAAATTATTTCCGTTGGCCTTCTGCACATTTTTTGACTCGGTTTTTCTGTTCAAATCGCGACGAGCATTGCAATGCTCTACCGACTCAAGGTCACGCGAAGGTCATATTACTATAGCTCGTTAGATTCGTCTTGATCTCAGCTATCATGACACGATAATAGAAACATGTTATCCCATTCAAAAAATCATCGACGACCTTGAAATCTCGAAAAATATGACCTTCAAAGAGAAACTATTCCCATTACTACGTGTATCCCTCCGAACCATACAATCTATTCCCCAAGCATTTTTCAGTATCGTCAACGATAACGGAGATATCGCTCCGTAACAGCTACACCGAAATACCCTGCACACGTTGCATATCGTCATTAATCACAATTAACAACCAGTGACAATCGAAGCTAATAATCCAGCGTTCGTCGACCCCTATGACATTTTTCGCGGGCAGCGATCGCCGGGCAGGAATCCCGAATTTCCCTTGCCGCTGAAGTCCAACAGTTAAGTGAATTAGGTCGTGCATGATCAGCTCGGTCCGACGATCAAATACCTCCGCGATGACTGGTCGGATTATCAGACATGCGGCGAGAGGGGCGGGAGAGGGCGAGGGTGATGTAGAACCAGGGCCCGTCTAATTCATAGCAATCGCGTCGGAACCGCGGGCACTGGCACGGCGCATGGCGGCGTGGCACCGAACGGACGGACCGTAAAGTGTGCTCGCCGGGGCCGGGATCGACAGGAATTTCGGTAGACGTGGCACATTGTATTTCCTTCAACAGGCCGTCCATCAAAGCGTTAAGAGACAGGGGACGAAGGGGGGGGAGGAAGGGGGGCACGTGTGCGCGGCCAGACACAGGCGCAGGCAGACGATGGAAATCGTTCCCCGTCCCACGCTGCACCGGCAGCCGGCATCATCCAGCATCCAGGATCCAGAATCCAGAGGGAGGAGAGACAGCCCGGCTCTCTCTCTCTCTCTCTCTCTGTAATTCGGAGGGCCGATCATCTGTAATCCTCGATCACCATTCTCCCGAAATCGAGACTCGATTATCACACGCGTGATATTATGCTAGTCCCCGTTGACAGGTTTCCGTCGGCACTCGATCAAACTGCGAAGCGGATTGATGGACCCCTGGAAACCCATCCTCGACCGCTGTCTCGACGCAGCCCGCAATGTGCCGCGTCGATCCCGGATCTAATGGATCCACGTAGACGATTCTAAGACGCGGAAACGCGATACCGATCGCGGATCTCTCTATTCGTCTCGTTTGTTAGCCGACCATGTTTTTACAGCGAAGTACGTTGGTGTTTCTTTAATTGATGCTCGGATTGCCTATAAAAATGGACGATTCAGGGATCTCAAATTGTACATTTTTGTCCACAATCTGAGCGTCAATTAGGGAGAATTTACTGTATATAGTAATTCTGTAAGTGCAACAAACAATTCTTCTGCCATTCTGGTTGGAAGCTATTTTGTATTGTCTTTCGTCGACCCTTAGTATGGACGTAGAAATAAATTGCATAGGCGTAGGACTTACAGATGGAAATTCACAGCAACCCGAAATTTGGCATTTCCGGGAGAAATTGCATACAGCGTGTTTCACAAAAGCGCACACGCATTAAGTTGCAAGTGTTTGTTAATTGTGTAACTAGTTTAGCCATTTATTGCATTTTGTTCGATGAAAATGATATGTTTTCGAAATATGTGGAAACTGATAAAACGAATGCCAAAGTTCGTCCAAGAAATAGTTAAAAAATGCTATGCATATATCGACGAAAAGACAACTAAATTTTCTTTCATAAGATCGACTATATTTTTATTATAATGTAAACAATATATAGATAGGTATGTACTTGTTACAGTTTCATGCAAATTAACCTTGAAACAAATTGAAGAGATTACAACAATTTCGCATCGGTTTCTCAAGTTTGTTTAACTTTCTGCGAGTGTCCTAATAAATTCAGACAGGAGTCCATGTATAAATTAAAATGGACAATTTTAATATAAAAATTTCCACAAAAATATTTTCATACAAAAGTCGCACAGCAGATTTCACGAATTTATGGCATTGTCGATCTTGCAAAATCCGGCGCACGATGCGACGTGTTTTTACCAACAGTCCGCGAAATGCCGGAGAGATAATGCAGCAGATAATTTGATCCGGTGTTTACGGGCGGGGCGAGGGGGGAAGAAAAAAACGGGCGGGGCGCGTGCAGATTTAACAAATGTCTTCGGCCCGAAACGCTGTCGAACAAATTACGCGCGGCCGCGAGCCGGCTCGCAAAAACCGGCTGCGAAATCTCGCGTCCCGAAGCCGGAAAATTGCAGCTTAATGGAACTTCCTAAATTAGACCAGCGCTTATGAATTTCCATGAGGCCGTAAAAAATGGGCGCGGCAATAAACCCGACGAGCCGCGCGGAGCGGCGCGGAGCGGAGCGGCGAGGCGGTGTTCCCGGCGAAAACGGTTTAACGCGATAAACAAGCGATTACTCAATTTACACCATTAATTACAATTTGTATGTAATCGCGTTCACGTCGAGTGTCCGACAATTTGCAGAACAATGTGCTTTCCGATTTTGTGACGGGCCGGTTTATCGTTACGCGGGATATCGGGAATAGGCATCAATATTTGGCCGATAACCGTCGAACAAAGTGCGGCCCGGTTCGCCGAAATTTCGGCACGCGGAATCCGCGATCGCGAATGAAAATCGGCGACCGCGGTTTCCGCGCGACTTTCCGTAATTAACGGCCGCGCGACGTTATTTCGTGGGCGCGTCGCGCCGCAGCCGCGGCCGTCGGGAAGTTTTTGCTGCTCCGCAGCCGGGGATAAACGGAGACCTTATGCCGGGTTCAATGCCGAGCATTCATTCACCGGGAGAGGTTACGCTGCAGCCGCTTAGAAAGCGTTCCGCGGACGGCCGATGGAGGTTTCTGCGCGCGGAAAGAAGCGGGGCCGGGAACACGGCGAAACGAATGCACTGCAAATATTTACACGCCTCCGACGTCGCTAACCAAGCCAAATTAAATAATACGACTGCCTCAATGGAGCTCCTCCACCGTCTCCGTATTATATTCTTGATTTTTAAGCTTCCCCCGAAGGAGCGCGTCGGTGGATTTCGCGAGTTAAGTGCAGTCGAGCTGGAATAATTAAGGATCGCGATTTCGTACCGCGTAATGTCGACGACCGCCGCAGAAAACGACTGCGTACTGGCGAGTTTCAGGAATTTCTGCGGGTCATTCGAATTCAACGCAGAGTCGTAGAACGTACACGATCTTCCCAAATTTGAATGCGATTGAAAATTTTATTGTTGGACGCTGTGGATTTTATGCATGTTTTTTTGGGCATGTCTTTTTACAGTTTACTGTGAACTGGGAAATGTGAACTGTGAACTGTGAACTGTGAACTGGGAACTGGGAACTGGGAACTGAGAACTGTGACCTGTGAACTGTGAACTGGGAAATGTGAACTGTGAACTGGGAAATGTGAATTGTGAACTGGGAACTAAGAACTGTGACCTGTGAACTGTGAACTGTGACCTGGGAAATGTGAACTGTGAACTGGGAAATGTGAACTGTGAACTGTGAACTGAGAACTGTGACCAGTGACCAGTGAACTGTGAACTGTGAACTGAGAACTGTGACCAGTGACCAGTGAACTGTGAACTGGGAAATGCGAACTGTGAATTGTGAACTGGGAACTGAGAACTGTGACCTGTGAACTGTGAACTGTGACCTGGGAAATGTGAACTGGGAACTGAGAACTGTGACCAGTGACCAGTGAACTGTGAACTGGGAAATGCGAACTCTGAATTGTGAACTGGGAACTGAGAACTGTGACCTGTGAACTGGGAAATGTGAACTGTGAATTGTGAACTGGGAACTGAGAACTGTGAACTGTAAACTGGGAAATGTGAACTGTGAACTCTACATTGTGAACTGTGAACTCTATATTGTGAACTGTGAACTATAAATTATGAACTGTGAACTGTGAACTGTGAAAACTGCAAACTATAAAACCGTAAATTGTAAACTGTAAAAGCTGTAAACTGTAAACTGTAAAAACCATAAACTGCTAAAACGGTAAACTATAAATACATAACTAGAGAAACGTTAGAAAAATTCATGGGTATCATTACATTAATTTCAACTTATTACAATCACTAAAAAAGCGACAATATTTTCGTCTAACTCACATTTTCAGTTACTCACATTTCCAGTTACCAAATTCCGTATCACATCCGGAATCCTGGAGCGCGACAAATTAAGAAAACACGCGAACGTTTCTACGTTCGCAAAGAATATAAACGTCACCTTCAATCGAACAATTTCCACGGAAGCTATTGTTGCTAAATTGATCATAATAAGTTACCCGAAAAAACAGCGGGAAGAGGGAAAGAACTGTTGCAGAAACACTGAAAGAACAGGGCTGAATTCATCCCCGCCGAGGCGCGCTAAATCCTCGTGGAAAGAAGTTGGGACGCGATAATAACTCCTGGGGAGCTCCTAATTTTAAAATCGCATCCGTTCAAAACGCAGCCCCCGAGACGGAGATACCGGGAAGAAAGAACTCGTCGGTTTTTCTATTGTGCGCCCCCGGGACAGTTCCGCGAAATTAATGGCCGATGTTGTTTCAAGCGTGACTCGCGTATCGCCGCCCTGCTGGGTAATTACCCTAAAGTAACCCGTACAGCGCTCCTAATTAATTAGTCGGGCTCGTTCCCGCGAAAATAAATGCGACGCGTCGCGGAGAGCGTTTCGTTCGTTCGCGGTGCGCTCGGTCGGGCCAAACCCTGTCGAAGATGGCTTTCTAAATGCGGGCGACCATGCGAGCGACCGAAATATCGCGAGAACCGCTCGCGATTCGATCGTAAACCGTCCAACGAGCTGCTCCATGCAAAATCGATATATGCCTCCTTAGTTACGTCTTCAATTTCACCGTGTTTTAAAAGGTTATTGTACGATGGAACGTTGAATTACTTGAATCGCGGCGGTTCCTTAATTTAGGAGTAAAATTTGATAATTAAGGGTCGGACGACGACAATTTTCAACAGCAGAGGAAGAATTCCGAGCTTTATTCGGCTGTTTTTTTCAAAATATATTTCTTAAGATATTTCTTGAATATCTGCATATATATAGGATATTTAATAATATTCTCTAATATAATAATAATAGCAATATAATAATAATAATAATAATAATAATAATAATAATATAATTTAATATTATAATATGATATAAATATATAATATAATAATAATAACACTAATATAATGCACAATATATATTGCATAATAATGCGCAATATATAATGCACAATATCTCTAATAAAGAATATAAATAATATAATTACATCTAATATAATAATAATAATAATGATATAATAATAATATCTGTAATAAAGAATATAAATAATATAATTATATCTAATATAATAATAATAATATTACGAATAACAAATTAACTAATAAATAATAATTATACAATTATTAATAATTTAACGTAATCGCCGGAAACAATCGGATAAACGATTTAAATACTCTCGGCGAGAATTCACCCGGCCACCGTCTCGCGAGGACTGAAACGTGCGCCATTCCGGTTTAGTTTAGCAAACGCGTTTTTCCAACACGAAAATTCCCCAGAAAAATGAAAGACGCGAGTACCGCGCGTTGCATACATTTCGCAGTTGCACGCTTGAAATTAGGAAAGCGTAACACGGGTAGATCCTTGTAATTCCGAAACGAAAATAACGCGTACAAATATAAGCAAACAATTATGCAACGTGCCTACAAGTGAAATTCGAATTGATCGGTCTTGCGACCGCTGCGCACCATCGTCGGATTTCAGCCGAGGCAAGTTCGCGTTGCATGGAACCACCGGCTAAATGGGACAGCACGAACGTTCCCGTGCAAGGCTTCTTTGATGCGAATCGAAGACAGTTTCGAGAATCGACTAGTTTCTGGTTGAAAGGAGGCGCTCCCGCCGGAGCCCGGCGAATCGATAGCGTTCAATTCGGAGCGCGTCCGATCCGCTGTCAATCGAGCCGACTTAATGGCTCGGCGAAGAGGCCGAGCCGCGGCGGACAATGTTTCACCTGGATGGCCCCTTTAAATGCTCGCATAGCGAGCCCGCGAATCGACGACGATCGGACAATGTAGTCGTACGGATCGCTGCGGGGTAAATCGAGGGCTCTCTGCCGACGATTCGAAACCGGGAGTCGGGACGCGAGGCTCTAACGAGCTCGTCAAGATCGCTTCGCCGCCGGTGGTATAACTTACATTCGTTAGGAGTTGAGTAATTAGTTTCATACAGCGTGGCGGGGAACAATGCTCGACGGGAGTTCGGGATTCCGTGCGGCGCGGCGCGGTGCGGCGCGGCGCGTCGCGTATTGTTTCTCATATAAGCGCGGCCGCGCGCCGATCGCGCAAAATTTCTGTCAGCCGCCCGGAATATTTGCTCCAATCTCCTTCGCAGAAGGCGCGGCTAATTGAGAAAATGAATATAATATCGAACAACGGGGATCTCGCATGTAGCAGGGTAATTAATAAAGCAGCGCGGCGGCCAGCAAATATTTTGCCAGCGGAATTAATTGCCTCGGCGATCGCGTTGCTCTTCGTTCGGACCAAGTTCGATCGTCTCTGTTTCGATTGTTTATGTTCTTTTTTCACGGAACGATCCTTACGATGCTTCCTGAATTTTATTCGCTGAAATATTTTCATCGTTTATCTATTTTTTTCTCTTTTTTTTGGCTTCGCGGTGTCCTGCTTTCCGCGGAATCAATTCGCACGCGATACCGGACCGCATATAATCGAGAAAAAAACATGTGGCATTCCATTGGCCTCGCTCGCGTTTAGAAATTCAATATTCCCCAATAACGGGATCCGCTATTGGAAAACCTTTTAAAGCTGCCTAAAATTTCATTTTCATTGGGATTCCATGAAAAATGCGACTTCGGTGCTTTTAATTTCTAATGCTTTTCATATCATCGTTCAGTCGGTTTAATTGCTTCGATTCTTATACAGTCGTGTTCATCAATCGTGTTCATCGGATTTTATGCATGTTCTTTCATGCATGTCTTTTTACAGTTTATTGTAAATTGTGAACTGTGAACTGTGAACTGTGTCATGTATATTGTGAACTGTGAACTGTATATTGTGAATCGTGAACTATATATTGTGAACTGTGAACTGTAGTTCACAATAGTAAACCGTGAACTATATATTGTGAACTGTGAACTGTATATTGTGAACTGTGAACTGTATATTGTCAACTGTGAACTGTGAACTGTATATCGTGAACTGTGAACTGTATATTGTGACATAACTATGAACTGTATATTGTGAACTATGAACTGTAAAGTATGAACTGTAGACTATAAAATCTGTGAACTGTTAAAACTGTAAAAACTGTAAAAACTATAAAAACTGTAAACTGTAAAAACTGTAAAACCTGTAAAAACTGTAAAAACTGTAAACTATAAAAACTGTAAAAACTGTAAACTGTAAACTGCAATCCATCATTTTTTGGAGACCATAAAACAATTACAATTTTCTTTCGCATCATGCTGTATTGCATAACAGCATTTGCCATACGAATTAACCCTCAGATGCCGAACTTCGGGTCCATCTGGACCCAGCATTACAAAAATTCCACCAAAACTCTAATTTTATGACAGTCCAACGTAATTATTAACTATTAATATTGAACCTAATGAAAGGATCAACATTGCTCTCAACAAAAAGATTTTAATAATACCCAAATATAAAAATTAACCATAAATCCACGGTTGTCATGTCAAATTCTCAAAAATTCCCAAGAAATATCCAAAGGTTAAAAACGCTTTAAGCTTAGTATCACGTGTCCTCTGTACCATCTGACGTATGTAGACGTAGCCTAAGGGTGCCACGACAGCGGGCAACCATGGTAAAAGTGCATTAGAGCAGGGCTCGTCCCATAGAGTCCAGGATCGACTGGATCGGGACTACGCTGCAGACGAGGGACTGCGTCTGACACCTGCAAGGCAAATTAATTCGCGACAGCTGTCTCGGTCGTCAGTCCGATTAAGTGCTCTGGGTGGAGCCGAGCGGTCGAGTAACAAATTAGCCGGCTCGCCGCGTCGCGTCGAGGCTCGGAACTCGGCACAGCCGCGCTGCAAATCGCGATCGAAGCCGTGTTTTAGCGCGGCAAGATAACCTGACCGCTCCCCGCGATAAGCGGACGCTCTCTCTCTCTCTCCCTCTCTCTCATCCCCGGCTTCATTATCGTGCGACAATGCGGCCAGATCGCCGCGATTCCTCTCCGTTCTCCCCGCAACGCCGCGCCGCCAAAGCGGCGGTCCCGCTTTTGATAAACCGCCGTCGGAATTTTTATAATCGCCGCCGAACAACTGTTATCGCGGATCGTTCGGTTTCACGTACAATGTTCACGATAATGCGCCGCCGATGCAACGCGAATGCACGCGGCGCGCGACCCGCGCGTTCTGCTATTCGCAATCGGGAGAATTGCGGAATCAATTTTTGGCGGGACGGGGGTCGATGGCCGGGAGCTCACTGTTCGCCTAATTTTGTCAGACTTTTGAGATTGTTGATCAGGCATCTCAAACGTTCAAAAGTTCTTAGGCCAATTCGCGTTAAATGCTCGTCGAGGGAGCAGACTCGTGGGAGGCGAAGTTGACGATTTTTTTATAACGTAAAACCTTGACGAAATTCATCGCCGCTTGGCAGATATATTCTTTAACGTTCCAAGATACAAAATGTATTTTTTCTTTACATTTCACCTAATTTTAACGAAACATTCGTAGCATTTATTCCCTTTAATTTCGAACGAGAAATCAAACATTTTCTTCGCATTAGTATTACGCGTCGTTTCATTAATACTAGGTAAAATATAACGAAAAAAAACATTTTGTATCTTGAAATGTTAAAGAATAGATGTGCCAAGCGGCGATAAATTTTACTGAAGTCTTATGTTATTAAAAAATTGCCAAATATCAGCTCTCGTTTGAACGCTTCGCACGAGTCTCCTTTCTTAAGCGTGTAGAATGTAATTATTGCGCGGAGAAAAAACGCAGATGGGCTTTCGAGGTGTCGTTTTCAAGGCGGAAGGTTCACTCTGCAAGCTCGAGTCGAGAGGAACGTGCAGAAAAATTTGTTCCGGTCTGCGGAGACGTTTAAATTTGGAAAATTAAGAAATCAATAAATCTCTGATACTTGCTCTACTTTGTAACAAAAAGCCGCTCTTGAAAAAAAAGATTTAGAAAATCGAGTCAAAGTGTGTGCAAACGGAGATTCCACTTTTCAAATTGAGCACAGCTAGGATGCCGTACGATTTTTTCCCGCGAAGATATACTCGGATTTTAGTGACCGTGTTAATCTTGCTTCATCCGCTTTCATCGAACTTGCACGCTTTTTCAATTCGTTAAACATGTGCCTGGAAACAAGAGAAAGCAGATTCCGCTGATGGAAGAGCAAATATTCCGGCCTTTAAAATGTACACAGCCGGGAAGCTGTGCGATTTTTTTTCCACAATGTTACAGTTTTTCAAAGGTCAACAATTTTTCTTGATCAAATACACTTTGATCGAGCCCGTACGATTCCTAGTTTACTAAACGTATACAAGCGCAGTAGAAACGGTCAGCTATGATCCGACACGGCACTCGGGGCCAGTACACAGGCGCGGGCGCGTCAGAAAGATTCGTCCAGCACCGAGAATATTATAATTTGCACTTTTCGATTGCTTTCGCGTGCCTGTTGCTGGTCGGAAATTTCGTTTGTCAAATCCGCGACCTAGTTAATAGTTCGAACAAATTCCAGTTCGGCGGCGGTGTTTTGCCGGCGCGGCGGAAACTTGTTTGAACTGTCGCCTCTGACCCGTGACAGATTATGGCTGGGGCACGTGCGTAAATTTTCCTCGTGATTGCTCGAGAGCTCTGATTCGGTCGAGACGGTAATACTTGCGGTCGCGACGGAATGTAAGGGAACCCTTGGAGCACCGTTTACAAGGATCTCACGCAATTACTATCGCGTTTCTCGCCTCTCTCTCTCTCCCTCTCATGTTCCATTCGCGTCGGATCCGTCGTCTGACGGCCGCGTTTCGGTTCAACTATCTCGAACCGTTTCGAATGCCAAGGAATGCGATTAAAGGGAACTGAAAAAACTGCGCGCGGCAATGGCGACACAATGTCCTTGGAATGTCGCTGGCCGGCTAAAAGGAAGCTCGCCGCACTCGAAAATAAATAACTCGGGGTATTTGAATTCTCGGACATAGAATTTCTTTCGGGAACGCGCGGCTTCCACGTTCGCGCCGGCAGAATAGCTCCGATCGTCGTTTAGCTGCGAGAAATTGTCTACTCAATTTTAACGGGCACAGTGGGCCGACATTTATCTCGAAAATATCCGAGGAATGATCTACGAAAATTGACTAAGACCCGCCAAAAGAACAGGATTTTTCCGGCAATTATAAGAGATGGGGAACATTTCTTTTATGTTATAAGAAATCACGAGTTTCGCGAGTGCGAGAGAAAGCAGTCTAGCGGCGATACTAAACAATATATACAAGACAATGTAGATACAAAATAGATATAAAATAGGAATTGTCTGCATCAATTGCTAGAAATTCTAAGCATAGCAAGTTCGTTGCTTTTTCAATCGTTTTAGTGGATTATTGTCAAAATAATAGATAGTAGATATAGATAACGTAATAGATAATTAGTATATATATATATATATATATATATATATATATATAATATTTAATTATCTTATATATAATTATATTATATTGTATTGTAATCTATTGTAATAATAGATAGTTAATCCAAGAAAAAAAAAATATATATATATATATATGTGTTTATATTTAATTATATTATATTATAATTATAATTACAATTATTATAAAATCTAGATAGTAGATGCAAAATAATACATTGACATTTTTTCCAATTCTTTCGGCCTCTCTATTGTTTTAAATCGCAACTACTCGATCTCGTTATAAATGCATAAAATTCTTAGTTCAATGATTGTTGAAAATGAAAATGCGCAAGTAAAGCTTGGTACATGAGAATTCGACCGGATCTGGGTTGCAAGAATCCGCCATTAAGGACCGGAGCTTCTTAATTACTTAAATTCCCAGAATCGCGGGCAAAGCATTTGCAATGATGTGCATTCCGCTCGAATTGTTTTGAAAATATGAAGAACCGTGGAAACGTGGCGGCCGCGCGTAGTCGCGACGCCATTTCGCGCGTACACATCGAGAACTTGTTCGCGCGGACGCCCGACAAAAATTGAATGCAGCGAAAGTTTTGATAAAACGCGTGCACCGTGCCGAAATCCGTTCGTCGCGTTAACCCGATAGGAAAAGTCGAATGCTTTTTGGCGTAACGGTCAAACGACACCGGAAGTCGACAATGCAAGCTCGTATTTCGTGGCCGGGAGGCGCAACGCGCATAAATCCTATGGGCTCCGTAGATAAATTATAGTTTGGTGCATCGGAACGCTGGACGTCTTGGTTTGCAAAGTTCTCTTGGCCTCGGACCAAAACTGTCGCGCAGTTTCGAGTGGCCGGCAAACAGTGTCTTGTGAACCCGAGACCGAATGTGGACAAATATTTCTTCGGCCAAACGAATTGATTAATTGCCCGCTTCGGTTACCTAAACGATTGAACGACGAGTCGCTCGAAATTAAACCGTGGTTCCCGATCGCGCGTTTGCTAGAAAGTGAGCCTCTTGTAAATTGATTCTGAACGTTTTGGGGACACTTTCCTGAACGATGAATAGAGACGGAAGTAATTAAAGAAATTCGAGGCTCGTTTAGGTTTCGTCATCATTAGGGTTCTGCGGGTACTTCAGGTCGGCGGGTACCCGATATTTCGGGTTAAAATCGGGTCGGGTACTTTCTTCGGGTTCGGGTCGGGACCCGAAACTTTTGGGTACCCGAAAAGTTCAGGTCGGATCGGGTTTGCTATTGATCGGGTTGTATCGGGCAGGTTTTGCCATTGATCGGGTTGCGTCGGGTTGGGTTTGCCACTGATCGGGTCGCATCGGGTCGGGACCCGAAACTTTCAGGTACCCGAAGTGATATCGGTTCCCGAAAAATTTCGGGTACTTGAAGTCATATCGGGTCCCGAAAACTTTCGGGTTCCTGAAATTCTAAAATGGGATCAGGAAAGCATACCTAGATATTTCATTAGTTTTTTCTGATTGTGTATTATCTGTTTGAAATTTTTTTTTTTCACGCCAACGTATAGTGGAACATATTGAAATCTAACTACCACTTCTTTAAATGATTTCGGGGCAGTTACCATTGCATTCACCAGTTTCCATTCGCGACGATTCAAATTTCATGGCACATAATGGCCAGATATTGGCAATGCTTCCTGTTAATATTCGGATACCTTTTAAAACGCAATAACATTTTTATAAGTGGACTGAACGATTTGAATTTTTTTTAGATGATAGAAGTACTAGTATAGTGGACAATGGCTGTACTACTTTGTCACAATTGTTTTATTACGTGAAGTGACAAAAGTTAATATATCGATGCCTGACTGAAATACTTTTACAAAAACGTAAGTTGCCATTATACATAAACGTTTCAAATAAAGAAGAAAGTATCAGAAATAAAAGTATCAAAGAAACTTCGATTCGATCTAGAACTGCTTTGGCATCCATTTAAGAGGTCTCGGTATCGACAAACAACGCAAAGTACCTAAATTTTCGATACATATCGATACCAGCTATTAAGTACTTTGTCATCGAATTGATTGCATATCGTCAATAATATCGGTATCGATTCCACCGCAACCCGCCCACCAGTAATCGCGACTAATCTGAGCCCTCTGCGCGAATTAAAAGCTCGCAATTAATAATTAAGGTAATTCGACAAAGCGAACCACCATAATAGAACCAACGTCGCGAAATTTCCTAAAATGTTTGCGTTGCTTCGAACAAATCGTATGCGCAGAGAATGAATTCCAATCCGTCGTAGAACCTTGAGAATTGATTTCCGAAAACGCTGCGGAATCCGTGTTCCCAATTACAGTCTAAATATGTGCACGTATTGATTGCCTCCGCGATAGCGTTAATTCTTCCTTTCCTTGCCACTCGCCTTATTTGTTGTCTCGTTAGACGCATGAATATGTATCCGTGCGACGTTCGCGGAATCAGAAGGAAGCGAAATAAATCCAGTAGGTGTCCAAACATCGGCGAGGGCCAATTATTTATTCAAACGCGGGCCGGCCGCCGCGTGCGAGACTTATTCGGCCAATCAGCGCGGCGAATATTCAGCGTGCTGAATCGGTAAAGCGCTAAACGCCCCTGGAATCTTCTAATTGTTTCCTCAATGTCCGTCGGGAAGACCTGATTCTAGTTTCGGGGCTGCTACATTCGTTCCGCGTACGCGCGTTTCTGACAAAATCGAGTGCACTCGGAGCTATTTTAATCGTAAACCTAAAACAATTTTTCTGACTTACAGTATTTCCATTTTATATGGCAAAGTGCATTTTACGCATATGAAATTGTGTCTTGTGGTGACTCGTACAACAATTTTTTATATTTAAACTTTGATAATATGAAAATTATCTTGGAACGTGATGTAACAATTCTCTAGTGGTGCCTCAGAGTCACCACTCGAGTCCAAAGGGATAAAAACAGTAGAAACGTTTGACGAATTGAAAAATGCTGGATGTCTCAGTTTCCCAGTACAAAATAAAGAACAGTTTTATATTGAAATTGATGATCTATACTTTTTATTATGTTTGTCTATCAGCATGTAATATTCTGAAAGAGGTTACAATTTATAGAATCGCATCTCCTTTTCGCAAATTGATCAGTTTTGCTTACAAGATGAAGGAAAATTAAGGAGAATTCACTGTAATCAGCAATTTTTATTGCTGCTTCTTGCCTAAACGGTGTCCAGCATGGCAACATTTTAAGGAAGACCTTTGAATCTTAAAAAATACGTATTTACCTTCCTTCTGAATCATTTGAACAAACTGAAAATAATAGAACACGGATATCCCAGTTTCCGCGCATCTCGCAATTTCCGTGGGCCCGGATAAAAACGTATAAAATAAAGAACAGTTTTATATTGAAATTGATGATCTATACTTTTTATTATGTTCGTCTATCGGCGTGTAATATTCTTAGAGAGGTGTCAATTTATAGAATCGCATCTTCTTTTCGTAAATTGTTCAGTTTTGTTTAGAAACTGAAGGAAAATTAAGGAGAATCAGCAATTTTTATTGCTGCTTCTCGCTTAAATTGTGTCCAGCAAGGCAACATTCAAAGAAAGACCTTTGAATCTGAAAAAATACGTATCTACCTTCCTTCTCGATCATTTGAACAAGCTGAAAATAATAGAACAAGGCGGATGTTTCCGCGCCTGTCCCAATTTCCGTGGTCCCGGCTTAAAAACGTATAAAAAAAGCAACTTTTATACAGAGCATCCTGTAATCGATGCTACAACCAGATACGGACTGAATCTACGTGGAAAAATAAGTCGAAGAAGCCTTTGTTTTCTCGTAAACCGAGTCGAAGGATGCGATAATTCATTCATTTTCATGATCGTAAAAATGCGACGATTTTTCGCCTCGATGCGAGCGTCGAATTAACTCCGAGCTTTCGCGTCGATGCCTCGGTTTTCGCCGTGGTTTTGTCGCGGTTTGCGGAATTAGATGTTAAACTTCGTGTACGGGGGGGTGGGGGGAGGATTGCGTGAAAGTTTCCGGGCAAACAAAGATTACGGTGAACGGCGGCGAGATTCGAGGCACGGCACAAAGTCGCCGTGAACAATCGGGAAGTGGCGGGCTCCGAAAACAAAGGGGATACAAGCTATCCGGAAAATGGACTCGCCATCCGTTGATTGAAAATTTCCAGCCGGCACTCTTTCGGTGGCCGCGGCTCTAGCCCGCGGGTATAAGCGGATTAAGCTCCATCAAAGCAAAATGCGTCGGGGAAAACAGGAAAGAGATCGTCGAACCATGGCCAGAGACAATCCGCGCCATGTGATCCAGCAACGGTTTCAACCGATCCGGTCCCGGGATCAGACTGCAACGATCTTTCGATACCCGATGTCGGCCCGATATTTCCGCAGAGCCATCTTTTTTTCCCTCACAGCGCCCGAAATTTTTCTATTCCGACACAGGCGACACGTTCCGCGCACAGTTCGAAGAGAGCGCCCCGTCCGATTTCCATGCAAATTCGCCGAAAATCTCGTTTGTCGCCGGAATTTTTCGCACATTCGGAATCGCGTCGCATTCGAAATTTATTATTATAGCGTGTGCTTAAATGGTCCCACGAATTGGCAATAAAGCCCGGTGAAAAATCGCATTTTAAATCCGCTTGTATAGCCTGCCTATTGTACATTTTAATTTCACCCCGAGACAGGTTTATATACGCGCGGCGAGAAATTGATAGTTCGCCGGTGTTGTAAAACTGAGCCCGGCGTCCTCCGCGCACCGATCAGATATCCGGCTGATTGAAACAAGCAGCTAGTTCGGGTAATTTTCGATACTCCGCGAGTTTCGAGACCCGCTCGACTCTCCGAGCAAATGTTCCTCGAATCGAACTAACGAGGTTCGGGCTAGATGGAACGGTAACTTCGCGCGGACCAGCGACGAAAACTCCGTCGATTAGGTGCAACAGTACGAAGATGGAAAATCCCGCGCGACAAGCCGAGCGGCCGTACGTGCGCAAACGAACGATCTCGGCGACGATTATTCATCGTTCGTGGCATTTAAAACGGTGTAGCATAATATGGGAGCGGAGTTTTCGGTGCGGCAGAAAGAAATTTGCTCCGCGACCTCCCCGAGGAGTGCTGCAGCCGAGAACTATAGCGGGCCGTCGGGTCTCTCTTCTCGCATCTCGGAGCCGGGATATCTTTTCCCTCTAGCTTCGGAACGATAAAACAAGCGCAGCAACGACGCACGGATTTGTATACAAGACGCGAGGTGAGATATTATACAATTATCTTCGGAATTTTTGAAACGCGGAGCGGGCTGCTTATTTTCTACCGTGGAGAAATGGTGCAGCTTTGATTCGCGGATAACACGATTGCGTGATGACAGCGTGTTATCAGTGGACTGCGGATTTTTATGCGGAATAATTATCGTCGTCGTTAATTGCAAGATACAGAAAATGTATTTGTCCACCTTTTAATATGCAATTACTTTTTTCGAACTGGTTTCATTGACCTTTTTTAGGTGTTAAAGGGACTAGTTAAGGAAACAAAGTTATTGCATTTTAAAGTTGCATCTTTTTTATCTTTAATATATGAATACTTTTTGCCAGGGTGCCATTGGTGAGAATTTCATTCGTTAATTGCAAGATACAGAAAATGTATTCGTCCACCTTTTAATATGCAATTACTTTTTTCGAACTGGTTTCATTGACATTTTTTAGGTGTTAAAGGGACTAGTTAAGGAAACAAAGTTATTGCATTTTAAAGTTGCAGTTTTTTTATCTTTGATATATGAATACTTTTTGCCAGGGTGCCATTGGTGGGAATTTCATTCTTTAACCATCTCAATGAGTTGACAGTGGTACAATAATGTTATCGAATTGCTTAAACGTTCCTGCTATTTTGCCTTCGATCTACTCATTATTGTCATAAACGTATAAAATCCTCAGTATAATTGCCGCAACAGTGGCTTCAGAATTCGTACACATTTAATGCGCTATAGTTAACATTCGAACGTCGGACCCAGACTGGAAGAATTGATATCTGAATATCAAATTTCTGACAACCAATCTCAATTCTCACATGTTTCGACAAAATCTGTAAAGAAACTAACGCCTCTAGAAGGAATACCGTAACAAATATATCGAAAAAAATTGATAAATAATAAGATAAACGATGAACGTAAGTAAATCCATCCCCAGCAAGTAAATTATCCCCAATTTTCCTTCATCTCGTAAACAAAAACGGACAATCGTCGATCGTCGACAATTCTAAAAACGAGATGCAAGGCTCGAATAATCGTATCTCGCCAACCCAAATCGTCCACTTTTGATTACAACGTATGTATTCCCAATAATATTTGATCAGAAAAGTCCGCCGTTCCAGAATTAAACAACGGGAACACCGTTTCGCCGTCGTATTTCGCGCGAGTAAGCAACTCCGCCCGAGATCATTCCTCGCATCCTCCGCGTCGTAAAGATATTAGGCGATGTTAAATGTTTCCAGGACGATGAGGAATGCTCGCGCGCGCGTAAAGAAGACAAGTTGTAAGAGAAGATTTAAGAGGCAAGAAGAATGCGCTGGTTCCCGGAGTCTAGGTAAGTACCGAAAATGACGTTACTCACCGGCGGAAGCGGTGGTGCGGCGGGCAGGGTCGGCTGGAAGGCGGCGCAGTGTCATCGCGATGCACTTAATCCCACTTGGATCACACTGGCGAGTCACTAACACGCGCGAGCACCTAGATCAATCGTCCTTGGCGGCATCGTCGTCTCCTCTAGCAACAATTCCGCTGCGCGATCCCCGTGACCGCGCGGCTTCGTCCGGTCGATTCAATGATTCGAGCGACTCAAGGATTCAACGATTCAGTCGGTCCCGTCGGCTTCCGGATAAACGCTCGGCGACCAAGAGCATGGTCTACTTCGGCCCGGGATAATTGAACGTTCCAGCGGCGGCATCCAGCTCGGTTCTCATCGCGCACAGGATCCGGACCGGCTTCGATCGCGATGGGGAACCGCGGCTCCCGGAAGCCACCCAGCAGATACCATCTACGCGGGCCCCGTCGATTTCCGATGCATCGATTGTTCCCCGTTCCCTCGGCGGCCGCTCGGCTCCGCTCGGCTCTCCGGCTCCTTCACGCCTCGCAGAAGATTCCGCGAATTCTTCGGACGACTTCGCCGTGATCCCGTTGTCCAACCGCTGCCCCTGAGCGACAAAGAATTCCGTGATATCGAAAGTGGAACGGACGGCTGACATGCAAATCAGGGGAACTGGTGGGGGAGGATTAATCGGAATTGCTATGGCGCGGCGTGGCCGGCCGATCGAAGTTTACGGCGCCGGTCGAACCATAAATGTTTGCCTACCCGGCAAGCATAGCAAGCTCCACGCCGGATGGTAAATCTATTATGCGCCTCGAGCTTTACGAATGTCGAAAGTAACTTTGTAGAATCGCGTGATCCGACTTTCCTTTCTCTTCTTTTCTTTTTTTACCGAGAGCTTGCAAATGCTTCGCGCGGATTCAGCTGATCGAGGATCTTTCCTTTGCAAGTTCTATACAGGGTGGACAAGATTTAAGGGGGGCAGCTTTACTTGTTCCGCTGCTGGCGGTTGAATTGGAGATCTTTTTGTGACGAAGTAACATGGTTTAATGAGGCTTTTGAGCTAAGCATGGCTTTCGCGCCCAATTTTTTGGCGGCCCTCTTTTTCCGCAGTTGTCGAGATCACCTTCAGTGTTTTATAGACTGATCTACGATTTTTTTGTACCCATCTTTTAGGAGATGCCGAGACGAATTCGGCAAGCAAGTACAGTCTTTTTTCCGAATGTAAAAATTGTAGGTCCCCCTATAAAAAGCCTCGATAACTCCAACATAATAACTGCAACAAGGTTCAATAAAAAGTTTCGTACAATCGTTTTTAAGCTCTGCTCGAATCCTGTTATTTTAGCTGAGAAAATTTCCACTCCATCCATAGAATAAATTAATCTGGTCCACCCTGTATACCGTCTCGATATTCCCGGACGTCGATCGCTCGTTTAACCCTTTGCGCTGTATCGGCGACTCCGAGGCGCCGTTAAAAATTGTAACGTCGCGTCTTAAAGTAATTTTTCTGATTTTAAATCGAATTTGCTTATATTCAAAGAGCCGTTGAAAGCGTAACTGTTGCACAGATCACGATATTCGATTTCATACGCACGAAGTGCACTGGGTCATAAAAAATGGAAAAACCGAGGGTCGGGAGAACCGTTTTAAATTTTTCGTTAATTCTGCTCCGAGTGCAAGGACAGTATTTAACAATATTTGACGGTGCTCGAGCAGTCCGTGGTACTCGCAGTCAATTTCTACGGAAATCCTCGCATTCCTAAACTGTTAAAAAGTGGCAGGAAAAAATTCGCGCGTCGTCCAGCGAGCAGCGCAAACAAAGCGCAAGAAGAAATTACAGAGACCAATCGCCGGCGGAGTGAAACGCCGAAGGGGTGGTTTCGCCGCGCGCCGGCAGAAAAACGTTCATTGAAACGAAGATTTCGCGGGTTTTACCGCAGCCGATGGATCGGCGGCGCCATTTGTCACGGGACTAATCGACGTCTCGATCTCGCGCGGACCGGCTTCACGCACTCGTCGCGTCCCGTCCCGTCCCGTCGCGTCGCGTCGGCCCGATCAATCCTGGAACCGGATTTCGGCGAGCCGAGAACATCCGTCGGAATTTCTCGCCGGCGTGTAACGATCAGGTATCGCGCCATTTTTCAGCCGGCCCGCGAACTCGACGAAACCGTCGGCGAATAAAAAATAGCCGGGCGCTCGGGCTCGCGCCGAGATAAATCGGGGACAGGGAACAAGAAACGCGGCGGCCTCGGACTGCTCTCGATCGGTTTAATCGTTAATTCGCGGTGTGTTCGCCTCTTCTCCGAATTTTCGGCCCCGGTGAACGAGTGCCGTGTACATTGTTAATTGCCAGCGACCGCTAATTGAAGTTTGCGTGCAGGCGAGCCGGCCCCCGCTGAAATTCGGACGCGTGGTCCCCGATTTTGGTAAGATCGATGGGCGCGCGAGTTTTTAACCGTTTATTGAGCACGACGCTCCAACGGGAATTCTTGGGAGATTTTTTCGTTGGACCGCGTGAAACGTTAACGCAACATTTGCATCGGAAATATGAAATAACGCGAGGACCAAACGCCGTAGAAAAATTAATTAATACTATGATTATTAACCCTTTGGTCTCGATGCCGTTTTAATTCTGAATCCAAAATAGTTTCCGATGACTTATGATATTTCCGTTTCTCATATATATTTATTTTAATATTATATATTTATTATTATTAATAAATAATATAATATAAATAATAATATATTATATATATAACATATATAATATATATAATATATATAAATAATATTATATATTATTGCATATTTATTTTCTCATATGTTTCCGTGACTTATCAGTGTAATTTATGCGTACGAAATTGAGCCTATTTCGTATTACAGTTATACATTTAACAGTTGTTTAACGCGTTCCGTGCTGAGATTTTTTCACTCGACTCTCCATCATCGCCAAGCGACGCTATGACAAAAAATTATTGTATAGATAACAATGAAACAAACTTTTATTATGTAGCTCTCGACTCTGGGTTAATATCTCCAGCACATACATCACCGAGATTTGCGAAAGGCACTTCCTAAATTTTCGTTATGGGCTCTGATAAAAAAAGTTAAAAAACGAGGCTTCCTAATCTATTCTTTTCATTCCAAGCAATAGCTAAATTTAAAAAAAGAAGCCTTTTTACCGATCGTCTAGTAAACTAGTTCCTCTGACATCTAGAAAAGAATTCAAGTCATTTAGTTCAGTGTTCAAAAAGTTATTTAGTTTAGCTCGGTTTTAAAAGGCGTACGAACACTTTTGCGGGCCACTGTACGTCTCGCTGTTACTTTTATAAATCAATATAAAACAGCCGTTTCTCTCGTGCTCCCTAAATCTAGCGATAAACACGTGGTGGTACACGCGCCACGTGTTCGAAATAGACAAACTTGACAATTTAAACCAGGGGTATCAAACTCGCGGCCCGAGATGAGCATTTTTGCGACCCAGTCAATATATCCGACGCAAAGTAAAAATAAAATAGAAATAGTCTCGGCCAATAAAATTTCTCCCCAAATACGAAAGATAGTATGAGAGAAGAGATGTCAAGTATCAGGACGTAAACAATAATTTAACTTTATATATGTGTTTATTACAATGTACTAGTCAAAATAAAAATATTTCTTTCTATGAACATTGATTCTTCTTTTTGCGGCCCACCTAAAGTTAAGCATTGTTTATTTGGCCCAAGTTAGCTTCCGAGTTTGACACCCCTGATTTAAACATTACTTCAGAACGTCGTACAACAATCTCGAGCGGCGCCGCGGACTCGCCGCGCGGGCGCAACGGGTTAATTAATGCCCGCGTGCCCTAAAATTCCGCCGCCTCGTTCTACCGTTTCGTGTTTTATTTTGGTTCGCCCGGTAATCAACCGTGGCGACCCGAAATCGCAGATTCCCGCGGACGACCGAGCCCGCAATTATCTCCCCGCGGTACAAAATCCAGCAGAAATAATTTCGAGCGGGCCGAGATACAGCTATACACCGCGTAATCCAGGAAGTCTAATGCGCGGCCACGGGCCGGGAGAGAGCCGGCGAACCGTTCCCGTTCTTCCCGGTTTTCTTCCGTTTCGGACGCGTCGCAAATGAGTCGTCGTCGCGGCGGGAACCGGCGAAACCGCCGCCCGGGCCCTCCCCCTTGTCATTATCCCGGCTCCTCGAATTCGCCGGTTAATCGCGACTGATACGCCGGCCATCGTGGAAATGATTAGCAGCCGCCGCGCCGCGCGCCGTTAAGGCTCTCCCGCGGTATATTCATAAATCGGCGGTCGGTTTATCGCGGCGCCGTTCCCTCACTTTGTTCGGCGTCCGGTATCACCTCGTAACGACGCCTTAATGAAGTCATAAAATCCCAAGCGAAGTACGTACCACGCCCAATCCCATGCCCTTCCTCCCCGCCCCCCGATTTTATACCGAAGTACCCGCGTCACGGTTTTATAGCAGCAGTCGTCGATTGTGTTCCAGGCACGAAGCATCGACCGATTTCGCGACCGAATGATCCTGTTTCGCCGAGAATCGCATCGAGGGATCGTCGAGGACTGCATTCGCGGGTCTACGGTGCGAGGTAAAAAAAATGATTGCAACGAATCTTCGCCGTTCTGATCGCACGTTTCCTCGATGAACTGTTCCGACGTAGAGTAAGTATTCGAACACCGTTTAAGAAGCAGTAAACTTCTCTGAAACTGAACTAAATGACTCAATTTTGTTTTTTAAATGATAGTTATATATAACTAATAATATAGATATATTATATAATATATGTAATATATCTATATTATTAGTTATATATAACTATCATTTAAAAAACAAAATTGAGTCATTGCCTCGTGGATTAGTTATATATATCTCTATTATTAGTTATATATATAACTAATCCACGAGGCAATAACTGAAATGCTTTTTCTTTATTTTACTCTCACTTGAAATGACGATAGAAGTAACAACAATTCTCGATTTTTTTTGACTTTTTTGTCTGAGCCTGTAAGAAAAATTAAAGAAATGCTTTTCGTATATCTCGGTGACTTTTATGCAGACTGAAAATTTTAGCGAAATTTGTTGACGTTGTTACGTGTCACAAATAATTAAAGATCGCTAAAATAGCAATTTTGGTTTTTAGATGATAGTGGGACAATAACTGAAATGCTCTTTCTTCATTTTGCTTTTGAAATGACGATAAAAGTAACGGAAACTCTCGTTTTTTAACTTTTTAGAGCTTGTGAGTTTGTAAGAAAAATTAAAGAAATGCCTTTCGCATATCTCGGTGACTTTTATGCATACTGAAAATTTTAGCGAAATTGGTTGACGTTGTTACGAGTCACAAATAATTCAAGATTGCTAAAATCGCAATTTTGTCCCGATTTTTTACACTTTCGACCAAAAGCTACGAGAAATCTGCAGTTTTTTCAATCTTTCAACGTCTGCAGCGTGACTCTGGATTAAAAAACTGGGTTAAATTTCGATAAAATTTTCAGCATGCACGCGAGTTACCGAGATCTTGGAAAAGCACTTTCTAAATATTTGTTATAAGCTCGGATAAGAAAGTTAAAGAACGAAACATTTTTTACCTTTTCTTGTTATTCCAAGCAACAGCAAAATTTAAAAAATACATTTCAGTTATTGTCCCGTGGATTAATCCCTCTATCACCTAACAAATAAAAATTCAAGTCATTTAGTTACAGTTAGAAAAAAGTTATTGCAGAAAAGTTCCAGAAAAGTTGCAGAAAAGTTCCAGAAAGGTTCCAGTGAGTTCGAACAATCAAAAAATAGAAGATATTCGGATAAAGGACAGAACCATAAATCTAGAAGCTTTCAAAGACAATTCTGTAGTAAAAATTTAACCAGAAGAATGTTCAAAGTATACCGCAACGTGCTGCACTGTTTCTGAATAATGATTTTTTCACGGTCTTAGAGTAAGCCTACAGGAAATAATATATGCAGTTATTTAATTCTTAAAAGGTTATTTCTGGAAATCACGTATCAAACACGTCGAACTCAACGGGTTAAATATTACAGATAAGTACCATCTACGGGTCATCGATTTCCGCGGCGATAGTTATTTCATATCGTCGTTACAGTGCTACTCGTTTTATGACATTTACGATGATATTTGTCGCCGCGACGACGAAGAGAAAAATGTTCCGTATCGATAAACAAGATACCGGACGCGAGCAAATTTTTATCTCCTGGAAGAGTTCTCTTCGAACTGAAACACCGAAGAATTTCCCTTGAATTTTTCATAACGTGGGGTCGTTTTTTAAAAAAGCTCTGCGGTCCGTGCCTCAAGTAGAACCTATTAAAAGGTTGGCCGGGAACCGAGAAAAGTGACAACGGTCGTACCGCGGTCAGTATTTGAGGCACACGTGTATCGAACCCTCTGCTAGTTTAAGCGAAAAAGAGTGAAACGAGCGAGAGAGAAAGAGAGACAGAGAGAGAGAGAGAGAGAGGAAGAGAGAGAGAGAGAGTGGTGTATCCGTGATTTAAAGAAACGTGTCGATGTTTCTCGTCGTAGACGGCGTCAAAGGAATATCGACAGAGCTCGCCGCGGCCCCGCAGGGGCGTAAATATTTATACGCATTATTTGCACCCCAAACGTAGAAGGGTATCGCAACAATCTCTATCGGATACGGTGGGCCGGATCGCCGTGGACACGGCCGGGAAACTCGAAGCGACGCGAGGCGACGCGCGTCGTCAGGATTTACCGGACCCGGAGCTGTGTCAGGCCACCGGTGCACGCTGCACGGTGCAACGTTCCCGCGCGTACTGCATTTTGAGTGCATCCTCCCTTTCGCGTTTTTTAATAATGTATGCGCCGGCATGCACCAGCGGGCACGAGACGTGCGCGACGCATGCGACGCTAATGCATTCCTCTGACAGGACGACTCGACGCTACCGAAAAGTTCCGTCGCGAACAACGGCCGATCGAGTCCCTTAACGATTTCGCAGTCGATGAAATTCGAGATTCGTCGATTCCTTCGTACGATTACCGGTTAACGATCGTTCTGCGACGTACCAGTATGCTTATTCTTTTTTCACTGCCGGCTAAAAAATAGCGTTTCGAAACACTGGAACATCTAAATGCGTTCGCGAATTATTTTCTTATGATTAGGAGTTATATTATATTGGGTTGGCAACTAAGTAATTGCCGATTTCAGTTATAGATGTCTCTCGCTCCCATTTTTATGATATCCGTAAATGTTATATTATAAAATTATTATTATTATTATTATTATGTTATTTTTTATTATCCGCGAATGTTAGCAACTGGACAAATTGAATGCAGCGGTCAAGGAAAAGCGACCTGAATTGGTCAATCGTAAAGGTGTCATTTTCCAGCAGGACAATGCTAGGCCGCACACGTCTTTGTCCACTCGGCAAAAATTGATGGATATTGGTTGGGAATTGATGTTGCACCCACCATATAGCCCTGATCTCGCGCCATCGGATCACCACTTATTTCGATCCCTGGACAACTCCCTTCGTGGTAAAACTTTTAATGACGATGACGCTGTAAAATCTCACTTAACTCAGTTTTTGGCCGAAAAGGATCAGACTTTCTACGAGCGTGGAATTTTCAAGTTGTCAGAGAGATGGCAAAAGGTCATCGAACAAAATGGAAAATACATTACAGATCAAACTTCATTCCAAGTAAAAAAAAAAATTTTTATTTCATCGAACAAATCGGCAATTACTTAGTTGCCAACCCAATATTGTATATAAAGTACGATTAGAAATTTTTCGATTGCAATGATTTCTCAGAAGGCAAAGAAAATCGATGATTATCGTGTACCCTCTACTTGAATGCTTAAATATTGATGACAAGAGATTAGAATTTGATTTCAATTTTTAACACGTCCAGCGCCGACGAGCGACCACTTCAAATTCCCACAAAGACAGAGCAATTTAATTAACTCAATCGAAGCTAGAAAGTTAAATCTTAAATATTAACACTTAGCCAGCCAAATGGGGAAATCTCCCCGTTTTAAATTGAGTCGCTTGATGACCGAATGGATGATTAATGAAAAATTAAGAATAACTGCTTAATTTTATTAAGATTTGCAATAAGTACGAATGCTGAAGAAGTAATTGATGCCATATAAGTTTGCTTCGTAATTTTTGTTTCATTGAATGAAATATTTTAATTTTATGAAAATTTTCGAGGTTTTTAGCGCGGTCGTGGAAGTGTTAATGACAACAGATTAGAATTTGATTCCAATTTTTAACACATCCAGCGTCGACAATCAACCACTGAAAATCCCTATAAACTCAATGCAATTGAATTAATCGAACCGAAGCTAAAAAGTTTAATTGATCATATCGGATGATTGAAATTAAAACTCTTTCGCATCCGAAATTGGCGAAATTCAGTTCGTTCGAATGTATCGCAATGAAAATGAATGTTTAAAATTCCTACAAAATTAGTGTCACCCATATATGACCGACGCGGCACCCAACGAATTAAAGCACAGAACAACGTCTATCCTCGATAAGTTATTTCTAGAAATTTTCCCGTCGAGTCGTACTCTCGTCAAAATACGGCAAGGTTGTTTTCACGAACATTCTAAACAATCTAAACATTCTACAAACAAACAAATATTCCACGTTGAAAATACGGCGCAGTCTGTTGAACGGTGCCGAAGTTGGCCCCCAAATTTCCAGAAATTCTCCCATCATCCCGACAAGCGATTCGTAAACAATCGTGCGATCGATTATCGATGCTATTTTACAACGACTCGTCGTAAGAACGCGAGCGATCTCGTAGCGGGTCATCGATGCGCCACGAACTTCCTCGACGCGAAAGGATTAGCCCGCGTAATTAGCAAATGCCGTCAACAAATCGCCTCCCCGACGCGACTGGCGATTGCACACCGGCGAGAATTCGCGCGCAGAATAGGCACCACGCTTCCGAAACTTCTCGCGAACAACAGGCGACCCTAGTCGCGTTTGAAAACTTTATTGTTTTCCGAAGGGATCGCGAGGTATCGCGTGGCTGTTGTTCTTTCGCGGCGGCGGCTCACGAATTTCGTTGAAATTCGCAAGAAAAACAGGCAGCCGGTTTCGCAGCGGGCGTGCGTGGGCGGCGAGACGTGGTAGTTTGGCGCCTCATTTGTCGCCTCCAATCACTTCCGCTCGAGGGAACGCATATAACGACCGAGCTCTGCCATTTGAACCGAGCGGAATCAGCCTTTCGATTCACGGGAACGTGCTGCGCCCGCCCGCCCGCGCCCTCCCCGCCCTCCCGCAACCATGCCGGACGCTTTTTCCTCAATAGCTTCTTTCACGAATTTCTGTTTGCCGAATGCTCCGATACCCCTATCTTTATCAAACGGCGGAGCGGCGCACCGGCCGCGAACCACTTACTTTGAAGCAGAAACTTGAAAAACCTCCTCCGCCCCTCAGTCACTTCACTGCGAACGCACCCTCCCTCTCTCTCCCTCTCTCTCTCTCTCTCTCTCTCTCTCGTCCTCTCGTTCGGCGAATATCTCGCGGATTCCCTCTCCCCCCGGCAAATCCGATAACACCGCGTTTCGAGTCACCCTCTGTACTACATGTTCACCGTGTAGCCTCCCTCTCGGGAGAGCTCGTCGAGACCTGAAGAGCGAGAAATTTTCGGCAGGAAAGAAGCCGGAGTTTCCGTCTCTGCGCGCGGTAGCACGAGCCCCGCTCGTTTTAATCGAGTCCCGTCGCGACGCGCCGCGCCGAAATCCACTGAGAAATTTCGTTTGAGCTGCTTCTTTCGCGGTTATTTGCGCGCGTCGCTCGCGAAAAGGAATCGTTAAAAGCCGCCCTCCGCCGGCCGCGAAAATTGCGAAACTGTTAACCGGCTCGTCGAACAGGATGTCCCTTGGCGGAGGCGACGGGATTAGCTTCGAAACGCTCGTCGTTCGCGGCGTCGAGCGTCGCGCCCCGGAATTCGTCGGCCGTTCGGAGCGACAGAGAAACGAGGAGAGCTGGGGCCAATTAATATTTCGAAAGTTCGGTGCTGCGTTCGCGGCCCTTTCGACGGAGAGCTGTTTTCAGCGACACATTGGCGTCGAATGGCGTCCAAAGAATCGCGGTTTCGGCGTTGCCGAGCGATTTAGCACGGAGACGCGAACACAGACTGCCGTAATTCGTGCACCGAACGTTCCGGTTCACGTTCGAGGCCCTCCCCCCTCTCCTCCTCCCCATGACCCAGACGAAACAGATTTGTTGACGCGTTCGTCGAGATAAAACGAAATGAACTCGGAATGGATGCCGCGCGGTCGCAAGAAACGCGGTTCTCGGAATTATCGGCGCGAGACTACCAGCCGCGGAGATAAAACTAATCGACTTTCCGGGGATCGAGGGCTGATTCAGGTCGCGTCGGGACCTACTTAGGCTATCAGTGTGTCGAAATAGGTCGCGGTATCAACGTCATCTAATTTCTACGCTAACGATAACCAGCGAATTGTCTCGGAAACAACGACTGTTCCAGAACGAACAATCCGCGGCGCCGCTTCTTGCAATCGCGCCTAATCCAGCTGCCAAATACCTGTCCAAAGCATCGATTAACGAACCCAGATGACCGGGAAACGATCCTTTTACATCAGAATAACGTATCAAAGACAATCGCGCCCGGCAGGATCACGGATGAAACAAATCATCGCCGATGATTCCGCGAGATCGGATCGAACGCGCGGCGAGAAAGGAGCCGGACCTGGTTTGAAACGAGGATTAGCCCTAGACGATGTCGCCAGAACAGCGAGCAGCAGCGATTCCGGCACGGAAAGGCGGAGACAGACGTTTCGAGAGATCACAGTCTTGCTCGCCTTTTTCGCGCGACGAGCTCTGCGGGGGCCGCAGACGTCTGCGATGAAAGCTCGGCGGAAATGATTTAATTAGGCGCGCGCGTACGCCGCCCTCGGCGGGTAAAGGCAAGGGCGAAGGCTAGGGCGAAGGCGAAGGCGAAGGCAAAGGCAAAGGCAGCGGCCGAGCCGTGGCGGCTTGGACGAGGAGGGTTGCGCGAAAACGCGCAACACACGCGCGAACGAGCGTACGTATCCCCCGTCCTCGAGACTGATACGGACCGACGGATCACGAGATTAAAAGTCCCGAGGAAGTTAGATTCCTCGCGAACCACTCCGCAGCCCTCTCCGACAAGCCCCGACGAGAGCCCTTTATTAAACTCGCCGCGGCAGCCGCCCGGCGAAGCCAGGTAAATCAGCTTCGAACGGTTCGCGAGACGCGGCTCGGGCGCGCGCTTTAAATTTAGATTGAACCGGCGCGGCGGCGGCGTCGTTGTGACCGGCGTGTCTCTGGCCGCCGAGGAATATTTCAGAGCGTCTGCGATCCGACGCGGGCCGCGAGGCCGGAATGTTTTACGACGCCTCGGAGCGGCGCGTCCCCCGAGCCGACGCGGGGACGCGCGAGGAGGCCTTTTATTAATTCCATTCCGCGAGCCTGCGAACGGGAAACGCGGATCCCTGGCTCCCACCGCGGCCCGGCCGCCCTAACGACATCATCGACTTCCTTCCGCGGCCGCCCTAAATCTTGATTAGGCACTCGGCAAACTTTCCCGGCCGGCGCGCCGCGCGCTTCTCGGCCGCACTAATCTCCACTAACGGCCCGGCCGTGTGTGCACACTTGATCCAGAAGCGTAATCGCACGGTCCACAAAGGCTGCGAGTCGACTGCAGATCAATCGCAGCGGCCCCGACAACACGGGGCCCTCCGGGGCCCGCTCGAACGCTCGCGCGTCGAGACACGGCGATCGCGCGTACCGGGGCGTGCTGCGAACGGCTCCGGCCACCAGTCCGGATGCTCTCCTCGGCGGCGAGTCCTGCGGCGATCCGGTCGGCGATCGAGGAAGACGGATATCTTCGGCGCGGCCGACGCGACCAGCACACGGTTACGAGCCGCGACAAAGGTCCACGGGGGACAGGAAAATTTCACTCCCGAACGGGGGGGACCGCGCGGTATTATACGGCGGGACGGAGCAGGGCAAGGGGCGCGACGTGCACGCACTCGCTCGCATTTATTTCCGTCGACGGAAACGTGACACCCGTGCGAGGACGCCGCGGCAGCCACGCAGCCGTCGTTCTCATTGAAGAGTCGCCGGCGGACTGCGAGAGCCGAGAGGCCGAGAGCCGAGAGCCGAGAGCCGAGAGCCGAGAGCCTCCGACGAGATGGGAGCGGTGGAGCCGGGATGCCGCGAGAGGCGCGGGGGCGGCGCGACCGAGTGAGAGTCTCGGGGAGAGAGCGGAGCGAACAGCGCAGACCCGTGGACTGGGTGCCGCGCGAGGGCTGAGAGGCGAGCGGGTGCAAGCTCAACGAACGGGATCCTCTGCTGCGACTACGACGACGCGACGCGACGCGACGCGACGGTCCAACGGACCGGACGGAGAGACACGACCGAGGGTGAGTTAGCGATGGCCATTCGATTCCACGTCTCGCGAGTTTTCGAGCCGATTTCATCGCGATCGAGATCCGCGACCTCGAATCGGCCGGATCGAGGGCCCATGGAACGCCGAAATCGAGGAACAGGGCTCGGTACTACGGAAATCGAAGTCTCTCGTGGGGTGCATGTTGCTGGAAGAAACTGGATCGTTCATTCGGAGCAGAATCACTCGATTTTGAGGAAAAGATTGCATTCTACTGATATAATCACCTGCTGCGATCTCCGTGTCATTCGCGAGTCGCGGATCGAATTTTCGAGCTAACGCCGAAATAATCGGCGAATTTTGGAAAAAAATTGCATTCTATTGAGGTGATTACCTGCTTCGATCCTTCGCATCATCCGCGAGTCATCGAGTTTACGAGCTATCGAGAAAAAGTCGACGAATTTTGAGAAAAAGATTGCATTCTACTGATATCATTACCTGCTTCGATCGTCGCATCATCCGCGAGTCATCGAATTTTCGAGCTAAAGACGAAATAATCGGCGAATTTTTGAGAAAGATTGCATTCTACTGATATAATTACCTGCTTCGATTGTCGTATCATCTGCGAATCATCGAATTTACGAGCTAAGCGCGAAATAATCGGCGAATTTTGAGAAAAGATTGCATTCTACTGAAATAATTACCTGCTTCGATTGTCGTATCATCTGCGAATCATCGAGTTTACGAGCTAACGGCGAAATAATCGGCGAATTTCGAGAAAATCCGCTTCCCTGTGCACATTGTACATTTGCAAAGCTGACAATAAGATCTTGGCAACAAAGGTACAACGAGGATTGTTCGCGTTTCGCAGAGGGATACTTTGAAATATGCAACCAGATTAAGGAAAGTAATGCCTCTTTTAAACAATTTTAATTTAATACCTTTTTAAAAAAATTAAGAAAAAAATACCTCGCGCGCACAGCGCGCAAAGAATAGGCCGGCTGTAATCCTAATTTAACAAGGTCCCCCGATCCGCTCGCATGAAAGTTTCTTTTCGCAGTCGAAGTCAATTGGTACGTTCGTAGCCGCGTTACCTAACGGTCGCTCGCGCGTCACCCCAAAGAAACGTTAATTAAATGCGGAGACAGACAGAAAAGATAGAGCGGCAAATGAAAGACACTGGTTCGTTTCACTGCATACTTTATTCCTGTTCGTGCGCGCGCTCGCGGCGCTCGCGCCCGTGCCCGCTTTTATATAATTTTTATTCGCGTGCGCGGCCTGTACATTTTTCAAGACGGCTCCTTCAGCGAGGCTCCTTTTCCCCCGGCAATCAGGAATCTAAAAAGGCTAAACTGGTTAGGGAGATACTAATAGACCTCTTCAAAACAGCTCTTCCACCTTTCGGCCTCGCAATTATCGAACTTCCTCTCTCCGGCTAGTTAGTAATTATAACTCGGTTACGCGCTCCTATTCTTTCTCGCGAACAGCACGGAGTCTCCACAAGTATCCTCCGCGATTACAGATGAGATTCACCGTTCCCGTTCTCTCTCGTCCGGACCAGCGACTTACGCATTCGCCGTATCTACTTTCACCATTCATCTCGACCAACGGGCTCCGGATTTTGCAAAAACAAACAGTACGGTTTTACGAAGCCGCGGAGCAAAAGATTGTTAAATTTCCGCGCCGTATAAATTTCGGACCTCTTTCAATTTATTCCCGGTGTCCGTGGTCCTGTGTAAAACCTACTGGCATCGATGTACAATGGTGTGCATAATTATCGAGTCGAAGTAACTTTTTACATTGATAACTGAACGAAAATACTTAACGAAATATCGTGTTTGTATGTTTCCATTTTCTAGCATTTGTGATACGGAAATATACAGATACAATGTTTTGTTAAGTTCTTTTTTGAGTGTACAGAGTGTTTCAGTTAAAGGAGACTCAAAGTAACTTCCACTTTTTTACTGTTATTTAACGCTAGAACTGCCAAGCCAGTCGAAACGATCGGTTTCTGTTATTTTCTTTTACAATTCCTGGAATTATTAAAACGTTTCTATGAGCAATTTTTAGATATATTTCTTTATCGAAGTATATATTACAATAAAAATCGTACGAAGTTTACAAAAATCTATTGTTATTATTGTTACAAAACCGTGCACATTAGTCGCGGTTAAGGCTCGGTAGTTCTAGCGTTAAATAAAAATAAAAGAAACTATGTTTGTCTATTCCTATAATTCTGTCTATTTTGTCTATTGTTGTCTAATTTTGTCTATATTTCTATAATACTGTCCATTTGGTCTATTTTTGTCTAATTTTGTCTATATTTCTATAATTCTGTCTATTTTGTCTATTTTTGTCTAAATTTGTCTATTTCTATAATTCTGTCTATTTTGTCTATTTTTGTCTAATTTTGTCTATATTTCTATAATTCTGTCTATTTTGTCTATTTTTGTCTAATTTTGTCTATATTTCTATAATACTGTCCATTTGGTCTATTTTTGTCTAAATTTGTCTATTTCTATAATTCTGTCTATTTTGTCTATTTTTGTCTAATTTTGTCTATTTCTATAATTCTGTCTATTTTGTCTATTTCTGTCTAATTTTGTCTATATTTCTGTAATTCTATCTATTTTGTCTATTTTCGTCTAATTTTGTCCACTTATCTATATCTATCTATTATCTATTAATTGCAATATAGAAATATACAAATACGGTGTGCTGTTAAGTTCTCGTTCAAATATCACAAAAACTGTTACTTCGACTCTGTAATTATTCACGCCGCTCTATATCACCACGAGGGATATTTCTGGACACTTTGTCGAATAAGACGGTGTTCCTGGACTCGCTCTAATCCTAGAAAAAGGGTATGGAAGGAGGCCCTCTGTGATACTGCTCACTGGATCGTGGCATTGACGTCTAGTCGAGCTTCCACGTCGATTGCAGCTTCACCTTGACCACAAACGTTTTTTCGCTCTCTATGGAAAATCGATGCCCGCTGTTAACACTCGATGCACTGAACTTGAGAGTTCTGTCGCGGAGCTCCTCGAGCTTCCCGATACGAAATATTACGTTTTGGAGAACCCAATCATCGATCGTAATTAACATTCGCGGGGCGTAGAAGCACCTAATCAACGTAGAAACTTGACGGAAGCGGCATGTACCTGCATCATCAGCTGGGCCAATAATGTATTACTCGAAAATATTTGACGCGCTGTACGGCATCATTATTCTCTCGTCTCTCCTCTCCTTCTCTCTGAAACTCGCCGTGCACTTTACGGTCACCATAACTGACTGAATCGACTAGTCTTCGTTTCTGACCAGTGTTGCAATATACTAAGACTTTTTGAAGCTCATCGTAGGCTACTTTTGAAATCTCTGGTATTATTGCAATTCGATCATTCTCTTCCTTGAAAATAACTTTCGATCGCTAATTTGATCTTCTTTCTAATCTTCTATTGTATCTTTTCATTCATCGCATCATTTTCTTTCATTCTTTCTTCATTTCTTTTCGATTGTCGATTATGACGCGCGATTACGACAATACTATCGTGACACAGAGACTTGCTCCCGTTTCAATAATGTTAAAATAATTGTTATTATTAATATATTATCCCTCTGTACTCTGAGGCTCCAGTAAAATTTGTTGCATCACGTTCTAAGATCGTTTTTATATTAATAAAGTTTAAATTCTAAAAACTTGTTTAAAGCGTAACCGTGGGTTAAGTCGCAAGACTAATTTCGCATGCGTAAAATGCACTTTGTTACATCAAATGGAAATACTGTAAGTCAGAAAAATTATTTCAGATTTACAGTTAAGATAGCTTCGAGTACAAAGGGTTATATATATTTTTAAAAAATCGTGCATTTAAGGGTTAACGATATATATTTAAAAAAGTCGTGCATTTAAGGGTTAATAATATATATATATATATATTTTTTTATTACAAAATAACAATAATTATTACTATAACCCTTAAGTGCACGGCCTTTTTGCTTTTAATTTCTATTTATTAAACTTCGCTAAAAGGTGAGTGTTACGTTAAGGGAAAAATAAAGAGAAAAATTATTTATATCGTATATATCTAATACGATAATTTTGCAATAAAAAACTATTTTCTTCAAGAAATAATTTTTCTCTTTATTTTTCCCTTAACACTCACCTTTCAACGAAGTTTAATAAATAGAAATTAAAAGCAAAAAAAGCCGTGCATTTAAGGGTTAACAAGATCGCGCAAAATGAAGCACGAAACGAAACCGAAGCGAAAGAAGCGTCTCTCTATGGAAGAGTAAGCACCGAGCCGGTCGCAAATCGGAGCCCCGATCCAGGAGCCCCCATCGAGGAAATCCGTGAGCGCGAGCGCAGCGAGCGAAAGAAGCGGCTGCGCGTGCGAGTTCCCTATTAGAAATCACAAACATAGATAACATTCCGGTGAACAGTGTGAGAGAGTGCGGGAAAGTAACAAGACAAATATTCGGACGAATCGGTGTGCTCGGCGACAAAGCGTTCTCTCTATTTGGTAGCCGAAAAAGGAGCCCGGGCGGAGGACTCGCACGGAATTAGAGTAGAATTTCACAATCGGCGCCACGGTGGCTGTGTTTCCCGACCGAAATAGGATGTCTCCGGAGTATACACCCCCATCGTCCAATCAAGTTCCAACTTCGCTGCAAACAAATACGTGGACTTAATGAAACAGTTCTCCTGCCGGCAAACAGAGACGGCTCGCTCGCTCGCGCGCTCGCTCGCACGCTCGCGTGCAAGCGTGCGATTCTTCTCTGGCTGCGAGAGGCCCGACGCCTCTCTGCACGCCGTTAGACGCCGCGCGTCGAGAGGAGACAGGCTGAGGTCGATCGGGGATTGGAAGCTTTTAGGAGCTACCGCGAGCCAGACGCGCGCGTTACGCTCTGTTCCTGTTCACTCCTGTGTTCGGCTGCGGATGTGTGTTCCCGCGGGCGCGCGCGTGCTCCCGTGTCCTCACGGATACCGCCGAAATCCCTCAAAAGACAAGAACAGCCGCCTCGGCGGCCAAAGAGAAGGAGGGAGAGAGAGCCGCAAGCTCCGAGTTTTCCGTCGACTGGCTGAAAAGCTCGGCCGAGATTAGGTCAGCCGACAATTTCCCCGTCGGTCTTTCACCCTCCTAGCAAGAGAGAGAGAAAGAGAGAGAGAGAGAGAGAGAGAGAGAGAGAGAGCGCGCGCACGCGTGCCGCGTCTCTAATATCGAATTTTGTTCGGCTTAAGTCCGAACGAGATTTTAGCATCAAATAGAGGGAATCAACGCGCCCGGCCTTTATTTAGCAAGCCTTCAAAGCGGGACGGATTCAGTGTCCCCGGCGCTTTTATACGGCTCCTCTGTACGCGGACCCGTTGACACGAGGCTGAGCCAACAATTAGCCGAAATTAAGCTGCCGCTATTCCCGCCAGTCGCAGATTAGATGGCTCCCTCTGTTTCCCCGCGACTTCTTTCGCCGCCCCCCGCCGCACCCTGCCGCGCTCGCGAGCGCCTTCGAAACGAGCCGTTAAACCCGGGAATACGGCACCCGGTATCGAATATTTAACGGCGACCGTACCCGGCGTACGAATCGTTGTCTCGAATCCGCTGTCTCGTAAAAGTTACACGATCGAATTTATTCGGATACTTCGTGTTTCACAATTTATCGATTGCAGTCGTTAATTATGTCGCAGGGTTTTCTGGGTACCAAGGGCAGAATTACCAAGAGCGGGTGTCGCGGAAATGCTGAGTGAATGGGACTCGTGTCTCTGTAGGGACGTGTTTGGGCTGAGTTTGTTGCTTAGGTTCCTCGAAGTCCTTATTTTTGTAGTAAACAGTTGCTGTTGTTATTATTATTTACGTTGCTTGTGTCGGTGATTTTACAACGAAGCCTCGTAGAATTTCCTCCAGAATGCAGTAATGTCTCCCTAACAGACGCTCAGATTGTGCAGAAATATGGACAATTTCGAGGAGCCTCGTGCAGGGTTTCTGTAGAATTAACCCTTTTCCCTCGAGGTTATTCTAATTCCAAAACGAGGACATTTCTTTCGGTCAGTAAATTACAGTAAATTCTTCTTAAATCAGTAAATACAGTACAGTAAATTCTTCTTAATTGACGCTCGGTTTATACAAAAAAATGGACAATTTGGGAAGAGGAGATACGATTATTCGAGCCTTGTAACTATACAAACAAACCGCAAGGCTCGAATAATCGTATCTCCTCTTCCCAAATTGTCCATTATTCGAGCCTTCTGACTATCATAAAATTAAAATATTTCATTCAATGAAACAAAAATTACGAAGCAAACTTATATGGCATCAATTACTTCGTCAACATTCGTACTTCTTGCAAATCTTAATAAAATTAAGCAGTTATTTTTAATTTTTCATTAATCATCCATTCGGTCATCAAGCGACTCAATTTAAAACGGGGAGATTTCCCCATTTGGCTGGCTAAGTGTTAATATTTAAGATTTAACTTTCTAGCTTCGATTGAGTTAATTAAATTGCTCTGTCTTTGTGGGAATTTGAAGTGGTCGCTCGTCGGCGCTGGACGTGTTAAAAATTGAAATCAAATTCTAATCTCTTGTCTCTAAATCTCATCAATATTTAAGCATTCAAGTAGAGGGTACACGATAAGCATCGATTTTCTCTCCCTTCTGAGAAATCATTGCAATCGAAAAATTTCTAATCGTACTTTATATACAATATTGGGTTGGCAACTAAGTAATTGCCGATTTGTTCGATGAAATAAAAATTTTTTTTTTTTACTTGGAATGAAGTTTAAGCTGTAATGTATTTTCCATTTTGTTCGATGACCATTTGCCATCTCTCCGACAACTTGAAAATTCCACGCTCGTAGAAAGTCCGATCCTTTTCGGCCAAAAACTGAGTTAAGTGAGATTTTACAGCGTCATCATGATTAAAAGTTTTACCACGAAGGGAGTTGTCCAGGGATCGAAATAAGTGGTAATCTGATGGCGCGAGATCAGGGCTATATGGTGGGTGTAACATCAATTCCCAACCAATATCCATGAATTTTTGCCGAGTGGACAAAGACGTGTGCGGCCTAGCATTGTCCTACTGGAAAATGACACCTTTACGATCGACCAATTCAGGTCGCTTTTCCTTGACTGCTGCATTCAATTTGTCCAGTTGCTAACATTCACGGATAATAAAAAATAACATAATAATAATAATAATAATTTTATAATATAACATTTACGGATATCATAAAAATGGGAGCGAGAGACATCTATAACTGAAATCGGCGATTACTTAGTTGCCAACCCAATATAAAAACAAACCGCAAGGCTCGAGTAATCGTATCTGCTCTTCCCAAATTGTCCAGTTTTGTGAACAGCCTGAGCGTCAATTAGGGAAACATTACTGTAATCCCTACAATATCGTGGAAAATATCGTGGAAAATATCGCGTTGAAATTCGTCCAGATATACGACTTCTTACTTTAATACAGATTAATCGATTTCCATCGAACGGACCTCGTCAAGAATTATCCAGGCCTCGAGGTCGCGGCAGGGGAAAGTGCCGGCAAGGGTCAGCCCGCATGAATATTCCCGCGCCTCCATATTTCTCCTTTCCTCGCTTTGTTTAACGGGTCGCCGAGGGCTGCTTCCAGATGTTATTTACGTCGACCAATGAATAACAATGAACAGGGAGCATATACTCGGCACCGGCGTCTATAAATCCGTGCGTGGCGTGACAAATCTCGACCGAGGCCGGTGGCCAGGTGCTGTCCGTACCGAGAGGCTGCATTAAAAACGGCGAAACCGCGCCGGGGAAAAATGCCGCTATTTCCGGCGGCGAACGATCCTCGGCCACCTCGTCGATATGGCTTTGCTCTGTTCAACGTTTACCTCCTCCGTCCGGGAATATTGCTTACAATCTGGCCGAGAGCTCGCTAAATAAGGAATTATCGACTGCGCCCCGACGAACAACAAATGATTTATGAAAATTAGATCGCTGGAACAAAGGAACTTTTGAGGACTCTGTTCAGTCGTTTTTGTTGGAGGGTTGGTTATAAATAATCTAGAAAGACTATACTTCATTATGGGGATTATGGGATGGACTGTATGTCGCAGTTTCAATTCATTTAGTCATTTAGTGACATTTTATATTCCGAAGCTTATATTTATATTTTGGTAATTAATAATAAAGTGTTCAGTAAAAGTAGTGTGTTCTCTGAGCAGTCCCAACTTTTTTGAAAAATTGAGACCACAGTAATTGGTCCATATTTTTTGCTTTGCGCCAATTACTGTGGCTAGTAGTCTCGATTTTTTAAAAAAGTTGGAACTGCTCTCAGAGAACACATACACTACTTTTACTGAACACTTTATTATTTATTAATTACCAAAATATAAATATAAGCTTCGGAATATAAAATGTCACTAAATGAGTTGAAACTGCGATAGTCTTGGCGCAAAGCCAAAAATATGGACCAATTACTATGGCTAGTAGCCTCGATTTTCCAAAAAAGTTAGAAGTGCTGACAGAACACACTACTTTTAAGATTGTTTCTGCTCTGACGGTAGATCGATTTTTGTTTATGAAAATAATGATTACTTTATCTAAAAATATCCGATTTTTGTTCGGGCAACGCATTTTATGGTTGGATGCGTAATTCTTTGTAATGGATTCCATCGCATCGCATTTAAAAAAATTGGATGTTTACAGACATACTGTACTTTATGGAGCAATTTACAAAAAGCGCAATCAGTTTATTTGCTCGCCTAAGTGTGCTCTCGGATTTCAAATTAAATGGAGCCGTCATTCGGGTTAACTAAATATTTTTTTACCACGCTCGATTTGCATCTGCTGTGCGGACGGTACGGATGCACAAAGTGTTCGCTTTAATTATTAGCACATTTCTCGTGGAAATCGACGGCTTTGGTCACTTTAAACTGGGTTATGCCCGGCAAACTGGGTATTGCACGACTTCGTTGTTTTCAATTAGCCGATGAAAATTCGATCAGTGCGCCTTCTTTTTTTCATCTCAAGGTACAGCGAACTCTCTCGAATATTGTCCCTCGGCTTGTGAACAAAAATAGATTCGATTATTCGACTCTGGCGGCTCATTTTTATAGTCGTTGACAATTGACAACTATAGAAATGAGCTGCGAGACTCGAACAATCGTATCTCGTTTCCCTAAATTGTCCACTTTTGTGGACAAGCTGAGGGTCAATTGGAGAGAATTTGCAGAAAAAATGCTTTCCATCGATGGAGATTAACGTCTCGAGACAGCACTTTGTCCACTGGAATTTTTTCAGGGAAACAACAATAACAGTGTTCCCATTCGAATGCCATAATATCTCGCATAATTCTTCCTTCCCCCGAAAGATCAGTGGAATCGAAAAACTTCTGATCGCTGCGACCGCGAATCCTGCATCAATCCCGAAAAAATCCTGGAAACGTTCGATCGCGATTTGAGATCGAGAGTGATTTCGACGGTTCGAACGCTAAATAATTCGTCGTCGTCGGTCCGTGGAATCATCGGTTGCTCATTTCATAATGGTCCCCAGCGTTCCGGCCGACCGCGACGGCAACGGCCGCGTGTTTTTCCAGGCAAAACTGACCGAGCGAGAGAACGACACGGCTCCGCGCTCTGTTCCGTGTTTCGTCGGTGGCCTATCTTGGTCTCCCCGAGTGAAATTTCAATGGTTATTCAATCGTGCACGCCTACGTGCTTGAATTGCAAAACATTGACGCGTCGCGTCTCGTCGCGTTGCATCTCGTCGCTTAGCCTCCCGCTGCTCGGAACAATGTTAGGTCGATATTCGACGGACTGGTCCGGTTTGTTTACGTTAACAGCGACGCCGCGGCACGGTCAGCTGTGGACAATATCGGCGTCGAAATTCATCCGCGGAGCGGACCGGCGAAAAGTATCGGCCACGGTCTCGCGTTCGACGCGCCAACGAGACGTCCACGTGGAATAAAATACATTGTTTCGACACCTGCGGCTGACCAACCAGTCGACTTTTTTCTCTGCCCCATGAAAACCCCTCGCGCGCAATCGGCACACCCCGTGCGATCAAACACTGCCGGAACATTATTTTTATTATTTTATGTGGCATTAGCGACGTCTTTTCATTCACTTCTATCTCATATTTTTGTTATACGTTTAATATTGTTCATAGTTTGTGACGTGCAAGTAACAGCAATCTCAATAATTTTAATTCATTCATTGACTTTCGAATACGTCGAGCTTTATTGAAATAATCGTGACGCTCATTCGAAAGGCATTTGTATTTTATAGTTTGGTAATAATTTATTTTAGATAAAGTAGTTCTTATTTTGCTGTAAAATTGACGTACCCTCCGACCACCATATATCTTGAAAATGAATCCTACTAGCCACAGTAATTGGCGCATATTTTATCCCGTTTTCCAGTGCGTACCGATTACTGCGGCGCGCGTGCTTTTAACTGAAATTCGTGCTTCCAGAATGATAAATACAGCTCTAGTTGCCCATCGAATGTATTCATTGAGAAACCGCAGTAATACCTACACCATCAACTTTTGCGACACGTAAACGATCAAAGCAACACCATCGTCTCAAAAAAACGTCGAATCGCGCGATCGTCGTCGCAACAAGGTGCAAAACGCGGCGCTTCTCTCTCGATTAATTCCTCGTTCGATTTATCCCTCTAGCCGCGTATCGTCTTAGCCGGTTGAAAGCCCTGGCCAAGGAATGGGATCGATGGAGGAGCGTTCGGCCGATGACTTAGGCGTCCGTCGGAGCTTGTGAAAGGATCGAAGACGCCGCTGGCCGATGAGGAGGGCCGGGCCGGGCTCCTTTCCGTTTCGAAGCTACTTCTGCACTCTGTGTGCACACCAGAGGGCCGAATAATAAGCACAGCGTAGCGGCGAGGGCCCGGCCCGGCCCGGCCCGGCCCGTAATATTGCATCGGGAGTCGGGAGTCGGGATCGGGGCGGCAGATAGCTGCTGCCTGGCTCCTCGTCTGGCAAGTTCCTTTGCTCAGCCGAGTCGGAGGGCTCGTCCCGCCCGGAGGGCGGCTTATCGTGGCCGACTACAACCGCTGTTCGAAATTTCCTGGAACGCCTACGACTACGTGCGCGAGTTCAACATTCGCCGCGTGCGGAGAGACCGAGAGCGAGAGAGCCAGAGAGAGCGAGATAGAGACGGACAGAGAAAGAGAGAGAGAGAGAGCGACGAGAAGTTTGCCGGAAACGTGGCGGTGGCGGGCACAAAGCTCTCCGCTAGCTCTCGGGCGAATTGCAATTGAGCAAGCTCCAGACCGAGGCGAGCCGAGTCGAGCCGAATCGAGCCGATCCAAACACGCAGCGACGGTACCGCCGGGATTTAATTCCAATTCGGAAGCTCGCGAACACGTCTTCCTCTCACCCACGCACCAAGATCATTCGCGGGACACGCGTCGCGACGTCGTCCGACCGGCTGAAAGAATCCTGGAGGGACGTTGTCCTTTATTCCGCGACGAGGGCCGCGAATCAATGGCTCTTTGTATCTGACGTCTTCTCGCTACGGTTTTTTATGGAATCGACACGTTGCACGCGCTATTGTGCGAAGTGTCGTGCGTCGAATGCGAGACCGATGTGCGAAAACGTTGGAGCTCAGAACGAGGAGCAGACTTCTTGGATGCATCGTTTGCGGTTGCATATGGTGTCGTCGTTCGAATTTGCCAATTAGGTGTTTAAAGTGACGCAGAAATCTCGAATATATCGCCATAGTATCTATATAGGGTGGACCACTAATCGTGATCAGCTTAATTGATTCTGCTGCCAGTGCTTCGATTGGTAATTTTTTGAGATAAATTAACATGCTTTGTGGAGAGCTTTAAGATGATTGTGCCAATTTTTCTGTCAACCCGTTGTTTCCCCTGAGTTATCAAGGTTACTTTCTATTTTTTATAGATTGACCTACAATTTTTTTTGTACTCATTTTTTGAGGGGAATCGCCTCAGCCGAGGCGAATTCGACGAGAATCATAACGTATAGTTTTTTCCGAATTAAAAAGAAGTTTATAGGTCTACTTGTAAAAAGCCTTGATAACTATGAAATAATAAAATAAACTGAAATAGCAATATAATACAGCCTGCGAATGTTTTATCATTCTTATTTATTCTTATTATTCTTATCATATTTAATTGGCACCAATTTGATTTGACAATTCTCTTTTTTCCCCCTAAACGTTCCCGTTCACGTAATTGCATTCGGCATACGTTCTGGTTTGACTATTTTCACTATTTTGACACAAAAATGCAGATAAGGTTATAATTAAATACAACAATCATCAATTTCAAAATAGGAAAAAATGTTTCCCTTAGTCGCGAAGGGGTTAAACCACGTTGTTTTAGCTGAAAAAAATCCACTATAAGTCGTAACAATTCACGAAAAAATCAGCGAGAAGTTGTTCGGCTTCTCATCTTCTCTAACTCCCGGATCGAAAAAAGTCCGAAGATTTCGCGCCGGCCGCTCGAAAGCTCCAGATTCCGCCCTTCGAAACGAGCCCAGTCCGATCGCTGTAACATCACCGTGCACAATGTAACCTCACGGAAGTTCGACGGCAAGTTTGCATTTTGTTTGGCAAGGTTTGGGCAGGCCGATCGCGCGGCTAAAGAATATTAGCTGTCACGGTGGCAAGAGTAATGCGGCCGGCCCGGTAATTAATGGGCGGTCCATTAACGATCCCGGAACGGTAATTTTCAATACATAATTGAATACCGTGGAACTTGCATTAATTTTCTTCGGAGCAATCTGTTCAACTTATAACCGGAAGTTTGTTGCCCTTCCCGTTCGTCACCCCGCTCCCGCCGCCCCTCGCCGTGCATGAATAAAACCGATAACGAGCGGCCGCTTAACCTTGCGTAATGCAATTCAAGTAGGATCTTCGTGATTATCATAAATTAGGGCGGCAACTTTGTCAAACACAACATAGTTGACGTGTTTAGCAGGCCGCAAAAAGTCGAAGCACAACGGCAGACTTGTTCCGCGTTGCGCTGCGCTACGCGGCGCTGCGAGACGACGAAAGGGCCATCGGTGTTAACACTTTATCGACCGCTAGCCTATTTATCGGCTTTTCGATTGCCAATGTTTATCGATCGCTAGCCTATTAATCGGCTTTTCGATTGCCAATCCTTATCGACCGATAGCCTATTAATCGACTTTTAGCTATCGACGGTTTTCGCTTCTTTACTGTTTTGTTAGTAGCTGACCTCCTGTATGCTGACCTCCCCATATCCTTATGAATTATAATTATAATAATTATTATTATTTATTATTATTTTTAAAGGAATAAGCACAACACAATGAATAGCGAAAATTTAGCCGGTACTGGGAGCAAATGCGCGCGCGACTAAGCCAGTCCTTACTGAGTGGCAGCCTCAACCACGACCGGACGATAAAGTGTTAATTAAACTGAACGCTATTCAAGAATCGCCCCCCCCCCCCCCCGGGGCGGAGGGTAATTCGACTGGCTAATATTATGCAGCCAAGTTACGTTGCTCGTTGTCCCGAAATTCTCGAAATAAGTCGCGATCGAGCGAGCGCTCTTTCGACCGGCCCATTTCTTCGCGAACTTCTGGGGCCGTAAGGCGGCCCCCGTCGGAACGAGGATAATACAAATAGCACTGATTCGTCGGAGAGAGAGAGGGAGTCCGTTTAACGACGGCCGCCGTGAACGCTGCCACCGGAAATCAACGCCGGAAACTCCGGCCGGCCGAGTCCGTCGCGCGCTAACAGCTTATTAATATTTATGCGAAACGCTCTAGGATATTAATACGGTTCGGACAAACAGCTTGTCCCGTTCACGTGGCAATCTCCGCAGCTCATAATGCTATAAAGTTCGAGAGCGGCTCCGTAAATATTCACGAGGCCGGGCTGCACGCGTGCCGTCGCTTCGCTCAAAGAGAGCAGCGCGCGCGCGACAGCTGGAAACGGAAATACTCGTTTCGGCGACTTCGAATCGAGAGAACAGCGGGAAATACGAGGACGCCGGGAGATGCTGTGGGATTAATCGGGCGAGAATATCTCGGTGGAAAGCGTGGAAACCGGGAAGATGTTAGCCGAAAGGTACGCACAGAGAGAGAGAGAGAGAGAGAGAAATGCCGCGGAGAAAATCAGAAGAACGGAACCAGCCAACAAGGTTGAGAACTGGCCGGGAAAGTGCATCGGAAAAAAGCCAGCGAATAGAGACTTCAGGTAGAGAAAGAGAGGGGGGAGGTCCAAATTGGCGTAAGATATTGAAGAGAAAGGGAGCAGATGTCGCAAATCCTCCAGGAAAATGGGAAGCTTAGAGGGAAAATTTCGGGGAAGAAAATACAAAAAGCGGCGCGAAGGAGCTTGAACCTGTTCTCAGATCCTGAAAGCGGCCGCAGCTGCGGTCTCCGTTTCATTTGAATGGTCACCGTCGGCCATCGGTCTTCTCCGAAAAAAATTGGCGCTCGCGACCAGTCGCGCTGTTCGTCTCGCGATCTGCGCGGAGAAGGCGAGCGAACGAAATAATAAATAAATCGATCACCGTGATCCGGTCGCTCTCGGACGTATTCGACGCTCCATCGGGCCGCCATTCATCAACCGGCACGCGAATGGCTGATCCACATTATTACCTGCGACCGATCGGGCACAATACTGCTAGACAATGACGCATAATGCGGCGCTCTCTCCCTTTTCAAGCCCCGACGCAAAGGGGCTTCGGCGGCCGCCGCCGCCGCCGCCGCCGCCCTTTCCCTTCGTTTCGGGCGCTGCGGGACGCGGCGCGGTGCCGCGACCGCAAACAATGAACTCGATGGGCGCTACACACGCCAGGTTAAGCGGTCCGGTATAATGGGCCATTGTGAAAATCGGTTAATTTACGCCGAGCCGGTGCCACGTGCCTCCCGCGTTCCGCCCGTTCCCTGGCCGAGAAATCTTCGGTACCCAAGTTCGCGTTCGGAAATCACGATCGCGAGCAGAGCTCTCTGTCCGAACGACGGCTAACGATGATTCCCGAGGAACAGTTGGAACAGTCGGTAGACCGCGGTAATAGATAGAACACAATTATTCCCGGGCGGAAGCTCCGTCTTTCGCTTAATTCCCCGGAGCGAGGGGCAAACAGCTGTTAGTTTTTATGGAAATCGGCGAAAGTTGCCGGAACAGTGGGAAGCAATTACAGTAACCCGGGCCATCTAAGCCGCGCTCTATTCGCAGCCACTCTCGGGTATAACGGCGTATGATCGTTAATGGACATCGATTATCGATTCGGTGGCCGGGCAGCGCGGAGACGGCCGACAATGAGCGCGGCGCCGCGCGGCAACGGGAAACAAGCCGTGTAATCTTGTCACCGGACGTTCCCAATCGAGCGGAGCGTTCTTAAACGGTCCGCTGAAGCAGCCACGTTCATTCTTGATTCGCGGCGTTTCGATCGATCGCGGGATCCTCCCGCGGAACAGAAGTTATAATTGCAATCTTAACGAAAGGATAACAATGAATAACAAACATAACGCTATCTACTGATGCAAACTTATTACTGATATCACTTTCTTGCCAATTCAATAGTTTCGCGCCGCTCCTCGCGTCCTCCTCGGTCTTCTCTGGACCAGAAACTCGGACTCGGACCGTCCGGGCTGGGCCGGGCCGAATTTCTATTTTCGCACGACTCGATTCGGTTCACAAGAGTCTCCGCCGGCGCGACGGGAGCGATAGCTCCTCCTGCGGAATAGAAATTATAATTATAATCTTAACGAAAGAATGACAGTGCAAACATAACGCTATCTATTGGTGCAAACTTATTACTGATATTATTATATTATATATTATATTCTTGCCAACTGAATAGTTTCGCGCCGTTCTTCGCGTCCTCCTCGGTCTCCTCTGGACCAGAAGCTCGAACTTGGACGGTCCGGGCCGGGCCGAATTTCTATTTTCGACTCGATCCGGTTCACAAGAGTCTCCGTCAGCGCGACGGAAGCGATGGCTCCTTCCGCGGAACAGAAACTATAATTGCAATCTTAACGAAAGAATGACAATGCAAACATAATGCTACCAATTGTTGCAAATTTATTACTGATATTACTTGCTTGTCAATATAATAGTTTCGCGTTGCTCCTCGCGTCCTCCTCGGTCTCCTCTGGACCAGAAGCTCGAACTTGGACCGTCCGGGCCGAATTTCTATTTTCGCACGACTCGATCCGGTCCAGAAGGGTCTCCGTCGGCGCGACGGAAGCGACGAATGCGACGGAAGCGATGGAACCCGCGTAGAATCGTCGATCGGTGCGGGATCGGCTTCATAGCCTAAACGACGGAAGACCGCCGTCCACGTTCGTCCATCCGCTTTTCGTTCGGCCATGCGTGAACCGTATGTGGATCTCGGTCAAACGGCCGCTTTGTAAACCTGTATTTCCCTCTGTACGACCCTCGGTTGACATGGTTCCGGTGGTTTCTGCCATGGTTACGCGTTTCCGTTCCGCGCTGCCGCCGGGAACCGACGCACCGTGCTTGCCCCTGCAGCAACTCGGTGACCCATTCGGCAAAGAAACTGCCCAGCGATTCCTGGCCGAGCGATTTTCGAAGGTCGGTCGATTCGCTAACAGCCAACACCACGATTCGAACTTCGAATCCTGTTCGCCTCGAATTGAACGGCGCGCCACGGCGGTCTTGATCCGTGGATTCTCGTGCGAAACAAGATCGTGAAAAACGAGGAGTCGTTCGACCGACGTCGATTTTCTCTGTTGTTGCACAGGGTGGTCCAAAATTGTTGCACAAGCGAGGAATGAGGTGTTTCTGAGGTCATTCGGAGGAACTTTTTCCTCGGCGAAAATGAAATCCGTGGATTTGTTTACGAGTTATTAACGAAACATTTTGCGAGCTAATTCGTGGGAAACAATTTCGACGAAGAACAGATTTGAAATCTATGAAACTCGGCAGATACGACAGATAACTGAGTTCATTTGAAAAGTAACTTTTTGTTATTGTTTTTACACTGTTTTTCGTTAACGCGTTCCGCGCCAAGCGGTTTTTGTCGTTCAGGCCATTTGATGCTTTGACTAAAGATTGATATATTATCGCACAATATTTCAGCAGTTATAGCATCGTGTACCATTTATGCTACACATAGCGCTGCAATCAGTTCGATTGTAAAAGTCAATCGGTTCGATACCTTTCGATTACTAAAGGCGGGTTCCTCATGCCATTTGAAGCAACTTTTTCCTTTACAAAAATGTTCTCCGAGGCACCGTTAACGAGTTATTAACGAAAAACAGTGACCAATGAGAGGCGAGCTCGGCTGGCGCGAGGCGATCGAGCCAATGAGCGGAACTGGGCTTCGTGCGCTGGTCGGCTGGGCCGCCTCGCGTCAGCCGTACTCGATTCTTATTGGTCACTGTTTGTTCGTTAATAACTCGTTAACGGTGCCTCGGAGAAAATTTTTGTAAAGGAAGAAGTTGCTCCAAATGATCCGAGGAACCCGCCATTTCCGGGTTGCGAAACATTTTTGGGACAACCTGTAGACTGTTGTAAATCGATGTGAAGACAAAAGAAGTGTGAAACAATGCGTATGAAGACGATTGTTTGATTCAAACGATGAGCGAGTGAGCTACTAGAGCAAGCCACTATAGCGGCGTGTCGTTCTGAGAGATGACATGCGCGGAAGCCACTATAGCGGCGCGTCGTGCCTAAAAGGTTAAGGATTCACGAAACCGGAGCGACGTTCACCAAACGACGGGGTAGAATCGTCGCTCCAGCTGTCGTGCGGATCCGTCCCTGAGACTGAACCCTGCTGATCACGGATCCGTAGAACCGAAGTTCCGGGCGAAGAATCGTTGGAAACTCGGCACAAGTAGTTCGAGAACGCGTCTAGTCGGGCGAGAAGCGAGGACGAGAAGTGGGACGAGTAGAATTGGGAACCGGGAACTGAGAGCCGAGAATTGAGAATTAGGATGGAATACATGGCGTCCACGGTCGAGATGGAAGCGCTGAAAGACACCGGTGTGCACGCCTAAACGTCGCGAGAACGTCGGACGACGCCGATGTGCCCCAACTAGAGAGAGAGAGAGACTCGATTAGCCGTCGAGAGAGGAAGCAATCGACTCGAAAGTATGCCGGCCGTGAGAGCCGCTAAAGAGACTATCTCCTTGCCGGAAATGAAACAATTAACCGCGTCGCGGCGCGTCGCGTCGCGCCGCCCCGGAAAAGAAGACCTCGTCGGCCGGGAACAAAGCGAGCGGGACTAACAGGCGCGGAATAGTCGGACAAGTACGGGTAAGTAGAAGCTGCGCGTCCGGGCAAGTGAAAGCGCGGTAATTAGGCAAGTTGAAGTAAAGTTCCTCCGCGCGTGGACGACAACAGGCTATTTAACACGCAGAAACGAACGGCCGACGACGCCGGCAGAATGCGCTCGGAGTTGGCTAGTTTACGCGCCTAGGACGAGTAGCTCCGTAGCGTGCCGAGACATGCGTCAATTAGGCCACCGAACGGTTTTTTAACGCGTTCAGCGCCGGCGATCGATCACCGAAATTCAAGCCACGAAGTCGAAGCAATTTGATTCCTTGAATCGAAACTGGAAAGCTTAAGTTGGATCAGAAGAGTGGATAACGTTGGAACTCTTTCGAGATAGTTTTTATGTTTTTGCTATGTTTTTGCTGGTTATTATGTTTCTTTATACGAAACATAAAATTGCAGAAATATATTAATACATATAATTGCAAATAAATGATTGCAAAAAATCACAGACATCAGGTATAATAAGATAACAGCAATTCCTTAAATTAATATGATAAATCTCTGCGGACTATAATGACTAGACTGCGGATTTTATGCATTCATAATTGTTATTATTATTATTATATATATAATATTATTATATTATTATATTATATATAATATAATAATTAATTATGTATATTATATATGTATTATTATATATTTATTAATATTAATATTAAATAATGTTATTATATTATATATAATATATTATTATTATTATTATTATTATTATTAATTTAACCCATTCTCCGCCAATGCCCCATTTTTCGGACACGTTTCCAAATGCTTTTCTTTTAAAAACTGCAAAATAGTGAGAATATATCACGTGCTCCACGAAAGTATTAAGAATTCCCGTTATTCTGTTTTAAATTATTGTAAACTTCAGGTTGAAGCTAATAACCTTAATTTAACTTTTTTCTGTATTTTTGAATTGCAGCAGGTAAATCGTCAATGTATTATTTTCAATCTACTAACATGATTAAAAGAAGCATGAAGTGGCTATTTGGTTTCTGTTCCTTGCAATTAACGCAGCCAATTTTTATTATGCATGAAAAAGTCTAACCATAACATTGCGACATTAAGCAACACCCCTTAAGCTTTGTTTGAAAAAATGCATTGAAGTGAATTGAAAAAATCGACGGATGGACGCGTACTAATTAACACTAAAAAGAAAAACATGATTGAGCCCAGCACGATATTCATAAGTTGTTGAATGTTTTATAAATACGTAGAAGAGTATTTTCTTGCAATGAGATGAAATATTGCAGCATTCAGGCGAAACTTCTCCGATAAAAAAACCGTTAAGCACTTTAAATGCAAAGATAATATCGCATCTTTTCTTTCTCCGTCGAAGCGCGGTTTAAAACTTAAAAAATAAAACGAGCGCGATTGTTTGACCAAGTGCCATTGGACGGCGAGTATTGTGCTTGGTTTCAAGATGCAGTTCAGTTCTCGGAGTGGCGACAAGCTTCGAAAGGAACCGTTTCGGCGCCCCCCCCCCCCCCGAAGATAATCCAGCGGGGACATCGGGCTGCGGGAGTCGTTTCAATAATTGTCGAGCACGCGACCATTCCGGGCCGCCATTAAACCCAACAAGAATTGAAACAGGCTCCGAGAGGATTAATGCTCGGCTCGCGTAAGCGCCCCCCTCCGTCTCTGCTGGGAAGGCGAGCCCGGCCAGAGTAGGATTTCCGAAGCCGAGCGCCGAAGAATCTCTCCCTCGGCGGCCGCAGACTCATTATTTTTCCCTCGGTTCATGAACCGACGGCTAAATCTGCCAGAAAACGCGAGGGTCCGGACAAAGGGAACAGGGATCCGGCTTGTCGCGCGATCGTGGACACGATAAATCCGCGGGCTGATCGAATAAATTGCCGCGAGGCACCTTTCGGCCAACCGCCCTAGCTCGCTGCAAATTTCTGCTACGTTCGCTAGAATTCGCCGGCTGGCTCTAAACACTCGTGCAATCTCGTTGCGAATGATCTCCATAATTGTCGAAAATTTCCTTGTGTTCCGCTGAGTTTCGTCGTACAGGTTGCCCCAAAAGTCACTCGCAATCGGGAAATGAGGGATTCCTCAGGTGATTTGAAGTAACTTTTTCCTCAGCGAAAATGCAATCCGCGGCTTCGTTTACGAGTTATTGACGGAAAACGGTGACCAATGAGAGGCGAGATCAGCTGGCGTGGGGCGGCCGAGCCAGCGATAACGCCCAGTTCCGCTCATTGGCTCGGTCGCCTCGCGCCAGCTGATCTCGCCTCTCATTGGTCACCGTTTTCCGTCAATAACTCGTAAACGAAGCCGCGGATTGCATTTTCGCTGAGGAGAAAGTTATTCGAAATGATCCTAGGAACCCTTATTCTTCGATTACGAGTGACTTTTGGGACATCCTGTAGAATTGAATGCAATAGGGAAAAGTAGGGTAAAATGGGGACGCGAAGTTATTTTTGCTGCTATGAAAAAATCGGATGGCAAAAGAAATGTTGAATGCCATCAAGAATATTCAGTGAACCTTATGCTATTAGAAAATTATATATATATTATTTATATATAAAATTTTAATATAATTTTAATATAAAATTATTATAGCATATTATTATAATATTATTATAGCATTCAAGCAGAAAATTTGTTCAACAATGGGAATGCAATTTTCCAAAAGTGACGAAATTCTTCGCTTTTCGTCGAACACGAGTGTGTCGAACACCTGGAAGAAGCTGCTGGTTAAAATATGTGGAAAATTGCCGAATGAAAGGTTACGAGGTAAGAAGTACCGCGGAACGAAGAACGAGAATGCTCCAAGGTCGCTGAAACGAAGAATTACCTCGCACCTAATAGCTCCGAAAGTTCTCCGCGAGGTCGGCTCCGAGCGAGGAGAGTGTCGGGAGCTAATTGAACTTCTTGGACGTCAGACCGCTCGTAAAATTCGATTCGAATTGCCTGCCGTACGTCACCGGCCATCCGCGATTAAATAGTTAAATCGTTTCTCCATTAGACAGAGAGAGACCCCCGCCCCCCCTCCCCGCCAACCCCTTCCAATTTTTCCATTTGTTTTCCACGGCTGCCGGAACATCCCCGTTTCTTCCTGCTGTAATCGCACCGACGATTTCCCGCGGGGACCAAGAGATTATAGAGGATCCGCGCCGGCAAAACGAAGAAACGATTCATTTACTTAATGTCAGACCGGTCGGAGAGCCGCGGCGAGTAATTTATCAAGAATTCAAATGGATTGCGAACGATTCGCCTTAATTTGTCCTGCGGCGAACCGATCCCCGCGGAGGAGCGCGGGCGTACTCGTCGCGCGGATTCGCCCGAAAATCGCGTTCTAAATCACAATTAAAAACAGTGGGCGGCGCGGGACTGGCGCAGGAAACGAAAGAACGTTCGGGACGAGAGGGAGAAGGCGCGGGAGAGGCGCGAAAAGATATTAACTGACGAAGAAGAGGGCCAGAAAGGGGCGCAGAAATGGCTCGGGCCGCACTCTCGCCCTTTCTTCTCCCTCTTATTTATGACGCTAAACCTGGGATCCCCGTAAATTTCGCTGTAATTATTATTAAGCACTCCCGCTGGATGGTAATTCTCGCTTTATCCTCCGCACGGTTGCAACAACCAATTAAACATTCGTACAGTCCTCGAACATTTTGCCGCTGTTCATGGGAACCAGCTTCCGCCGTCTTCAACAGAGTTTCAGCAGGTTTACAGGCTGTTTCATCCGGAATGGATCCTCCGCCGTCTATCTTGTTAAAGTAACGTTCAAATGGCGTTTAAAATGGTTCAATTTATACGGACATTTGTTGGAAGTACGGTCATAATTACTTCAGCCGAGACATTTATTTGAAACGTCCGATTCGCTCGAAATTGAAAGACTACGGTGATCGCGGAAAATACTCGGGGAACTTGGCAAGCTAGGGAACCCTGAAGAAAGCACTATTGGAGACCTTCGCGGGCCAATAAACCATGCAGAGGATACGCGAACACCTTTGGCAAGTCGTGGAACCTCGCGGAAAATACAGTAATTTCTCCGAGAGGTGTTTGGAGTTGGAATCGAAACACGCAGATCTGAGAATACTAAGTCGCGATAAGACATGATTCTTCGTGCTTCGCGGCTCGTTTTTATGGAAACTCGGGGCTGTCGGCGAAAAAAGGCAGCGGTGTACATTAATGTGAATACATAACAATGCTGGAATGAAAATGATGATTTCATTACTTTTATTTTTAATTTTTTGCCACGATTCGAATGTAGTTCGGGGGCCGTGTGACACGATTCGAAGACAATTCGAAGGCAACGTGACACGATTCGAAGGCAATTCGAAAGCAATTCGAAAACAATTCGAAAGCAATTCGAAAGCAATTCAAAGGCAATTCGAAAGCAATTCGAAAGCAATTCAAAGGCAATTCGAAAGCAATTCAAAGACAATTCGAAAGCAATTCAAAGACAATTCGAAGGCAATTCAAAGACAATTCGACGGCAATTCAAAGGCAATTCTAAGCAATTCAAAGGCAATTCGAAGGCAATTCAAAGGCAATTCGAAGGCAATTCAAAGACAATTCGACGGCAATTCAAAGGCAATTCTAAGCAATTCAAAGGCAATTCGAAAGCAATTCGAAAGCAATTGGAAGGTAATTCGAAGGCAACGTCACATGATTAGAAGGCAATTTGAAGGACACATGACAGAACTCGAATGCAATTCGGAGATCACGTAACACGATTCGAAGGTAGTTCGAAGTCAACATGACACGATTCGAAGGCAATTCGGAGCCAGACAGACCATTTAGTACTGCCTTCCGGGAATGCTTCTCGCGTGCAACATCACGCGCTTGACCGTCGACCCTTAGCATCGACGTAGCAATAAATCACATAGGCGTAGAACTAGCACAGCGAAATTCACAGCAACCCGAAATGTGGCATTTCCGGGAGAAATTACTGCGGTCGAAGTCCTCGGTCAGCCGGGAACCTTGTAAAAAGCAACGACTCAACGCATATAATTATCCGAAGTCGAGAAGCAGTTCGTTGAAGTTTCCGAGCGGCGCCGGGTAGCATAATCCGGCAAGAAAGGATAATAATTTTCCCCGACGCTGGGGGATTAACGGAAAAACGGTGTTACAGCGTTCGCGGACGTATTAATCGAGGAGTCGTCAAATATTTTCATCTCATTCTCGGCGGGTCGGTAGACTTCAAAGGGCGAACAGTTCTCCAACGAAAACAGACCGCTTTGAGGACAAAGACCGGCCAGACGACGACGAAGCGGCGCGGCGCAAAGTCCTCACACGTTCTCTCATAATTATTTTCTCGTTATTGCTAAGAGCGGCCCCTTGCTCCCGGCTGTAAGTCGGTTACCGCGAACCACTTTGCCCGGCTGCTAAGACCGGTTCTCTTCCAAGTCGTCGTCTCCCTCCGCCGTCGCGTCGTTGCGACGCAGCCACGTCAGCCGTCGTCCGGGTTCACTCTTCGCAAAAATTTCGCGACAGCGAAATATGTAGCCCGGCGAATAAACAGCTGATTGCGAGGGTGGTGGGTGGGTGGCGGAAACGGTGAGCGACGTCGATCGATTGACGGATTCGAAGCGTTCTTGCGCCGCGATTTGGATGCTCGATCGATCCGGCATGTTCATCGGATCTGTCGCTCTCGAATTGATTCGGACACTAAACTTTCAATTCTCGAAAATTGTCGGGAATCGAGCTGCTGTAATTTCGGGAAATGGAATCGTGGGGCAGTGAACCCGGGATTTTTTGAAAGGGTGGAGTCTCCAACTTCGATGCTATCAGACGGATGAGAATGTAAAAAAAAATGTTTTCTACGTTTAAGCGAGTATTCTGGTGAGAACTTTTGAAAAAGTCAATTTTTTCCTTGCGTACTTTTAATGGATTTGGTTTCAAAAATATGTCTCTGGAGCCTTACGCGCGAACTATTAAAATTAACGAAGTTGTTATGGCATTTTTCTCGATACTATGTTTTCTAGAACGGTGTCTATGATGCCTGAAAATTCTGATATACCTATTGACTAAAAATTTTAAGTACGCATTTAATACATGTCTGATTATGGTCCCTACTGGAGTCAATTAACAATTCTTATTTTCTTTTCTATTTTTTAGGCCTTCGAAGTTTAACGATACATGCAAAAATCGACAATCGAATTTCAAAGTATCTCTACTTTTTTAATTACCGATATCTACTTGCGATATAATTACCGATATATAATTACCGTATGTTACTTGCGGCAAATGTTGCAACAACACTTATTTAAGATCAGAATAAATATCTTATTTTACTTTTATAAACTAATTTAAGACAGCTGTTTTTTTGTGCCCCATAAATCTAGTGTTAAGAGCCTAAACGTTACAACAGCACTCCTTAAAAATCAGAATAAACGTCTCATTGTTACTTTCATAAACCGATATAAATCAGCTGTTTTTTCTGCTCCGTAAATCTAGTGTTAAGCGCCGAAACGTTACAACAGCACTCCTTAAAAATCAGAATAAACGTCACATTATTACATTCATAAATCAATATAAATCAGCTGTTTCTTCTGCTCCGCAAATCCAGTCTTAAATACACTCTCAATTCGCACTACAGTATACCCCCTTAAACATCAACAATTACGAATTACGTCGTGCTTGTTCCCTTGTCCAGCACCGTAATAATCCCGCTAACGAGTCGGAGCTGCGCGAGATGTTAGCCCGCCCCGAAAATTACCAAAGCAGCTCGGCATCGCCGGCGCGGCATCATCGCGCTCGAATTTCGGCTGGCGCGCAGGTTGCCGCAAAGAACGACGGCATCTCATCTGCGGCAAGAAGCGGCGTCGGCGGCGGCCGGGTTCCAATATCTTCCGGGCCGCGATCGCCGGCGTATTCGCCGCTTTGTCGATTCGCAGCCCGATAGGGAAGGAAGGAAGGAAAGGGAGGGGGGGCGAGGCCGGCAGATAAGAAGCGAAGTCAACGGGCCGTGAAAACACCGCCTGGGAGAAGCATAAATTCGCGGGAATATTTTTCTGGCCGTCTGGCCCGACCTACACCTGTTTCAGCCGGCGTTCGACACCTTGTACGACCGGTGCCAAAGCCCCGGCCGCCCTGCAACGACGATTCCGGTTCCAGCGACGACCTCATCGCCGTCCGAGCCCCTTCGTCGCGTCGCGTCGCGTCGCTCGTAAAGCAACGCGAGAAACTTTCGAAATTCCCGGGCCAGGCTTCCGGGACGCCCTGCCAAATCGGCGCTCGTAAATAGAGGAGGAACGTACGCCGCGGCGCGGGGTCGATAGCCCGCGGCAGCTCGATAACACTTGTTCGCAATCTTTCTTTTGGCGAAGGGACGATGAAATTTTCCTCGCGACGCCCCGCCGAGCCGGTTCCTTTGAATATTGACCAGCTGGCCGGCCATCCTGTTCGCCGGGATATTGGGGCCACCGTGCCCCCTCCTTCCCCCCATCCCTTCAACCCGCGGACGCCGTTCCGGATGATAAGACATCCGACAATACCTCCGAGCCATCCCTTCAAAATATTTATTTGCCGCGCGCCGTTCCCCGGAAACTTTAAGATCAAAGCCATCGGCCGGGCCTAAACGATGGCCCGGCGAAATTGCCACCGGCGGGGTCAGCTTTATTCCCGGTCAGAAATCAGGCGACTGCGAATTTCGCGTGTTTGTCACAGAAATCGGGAGATCGGGTTTCAGATGGTAAAGGAGTTATCAGAGAGGTCGGATACGTAACTCGTGCCGGATTCGGTTTGTCGTGAGACCGAGGACTGTGAATGTGATCGCAATCGGTTACGATTTTTAATAGTGGAACTGCCGAGCCCTAAAACTGACTAATTAATACTGTTTTTTAATGATGACGATATTGGATGTACAGTAATGTCTCTCTCATTGACGCTCAGATTCTGCAGAAAAATGGATAATTTGGGAAGAAGAGATACGATTATTTGAGCCTTGTAACTTGTTTTTATAGTTATCGATTGTGAACAAGTATAAAAGTTCAAGTCTCGAGTCGAATCGTGTCACGTGGCCTCGGAATTGCCTTCGAATTTCCTTTGAAAATTCCCTTCGAATTGCTTCCGAATTGCCTTCGAATTGCCTTTGAATTGCTTTCGAATCGTGTCGTGTGGCCAGCAAATTGCCTTCGAGTCCTGTCATATGATTTCGAATTGCCTTCGCATCGTGTCACGTGGCCTTCGAATTGCCTTCCAATTGCTTTCAAATTGCCTTCGAATTGCTTTCGAATTGCTTTAGAATTGCTTTCGAATTGCTTTCAAATTGCCTTCGAATTTCTTTCGAATTGCTTTCGAATTGTTTTCGAATTGCCTTCGAATTTCTCTCGAATTGCTTTCGAATTTCTTTCGAATTGCCTTCGAAATCTGAGCGTCATGGCTCTTATCAGTCCAAGAATTTTATGGAACGATAGCTTAAAGCTTGGCAGCATTACTGCCAGCTGGAGCGATTTGGGATAAACTTCCTACGATTTTTATTACAATATATGCTTGAATGAAGATGTTCATAGAATAATTTCTGACGTGAATGTTTTTACAGTATTTGTGATCGTAAAAACAAAATGAGAAAACTTTACTTACCATTTTGACTGGTTTGGTAGTTCCGGTATTAACTCAATCACGAGATTGAATTTATTTAAACTTCACACGATTTTTACTAGAATTTTAACTGAACGCATGAATGAAGAAGCTTGTAGAAAATTTTTTGACATAAGTATTTTTACGGTATCTATAAGTAATTAAACAAGTTCAAGCTTCAATACTGTTATCAAATTTATTAATGGAACGCAGACAATGTTTACGGACGGGACGCGAATTTATCAACATTTATCATTCAACAATAACGAAAATTTAAAACATATTAGAATTGTCATTGAAAATACTTTCTCGAAGAATCCATACGTATATATTCATAAGTAAATAAAATTGGAGATCACGAAGAAAGTATCGCATCAGTATCATTTCAGTCTCTTTTTACAGGAAGGATTGTTTCTTGCAATGAAATGCAAGAATGTGACATTAATCAAAGATGCAGAACAAGATTTATGCAATTCAAGCCAATTACATAGAACGTACAGGTACTTACAATCCGTAAAAAGAAACAGCACTTCAAAGATTAATACCAAGATTTACCTAAATTTCGTCACAATCGATCGAAGAACAGGGACAAGATGCACTTTTTAAAAGAATTAACAACGAAACAGGTAAAAATCTCGATGAAACTAATCGATGCTGTGCATCGTTCCAGTAAACGAACCGATCTTTCGAGGGTTTTCAAACCAGAATTAGATAGCTCGTTTAGATTGTTCGTTATCTCGCCCTAAATAAAACTGTCCAATTCATGGCAATTCTCCCCTATTATAATTTGATTGGTTACTTTCCGACGGCGGTCGAATCGCTTGTCTCCGGCAAACAAGCCTGGTCGAACAGGGCGGAGCAATTGCTCGGAAGGATAGAGGAAAAAAGGTTGATATCGGTGCACCTCTAGAATAAAATGGGTCTGGTTCGAGGGTTGGCCGAGCTCTATCCATACCCGAACAGAAAGAGAGAAAGAGGGAGAGAGAGAGAGAAAGAGCGGCAGAGAGAGAGAGAGAGAGAGAGAGAGAATGGAGCCTCTTTCGTTCGTTACGTAGTTAGCGTAGCAACGGCCTCTGCTGCGGTATTCGATAGATCGATTACAATAGTAGGGTCGAGCAATGACGCGGCGGAATTCCGCGGTCGCGTTCGATTTACTTTCAATTCGCCGTCTGCGCTTCCATGAAACACAGCGCCGCTGCGAGATTGCACGCGCGATTAATCGCGGACACGCGTGCCAAAGCGTAGCTGCACGCGAAAATGTCGCGGCCTGCAGTTATTAACGTGCAGCGGTCGGTCGTTCCCCCCGATCCGCGTCAACGCGGTCATAAATGAAACGCAAAACTGGCGAAACGTCTAAATAATGTGGCACGCGTTGCAGTTACTTTTAAGGCTCGACAGGCTCGGTTGTTACATCGCGGATGCCGATAGCCATTCCCCAAAAAATCCCCGTAAAATCAAACTAATTCGATTAATGCAATCGAAACGAGCCAGTTAAAATTCATGTTCGCTGGTTTCACGAGTGGATATTTCCACGCTAAACGTACCTAATAACCGTGACCGATGCGCATCGACTCGCAATAGTGAAAGGATCGAATTCATTTGTGACTTTGTACAGTTTTAATTCTAAAGCTTCCTCGAATAATTTCATCAATTCGATCGTTTCCCACGAATAAATCTCGGAAGTTTAATTTTGATCGCGGTAGCTTCGGCGTTAATTCTCCTACATTCTAAACGCTTGAGAAAAATTCAGTCGGTTCGAAATGACCGGTTAAAAATTAGCAAAGAATTAGCGCGCGTCTGCCGCGCGAGTGTTTACGGCGCGTTTCGAATCGCGACTGGATTCGCCGCAAACGATGATACCGTTGGAACGCGAGTCCGTGACGTCGCGTCGCTTCATTGTCACGAGCCGACAAACTCGCCGGTTTCCCGGTGGTTCCGATTGCATGACGCGGATGGAGTTCGCGGCCGTGCGTTCATTGTCCGGCGAAGAAATGATTCGATCGGACGGCCGCGGTCGACGAGGATCGTCGAGCGGTCGCTCCGATTGTGTATCGCCTGGGATTTACAAACGCGTTCCGGTAATCGCATTCGCGCGACCGGATAATGACGCCGATACAGTCGCCGTTGGTCCGTCGGCTGATACACTGTGAATGACCGATGCGGTTCCGCAGGAGGCAACCGGGGAGATCGATGCGCGAACGCCCGACAGGGAACGCGACCGGCGAAAATTCCTGGTGCATCGCGAAGGCGCACTTCGGCCGGCGGCGATAAACCTTCATTGCAGATACACGCGATGGCTACGGCGACGGCGACGGCACACGGGAATCGACAAATTAACGGGAAAATATTGCGTGACGCGGCGCGACGGGACGCGACGCCTTCGTTCGATGCGAGAACGAATGTGATGCATTGCCGCGGCTCGCGAAATCCGAGCGCAAAATCATCTCTCTGGCCGGACGCGTTCGACAAAGACGCGACGCTCCGTGATTCTGCAAGTTGAACCGTGTTCGAGCTAAAAGAGTTCGCCCGCCAAATTCTGGATGGACGACCGAAGCTTTTACGCTCGTTCCAGCCAGCTAATCTACAGGGTGTCCGAAGATTATGGTATTTCTGGCAAATGGGGGATTCCGGAGGTGATTTGAAGTAACTTTTTCCTCAGCGAAAATGCGATCCGCGGCTTCGTTTGCGAGTTATTCACGGAAAACGGTGACCAATAGGAAGAGAGATCGGCTGACGTGAGGCGGCCGAGCCAATCGGCGGAACTGGGCGTCGTCCGGTCGTTGACTGGACCGTCTAGCGCTAGGCGAGCTCGCCTCTCATTGGTCACTGTTTTTCGCTAATATCTCGCAAACGAAGCCGCGGATTGCATTTTCGCTGAGGAAAAAGTTACTTGAAATCACCTCAAGAACGTTCCATTTCCAGGAAGCCCCATAATTTTGGGACAAGTTGTATGCATACAGTAAAATCTCCCTAATTGCTAACGTTTTATTCAATATGTGTCCCATTGATGGTAGTTCTCCCCTACGCATAGAGATTGAATTTTAATAACACAGAAACAGACAGAAAGCTGCAGAAAAATCTAATAACTAGAAAGTCCAAGAAAATATCGCGACCAATAATTTGGCCGCGTGTTTCGTTACCACGAAATAAATAGAGGATTTCCCGTGTTCGAGAGGAGCAAAGAGAGCTCCGCTGATAAACCAAGAATCCTCTGCGCTCTTGAGAAGTTGCCAGCGTGGGAGCCGCCGGCATGCAGCGTTCTTTGACGCGACAAACGAACGAGCCCCCCCCCCCCCGTTCGCGTCTCCCCGTTCGGCATTCGATTCCGATCGAGAGGTCCCGGCAAACATCGAGAGCCCTGTTCTCCCACGATAGCCCCCTAATTAAAGACACCGGCCGACGGCGCGGGAACAATTCAAAATCGATTGGCGAAGGCGAGTCCGGCGCGACGGCAAGAGTGTGGCCGGCGGAAAGAGGGCGGGGACGGCCTATTACACGAGCGGAATGCCGGAAAATCGAGGAGTCGGCTCGCGCCGCGCCACGCCGCGCCGGTTCCCTTCGTAATAACTCTTTTGCCCGGGTACAATTAGTGGTTAGCCCCGGTCGACTCGTACGCCGAGCACGTCTGCAAATGCTTGATAAAGCGTTGCCCTCTAGCCCTGACCTCCCGGTTTCTCGGTCGGCCGCTCGCTCGTTTACACTGGCCCTCGAAACTTTTCGGCAGGCATGTTAATGAGAAAGTGAGAAAGAAACTCCCGGCCACACCTTACGACGCTGTTCAAGATTAACCCTTTCACTCGAGGCCTTTTTCGCTCGGGCGAGCCAGCAGCTCGAGACGATTTTGATGGACTTCTTACTGCTGACTTGAACAGCTTTCACACAGAAATCAACGCATAAAACTCTTATATTTTTATATTTTATGTATCCTTATACACCGAGCAAGGAAATTTGTTAAACGTTAAGCTCTGTATCGTTGCTTTGTATGATATTCTACAAAACGATCTCCAAGATGAATCCTCGACTTGTCGGAGCAGGTGTTGCAATAATACGCGGTTCGGTGTCTTTCGCCAGGCTTATTCCGTTCAGAGCAAACCTTGAAATCCTTCCTAGCTCCTGTTGGCATAACACGTGGCTTCCCATTCAATCGGGCTTCATCGAAACTGCAGGTCGAAGTAGAAACTCGATGTCGTGTCCGACGAGAGTCTCCTCTCGATTGGTCAACCAAAGTTTTTACATGCCACGGATGAGTGAGCGGCTGTTCGTTTCTCTGCTTCGTCGCTGATTTATAAAGGATATAAGAATCGATAGAACGGATCCCTGAACCCTGAAAAACAGCTTTCGCAGCATTCACTCCCTATCACCCTGATTTCTCGCCTTTTTACACCTCTTGCTTCGTCGCTGTCTTCGTCGCTGCTTTCCGCCTCTCTATCGTCAAGCGTTATATACACAGACGTAATTTCGTTCTTCGACAACGAAAAATCAAACTCGTCCTCGCTCGAGCTAATTTCATTGCCACGTTCCATGCTTGTAGGGCCCAAAAACTTTGAGAACAATATTCCTATTGCCACGACTGTCGAGCTCGAACTGACGCCGAGGACGGAGACCGATTCGCGATCGCGGACTAATTTGAGATCAGATCTTAGAGCTATTTCAAAGGGCATCGTTCGACTCTTCATAAGATTACACATAAAGGGCTTGGGAATGCACCTTATGAAGCGATAGTGCCAAACCATGCTTCGGGTCTCAAAGAAACCAAACTCAAATAGTCATCGTCGCCGCTCGAGTCACCGCGTCGAGTGGTGACCGAGAATCAGCTCTCGAGTTGCCGCATCAAATCCGGTGGTGACCGAGAATCACCGCTCGAGTGCAAAGGGTTAATAGCGTCGCAGAGGTCGCGATTTTCCCCTTCCCTCCGATGACACGGTTATCGTCGAACCGGAATACCCTTTGCGAGCCTCCGTTCGATTACGTCTCGCGAATGCCAATAACCAATCACTATCGCGTGCTTATCGTTCGAATGGAAACATGCGAATTGAAACGTCCCGTAGTCGAGTATTTCGCCTCGGTAACTGGCCAAATAATTCATATTCGTTCTCGCGGGAACAATAATTGAAGAAAGCACGCAGGATAAATAATTTGTAGCTATAAATGTTTATAATTATCGTATGTTCGTTTATATTATTTGACTGTAACACGGATTGTCTTTTGTAATTGTGAGTTTTGTGTTTCTCGAATTTTAATGCAATTAATGCTGTTGATTAATGTAATTAATACTAACCGTACCATCGTAGGACAAATGACCGGTTCGACAATTTTTATTCCAGGATTAAATTATAAGAAATTATAAAGACTCACATGCACTGGGAAACCAGTCAATGAATTCATTCGTCCCAACACATATTGATATAAAAATTGGAAAAAGTCTAAATAAATTCGATATTGCAATTTGAACAAGGCAACGCAGACGAGTCGCTTTTAACACCCGGCACGGTTGCTGTTAAACAGGTTTAGAATCTAGCTGGAAGTTTCAAAGTCAATCGAGATTCGTCGATTTTCCTTCGCGAACTTTGGCAAGCTCTAATTTCGCGATCGAATTTTTCCAGAACGAAAGCGTAGAACCAGAAGCGCGATATAACGCGTGCCACGGTTCCGTCACTCTGTAATTATCGCTAATTGAACGTTACCGATGATAGCCTGATTGCGGTGATCGGTGCAGGATAGGAATTATCCGGGCCCAGCTTCGAAAATGAAATTCCTCACTCGAGTTAATTGCTGAATGAATTGAATCGTTGCCGAGTTGATGTTCCCGGCCGCCGCGAGTAGTTTTAAGTATCGTTACCGGCGACCGTCTATTGACAAACAAATTACGTTCGCGCGGATCCTGTTGTCAGTCTGAAAATATCAGTGGATGTGTGCTTCCGAATTCGCCAGCCATGTGACACGATTCAAAGGCAATTCGGAGGTAACATAACAGGATTTGAAGGCAATTTGGAGGCCACACGACACGATTCGAAGACAATTCGGAATCACGTGACACGACTCGAAGGCAATTTGGAGGCCATACGACACGATTCGAAGGCAATTCGAAGGCAATTCGAAAGAAATTCGAAAGAAATTCGAAGGCAATTCAAAGGCAATTCGAAGGCAATTCGAAAGCAATTCGATGGGAATTTCCAAAAGCAATTCAAAGGCAATTCAAAGACAATTCGAAGGCCACGTGACACGATCCGAAGGCAATTCGGAATCACATGACAGGACTCGAAGGCAATTTGGAGGCCACACGACACGATTCGAAGGCAATTCGAAAGCAATTGGAAGGGAATTTTCAATGGCAATTCGAAAGCAATTCGAAAGCAATTCGAACGGAATTTTCAAAGGCAATTCGGAAGCAATTCAAAGGCAATTCAAAGACAATTCGAAGACAATTCAAAGGCAATTCAAAGGCAATTCGAAAGAAATTCGAAGGCAATTCGAAAGCAATTGGAAGGGAATTTTCAATGGCAATTCGAAAGCAATTCGAAAGCAATTCGAACGGAATTTTCAAAGGCAATTCGGAAGCAATTCAAAGGCAATTCAAAGACAATTCGAAGACAATTCAAAGGCAATTCAAAGGCAATTCGAAAGAAATTCGAAGGCAATTCAAAGGAAATTCGAAGGGAATTTTCAAAGGCAATTCGAAAGCAATCCGAAAACAATTCGAAGGCAATTCAAAGACAATTCGAAAGCAATTCGAAGGCCATGTGAGACAATTTGAAGGCAATTCCGTGACCACGTGACACGATTCGGCTCGGGACTTTCACTTTTATACTTGTTCACACTCGATAACTATAAAAACCAGCCACAAGACTCGAATAATCGTATCTCCTCTTCAAAAATTGTCCATGTTTGCGCGCAATCTATACGCGAATTGGTGACAATTTTATTGTATTCCCGAATACAAGCATTTCGCCATAGAGCTGCCAATCGTATCCCGCGAACGAGAGTTAATAAAACCTTCTCTAAATACAGCGACGCGGACAATCAACGGAATGGGTAAACTCGGCGGCCGGCCAATCGATAGAGAAGAATAAATTCAGATCGTTCGACAAACACCGATCAATTTCGGCTCGTTGGCCAGGTTTTTAATCAGCCGTTAATTACGAGCCGCTGCCGCAAGGTAAACTGCGATTCGACGGAAGAAAAATAAAAAGCGTAGTCGCCGATTCGGCCGAGTCGGCGCGGCTCCGTTAGAAAAGTTACCGCGCCAATCCCGGACACGTGTTCGGCCAATTAACGGAGCATTGTCGGCCGCGGGAACAATTTGCGAAACCATTTGACCGTCCGCGATCCACGAGCGATCAATTTTACGCGAGCATGTTTCTGGTATTTCCGAGCGATCGAGAGATCATTCGCGCGACGTAACATGAAAAATCGATGTAACCGATTCGATAATAAAAGTATAAAAATCTCCTTATCGTTCGCGCGAGAAAACTATATCGCTCGGCGTGGTATTTTGCGCCGTTGTATTCTCCTTGGGAACCGGGAGAATCATTTCCATCGATATAAAATCGCCGACAAGGATGGATCTCGATGGCCAGGTGAATTTATCAACGTTGTCGGAGGCGAACCCGGCTTCGGTCGGTGGAACCAAGATTACTTCCGAAAGTTTCTGCTTTCGGAAAGACACCGTCGCCGCGGACTTTCTCTCGGACAGAGTACTCTGTTGCATGAACAAGCAACTTTGGCCCGCCTTGTTACTTGTTTTGCAACTCTCTTGGAAATTTCGGTAAACTTCCGGCGTCGCTGCGAGCTGTTTTGGATCATTCGCTTGCCCCGGCCGTTGAATATTCAGTCGACGAGGCTGACGATTTGTTTAAACGCTTCCGGGACACCGCGGAATTACACAATACTCTCGCGGCACCGTCGAAGCGGACCTTTTGTCATAGCGAAGGATTCCATTCTGCGATCGAAATTACGAAATCCTTGCTCCCTGCCGAGTCCCCGAACCACAGAAAACCACGGAAAATGTCCCTAAAGCGTGTAGAATCTTTTCAAACCGCGTCATAAAATGCTCGACACATCTTGAATAGAGTTTAACAGCCGCTTTTCTCGCGATAAAAATTGATCGATTTATCTTCTGGGAATTTAAGCGACCGCAACGTCATCGAATAACGTTTCTCTGACTGCAGATTCCATTGCGGATGCTATTCGAGCGGAGTCTTAACGAAGCTCGAAGCCCGATCAAATACTGTCAGGAATTATCGCAGAAATTCGTTCCGAAATCTGGCCGAGGCTCCGGTTAACTGTGTCGCGTGCGAGCGAATCAGGACTTGCGACCCCGCTGAATTCAGCGAGCGAATTTGCGACGTTCGAGGAAGCATCGCTTCCTCTTGCCCCCGCTCGAGATGGCTCGGAATAAGCTTCTCGAGGCGATAACGAGGAAACGAGAGGCGGGTCCGGCAGCCCCGAGGCGAGGAAAGCCCGTCGCATCGGCCAGGCCCCGAGAATGGACGGAGTAATGAGTTCTGAAATCAATCGCCGCGAATGTGCATCCGATGTCGTTTATTGGCCGCGCGGCTCCAAGTACATGCATTGTCGTCGGGCACAAAGAGCCGCCGGAAATGAGGAGGCCTCGCAGGAACTTCGGGAATTGTCGCGGGGCAATATGCCGGCGTCGTTGGGCGGCGGTGACCTGTTTAACTTTGATTTTTCGTAAATCGGAGAAGTTTCGATGCGCCCCCGGATGCGGCTGCTAAAGAATTCACCGGCGATACCGCGGCATTCAACGGGCTACTTTCCGTCTGCTCGACGTATTTTAAATTGGGAGCCATCCAACACCATCGGGCCGGACTATTTTCTCCTCTTATCCGCGCGAGAGACTGTTACACTGTCGACGGACTGATCTTTATGAATGCTCCGGTCTCCTCCGAGCTTGCGGGCGACGTCGGCCGAGCTCTTCCAACGCGCGCGCGCGCGCAACGTTGGTCGTCTTTAAGTGAAAAATCATCGGAACGACAATTTTCCGAATCAATTCTCACATGTACGTCAGAATATAACTTAACAGATTAAGCAATCGACGCCATAAACTTCGCGCATCTCTTTGCGAGCCTCGGCTGCTTTCTCGGCTTTGTGAAAATAAAAAAGTAAAACGTGCCGAAAATGTTCTGTGCAAAAATCTGTGCACTTCGTGTTAAAATCGACAGCAAACTGTCTGTTATAAAAAACAAAACTGCACGGAATTTGTTTCCTATAGTAGCCTAAACGTGTGTCAACTACCAAAGATGAGGACAAACAAAGATGATGAAACCTTAACGAAAGAATGACGATGCGAACGCATAATGCAATCTATTCATGCAAACTGAGATTACTTTTCTGCCAAGCCAATATACAGGATCTCTCAAAAATGTCTCGCAATCCGAAAGTGGCGGGTTCCTCGGGTCATTTGAAGCAACTTTTTCCTTTACAAAAATGTTCTCCGAGGCACCGTTCACGAGTTATTAACGAAAAACAGTGACCAATGAGAGGCGAGGTCGTCTAGCGCTAGGCGGTCCAGCCAACGACCGGACGACGCCCAGTTCCGCCGATTGGCTCGGCTGCCTCGCGTCAGCCGTACTCGATTCTTATTGGTCACTGTTTTTTTGTTAATAACTCGTTAACGGTGCCTCGGAGAAAATTTTTCTAAAGGAAGAAGTTGCTTCAAACGATCCGAGGAACCCGCCATTTCCGGATTGCGAGACATTTTTGGGACACAATGTATATTCGAGTAACGCCGTTACGCCAAGACCGATCATAATGTCCGATCATAATGGAAAGCTGACGCGGGCGCGAGGCGTCGAGCGGTCCGACCAATTAGGCGAGTCGCACCTCGCGTAAATAAGCACGCCGGACGCCCGTTAATTTATTTCGAGGCGCGGCCGTTGTATCGCATCTGGCTCTCCGCTCTACTCATGCAAATTGCATCGCAGACTCTCAGTTTTCATGAAATAGCAGCTTATCCGCGGCGACAGCCGAGCGGCCGGCGTCTCCATCTTCCCTGCCGGCGTTCGTTAGCCACGATGCCCGGCAAATTCCGGCGGTTACCTGTGTCACGTTGCCGCGGTGCCGCGTCGCGTCGCTGTAAAAACGCCCGCGGCTTCGCCACCGAAGTTAGGTGCTTCTGGGAGAGACCTACCGCGTGTTTACGGCGCGGCCCGGTGACAAAAGGGCGAACGGGACCGGTTGTTCGTCCGGACGAACGAGACAGCGCGCGGCGCCGCGACGTTAGATCACAAGGGTGTCCCAAAATTATGCTACTTTCGGGAAATTAGGGGTTATCCGAGGAGTTCAATATTAGTTTCACGACGTTTCTTTCGCGACAGACCACGCCCATTTTATTTGTCTGTCTCCGATCCACTCGTCGTACGATGATTAACCCCTTAACTTGTACGCTCGAGTTAATTCGAGCGCGCTAAACAGGCCAAACTGTGCACACTCGAGATAATTCGAGCGGCGTTGTATTTTATGCTGCTATAAATTTTCACACTCGAACATAATCGAGAATTGAAAATAACAATGTGATAGCAAAGAAAAAAAATCGTTTTATTGATATTTATCATTTACATGGGATTGTAAGCTATAACACTTATTTATTCAAGAATAAAATATAGCCTTTTTCCATGGAACAAAAGCGCAGTATATAAAAATTGATTTCTTTTGGCCGGTTTTTAAAGAAAAAAACTGTTTGATGTCTGTACCGGTTTCATCAATTTAGTCGAAATATCGAATCTCTATCGATGCTTGGATTCACAATTCAAAGACAAAATTATTCAAAACACAAAATTATCTTAAAAATGACATAATGTGATTGTCGCACTAGATAACGTGTCTCTTAGCCGACGATTCAGACAAAAGTGACGAATCGACTCTTATCCTCGCAGGATCGCTGCTCTTCTTCGATTCCCGCCACTGCATAAATACGGTTCAACCCTTTCTGCTCGAGTGGCGATTCCGAGACACCACTAAAATTGTTATAACACGTTCCAAGATAATAATTTGAATACAAACAAAGTTTAGATTTCAAGAATGGTTAAAAGTGTAACCGTTATTACGAGTCGTAAGATTGAATTTCGTACGCGTAAAATGCACTTTGTCACATAAAATAGAAACACAATAAGTCAGAAAAATTAGTTTAGATTCACAGTTGAAACGGCTTCGACTACAAAGGGTTAAAGCATGTCGTGTTCGGCCTCATTTGAATTGCAAGAATCTCGCCGATACGTTGAAGAAAACTTCACGTATAAAGCAATGAAAAATAAAAAGATATTAAGGTTATCATTTTTATATGCAAGATTTTATTCTAGCATCATCGTGTATTCGTGTTAATTCACACGGATACGCTGGCCGCTGGCTTTTGAGCGTTAACAACTTGCCCCACGGCGGAGTAAAAAGTTCCGCTTTAGTTGACCACAAGAAAGCGAGTTTCCATGAAAACCTTGTTGCGACACACATTAAATTGGTCAGAGACGAGAAAGTTCGTTGCAGTTAACCGCGTCATTTCATGGTCGATTCTTATGCTTCCTCGAAATCGGAACTTCCAGCCCGGGGACACCGTTCTCGTCGTCGGGAACTGTGTCAATATACCAAAACTCTCGCTGACGACCGGCACGATTCGTTAAAAAAAATGTCCGAGCGACCGGAGAGTGCAAGTCGCTATCTTAGCCCGCGACGTCGAAGTCCGTCTGCCGGAAGATTCATTGTCCGGGCGCGTGGGCGGCCGGCGAGCGGAGAGAAGAGAAGAGAAGAGAAGGGAAAAGGGTGCGAAACAGACCGCGAACGATATGACAAACGCACGGTTAAAAGCTCGGTGTGCGCGCCAGCGGGGCAGAGTGACCCGTCGCTCCGCACCGCTCCGCTCCGCTCCGCTCCGCGCCGGAACCGGCCACCATGAATCCTGGCCGCGATGTCAACGTCGCCAGAAGTTTTCTCGCGCGCGGCCGGCGCGCGTTTCCCAATGAAGATCCCAGCTGTGCGATAAAGTTCATTTCGCCCGACTGCTGCCAACGACAACAGTATCTTCCGGCGGTCGCGCGAGCCTCCGCGCGGAACGCGCGACACGATTATCGCGGGGCTGCAACAATTGAAATTTCCTCGACGAGTTCGATCGCTTCGACGACGACGCTCTTTCTGTTCGCACCCTCTCGACTGACACGCTCAAGTAACGAGCTCGAGAATTTCGTAGGATCATTTGTCTGAATCGTCGGCCAAGAGACGCGTTATCTAGCGCGACAATCGCATTGTGTCATATTTAAGATCATTTTGTGACGCCGCAGTTCGCAATCGAACGTGTAATAGATGTATAATAGATAATACATCGAAATAATCGAATATAAATCGAAATTATGTCGCGATTGATTCTACTTCGTCCGGAAATATCTGTCGAAACTATGTCATGTTCGGTCTCATTTTAATTAAAAAAACTATCAGCAATGTGCGAAACAAAAGTTCAGCACGAAAGCTTCTCAGATTTTTATAATCTAACAAACTACACGGAATTTGAAACTATTTCTATTGTAGTTACAAGGCTCGAATAATGGACAATTTGGGAAGAGGAGATACGATTATTCGAGCCTTGCGGTTTGTTTTTATAGTTACAAGGCTCGAATAATCGTATCTCCTCTTCCCAATTGTCCATTTTTTTTTTATAAACCCAGCGTCAATTAAGAAGAATTTACTGTACTGCATTTACCGACTTAAGAAGAATTTACTGTAATTTACTGACCGAAAGAAATGTCCTCATTTTGGAATTAGAATAACCTCGAGTCCAAGTAAAAAAAATTTTTTATTTCATTGAACAAATCGGCAATTACTTAGTTGCCAACCCAATATATTCTACTATATTTTGTGCCGTTTCTGAAATATGTCAACTCGAAGCCGAAAATAATTGAGAGTTTTATCCAAAAAATGATTGGTACACAATATCCTTTACAGCACGTATCGCAAGGATATAATAATTTCCAAAGATCCGATACGGTGATACGAGAATGTTTGGATTTTATATTTTTTGCTGGACACAGATTTTTTCGACGAGCCTCGCACGGAACGCAAAATTATGGCTGCAAGGAGGCAGGCGGCGGCATCATGTTTGTGTCTTTTTCGAGCGAAACGAATCCCTGCTTCGCCGCAAACGTATCTCCGCCGCTATGCGATGCTATACATGGTACCATTTGTATCGGCAGTCAATACGTGTACAATCGTCGTTTTTCCTTTATCATTGAAGAAAATGGAGGCAATCGATACCGACGTTTTTATCAGCGCTATAAAAACATTTGCCCAATTATGGGATGCGCGGATAGAAGAGTATCGTGATAAAATAAAATAAAAGAAATAATAAAGAACAACGCGCGGAAGCAGGTACGCACTGCGGTTAATGCAAATTCGATGAATAATTCCGCACGGGAGAGAACGAAATTCGATAAATGCGAACTTTCGTTTGTATTTGTATGATACAATTATATTGTATAATATAAAATGAAGGAAAAATCATTCCACCATATGGCACCTTCCCGACGTCGCTGGCAAGATATTCCGTGAAACGGTTTCTTATTAAATTTAATTGTCGACCTCGTTTGCATCGCAGGGATCTCCATTCTCGTCACAGTGTCTGCATCCTTCGACTTTCCCGAAATTTTTGCACGTGATTCATCCGAAGGTTTTATCAGACGTGCGAACACAATTGTAAAAAGTTTTGATTTGGTTTTCTCTGAAATCAGCGAACATGGACGGCAAATGGATGAACGAAATATTTTCTTTTCATAGTTCTATTTTGTACTATTGAATAACGCGTACAAAGTGAACATCTTCCTCTCTTTTTTTTTGCTTTCTGTTTCTTTTTTCAATGAATTGCGTGTTACACGAAACGGTTGCAAAACATTCGAAAGCGCGATGACGCGGCGGTTAATTGCCGCGGCGGCAACACTGCCGCAAACCGCTAATCCGAAACCGGCCTTAAAGTGCAGTAACTTTTTTGAATGGCTTTTTTAAACCAAGAGGGAACGCGAACGTCGGGTAGCACGATTATTAATTACGTGGGACGATGCTAATCGACGACGACGCCGGCTCGCTTTCATTTTCTCAATATTTTATTTCTCGAACGTTTTGAACTAAAATTTTGTCGTTATTATCATCATTATTATTATTACTATTATTATTATTGTGTTATATTACATTATATTAAATTATATTATATATATATAATAATATAATGTAATATTATATTGTTAATATAATATATATACATTAATATTATTTATTAATATTATATTAATTTAATTAAATTAATTATTTATATATTAATATTATAATGTAATACAATATTATAATATTTATATATATATATATATATATATATATATATATATATATATTATACCCTGTATAATATTATATTATATTAAGTTATATTACATTATATTACATTATAATATTATATAAGGTATAATATATATAAATATTATAATATTATACAGGCTATAACATTATATATTATATTATATATTATATATATATTCCTCGGATCATTTGAAGCAACGTCTTCCTTTACAAAAATTTTCTCCGAGGCACTGTTAACGAGTTATTGTCGAAAAACAGTGACCAATAAGAATCGAGTACGGCTGACGCGAGGCGGCCCAGCCAACCAGCGCACGAAGGTCAGTTCCGTTCATTGGCTCGGTCGCCTCGCGCTAGCTGAGCTCGCCTCTCATTGGTCACTGTTTTTCGTTAATAACTCGTTAACAGTGCCTCGGAGAACATTTTTGTAAAGGAAAAAGTTTCTTCAAATCACCTGAGAAACCCACCACTTTCGGGTTGCGAGACATTTTTGGGACACCTGTATATATATATATATATATTACTATATATAAATTATTATTATCTCTTCATATTCTTCTCGTCAAGGCAGGCCTCGAGTGTTTGATTCGAAAAAATCCAGACGTGTTACGGCGATTAATTAAACGATGCATTATTCAATCGCAATGATTAAACGATGCATTATTCAATTGCAGTGATTAAACAATGCATTATTCAATCGCAATGATTAAAACAACGCAGCCAAGCCGGTTGTAAAATCAAACGGCGCCGCGGTTTCCGGACCGAAAAATTTGATCGCAGCGTTGATGGAGACGTTGGATTAAGGGCGAAGGGCCTCTACGGGGGACTGTTGATTCACGAACGAAGAAGAAGTGGGCTTTACGACAGGGCCACGGAACGAATCCGTGAGATAAGCATCGCGCGATCGTCGCGCACCGGGACGATAGCATGCAGATTTTTACGGGGGTTCGTTCGCCGGGATCCCGGGGCGAGTCTCGCCGGGGTAAAATAGATTTCCCGTTCGATGCGGGGGAGCGGGCGGGGAGGGGCGGAGAAAAAAATGGCGCGGTAAAGAAGAGAAGTCGCCCGTAGACCTCGTCGGTGTCCAAGTAAGCCTTCTTGGCAGCGGTGCGCCCGAACTTCCGTCGTTTCGCACGTTCTCTTCCCGTAAGTGAAACGCGAAGCTGTCGATAAAAACCGGCGAACTTCGAAGCACACTTCGTCGAACTTTCGGGGAGGGCGAATATCGTGCGCCGATCCGCGCCGGCTCGCCGCTTCGGACGCAATAAAAATCGTCCGGTTAATAAACGTTCGAGCCGGCGTATGTAGCCGGCCGGAGCGTACGTGTGTATGCAGATTGGGAAAAACGGGCTTGAAATGGAGCGCGATAAAAATATATTAAATAAACAAGATAAGCAAACGATGAAATACAGCGAGCGATAAATAAACGCGCAATAAACGCGGAAATAAACCGACGCGCTGGCAGGCCGAGGGGATGGACGCAAGTGTAACTGACAGCGTGGAGAACGCGCGAGGGTCGACGGAGGGCCCGGGAACAGTATGAACGTCGCGTTCAAAAATTTACATGAGAAATGCGCAATTAAAAATGTGTTGAGTGGAAGCGTCGCGGCGCGGCGCGGCGGTGCGAGGGCGCCGCGGAAAAATTGCCGCGCGAACGAAACACGAATTAATGAACGGGAAGCTGTCTCAGGGACTTGTAAAGATATCAAATTCTAATGACCGCCGTCGCCATGCTGTTACAATTTTCCCGAGCTAGTTTTATTTCGCCGACAGGTCTGCGCTATTCCGCGGTCGATTTTTCTATGCACTCTCGTCGCAGCCCACGTAGATCGCGTCGATCAAATTTATAGCGCGTATTAATCCATTTTCAACGCCTCTTCCGCGGCAGTTTTAACTTTCGCGTCGCTTTCACGTCACATCGCAGTTATTTCTTGGCACCGTGGTATCGTTTTTGCAGAGCATCGGACGAAGCTTCGGGGAATTATGCAGCCGACGCGAGCATTTTCGATAAGACGTAAATACTGGAGATATGGATTAAAAAGCACCTAGATTCTGCAATGAAAAATCTGAGAGGACAATTATTTGAAATTAACGCTAGATTTACGGATTTTCATTCTTGATATTCCTTAATTTTATTATTATTATTTTATATTATATTATTTTTCATTATATTTATATTATATTTATATTTACATTATTTATATTATTTTTTACATTTATTCATATCGTAAAGCTACATTTATGAGTTATTTATTCAATTTATATGTTACTTACAGCAAATGTGGCATTCAAAATCAGAATGAATGTCTTGTTGTTACTTTTATAAACTAACATAAAACAGCCGTTTTTTGTGCTCGGAAAATCCAATGTTAACGAATGTAGAGAAATGCATGAGATGAAGGGAAGGATATGCGGTTTACTGAGAGAAATTTCGGAGCGAACGACCTGGATGAGGGATATAATTAGAAGAAGGAAAGAAAAGGAGAATGATTGAATTATACAGTAATTTCTCCCGGAAATGTCAAAGGGCAAAGCCGATTAGGATGGTCAAGCTTGCCCTTAGAGGGCAACCGAAGATGTTGAAACATGCATGAACATTTAGGTATATACCGCAATGTGCACATTACAATTTGTTCTTTCTCTTAAATCGCATTTCCTAAGTTAAAAAATTGCTCGTTTCAATGTAAAAGAAACTCGTTTCAATTTAAAATAACTTAGTCTATACTTGCGGTATAGATTTATAGACCTTCGAATCCTGTCATGTGACTCTGAATTGTTTTCGAATCGTCTCCGAATTGCCTTCGAATCGTGTCACGTGGCCTCTAAATTGCCTTCGAATTGCTTCCGAATTGCCTTCGAATTGCCTCCGCATTTCCTCCGAATTGCCTTCGAATTGCCTCGGAATTTCCTCCGAATTGCCTTCGAATTGCCTTCGAATCGTGTCACGTGGTCTCCGAATTGCCTTCGAATCGTGTCACGTGGCCTCTAAATTGCCTTCGAATCGTGTCAAGTAGCCTCCGAATTGCCTCCGAATCGTGGCAAAACATTAAAAATGAAAAAATCGAGTCATCTTTTTTACACTGCTTCGTTTATCGCCGCTGCCTTTTCTTTGCCAACCGCCCCGACATTTCATAAAAACGAGCCACGAGACTACAAGAATCGCGACATAGTATTCTCATCTCTTCCAACCTGCGAACATTTCTGAGTAAAATTACTGTACTAACTTCGTAAATCTCACAAATAAAAACAAAAATGTACATCACCTTCCATAAACTAAAAAGCAAGTGAAACAAACGTTTCACTATTACTAATACCGAAGAAACCAAGTTTGTCAACTCGATTTCGCTCGATTCTCGGCAGTCATGTTAGAAAAAACATATCAGACACACGATTAAACGGCCACACACATCTGATCAAGCGCGGTCTATCGCGGCGTATAAACATCTTAGAGGGAAACTTTTTAATCGAAAGTCGGACTGCTTACTTTAGGTAAGAGATTGATTCCATTAATATCAAGGGAACTCCAATTTGCGAAAGTGGAGAGGCGTCTCGCAGCTCGGGGGAAGTATTTTAAGTAAATATTTCCCGAAGAGCCGTTCGATGCGTCGATAATTTGCGAGTTAGAGACGCCGCGCCGCGCCGCGACGCTTGTGTCAACGGCGTCGCGAGTCGCAGTTACAACTGCTCCGGGTTTTTTACGACCCCGTCGATGACGAATCCCCCCTCCGTCGACGTTGTAATGAAAATTACGGGGACGCGGCCGTAAGTCAAGCGTTCCCTGCGCTTTCCTGACGGATCGCCGTGGATTTCGAACGTAGTCTCCCGAACGGCGTCCCGATGGATTGGCCCCGATTTTAGGTAGCTCGCCGGTGATTGGATCCGGAACGCGGCCGTGATCCGACAAAGTTTCGCCCGGGAATTCCTTACTTTAACAATTTCGGGGAGAAACGACACCGCGTCGCGTCGTTGCGATCGCGCTCCAGCGAGATTTATTATTGGCTCTCCGTTTGCTTTGCGACATAAAACGTGGAGCGCGGGACACGGCCGAGTAACCGAGACCCGAATCGATATATCTGGTTCGCCCGTTTCCGAAACTATGCTCCTGTCCGATCGAAAGGTAAAAATATCCCGGGAATATTGCATAGAGGGAGGGTGGGGGGCGAACAGGAAAATACACATCTGGGAATTTTGAAATTATATCGATGTTTATTTCGCTGAGAAGACATTTACGATATCGAACGGGAGTGCTTGCTCTGCTCGTTGTCGACGTGCACGGGCGAAAAGGGAATCAATTAATAACGCAAATTGGTTTCATTTTAAATGGCAATCATTTCAGCAACAACGATTTCTCCTCCAAGGCGTGTTACCGGCTATTTCAATCTTTCTCTCTCTCTCTCTCTCTCTCCCTCGATTTTTACCGTTGACGATGGCGAGCAACGCGCTCTGTAAATTCGCCGATCCGATTTAATAAACGTTGTCGTTTAAGTGTAGAATAATTATTTGATTGGTAATGTATATATCGCACGGAAATTGGATCGGCGCAGTCACGAGACGGCAGTAACGTCCGCGGAAGTAACGCAAATACGTATCGGAGTTATATTAAATCGTAATGAGGTCGCGCGGCACAGTTGACAGACTGCTTGTCTTTCCATCGGATCACCCGGACTCGGCTTCCCTCGACGCTTATTTTCCCAATTCCCGGTTTTCTTTGCTTAAGAAATTGTTGGCTGCCGGAAGATCGCGCGGTTTCCGAAAGTTTCGCCGCTTCAAGACGCGACGCGAATGTTTCGAATCCGGAGATACAAAAACGCGGCGAGCTCTGTCGAAATATTTTACGAACCGGAAGCATTCGGATACTGTGAAATTTTCCTAATTTCCCTTCGGCTTGTGAACAAAAGTGGAGCTTTTTAGCGGAAAATCAACGTACGAAAAAGATCATTCCATGGAGAAGGTCGCACGTTCAAATTTTTCATGTTTTATCGGGACGGACTTCAATTTTCCCGAAAATGCCAAATTCCGCGAATTTCGAAGTGAAATTCAATGTGAAATTCTATTTGAAATTCAATGTGAATTTCTCTGCGCCAGTCCCACGCCTGTGTAATTTATTGCTTCCAAACGATAGAGGACAATTTGGAAAGAGGAGATAAGATTATCTGAGCCTCGTATCGCATTTTTTTATTCGTTGAAAACCGGCGACAAAAATGAGCCGCGAGGCTCGAATAATCGTATCTCCTCTTCCTAAATTATTCATCTTTGTTCAAAAGCTGAGAGAAAGTTAGCAAAAATTCACTGCAATTGAATTTCTCGTTTCCAATACTTGCTTCCAGCAGAATTATTCGACGATTTTTTGTATCTCCGAATTTGAACGTTTCCATCTTATCTGGCAACGGAGAAACTCTTCTATATTCTGTAATAATAATCTACATACAATTAATCTAATAATTACCCTAATCGTAATTAATCCAACTGTATTCTGTAATCGTAGAAACCGAACGAGAAAAATTCTTGAACATTTCAGAACTTCGATTCGGATGTTCGGAATCTGTGAACGATCGGGAGCCGTGGAAAATGCGATCGTAAGATCGGGAAAAGCCTGCGAAACTGTTCCGAATAATTCAGCAGTTGAGGGACCAGTGTCCAGGGAAGCCGTAGAAAGAACGTTCGGAGGATCTGGAAGGCGGGCGGGAGGAGCAGGCACTTGAAAAAGGGCAGGAATTACCCATATCTAAGCGGTAATGAAACGTCGACGTTGGCGAAACCAGTGCCTTAATGGCGTGGGTCAGCAGTAACACCAATCTCGCACAACCAACTCCTATCTGAACCCGGAGGGCAAGTTCCTAAGTGGAAACACGCCACCGCTAAATTACCGCGTCCACCCCCCGAGACAACACACGAGACCCCGTGACGTTGCATACGGTCCGCCAAAAATATTCAACGACCATTGTACAAGTCCGCACCCTTAAAACTTTGCGGTCCGACGACGGGAGGACGGGATCGAGCTCCTCGTGTCGTCTCAGAAATTTTCCAGCCGGTCGAGAGAGAGAGAGAGAGAGAGAGATAGAGAGAGAAGGAGAGAGAGCGAGAGAAAGAGAGACAGAGAGAGGAAGAGAGAGAGGGGGGGAGCGGTTAAGTCGCAATCTATATGCAAATCCCCGAAATCTCGGTCTCTCGTTCGGCCAGAAACACCGTGATTACACAATTAAGACGATCGTCCGAGGGCGCTGGTTACAGGAGGGGGGCAGGGGGCTCCGTGACCAGGGGAAAGAATGGACGCCGAGAGAGGGAAACGATAAAGACCGCGGCCCCGAGTGAAATTTAGGGGTTACCAAGGGGGGGAAAGAACGCCGCTACGGTATAAGTCAAGACCATAAACGGTGAACGAGACTCTCCTGGAACCGGCGCAATTACTTCCGCCCTGCCCCCCACTCCTCGAGCGTTATTACATCGCCGTATATATGACTTATCGTTTTTCCAAACCTCGGCCGACCCCAGAGCTTACTCCAATCTAGTCCTCCACTCATCAAACCGCCGAACCACGATCCGCCTCTTATCTCGCTCTGTATTACCGAGTTTCGATCAGCGTTCGCTAACGTATTCTCCATCCACCACGAATCACCACCCGTGGCGAAATATCTGCCCGAACGCCTCAAATTCGTCGTTCGGAGTCGCAGGACCCGGCTCCTATCTTCTCCGCTCGTTGCCGTCAAATTTTCTTATTTATAATAACGGTCCGATCTAAGAATGATCCAATCTTGTCCCGCGATCCTGGTTTTGGCTCTCGAGCAGCGGCAACTGCGCGCGTGCAAGCAACGATCTTTTTAGTTCGAAACGCAGCTCGCTGCGATTGCCAATTAATTATCGTTCGACCCCCATCGTCGTATCGCCGGAGTGAAAAGTTAACGAAGTACAGTAATGTCTCCCTTACTGACGCTCAGATTGTCAACTAAAATGGGTAATTTTGGGAGAGGAGATACGATTATCCGAGCCTTGCGGCTCGTTTTTATAATTGTGGAGAATTTATAACTATAAAAATATTAGAGCAATGATATCAATACCAGTACTATAATACTAATAATATAGTAAGCGAGAATAATATAGTGAGATGTTATTTGTCATACAATTTGAATTATAAGGAATAATCTTGAGATTAACAAAAAAAAACTGTTCATTTTAGCGTTATTTTCAGTTCACTCAGTTTCATTTTTTCCGAAAATGAATTCTACTAGTCTCAGTAACTGGTCCAAAATTTTGCTATCGACCTAGGTGGACCGGTTACGGAGACTAGTGGGATCGATTTCTGAGGAGATCCCAAAAGTCCGGAAAATGAATTCTACTAGTCTCAGTAAAACTGGTCCCGCTAGGTCAACAGCAAAATTTTGGACCAGCTACTGAGGCTAGTAGAATTCATTTTCCGGATTTTTGGGATATGTCTGGAAATCCATCCCACTAGTCTCAGTAACTGGTCCACTTAGGTGGACAGCAAAATTTTGGACCAGTTACTGAGACTAGTAGAATTCATTTTCGGAAAAAATGATCACTTCTTTTCAGCGAAGTAATGATTACTGAATCTAAAAATAACGCTACAATGAAGAATTTATTATTAATTACGAAAATATCAATGCCTTTCGAGAATTCCGTAATATGACTCCACCAATATCAATAGTCGATATATGAATTGAAACAACTGTCACTTGCTTGTCACATATAATGACATTCATTTTTAGAACATTACATTACTCACTATAAAATGTTATATTTTATCATGTTTCTAAAATACCGCGGTATTTGTGGCGTCCGCAGTAAAACCTACGGTTACCCTAATATTTGTACCGTTTCGTGCTATTGTCTGTCCATTCTTGTCATAAATATACAAAATCACACAGCAGTCTAATCATTTATTTTACTGTATACTATATATTTTATACTTTATACTTTATATAATACTATTATTATATTATATTATTTATACTTTATACTATTTTTTACTTTATTGCGAAAGAGGCCGTTATTGAATGTCGCCACAAATATTCCATAAAACTATTTAATAAATCGTGCCATATTTAACTCATTCCCTATACATAAACATTTGAATACCGATCCCATTCGGAAATAAAATCACCACTTCTTCCTGAAATTAGCAAGTGCTTTCAGTTTATAATTGTTCACACCATTCTATTTTCCCGAGATAAACGCCCAAGTCATAGCTGTTCCTCTCGTCTGCCGGTGCTTCTCGAGAGCTATCGGTCCCAATGACGAATACAGCCACGAGGAACTCGGAAGCACGGCTCTACGAGCTCTGCAAGTAGAAATAGAGACACGGAGAAAGACTCTCTCGCGTCGTGGCAGATCGCTTGCCTTCGGAAAGTTTCCAGGCGGAAAAGTAGTCGGCGCTTCTCGCCGGCTACGAAGGAAGTCCCAGACGCGCTCCGTTCCCCCGAAACCCCAGCCAGGGTTTTCGCCGGGTCCCCGGCTACGGTGTTCCCGTTTGCTTTCGTTCTCGGTTAGTTACGCGGAAATTCGGCGCTGTTCCAGTCGACAATCGCGATTAAGAAGAACTCCGTGCATTAGCGGGGCAATTAACGTCCGCCGGTTTGGCTTGCCGATGGAGCCGGGCGAGGAGACGGGAAAGAGAGAGAGAGGAGAGAGGAGAGGAGAGTGTGTGCGTGTAGAGCGGCGTCGAAAGAGAAAGGAGCCTGGAGGAGGAGGATCGTCTCACGCTCGCGGCGGCGACGATAAAGGGATCATGCTCGAACGCGTCCCGATTTTGGATCCCCGGAGATCGGGGTTCTTTTGTGGTTCAACGGGACGTGAGACGCCGCGGCGGGAAACCACGCCGTGAAAATAATGCCTGATGCCGTTCAGATTGGTCTACTCGAGCCTCCCGTGGAGACTCGTTCACCGTCGAGCAGACGCCGCGCGAGCCAGAACGCCCTGAAATTTTCATCCGGCGAGACTGCGGCTTCGTCGGACGTTAAAACTTTCCGAGCCGGCGATACCAGTGCTCCTCGCTTCTTCGATCGTATGCCGGGCTTGTTCTACTTGTCCGATCAGTGGCTGGAGTTGTACTACTTGTTTCGGCGCAGAAGAGACTAATTATTTAAATAGCAGGTTTGCTTCCACTTTGCTTTCTCCATCGTTCGAGCTTTCGTAGGATATTTGTCTTGGACCGTGTACTGTAAATTCAGTATATTTATATAAATATAATTATATGTTATATTGTAATAATATACTTATATATTATATTATAATTATATAATAATTATATACTTATATATTATATTATAATTGTATAATTATATATTATATTATAGTTATATAATTATGTATTATATTATAATTATATACATCTATATTATATTGTAATTATATAATTATGTATCATATATCATAGTTATATACTTATATATTATATTATACTTGTATAATTATATATTATATTATGATTATATACATCTATATTATATTGTAATTATATAATTGTATGTTATATATTACAATTATACGATTATATATTATATTATGATTTTATATAATTAATAATTATATATACATATATCAGAATTTTGTAGAAATTTATATAAGTACAGTATATTTTTATAGTTGCCGATTGTCAATAATTATGAAAAGGTGCCGCAAAGCTCGAATAATCGTATCTCGTCCTCCCAAATTCTCCGTTTTTGTTTACAAACTTAGCGACAATTGAAGAGAATTTACTGTACTACTTGTCTGACCACGTACGTTCGTTATTCAACTACTTTGACAAGTGTTTCTCCACGCGTAACTCATGGGGCTACCCGAAGAGTTCAATATTAGTTTTGCTGTGACAAACCACACTCATTCTATTTGTCTGTCCCCCAATCCACTTGTCGTACAGACGATGATTAATCATTGCGTACAATGTGTCTGAACCAGTTTAGTCAATTTAGTCGAGATATCAAATACGGCTAATTAAAAGGCAAGCATGAACGATTCGGCGCGTAATAATTTCTAAGTAAATGAAAAAGACGATTTATGTTTATTGTGTGCCTGCATTTAGTTGATTACTTAAATATTGACGTCAAGAGAACAGAATTATATTTCCACTTAAAATAACGGAATAATAATAATTATACTTAACAGGTTCTTCCTAGAAATCTCTATCGCGTGCCAGACTCGTCAAAGTATAAAGAATAAAGGGGTTAATCATTTATTGTATGCATACCAGAAATTACTCAAAATTGTGAATAAGGGATTCTTCAGATCATTTGAAGTAACTTTTTCCTTAGCGCAAATGCGATCCGACTCTTCGTTTACGAGTTATTAACAAAAAACGCTGACCAATGAAGGGCGAGCTCGGCTGACGCTGCCAATGAGCGGAACTGGGCGTCGCCCGCCTGCTGGCTGGGCCGCCTCGCGCCAGTCGAGCTCGCCTCTTATTGGCCAGCGTTTTTCGTCAATAACTCGTAAACGGAGCCTCGGATTGCATTCGCGCAAACGAAAAAGTTGCTTCAAATGACCTCAGGAATCTCTCATTTCCCTATTTTGACATTTTAACATTTTAAACAGGTTGGACCACATAAGACCTATTCTACTCGGAGTTCTGCTCAACTAAACACAGTTGGTCTTCGATCATCCTTCTACAATTTCTATAAAAAATTCTCATTCATATTTTTACGAATCCCAAGACATCTCAGCATCAGAAAATAATCTCTAACATTGAAATCAGATCTCGTTGAAAGGACACGGTACAGGCAAGAGAGTTTAGTTCGTCGCCCGCCGCGTTGTCGACAATTTCACGGTCGTCGGCCGGGAACTGTCCCGATCCGAGATTTCTAATTTACAGGGCGAAGTTTATGATCGTTTGGCAGCGAGCCTCGCACAAAGCAACGGCCGGCTATTTGCACGGTAAATACATATAAGCCGGATCACAGAAGCTCTGACCTACAATAATCAATGCGGAACGCCAATGAAACGGGCTCGGCGATTATTCCCGGGCATTTGTCGAAACGAATTTACGTTAGCTTATTATAATGTTAATTCGCGCGATACGGCATGGGCAGCGGCGCGGCGTGGCGCTGCGGGGAACGGGGGGGATTCCCGTGCGCAGGGGTCGAAGGGGGATTTGCGGGCACGCGGGACCGAGCGCGATAAATTCCACGCTGTTCTGACGCGCCTTTGTGTCTGCCCCGGACAAATTGAATTTCGTGCGGCTCGTTTATACACCCTGGACCGGCTCTAATTGGCCTGTGCGCAAGGCACCCGGCGAAAACTTTTGCTCCGTACACCGTGTCGTGTCCTTCCTCGCTTTTCAATCCATTATACCATTCGACGGGGAACAGCTATAGCCGGCGTAACGAAACGCCGGGGACGCTCGACTTCCACTTTGGGGACTACGGTTTTTAAAGCGGAGCTTACGGAAATCGAGTTGCGTTACAGCCACTTCCGCCGGAGGCTTTGAGCCCTTCCTGTTTCAAGTTTTACGCGGCGAGCTGTCCTCGAGCTTGAAACGGACATCCCAGTCACACGCCAAAAATTTACAAAGTCAATTCCGACTGTTCCGCAGGCAATGGGTACTCTAATCGTATCATGCACGGTTAACAAGAACTGGGCGGAATTTGTTTAAATGTGCATGGGCTAGGAGCACAATGCACCGTGGGATATTCTGCTACCGAGGGAGTCATTTTAATCGACGTACGATTAAACGAAGGCCAAGAATCGTGGATCGACAGCCGAGGAATTATTTTAATTATTGGCTGTCGAGTCTGTTTTCAGGAGACCTGTTTTGGTAATACAAGATTTCTTATTTTTAAATAAATAACTAAGTGGTAACAAGTAATAGTAATAATAATAATAATAATAAAAATAGTAATGAGTAGAAAATAATAGTAAATAAAAAATAATAAATAGATCCTCTTTTTGTTGTCAGCAACGAATTTTTAACGGACGTAAAATTGTAATTTTAGTGAAAACAAAAACATATTCTCAAATTTCAAAATGTTTAGAATCTTTTGATGGATATATTATTTATACTTTCACGAAGGTATTTACACTGTTATAAAAATAAGATTAGAAAAGCAACTGAATTCTTAACTTTTGCAAGTATTTGATTTTTCTCATGCTTTTCGTTTATTATGAAGTAATATTTTATATCTTTATTGTATCTTTATTATAAGAAGTAAATATTATATAAATGAAAAACAATTGAATTCTTAACTCTTGCAAGTATTTGATTTTTCTCGTGCTTTTCGTTCATTATAAAGTAATAATCTATATCTTTATTACATCTTTATTTCAAGAAGTAACTATTAGTAATGAAATTGTTAATCTTACAAAATAAATCCGTCTTTTCGATCCAACATTTTAACAGCGACGCTTACTCCGTGTTCGACGAGTATACTCGTCGTCACTTTATTTTCGCGATGCATACAGAAGCGCGCTCTAAAAAACGCGAACCCGTTCACAGCTAACTTGAAAAGGATGCTCTACAAACTCGCGTTCGAACGAACCAGGAACCAAAAGAATGTCGAACTCCGTAGAGTCCTCTAAACCAGAAGAGTGTCAAAGAAAAAGTATCTTATACTCTTCGTTCCATTTTGGGAGCGAAGCTCCCGTCCGCGAAGCACTCGTCCATGAGCGGTAAAAAAACGAACGACGGGTGTCCTCAGATTGTCCTTAAGCCTGTGAACCGCGATCTCTCGGTCATTCGTCCTCTGGAACGCGTGAAACAAATTCCGGGGGCCGCGTGATGCCGTAAACCGAGTCCTCGGGAATCCGGGGACGAATCCGAGGGCGAATTCGGGGACGAATTCGCGGACGAATCCGGAACGAGGATGGATCTACGAGCCGGATCTCGAATAGACGGCGCAGTTTAGGCAGTGAGACGCGGCACGGCAAGAGAACAGACAAGCCCGCTATCTGGCAGAGGAGCGAACAGCCGAACAATAAGAGAAAAGAAGGAGCAACGGCTACGTGTTACCGAGACACCAGGGAGAAGACGCTGAATGGGCGGCGGTTTGCGCGGGGGAGGAACAGGGGTCCTCGCGCGTCGGTGGGGGAACTGTTATTCAAACGGCATGTGAATCTACCGGTGAAGTTGCACGGCGTTCGTGCCGACAAAAGACATTCTTTTCGTCCACGATTGAATATGCGATTTCTTCTCCTGCTCGCTGAACCCCATCCCCCTTTCTCGAACCAAGCCGAGCTCCCACCAGCTAACATTTCGCATCGCTAGAGGCTCCTTTCTCTCCTCTCCTCTCCTCTCTTCTCTCCTCTCCTCTCTCGTCTCCTCTCTGCTGGCTGGCAGTTTTTGTTCCTGCGGTGCGATGACCTCGGTTTCGTTGCGCGGCAAGACGAGCGGAGGAAACAATAAAGATCACGGGAACGTTTATCATGTACTGGATGCCACGGACCACCGTGGAAGCTGTTTCTGAAAGTGTTCACGGTTAGCTTCGCCGCATACAGAAAGCATTGGCTTGCTAACCTTTCCCGTCACATTCTAGCGATGCTGGCTCGGCGAAGCTGCACGCGAGGATTCGGCTTTCTCGTGCGCTGAAATCATCTGCTCGATTAGGAGGAACGTTGATGCTTCTCAGCGGTGAAATGGGATTTTATTGCTTTTTATTCTGAGAGTGATAAAGAGCTTCGAAGTAATCGGTTAGCTGGATCTCGTGATATCTTGCGCATCGCTTGTGAAAACACGGTTTCGAGGGAAACGAGTTTAGAGTTTCCAAATGTAATTTCTGGTGCTTTTTTCTGAGTTTATATTTTTTCCTCAGCTTTGATTTTAGTGCAGCTAGACAGAATCTATTGTTCTTATGAAACCACTATGAGTCGTCGGGACAAACGAGTTTTCGATTTTATTAAATAGATAAAGGTTCAAAATAAATACAATTAAAAACAAATAAGAAAGAAACAGAGTAAATGTCTGGTCAAAGAACAAAAGTTATTTGTGACTCGTCCTGATACTTGTCTGACACATCAGACTATCCCCAATCTACTTGTCCGCCACAGCAGACTATTCCCAATCTACTTGTCCGCCATAATAGACTATTCCTAATCTACTTGTCTGACTAATAACAGACTATCCCTAACTTCCTTGTCTGACTAATAACAGATTATCCTTAATTCACTTGTGTGACTAATACCAGTCTATCACCAATATACTTGTCTAACTAATAACAGGCTATTCCTAATCTACTTGTCTGACTAATAACTGACTATCTCCAACTTATTTGTCTGACTAATAACAGACTATTCCTAATTCGCTTGTCTGACTAATACCAGTCTATCTTCGATCCACTTGTCTGACTAATAAGAGACTATCCCCAATCCACTTATCTGACTAATAACAGACTATCCTTAATTCACTTGTGTGACTAATACCAGTCTATCCCCAATATACTTGTCTGACTAATAACAGGCTATTCCTAATCTACTTGTCTGACTAATAACAGACTATCTCCAACTTATTTGTCTGACTAATAACAGACTATCTCCAACTTATTTGTCTGACTAATAACAGACTATCTCCAACTTATTTGTCTGACTAATAACAGACTATTCCTAATTCACTTGTCTGACTAATACCAGTCTATCTTCAATCCACTTGTCTGACTAATAAGAGACTATCCCCAATCCACTTGTCTGACTAATAACAGACTATCTCCAGTCTACTTGTCCGCCACAACAGACTATCCCTAATCCACTAGTCTGACTAGTAACAGTCACTGTATCCTCTGTCTGGTTACTGGTCGTCCTCGTACCACTCGACGAGCCAGCTGTCCCCTCTGTTGAGCATCTTCAAGCATTGTTTACCCGTGCAACATTTTTGTCTGACCACAGAGTATCCTGAATCTACTTTTCTGCCAAATAACAGCCACTATGTTACCTGTCTGTCAAGAAATTACTTCAGCTTCGTTCGGTTGTCGCCCAGCGAAGGCGAGTTCGCATTCCTCGGCCGTTTCTACGTTTAATTTCATTCGAAAGAAGCGCAACGTACACTCGCGCCGGGTCCTTTGGCCCGCTGCAAGAAGACGCACCTCTCTGTTTTCGGCGGGAATAAATTCCGGTGCACTGCAACGGGCAGCTTTTAATTCCGGAAACGTCCCAACGACGTTACACGGGGCTCCGTTCAGAAAATTCGCTCGACGGTTTGCGTCTCGCAGCGCCGGGTTGCTGTTGCGAGCTCACGAAACAGCGATGTCTCGGTTGCATCAAGAATTCCATCCGGCTCTGGGAAATGAACGATTGCTATGCAAAAGCTTGATGGCTCTTGCCACTGTTCTTGACTAATTTTTCGACTGCCTCCTACTTTCGTCGGCCAATGCCAATTCTTTTTATCTTGCAATTGTTCTTAACTTGATGGCAACAGTTTCTGCTTTCTCTTTTGTTTGTTACCTTGTTTCTGTTTTTTCTTTGTTGTATGCTGCGTCATTTATGCACGATGGCGATCGTATACTTAAGGGCAGTTGAAGAACGGTACAATATTTTCTCATACTGGTCTAAATGCCTTGAATTTTTTTAGGCGACTGAAAGACTGGCCTATTAGGCTTTTTTTTAAATTTGCTATTACTTGGAATGATAAAGAAAATTAGGAACTCATGTTTTTCAGTTTTTTTCAGTCCTCTGAACCTGTAACGAAGATTTAGAAAAATGCGTTTTGTAAATCTCTACTGCGATTTTCGTGATCTTTAATTGTTCACAACTTCTGCCAATGTCGACAAATCTCGGTTAAATTTTCAGCATATGTACAAATTGCCAAGATCAACGAAACGCATTTTTTAAATTTTTGTTATGGGCTCAGATCAAAATGTTTCTTACATTTCCTTGTCATTCCAATTTGGAAAATGAAAAATAAAGTATTACAGTCATTTATTCAATCCTTTGTTTAATCGTTGTTCAATAGGCTAGTCCTTCTGTTATCTAAAAAAATTCGAGTCATTTAGCCGGTTTGCAAAGAAGTTATATCGTTTTTCAAGCGTCCTTAAGTATGCGACCGCCACTGTGCATGCCCTATTTTGCATGTTGCCTCGCATTCGTCTTATTTGTCATTCTATATTTGGTTGCGATATTAAAATTGTTCTGTAAATACTGGCTGCACGAAAGTTTCATCTCGGAACAACTCTCCCATGCTTCATCGTTCTGCCCTTCTTCGGACCAACAATTCCTCCGTGCATTTGCATAGCATTATTAGCGTCTGTAGCCTTCAGCCTTATCCCCTGCACTCTCATTTTAGTCGCTCACCTCGCTCGATGCTGTTTGTATTTAAATTACAATCTGCCATTCCGTTTCCGTCGTTCCCTTATATATTCGTCATTTTCAGTTCCTGCCGAACGCATTCGTTATAAACACTCATTCATAGATAGCCTCTAAAAAATCCTCTAAACATATTTGCAAACATTTTCGGATGGTATACAGGGTGGATGAAAAATCGCGGTGCAATCGGCCGGGCGATGAAATAGACGATGAAAAATAAGTTAAAATAATATGCACAATAAATAATAATAATATTGAATAAATCAAATAAAATTAAATAAGTCGAGCAAAACATTTTTTCACCTAGGAAGACTGCGTTTTCGAGAAAAATAAGTTTAAAGATCCGCCAGGCGATGATTAAAATAAGTTCAAACAATATACATAATAAATAATAATAATAAATAAATCAAATAAAATTGAATAAGTCGATTTTTTCACTTAAGAAGACTGCGAGAAAAATAAAATAAAATTTAATAAAAGTTTTCGAGAAAAATAAGTTTAAAGATCCGCCAGATTTGTATAGCTCGAAGTATTACGAGAAGTAGAATTGGTATGTCATGATCAGACACGCCACTAGATCACTATTCGATATTATTACTTCTTCAACCTATTCTTCCTTGAAAACGAAGCCTTAAATCAAGAAAATTTACCCCTTTCCCCGACTTATTTTTGCACGCGGAATCATCATCTGGCCGGTGGTGCCACGATTTTTCACCTGTATTTAGGCGAATCGACCGATCGAGGAGAAAGTTTCGGCTCGCGGCTCACCGGACCGGCTCGATTAGAGATCCGCTGGGATCGCGGTTGTTAATGAAGTGTACCGCGCATTATCCCCGTCCAATTTCGCCGGCAGATCACGCCGACGATCGCGCGGCAGCGTGCGGCGCTCGGCCCGGCGCGGTCTCAGAATTAATTCACAGCGCGTACAGCGATCGGTTTGACAATTAATTCGGCCGATCGAGCGCCGCCGAGTTTCCCGGCGGCGTTCGATAATCGCGCGTCCTCCTCTGCCCGAGGCCGAGGGCCCCTCCGATTCGCCGATCAATCGTTCGAGCTAAGAAATCTCGGGGAATCGTGATTTCTGCACGCCGTGAACGTCGCGTTGCCGGGCTATATTCACGCCGGGATTTCCTCCTCGCGTCCCGCAAGGCGGAAGAAGTTTAATTGCCCCGATAAGCCCGCCTGAATCGACAGTTTCGAAGCCGTTCGAGCCGAAGGGGTTCTCCTTCCGACGACGGGAAAAAAAGGACACGCTGAAATTTCGTTAATGACGAACCGCAGGAAATCATTTTCTCCGGAGATCGAACCCGCGTCCTTCATTTACATCACATTTTCCTCATTTTACAGGCACTTTTCCCTGCGCGACGCGCGCTTCCTGCGTCTATTTCGCGGCTTAGCAATCGCTCGCCGCGCCATTCTCTTCCTAATTATGATTACTAGAAGTATTTCGATTAGAATACCTTCTCGGAAGAAGAGAATTTGCATTTATTGCAGTGTCTACGTTTCCTTGAACGCTTAAATATGTGCGAGAGAACCGAATTTTCTCCCAACTTGAGGGAACGGAGTAACATTCGTAATTAACAGGTGTTTTATTAGACCCCTAAATCACGAGACAGACTCGTTGAAGCGCGTCAACGGGATAACAACAGCGGCCATTTCCCTACGAAAATCGCAGGAAAGACGGAGGAACAACAGCGAACACGTACGAAGCGATTTATAGAGCGACTTTCAAGCTCGCGGTTGCGTTTCCGCGACAGAAAGAATGACGAGTAAAAGACAAAGTAACGCGGCGGCAGCAGCGTGGGAACCAGTGATTTACGAACGAGAGTATCGGGCCCGCAACAATGGCACTTTATCGCGCATAAAATATCGGATCCACTTCGGCGAAGTTCCCGGTAAAATCTGAAGAATCCTGCGCGGTGCGAGTAATCGCGACGCTCCCGCCGCAGCTTATGAAAATCCGGGGACAGATTTGTTAATGTTGTTCGCCGGGGGGGGGGCAATGTTGGCCGAAGAACGATCGCGGAACGTGTCCGTCGGACGTGCGACGGAATCAACGAGATTCCACGGTAATTGCGTTGCTGGAACGAATCGAGCGCACGGCGAATCCAATCCCGGCGACGATAATTCCGAATCGGCGCGGGCCCGCGCGCCTCGCGGCGTAATCGTCCGCTCGGCGGGCTCGCGGTTCGATTTTCAGCGTCGATTTTTCGCCGGCGATCTTCTCGCGGCGATCCGATCGCGTCCGTCCTCTGGATTATGGTTGCGAAGGCACCGGAGTTCTGCGAAGTCGATTACACCGATAACTCAGGAGTCAATGAAACGCCTACGCTTTTCTATTAGCCTCCCAGAAACGAATACACTCCCGGCGGCGTTATTGATAGGGAACATAAAGTTCCCTGTAGATTATTATCCGAGGAGCATCCATTCCTCCATCGTAGATTATAGATTCCCGGGTTCCGTGTTCAATTTTCTCGAACGGCCTTCATAAATCTCGCCCGTGAATCGAACGCAACGCCGCGCCCCGCCGCGCCGTACTGGCCACGAAACCTGCCCGCCAAGATCCTCTTTCCCTTCTTTCGACGCTTGTCAGCGATCCTTTAATCTTCCGAGATTCCTCCGCGAAGCGGCGGCAAAGGGATGGGATCGAGGGGAGAGGACTCGTCACGAGGATTCGAAAAGTTTCCAGGCAGTTTATGCCTCTCGATCCTCTTTCGCTCCGTCCTGGCGAGGCGAGGCGAGGCGAGGCGCGGCGAGGGGAGGCGACGTTCAGGGGAATGTAAATACGCGGGTAGGAGCTCTACCCCCTTCTTTCCGGCCGCGATCTCTCCTCCTGTTCTCCCGCGTTCTTAATCTTGCGACGCTTCGAGCTTATTTCCGGCAGTTTGTCTGCATTTTCTCGGGGCTTAGCGCGGCGAGCCGCAATCTCACTGGGAACTACAACCGTAAAACATCGCGCCGCTTGCTGCTCGCCAACGAAATGCTCTCGCGAAGTGTTCCGGCAGCGATCTTTAAAAATTCTGCTTGTAACGCTCCGTGATTGGGGGACTACAGCTCGTTTCGCTTGTCCGACTATTTGCGCCACGTTCTACTTATCGCGGCTCTGCTTCTTCCACTTGTCCGAACAGATTAAATTCCTTTCTGCTTGTCTCGCGTTTGCGGATTTGCGTTTTTTGTTTCGGTTTGCCGGGTCTGGTTTGTTTATAAGTGTCTGCACAATTTTCGGTGCACTCGAAGGCATTTTAGCTCGAAATCTAAAATAGTTTTGGACCACCATTTCATGCGAATTTTTGGTGCTGTTTGTGCATATGAAATTGAGTCTATAAAATAATTGTGCTTTGAACTTGTTCTTTGAGAATAAACAAATTTGGTAATAAGAACACTTTTTTGGAAGATCGTTTAATAATCTTGAGTGGTGGCTTGGGGTCGATACTCGAGTGCAAAGGGTTAACTGCATTGATGACTGGTCACGAGTTAACCCTTTTATAGGCACTGGGAACTAAGCTTCCCATCCACTTTTAGAGCGCATATGGACATATAGGTTCCACCAGTCCTAATTTTGAGGGGGAGAAAATTAAAAATAACAAGAAAGCAAATAAGTAAGCTGTATACTCTACTATATACTAATTTACTGTATATTATATATACTATATTATATACTGATATAATGTATACTACATGTACTATACTACATGCTAATATACTGTATACTATATATACTAGACTATATACAAATATACTAAATATACTATAATATATAGTAATATACTGTATACTAATATATAATACGCTATATATACTAGACTGTATACAAATATACTAGATATACTATAATATATGGTAATATACTGTATACTAGATATACTATAATATATAGTAATATACTGTATACTATATATACCATACTATATACTAATTTACTGTATACTATATATGCTATACTATATACTAATATAATGTATACTAAATATACTATACTATATATTAATTTACTGTATACTATATCTACTATACTATATACTATATACTAATATACTACATGATTAAATTATGGCAAGTGATATTCCAATTTCTTTGAATACTGTATTGTCCTCATGAAAGGGTTAACTGGTCTTCTCACGTCCCGACGTTGCAAAATTGCCGGTCAATATTGCGTTAAAAATCGTTGAGCAACTTGTCCGATCACTGGTTCTCCTTGCACTACTTACCGAAACGAGAGACTGGCCGTGTTTACCAACTCGTATCAGTTCACTCAATTGTGCGATAGAGACTTCTAGTAATACCTGTTAAACGTAAACGCTATTATTTAAACATTGAAGCAAATGCAGACACGCGATAACTATAAATCATCGTTTTCCATCTTAAAAATTACTACAATCGAGAAACGTCTAATCATTGCAACTACGAAGAAAATGGAACGGCGCAGCAGCTTAATCGTGCTTCGGCTACATCTACGTCTGATCATTGGTTGTTCCTGTTCCACTAGCTGCAGAGAATCTCTCGGAAAATGATTTCACCTCCGACGTTCGGATAATTCGTCCAAATGCTTCTAATAACAGCGACTATTATCGTAGCTACGAATGCTGCGCTACGTAGTCGGCTTCGAGCATCTTACCGCCGCCACGGCGCGGTATTTTCCAGTACAATACAGTTCAGAACTCGTTCCCCCAAGAGGTTCTACATTTTTGCCTCCGGCGGAGTGCTCGAAGTCGGACCCGCCGCACTGAATCAAAGGGTGAATCAGGCTCTTCACAGAGTAATCCGCAGGAACAGCAGAGAGCATCCGGGGAGAGCCAGAGGAAGACAGAGTGAGAGAGAGAGAATAAGGGTGACAGAGAGAGAAAGAGAGAGAGCGAGAGAGAGAAAGCGAGAGAGTGAGAGTGAGAGAGAGAGAAAGCGAGAGAGTGAGAGTGAGAGAGAGAGAGAAAGCGAGAGAGTGAGAGTGAGAGAGAGAGAAAGCGAGAGAGTGAGAGTGAGAGAGAGAGAGAAAGCGAGAGAGTGAGAGTGAGAGAGAGAGAGAGAGAGAGAGAAAGCGAGAGAGGGCAAGCGACAGTTCCAATCACAATGACTCATCGGTTACGAAGTTCCATCATCAAAGTCCCCTCCGGCGTGTATTAATTTCATTACGCCGCAAAGTGCATACCCACGAAGGGGCCACGAGGACGGGGAATCCTATTATTCCATGGAACGATTGTACCCGGCAACCGTAATCGTCGATCATCAGGCAGCCAGCGCAACTCGGGGCCAATAACACGCGCGAGAAGCTAACCGGCTAGAGAGAAGACGAAGAGCGAGAAAGCGCGCGCGACAGAGAAAGAGAGAGAGAGAGGGGGGGGAATACGAGGGGGCGGAATACGACAATAATTAAGAGGTCTCGAACTCGTGTTCCTGGAGGATCCGCCGGAAACCAGGACCGAGCCTGCTTGCCTGCCCGCCCGCCTGCTTGCTTGCCCGCCGACACACGACAGGTCCTCCCGGCATTGTAGGTGGAAATTAATAATCGAGAGTCAGATAATAGCCGGATCTCAAAAGGGGCGTAGTGGATGCGGCAACCTCGACGTAACTACTACGCGGGCCCTCGCCTCGGCGAGTTTCATCCGCGGGAAATCCGGCCTCGAGGTGCGCGCGCGCGGCCGATGACGTCGCGCAGGCAACGCGGGCCCCGACGGACGCGATCAGAGATACCTTTTCCACTTTTACTTGTCGCGGCTCATTAAACTCGCGCCGCATTTACGTCCTCGAGACGCTGGCGTGCTCATCCGACGGCGGTTACGACGCCGATAACGGAAGACAGCGTTCTCCCAGCTGATTCGTCATCGCTTTACGGGCCAACTCATTGTTCCAGCACCGACCTCCTCGCTTTTTAATGATCGACGAGTCGTTGTCGAGTATTTAACCGAAACTATAATCTTCGCTGCGATGGGGCGAAGACGTGGGAGATGCTTAGTCGAACTGTTGACGAGCTGCTCTGCGCGTTACTGTACTTTCATTCCTACTGTTTTCCTTCTTTTTTAGTATTGAGGTAGGTTCTGAGAGGTCGCATTTTGACTGGAGAGATTAGCGACTGCCTCCTATCAGTTATAGTGATCAGGGTGTCCTGAAAGTTAGTGGAAATCGGGTGTGAAGGGTCCCCGAGGATATTCGAAGCAACTTTTTCTTTTGGCGCAAGTGCAATCAGCGGTTTCGCTTTTTGTTAATAACTGGTAAACTGAGCTGCGGATTGCAGTTTTGCTAAGGAAAGAGATAACGCTTTAAAGCAGCTCAGGAACCCCACAGTTCCCGATTTCGAGTGACTTTTGGGACACCCTGTAGTTACATTAGGTCGTACGATAAATTCGTGCCGAGGTGTGTTTATAATTCTCGCGTTACGATTTATAAAACACACAGGGGTGACAGGTCTTGGGTGACTGAACTTTTATACTTCAGTTGGGTCTGTGGAAAGCGTCAAGAGCCACAGGGATCGTCAAGCCCTAAAAATGTTGTATTTATTACCCGTCGAAGTAACGATTGAAATGCGTGTCTATTTTCGTTTTTTTTGTCGTACGAATTCTCGAAAGGAAATAGGGCAACAACCGTCGCAAAAATAGCATTTAATAAATAACATTTGCCGTAACATATAAATTGAATAAATAATCTAATCATAAATGTATCTTCGCGATATGAATAATCGTAAATTAAAAAATTAGTGACCCGTCATTTCGACGGATCCCGTAAATCCAGTGTTACTCAAGCCTCGCAGCTCGTTTTTATAGTTACAAAACGAGTCGCAAGGCTCGAACAATCGCATCTCCTCTTCCCAAATTATCCATTTTTGCATCGAAGCTGAGGGACAATTGCAGAGAATTCGCTGTATGATGAACCAAAGAAATGTTATAGCAATGGGATCGCGTCGTTGTCTAAAAGGTGAAAAGAAATAGTGCAAGAAGATGCTGATAACATTGATAACATATTTCCGTAAGCATCGTGAGTAATATTAAAATATTACTTCGCTTCGAAATTATAAAATTATAAAAAATGAAATTATAACCGTATATAAACGGTTCGAAATGATGGGATATTATAACTTAATACTGCTCTGCATATCAGACACGGGCAAAGCTTCGTAGTTCAGTATTCTCCGTGGCCGCCTGAATCGGTAGAAAAGGCTCTAACGCAATCCCCTATTATGTTCGCGACAATAGAAATTCCTAAACATCGCTGTTAGACCCTCGGCTCGGCTTCTTATTCCAGTTCCGCAGGAACAATATCGGTCGAATTTCAAGCACGGTGAATGGAAGCACCTAGACACATCCAGCATTCTTTCCATTCGTCTTCGCCCGGGCATTCAGACGTGCCAGGCTCCTCGGAGCTTCTGAAAAGAACTCCGAAAATTGCCGGACGCCAAATTCAGCCGCTCGGCTCATTTGTCCACGTCGCGTCGTCCTCTCGCGCCGTTTCGATAATTCCTCGGGCCCTCTAATCCGGCGGTCGGTCCGGCGGACGCGATTTTTCGGCCCGTTGATAATTACCGGCTCCGTTAAATAGAGGCGCGAAAACGACGAACGGTCTCCGGGGATAATTAAACCGCGCGGCTCCGCACGCCGCGCCGTAATTAATGGATTTTTACGGGAACGCTAGAAAGTCTTCAGACGGCGCGCCGCGATTCCGCGTCGCGGCCCTTCCGCTTTTCACGTCCGACAGCATTCTTCGCCGGATTTCCCGTTAAAGGGGAGAGAGAGAGAGCACCGGGTCCGATGTGCCACCCACGGCTTTGAATCGCACGCAACCACTCCGGCTGCGGCGTCCCTCCGCGCCATTCGGCTCCTGTGCTCCGGCATAATTCAATTTATCAGACTCGCGTCCGTGCTCTCTGATCCTCCCTCTCCTCGAGCACACGCGGGGCCCGCTGTGTGTTTGTGAAAATAATTGCTGGATATTTTGCTCGCCTTCCTGGAGAATCTTTGTGCTGGAAATTAGCTGCTTTTATACCGAAGCTCCGATTCGTCTGTCGGTGATACGCTTCAAACGATTAACCATTTGACAGGTTGAACGCTCACCGCGAATTCGCAGATTTTCTCCCGGCGACATGATGCAAAAAAAAGATTACTAAAGATTGTAACGTATTGTGCTGAGTGTCCAGAGTCACCCCAATTGGGTTTATAGTGTTTATAATATTGTTATAATGTGTTTATAATATTTATATATAATATTTATGTTATGTGTTTAAACGTATTTATATTATATGCTTAAACACAAATTTAAATGTAAGTATAATTTGTTAGTACAAGTATATTTTATATTTTATTATCTTATTTTATTATTAGTCGAAGTATATTTTTAATGTTCGTTTTTGTTTACTATATACTTTATTGTTACCCTATATTGTCTACACTCGTCATAGTTGCGTTACAAATAAAATTACTATAAATTACCTCCAAAATCCTGCTTTAATTGGACGAAGAATGCGGAAACAGCTGTCACCCAGACATGGGTGGCGTTCAACCTATTAAGGGTGCACCACTGCAAAAATTGTCATACCATCTTGTAACCAACATGATTTTGATATCATCAAATTTCTGTGATCCTATTGGTCGATTCTATTCCACTCCTCGCATCGCTTCTTTCCGAGCAAAAAGTTTACCGAAAGCGTTCCTCTTATTTCGAATCCGATCGTCGCCGTGCACAGATCGAAAGCTTCGATCAGGGCAGAACAGAGTCTGCGCGGTGTTTCAAATTTGATTTGGCCACTCTGAAGCACTCGATGAATCGTACGCGTTCTCACACGCGTTTTAAATCGTCGGGATTCCCAGCGAGGTGTTAATTTCACGCGGAACAATGGATAGAGAGCGCGTTCGCGGAGAGCCCGAACGGTTTTGTTAAATTAAAAAATTTTCGACCGCCAAACGGCCCGGAAGAAGACCGTATTTCATATATTTTTTGTTTGTTTTATTAACGCGAGTTACGAGAGAGAGAGAGTCGCCGCGACTGGGATTAACCGAACGATGTATCTTTTTGTTTTTTATTTTATCGCTTATAGTACGAACGCGGCTCGAAACGGTATTATCATAACGTTCGCGAGTCGACGAGCGGATCGCGAGACATTGCCAATTAAAATGGGAATCGATTCCGCCGCCGGTTTCGGGAATGGAAATTTTGCTAAATGGTCCGCGGAGAATTTCGCGCGCGGAACAATCGCCGCGCGCTGTTGTTCTATTATTTCGCGAGCTTGTCCGGGCGTATAAGATTTAAAGCGGTACGTTTCATCACCGGGGGGGAAAAAGCTTGTTCGGTTTTCTCCTCGGCGGGGCGAGATAGAGGCAACCGGGTTCGCGAGAATGAGCTATGAATATCGTTTAAACACCGGGCAGCTTTAACGCCTGCTACACAGGAGCCCCGTGTCTACTAATTTATCACCGATCGTTTATCCCGCTCAGGTAATTCATCGACCCGTCAATTACAGAACGATCGACGCACGATTAAGTAATCGTTCCGCGCAATTAATTAAAAACTTTCGAACTCGACAATTTGCCTGCTGTTCTTTCTTTTTTTTCTCCGCGATCGAGGGACCACCGCCGCCCATCAATCCCGACCCGTTTCAATCCGTAATGATACAATCGACGCGAAAGCCTCCAGCTGGAATGCTAATCATCGTTTGCATTCGTAAAATCTGTGCAGGTTATGATATGGACTTTGTTGCAATACCCTTTGGCGGCACTTTGATGACGGACGTTTCTATTCTAGGGAGCCTTTTCTTTTGAGCTTGGGGTTTTGGGACTCGCGAAGTCTCTTGTGTACATGTATCGAGGAGGCGCAAGTATTTATAGTTTGATAATTATTAATAAACTCTTGATTTTAGCATTATTTTTCCATACAGTAATAATGGCACGACAAGCATAAATCCTTTATATGATATTATATTAGAACAATAATTTCAATAGCAATTAGTGAGAAGTCATTTGTCATACAATTTGAATTATAAGGAATAATCTCGAGACTAACAAAAAAAGAACTGTTTATGTTCGCGTTATTTTCAGGTTTTCAGGTCAAGTAATCAACTCTCCCTCAGTTTCATTTTCGGAAAAAATCACAGCCTGAGCATGGATCACTTTTTTCAACTTTTTTCAGCACAATAATGATTACTGAGCCTAAAAAGTAACGCTAAAATGAAGAATTTATTATTAATTACCAAGATATAAATGAAGGAATTAAAATTGCGATTGTGCTGTTACTTGCATGTCATATCAAAATGTAGGATGGCCCATATATCATTGTATTCCCTGAATGATGTTATCAGCCTGTATAAAAACAAGCCGGAGGACTCGAATAATCGTATCTCATCTTTCCAAATTGTCCATTTTTGTTTACAAGCCGAGGGACAATTGGGGAGGATTTACTGCACCTCGAAAAATTGACGAAAAATTGTCGAACTTCGTGCCCCTGTAACTTCTCGTAAAAAAAACTTTACGACACTCTATCTATGCTCATTTTAAAGAGTTAAGACCCTACTTTGACGCGCTGCATCATAAAATCTTCAAAAGATTTTGTTACACAAGACGCAGAGTTCCGAGATCGATACGTTTTAGGTTTAATTTCGCTTTAACTTTGCGAAATAATTCCTGTGAAATAATTTCGATGACGAAACGTAATTTCGCTTCGAAACCAATGAAACTAACTCAACAGAACAGGGGCGCGCAGACTTGTCTCTTCAAGACGCAGCGATGCTGCAATTATGCGTGGCAGCTTATGCAAAAAATGACTCCATCGCAACATCATCGAAAGAAATTGAATCGCATCGCACGCGGACAAATTTTCAACGAAGCCCCGGCAACCATTTTGCTCGCGATTGCGGCATGGTTATCGAGCCCGAACTATCGTTCGAAGAGCCAGTTCCCTCGCGGAATGGAAAGACGAGAGCGCAGCTCGGTCATCATATGAAATTTTTAGTCGCCGGCGCGGTCGGTTTTACCGACTTTAACGCGGCTCTGGAAGTTTCATGAGGGCGCGGAACGCCGCGCGGCCGATTGTTGCGAAAAGTCTGGCCAAGTTGTGGGCGAGGAGCAGGCGGAGAGCTGTGGGTGGCGAAATGGGTGCCGGGGTCTAAGATCGGCACCCACTTGCCGCAGTTTCCGGCGGATACGGAGCTGGCTGGGTGGGCGAAGTTATCGCGGCATCGAAATAATTCATTGTCGAGCCGGAAGCGGGGAAACGGGGGAAACGCTGCGCCGATTTCGGGAAAATCGCGAGCACGGATTTCGCGAGTTCGCCCTCCCGATAATGACGTTTCCGTTCTCCCGAGCAGTTAGCGAGCGTCGAGCGCGCATTCAGAGGCGGAAAGCTGGATCAGATAGGCCGTTTGTTGGTAACTCGCTACTTCGTAGATCATTCCGCGGAAATACGATGTCGAAACGCGTCCCTTTAAATTCTCGCGGATCCTCGTCCGGGCACGCGCCCGCGATTTCCAAGTTCCGCGAAAATCTCGCCCGTAAACTGTGGAATCAGGCGACGCGTCTTCTCGCCGTTCGGCATTGTGTCTTTGTCGCCGCGCCGAGTTTTATCTGCCGCGATTCTCGTGGAAAAAAATTAATGGCTAAGTACTGCTTTGCCATTGTTCTTTTCTCGCCTTCTGTGCTTCTTTCTCTCTTTTCCTTGCTGGTTTCGGAGGATGCATTGTTGGGAATCTCTTTGTTCGACGGTGTTCACGGAGGTGTTTCAAGCTAATTAACAGCATGAACATTCGTGAACAAATATGGTAGTTAGATCGAATTTCTGCGTTGGTTTTCGGAGAACTGATACACAGTTTATTTTTCTTATTAACAGAAGTTCATCGTCGCAAGAAAAATCGGATCATTCAATGATTTGTATTTGAGCTGTTTATTTTGAAAGTGGTCTAAGTCCATTTTCCAAAAATATCGAGCTAGTTATTTTAATATTTACGTTTCTACGTTATATTTATATAATTTTATTTCAACAAAGCTTCTTATATCAGCTATCAATATTTTGTAATTTATTAAAAAGCAACGTCCTTAAATATCTGGATTTTAAAGTAAATGAACTTAGCCCACTTTCAATATAAACGGCTCATTTAATGAAAAGGTTTATGCAAAATGCAAATTTTCTTCGTCAGTTTCAAGAAAAAATAGTCGACCAAAAATGTATCTCCTCTCTTATCATTTATAATTGTTTAAGAATAACATGCTCGTGTATTTTTTGTGTTGTAAATATTTCAAGTGACCATTTTTCTCATAAATGCATATAATCGACAGTGGAGTGATGACTTCGTCCTTCCCTAATTTGGCCTACACTACTTAATACTAAATTTTGAACGAAATTCTTGATACGATCAACCATAGAGTGGTTATTAAAAATAATAAAAATCATTGTATTTAGAAAGAATTCATAGATTTTCAACGAGAATGAAATGACAATTTTTCTCATAAACGCATAAAATTCGCAGTCCAGTGTCAAATTCATCCTCCCCTAATTTGGCCTACACCACTAAACATTCAATTTGTTACTAAAAGTATTAAAAATCGTTGATCCATGTATTTAAAGAGAATTCATAGATTTTCAACGAAATTTGAACGACCATTTTTCTCATAAACGCATAAAATTCGCAGTCCAGTGTTAAATTCGTCCTCCCCTAATTTGGCCAACACCACTAAACACTCAATTTGTTACTAAAAGTATTAAAAATCGTTGGACTATCTATTTAAAAAGAATTCATAGATTTTCAACGAAATTTGAACGACCATTTTTCTCATAAACGCATAAAATTCGCAGTCCAGTGTTAAATTCGTCCTCCCCTAATTTGGCCCACACTATTCAACACTAAATTTTAAACGATCACAAAATAATCATTGAAGGTAATAAAAATCAATGGTATCCATGTACTCAGAAAAAATCCATAGATATCCACCAGCAGCTTTTTACTGATCCATAACGGAACGATCGACAACAGCTTGAGATAGTTATTACAGCCCATTAAATTCGCCGTAATTGTTCATGACGTCCGCAATCGATCTAGTCGTACAGGCTATCCAGTAGCCACCGCCGCTTTCAAAGAAAGCAGCTTTTTGTATCAGCGCCGGACTACTGTTTCCCGATGTAGTTAGCAAGAAAAGGTGATCGCCAAGTGAACTTGTTTCATCTCGAAGTATCGGATAAGTCGCGCGCAGCCGTCGAAGCGAGGGTAAAACCGAGCCGGCCAAGTATTTTGTTACCTTTGATAGCGTTAGACGCTTTAACTGCGCCCGCCGGTACAATTACGCAGCTAAAGTTACCGGCAGGAAGGAAGGAACTCGGTCCGGATACTTTTAATCAAGTGCGCGGAGAGAACAAGAGAGAGAGCGAGAGCGAGAGAGAGAGAGAGAGAGCGCGCAAAAAAGAGAGAGGGCGAGAGAGAGAGCGGAAGAGAGTCGCGAAGACGTATACGCTTTCAAAGACAGATTTCGCAGTACGCGTCGGCTGGCAGGGCGTGAAGTTGGAGGTTATGTGTCGTCCGGGAAAACGGTTTGCAATTTACGGGGCCGAACGGAACGAACGGCGGATTCGTCGCGGCTATAATTCGGTGGGCGCTCGAAACGCTGCGTGAAGCGATACCGCGGGAAATGCGGCCGGCTATTAGCGAAAATATGAAATTCGGATAAATAGGGTGCCGGTAGATGGCGGCAGTGAACCGTGTGGCCAGGAACATTTCGCCGGTATAAAGCCTCTAAATAATATCCGGGCCCCGCGTTCCGCCGGCGAAATAATTCGCGGCGGCGACAACCAACCAACCCCCCCCCCCCCTCCGTTTTATCCCGCGGCCGTAAAACCCATTTCATTTATTTCCGGTTGTTGTCCCGGCGAAAAAGAAACGGTTTTCCGTCGCCCTTCGGAACGCCGGCTACGTCCACGCGGCTCTCCTACGAAAGCTGAATGCATCTAGCCCGGGTGTTTCCCCCGCTAATGGCGGACGATTCGTCACGGAATAACGCATACGTGTCCGGGCGAACCCTCTTTATTGTCCTTCTGCCGGCTCGCCGCTCGTAAACCCGCGCTCTGCCCGGGCGCACATAGTTCCAGCGTATGACAGCTTCCAATTAAAACTTTCGGCTCGGCCGTGCCGGCATTCCGCGGCGAATTATTGCCGCGATTACGGTTACTATTGCTGCGTCAGACCGCAAACCGGCTGGCCAATGGCTATTCGATTGCGTTCGCGGGTCTATCCTGCGCTTCCTTACGCGATTTTATCGTCCCCCTCGCCCCCCCTCTTCCTACGGCGCCGTTTCAAAGGCGAGCGCTGGATAAGCGTGCGTGCAGATTTTTCAGCGATTTGCGAAATTAAAGTCATTCCTGAGAAAATAATGTTGAAACAACATCAGATTTCTTCTTTTTTGTAAGTTGATTTTGCGATAGAAAACGGACAGTGCATTCGGCCGTTGATTTTCTCGAAATTCGTGCGAATTGAAAACGTCGTGAGGAGTGCAAATCATTTTTTCCGATCGGTACAATCGCAATGGGATTCGATAGTGAAACCACCGCCATGAAGCAACGCAAAAATTTGGGTGCAGCTGATTTCTCTTCCGCGAAACTATTTTTTAACACTAGATTTAAGGAAACACTAGATTTACGTCAAGATGACGGATCACTAATTTTTTAATTCTTCATATTTTCTACTTTTATTATTATTACTATTTTATATTATTTATATTATGTTATTATATTATTTATATTATTATCTTATTATTCTTGAACTTGTCAATTATTCATATCGTAAAGATACATTTATGATCATCACATTATGATCACTAATTTTTTATTTCTTCGTATTTTCTAATTTTATTATTATTACTATTTTATGTTATTTATATTATATTATTATCTTATTATTCTTGAATTTTTCAATAGTTCATATCGTAAAGATACATTTACGAGCTATTTATTCAATTTATCTGTCACTTACGGCAAATGTCACAGTAACGCCTGTTCAAAATCCGAATAAATGTCTTATCGTTACTTTTATAAACAAATATAAAACAGCTGCTTCTTGTACTTCGAGAAATTGATCCGTCCGTACTTCGAGAAATTGATTCTTCGACCGAAACCATAATTAACCGAAAGCTTCAATTTTCTCTACGACGATAGCACAACGAATTTGAAAAACGACTGATTAGTGTCATAATTGATTATATAAATTACGTCGGCATCATAAAGAACAGAGCGATCTTCCATTGTTGTCCGAGTTCGATTGAAAATTATACCGCCGGCCCGGGGATGTATAACTTTATTCGAGCGGAGCGGCGGTCATCGTAATTGAACGGGCATCAGAATAAAACAAGATATAATCGACAGGTGTCGATAAGGTAATTACTCGTATCAATGCGCCCGAAATGATTTGGAAACGCGTCCTACAATGGACGGGGACGCGCGCGAGGCATGAATCCGAACGGGAAATGTCGCGCTAATGCCGAACGAGTCTGTTTCCCCGTCCGTGCGACCAGGCACATATCTAAGTATCGAGAAACCAATTAACGCGACTGCAACAAAAATAAACGCGATTCACAGGCTCGGGGGGGGGGGGGGCGGCACTCGGGCGCTCGAGCACTTAAAAACCGAACAAGTCGCGGCAACCGGGCTCGCGTCTCGATTGATCCGCCCCCGCCGCAAGCACCCGGGCCCCAGCCACCTTAACCGGAGCCAGACTAATTAACTGCCTTTCGGCGTTACGATCGATTTCAATCACGCTCCTTATTCAGCGCCGATCGCGAGCGCCGAGCATTTTTCCAGCCTGCTCGCCACACTAATTGACTAGACGACATCTTTCGCATGATCCTCTGCCTTATCCGCCCCCCGCCCCCCTCCATTAGCCTCCTCCCCCTCTCCCTCGTCGCACAGCGATCTGGAGATCGTCTCTTGGTGGTCGCAATTAACACGCTGTGCGCGGGGAAGGTATTAATGACTTTTTAAAAAATTTCACTTTTCTAATTTCATTATTATATATTTGATGGAATACCTCTGCGGAATCGTAAAAATTCTTGTTATGTAATCATTAGAAGAATGTTATTGTCTGTGCTGTAAATATTGAATGTTTTTTAAACAGAGGATTTTTTTAAAACGTTTACTTATTTTTCCCTGGTGGACGAGAGTGAAGCTCGTCTTGCGACCCGCAGAGAATGTGTTAACCCTTTGAAGTTGAGTGGCGATTCTGGAACGACGCTAAAAATTGCTACGATATTTTTAAAAGAATTTCTTTTCGAAAGAATTTATATTATTATTGTTATATTTGTCTGTATTTGATAAATTGTCGAATAATAGAAGCCGAATCGTGTCACGTGGCCTTCGAATTGCCTTCCAATTGCTTTCAAATTGCTTTCGAATTGCCTTCGAATTGTCTTCGAATTGCCTTTGAAAATTCCCTTCGAATTGATTTCGAATTGCCTTTGAATTGGCTTCGAATTGTCATTGAATTGCCTTCGAATTGCTTTCGAATTGGCTTCGAATTGTCATTGAATTGCTTTCGAATTGCCTTCGAATTGCCTTTGAATTGCCTTCGAATTGCTTTCGAATTGCCTTTGACAATTCCCTTCGAATTGCTTTCGAATTGCTTTTGAAAATTCCCTTTGAATTGCTTTCGAATTGCTTTCGAATTGCCTTCGAGTTGCCTCCGAATTGCCTTGAACTTGAAAGCTTGACATTTCGATACAAAAAGCGGGATTCCAGGCCAATGCACCGATTCCCCGAAACTCTGCACCCGGCCATCAATGCTCAATTTTACGTCTCACGGAGTCGAACGTGCGTCATTAATTTGTTCTAAAACGTCAGAAGTCACGCAGCTGTTATAACGTTCAATTAATCCCGGTAAATTAGAACCAGCAGCTTCGCCGGCCCCGTGCTAACGACCTGATACCGACGACGTCGTCGTCAACGACCACGTCACGCTGCCATAAATTCATTTTCACCAATCGTTCCGTGGTCTTTGAATCGTTCGACGCTGTGGAACCGGTTAGTCACCGAGAAATTCTCATCCCGTCGAATCAACCGAAGTTTGACTTTTTAACCTACCTCCTAACCTTGACATAACCCAGCTCCAAAGTCAACGTAGAATATTTAATATAATTTCATTCGTTTCCCGTTCAAGATATTTTCAATCTGATTTCGTCCTCGTTTCTTTAACGCTAGATTTACGGAACAGAAAAAAACAGCTGTTTTGTATCAGTTTATAAAAATAAGAGTAAGATATTTATCTTGATTTTAAACAAGCGCTATTGCAACATTTGCCATAAGCAACATATAAATTGAATAAATAACTCAGAAATGTATCTTTGCGATACGAACAATCGTAAATTAAAAAATAATAAAATAACATGATATAAAATGATAATAAAAATAAAATTAGAAAATACGAAGAATTGAAAAATTAGTGACCGTTCACTCTGACGTAAATTTCCCGTAAATCTAGCGTTAAATCGGTACGATTTCTCCCGATTGCCTCGACGTGACACCGATGAGTGACGGGTTGACTCGCCGAGGCCAAGGGTCGTTTATCGGATCTGCTTGAGAAACAAGCAGAAACGGTATTAATTGTGAAACAAATTAAAAGTTAATTGTTTTCCCATCTTTCTGTTGCGCTTTAATTGCCCCGGACTCGTTTCGTGCCGAGTTCCCGGGTTCGCAGCGCCGCGGCGGTAGTAAAAGATTAAACTGCAGTAACTAATTAAGTATGTAGAATAAGCTTCGTGTCTGAGCAGCTGCTCAAACTTCGTCGAAGTCGCCCTGAAAGGAGTGCCTCTACGCTGCTATTAAAATTTTTGATTATTCGTTAAACTCGGAACTTCGTTTCGGCCCGGGGACGGCCCGCCGGTACAAATAAATCTGTGCGCAAAATGAAAATGTTCTCGAGCTGCTCGGCTACTGCAGTTTAATGAAAATCGAGAACGTTGGTATTTAACAGTCTGCCGAAACTTTAAGTGTCGGCTCGTGTTAAGAAAACGTCACTCCGAAACGTTGAGATAATAGCTTCTGGGTGCAAGAGCTTCGACGTCAGATCGACTTTGCAATGCAGTTTGTTACCGGTGCATACAGAGATTTATGACACGGACGCCTGAAATCCGCTCTTTTCGAGGAAACTGTGAAAGGTTGACTACTTTTGACTTTGAAAATTGGAGGCTGTGAAACACCATTTTATGTGCCAAGCGGTTCCCGCCAATTTCAAGCCACGTGGCCGCCGCAGACAATTCCGTCTCCTGCGCGAAAAAAACACAGGTCAGAACCCCGGCGTTTCCTGTGCAGTTATTGATGCGTGGTGCATAGAAAGATTTACAATATGAACGCCTGAAATCTCCTCTTTTTAAGGAAACTGTGAAACGTTGACTATTTGAGTTTGAAAGTCCTACGAAACAGCATTTTATGTCCCGAACGGTTCCCGCCAAATTCGAGCCACGTGGCCGCCGCAGACAATTGCATCTCCTGCGCGTCGCGATAAAAAAATACACATCAGAACTCCGGCATTTCCTGTGCTCTCTTTGATGCGTGCCAATGCCGAATATCGGATCGAAAACCGCGACATTTCTCGACGTTTCTCTGTCTACAAGCTCGCGTGGGCGCACGCGATTCAACAAAACACAACGTCCGTCGTCATTCACTATCATTATTCGCACATCTGGAAAGCAAAGATGCCTATCTCGGATCTCGAACGACGGAACAAAGCGCAGCGGTGTAGACGCATCCGCGTTTATCCATTTGTTTGCCGAGGGGCCGGGAAATAACGGCGGGCTCGCGGAAAAGTTCTCGCGCGTGGCGAGACTGCGAGACACGTGGCGCACGCACGCCGGCAAACAGTATCGAGGGTGGGCCGTTTGCATTACGGCTGAATCCGCTCGAATCCGAGGGGCAACAACTTGCCCGATATCTCGAAACTCCAGGGAAATATGCTTATCTCCGGGAGAAATACTGATCGGCCGATGCTGAAACGAAATAGGACCGGGTCGGTTCCGGGCTCTCTTCTTCCCCGTCGACTTCCCTCTCCCCTCCGCCGTGAAGCACCCGTATCAAGGTGCTCTCGGTCGCAAATCGAATCGTTTAAAAATGTTCCGGAGCAGGCCACGCGGTCCGACGACCATGAACGGAGGGGGGCTTCTAATCAATTTGGCTTGGACAGCCAGCCCCGAGTCGCTCTTTGTCCGCCCCCGCAACCACCGCCGCTCTGTTTCTCCCGGTTGGCTCTCGGCAAATTCCTTATCGAGTCAGCATCCTCCGGCCTTTTATTTTTTCGCCGGGCTTTGTGCCCGCCGAACGGAGACCGGGCGAATTTTTACCGATCGCGGTGTTTGCGCTCGCGTGTTGGCTCTGCGCCCCGACCTCGGTTGCTATTGTTTGCCGCCGCGAACGTACGCTCGGCTTTGTCCGCCACGCCGGCCAGCCAGAATTAAAGTTATTTCTGCGGGATGCCGAGCCGCGCGTTTTCGGACACGGTTTCCAAGACACTCGCCCGGGGTTACGATACCTTTTTTCTTTTTTTATTCCTTTTGTCGGCGCGCTCCTGGAATTTGTCGGACCGTTTCGATGCGTGGCGTTCTCTTCGCGGCCACATTTGCGATCGTTCTCTGTGCTTCGAGACGAGTCGTTCGAAGTAAAGAACATTCTTTTATGCTTTAGGCGATATAACGTTCGTTTGCAGTGCTGATTTTATATTATCTGAAGCAACGATTTTATTATCCGAAGTCGCGATTTATTGGACTGGCAACTAAGTAATTGCCGATTTCAGTTATAGATGTCTCTCACTCCCATTTTTATGATATCCGTAAATGTTATATTATAAAATTATTATTATTATTATTATTATTATTATGTTATTTTTTATTATCCGTGAATGTTAGCAACTGGACAAATTGAATGCAGCGGTCAAGGAAAAGCGTCCAGAATTGGTCAATCGTAAAGGTGTCATTTTCCAGCAGGATAATGCTAGGCCGCACACGTCTTTGTCCACTCGGCAAAAATTGATGGATATTGGTTGGGAATTGATGTTACACCCACCATATAGCCCTGATATCGCGCCATCGGATTACCACTTATTTCGATCCCTGGACAACTCCCTTCGTGGTAAAACTTTTAATGATGATAACGCTGTAAAATCTCACTTAACTCAGTTTTTGGCCGAAAAGGATCGGACTTTCTACGAGCGTGGAATTTTCAAGTTGTCAGAGAGATGGCAAAAGGTCGTCGAACAAAATGGAAAATACATTACAGATTAAACTTCATTCCAAGTAAAAAAAATTTTTATTTCATTGAACAAATCGGCAATTACTTAGTTGCCAACCCAATATTGTATATAAAGCACGATTAGAAATTTTTCGATTGCAATGATTTCTCAGAAGGGAGAGAAAATCGATGCTTATCGTGTACCCTCTACTTGAATGCTTAAATATTGATGACAAGAGATTAGAATTTGATTTCAATTTTTAACACGTCCAGCGCCGACGAGCGACCACTTCAAATTCCCATTTGTGCAATGTATTAGATCGTCCCGTAAGTTCGCGCCGATTATTTTTGTGTTACATGAAATAATATTTTAACCCCCGGTATCGTGTTTTACGTAAAAAAGTGCTCAACTTTTGTTTGAAGCAGTTTCTTTTAATATGATGTTCTTAAACGAAATAAAATACTAACAAAATATTATTCTCGACAGTATAGATTCTCGACCTGCATAGATCAGTGGGTTCTTCCATTTTCCTTTCGCATCAACGTTTACAAGAATCTCGAAGACTTCTCTAGAAAATATTATTCGTTCTTGTACACCACTTTAACCGTTTCAGTCCCGAACAGCTTGATCGCGCTGTTTAGATTTCGCGTCGAAAAGTCACAGAACGTTCGAACGCTGTGGACGACTGACGGTGCACTCGCTGAATGCACACGAATGCGCACGTACATCGCTGCTTTTAAAAATGTAAATAATACAACTAACGCATTCTACATTTCATTGTAATCTTCTCAATAATTTTTATTGAACGAAACTTGAAATATTTATAAACTAATAGCTCGCATGTTATGACAAGCGCTTTCGCGCTGTTCGGCATTTCTCGACTCGCAGACTGCACACGACCTACATCGCACAGCTGCTTCTTTAAATGTAAATAATATAACTAACACATTCTGCATTTCATTGTAATCTTCTCAATAATTTTTATCGAACGAAACTTGAAATATTTACAAACTAATAGCTCGCGTGTTATGACAAGCGCTTCCGCGCGGTTCGGCATTTCTCGTTCGTGTTTTTTCAATGACCCCTGCGACTCGATTGCTTCAGGAGAATCGATTAATCCAATCGATTAATGCATTCTCCTTTCCATCCTGCTTTTCATAATCCGTTCAAAATGAATTTCTCCATCAATCCTGCAAAGGTTTAATAAACGCAAAGCTCTCCTAAACGACAAATCGCGTGAAAAGATTCGGGACAGTCTCTCTCCTTCGTTGCAAACAAGATTGTAGAAACGAAATCAGGAAGATCGGCAGTAAATCACCGTCTCGATGGCCAGATAAATCCGACGGAGCAAAAGTTACGCTGCTGAACCGGCTAAACCAGACGAGACGTTCCAAACAAACTGTACGAACGTCTTCGGCCGAAAAAACGAACAGGAAAAAGCAGTGCTGACGCATCCGAGGCACCGCGACCGGTCCGGAGATGTATCGCGGCCGGGAATGCGTTAAATTCCGCGGAGATTATATCGAGGCCATCGATCACGTCGTCGGACACGGGTCCCCGTGGCTTTCCCAGCGATTGTTTCAGCGGACCGCGTCGCTCCGCGAAGTCGCGACTCTCGGTCGGCCGATGTCTGCGCGGGATTTGCTCTCCTCTCGTCGTGCGGCGGGCTTCTTTTATTATGTAAATCTATGCCGTCGCAGTGCACCGGGGGGCAGATAAGGGGTTTTAATATTAACGGTGGACGCGGGGGCGGCTAACAGTCGTGGCTAGGCGGCGTGCGGAACGCGGGGATCGTGGGGAACGTGGGTCCACGGGACACCAGACGCCGCCGCGAGCCGCGGGAACTCGTTGATATGCCACCCAACCCATCCCACCGTGTCTCCTATCTTCGCGTTCAACATGACGCGACTCCGTGCCGGCTCCCCCGAAGATACAGGATTCATACTGATCGCTTTTGCTTGCATCTTTGACGAGCATCTCGGCTACGTTCGCCCGGCTTTCTCGTTCTCCCTTCGCGGGATCGGTTTTCCGCGCGTCGCCCAGCGCCGCGTCGAGTCGCGTCGTTTCGAACAGCTGTCCTCCGAACAATTGAATATACTGCATGCTTTTCGTTTATTATTCAATGATTTCTGCCGGTTCTGGTGACTCGGAATTTGGCTAGATCGTTTGCTCGTATCGCCGATGTTTGCTCACTTATTTTCAGTGTAGTAATTTCTACTAGATGTGCAAGGAGGGCGGCATTGAAACCGACAGATCCGAGAATACTAAGTCTATCCGCTTTTTATAGTTAAATGTCAAGCTTTTGAGTTCAATATGGCTACGGGGCCAATACCGAACGCTTCTTATACATTTAAAATTAATTAAATAGCGAGTCGTATGAGAAAGTAATTTTTTTTCAGAAATGTTCGGAGGTCGGAATTGAAATCGGTAGATCCGAGAATACTAAGTTCTTGTTACAATTTGGAAGCAATTCGCAGGCCACGTGACACGATTCGAAGGCAATTCGGAGGCAATTCGAAGGCAATTCGAAGGCAATTCGAAAGCAATTCGAAAGCAATTCAAAGACAACTCGAAAGCAATTCAAAAGCAATTTGAAAGCAATTCGAAGATCACGGGACACGATTCGAAGGCAAATCGGAGGCAATTCGAAGGCCACATGCCACCATTCGAAGGCAATTCGAAGGAAATTCAAAAGCAATTCGAAAGCAATTCCATGGCAATTGGAACGCAATTCAAAGGCAATTCGAAAGTAATTCGAAGGTAATTCAGAGGCAATTCGAAAGCAATTCGAAGGCAATTCAAGGGCAATTCGGAGACAATTCGAAGGCAATTCGGAGGGCACATGACACGATTCGACGGTCACAGTAATTTACGGTAATTACGGTAATTACGGTACAGTAATTTCTCCCTAATTCGCGCTCAGATTGCACACAAAAATGGATAATTTGGGGAGATGGGACACGATTATTCTGCGCATAATCTGTGCGCGAATTAGGGAGAATTTTGAAAACAGACCATTTCGTATTGTCTTCCTAAAATTTGCGTCGCGTGGCGCATCGCACGCTTGACCGACTTCGTCGACCCTTAGCATCGACGTAGCAATAAATTACATAGGCGTGGGACCAGCACAGCGAAATTCACGGCAACCCGAAATTTGGCATTTCCGGGAGAAGTTGCTGTAATTTGAACGCGATTTCTGACTTCCTGTGAATGAATCCTGCACAATGCACCCAGGACACATTCGAACGAGACTCGCATCTCCCCCCCCCCCTCCCCCCGATGGCCTGCCGCGAATTTCTGCGTCAGCTGATTCGGAAATTGTGAGAGTGTATCGGTAGGACTGCGACGGTTTTGCATGCCGTTGCAAAACACCGGGACGCGAGATTCCGGCGAGGAATGCCGGCCGCAGCGTCAAGCCGGGGCAAAGTTTGCCGGACACGTTTCGCGTTCGGCTGTTTTTGAAGTTACAGAGCTTCGGAACGAAGAAAAATAAGAGACCCTTGGCACGAGTTGTTCGCCAGAAGTTCCCGAAGAGCTTCGGGCGTGCGTGAGCTGAAGAAATCAATCCCGTCCCGCCCCCATTCGCGGCGAAACTTTCTGATACCCGCCGCGCGCGGACCGTTCGAGCGGAAAATATAGCAAGAACTTCCGCAACACTTTAATCACCGGCGATATTCGGGTGAAACGTAATTATCCGAACACCGCGCGCACCACCTCGGGTTAAACGTCGTATCGATCCCGGCCGTGTAAATTATTTCGCGACTTAAATCCGTTATTGCGAGTATCTCCTCCCGGTCGAGCGGGAATTCCGACTTAATTAAATTCTCATCGAATCGCGAATTTCGCGTGCGTTTAATTAAACAAACAATCGGTTCGTAAATTTCGTTCGAGTTTAATTTATCATTCGCCCGGCCCGGCCCGACCCGGCTCGAGCTGGACCGAGCGCGGCCGCGCGCGCGGAGTTCGCTCGATCGAATCGGACGAGACAGAGAGCCGGCCGAGATCGAAAGCGAAACGTAATCGAGGACGATATATCATCGACAGTCAACCATACTCGAAAGGTAATTCCTCGGCGCCGCCGTATGTTTAACAACGAGCCATAACTTTCTTGCTTCGTAACGTGCGGGCACCGGGGAAATCGAATCGCATTACTTTCAATTCAGACTCGGCTCTCGACAACATCGGCCATTCCTGACAGAAATAAAGTCGAATAGGCTGCCTGTACTGTTCGCTCGTGTGCTGGGATACCGCTTGTTATTTATCGTCAAGCACATTATTCCCAGATATATAAACCGCGTTCTATCAGTCGTGCAGCCGCGTCTATAATTAACATGTTACCGTTCGGATGACTAAAAATAGTAATCGATCGACTGCTCGTGAAATTCCGAACAACTAAAACTGGTCACAATTTAATAACAAAAAACACTTAACGCTATGCCGTCCGGTGGCAGCACGCCGGTGCCATGCAAAAACTGTCTGTTGTATGCCGGTGATACCACTTTGGTGACATTTTAAAAAACTGAAGTAACTTTTGAACTATATTTCTTGGGTGTTAAAAGGCAGCAAACTAACTATAGCATTGTGCTTATTTAACTAAGAGTTAAGTACGAAAATTCTTGGATGGCACATCTTAATCTTAGGAATTTATATTACCGCCATCGTCGAAATTTTTGTTTAAATCTAAAATTTCCAAGCTATTATGCCGGCGTCAAACAAGAGAATCATATCTAAGATCTGCGTACGGCATAGTGTTAATAGCTAAAGCTTGAATTTCTTTTGTTAAAAATAAGGATCCCTATTTTTAAGGAACTCTGTTTGTAAGAAACACATTGCATTAACCCCTTGCATTACGATTTCTTTTATCGTTGCAGCGATTGTAATTTCTTTGTAGTTCATAATTTGCTGGGACGAAAGAAATTGGTGGCTATTGTACACCAATACGTTCACCAATGACTGTTCATTAGCCCTTTGAGTGCAAGAGGTCATTGAAAAAAAAACGGACGAAAAATGCCGATCAGCGCGATGACGCTTGTCTTGATACGCGTACTATTTGTTTATAAATATTTCAAGTTCCGTTCGATAAAAATGATCGAAAAGATAACAGTGAAATAGAAAACGCGTTAGTTGTATTATTTACATTTAAAATAGCAGCAATGCGATGTACGTGATTCGCTAAAGTCCGACACGATGTTGTAGAATAACAGGTTAACACTCGCCGAACTACGCCCGGGTTATTTCGGACCCAGAGGCCTAGCTCGATCGTTTCGCACTTGATGCCATCTGTCGTTTGTTTATATTAGAATGAACGAATTATTTTTATACTCTTGTATTGCTCGATTATATCATTACTACAAATTAGAAATTTAATAAAAAAAAGTACGGCAATATAATATTAATGATAACAGTAACAATAACAATGATGATGATACCAACAAAATGTTAGTTCAAAATGTTTGTACACATAAGCTCGTGGGTCCATATGGACTCGATCACGGGGTGCGAACGCCGATACTGCTTCAATAGAAATGTTAAAAAGTACAAACTGCTCCTAAAAGCAGCGAATGAAACGAAAATCAAGAGATGCGTAAGGAATAAAATTGCCAAGTAAGAAACGCCGTTCGAAACGCGACAGTCGCTACAATTAGATGCTCGAAACATCTAGAGTGAAGCGTGGTTCGCGAAAAAAGAAAAAATGAGAAGAAAAAAGAGAGAGAGAAAGCAGCGGATAGGAGCGAAGGAGTCGCCGGAGCGGATCCAATCTAGGGTTCATTTCCGGTACATATCGATCCCCCAGGGAAGAACCGGTGACGGGGCGCGATCTCTAAACGGGCCGAAAAACCGTGTGGGTGGGCCCGGGGTGGCCCGGGGAGCCAAGGACACGCGAAAGGGCTGGCTGTCGCGGGCGACCCCTCTGTCACGGAAGTCTCGGTCAGCGTCGCGTCGCGTCGCGCCGCGCCGCGTCGGATCGATATACGATCCGGCGCTTGATAGCAGAGTCATAAATTTCCCGCTTAATCCCGAGGGTATACACCGCTGATGTGTTTGTCGGCCCGCTGCCTAGGACTGCCGGCATCATCGACTGCCCGGTAGCCTGGCGTCGCCTCGCCTCGCCTCGCCACGCCTCGCACACCGTAAACTTTGTTACTGGCTGCTGGGGGCCCGTTTTTGCCGCGCGTACACAAGGCTAGCCGGCCCACAAATCACACTCCATTTCCATGCTAATATCTGATGGAATTGGCATCTAGCCATTTCAGCCGCGTCCCTCTTTCCGGCTGCCGCTCCGACGTTTTATCCCTCTTTCCACGTGCGGACTCCATCTTCCCGTTTCCAGGCGATCCAGACCTCCACGATGATCCCTTGATCGCTACCAGGACCTACAAACTGCCGGCCGAGCATATTGCCGCGATTCCAGTCGATCCTCTCGCGGATCTGTTAGGATCGGCTCGGCTCCGCTCCGGGAATCAAGCGGACGCTTAACCCTCTTCGAGAAGCCGCACGATTTATTGATAGTTTCGGGACCCGGTTTTTGCGCCGTTTATGGCACCATTCGACCAGCAGAGTTTTATCATCGCTGACGTCTCTCTCTCTCTCTCTCTCTCTCTCTACGTCTTCGTTGCTCCCTGAAAAGCTGCGAACGCCGCGGCGAGTTACTTGCCACGTTTCTTGCGGGAGCGGCTTTCGCGACGCGTTTCGATGAAACAGCGAGCCGGAAGTTGAATCCGCGATGCTTTTTCTCAAAGCGACGCGATATTTGGACATCGATGTTTGTCATCGGGGGCACACGGTTTTGCAAGTCGAATAACAGGAGCGTCGAAGTACCTTTGAAATAAACTGAATACTTTCAAATTTTTCAATACTTTCAAATATAGATAATCGTCTCATCATGGATCATCTTTCGGCACAATGTAGTGAAAAAAGGTAGTGAAAAATATCAACGTGCACGTTTTTACTGTCGTCATTTTATTTATTCGAGTCATTCGTCTCTTGGCAACAGAACCTGAAATATTTATGAAATAATAGCACGCGCATTAAGTAAAGCGCTGTCGCGTTTTTCGGAATTTTTCGACCGTATTTTTTCAATGACCCCTGGAGTTCAAACAGTTAAATTCTTGATTAAAACATGATAGCGTTTGCTCGGTAATAGTTAGCTGATGGCTACTATCGCGAGCAGTACGCGTTGCTTTTTTCCTTTATAACCGCGTTTGCCTTCGTTTCGACAGCGCGCCGGGCCTATTGCTCTATTTGTTAGCATAATCTCCGGCTGACTTTGACTTCGCTTACGCCAGTGCTCGGAACGCTTTGGAACGCAACATTGGGCTCCGCCTCTCGACTACCGCCGCAGCGTCGCGCTCCCCGCGTTGCTTCCATCGGCTTACCGCCGCAGCGTCGCGTTCCCGCGTGGCTCCCACCGGCTCGCAGTCGGTAGTCAGGAGGCGGAGCCTAATGTTGCGTTCCAAAGCGCTCCGAACCCAATGTTGCGTTCCAAAGCATTCCGAACCCAATGTTGCGTTCCAAAGCGCTCCGAACCCAATGTTGTGTTCCAAAGCGCTCCGAACCCAATGTTGCATTCCGAAGCGCTCCGAACCCAATGTTGCGTTCCAAAGCGCTCCGAACCCAATGTTGCATTCCGAAGCGCTCCGAACCCAATGTTGCGTTCCAAAGCGCTCCGAACCCAATGTTGCGTTTCAAAGCGCTCCGAACCCAATGTTGCGTTCCAAAGCGCTCCGAATCCAATGTTGCATTCCGAAGCGCTCCGAAGCGCTTATTCCGCTTGCGCCAACCGAAGCAGCACTTTTCCACGTCAGCTAGCACATAATATTTATTTAATTCGCATATTTAATAGGAACGATCGCTACACTATCGAACAACTTTTTGAAGATCACCTTATCCAGTGTCCGATCGCTATCGCGCGAGAATAGTGTCATTTCCGCGAGCATCTCCGAGAACGTGCGATCCGACGATCACATTACTTCCTACGGCGTCCCATTAATCACGAGTCTATTCGGACGCGGGCGATGCAGTGCCAGGTCGAGGTAGCGCGAGCCGCGTTTTCAACCAGTCAAAGCAACCCGGCCGTTGAGTGTGGAAAGTGAAATTTTAATCTGCTCTCGCGCACCGAGTCGCGCCGGTTCAAAGTTGCTTCGGTTTTTCGGCGAACTTATTAGCGCCGAGTACATTTGCCGGGCTCGAAAGTGCGTCCGGGTCTCGGAACGACATCTTTCAGCAGCATAATTTGAATTTGAAACTGCTGCGCCGCCCCCCTGGCCCCCCGATTAACACCGAGTCCCAGTGCGAGCATCCTCTGTGTCCATTAACATGTTGCCTGCTGACCGATTTTTTAACTTCGCCCGGAATCTCGTTAGCTCGCCCCGTGTCGGAACGAGGGCGCTTAATTTTTTGATGCATCGGCTAACACTGTTTCCAACGTTCGCGGTTTCGTTACTTAGAATAGTTTGCGGGGGATAAAGTAATCGAAGAAGTCGGCTTCTCGATGGCTCTGTGCAGAAGTAGAAATTCGTACAGTGTGCTGCAAAAGTGTTCGTACAGCTTTTTAAAATGATTTTTACTTTTTTAAAACTGGGCTAAGTGACTTGAATATTTTTTAGGTGAAAGAGGGATTAGTATACTAGACGACGACTGAAATGCTTTCTTTTTTAATTTTGCTATTACTTGGAAAGACAAAAAGAGATAAAAACCTTCTTATCTTAGCTTATAATGAAAATATAACGAAAATCACATAAGAAAGTTAAAAAACGAAGGCTTTTAAGTTTTTCTTTCCATTCCAAGTAATAGCAAAATTAAAAGAAAAGCTTTTAACCATCGTCTAGTAAACTTGTCCCTCTGTCATCTAAAAAATAATTCAAGTCACTTAGACTAGTATTAAAAAAGTTATTGCTTTTCAAAAGGTGTGCGAACACTTTTGCGAGCTACTGTGTTATTAGATATTTACAGAAGTTAATTAGGAAAAGATCTAGCAACGATTATAATGGAATATTCCAATAATCCTTCTGCTCAGTTGAAAGAAAATCGAATTTCCTTTTTCGCCTGAAATAGTAGTTTGTAATAGTAATTTACTATAATATTCAAAGCATGATAATATTCAAGCATGCAAATTTATTCCACAAATCCGATAGGCCAAACACGAACAGCTGCCGTTTCGATAATTTTCACAAAAATGGAAATATTTAATCATCGATGCCTAAAGAATAAATCCTAGATTCAAGCATTTTTTGAATTTTTGCTCCAGTTAATCCCATTTCGCAGAAATCACACCGTCAAAAGTCTTCTTTAAAAAGGGAAGAAAAAGGAATTCAGAGCGACGCCTTTTGAAACCTAAATAAACGACATTTAAAACGAAACGAACCCCGTTCTCTCTTTTACAGTTCGTATCAATCTGAAATAAGCCATAAAAATACATACCTCTTGAAAGTGATCTAACCCCTTAAGATTAGCCGAGCCCTAAAAAAAAAGTGACGAAGGCTCCATGTAGGTGAAACGGTGTCCGGTTGCTGGGATTTCGATAGCCGATCCGATCGGTTCCCGGCCATTTTATTAGCGACCGAGGATTATATTCAGCCGACCAAGCGGTCGGATAACACGGGATGTCCATTTTGGAATTTCTGTTCGATCGGACCCGTTGAAACAGGAGAATTGATAGATGCTGACCGCGCGGACGCCGGCGTTTTCGCGTCCGGGGACGGAGAACGTTTAATTATCGGCGCGGCACAATGCCGGGGCGCGCGCCCAAATATTGTAGGAAATAATGAACTTCAAAGGGACCGAGGCGCGAGGAACATTCATGCGACGGCTGACCGATCGAGGGATTTCACTTCCGATCACAGAGGACGACACAGGAGGACACGCGCTGCTCTGCTCCTCAGCCGCCAGAATTTCTTTCTTTTTCTCTCTTTCTCTCTTTCTCTGTCTCTCTGTTATTCCGCGAATGAAAAGATATTCCGATACAATTAGAACATTGTGGTTCGGTGTTCAAGCTACCGTAGAGAAATTCCTTTCAACTCTTCCCGCCTTTAATTAAAATTTTCTACGGCGCATCGACACCGACGGGCTAGATTATTCCGCGCCGCTCGAAATCATTAACACCTTTGACGATCGTCGTGACGTGCACGGTCCGCGACTCATTAACACTAGATTTACGGAACCAAAACGACGTCAGAACGACGGGTCACTCATTTTTTCATTTACGATTATTCGTATCGCGAAGATACATTTCTGAGTTATTTATTCGATTTACATGTCACTTGCGGCGAATGTTGCAATCAAGATCTTGTTCAAGATCAGAATAAATGTTTTATTGTTACTTGCATAAATTAGTATAGGACAGCTGCTTTTTTGGGCTACGTAAATCTAGTGTTGAGGGCCGAGCTTTGCGATCTTGGAACGTGGTAACAAATTCGCTGGTTGGAAATGTTGCAGATATAATTATTCGTCGAGCATAGTCTGAGACGAGAAAGTAATTAGGCTAATGGGTCTAATTTTTTTTAGATGCTAGAGAAATTAGCTTACTCGACGATGACTGAAAAGATGTTTTTGAAACTTGCGATTGGTTGGAGTGACGAGAGAAGTAAAAAAACTTTCGTGTTTGAACTTTTTGATCTGAGCTTTATTTTGAAATTATAATATAAATAATATTAAAAATATAATATAATAAATATAATATAATAAATACGATATAATAAATATAATATAATAAATACAATATAATAGATATAATATAATAAATACGATATAATAAATATAATATAATAAATATAATACAATAAATATTTTATTTTAAAATAACCTTGACCTTTCGTCGATCTCAGCAGCTAGTACGCATGCAGAAGATTCCATAAAAATTGACGCCGTCATAAATTGCAATTTTTTACAACTGTCGACCGATAATCGCAAGAAGTCTCGCGATTTTGGCATCTCCTGACATAATTTCTACAAAATTTTCAGCATCTACATAAATAATCGAGACGTACAAAATGCATTCTTCAAATTTCCGAATAAAAAAGTTAAATAACGAAAGAGTGTTCTACCTTTTTCTCTCCCCAACCAATTGCAATGTCTGAAAACAATTTCTTGGCCAGTAAACCTCTCCCTCCAACGTCTCGACAAAATCTAGACCACTCTGTCCAATTAGAAAGAAATTACTAAGTTCGACAAAGCGTCGGAACACTTCCGCGATCATGCGCGTATCTGCAAATGAATCGACGCAGAGATAAAGTCGGACGATTCCGGTCGAAACTTTCGATTTTATTTGTCGCCCGTTGCGTCTTCGTGGTTGTTAACCCTTTGCACTCGAGTGGTGACTCTGAGGCACCATGGAAATTTATTCTATCAGGTTCCAAGATAATTTTTATATTAACAAAATTTAAATTTATATCATTGTCAAGGGCGTAACTGTTGCGTGAGTCACAAGAGTCAATTTCACACGCATAAAATACACTTTGTCAGATAAAGTAAAAAGACTATAAGCCAGAAAAATCATTCTAGATTTACAGTTGAAATAGCTTCGAGTGCAAAGGGTTAAATCCGTCTCCTTCCTTCTCCCAAAATCGTCACGATTCCCGTCGCGATCTGAATAAAAATTTCACGGATCCGCAGCGAGATCGCGGGATCTTCGTCGAATGAAACCGAGTTTCGCGAGTTCGGCGACGTTATGGATCGCTCGCAGAATCGTTCGGATCGCGGAATCCTCTCGCGGTGTCAATTCCCGGACGCACACGCGTGGAGAGATTAAGCCGGCGGGACGAGATGGGTGAAAGAAGGCAGAGACCCTTTCATCGAGTTTGCGTGGGGCAGGGTCGCGGGGGTGGCACGCGCGCCAGGTGTATTCCCGATGAAATTGAGGGGGACGATTGCAAGCCGGTCCTCGCGACTACGAGCATGGCACGAGGAGGTGGCGTGGCATGGGATGGCAGCTGCGGGAGCATAAATTCCCGGGCTCGCGCCTCTCCACCTACGTTGAACGCGAAAAGTCTATCCCAATCCGGCTGGAAGGATGTCCTGGACAACGGCGGCGCTTAAGGGATTACGCGGCCCGAAAATAATTCACTCCGGCGAATAATAATTTTAGCAGCTGCATGCCTGTCCCGGCGATCTACGGACCCCGGAATGGTGTCAACGATCCACTCCGAGGAACAGCCGTATGGATCTTCGGGGATTTAGGGAGTCCGGACTTCCCGGGTATTCTTCGGCTCCGCAATAACTTTGCCGCGCAACCCCTTTGCACCCCTCCCCCCGCACTCTAAACAAATGTCTGGTCGCCGGGAGTAGCCTGGAAATTTTGAACGGCTTCGCTCGCGACGTGCGCTGTATTTATTGTGCAATTGAATTTATGTCGTTTAAGATAAGGCGAGAAGCGTGGATTGCTACCTAAATGAGTTTAATGTGCCCCCTCCCCCTCAAAATTTCGTGGACTAGACGTTTTTGTGAACGAAGATCTTCGATTTAAGGACGATTTGACACTATACTTACCGCGGTCAAAGTGACCGCTTTCGTATTTTGCAATTCTGCAAAGTTCCGTGACACTTTCGTGGAAAATGCTTGAATAAGTTATATTATTGGAGCAAGTTTTATAATAGAAACTTTACAAATTCTAAATAAATTCGGTCTTCTCACTTTTGTGAAGCAGTACATGCCAGGTAGTATTACTGCTTGGTGGGTTTAGTGTTAAGTTCGCGGAAGATTTGCGCGCGTACAGGGAGGGATCGCTAAATTTGACTCCAAGATATAGGACTTTTTTTCTTCTTTTTTATTGTGAGCTTTCGAATCTCAGGCAAGATTTATTCGCTATTCAGTGAAGCGAGGGTACTTAATTATAAACCTGAAATAGTAATTTCGAGATAATCTTGACGAAACCTTGAAATAATCTTCATAAAAAACCTTAAATAGTAATTTAGAGGGTTATTTACGCGTTTATATTGCATGTTTTTAAACGTCATAATATTAATAAATCGTAATTAATATATTATATATAATTAATAATCGTATCTCCTGTTCCCAAATTATCCATTTTTGTGTACAAGCTAAGGGACAATTGGAGAGAATTTATCGTATCCATTTCTGTCATGAAATTAAAATAACTTGGACAGTTTCAACTGGCATTGAACCTATTTTAAATTAAAAAAAAAAAGTATTATAAAGAAAAAATAAAATCCATATAAATAAATCTAAATAAAATCTAACTCTAGGATCAACCCCCGGAGAAAGTTGTAACCGAAAAAGTAAGCTTGGTTTCGTGTCAATTGGTCGACCAGTTTTTAAAAAACATAGTAAAAAAGCACATTCAAAGTTTTCGGTAAGCTTTCGAGGAAACTTGCAGTTCGAAATTCGATGTAAAAATTGAGTCCATTACTCCAAAGCTATAGAGTAAAAAATGACGACTAAAAAATTGACAGGCCAAATGTTTGAGAAATCGTGCTACTGATATATTAAAAAAAAATATATCGTCGTTTTTGACTCGCTAACATCTAGAGCCCACAGTTCAGATTAAGATCCCTTGACACTCCATTAGAACGTAACCCGTTCTTCAACGGATTCATGACCCGAGGCCTGCTCTCTATTCGTTTGGTCGAGGACCCGAGCTCGTTGCGAGCTGAAACGCCTGGAAAACGTTCCGTCCAAACAAGCTTGGTATCTCTTCATTTTCTCCAGCGGCGAGCAGTGAAAAACAAAATGTTCGACGGAAATCAACTCTGGCAGCCGTGCAGCTACTATTTTTAACCGGGCTCGATGATCGATGGACAGCTCCGGCTGTTTGCGCCTCGCTTATGTACATTAACCGTTGATTCCCGGTGACCACCCGGCGGCCAGTGAATTCTTGGCTGCGCAAACAGCACAGTTTGCCGCGCCCGTGCACTAAGTTCACACTGGATCTCGTCCCTGGTCCGCGATCGGCCGTGTTTGATTATGCTATTTACGACCGCCGGAACGGAATAACATATTTCCGGTTCCGCGGCGTTTCATTAGAATCGTTGCAGCGCGCGCGTTGAAACATTTTCAAGCGGCCGGCCCGAATTATTCGACGCCTAACCCGAACTCCTAACAGGTAAAGCTATCTCCCGACGCCCGGGCTTAATTTCCACCGCTAATGGAACTTGCAGTTTCTCCGCGCGCACCCGGAAAGTGTTGGGTTTCCTCCGCGAGTAATTGCGGCCCGTATTCGGCCTAACATTTTTCCGATCGTCGGCGCGACACGCGTTACACGAGGAGCGCGCGCGCGCGAAAGAGCAGCGCCGGACGATCGGAACAGCGCCGGAAGTGAGCACAGAAATTACAAAGCGTAACAGGATCGTCGAAACACGGACACCGTCATCGTTCGGCAAACAACAACGATGGCTCGACGGGGACAACGCGGGAGCGCGCGTCCGCTTCGCTCTTGTTCGCGAATTCATCAACAATTTGTCCTGTCCCTGGCCCGCGAGCGAGCGAGCGAGCGAGCGCGGCCGCGCCGGGAAAGGGAAAATTGCCTGGAGCCGGTTTCCCGACGTGATATTCGATTCAATGGTATAATACGTTGCGCACGCGGCCGAGATCTTGTGCCTTTGAGAGTTTATCGAATCAACGTTTGTTACGGGGACCGTCGTCCTTTGTCCGCGCCCTCGCGACGCCGTGCGACAATTAACGTTCCTCTACCCCGCATTCACCCTTTCTCCCGCTGACCGGAGAACCTTTATCCTTCTACGAACACGATGCTCGACGAGCCGCGCTCGTATTAACATCGATCGGGAATCGTTTGTGATTAGTTTTTCGTTCCTGTCGTCTGCGCTCGTTTTTCTACGCGACGCGGAAACCCTTGATGCGATTCCAGTATATTCTCTCTCTCTCTCTCTCTTGCTCTGTCGCTCTCTCTTTTTCTCTCTCTCTTGCTTTGTATCTCTATTTCTCTCTCTCTTGCTTTGTCTCCCTCTCTTTTTCTCTCTATCTTGCTTTGTCTCTCTCTTTTTCTTGCTTTGCATATCTATTTCTCTCTCTCTTTCTTGCTTTGTCTCACTCTCTATTTCCCTCTTTCTTGCTTTGTATCTCTCTCTTTCACTCTCTTGCTTTGTCTCCCTCTTTTTCTAGCTCTCTCTTTCTCTTTTGCTTTGTCTATCTATTTTTAGCCCTCTCTTTCTCTCTCTCTCTCTCTCTCTCTCTAGCTCTCACTTCCTCTCACTCACTTTTTCTCTGTCTCTTGCTTTGTCTCTCTGTCTTTTTAGCTCTCTATTTCTCTATCTTGCTCTCTCTCACTTTTTAGCTCTCTCTTTCTCCATCTTGCTCTCTCTCACTTTTTAGCTCTCTCTTTCTCTATCTTGCTCTCTCTTTCTTTGTCTCTCTCACTCTTTTCATCTCTCCCTTGCTTTGTCTCTCTCTTGCTCTCTCTCTCTCTCTGGCTTTGTCTCTCTCTTGCTCTCTCTCTCTTGATTTGTCTCTCTTTCTCTCTCTCCCTCATGCTTTGTCTCTCTCACTCTTTATTTCTCTCTTTCTAGCTCTCTCTTTTTCTCTCTCTTTCTATCTCTTGCTCTGTCACTCTCACTTTTAGCTCTCTCTTTCTCCCTCTCACTGTTCCTCTCTCTGTTGCTTTGTCTCTCTTTCTTTATCTTGCTTTATCGCTCTCTTGCTTTGACTCTCTCTCCTTTTTCTCTCTTTCTCTTGCTTTGTCTTTCTCTCCCTTACTAGCTCTTTCCGTCCAGCTTTCTCTCTCTCTCAATCTCTCTTTCTTTCTCTTTCTCTCTTGCTCTCTCCCCTCCCCCTCTCTCTCTCTCTTTGCTGTCCATCGAGCAGACAGAACACGTTTATCGAACACGTCCGCCACTCTTTCCCCAGTTTACAGTTTCGAGCAGCACTTCCTCCGCCGAAATTGGAGCTCTTGATTGAACGCTTCTTACTTAAATATGATAGATGGGGAGCAGCGACGGGAGCGGCCGCGAACCGTTTTATTAGTTTTGGTAAATTAACATTCGATTCTTGTTTGGCTTTTGCGAAGTGCGAAGGGCTTCGCGGTTCCGCGGAGAGGTTAGACAGGACGTAGCAAGTCTCCGTAGAATAAACTTCGCAGAATCTACTCGAAAGTATTCGATGACACTCGTCCTCCCTCTCTCTCTCTCTCTCTCTCTCTCTCTCTCTCGCTCGCTTTCTCTACGTGTTTGTGTTCATATAGAAACTGCAAGCTACATATTTGGAATTCATAGCGAATGTCCATTCGCCCCGATGAAGTTCCGAGAGGAATTCGCGAATTACTTTACAAAATATTTCGTTTAAACATTCATACATTTCTTCGCTCCAAGTTGGATACATCTTCATGTTTTTTTAATGTAATTTTATACATGTTATCATAAATTTTATACATTCATACGTTCATTTTGATATATTTATTTGGCTGCTTTCTACTAAGGCTGGACACGGGCTATTCTTTTTTTATACACAGCCAATTTCTTTTACAGATTTTTTGCTAGTTTTCCAGAGAGAGAGAGAGAGAGAGAGACAGAGACAGAGAGACACAAATTTTCCCGGATAGGATAGCCATTGGCTACGTAGCGAACGGCGATGGAAGGACGAGTATTCGCGGGATATTTTTTTTCTCGTCGCGTGATGAATGTTTTTTGCGTTGCTCATCAACGATATACACAGAGAGCCGGCGAGGGATTAATTAAACCATTTAAAATTGGCGAAAAGTCCGTGGATTCTCATCGGGATTCCAGCCACCCCGAACCACCCTCGCATGATAATCGAGTATTCTAACCTCTAGGTCACACCGGCATACATTTACGAGTTATTTATTTAATTTATACTTGCGACAATAAATGTTACAATAAAACGCTTTTACAAAATCAGAATAAATGTCTTATCGTTACTTTTACAAAGCAATATAAAAGCAGCTCCGTTTTGTGCTGCGTAAATCTTAATTTAAATCGTAATTTAAAATGTAATTTAATTTAAATAAAATCTCCGTGCATCGTAGGTCCATTTAATTCTCTGAAATCCTGTGCCCCGAAGGCTTAACCCTTAGCACTCCGAAGGCTCCGCTGCGGAGCCAAATATTTTTAGCGTACGTTATCGTCGGCGTTAGCAATTGTTATCCGTAGTTAAAACGTGCTAAGTCTGTACCATTACGATTAAACCATTTTCTCACCTTTTCTATGGTTAGCAACACGGAGAAAAATAAATATTACGATGAGAATTTAGAGCCGAGCGATACCGAAGACGTATTTGATTTCGAGGAGTTAAAAGACATTGTGGAAGACAATGTTGGTTATGATTCTGACACTTCGAGTAGTAGCAGCGTAATTATACTACCAAAGAGACGAAGAATGAGAATGATTGAAAGCGAAAGCGGAAGATTCGTTGCAAGTCTTAGACGAACGGCGTGATGTTACGGAAGAATTACATATTCCAGATAGAATACCTTTTAGCGTATTGCCACAGGTCATTGGACCACGAGTTCCTACAAACATCGAACAGCCGATACAATATTTTAAATCATTTCTCACGGACGAATCGGTAAATGAAATTATAAAGGAAACCAACGATTACGCAGAAAATGTTCTAAACTTGAAAGAAATATCTAGTAACTCTATTCAGCAAAGTGAATACTGTGACACTTGTCCAAGCAAACCGTGAATTGAAAACCGTGTCCAAGCAAATTGTGAATTACAAAATTGAAAATTCATCTTTCATTTACAATAGGAAAATGTATATTTATAAAATAAATCAAATCGAATGCATTCGCGAGGACGTGTAATCTTTTCCGCTCAAAATAAGACTTGCTTTATCTCAGACACTCCGCTCCAAAAATGTGCCGGAGTTGCTGGTAGGCGATACTCGAGAAACGCGCGGAGCGCTAAGGGTCGAACAATTAGCAACTATTTCAATTCGCAAATAAAGCACGCCTCGTGCCAAGCATCTCGATAAATATTCCCTCAACGGAACGAGAACCGAGCGGCCTTCGCAGCGCCGGGAAATCGTCTCGGGACCATTCAGGGAAACGGCGCACCGGTGAAACCGGAGGACCGCGTACGAAAACTCCGCGATAATGAATGGCGATGCGCGCCGTCGAGCATCGAATATCCGAGCAATCAAGAACAGGCGTATCGTTTCCGGTGATCGAGCGTTAAAGGATCAAAAGGATATACACGCGCCGGTGTTTTCGTTCCGTCTCCCAGCGGTGGCCGGCTCGACTCAGCTCGGCTCGGCTCGGCTCGATTCAGCGCGGTAATCAGGATTCCGTGTTGCCGGACGGGACAATTAGCAGGCGGGAAGAAAAAAACGCCGAAATCGATCCGGCAGCAAATATTAATCGCAATGAACCGACGCCCGTACACGGCTGGGAAATCGCTAAAGAGGCGATTTCCATAACGTGGAACTGTCTCCCGCTTGCCTCTGGCCCCTTCCGACCCCCTCCGCCGGCCGCAAAAGGCAATAACTTGCGCGACGCGATTTTAAATCGAGCAAATGGTCGGTCTGGAAATTATTGCGATGCTCGGTTTCCGGTTTAAATCGAATGCACGCGAGTCGGATAGCGATCTAATCGACTCGCGGAACTGGCTGGGATCGGTTCAAGGGAGAAAGAGAAAGAGAAAGAGAGAGAGAGAGGGAGAGAGATAGAGTGGAAGAGACGGGCCCGTTTAACGTGCGGCCGCGCGTGATAATCAAACGGCAGCAATTATGCAAATCGGAGCACATATATAAGCAATTTACTTATTCGTCGTAACCGGCCGGCATCTCTGTGCCGCGTCTCTGCGCGCACACCGTCCACGATTTTCATCGGGTCGATCGTTTTTCGATCAACCGCGACGTGTAGAGAATGGGAACGCAAATGAAGAGCGGTAATTGAAGAGCGAGGACCGAGTGAATCAACATGTTGGCCCGGCGAGCCCGATCGATCCCCGCGAAGCGAAAATTTCCCAGGCACGGCCGCGGTTCTCGCCCTCCCCCCTTCCCCCCTTCTCTGTTTTTAAACAAATCCGAAACACACCGGGCGATTTTCTATTTTCTTCCTCTTATTTATTTATCCGGCATTTTCATTCGAATGAAAACGCGGCCCGCCTCGACAAAGTTTCGCGCGAGATTTATGTTTTCGAATTCACGCGGAGGGAGAGAGAGAGAGAGAGAGAGAGAGGGAGAGAACCGCGGCTGAAATTACACCGGCGCGTTACAAAATGTCGGTTTCATTCGGATACCTCGTTTTTTTCGTTTCGTTTCGCGCTCTCCTCTCTTTTTTATGTCCCGCCGCGTAATGAAAGAGTGAGAGAGAGTGAGAGAGGGAGAGGGAGAGACGGCAATGTTGTTTCTCGTTTTTGGAGCGTAATTCCTGCTCGAGCAACGAACGACATGGGAGCACTTTGTTGGAATCCTAAATTCAAGAAAAAGATTTCCATAGGATCGAATAAATTCGCTGCTTTTGGTCGTCGCTACGCGTTCGGATTTCGAATCGACGCGCTGTTTCAAGGAAGACGGAGGCAAATATGACTGAGAAACCTGCGAAATGTCCATGGAAATATTGTCTTTCTTAAATTTTGCTATCACTTGGAACGACAAAAAAGTGAAGAATAAAAAACTATCGCCTTTTAACGAGTTTCTGATCAAAATCGTGACAAAACTCCAATTTTTGCCATCTTTAATTTGTTATAACTTGCAACAATGTCAACCAATTATCGATAAAATGTTCAACATACAAGTTATCGAAATCTACGAAAGAAGTTTTTAAAATTTTCGTTACTGGCTCAGCTAAAAAAGTTAAATAACGAGAGATACAGTAATGTCTCCCTTATTGACGTTGAAACTGCGCAGAAAAATGGACAATTTGGGAAGAGGAGATGCAATTATACGAGCTTTGCGGTTTATTTTTATAGTCAGGAATTGTCAACGATTATAAAAACGAGCTGCAAGGCTCGAATAATCGTGTCTCCTCTTCCCGAATTATTATATTATATTATTATATTATATAATTTTATTTATATTTTATTATTATATAATATTATTATATTATATTATATTATATTAATATATTATATTATTATTATATATATATATATTATTCGTGTCTCCATTTCTGTGTACAATCTGAGCGTCAGGGACATTGCTGTATTTATTTCTTTGTCATTCCAAGTACAATAATGTCTCCCTTACTGACGCTCAGGTTGTCCACAAAAATGGACAATTTTCGAAGGGAAGATACGATTGTCCGAGCCTTGTTGCTCGTTTTTTATGGTTATATTGTGGTTTATAATACGGTTATGTTATGGTTATCGATTGTCAACAACTATAAAAACGAGTCGCAAGGTTCGAATAATCGTATCTCTTCTTCCCAAATTGTCCATTTCTGTACAGAACCCGAGCGTCAGTAAGGGAGACATTACTGTAATAGCAAAATTAAAAAAGAAAGCATTTCAGTCATCGTCTAGTAGACTAAACCCTCTATCATCCAAAAAGAATTCAAGTCACTTAGTCCACTCTTACCCCTTTGCACTCGAGTGGTGACTCTGAGGCACCATTAAAATTGTTAAATCACGTTCCAAGATAACTTTCATATTACAAAAGTCTAGACGTAAAAAATTATTAACAGTCTAACTGTCGTACGAGTCGCAAGACTATAAATTTCATATGCATAAAATGCACATTGCATTTGATTTTTCATATAAAATGGAGATACCATAAGTCAGAAAAATTAATATAGATTCACAGATAAAATGGCTTCGAGTGCAAAGGGTTAAAAAAGTTACTGCGTCTTAAAATATGTATTAACACTGTCGCGGGCCACTCTAAGCACCATAGACGCTAATTATAAACAAGACCCACGAGATTCTCGAGGACTAATAGATTCCCCGCGCGTCCTTCATTGCGCTGTATTCATTTCCGACCGAACGCCACGCGGATGTTCGACCGTTCCATCGAGTCCAAGAAATATCGATATCGCGTGTTCCGCGGCGATTCCTTTTCCTTTGCCGGCCGGATAGGCAACATTCAATTCAGAACCGGTGCGCGGAGATAACGGCCGGTTTTGAAGTGTATAATTTCAGCGCACGTATTTTCCGTACGTGATTCTTAGCGGCGAGTTAAACCAACGGTGGCCCGGTTTTATCCGAACGTACGTTTCGAGGAGCTCCTATACGTGACGGGCGCGAGCAGCGCCGGCGGATTTCATCGTCTGAAATTCAAGATTTCGGTGGAAATCGCGTTACCGTAATGCTCACCTTTCATTCACGCGTTAGCACGCCGCGTTCCGCGCGTTGTTACATCGAATCGGTGCGCCGCGCGCGAAAACTTAATCCGCGCGAAGATAGTCGGTTGGTTTTTTTACTCGCGCCGCGAGTATACGAGAGAATCCGCTCGATTAAGCGTCGCCGGGGTTGAAAAGAGGCGGCACTGTCTTATCGGAGTATTCAATTAAAGTCCGAGGAGAAGCGTTTCCGGAGGGCGAAACGCGAGAAAGTTTGCCGGCGTGATCGATACCGGTATCGAGAGGGTTCGCGTCGCGAAAAAATATTCTCCGCCGGTTCTTCGGTATCGGGCGTCTGATAAGCGGCGGTGTTCGCGAAACTTTCCGCTCGGAATTGAAGCCCGGAAGGCGCGGATCCGTGGTATTAATTCCGAATTAACGGAGTGTGCCTTCGGCGACCGCATTAGGAGACGCCCGGTTCCTTCAGCAACAGCCGTGCAAACTCACGCAGCCCCGGCCCTTCCCTCCCTCTCTCTCTCTCTTTCTCTCTTTCTCTCCCTCTCTATCTCTCTCTCTCTCGCTCTCTCGCTCTCTCTTTATATACATATATAGTATACGTATATACATCGGCGAAGTTTCTGCGAAGTGTCTTCCAGCCAGAAACCGGGCGAAGTTCAAGCAGCTACAGCCCGCGACTAGCGATAATTGGATATTAACGCGGAGAAGAAGCCGGCAACCGTATATCACTTAACTTTGCAATTTAGTGGCTGGTTCGGTCGGTGCTCCGCGGCGCGCCGCCCCGTGACAGGAAAACTCTACGACCGACCCTGCCGGTTTTTCACAAGGAAATCGAGATAGGCAATTTCCCCGCTGCACCTCCCCACCCCTCTTTCCCGGCACAGACTTTTCCACAATTTAAACACGAAACGGCAGGGTTTCTCGCGACAAGAGAGCATTCGGATCGTTCTGGTACAATAGAAGCTCTTACATTTCGAATTCTTTTTAGAAGAAATACGGTGTCGGACGACATGATAGCGGCGCACTCTGAAATTAACGTAATTTCTTTCTATTTAACGTGTTCGTGCGAATTTGCATAATATGTACCGCTACGAATGTACGCGAATGAAAGAGAATTGAATTTTGTTAGTTTGAACGATTTTATTTGGGAAGGGAAACGAATTCGAAAGACGTCTTGTGCCAGACGTCTTTGGGATGTTTTGAAGACGTCTTCGTGCTGTCTGGGTTTGCGATCGTAAGTTGAGTGGAACTATAGTATATTCTCAATAATTGATGCTCGGATTGTGCACAGAAATAGACAATCTGTCCATTTGTAGCACAGGACGTTTCTAGGCCGTTCGTAAGCCGTTCGTAGGACATTCGGGACGTCTTGAGGACGTCTTTGTGCTATCGGGGCATACATCTGGAAAACATTAATGATGTCTTTGTGATATCTGGGCAAACGTCTTAAGGACGTCCTTGTACTATCTGAGCAGACGTCTTCAAAACGTCTTAAAAACGTCTTTAAAACGCCTTAAAGACGACTTCGTGATATCTGTGCGGTCATCTTTAAAACATCTTAAGGACGTTCTTGTGCTGTGTAAGCAGAAGTCTTCAAAACGTCTTAATAGCGTCTTTAAAACGTCTTGAAGACCTCTTTGTGCTGGACAGACGTCTTTAAAACGTCTTAAAGACGTCTTTGTGATATCTGGACAGACGTCTTTAAAATGTCTTAAGGACGTCCTTGTACTATCTGAGCAGACGTCTTAAACGCGTCTTTAAAACGTCCTAAAGACGTCTTTATGCTAATCTGTGCAGAAAAAAAAACCTTGGCTATAATGCTAAATAAATAAAAATCACGTTAATTGTAAAGTGTACTAGCTTTTTGTCCGGGGAACTTTTGTATTTACTTATTCTTTAAATAAATGAAGATATAACACCAGTTTTGCCTAAGTAATTAACCCTCTCCACAGCTTTCAGGTAACTTTTTAATCGCAATGCGGTTGTCACAAGGTTCCATTGCTCCCCTGCTTCACAATCAAGGACGTTATAATCCATCGCAATTATCAAATCTCCTACTCCAGATCGCAGGAGAACTCGGACTCCCCTCGAAAACCGTCGATTCCCCGATAAAACACAATCGAAGTCGATTGACTCGTCGGCGGACGGACGAAGTGGCAACAAACGCGGCGGAATTTTAATTCGCGTAGCGACAGGGAATCCGAGAGACCGGAGACAGAGAGCAGAAAGATTGATAGAACACCGGCGAAGTCGACGACTGTTCCACCCCTTCCGAAACTTCATTTAAAGTCAGCCTCTCACCTAATTTCAGCGCGCGCGCGCGCGCGACTTCAACTCCGTCGTTGCTCCGTTGCCGGCGAACCCTTTGCGATTTATTTGTACATTAGTTTCGAAAATTGGCAGGCTTTCCGGCGCGGAATGGCGTTGTTTTCGGCGGGAAGTGGGCGGAGATCTCGCGTTCTCGCAAACACGGCGACACGGTATTCGGTATTATCGCGCTGCTGGGAGACGTTCGAAATATGAGCGGCGCGGGTGTTCGTCGTCGCGCCGCGAGCCGGCTTGAAAAATAATTACTTTTAAGCGCCGCTATTTCCCGGCGACTTTCGGATAATGCGCCGGCGGGTCCCCGGGGCCGGGTAAAAACACATCCGCGCCGGTTTCATTCCCGGGGAACAATAACAACCATTACATAACGGAGGATCCAATTGGCCGCTGGCACCCGGTAATTCAAACGAAAGAGGCCGCAATCCGATTCGGCGGCGGTGCCGGTGCGGAACGCGGGCACCGAAATTAGCGGGCGGCAGAATGGCCCGAGGGGAGCCACGGGAGAGCCGGGGGGATGGGGGACGCCCGGAAGAAAAGAGAAATATTAAAAGAGAGTCGCAGGAGGCATTGTCCCGGGCCCTGAGTCGCGGTGAAACGCGAATGTAGAACGCGGCCGGGAGCCAATAGATTTTTATCCGGTGGATGTAGGTCGCGTACCTTTCGCTGATAGAATTGTTTCTAACGAAAGGATGAATGGGTGCCCCCCGGGGCCGCCCCGGGCACCTTCTTTCAGACCTCCCACGCGAACCCTATCGGGTTACTCCTGTTCCCCGAATAATTACATTATTCAATGACACTCGGCGAATTTTTTCGCCGAGCCCTAGCAGCGCCTTGGCAAGCAACGGATAAAAATTTAACAATGCAAACCGATCGGAAATAGTTGATCGAGGCCGAAGCTTTGTCCCTCGAGCACCGATACCTCGATCCACAGAATTTTCCGATCGAAGAAGCAACGTTTGCTTTGATTCTTCAGGGAGAAAACTCGCGTGAAGCGTGATAGGTGATATTTGGCAATTTTTTTGTAACGTAAGATCTTGATGAAATTTATCGCCATTTGGCACGTGTATTCTTTAATGTTTCAAGATACAAAGTGCTTTTTTTCGTTGCATTTTATCGACCTTTAACCACTTGGCATAGCTTGAAGAGTCTGACACGTGATGGAGATTTCCAGGAATAAGGTGTTAAGTATGAATGCTGTTCCGTTCTTTTTAATCTGAATGAAATTCTGATTTGTTGCCATCGATATTTAAACATTTAAGTAAATGTGGACTCACGATAAATATAAAAATGATTCGATTCTGGAAAGTTCTAATCATTATAACTATGCAGAAAATGGAACTGAAATAAGTCCTTATGGATCTCTACGTCGACGGCGTGCAGTCTAGCATATTTTTCTTTGATCTAGAACGAAAAATCGAACGTCATTTTCTTCGTAATAGTATTACACGTCGTATGAACTAAATTGTTCCTTAAAAAATGCAAAATTGTCGGAGATACGCGACTTCGAACACACAAAAATAATGTTTGCCATTTCCTAACTTAATTATGCAATAATCATAGTTTAAATAATTATTATTGTGAAGTATGTTAGTTCATACGACGCGTAAAACTATTACGAAGAATATTATCGTTCGATTTCCCGTTTTAAATAAAAAGAAATAAATGCTGTACTGCTCGCCGTCGACGAGGAGATTCATAAGGAATAACATGTACCATTTCATTAAAGGTCGATAAAATGTAACGAAAAAAAACATACTGTATCTCGAAATATCAAAGAATATATGTGCCAAGTGGCGACGAATTTCATCAAGGTCTTATATTAGAAAAAAATTGCCAAATATCGATTCCCGTTTGAACGCTTTTCACGCGAGTCTTCCTCCTTGAAAATTATGTACTCGTCATCGCGAGTCCGACTGGTCGTTACAGCGCACGGGGTTAATGAACTGTGCCCTGCGGAAGGTCTAAATGGGTCAATAGAAATTCGTAGGTAGAATCGTGAAGAGAAATAAAATGCGAAGATGAAGAGGCAGGGGGCAGGAGGAAGGAGTTGAATAGGATGATTTGTAGGGTTCCGGCAGGCCGTGGAGCGGAATATAGAGTCGAGAGACGGCAACGGAAGGAGAGGGGACCGCCCAGCGATTTTCGGCCGCCAGTTGATTCCTATCTGGCGATGCTTACCCTATCAACAATCGTGCTTCATAGTTTCTGGTCGGAAACACTCCGACGTCGCGCGTCGTTGCTATTGTCCACACGTCGCGTGTTACACCTCGAAATTAGAGGTTACCGACGAAAGGCCGAAAGACCGAAAGCCGCAGCCGGCCTAATCGCGTCTTGGCAGTCTCCCGCCTCGCACGGCTTGCCAACTTCGGACCAAGTCACAATGCCCGCCGCGTCCCTCTTATTTTCCTCCCGGGCCAACAGTGATTCTTGCCGGAGCGAGAAATTTCGTTTCACGGACGTGCCGTCGCGGGGAACAGCCGTATTATGTCCCGCACGTTCCATGCGAGCCATTTTGTAATAGTCCGCCGAGGGGCCGGAATGCGAAAAATCCCACGACGGGATCAAAAAAAAAAAAAAGAAAAAGAAGAAGGAAGACGAGAGGAAACAGCGCGCCTCTCTTCCGCGTAATTTCCTGTTCGCGGGCCGGCGCGCTGCATGCGGCTCGCGGATCCCGGCTGCGGATGACGTCCGCTTTTTCGCGCGCTCCCGCCGATGGAAACATACTTTGCGCAATGTGTCCGGTCGGTTTCGATCCTCGGACCACACCCGATTACGGTGGTATTTCCCAGAAATGTTCGGAGGTCGGAAACCGGCAGATCCAGGAATACTAAGTCGCGATTCTTCGGGCTTTGCGGCTTGTTTTCATGGAAACTCGAGGCAATCGGCAGAAAAAGCAGTGATCAGCAACGAGGTGTACATTAATATGAATTCATGGTAATGCTAGAATGAAAATGATGACTTCAGTTTTTTATTTCTAATTTTTTGCCGCTTTTGAAGGCAATTCCGAGGCCATATGACACTATTCGAAGGTAATTCGGAGGGTATATGACACGATTCGAAGAAAATTCGAAGGAAATTCAAAAACAATTCGAAGGCAATTCGAAGGCCACATGTCACGATTCGAAGACAATTCGGAAGGTACATGACACGATTCGAAGGCAATTCGAAGGCCACATGCACGATTCGATGGCAATTCGAAAGAAATTCAAAAGCAATTCGAAGGCAATTTGTAAGCAATTCGATGGCAATTCGAAAGCAATTCAAAGGCCACATACCACGATTCGAAGGCAATTCGAAGGAAATTCAAAAGCAATTCGAAGGGGCAATTTGTAAGCAATTCGAAGGCAATTCGACTGCCACGTGACACGATTCGAAGGCAATTCGGAGGCTACATGCCTAGTACAGTAAATTCTCCTTAATTCACGCCTAAATTGCCCATTCTTGTGCACAATCTGGGCGCGAATTATGGAGAATTTTGAAAACAGACCATTTCGTATTGTCTTCCTGGAATTCGCGTCGCGTGCCGCATCACACGTTCGACCAACTCCGTCGACCCTTAGCATCGACGTATCAATAAATTACATAGGCATAGAATTTAACACAGCGAAATTCCCAGCAACCCGAAACGGCGGATCGACGCGCGCGTCTTATCTTCCTCGCGTCCGAAGAAAAGCATCGACAGCCAAGCAATAAAAAGAGGAGTTCATTCCCAAACACGTCGCGGCAAGACAATTCTTTTTTACGATTCAGCGCGACGTTCGCGCGTTCGGAATTCCTCCGCAAAGCGGTCCGACCAGGTCGGACCCGACCAGGTCGGACCCGACGCGATAGTCGGCTCCGGGTCCCGTTCGCAGACCATTGGCATCGGCCGCGGTGCCGCGGAACACGGAAAGACAAAGTTACGGGCTGCGGTCATCGCGACAGCAAAAGTCCCGGACAGAAATGTTTCCCGCAGGCAACCGTTCGCTGCCCGCCGGCCCATTGTTTATCGCATTCCCCGACGCGTTGCTTGTTAAAAAAGTTCATCGCCGTGAATCAGGCTTCCGTCATCCGCTATTGTGCCGTACTTTCGTTTCGCCGTGTTTCGGCGCGGCCCCCGTATTTTTATTTCCCACGGCCACGAAAATCTTCCGCCGAGACACACGCTTCGGCACGGCCACGGCGCGATTATACTCGGCGAAATTCTCGACGCATTGTGCCTTCGGACTATTCCGAACGGAATTGTCGATACCAAAGAGGATTCACGGACTTCCTTTTTCGTGCATTATTTCGCGCCGGTTCTGATTCTATTTTTCGAAAGATCGTCGCTGCCTTATTTTCGACGTGATTTTTCGAAGAACTCGCATTTTTTTCAAGGCGATTTCTCTAGTAGCTCGGACTGTTTTTTAACAACTTGAATTTATCGAATTTTTCCTTATTCGAATTCCTTCTTATTTAACAATTTTGAATGATTGTATTAATGTTTTGAATAATTATGTATAATTGACTAATTAATACAATGGAGATTTCCTTATTGAAACATTTATTTTTATAATATTCTGGTACCCAAACATTCTACTGTAAATTCCCTCCAATTGTCCCGCAGCTTCTGGAACGAAAATGAACATTTTGAAGAGAGGAGATACGATTGGCCGATCAGCTGATTGCCAACAGGCGTAAAAACGAGTTGCAAGGCTCGAATAATCGTATCTCCCCTTCCCAAATTGTCCAGTTTTGTTAACAAATTCAGGTACAACAGAAGAAAATTTACTGCATTATCTAAACATTATATTATTTAGATTTATCACCTAACAGAGGACTAGATTGAAATTTTCAGATAGTAAGCCTAACCATAATTTGTGTCACTTTTATAGTCCATTGGGAAAAATATTCTCCCTAAAATTCCCTCTAAAAAGCTACACATTGTTATGTATTTTTCTTATGATTTTTATTAACTTTACTCACTAACTATTTACTCTTTATTATTTACTCTCTTAGCATCCTTATGGTTCTGTAAGTATTGAGATACAAACGGACCAAAAGTACAGTAATTTCTCCCGCATTGTTCCTCGGCTTATTAACTTTATTTACTAACTATTTACTCTTTATTATTTACTCTCTTAGCAACCTTATGGTCCTGTAAGTATTGAGATACAATCGGATCAAAAATACAGTAATTTCTCTCACATTGTTCCTCGGTTTGGAAACGAAAATGGACGAGTTGGGAAAAAGAAGACACGACTATTCGAGGCTCGCGGTTCGTTTTTCTAGCTGCCGATAATCGGCGGTGGCAACAAATCTAGCAAAATGAAACTGGAACGTGTCGAATCATTGTCTCCAAGCCGGCCCGACAGAAGTCTTTAGGACGGCAAGAAAACGAGGTTCGGTCGGTTCGAGGTTCCGTCTTCCGTGGAACCGTTCCCAGGGCACATCCTCTGTGGCAGGAATCACAGTGGAGAATTAATCGTCTCCCAGGTAGGGAAGGAGCCGTAAAATCGAAAGGTCGTTCCGTCGCCGGTATTAGACCTGGCTGACGTATTATTACGGAATTGTCGTCACGTGGCCGACGACGGACGATCGAAAACGCATCAAGAGACTTCTCCCTGTCCGAAAGTTAAGTCGCTTCGACAACTTGGTAACAGCCTCCCTGATCGCCTCTAATCCTAAAGACTTTCCAATATCTGATAGTCCCGAGACCCGTCCTGGGATCACCGACCCCCTCGCGTCCTCGTCCTCGTCCTCGTCCTCTTCTTCTTCTTCATCCAGCCATCCTGTCTCAGCCCTTTTCAGTCACGTTGATCCAACGGGGAGAACTCTTCTCCGAGCTTCTCCTCTTCCTTCGAGAAGCCTGTACCGCGTCGATACAACGGGCCACGCTGATGAGACCGGGTCAATTAATCACTCCGCGCTGCTTGCTAAATGGATTAGACCCTGATCGATCTTCCTCTGTGACGCGACCGGTCGAACGGTATGCGGATTTATCGCGGCCTGCCCGAGACGTTACGTTGATCCTTCTGCATTTTTCGCGTCTACTGTTTTATTAGACTTTCATTATGGATCGACGATGCGGCTCTCTCTCTATCTCTCTCTTTAACGCTTCGACTGCCGCCGGTGACGAAATTATTTAGAATTTAATCTTTCTATGCTGATCCATCGAAATTTCTTCATTTTATTCAAATTCGCAAGAGTGTAGAATTATTATAAATAGTAAACGATGTTGTAGAACTTTGCTTCGCAGGTTTCATTTAATTGATTAAAATACTTATATATAATAAGTCTAATAAAACAGGAATTATGGATCTCGACGCTGCGGCTCTCTCTCTTTAACTGCCGCCGGTGACGAAATTATTTAGAATTTAATCTTTCAGTGCTAATTCATCGAAATTTCTTCATTTTATTCAGATTCGCGAGAGTGTAGAATTATTATAAATAGTAAACGATGTTGTACAACTTTGCTTCGCAGGTTTAATTTAATCGACTAAAATACTTTAATTGTAGGAAATATTTTTAGATGTTTTCGGCGCGGCCTTCGACACGTTAAGCGAGATAAAAATTGTCCAAGATGACTGGAAGAAACGGAAATGAAATAATAAATAAATTGGTTCTTTTTTAACAGTAGATTTACGGGTCACTATTTTTTTAATTTACGATTAATCATATCATAAAGATACTTTTACGAGGTATTTATTCAATTTATATGTTACTAACGGCAAATGTTACAATAACGCTTCTTAAAAATCAAGATAAATGTCTTATTATTACTTCTATAAATATAGCACAGCTGTTTTTTGTGCTCCGTAAATCCAGTATAAATAATCTTCACATGTCGAAAACAGTGTACCAATGTCATTCAGTTGTTCTCACGTCTTCACAATCTTCTATTTCAGCTGCAGAAATTTGTCCAAAAATGCACGAAATAACCACGTGGACGGATAAACCAATCTTCGAACGAAACGAACGATAGGTCCGTTGTTGCGGACAAAGCGGCGCGGCGAGCTAATGTTTCTGTCGGTAACGCGATTGCCAAGAGACTTCGGGCAGAACGGAGGGATCTCCTCCTTCCGAAATCTGGAGCAAGATCTGTCTAAACAGCTTGTCAGAAACGTCGGGCGCAACGTGCACGATGTTTCAAACCAGGTACGCCGTTTGTCCGAAATACAGGTAGGCGAACTGGGCCGGAACGTACAATCGATTACGTCACTTCGTTCCCCTGAATGCGTTCGTTCCTCTGGCGCTCGAGACCTCGGTTCACTGTGCATTTCGATCGCCGGGAACATAAGCAACCTTCTACGTCCTCCCAGGGAAACGGAATTGATTGTCGCTCCAACGGCTGACGTTCCGGCAGCAGAATTTAGATAGCGACCGCGGGATTGCCACCTGGCTACAAAAACTATTAATATTCAGCGTTCGATGCATTATGCGTATACGCCGATTCCTGTACACTATCGCGCTCTTCCTGATTTTTATTTTACGTGAAAGTTACGTAGTTGAATTATTATCGAATTATTATATCGTTGATGGCCCAATTTCTGTGCCTGTTCCAATCTCTGTGCTTGTTCCAACTTCTGTGCCTGTTCCAACTTCTGGGTCTGTTCCAACCTCTGTGCCTGTTTCAACTTCGGTGCCTGTTCCAATTTCTGTGCCTGTTCCTATTTCTATGCCTGTTCCAACTTCTGGGTCTGTTCCAATTTCTGTACCTGTCCCAACTTCTGGGTCTGTTCCAATCTCTGTACCTGTTCCAACTTCTCGGTCTGTTCCAACTTCTGGGCCTGTTCCAATTTCTGTACCTGTTCCAATTTCTGTACCTGTTCCAACTTCTGGGTCTGTTCCAACTTCTGGGCCTGTTCCAATTTCTGTACCTGTTCCAATTTCTGTGCCTGTTCCAATTTCTGTGCCTGTTCCAATCTCTGTACCTGTTCCAACCTCTATGCCTGTTCCAACTTCTGCGCCTATTCCAATTTCTGTGCCTGTTCCGATTTGCTCATTGATAGATAAATATGATAAAAAAATATAAATCATCAATTTTTCTTATTGTATACGTTTTTGACCTGGGGGCACGGAAATTGGGACAGGCACAGAAATACGGGGCACGGAATTGTGTGCGTGCCAAATACCTTTTTCATTTCATCAAAAATATCATTAACTTACTAATTTTGGTCATGCAAAAAAATGTTTCTACAGACAGAAATATCTGAAAAATCGAAATATTCTTTTAACACACTAGATAAAAATTCGAGTACTTAGGGACATCTATCGTAGATTATAAATCCGCATGCGAAATAAAAATCCTCCGTGACCTTCTAAAAATTTTTGTCGCTGAATAACTGTAAAATTATTTCTAAATAATTTTTAGGTGTCTTCGCAGTTTCATTCGCATATTCATTTCTCTCGTAAAAGCACGACACTGATCGTACCGTCGAGAAATACCGAAGCGACAGACTGCTGTAAGTATCCGTGTTTTACGCCGATGATTTAATCTAGAAGGTGTCATCTGTTAAAGGACTTTCCCGTGATCAATACTGGATCAATCGGATCGAAAAGGGACCAATTCACGGGAACAGTTGGCCGAGTGTTTCACGGTGATCCAAGTACACGATCAAGGCCCGGTGGTATTTGCCAGGAGAGAGCCCGGAACCGAGCTATCGATTATTGTTTCAAAACTACCGGCTCGCAAGCCGCTCATTGATCTCTCTGATCCAAGCGAGTCTCTTTCGGGACAACTACCGCGGTACTCTGTCGAAGGATCACTAATAGCTTTGTACCAAGCCTCGCTTTAGCCTCGTTCTCATTCCTTCGCTGCCTCTGCTAGATTTCAGCGATTATACTAATCCGGACCGTTCCGAGCACCCGTTACTTTTTCCACTCTCGAAATGACACGTCGATTCGCCTTCCCTTATTCATAGCTCTCGCCATGAAACGAAGTGCCGGCTGGATCCGAAGTGATCTCACGTGAAATTTCATCGAGTTTGTATTAATTGAAAGAGTGCCTTTTTCGGAACACGCGAGTGCAGGATGTTTGGCGAGTTTTTTGGGGGAGCATAAAGGAGAATTCTTTGAACCGCAGGAAAAAATTTGTTAGTCGAATTTTTGTTACTTCTTATTAAATAGTTATTTCAATAATGTAGTCACGGTTTGTGTACGAATAAAAAATGTTCTTAAAGTTGGATAATTTAAGCTGGGATTGAAGCTGTTTTAAATAAAAAAATTTGACAAACTAAATAAATTCCAGCGTTTCTAAACAAATTTTATTTTTACGGTATAAAATATCGGCGTAAAATCGTTGTTTAGAAGTACTATAAATGATAAATAAAATCTAATTTCATATTCGATCCTCGGACGAAGTTGTAACGAAAAAAGTACTCGACTAGTTTTTGAGTTATACCATCGGCCGATTTAAAAAACACGGTAACGAGAAAAACTCGTTCAAAGTTTTCAAGTAAGCTTTCAAGGTACTCGAAGTTTAAAATTCGATGTAAAAATTTAGTCCGCCATTCCAGGGCCATAGAGTAAAAAGGAAATCGCTTTTTTGGACCTGTTACACGATGTCTTAATGTCTGAAGTCTAGAGAGCTTAGATTAAGATCACTCGACACTCTACTATAACGTAATTCGTCCTTCAATGAATTTACGACCTCAAGCCTGCTTTCAATTCGGGAGATTAACACTAGATTTACGGAGCACAAAAAACAGTTGTTTCATATTAGTTTAGAAAAGTAACAATAAGTCGTTTATTCTGATCTTTAACAAGTTTTATTGCAACATTTGCCGTAAGTAAAAATGTATCTTTACAACATGAATAATCGTAAGTTAAAAAATTAGTAACCCTATTTTGACGGGTTCCGCAAATCTATTGTTAAGGACCCAAGATTTTTTGACCCGCTATATGAGAATCCCCTCTTAATGATATCATCGTTTTGCATTTTATTAATTGTTAGCTTCGTGGAACCTGTTCGAATCTTCGGTTGACCGAGTTTTCCATGTAAAACTGATGTGGATTCTTTCTGGTTAAAAACTAGAATTAAAAAATATGAAAGATATTGCGTGGAAGAAGTTTCACGGTACAGTAATTTCTCCTGAAAATGCCAAATTTCGGGTTGCTGAGAATTTCCCTGTGTTAATCCTATTTGACGCGGGTTCTCGGAAGAAATTCGTGGCATGTGACCTCCGAATTTCCGTCGAATCCTGTCACATGGCCCTCGAATTGATTTCGAATTGCTTTCGAATTGCCTTCGAATTGCTTTTGAATTGCCTTCGAATTGCTATCGAATTGCTTTCAAATTGCTTTCGAATTGCCACCGAATTGCCTTCGATTCATGTCACGTGGCCTTCGAATTGTCTTCGAGTTGCCTTTGAATTGCCTTCGAATTGCTCTCGAATTGCCTTTGAATTGCCTTCGAATTGCTTTCAAATTGCCTTTGAACTGCCTTCAAATTGTTTTCGAATTGCCTCCGAATTGCCCTCGAATCATGTCACGTGGCCTTCAAATTGCTTTCGAATTGCCTCGAGTTTCCACAAAAACGAGCCACGAGTCCCAAAAAATCGCGACTTACTATTCTCTTATCTGCCGGTTTCAATCCCGACCTCCGAACATTTCCGGGAGAAATGACAGTACTCCACCATGTCTAATGAAGTTCTCGGCTTTGAGGTCGCGTCACGACGATATAAAGCGATCAGAGTAGGTACCCTGTTGTCATCTTTCTCCCGGTTTGTTCCTCGCCGGTCGTCTAAGCCTACCGAGATATACCTCCGAGCCCGCCGACTTCTCCCGCGGGACGATCCAGCGAAATTGCCTCTCGAAAGGTGGAACAGTGAATGAGTTATACACAGAGGCCTGACAAGTCCATCGATTCGTCGGCGAACAAAAGAATAGTTTGAGGAAAGGGGCGGAGGAGGAGGAGGAGGAAGAGGGATATAGGGTGGACGGCCGCGGAAACTTCTTTATCTATCGCGATACCCGGCGAAACATTCGGAAACGTTCCCCCTATGATTTACTTTCACCGTTTACCACGGTTAGAGCCGGACCATTGGTTAACTCGGGGAGTTATAAATTTCGCATTTGAGGTGTCGGATTGCCGAATCGATTCCGTGCCGGAGGGAGGAGATGAAGGATCGCCCGCGGAAGGAAAGAAACCGAACAGCTCCGCGAAACGATGTTCCCTAGTAACTGGATCTATGTTCGAACCATAACTCTCAATTTATTATCGCTCGCGCGTCCTACGTAACGTTCTTGCGGCAGCGAATTTAATCACGACAGACCGATACGTTTCTTGCGAGAGAAACGGAATATTAATTTGATTACGCTGCTTTCTCGAGACGTCAATGGAGCTTTCGAGCGCGCGTACGGCGCTCGCATCGAGAGTCAACGAACTGGCACGGTGTGTTCGAATGTATTCCCGAAATACTCGTATTTCCCCGTGTCTTTCGAACTAAGATTTATTACAATTTATTGGCCTCGAGGTTGCCGAAAGCGCCATACATCTTGCGCGTCCATTGTGCTTCTCTCGTTGATGCGGCGAAAGCGTTGCTGGAAAACAGAGCGCGACGCGTGCGACACGTTTTTTATGAAACGTAACGCGATGGCGAAAAGGTGACTGCGACGAATCCACAGTCGAATCTGTTCTTTTTGTGTGCTCTTTTTTATGCAGTCCCCATCTATCGCACAAAAACAGATTCGACTGTATTCATGTATCACATTAAAAAATCGCACAGGAACAGATTTCACTGTATTCATATATCGCATAGAAATATCGCACAAACACAGATTTGACTGTATTCATATATCACATCAAAAAATCGCATGAAAACAGATTTGACAGTATTCGCATATCACATCAAATAATCGCATGAAAACAGATTTGACAGTATTCACATATCACATCAAATAATCGCATAAAAACAGATTTGACTGTATTCATATATCACATCAAAAAATCGCATAAATACAGATTTGATTGTATTCATATATCACATCAAAAAATCGCATAAAAACAGATTTGACTGTATTCATATATCACATCAAAAAATCGCCCAAAACAAATCGCATAAGAACAGAGATTTCACTTTATTCATATATTGCATAAAAAAATCGCCTAAAACAAACCACAGAAGAACAGATTTCACAGTATTCATATATCGCATAAAAAATCGCCCAAAACAAATCGCATAAGAACAGATTTCACAGTATTCATATATCGCATAAAAAATCGCCCAAAACAAATCGCATAAGAACAGATTTCACAGTATTCATATATCGCATAAAAAAATCGCCCAAAACAAATCACAGAAGAACAGATTTCACTGTATTCATATATCGCATAAAAAATCGCCCAAAACAAATCGCATAAGAACAGATTTCACTGTATTCATATATCGCATAAAAGAATCGCCCAAAACAAATCACAGAAGAACAGAGATTTCACTGTATTCATATATCAGATAAAAAAATCGTCCAAAACAAATCGCGCAATCAAAATCGCATAAAAAAGCCGCGCAAAAGCAGATTCGACTGCGCAGTGGACTGCGATGAAGTTGCGAAATGTTCTGAGAACATTGAAAACCTTCCCAGGAATTAATTACGACAAGACTAATTCCCTTCGAAGGTGAGAAAAGACACAAGACATCTTGCACATCTCCGTTACTTTATTAAAACAAAAGCACGTGGGCGTCTTTCAAGCCACTCCAATTTTCCCCGGATAGCCGAGCGACTTTAATTTTACGAGACATCTCGATATACTGGCACGAGATAAGCAACTTATAAACGCCTCTATCGATAGTAAAACGATCAACCTCGTTTCCCAGGAGCAGGTCGGAAGATGAGGATCGCAGGGGGATCTCGTGTCCCATTGCTGATCGTCTCGTCTCGCCTCGTCTCGTTCCATTTTCGGCCGGGATTATATTTGAATTTTAATGCCGGTCGCGTTTCGGCCGGTTGCGGGTCCGCCCGACCGATCGGGTCGAGAGGGGGGCGGGGAGGCGGGTTTGATGCATTTATTCATGTTTGTATTTATGGTCAGACAGCGGGATTCGCGCCGGCCGGGGTCTCCGCACGACTTTACGAGCTCGAAATTCGCCGGGAATAAATTTCCAGCGGGTCCGTTGCTTATTGTCCTCGGCTGCGATATGACGCCGACGGCCGACGGCGATGGGAGAACCGGCGGGAACGGAACGGGTGCCGATCGGCAGCCCGGTTCTTTTTTTCCGTTCGGATCGGGGAAAGGGGTCCTGATTGAAGCGTTTTACGGCGCGAGAATATGTCCGCGATCCACTTTATTGTCCCGGGGGATCGCGAACGGTCCGCGAAATCGTCTTAATATCAAATTCACCGAGATACGCAGCGATTTTTATCGCGACACTGCGCGATCGCGCCTCGAATGTCTGCGCCACGGTTTTATCGTTCGCGACGGTTTGAATGGCACGCGACGGATAACGCCGTGATCCCGCGTGCGCACGCACAGAGATCTTTCGCTTTTCCTTTTCGCCCTATTAATTAATTAATTCATATTAATTAATAGCATTGATAGTATTAATTAAGAGCATTGTTAGTATTAATTAATAGCATTAATAGTATTAGTCAATAGTATTAATGGTATTGAGCAACAGTATTAATAGTATTAATCAACAGTATTAATAGTATTAATCAACAGTATTAATAGTATTAATTAACAGTATTAATAGTATTAATCAACAGTATTAATAGTATTAATTAACAGTATTAATAGTATTAATAAAACATTATAAGTTAATAGTATTAATTAACAGTATTAACATCATCAATTAATAGTATCAATAGTATTAATAGTACTAATCAATAGTATCAATAGAGCACTAATCAATACAATTAATAGTATTAATAGTATCAATTAATAGTATTAATTAATAGCATTAATAGTATTAGTTAATAGTATTAATAAATAGTATTAATAGTATCAACTAATATTGTTAATAGTATTAATAGCATTAATAGTATTAACCAACAGTATTAATAGTATCAATTAATCGTGTTAATAGTATTAATAAATAGTATTAATAGTATCAACTAATATTGTTAATAGTATTAATCAATATCAGTAACAGTATCAGTTAATATTATTAGTCGTACTAATTAATATTATTTCGAGTATTAGTTAATGGTATTAATAGTATGAATTAATAGCAATGATAGTATCAATTGATAGTGCTAATAGTAATAATTAATAGCAGTAAGGGTAGTACTTAATATTATCAATTAACAGTATTAATAGTATTAATTACCAATAGCAAGAGTAGTACTTAATAGTATTAATTGATATTACTTAATGCTTCCATACACACAATAGAGCGTACCGATAGTACCGTAAGTATCAGTCAGGTATCGATATTTTCGAGCAAATATTGAAGAAGAGGAATCGATTCTGTCCGATACCTACCTCTTTCATACAATTTGCCAACTGTTCGTGTTGGTATCGATAGGTATCGATGCGGTATCAAGACTCAAACATTACGCAGGAAACATTGCTTAGGCTCGCGTGACACGCGTCTCTGTTGGAAACTCTCTGCGAACATAGGGCAACGCTTTCTTTCGCCTAGGCCACGTGTATCGGCCGAAAGAGAAAACCAATTTCCGTTTCTTCTTTGCTCCGGCAGGCCGGCGCGTCGTGAATCTTGACCCGTTTCCTGGACGGACAGAGCTCCCCCACAGCTGTCGAAACTTGTAAAGGTTCCCCTAAATGTAATCTTACCGCGGAATCGGACAGTTAATCCGATATCCCGTCCCGTCCCAGTCCCGTTTCGTCGTAGTCGCGCGTCGATCAGCCAGCCATCCTTTCTCCGCCACTATACGAAATTACTTCCGAAAAAAATAGTCCATTTAGCCGGTCGGAAATTCGGACGGTCGGGGGTCAGGCTCCATTTCCCGATCACTATTCCGAGAAACAGCGCGTTCTGCCCTCGTTCTGCTACAACAAACTTTCAGTTGCACGCCACGGCCACGGGGCTGGAACTATCGCAGTATCGGGGACCGCGCTGTTCGAGCCGGTTCGACCGAAATGAACGGTTAGATACAAATGAACACGCGGAATATTTGTTAGAGAATTTTTATTTGGGAATCTATTATTTTGGAGAAGTGTGAGTATTACTCTTTATATTTAAAGGTAGAATATCACTTTTATTTTGGTAATAATAATAATAAACTGTTCATTTTAGCAATATTTTTAGATAACGTAATCATAACGTTCAAAAAGTAGTATTTATGCTCCGAATGAATCCTACTAGCCACAGTAATTGGAGCATAATTTTTACTACGGCGCCAATTACTGTGGCTAGTAGTATATAATAATAATAATAATAATAATAATAATAATAATAATAATAATAATAATAATGAACTGTTCATTTTAACAATATTTTTAGATAAAGTAATCATAGCGTTCATAAAGTGGCATCTATGCTCAAAATGAATCCTACTATCTACAGTAATTGCAGCATAATTTTTACTACGGCGCCAATTACTGTGTGGCCAGCAGGATTCATTTTGAGCATAGAGATGCTACTTTATGAACGCTATGATTACTTTATCTAAAAATATTGCTAAAATGAACAGTTTATTATTATTATAAGTGATTTTTTTTATGAAGGTAATAAAAAAAATTATTTTATCTATAATTGCTGTAACTTGTACGTCATAAATTATCAATATTATAAAAATATCAATATCTCTTTAGAACTATAGAACATTATATACAAAGACTCCACAAGTATAAATTAATAATATAATAAAATAATACTATTAATAAAAAATATGCACTGATCGTTGAAACGGCTTCGACTGCGAAGAATTAACAACTATTTCGACGTTGTACTGGACGGACTTTAATTGTTTAGTAAATGAATTCACGCGCGAGAGCTGTCGTTCGATTAGAACGAGAACTAATAGGACATCGTTAAAGCGGACAATAGAATTACAAACAAAGATTTACCTTCGGATCGAGTGCTTCAAATTGTTAAATTGTTCCTTTGGGTTAAAACGGCCTCCGACTGCGCTCCGCTTACACGATATTGTATAAACAATGCGCCACCGATGTTTACGTTCAATTATTCGGTAATAACAGAGTCCGGTTGAACCACACAACGCTATTAAATTACGTCGAATCCCGGCCATTCACACCACCACCACTATTATCTCACATAATACGTATGTATCTCGAAACGAGAAATCCTCTTCCAAAATTCTTCCATGGTCCACGCCAACATTCGAACGGACAACTACGAACAACTTCCATCATTTAACTATCAGTTTACACATTCTCCAATTATGGTTGTTTTGGGTCAGTTGTTGATAAAGAGTTACACTTTTTTATAAAGTAACTGACCGTCTTTAACACTAGATTTACGGAGCACGAGAAACATAAATAATAAATGATAATAATGATATTAATATAATAATATATATAATATAGAATAATATAATAATATTAATAATAATATATAATATATAAAATATAGAATATAGAATAATATAATAATATTAATAATAATATGTGTAATATATAGAATATAGAATATAGAATAATATAATAATATATAATATATAAAATATAGAATACAGAATAATATAATAATATTAATAATAATATATAATATATAGAGTATAGAATATAAAATAATATAATATTAATAATAATATATAATATATAGAATATAGACTAATATAATAATATTAATAACAATATAATTCAATAATAAATAAATTGAATAAACAACTCACAAATGTATCTTTACGATATCAATAACAATAAATTAAAAAGTTACTGATCCGTCATTTCGACGGATTCCATGAATCTAGCGTCAACCTGCCGCGCGCTAAAAGCGATCGACGTACACATTGCGTTAAAAAAATGACGAAACAACATTTTCTTCGGTCCGTGTGCATCCGACTGTCGGCGAATCCTCTGGGAAGGGTCACGAGTCACGCGGACAGCCGGATTTATCGAGCATGGGGGGAGGGGGGCGGCGATCCAAGACACCCTCGAGTCTAGAGGGTGCTCTAGCCTAGGGTGTCTCGCATAAAATCCCAATTTCGATTATACAACGGCGTCGACGGCTCGCCCGGTTCCTCGATTTATGTCGACGAGGCCAGGGTCCTCGGCAGGAGTTACCACGGGACGAGGTACCGTCATCCGAGGCCCTATAAACCAGCTGAAAGTTCGGATCCTATGCGCGCCAGAAGACATGACACGCTCCACCCACGGGCAAATTACGGCTGACGGGGCGCGTTCGCGTGAAACGCATCCAGGGGATCGCTGTAACCGGCAGACAGTGCTGCATAATGGCTGGAACGCGTCCCGGACAGACCCTCTGGCGATTCCCGGCGTGTTTGATAGCTTCGAGACGGAGTTCGCCAAGCAGATATGCCACAAAGTGTCGTTCATGGTTGATCCACGCCACTCTACGGCTGCGAGTCCCATCGATCCGCGCGCGATCGTCCCCTTTCGAACCGATCAACCGGTTGATTTCGATCGTGGACCACAAGAAATGAATCCACGGGACGATCGGACATAGCCGAGTTGTTCAAACAAGGTCCATTGGTCGACGATCGTGGAGTCGTGACGCGATCCCAGTGAAACGCGTCAAACTGTGCCGAAGACGAACGACGCGGAAGTTGAGCTAAGACGTTGCTAAATGATCTCTGGGAAAATCTTGATCCTGGATGAATTTTGTCCGGGCGAAAAGATGTCGGAGCCTAATTACTTTTCATTGGCAACTGCTACTTGAATTTTTATCCTAAGATCGTTTCGATTCGGTGCTGATTCTAGGGACGTATAATCAGTTAGTTAATTAATTAATTAATTAATAGAATTAATTCAATGGTTCCGAGGCTTCTGAAGCAAGTACAGCAATTTTTTCCAGAAATGTTCGGAGGTCGGAATTGAATCGGGCAAATCTGAGAATGGGCGTAGCAATGAATTGCACAGGGAAATTTACGGCGACCCGAAATTCGGCATTTCCGGGAGAAATTATTGTATGAACGGTCGAAAGTATTCCTCAATTTTCGCGAATAAATTAAGGAGCCCAGCTAGAGGCACTTGAGAGTTCAGAGATCGTCGTTGGAGATCCTCCTCGGAGGTTTCGGCTCGGAAACGAAGGGTCGAAGGAGGAGAAAAGAGCCGGTCGCGAGGAAAGTGTGCAGCCGAAGTTAGTTTCCCGGGACGCAAGAATTTGGCGCAACGATAGCGCTGGCCTGTCTCACGTCGCCGGCACAAAAGAAAATGGCGGCAAGACTCGGGGCCGAAATGAGCGGGCGACAAAAGAACTTCCGGTGGCAGAAGTCGCGGAGGAGTGAACGAGCTCTGCACGGGTCGCAGTCCGCCGCGACCTCCCGGAGTAAATTCAAGTTTAAAGTTAGCCTAGTTCCTGGTAACGCGCTCGGCGGCACGAGTTTCGCGCGAGTTGGTCGCGACGACGGCCGACCACATTTTTCTAACTTAATTATCGGCACGAGGGCGAGGGGGCGAACGGGTCGAGGAAGTTTGCCCTATCAAACCAGCGGCCGAAAAGTTTCCAGTCGGTCCCCGAGACTGTAGGTGGGGCTCGGCCTCGTCCGGCCATCTTCGCCGTTTTCCATCGCTTCTGCTCGCTATTAACCCTTCCACGGGGATCTTTTTATCGAATTACAACTATTGGGTCGGCAACTAAATTCTCGCCGTTTTTGTTTTGAAACTTTAACATTCCGCGATTAAATGTTTTTGGCACGGTGTTTCAAATCATTCGAAAGAGGACGTTTCGTTCTACCGAGATTAGTTTATTAGTTAATTTTCAGATCATTAAAATGGAATATCGAGTTGAGAAAAATGAGTATTTTTCACACCTCCTTCGTTTTGCAGGATATTCTGCTGTGAAACGCGCGCGTTTTTAACTTTGTTAGGGAATTTTTCGTGCGGAAACTATTATTGCACTTTTTGCGGTCAAATTGACAAGGTTTGTTTGTACGTATTTCAACGACGCTTCAAGTCATCCGCACGAATAGAACGTCTTGCCAAATGTCCATTGGACAAATTGCAAGAGTCGGACGGAAAAAAAAGGATATCGACTTGCATTCGTATCGCGAACAGGGACGGAGTTGAAAAAAAAGAAAGAGGATATTGTTTTGCATTCGTATCGCGAACATGGAAAGTTAGAGGAGAATCCTAGTTCTCAGCATTTTTACAGTTTCCCCATTCAGGATGGCACGAACTTCCAGTGAGGACTCATTAAGAAAACGCGTCCCCAGCGTTCGTCTCTTTAATACCACGGTGATTTTCTTTCTGAAATCGCAGGGTGTGTCGAGGCGGCAAACGAACTCGAAAAGCACGCTCGATTGCAGTTCCCAACTCCTCGAATTACAATCGAACCGAGTAATTACGAGGCAACGCAGAAATCGACGAAACTCGGCACCCGGAATCCTCATTAACCCGTTCGCGTTAACCATTTTTTTTCTCGACGACTATGACCGTTCGAATTACAGTAAATTCTCCATAATCGACGCTCGGATTGCGCGCATAAATGGACAATTTGGGGAGAGGAGATACGATTATTCGAGCCTCGCGGCTCGTTTTTATAGTCGTTGACAATAGGTAACTATAAAACACAGGGAAATTTGAAGGCAATTCAAAGCCGCATGGCACGATTTGAAGACAATTCAGAAGCCACGTGACACGATTTGAAGTCAATTCAGAAGCCACGTGACACGATTTGAAGTCAATTCGGAGATAATTCGGAGATAATTCGAAGGCAATTCAAAGGCAATTCGAAAACAATTCGAAGGAAATTCGAAGACAATTCGAAAGCAATTCAAAGGAAATTCTAAAGCAATTCCAAGGCAATTCGAAAGCAATTCGAAGGCAATTCGATGACAATTCGAAAGAAATTCAAAGGCAATTCGAAAGCAATTCGAAGGAAATTCGAAAGCAATTCAAAGGTAATTCGAAAGCAATTGGAAGGCAATTTGAAGGCCACATAACACGATTCGAAGGCAATTCGGAGGCCACATGACACGATTCGAAGGAAATTCCGAGGCCACATGCCACGATTCGACTGTCACGTACCTAATACTTGTACCTTGTAGCTCCACGGTTTCTCTTACCTGACTCAAGCCCAAGCAGTCCATTTTGTCGCCTCTTTTATCTCATAATCTTCTACTTTTATCCAAGCAACGCGAGCTTATTCCAACTATCTTCTCTCAATCTTCCTCGACGTGCAATCAAAAAAAGTCAGAAGATCTCCCCTTAGAAACAGCACTCGTTGCACCCAATTTTAACCAATCACGGTGTACTCACGTCGAGTGCCTAATTCGTTGGTTCCAACACCGTGGATCGCCGAACAACCCGATTCACGAATCCAGTGGCGCAGCAAGGAATAAAACAGCTGCGGTGCAGCACGATCCCCATGAATCATCGGCGGACAAAGACGACGCGACGCCCGGTTCGATCGCAGTTGACCCAACAGCGCCGTAAACTTCGCCAATACTGTCAACAGGGTAGGATAGGAGGGGGGCTGGGATCCACCGAGAAAACGTAAAAAAAAAAGGAAAAACGTCGGCAACACGAGGGGGCCACGGTTGCATCGATAGCAGTGAGTCATCGCATTGTTCCTTGAACCGGGCGACCCGTTGGCACAAATAACATGGACACCGGTAGCACGGTGGCCGTTCCCTTCTTTTTCTTCACTTTCCCCGTGACGGCGAAGCCCGCGTTGGCCACTCGGTTCCAACGGGATTCCTGGCTCCTCTGTCGGTAAATCCAGGCTACCATAACGGGCGGGACACGATCGCCGGCGACGGTCCCTGTCGTCCGGTGATTAATCGGCGATACGAGCCCCGCCGTCTATATTACGGTGAAATCGCGACAAAAACCAGCCCCCGGCACCGCTACGTCCAGCCGCTTCCTTATGGAAGAAACGATTCCGCAACCGCGATTCCTTGCTCGCGCAGTTTTATTGCGACGTTCATCACCGCCGACAAGGAGACGGCCGCGGCGCGGTGTCCTCTACCCCCCCTCGGGGGGTCCACGAACGGGCCCACGAACCAGCGGATTTATTTCTGCAATCCGCGGCTGCTAGTTGGGACATCTTTACGCCTCGGCCGGCGAACATCGGTCACGCTCGGCCCCGATCCGCGGCCGACGGTCGCGCAATTCGCGATCGCTAATCGGTTCGCGAACGACCGGTTAGTTCTGCTGTCAACCGTTGGTTGGATCTGCGACGACGTTTACGGGACCGGAGTGACAGGTTGTCGAGAAAGTATGTACCTCGGCGAGGCGAATCCCTGTACAGGGATTTCTTGCTGAGCCGATCGCTGCTAATTCTTGGCCAATCATTTCGCGGAGCAAGAAACGGATACAGTGATTTCTCTCGCATTGTCTCTTGGCTGGGAGACCAGAATGGGCGGTCTGGGAAGAGCAGGCACGATTATTCCGGTCTCGTTTTTATGGTCGCCGATTATCGACGATCGGAGACACGAGCCGCGAGGATCTCCTCTTCCCAAGTTGTCCATTTTCGTTTCCTAGCTGGCGGACAATGCGAGGGAAATTGTTGTACATTGTCGTCGCTGTTTGTGGCTCGATGCTGTTTTGATGAGGGGAAGTTTGACTTTTTTTTAGAATTATTCTGTTAAAAGAGCAGTGTGAATAATTGTAGACTCAATGTAACTTGAATATTTTTAGTGATGTTTAAGCAGAATGTCAACGAAACATCGCGTGTTTGTATATTACTATATTGGAAATAATTCTTTTTGTTTCTGTTTAAAATTATGAATTTTTGACGATTATTCTGGTCATACAGCAGTGTGATTAATTATAGACTCAATCTAATTTTAAAATTTGTACTGATATTTAAACAAAAAGTTAACGAAACATCGTATTTTTGTATTACTATATTTGAAATAATAGAAAATGGAAATGTACAAATATAATCTTTTCTTTTTGTTTCTGTTTAAAAGCGTGAATTTTTGACAATTATTCTGGTCATACAGTAGTGTGAATAATTATAGACTCAATGTAATTTCAAAATTTGTACTGATATTTAAACAAAAAGTTAACGAAACATCGTGTAATATTGTAATATAGTCAATATAGTAATATAAAAGTATAGTAATATATATATATATATTATAAAATATAGTAATATAAAAATATTACTATATTAGAAATAATTGAAAATGGAAATGTACAAATATAATCTTTTCCTTTTGTTTCCGTTTAAATATTAATAAAAATGAAAAAGTTACTTTCAATTAACGATTATTCACGACGTTGTCGGTGGCCTGCTTCAGCTGAGACACCCAGTATATTCGAAAAAGAAAACTGAACAAGATATATTTGTACATTTCTATATCAAATATAACGAAATACAGAAATATACAAATACGGCACTTTGTTATGTTCTCGTCCAGATACCGGTAATAATTGAAAAGTTACTTTGAGTCTATAATTATATGCACACCACTGTACCTGAGGAAATGTATTCTGAGGAAGTAAACTTTGAATTTGACGAGGTCAAAGCAGCCTCAGAACGTAACAGCTACAACGTAATTACGAGACTACAACTTTTATGCATTTATGGGGAAAATGTATAAGCGAAACACAGAATAGTGAACAAAATTAAATGAAACTAAAAATGTTGATATTCTAGTTACGACTTCTTATAATTATTTAAAGGAGAAACAAGATTGCACTTGACTCCTACGTCTTGCAATTGATGTAGACAATTTTCATTTTGCGTAAAGGTCCGCAATTTAGTAATTACACTTTTACGAAGGTTTCGTGGTTAAAATTTACCTCGAGAAATTGTTACCGCCATTAACAGAATCAGATCCGGGAAATGCAGTCTTGGCTTCTCGCTTGCGAAAATTAAAGCTGTGGACGATCCGACATGCACGTGCGGTTGGAATAGACAAGATATTGATCATCCCCTTGCGGCAGTGCCCCATTTATGATACACAAAGATTGAAATTTATTCAACAATTCCGCGACTACGTAAATACTTTCTTCCGCTATCCTGTAATGTGATACTCGCTCAGTCCGCTACTGGATTCTTCTGGATTTCTACACGAATTTCAAATTCTTTCCTGGAAGAATTTCGGATAAAAATATAACGCAAGGTAGTATGAAACTTAGCAATAAGTATAATTATATATGAACCTTATAGTACTTATGTATAAAGACTGTAGCGACTGCACTGTATGTACAATTATTTCTCCGAGAAATTTTTATTTTTATAGTTACCGATTGCCAACAACTATAAAAACGAGACGAAAGGTTCGAATAATCGTTTCTCCTCTTTCCAGATTGTCCATTTTTGTGTGCAATCAAAGCGTGAGTTAGAGAGAAATTACTGTACTTGATATGCGACCGTCGAATCGTGTCATTTGGTCTCCGAATTGCCTTCGAATCGTGTCATTTGGTCTCCAAATTGCCTTTGAATCGTGTCACGTGACCTTCGAATTGCTTTCGAATTGCCTTCGAATTGCCTTCGAATTATCTTCGAATTGCTTTCAAATTGTCTTCGAATTGCCTTCGAATTCCTTTCGAATTGCCTTCGAATTTACTTCGAATTAGCTCCGAATTGCCTTCGAATCGTGTCACGTGACCATCGAAATGCTTCCGAATTGCTTTCGAATTGCCTTCGAATTGCCTTCGAATTTACTTCGAATTGCTTTCAAATTGTCTTCGAATTGCCTTCGAATTCCTTTCGAATTGCCTTCGAATTTACTTCGAATTGCTTTAGAATTGTCTTCGAATTGCCTTCGAATTCCTTTGGAATTGCCTTCGAATTGCTTTCGAATTACATCAGAATTGCCTTCGAATCGTGCCATATTGTCTCCGAATTGCCTTCGAATCTTGGACAAAAAATTAGAAATAAAAAAGTTAAGTCATCGCCGCTGCCTTTCTTTACGGACTGGCCCGAGTTTCTGTAAAAAAAAATGAGCCGCAAGGCTCGATGAATCATGTCTATACGCGACTTAGTATTCTCAGATCTGCCGTTTTCAATTCCAATCTCCGAACAATTTCTGACAGAAATAATTGTGTGTGTGCATCCGTATTCGCAGAATAATCTCATCATATAAATTAAAACTGTTCAATAAAACGAAAAAGGAACAACATAATTATTGTTTGAAATGCTCGCGAACACGTTCAGACACAACGGCGTTTAAAAGCGACGTGATTTCCACAATTCACGAGGAAACACAGTTCGACTAAACGTAATCTGTTTACCCGTTAATGACGACGATTAACGAGTATCCGTTAATTCGTATGGAAGCTGATTAGTATAATTATTAATTATGACCCGTTGTGATTGTCTCAATCACGGTTGGTGACAATTAACGATTACAGAATGTAATTATCGAGTCAAACTGCGTTACATTCGAATCGCCGCGCCGCGCCGCGCCGCGTCGCGCCGGGAATGTGAAATCGGATTACATTTTACACGATTCTGTTTTACGAACGACAGCCGGCTATACAAATTGCGTAATTTCTGTTTGGTCATCGGCGTTGAAGATAAACAGACGTGATAATAAAATCGCCGGTCCCGACAAATCTCACGGGCAAATATAAAACGCGTGTTTTCACGGTTAACTGAACGGAATCAAATAATTGGCACCGTTAATTATTCTTACGAAAACGATCGATCAGAAAAACATCTCGCAGCAAGAAATATATTCGATCGGTCTCACTTTGCAGTTCGCCGGTTTCGTTGTTTCAATTAAATTTCGATCTCGCTGAATATTCCGGGGTCCGCTAATTTCGACGGCGATCGGTGAATCAGCTGATAAAGACGTCTATTAATTTTTCAGAAAAAGAAAACAAAACGAAAAAAAAACAGAACAAAACGTGTCATTTGGTCTACGAATTGCCTTCGAATCGTGTCACGTGGCCTCCGAATTGCCTTCGAATCGTGTCACGTGACCTTCGAATTGCCTTCGAATTGCCTTCGAATTTCCTTCGAATTATCTTCGAATTGCCTGCTTTCGAATTTTTCAGAAAAAAAACAAACCGAAACCGCGTGGAGAAACAGATGGAATTGGAAGGAATTGAATAGGATGCAAACATTTGCAAAGATCCTCGCGGATCGCCTGCGTCGTGGCAACGACGCGGGCGTAGAATTTTCGTAGTTAGCGTCGAAGTAATTCGATATCATAATCTCGTTATACTTCGGCCAGGTAGAAGACTCGTATAAAGCGTCGGGGGCCGAGTTCCGGAACGCGATTATCCCTGCAGATCACTGCGGTGGTCGCCTGGCCGCCGGTAGTTCGACTATCAACTAACGGCGAACAAATTACAGCGTAATAATTAAAAGGCCGTGGCATCGAAATTGCGGCGCCGGAATTCTGTCTGGCCCGTTTTCCATCGACGCGAGGCGACGTAACATCGGGACATGCGCGGTCCAAGTTCCTTATTCGCGCGCCGCTCAACTTTCTTCCGCGCGACATTATTTCGCGAACTATGGCCGCGCGCCCTGCGATTCCGGCGAGGCGAAACGCGAGGCGAAATCCGGGAAGTTCCATTCTCGCCCGGCCACGTTCGGGAACGTTAATTGGCCCCCGTTTCCGAATGTAAATTATTCCACGGAATAATGGACGCGGTCTCGTGCAACCGAAATTAGTTATTAATTCGCGGCCGCTCTTGCTTGCGCGCGCTCCGCTCCGCCACGCTGGCCGACGAAATCGGGGAAATCGAGATCATTTCTTCGAGATCGCGATCGCGATACGTTGTCGAAACTCCGTCCGAGCTGGCAGCGCTTTAAAGTGGCTGTCGAATCGCGTCGACGCGGCACGATGATCGTTATTCAATGACTATTGTGGGACGAGGGATCTCGGTCTGGTCGATACCTCGACTGTGCTTTTCAGCAGCCGAAGAACGGAATCGCATAGAACGACGGTTTTTTGTGCGAGGTTCGAAGGTGGTTGAGTTTGAGCGACAGAAGCGAGACGGTGTATAGTAAATAGTTGTTATAAATACGATTATTCGTAAAATAAGAAAAAATAAACTGATAACCTTGCGGCTCGTTTTCATAGTTGTTGACAATCGGTAACTGTAAAGACGAGTCGCAAGGTTATTATAATCGTACCTCTTCTTCCCGAGATGTTATATTTTGTGTGCAATCTCAGCGTTAATTGGGGAGAATTTACTGTATTTGATAGCGATTAGAAAATGGGGAAATCTCGGACGGAGATCCACGCGTTGAATTCGTTGCATTTTAGTTAAGCGTTAACTTTTGAAGGTTTCAATTGTTGTGTTGTATTTTCCTTTTAATCAAACGTTTATATTAATACAATAATATACTTAAAAGCTCTAATCCCACGTTATTGTTAGCGAATTCACGGTTTTTTTTTCGTTCGCGACTCGATTATACTCATTATCTCGACGCAGAGAAACTGTAAATTCTCCCCAATTGTTCCTCAGCTTGTAAACAAAAGGAATGACCAATTTGGGAAGAGGAGATACGATTCGTCCAGCCTCGCAGTTCGTTTCTACAGTCGTTAACAATCGGCGAGGCTCGAACAATCGTGTCTCCTCTCCCCAAATTGTCCACTTTCGTTCACAAGCTGAAGGACAATCGTGGAGAATTGACCTTAAGATTCGAGCAAAAACGATACCGAGACAGATCAAACAAATTATTCACAGACTGCTGCTCGAAGCAGCGCGAGAACACCCAACGTACACTGCCCTGAGAGAAAAATCGCTAGAATAATTCCGAAAGTGTTTCCCCTGGACGGTGTCGAGCATAAATCGATGGGCCATCGATAATCTCGAGTTGGCCTGTAGCTGCTCGAACTGGATCTCGTAGGGTGCAAGGACTTTGCATATGAAAGACGTCGCAGCCGACTAAGAAGCCTGCAATCTGGCTCGGACGATTTTACAATAATCCCCCTTGTCGCCGTTACTTGACAGGAGAGGGCGGAAAGGTGGGCAAGAGGCAGCCGGGGAGGGAAGGGTTATGTCGTTGGGTCCTCTGGACCCACTCGTTCTCTCTCGCTCTCTCTATCGTTCTTACTTTCTCCTCTCTCTCTCTCACTTTCTCGTTCTCTCTCTTTCTCTATTTTTTCTCTCTGTCTCTCTTTCTCTCTCTTTCACTCTCTCCTTTCCTCTCTCTCTTTTTCGCGCTCTCTCTCTTTCTTTCTCTCTCTGCCACGTGCTTTCTCTCTTTTTCTCTCTCGGTGTCTCTTTTCCTCTCTCTTGTTCTCACTCTTTCTCGGTGTCACTCTCTTTCTCTCTCTCTTTCGCTCTCTCTTTTCCTCTCTCTCTTCCTCGCGCTCCCTCTCTCTTTCTTTCTCTCTCTGCCACGTGCTTTCTCTCTTTCTCTCTCTCGGCGTCTCTTTTTCTCACTCTTATTCTCACTCTCTCTCGGTGTCTCTCTCTTTCTCTCTCTCTTCTTCTCACTCTCACTCTCTCTTTCTTTCTCTCTTTCTCTCTCTCATCGTGTCTCTCTTTCCCTCTCTCTTTTTCACTCTTACTCTCTCTCTCTCTCTTCTCGTTCTCTCTCTCTCTCTCTTTCTCACGTTCTCTTTCTCTTTCTCTCGTTTTCTCTCTCTGTTTCCCTTTTCGTTTCTCTCTCTCTCTCTCTCTCTCTCTCTTTCTCACGTTCTCTTTCTCTTTCTCTCGTTTTCTCTCTCTGTTTCCCTTTTCGTTTCTCTCTCTCTCTCTCTCTCTCTCTCTCTCTCTCTGTGTGTGTGTGTGTAGTTTCCAACGGAGACGCAGCAGAAAGAAGCTCGAGTTTCACCGGACGCGGGGCGATAATTGCTGGCCCCGACGGAACTGGTCGTGTCGGCGCAGCGGAACACGCCGTTCACATAATTGGTTCCTCTTTCCGACGCTGCCGGCGCGTTTCTCCGTCGAGCTGTAGTTCGAAGCGGAGCAGACCGACGCGACGCGACGCGACGCGAGGCGACGCGGACGGGGACGCGCGGATATCCATTCAGCCGTGCGAGTTTCTCTAGAGCAGCCGGTCGTCGGGTCTCCTCTAGGACCTAGTCTAGAGAGGCTCCTCTTCCAACTCTGGACACTGTCAGGTGCTCGCGGACAAGTGGAGGAGCAATTTTACAGATTGCTGGACTCCGATGGCGTTTCCAATCTTACTGAGTAATGGCCGTCGCCTGGCCTCGAAACACCGGGAACGGTTCTTCGGAAATGAGTGTTTCCTGGATGAAACACGCCCTCCTGCTCGGTGTCGCGAGCCATTAAGGGCCTCTCTACACAGTTTCACGTGTCCCACGGACTTCCCTCTTTTTCATTTGCTCGCCCGTTTAACATCTGCGAAACGCGGGGCGCGCGCGCGCGCGCTATCGCCGACGCTTCTAAACATTGGATAATATCTCGCACGGGTCGACCGGCTCGCAGGCGTCGCAGCTTCGTGGACAGTCGTTATTGTTGCTTGGAAATATTGGGCCGAGCCGTAAATAACTTCCGATGCAGCTAGGTAGAATCTATTGTTCGTATCTACCCGGCTCTGCGAGCCGCCGCGCCGGAACGAACGAGTTTTTGCTTTCGCTAAATATAAACAAGGGCTCGAAATAAATGAAATAAAACATCACGAAAAGAAGAGAAATAGAAAACGAAATAAATATGTCCGGTTAAAAAAAGCGGAAGTTATCTATGACTCGACCTAATATTTGTTTATTTATTTGTTCTCCGAATATCCGTTTACACATGTCTGCAAAGTCTGCAATGAAAATATTCGGCGCTCTCGTTACAAAAAGTGTGAAAAAGCTCTCTTGACGAACGGGCACGTTCTCTCGGATGTGGTTTCGATTAGTGATTCGTTGAGGCGACACGTAGGATGCATTTCAAGGTGCCAGGGAACACGAAAGATGCGTGGTTGCACGAGAGGCGATTCGAATCGGGCGCTGTTTCGCCTTTGACGCGCGTTCTCGCGCTTCTGTCTCGCTTGCCATCTGCGGAAGATTCGTCCCGATGGAAACTTTATTGCGATCTCTGGCCTCTTTTGTCACTGCGAACGGCGACCGGAAGAGAAGGATCCGTATTCGTGGGATTTCCATCTCGCCGTGGGACTCGCCATCTCGCGAGTCTTCGAATTTCTTTCGGGGGCGTACGATCTTTTCTGATTGCGGTCGATCATTGACATGTCGGACGATCGGTCGATCATTCTTTGAGGATTCTGGTGTGTTGTTAGCGTTGGTTCCACTGGGCTGATTATATGAGCCGTTTATTTTGAAAATGGCACAAGTCACTTTGTTTTTAAGTCGATATATAAGGGTTTGCGTTTTTTAACACGTTTAAAAATATGGATGCTAACTTTCGAGAAGATTTACTTGTATTTGTTATCTCGGGATACTGATATTTTGCTCAGTATAAATAATTTCGTATAAACATTAAAAAATCACCATTTTTCATTACGGTAAAGTGACTTATGCCACTTTCAAAATAAACGGCTCATATTTATATATAATATATATAAATATATTATATAATACATATAATATAAGGATAATTGCATCCTTTTAAACTTGTTATACAGGGTGGACCATGAAACGTGATCAGTGCGATTTATTCTACTGTTGGTGCTTCGATCGCAATTTTTTTCAGCTAAAATAACATTGTTCTAGCAGCCTTGTTCGAGACGATTGTGCTAAATTTCTGGTCATCAATATTTCGCTGTAAAGTTTTATAGGTCGACCTACAATTTTTCTGTAGCCATTTTTTAGGAAACGCCGGAACGAATTCGACAAGCGCCATAACACGTAGTTATTTCCGAATATACAAATAAATTGTAGATTTACCTACCTATAAAAAACAAGCCTTGATAAATCCAGAAAAAAGGGATTACAAAAAAATTGGTACTGCCATTTTAAAGTACTCCTTAAACCAAAATGTTATTTTAGCTCAGCAAATGTCCAATCGAATCACTAGCAGCAGAATAAATTAAACCGATCACGTGGTGCCCACCCTGTATTGTTCCTATTTCGTGTGCAAAATATTTCTTCCAAACTTGTGCAATAAAAACGACTACGCGGCATTATAATAAATATCATTTCGGGATGATACTGCAACAGGAATATCGGCGTGGCACGCTCACACAAGCTCCGCCGTGTCGATACCACGGCGGCCGACGTGTAAACGCGTGAATGCAGGTGACAGAAAATGGGACACTGAAAATACAGAGAATGTCGTTCTATTCTCGTAGTTCACAGCTGATATCGCGGTATCTGCCGATTGTCAATAAACTAGAAGAATCTGTGGTCCGTCTGGAAGCCCCAATGATAAATAAACTGCACACCCTGTATACGGACAAATAAATCCTAACTATCTGAAATCAAAATCTACCACGTACCGTAGACTTTCCAAACTGTTCGCGAATGCTCCGCGACATTGACAATGGCGTCATCCGATCAAATTTAGCTATTGAATTAGGGAGGAACAATGTCGCGGAACAATTTGTCCATTTTTCGTGTCATGTGGCCTCCCAATTGCCTTCGAATCGTGTCGCATGGCCTTCGAATTGCCTTCGAATCGTGGCATGTGACCTTCGATTTGTCTTTGAATTGCTTTCGAATTATCTTTGAATTGGATTCGAATTGCCTTCGAATTGATTTCGAATTGTCTCCGAATTGCCTCCGAATTTCCTCAGAATTGCATTGGAATTGCCTTCGAATTGCCTTCAAATTGCCTCCGAATTACGTTCGAGTCCTGTTATGTGATTCCGAATTGCCTTCGAATCGTGTCATGTAACTCCGAATTGCCTTCGAATCCTGCCTCTGAATTTCCTCAGAGTTGGCTCTAAATTTCCTCAGAATTGCTTCAGAATTGCCTTCGAATTGCTTTTGAATTTCCTCCGAACTGCCTTCGAATCGCGTCACGTAGCCTCCGAATTGTCTTCGAATCGTGTCATGTGATTCCGAATTGCCTTCGAATCCTGCCTCTGAATTGCCTCAGAATTGCCTCTACATTTCCTCAGAATTGCTTCAGAATTGCCTTCGAATCGTGTCACGTAGCCTCCGAATTGTCTTTGAGTCTCGGATCTGCCGGTTTCAATTCCATCGTCCGAACATTTTCGGAAGGAATTACCGTATATCGAAATCGCAACGGTCCGTTCTGGAAAATGCGAGGCGTCGTAACAGGATCTCCAGGTAGTCTAGGAGACAACATCCAAGAGCTGATAGCTCCTTCAGGAGCCCGACGCGCCACGGCCAACAAGTCACGTGAGAATTCCTGTCCCGTTCGGCTCCGTTCGCCTCTATTCCCTGGCAGTTTCTTTCCTACCACGTAGACAGAACATAACCTGAGGCGACCCAGACCGATGCCTCATCCTCGCGGAGACGATTCAGCAGGGATTAGACTTCTCTTCGGATGGCCGGAGCTGCGAAATATTCCCCGAACTATGTTGGTCAGCTACGGGACCATCCGCCGGGATGGAGCAATGATAAATTAATCGAGGGAAACTGCAACAGTTATTGTAGCAGCGGAGCAGGCCCCGTTAGGCGAACCCGATTACCGTGACAGAAATGGAACTCCGTTTGACTGTAGCGCAATGCGCTCTCGCCGCTTTTCAGTGGAACAATTCGCCGAACATTGTTCATTACCACTAAATTTACGGAGCACGAAAAGACAGCTGTTTTATATTTATTCTAATTTTTAACAAGTATTATTGTAATATTTGCCGTAAGTAATGAATTGAATTCCGTAAATCTAGTGTTAAAACAAGAGTCGGAAAACTCGCAAAGACTTAGAGAATTTTGACTGCTGAATATTTGAAAAATTTATAGAAAAATTCTCAACTAGAAAGAGAGGGAGAGTAATCCGTCGCTCAAAGACGCGGCGATGTTCCAATAAAACAGTTCGATTGTGGCGCGATGAGCATAGTTCGCAGGCACGCGAGAAATGTTCCCGGCGTTGCGGAGCAAAGAGTCGGCCGCGATTTTCGAGCGTCGACGTCGCTCGGGGACGAGCAATTCCGCCGCAAGAAAATCCGAGGCATTCCGAGTCGCCGAGTCGCCGAGAGCGAGCCGCGGGATGCTAAAACGGGGTTCGCGGTCGAACGATTCCCGGCGATCGATAACGTCCGAGCCGATGCTTCCCTCGAAGGAGAATCCTCCCGGAGAAAGAGCGTCCACTTTTCTCCTGGACGTTCACCGGGACCGACAAGCGTTTCCCGCGGGAGAGAAAGAGCACGGCGTTGGCCAAACGGCGCGATTCGCTGCGCTTTGGCTCCGCAGTTAAACCCGGCGGTGGCCGATAGGCGCGTCCGCCGAAGTGGCTAGCGAGTGTCGACGTTTGATGGATGGACGGAGACGCGGCGGAACCTCGGGCCCCAGAGCCGCGTCTGGAAAGTTTAAGAACCGTTCCGGGGATAAGGAGGCAAGAAAACTCGCGGAGAGTCCCGGCAAAAAACCGAGTACCAGGCTCTGGTTAAGATAAACGACTTCTGTTGCCGTGCTCCGTAGCCCCGGATTAAAACGAGTGCCATAATTTGAGGAAATGGAGAGCATCGCGAGCGGCCCGAGCACGAATACTACGGGCTCCTACTACGGGAATATTAAAAGCTGCTGTTACAAGCACTCGGTCTTCGGGGCTGATTCGATTTTCATCGTCGAAACTGCTCTAAGAAGGGACTGCCGCGCTGGGACTGGCTGGAACTCGCTGGACGAGAGAACGTTGTACAGGGAGGAAGTAATTTATTGTATGTGCTGAATCGAATGAAAAGGTGTAAATTCTTCTTATTGATGCTCAGATTGGAAACAAAAAGGGACAGTTTGGAAAGAGGAGGTGCGATTATTTGAGTCTTGCAGCTCGTTTTTATAGTTACCGATTGTGAACAAGTATGAAAGTGCAAGTCTCGAGCTAAATCGGGTCATGTGACCGCGGAATTGCGTTCGAATTGCCTTAGAATTGCTTTCGAATTGCTTTCGAATTGCCTTGGAATTGCTTTCGAATTTCCTTTGAATTGCTTTCGAATTGTCTTCGAATTTCCTTCGAATTGCTTTCGAATTGTTTTCCTATTGCCTTTGAATTGACTTCGAATTGCTTTCGAATTATCTCCGAATTGCCTTCGAATCGTGTCATGTGGCCTCCGAATTGACTTCGAATTGTGTCACGTGGCCTTCGAATTGCCTTCCAATTGCTTTCGAATTGCTTTCGAATTGCCTTCGACTTTCCTTCGAATTGCTCTCGAATTGCTTTCGAATTGCCATCGAATTGCTATCGTATTGCCTCTGAATTGCCTTCAAATCGTGTCACGTGGCTAATCAATTCGAAAGCACACATCCACCGATATTTTCACCACACTCCGAAATTACAGTCACAATTTTTCCAATATCGGAATACAATTCTCCGTGCTGGAAATTCTTGTGCTTCCGACACAGGGAAGCTATTTTTTAATTTACCTAGACACGAATTCTTTTTAATTTCGTTATAAATTTGAAGGAATCCCCCAGTGAAATCCTAAAAGTGGGAGATGCCGAGCACGGATAACTGGCATGTGGCAGGATTCAAACAAGTTTTAGACACGTTCAACTTTGACCTGGATATCTAATCATCAGACTGCGGATTTTATGCATTTATGACAAAATTGGGTAGTTGCAATTTGAAATATAATAATAGAGACATTAAAAGAATTGAAAAATGTCAATGCATTACATTTAATCTACTAACCTAATTGAAGAATGAATAAACTTGCTATTTAGTTTTTATTTCTTGCAATTGAGGCAAACAAGTTTTACTGTGCATAAAAATCCATGATCTGTTAATTATATACAGAGCGTCCATCTAAACGAGTGCCTTCTGAAATAACAGGTAAATGGTTGACGTTATGAAAGAAAAGAGTGAAATATATTTTTTGTCTTTTTCACGCAGGACGCGTTAACGGGAGAACAACATTTTGTTATAAAATTTTTCGAGGTCACGTCAAGATTATTTTAATCCTCCTCAATACAATGCAGTATCTTTGTCTCGCTACAATGAAAGACCGTAAAAGAGTTTATCGACACTAGCGAGAACGCTTATCTCCTCGAGACTTGCTTTCGAATTGTTTTCGAATTGTCTCCGAATTGCCTTCGAATCGTGTCACGTGGCCTTCGAATTGCCTTTCAATTGCTTTCGAATTGCTTTCGAATTGCCTTAGACTTTCCTTCGAATTGCTTTCGAATTGCTTTCGAATTGCCATCGAGACAAATTATCTCCGCGAGACAAAGACTCTAAGTATACCTCGCGTCATGCCATTCTTACAGCAGTTAGAATCCAAATGGGTAGTCGGCATCGGTCAAGAGTAATCCGATACAGTGATTTGTTATTCGGTGCAGGTCCGCGCGACGCGTGTCCCCGGCAATGAAAATGGCAATGAAAATGGCAATGGAAATGGAGGCTCGGATGGGAGAATCGGGGGGACGGAGAGAGGGACGCGGGGAGTTTCAGCAAAAGGTAACTGAACCGAGGCGACGGGAGAGCAAAGACGCGTCCTGGAAATATGTCGCTGTCGCGCGACGAAAGAATTATGGAGAGAGACGATCCGCCGCGTGAAAATAAGTAATATATTTCGCCGGTTCTCTCTCGCCGAGAATAATCAGTTGTCGGCCGGCTCGAAGAGAAAGGAACCAACCCCATCATCCGCTTCGCACGTCCTCGCGGAACCGGAAGATTAATGAAATGAAAAAAGAAACGCTTTTTGCCCCGTCGGACGCTTAGCGGCCAAGGAACATCGTTTTCGCGCGTGTCCAACAGGAAAAATCCCGAACGGCGACCGCGATTCATCCGTGAATATAAACGCTTCCATAAATTACGGCCATCAATTAATATGAAATTATTAGTCGGAGTTGATAAATCATTGACTGTTAACATTCGCCGGAGAACCACGCCGGCGGGAAATCAGAAAATCCCGGAAACAAGCGAATAATGCTGCATTCGATAAACGGACCGTTTATTTCGAAACTGCTGCAAGTACATTTTCTTCTTTCAGTTACAAATAAAAAGGTTACACACTGAATTGATCAGAAATTACGTGATATCTAATTTAATTTGGTGACTCGGAGGCACCACTTAAATTTGTTATATCACGTTCTAAGATAATTTCTGTGTTGACAAAGTTCAGATTTAAAAAATTGTTAGAAGTGTAACTGTTGTGTGAGTCACAGGACACAATTTCGTACGCATAAAATGCAATTCGAAAGCAATTCGAAGGCAATTCTGAACCAATTCGAAGGTAATTCGAAAGCAATTCGAAAACAATTCGAAGGCCACATGCCACGATTCGAAGGCAATTCGAAGGAAATTCAAAAGCAATTCAAAGGTAATTTGAAAGAAATTCGAAAGCAATTCGACTGCTACGTGACACGATTCGAAGGCAATTCGGAGGAAATTCAAAAGCAATTCGAAAACAATTCGAAGGCAATTCGAAAGCAATTCGAAAACAATTCGAAATCCATATGCCACATTTTCTCATAGAAAATTAAAATTCTATAGGTCAGAAAATTTACTTTGGATTTACCGTTCAAATAGCTTCGAGTGCAGAGGGTTGAAAAACGAAATGGACTTGCAGCACTTTCAATATAAACGGTCCAAATGACACGCTGAACAGAAATCGAAAATCTGTCGAATCTCGTTCGAAGTCACCGTTGCATGTGGAACATTAGCTGGTAATTTATCGTCCCGATAGGTAACGTAATTGCTCGCTTGAAACGGTTCAACGGATTCGAGGGCCTGTCTGTTGTTTCAGTCGTGGTCGAACAACCGAGCCGCGCGGCGACGCGACATCGCAGTGGTGTTTCTTCCACGAGACGATCGACCCCGATCGTCAAGACGGAAAACAATCGATTCTACTCGAGACGAATCAATCGTGGAGTGCGGAGAACAGCAATTTCGCGAAGCACCGGCCACGAGTGGACGGGGCACACATAGCCCCGAAGTGCTGGCCAGCAAGTTTTTAATCCAATCCACCGAACGCGATTCCCTCTTTAACGGGCCGTCGCGCCGAGCGAGTCTTCCTTAAGCATCCTACGAGTTTAATAAACGTTTCCTTATCGCGATTTAACGCCTGCTAGGGGCTCGACGAAGCGATTCGATACACCCGTCGCGCCGCTTCTGTTTCGCTTACCCTGATTTTATCGCGTACAGTCATTTCTCTCGGAAATGCTTAAATTCGGGTTGCTGCGAATTTCCCTGTGCTTGTTCTACGCATATGTAATTTATTTTATAGTTAGATATTGTCAACAGGTATTAAAACGAGCCGCGAGGTTTGAATAATCGTATCTCCTCTTTTGAAATTGTCTATTCTTGTGCACAATCTGAGCGTCAATTAGGGAGAATTTACTGTAGGAATGTGACCGTCGAATCGTGGCGTGTGACCACCGAATTGATTTCGAATCGTGGCATGTGGCCTCCGAATTGGTTTCGAATCGTGGCATCTGGCCTCCGAATTGATTTCAAATTGTGGCATGTGGCCTTCGAATTGTCTTCGAATTGCGTTCGAATTGCTTTAAAATTGCCGTCGAATTGCGTCCGAATTGCTTTCGAATTGCCTTTGAATTCTCTTCGAATTTCCTTCGAATTGGTTTAGAATTGCCTTCGAATTGCTTTCGAATTGCCTCCGAATTGCCTTCGAATCGTGTCACGTGACCTCAGAATTGCCTTCGAACCTTAGCAAAAAATTAAAAAGTGTTGCCCCGCGTTTAAAATCGAGCCGCAAGGCCCGAAGAATCACTACTTAGCATTCTCAGATCTTCCGTTTTCAATTCCAGCCTCCTTTCCCAAAATTTTTGGGAAAAATGTCTACATTCGCAGTAAAATAATTACATGCCGACCAGATAGCTAACTTTACTTCGACTGCAGAAAATCTCCACGTCTCCTCTCCCCCTTCTCATTGTAAAATAAAAAAAAACTGCTAGCGGGTAGAGTGAAATATTCTGGGCCAGTCGACGAATTGCCAGGAAAATTCCGATGCTTTCGCGACCGGTTTACTGCGAGGCATAAATCAGAACGGTAGAAGAGGCATGCCTTTGACAAGCATACTGAATTCGTCCGAGCCCCCGACGAAGTTACGGAACTTTTCCCTCGGAAGTTCCAGTTTCGAATGCAATCAAGACCGGCACGTTCTCTCCACGCAATCGAAGTTGCAACGATCTTACATGAGAGTCTCGGGGACCGAGCGATTAAGCCGGAGGACACAGCCGGCGCGGTGCGACGCTGTGCGGCGCGACGCGTCCCTACGATTTCCCGATCCTCGCCTCATAAATCTCGCGCACCGCGCCGGATTAAGTAGCCTGCTTTATCGCCGTCCGGCGTGAGATCTCCGGGACGCTGGAATCTCACCGATTTCGGATTAGTTGCGCGGCATTAAATCACGAACGCCGGTATTGGTCGCGTGCCTCGGATCCTTGATTCCGAGGATCCGTTAAGAGCCGAACACGGAACGGCCGATCCGGTCCCTGATATTTTTACGGCGGGTCTCTCCTAGCTATTAGTCCAACAGTTTCTCGGGGATCCGAACAACCGTTCGGTTTCGGAACCGTTTCGGAACTGTACAGGGTGGCTGAGAAATCGTGGCACAATCAGCCAGAGGGTGATTCTATCGTAGAGAAATAAATCGAAGAATAGAGTAACATCTTTTCGTTTCAGACTGGATTTTCGAGAAAAATATGGTCAAAGAGGTTCGAACTTTCAGATTTGCGTGGCAGATATTGGATCGAGTCATAAATAAATTCCGTTTCTTTATCTTATTCTTAGATATTTATTTTGGTTTTCGTAAAATTTACGAATAGTCGCACCTCATCTTTCCAAATGGTCCATTTTTGTGCGCAATCTGAGCGTATTCCACAATTAGGAAGAAATTACTATATTTAGCAACAAACTATGGAAAATTATCGGAACTCCGGGACGACGAACCGCGAAGAATACTGAAATTATAGCGATGACGCGAATGACGAGAAATCGGGCGGAGTCTGTTAGCCGTTAATTAAAAAGTCACGCGCGGGCGAGCCAAAAAAAAGCGGATATTCTCGCAAAACGCAGTTCTAATTTCGGGCTGCCGGCTGAATCACGCCGTCGACGACATCAAAACATAGGCGCGCTGCCTCGGCCGGCCTCCGTTGTATTGCGAAATCAGCTCGATGAAATATTGCTGAAATTGTCGTGCGCGCCGGGAAACTCGATATAGATGGTAAAGCAAACTTTTCGACATTCCGCGGAACACACGCTCGATAAAATAATCAGGAGCACGGGCCACCGCTTTGTTCTCGATGGATTTCCTGCCGCGTTTTATTTCGATTTTTATGGGAGCGCACGGACCCCGTAACAGCTAATACCAAATCATTTCGAGCGCTCTGTTGATTCGGCACAGGGTGTGTACGTTTTCCGCGGGGTCGAACAATTTCGTTCCGGGGACTGTTAACCCTCCTCGTGAAACGCTAATGATCCCGGATAATTTGCCGTTTTCAAGAAATCCCTCGTTTTATGATACTTGAGCACGGAAAATGGTCGAATGTACGCAGCGTGGAACGCGACGGAGTTGAAATAAAGTATCTTTGTTTGTTAGGAGATAGCATTCGCAGCCGGTGCTCGATAAAATGCAGCGAGCCTTCTCATTTGCATGCGTCGTTCCATTGTTTCGTCATTTTTCTTTCGTTCTTCCATTTTCTTGCTTCGCAACGGAGAATCTGCGATCAAAATCGCATAGTTTTATCACGATTCAGTCAGCAATACGACGACTGTGACCGCTGATCATTATTCGCGGCCTAAGTCTTCTTTTTACAGGGAAATGTCACCGCGTCTGACTTATGAGCGATCTGTACTACTTGATTCTGTTCTCGAATCGATTACGCTGGCGACGTTCACGTTGAACTCGATGGATCATTACGGTTTCAATTATAGTAATTTCTCCCGGAAATGCCAAATTTTTGATTGATGGGAATTTCTGTGTACTAGTCCTACGCCTATGTATTTTATTTCATAGTTACCCGTTGTCAATAACTAGAAAAACGTATCTCATCTTTCTAAATTGTCCATTCTTGTGCACAATCGGAGTGTCAATTAGGGAGAATTTAATATTTTAGGAATGTGACCGTCGAATCGTGGCATAAGGCCTCCGAATTGCCTTCGAATCATAACATGTGGCCTTCGAATTGCCTTTGAATCGTGACATGTGGCCTCCGAATTGCCTTCGAATAGTGTCACGTTGCCTTCGAATTGTCTTCGAATACCTTTCGAATTCCTTTCGAATTGCTTTCGAATTGCCTTTGAATTGCCAACGAATTCCTTTCGAATTCCTTTCGAACTGCCTTTGAATTGCCTTCGAATTCCTTTCGAATTGCCTTCGAATTGCCTCTGAATTGCTTTCGAATTGCTTTCGAATTGCCATCGAATTGCCTTTGAATTGCTTTAGAATTGCTATCGAATTTCTTTCGAATTGCCTTCGAATTGCCTTCGAATTGCCTTCGAATTGCTTTCGAATTCCTTCGAATTGCCTTCGAATCGGGTCACGTGTTCTCCGAATTGTCTTCGAATAGTAGCAGAAAATTAGAAATACAAAAAACTTTAAATCATCGTTTCTATTCCAACATTTCTATACATTCATATTAACATATACCCGTCATTCAGGCCTCTATCTTTTTTGCCAACTGCCCCTCATTTCCATAAAAAACGAACCGCAAGTCTCGAAGAATCGTGTCCAAGCGCGACTTAGTATTCTTATATCTGCGCGTTTCTTTTCTCCACTCCAAACATTTCTCGAAAAAATTACTGTATTCGCTGAGTTAATAATTAACGATTCGAGATACGCGGACGACGATTTTCCATAAAACGACAGTTTGACGATCGAGCAGAAGTATCCGGAGACGGCCCGTCGGCGAAGCTAGCCAACAGGCAATCGAATTTCATAAACAGCGCGGCGGCCGTTTGAGAAATTTCAATGAGGCGATATCGGGTCCGCGGGACGAGACGGGCATTCAAATTAATCTCGTTCATTCTGATTTTACAACCGCGATCTAATTTTACAGCCCACTCCTCCCGTTCCGCAGCCGCCACCGGCCTTCTTGTCTTTATATTTCGAGGTGCGGCGAGGAGGCCGCCACGACTGCGAACGACCGTAAACTCGATTCGTTTTTACAGCGGCAACTTCGGAATTCATTACACGCCGTTCTAAGTATAAAATGGAGAGAGGCGGCGGGGTTGGTATAGGGTGCAAAATGAATTCCCGGGGAGGGAACGGCGTCCGACGGTTTAAGGAGTCAAGAAGAGAACGTGTGAAATCGAGTTTCGGACGTTCCAATGAAATTTCAAGACAACTACCTAACATCGGACTCCTTGCACCTTTTAAAAAGCGCTCCGAGAGCCTCGACCACCTTCAAAGCTTTCTTCGCAATTAAACATTCCAAAGGGTCGTAATTGTTCTTGCAAATAAACGCTGCCGTTGTTTCAGCTGTCACAGTTCCGCGAAAAAAAATCTCAAGACGATCTTTTCCCGCTGCTTTTGAAGCTCGAAGCTTTCTCTTTCGCACCTGTTCGCTCATTCTCCTCGCATTAATTCTCCCGTCACTCGATCGCCAAAAAATAAAGGTACCTTCTCATCCAAAAATCGTTGCACTTCGAACGATTGCACGCGATTGGAAAATTTTTGTCCGCGATTCCTGTTAGGACGTTTTTATCGAGCGAAGTTTCCTCTTTACAACGAGCTAATGGAACTTCAGCTACGAATTCTTCTCGCTGTTTTGTCCTATTTCGAGGGAGACGAAGAATGGGAAGAACACGTCGACGACACGAAGGCCGATTTGTTCGTGTTTGTCGCGCAAGGACCGCGCTGCGTGGCGCTTTCATGGTGTCCGACGATTATCGGGAGCGTCTCGGCGAGCGAGCAACGTCGATAGATTATGCGCTTCTCATTTGGCTCGTCCGTTCTTCGCAATTAGCTGGCGCGGCGAGCCATTAGAGTTACATTTGCCCGCGACACAATTCACCGCGGCGTAGAACCCCGCGTCTCCGAGCGGGCCGCCGATCGCGAATCTCGACGCATTGTGACGCGTCGGGAGCTTAATATAATGGAGCCACGAGAAAGCAGTAATTACGAGGGTAATAGAGGTCGGGGAACGATTTACGGCCGAGCGACCGTCACGGTCGGCCTTCTTCCGTCGAAACGCGAAAGGGATTGCCGCGTTTCCGCCGCCGCGCCGCGCCCCGTCCCTCGGTTCATCCGACGATTCTCCGATCGAATTCGAGCGTTCCTCCGAATTAAAACGCTATCCGCGAGCTAACACCGATCCAAATCGTTGAAATCGTTGAAATCGTTGAAATTATAGAGGCGCTTTTATAGGAAATAATTCGATGCTCGATATCCGTCGCTTTCGGTGCGTTTATTTAAAGTGTGAATCCTTTGCACTCGACGCCAATTTTAACGCAAAATTTAATATAGTTTTTTCCGATCCTCTGTATTTCCATTTTATATAAACTTATGTATTTTATACGTATGAAATTGAATTTTGTGACTGATGCTTTTCTTTTCAACAGTTCTTCAAATATGAACGAATTTGATTGAAAAAATTATTTTCAAACGTAACAGAACAATTTTTAATGGCGCCTTGCAGTCGTCGTTCGAGCGGAAAGGGTTAACCGATGGTTTAACATGTTCCCTGCCGAGCTGTTTTTACTCGACTTTTTATGCTGGCCATTTGATATTTTAATAAAACTTCATATATTGTATGTAATTATTAAACATTGTGTTATAAACCATTTGTTATAAATTATTACAAAAGTTATGTTATGAAAGAAGGGGATTCCTGAGGTCATTTGAAGCAACTTTTTCCTTAACGAAAATGCAATCCGCGGCTTCGTTTACGAGTTATTGACGAAAAACAGTGACGAATCAGAGGCGAGATCATTTGACGCGAAACGACCGAGCCAATGAGCGGAACTGAGCTCCGCGCACTCGTCGACTGGGCCGCCGCGCGGCAGTCGAGCTCGCTTCTTATTGGTCAGTGTTTTTTGTCAATAACTCGTAAACGAAGCCTCGGAGAAAATTTTCGCAAAGGAAAAAGTTGCTTCAAATGACCCCAGGAACCTCCCATTTCTGGATTGCGAGACACTTTCGCGACGCACTGTATATAATAGTATATATAACAAATTTAGAACCGGAGAATTCATTTCCATCACAGGAATGGATCACGATAAATTCGACATTATTATAATACGAATTTATTATGATGCATTCTTGTGATGCAAATGAATTATTCGGTTCTAAATTTGTTCTAAATCCATCGTAACAGAAGTCCCGACAGCTATTATCACCGTCGCATTGACACACAAGGATTAATGTCTTTGTACTTTCTCTTATTGTTGACGCAAGAGATTCGCCACGCAGCGCGTCGCAGCTGTTGTTGCAGCAATCGATGATGATCGTCGATCCCAGTTCGTAAATATTAACTTTGTAAAACAACGGCGAAACGATGGAACAGCGCGCAGCAGCGTGCAGAGAGAGAGAGAGAGAGAGAGAGAGCGAGAGAGAGAGAAGGAGATTCCGGCGTATACAATTTTTGTCCGCGCGCCGCGCCGGCAAACATTAACGCGAACGGAACAGAAATTTATTCATAGACCGCGCGAGTCTTCCGCTCAATGTTTATCGGAATTTTTAATTGAGCAGCTGGCAATATTCGTTCCGCCGACTCGGACTCGCGTTTCCCGGTTTTCGCGAAGGCATTAGCCGTTAATGGGAAAGCGCGAGTGTTTGGAGCCGCGCGAGATCCGAGCGAGCAAAAGTTGAGATCGGAGCGTGCAGAAGCGAGCTCGGAGCATGCAAAAGCGACCTCGGTCGTCCAGGAAGCAACGGTGGTAGCAGGCGTGACGGTGGAGAAAAAAAGGGAGAAAGAAGAATCGATGCCACCTCGAGCGGCCAGCGAAAAGGAAACAGCCGGCCAGAAGGAGGAGCGTGGAACGGGGGCCGGATGAAAGCGGAAGAAAACCGGAGAAAACCGGAGGAAAGCGGATAAAGCGTATCGGCTCTGGTCCGGACTCGGACCAATAACTTCGGGTTCGTCGAGTAGTGTGCGAGCGAACGCGACCCTGGTACATCGTGTCAGTGAGTTTCGGCTACGAATTTCGAAATTTACGGCCGTCACGGCCGAGATCGAGCTTTGATGGACTATGAAATCGCGATTTGGCCAGTTCGCTGACTTCGATACCAATTCGATTCACGGACACCAAGGAACGCAATATGCGGTGCGTTCATTTTCTTCTTAACAGGACCGGATTGCTGTTTAACCCTTTCGAGTCTGATTTAGTTTTCGCTCAATCGCGTTATGTCCGAGCTCGAGTTTTACGTACATGTTGACACTGATAACGAGATAATATTATAAATAATATTATAATATTAATAAATAAGAATTCACGGCTCTCTGAACTCAACTTGCCGACATTCTCACTCATCTTTTCAACCGTTTGAGTCCCAAGCAGCGCGATCGCGCTGAATTTTCCTTTAATTCGTTTCTCCGCAACAAGAATTCGGACTCGCAGAACTCTGCAGAATTCTGCACCACAGAACTTGTTAACTAAGGAACGTCGTTCCTTTCTTTCGCGTCGAAATAAGGCCCGGCGATTAGCAGTCGTTTGGATGGGTACACCTTCGAATCGTTTGGCAGCGTTCCGCTGCAGAGCGGCGGTCACGTCTCAGCACTCGATTCGAATTGCTGGGCTCCGAATTTCCTTCGAATTGCTTTCGAATTGCCTTCGAATTGCGTTCTAATTGCTTTCGAATTGCCTTCGAATTGCGTTCTAATTGCTTTCGAATTTGCTTTTGAATTTCCTCCGAATTGCCTTGGAATCGTGGCATGTGGCAGTTGAATTGCTTTCGAATTGCCTTTGAATTGCCTTCGAATTGCTTTCGAATTTCTTTCGAATTACCTTCGAATTGCTTTTGAATTTCCTCCGAATTGTCTTGGAATCATGTCACGTAGCAGTCGAATTGCTTTCGAATTGCCTTCGAATTGCTTTCGAATTTCTTTCGAATTACCTTCGAATTACTTTTGAATTACCTTCGAATTGCCTTCGAATCGTGGCATGTGGCCTTCGAATTTCCTTCGAATTGCCTTGGAATCGTGTCACGTGACAGTCGAATTGCTTTCGAATTGCCTCCGAATTGCCTTCGAATTTCCTCCGAATTGCCTTGGAATCGTGTCACGTGACAGTCGAATTGCTTTCGAATTGCCTTCGAATTGCGTTCGAATTACCTTCGAATTGCCTTCGAATTGCATTCGAATTGCCCTCAAATTGCTTTCGAATCGTGACAAAAGATTAGAAAGTGTTGCCCCGAGTTTCTCTAAAATCGAGCCGCAACGCCCAAAGAATCGCGTCTTAGTATTCTCAGATCTGCCAGTTTCAATACCAGCCTCCTTTCCCGAAATTTCTGGGAGAAATGTCTACATTCGCAGTGAGAGAGCGAGCGGCGGTCACGTCTCAGCACTCGATTCGAGTGTCTCCGGGCCGATTAATCAGTTATAAGACGTTTTCGGGGGAAAAATTGCGGAACCGTGTGGCCGATATATCGCTGGCAGTTGTCCATGATCGAGAAAGATACAAAACGGACGATCGACCGATGAAAATGAAAAGTCGTGGTACGTGGGCCGCGGGGGCCGCGGGACGCGGCTGTTTTCTCGTCGGATAGCAACGTGCGCCGGCGGAAAAACGAAAACTTGTCTGCCGATGTCGTCGTTCCCGTCGTTCCCGTCGTCCTCGTCGCGAGGCCCCTCCCGCCGCCCCTCGCTGGCAAACACACATCCGTGGCCCCTGGCCCCCGGTCCCCGGTCCCCCGTGCTCCCGGTCCGTCCGATCATCCGCCCACGCCCATCCCTCCCGCCTGTCCCCCCTTCGCGCCCGTCCAGAACGAAAAGCCTCGTTCGTTGCTGATTGCTCTGCTGCGACCCATATTTTGACATCGACGTTTTGACGGGGCGCGTTCGACTGCACCGCCGGATTGTCAGCCTGCTTTCCATTATTTTTATCTCACTTACGTGAGCCGGACCCGATTGGAACCGGACCAACCGGCGCGCCGGACACGGACGGACACGGCCCCCCTGTCGATTTTTCGAAAGGTATTTTCGGCGGCCGCGCGACAACGCGCGACGAATTTCGTTCTTGGGGGAATTTCGGGATTGCGCCGCGATATTAACGCACACTATGTATGCAAAAATATTCGGCCACGGCTGCTCTTTGTTTCGCGGCGCCGCTGCCGAGCAACGCCGAAGGACTGTTTACGATTTTTAGAGCGGCTCGCGCGGCGGCCTTTTTTTCGACCGACAAAGATATCGATGCGAAATTTTGCGGTCGCTTTCGCCGGTCCGCGGAGAACACGCTGCGATTTTCCAGGCTGCGATCGGTCCGTTAGGAGAGATCGAAAGTCTTGATTGTTCTGATAAGACCGTCGCGGATGCGAATTTTCGTGGAGAACGTTTCGCGTTATTTCGAGGTCCGAGCCATCTCGACTCGGATCGTTCGACGTTCCAAGGACCGCCCGTTTTCCGCGGTTTCCGCCGTTAATTGTCCTCCGGCAAGCTCTTTTCCGGCGGACGCTGCGGAAAATCCTTTGTCCTGTCGGCTCGTCGCGTCCAAGACGGGACAGGAAGTGTGCGGCGCGACGCTGCGAAGCCCTTAGCACGGCAATATTGCTAAGACCGCAATTCCGTTCGTCGGAGGACCGGGCAGCCGATTCCTCGAATGCCTGCGGCGCGATAAATCATGCGGACCCGACCGGCACGTGAGCTGTTTCGGTCCGGTTTCGGCTTTTATGCCAAATTGCCGCAAACCGCAACCCACCGAGACGTTCTTCGCTTCTGCTGTCGCAAGGTACAGCTTCCGAGGCGAAGCATCCGCAAAAAAGCATCCTAAATATTCTCCGAAGAATAATTCTCTAAAAAATAAACTGCTCCGAAATTATAATTCTCTAAAGAATAAACTGTCCTAAAATTCTCCAAATAAACTGCTTCGAATCTTTTTTATAATCGTTGACAAGGCTCGAATAATCATATCTCCTCTTTTCGAATTATCCATTTTCATTTGCAAAATGAAGGAAAATCGAGGAGAATTTACTGTATACATAGACATAGATATACATACTAATGTCCCAAAATTATGGTACTTCTGGGAAATGAGGGATTCCTGAGCTCATTTGGAGTAACTTTTTCCTTAGCGAAAATGCAATCCGCGGCTTCGTTTACAAGTTATTAGCGAAAAACGCTGACCAATGAGAGATCGGGGACGCCTGACGCCCCGGCCTCGCGACCACTGTCGCTGCGTCAGACGACCAGCGCGTCGCGGCATTGGCTGCATGGGCGGAGCGCCGGCCGCACTCGCGCTCCGATTGGTCAGTGTTTTTCATTAATAACTCGTAAACGAAGCCGCGGATCGCATTTTCGCTAAGGAAAAGGTTACTCCAAATGCCCTGAGGAATCCCTCATTTCCCGGAAGTACTATAATTTTGGGACGCCCTGTATGCACGTTTACATGTTCAGAGTGTCACAAATTAATATGCCACTACATGTCACTGTACACGTAGTTCTAAGTACGAAGAAGAATGTGTAAAGAGTTGCTAAAAAATAAAAGCAAAATATGCGGAGGATAATTGAAGAAAATAATCAGAGCGATGGACGAGTGACAAAATAACATCCGGTAAATAAATAATGCCCTCGAACGCTCGCGAGTTTCAATTGTAAAGGGATTTTTCGAAACGCTGCCATATTCCAGCGGGATCTCATATTCACCGTGAAGCACGCACTGAAGCACCATTACGATAATGAGTCTAGCGATGGCCGACTGTATACACTTGCAGCGACGTAACCGTTGATACAACAGCAGCAGCAGCACACTTCGTTCGTTCCACCGCGAAGTGCCGCTTGAAGCACGCGCTAAAAATCAACGGAGCCCAAACCGGGCGTGTCCCGTACCAGCATCCGGCGCGGCGGAATAAACCGCGGCTGGTCAGGCGCGAGCAATCCAAACCGGCGGAATTATCTCCGGAGAATTAATTGAATTGCCGAGTCGTCGGCCGTGCAAGTATAATCGGCCATTCAGAAATTATGCCAGACTTTGCCGAGCACTCGGGCCGCAATAACGAGAAATAAACGGCAGGAAGGAAACGGGCGTGACGTGGCACAAAGGCGGATGAAGTGTGTCGAACTGCCTGAAAATTGCAAACGAAAAGATAGGAAGATTCTGATGAAGGGGGCGGGACGGCACGACGATCGAGCGGCCGGTGTCTTTGAGGCGGTAATTCTGTCGGACCGGCTTCTTTTGATCGCGACAGCTCAGCCGTGTTAATTGCTTTCGTGCGATCCTCCGCCCCCGCTTTTAAACTTTCCGGCCCTCTGTACACGCCGACGCTGTCCACGGCTGGAATTTCACCCGACGTGTTTCGAGTCCGGATCGGATCCACGCGAACGGACACGCCGAAAATGTCGCTCTACTTGCGTTCTTTGTCGAACGGCTCTGCATCCGTTCGTCGTTCCCATCGTTTACCTTCGAATTACACCGAAATCGTCTGGCGCCAAACGTCGCGCAATATTTCGTTTATTTGAGCATGATTTCTATGCTAATCGATTTCCAGATCAAAATGCCGTAATTATTTGTCGAAGAAAATACAGAGACGCATCGATTCGCATGGACAAATTGCGTGATTTTGTAAAAGAAATTCTTGTCACCCTTAGCTTTAATGGAATAGAAGCTAGAATTTACGCGAAATTAACGAAAAAATCTTTCGGACAAAAGTCGGCATTCGGCTAACAATAAATTCTGCGAATGAAAATCTGCGTGAAAGTTTTTATTCAATAAAAACTGAAGCTGACAAGTATTTCTTTTACGAAATCGTATCATCTTCCCGTGCATACGACAAATAATTATGGCATTTTTGCCTGCGAAAAGCCCTTTCCCTAAAACCAGAGTCACGCGCTCGTCGAAAAAGCGGGACGTTGACAAATTTTCCTTGTTTTCCAACAGAAAAACAAAGTTATTTTTCTACCGAAAAGCGCGGACAAATTTTCCTAGTTTTCCGTCAGTAAAACAGAAAGAGACAGCCAACGTCCGTCGTTTCGACGCTCGCGCGACACTGGCCCAAGGTGTCCCAATGGCGAACAATTTGCACAGACAATTCTATCGTGGTCTAACGCGATCAATTTATTGCAACGACGAACAGATCGTCAAATTCTGACGAACCTTACCTCGATCGTACCTGGTTAGTCTTGAGCCCGCCTGACCAAAGGCCGTCATTATCACTTCGCGAGCGCTCATCGGCCCTCAAACGTGGCAGCGTCGTCGGAATAACGGGAGGGTTCATTGAGAGTCGAATGTTTTATGCCAGGATCCCCCCTCCCGCCCCCTTTCCATCCTCTGGTTCCCTTTGCGCCGGACCGCGATTTTAATTAAATCGCATCGCGGCCGAGGGATGAATTACAACCGAAGTTTCATTTCAACATTTTCGTTCGCTCCCGGCCGTTTTTTGCTTATTTCCCTCACGGCCGCGGTCTCGGAACCGCCGGGGCCCCGCCTCCCTCCTCACGGGCTTCTTTTTCGGATAGGAATTAGGCCGGCCGTGAAGCAGCTCGGCGAGCCATCGAGTTCTACGCTCCAATTTCCGCGCCTTCTGTCGATGAATAACGGCTCCCTTTCTTACCCCGCGAATGTTTCGCGATTATATAATTGCGGGGGCGAATGGGAGGGGACGGGGGCAGGGGCCCGCTCGAGTCGCGAGGCTTTTCAAAGTGTCGCGAACGAGCGCGTCGCAGCGTGTCGCCGCTCCGCCACGCCGAGAATAATCATTTTCCGTGGCGCTACTTTACAGAAATAATTCCTTCGACAGCCGTCCTATAGAAGTTTTCCCTTTGATCGTGCCCGACCGCTCTCTCTTTCCTTCCCTCTCTCTCTCTCTCTCACGCTCTCCTCCTTTTTATTTTCTATGGCCTCGCGCGAACGTAACGCTACCGCGCGCCGAGAAAGAAGCTGCGTTCCCGGCGTTTCTTTTTTCTAAGTGCGAGCAATTAAACTACTTTTTTAATTTTGTTCCCTCGTATTCTCGTTTCTCCTCCTCTCGCTCTCTCTCCTATCTCTCCCTCTTTCTCTCTCTTTCTCTCTCTGCCTTTCGCTCTATTCGGTCGCTCTACTCGTCTTCCGCTTTCGCCTGTCCGTGCCGCGCAGCGCGGCGACCCTCCACGGCCGCAGTTTTCACTTTGTTATTTTACGCCAGATATCATAAATCTTCCGTCTAAAAAGTTTCCCTTGTATCCCCAATAATTTCCACGGCGCACCGTGCCGGAAGGGTGGAAAAGTTTTCCAGAGCAGTTTCGCCCCCTTTAAACTCGCGTCTCCGCCAATAAAAAGGAACGCGGCCGCGCGCGCACACACGGCGCGCGGAACACTCTAAACGCGCGGAACTTTCGCGAAAATCGGACTTAGATATTTCTCGAGAAGCTCGTTAAAACGATCCACGGGAAATAAGTGGCGAAAGTCAGTCATGTTGTCCGCCGCGCCAAGCGAAATCCCAGGCTTCGTGACGCAGACGCTGATCAAATAATACGATTCGCGTCGCGCGTGCCACCGGCATACGGAGATCGCACCGTTTCTGTAGAATTCAGGGGTTTTTCGTTTTAACAGTCCTCGACGTTGTTGAAACTGCGATCGCGATTCTACGGAGACACTGAAATTTCGAATCTTTTTTTAGAACGTTGCTCTTAATATTTGTAGTAATGCAGAATAAGTTTTCGACGATAATTGTGAACTTTTGTGTTTTAGGATAAATTGGGAGGCTTTTAAATCATCGTTTCGATGATTTCAGATTCGTTTACGGAAGACAGGCTTTCGAATTTACAATCTTTAAGGTGTTCGCCGATTTTAGAGCACACCGCACGTACGAATTTTAACTATTAATAATTGTAATTTTATTTTATGATTGTAGATTTTATTTTATTTTGTAAGTATAAGTTTTATTTTGTATTATAATAATAAATTTTATTTTATTTTGTAATTACATGTTTTATTTTATTTTATAATCATACATTTTACTTTATTTTATAATTATAAGTTTTATCTTATTTCATAATTATAAGATTTATTTAAATTTATTATAATAAATTTAATTTTAATTTAATTAGAGTAAATTTCACTTAAATTTAATTATAATAAATTTAATTTTATAACTACAAAATGAATTATAATCTTTTATTATTAATCATTAATTTTAACTATTTCTGCTATCAAGTTCATCCTCTTTCCGCTGCAAACTCGAAAGATTACTCCACAGCAGCGTATTTTTCTATACCACAAGAACTATAATAAATTTAATTTTATAACTATAAAATGAATTACAATTTTTTAATTATTTATCATTAATTTTAACTATTTCTCCTATCAAGTTCGTCTTCTTTTCGCTACGAACTCGAAAGATTACTCCGCAGCAGCGTATTTTTCTGTAGCACAAGAATCAATATCATAACATCGGAAACTGTGTTATGAATTCTATCGGTATCATCGTCGATACGCGAGCGATCAATTGATCCCACGTATCGCAATTTGTTTCAGAAACCTCGAGGAACCTCCTCGTTGCTGCGAATTTCATCGATATTTCGTGAAGTTCCCGGCAACCGCTCGCGGCCGAAGAAAAGGTAAGCGGATGAGGAACTAACGAACAAATCGACCGGCTGGAATTTTCATAATTCCGAATAATTTCACGGGCTCTCGTTGCAGGGTCGTTCGAAAGAAGCCGAAGTTCGGGCCGGCGTTCCGTTTACAGCCGCTCGGCCCGAGCGTTGCAGAGCCGCGTCGGGGCGCAATTAGGCAGTTTCCGGCGCCGTTTGCCACAGTTTGCCACAGTTCAGTTTGTTTATCGAACCGATTGGTCGGCGGCCGGGGGCCGTTCCACGCGCGTAATGCCGGCGCGGCGGCCGCGCCGCGGAGGTCACGCCGTCGCGTCGGGCTGGAATTCCATCCGGCCGGCCCGTTTCTATCTCCATTATCGGGAAAATCGCTCTGGCTCGCGAGCAATTCTTACCGCCGGAATTCTTCACGTTGCCCGGGCCACGCCATAAAGTTGTTTCCGACTTAACAACGCGGCAAGCGAAACCCCTCGCAATTCCCCGCCGAAGATCCCGCCGACTTTTTATTCTCGGAATTATCGCGGGCATCGGAACGAACGCCGGCGCGTCGAAATTTCGCACCTGTGGTCGTTTATAAAAATATAGACTCTTTTCTAAGACGTTTTATTACTTTTCGCACCTGTGTTCGTTTATGAAAATATTGACATTTTTCTAAGACGTTTTGTTAAACATTATGATTGCTGTTACCATCAATCCCTTGCCGTGCTCTGATCTGTGGTGAATATTTTTAATAATAAACTGTTCGATACGAATGTGGTTCCTTTTTCTCTAAGTCGGAATCAAATTCTATTCTCTTATCACTGATAACTAAACATTTAACTAGAAGGTGAACGCGCAATAAATATGCAGGATGTCCCAAAAATGTCTCGTGGTTTGGAAACAGAGGTTCCTGAGGCCATTTGAAGTAACATTTTCCTTAGCGAAAATGCAATCCGCGGCTTCGTTTACGAGTTATTAACGAAAAACACTGACCAATGAGAGATCGCGTACGCCTGACACTCCGCCTCCGCGACCACGGTCGCTGCGTCAGACGACCCACGCGCCGCGGTATTGGCTGCAAGGGCAGAACGCCGGCTGCACTGGTGCTCCGATTGGTCAGTGTTTTGCGTTAATAACTCGTTAACGAAGCATCGGATTGCATTTTCGCTAAGGAAAAAGTTACTCCAAATGGCTTCAGGAACCCAAATTTCCAGATTGCGAGACTTTTTCGGGACTCCTTGTGGAGTTTTCTTTTCTTCTAATAAATTACTGCGATCGACAAAGTTCTAATCACTGTAATTATTAAAAGAAGTGGTACAGCAAGTGGTTGAAACTGCAGAGCATGCGACGAAAAAGAAAATAGTCTATGACTATCCATGTATCGCGAAGAAGGAAAAGTTCATCAGCAGTGATTCCTTCAAACGCTTTTCGCTTCGACCATAATTTCCTATCATTTTTTTTCGGCTCCGCACAATGCAGGTTTCAAAGCTCGATAGGTTTAATAGTCTCGTCGCTATGAATTGCTAAATGCAGCGCTGAAAACGCGTGTCTTCTGGAATACTTCTTGACGTCGCGATTACACGTAACGAGGAGAGGTGAAATAAATCTCGGTTGAAGGCTACGTAGAGGAGGGTAGAGAAGAGAGAGAGAGAGAGGTGGAATAAAAGAGAGAAAAAAATGGAACGTCGGCGTACGTTTCGCAAGAAACTTGTTCCCGTCCGGACCAGAAACGCAGAAGATAAAAATATGGAAACGAAGAGAGTGAGAGAGAGAGAGAGAGAGAGAGAACGTCGTCCCTTGCGTAAGGTGGAATCCTGGCGAGAGACGACACGCCGGAGATTAATGTACGTGGTAACCAGTTTTGCACAGGACTCGACGTGTCTGTAATATAATATTCGTGATATTTCCCTCCGACGCGAGGCGACGCGAGGCGAGCCGACGCGACGGACGAGCTCTCTCATCGAATATTCTATCGGGATAACATCTTCGCGTTACGGGGCCCGAAAGAATTGTTTCTCATTGATTTATTCCGGGGATCCTGTTGTCCCGACCGTCGAAATATTATCTCCGACCTGTCCGCAAACTTTCCCAGCCCTTATCGTCTCTTCCCTCGAGCTAATTCGCTTCCCTCTTGTAACACGTTCCGTTATTTCGAACGCTTCCGTTCGATATTCTCATTCGGTTTTAGTGGCGTTTTCATGTCGTTCGATATTGTACACTGCAATCTCATCGAAGCAACTTCACAGTTAGTAAACTGTCATAAATTGTGTAATACATGCAACGACTAAATTTGAGTATTATAAAATAGAATTATAGAAACACGTATGATTGCAATAACGTTCGAACAACGAACAATGGGAACAAATGATCGAAATAGAGTAGAGACTCTTTTATGCGAATATATAATATTCGAATATATAAATATATAAAGCAATTCGAATACAATTCGACTGCCACATGCCACGATTCGAAGACAATTCAGGGGCAAGTCGAATGCAATTCGAAAGCAATTCAAAGGCAATTCGATGGCAATTCGATGGTAATATTGTATATATATATATATATATATATATATATATATATATATATATATATATATATAAACATATATATTCGCATACATATTTCTGTAATATACTGATACAAAAATGTCCAATTATTTAAAAATTGTATTCAAGTTCTTTACTAGGAGATAAGGTATTTAAATAGTACAATGATTCGATAATGAAATGCTTGGATGCCAGAATATTGTAAAAATTGATAAGGGATAAGGGAGGATAAGGGAGTCCCTTCTGTATTAACTATTTAACTATATTAATTGTAGCACTTTGATGAGTCTAACTCGTAACTTGAAATAGTAAAAAATGTTATTTCAGTTCTTTTAAGTTGGAATAAAATTCCGTTCAGTTCTCTACAATATTTAAGTATTCAAATTATTTGCAGGCACACAATAAATACAAATTTTCTTCTTTTTCTTCTTCCAAGAAATGATTGTAATCGAAGAACATCTAATCATCGCAACTGTGAAGGAAATGGCACGGTAATGGTTTAATAACTACGAGCAAAGTTTGGGGACACCATGTTCGACCGGATTTCCCGGTAGGACAGCTCCAAAAACAATATAACCGGTGCGTATTGCAGATTCCATTAAGAAGCTTTTACTGCATCAAATGTTTTGTACAGGAACGAATGTATAAAAATCTGTGAAAAACTGCGAGACAGAAATATTCCAGGAATTCGGTGGACTTCATTTCTGATTCTGGAATGTCAGTGGGTTCATAATTGAAATTCTTTCACAGAAGCTCGAATTTCGAAGCAAGAGTAATTGTTTAATATCTGGCACGGTTATTTACAGAAAAACCAGCCCGAACATTTTATGCAGCCCCTGGAACAGCGAACAGAAGTTTCTAGTATTCGCTTGTACCTTTAATCGAATTTGCTATTCGTCGACCAGCTTTTAAATCCGTTAGTATACGTCGACGAGTCTGACACGCGATGCAGATTTCTGGCAACAATTCGTTCGGTATGAATGCTATTCCGTTCTTTTTAGTCCGTATAAAATTTCGATATCCTGTCATCGGTATTTGAACATTTCATTGAATTCAGATATACAATACAGTAATTGCTACAAGAATTGTTCGGAGGTTGGAATTGAAACCGGCAGATCTGAGAGTACTAAGTCGCGATTCTTCGGGCCTCGCGGCTTGTTTTTATAGAAATTTTGGAGTAGTCGGCGAAAGAAACAAGCGGCCAGCATGTTGGTGCACATTAATAATTAAGAACAATGACTTAAGTTCTTTATTTCTAATTTTTTGTCATGATTCGAAGGCAATTCGGATAAACACGTGACACGATTCGAAGGCAATTCGGCGGTAATTCAAAAGCAATTCGGAGATAATTCGAAAGCAATTCGAAAGCAATTCGAAAGCAATTAGAAAGCAATTCGAAAGCAATTCGAAGGCAATTAGAAAGCAATTCGAAGGCAATTCGACGACAATTCAAAGGCAATTCGAATGCAATTCGAAGGCATTTCGAAAGCAATTCGAAAGCAATTCGAAAGCAATTCGAAAGCAATTCGAAGGCAATTAGAAAGCAATTCGAAGGCAATTCGACGACAATTCAAAGGCAATTCGAATTCAACTCGAAGGCATTTCGAAAGCAATTCAAAAGCAATTCGAAGGCATTTCGAAAGCAATTCGAAGGCAATTCAAAAGCAATTCGAAAGCAATCCGATGGCAATTCGAACGCAATTCTAAGGCAATTCAAAGGCAATTCGAATGCAATTCTGAGGTAATTCGAAAGCAATTCGAAGGAAATTCAAAGGTAATTCGAAAGCAATTCGAAGGCAATTCGAACGCAATGCGAAGGCAAATCGATAGTAATTCTAATGCAATTCGACGATAATTCGAAGGCCACGTGACACAATTCGATGGGAATTCGGAGGCCACATGCCACGATTCGAAGGCAATTCGGAGGCCACATGCCACGATTCGACGGTCACATTCCTGGTACAGTAAATTCTCCCTAATTGATGCTCAGATTGTGCACAAAAATAAACAATTTTTTTTACACAATAGCTAACTATAAAATAAATTCCATAGGCGTGGCACTAACACCGGGAAATTCACAGCAACCCGAAAATTGACATCTCCGGCAGAAATTACTGTAAATCTAAATCAATCGAAAAGCTTCCAATCATTGTACAACTATGAAAAAAATAGCACTACAAGGGGTTAACCATTTGTACCGCGACCCATATAATAGCCAAACAATTGCTTCAACTTCCAAAAAAAAAAAATCCCTCAGTATTCCAGTGGAGAAAAAAAGCGACCAAAGTCGATATATTTCGAGGGCGTAGCCAGGCTCTCGACCCTTAAACGACCTAATTGGGCGTGCGGCGATCGCCGGAATCGGAGCCGGGTCCGAAAATCAGCCACGGTGTCGGCAAGAGGGTGTCACGGACGGGGCGAATCGGTGACCAATCACCCCGGAGCTACCGGGAAGGGCGGAATTGATCAGATCATGGGCCAGGTAGGTAGTTAGCCGGTCAGGAGCGGCGCAGATGCGCTCCATTGCGGAATTTATGATTCGTAAGTGCATAACTCTGCCATTAGCCATGAAATAGTTTCCGGCTATCTGGCCAGTACCATGCGCAACGGTGGTCCGAACGGATGCGAGCCGGCCGGGGCCGCGCACACCTCTCGTATTTCCGTCCGGTTCACTTATCGGTGCCGGCATTACTCGAATTATTAACTGCCATCTATTATCTGACCGCGCATCGCGCGCGGCACTGGCCGCGTTGTCTCGAGTGGCCCCGCTGATTTCTCCGAACGAATTCGACGGTTCTCGTCGTCCGCGACCCGAACCGCGGCCGCCGACCGGACCGACGGCTTTTGCGGCGTCTGTTCGCAAAATTACGGAAGCGGAAACGCCAACCATATTTTTTTGCGGGTGCACTTTAAACGAGAATCCTGTGTACACCCGTCGGGGATTCGTTTTTGCCGAACATCAGCGCCGGGAAACTCTCGCGGGAACGCGTTGCGTTTATAGTGGCAGTTCCGGACGCGGCCAGATAATTTTTGGAAAATAGCAGAAATCGACGGTGGGGGGCAGGCGAGTTTCATAAAATTGTAAGTGGATGGGATTCCGCGAGTTCGTCCGGGTTTGATAACAGTTTTCATTTCGATCCGGCGAGCGATTCCGAGGCTGGTTGCGATCAAATCCCCGGCGATTTCTACGGATAATTGCGCGGATGGATTTCGAAGGCTTCGCGGGGATCGCCGTTCCTTCGAGGAAAGTGGGTCGATGGCGGATGAGAAGTATTCGGGAACGAGGAAGAAACTGGTTCGACAGATCGCGCGCGCGCGATTTCTTAGGATATCCAGCGACGGTTTCGTGGCCTGCTGCTTTTGCCACGGCTGGTCAGCTGAAAGTGCCGGTTACATTGTTCGTTACGAAATCGCTGCGCGTTGCTTTGATATTCTACGTTCAAGCCGTGGAACTGGCAGCACGTGACAATAGCACACGCGAAGCCCGTGAAACCCGTCACAGGGAATTTCGCGCGGCACTTGCGTAGCTGTTGGTTTACTTACTGCGAGTTCGATAATGGCCCGCAGGTCGAGCCTGCCTTCTCAGCGACTGTCACACTTCGCGGATTGTTTCTGCATAAATCATCGTTGCTTTCGATGCACCGCTCTCATCGAGAGATCCAGGGATTTTCGTGGACTCGTCATATTTTTTTAACATTTCGCGCTCGAACGATGGTGGAAATTGTTACGTCACGTTCCAAAGTTATTTTTACATCGTTCAAGTGCTTTCAAGACTCAATTTCGTGTGCGTAATATGCACTGAGTTGTATAAAAGGGAATTTTGAAAAGAATTGTTGGTCGGAGAAACTGTTTTCGATTTGGACTTAAAATAGCATCGACTGCGAAGGCTTGATATTCCAGGAAATTAAGACAATGCATTTTGAACACTTTGCGAACAATTTCCTTTATTTTGCGATACCTCGAGGGGCTCTAATATTCTGACAATTGTTCATCGATTTTAAAAATTGTTGGTCGGGGAAACTGTTTTCGATTTGGACTTAAATCGACATCGTCTGCGCAGGCTTAATATTCCAGGAAATTAAGACAATGCATTTTGAACACTTTGCAAACAATTTCTTCTGTTTTACGATACTTTAAGGGGCTCTAATATTCTGACAATTGTTCATCAATTTTTTAAATTGTTAGTCGGAGAAACTGTTTTCGATTTGGATTTAAATCAGCATCGATTGTGAAGGCTTAATATTCCAAGAAATTAAGACATTGCATTTTGAACACTTTGCAAATAATTTCTTCTGTTTTACGATACTTTAAGGGGCTCTAATATTCTGACAATTGTACAACAATTTTTTAAATTGTTAGTCGGAGAAACTGTTTTCGATTTGGATTTAAATCAGCATCGATTGTGAAGGCTTAATATTCCAGGAAATTAAGACAATGCATTTTGAACACTTTGCAAACAATTTCTTCTGTTTTACGATACTTTAAGGGGCTCTAATATTCTGACAATTGTTCATCAATTTTTTAAATTGTTAGTCGGAGAAACTGTTTTCGATTTGGATTTAAATCAGCATCGACTGCGAAGGCTTAATATTCCAGGAAATTAAGACAATGCATTTTGAACACTTTGCAAACAATTTCTTCCGTTTTACGATACTTTAAGGGGCTCTAATATTCTGACAATTGTTCATCAATTTTTTAAATTGTTAGTCGGAGAAACTGTTTTCGATTTGGATTTAAATCAGCATCGTCTGTGCAGGCTTAATATTCCAGGAAATTAAGACAATGCATTTTGAACACTTTACAAAAAATGTCCTCTATTTTGCGATACTTCAAGGTGGTATAATATTCTGGCAATTGCCCACATCTCGATTCGTAAAATCGAATCTTCGTTTCAGTCGTCGAGACGCGGTAAATAACTGTTTGAAATATTTTTAAGCACGAAACTCGACTCTGAACATCTTCGACTTAAAGAGCCAATAAATTAGTCTCAAACAACTTTCGTGGCTCGAGCAAGGCAACTCTAAAAGTCTCTCAGCCGTAAAATTTTCGAAGTACAGTGGCTAACGAAAGTGTTTGAAAACTCATTAAAACGCAATAACTTTTTTCAAACTGGACCAAATGACTTGAATTTTTGTTTTTCGATGAACACCACGATGTCAGAGGACGATTTCTTTTACTTTTTCGAAACGATCTCGTCATTCTATCGCAATCCAGTCTACCCTGTCTTGAAGTAGACACTTGCAGCTTTCATTTAAGCTACGTTGCATAGAATTAGCTGTGCGGAAACGTATATTAAAATTCATCTGAACTTCTCTATCTGAATCTTGTTAACCCCACGATGTCAGAGATCGATTTCTTTTAATTTTTAGAAACGATCTCGTCATACTATTACTATTCAATCTACTCTGTCTTGAAGTAGACACTTACAGCTTTCATTTAAACTGAATTTCATAGAATTAGCTCTATGGAAACGTATATTAAAATTCATCTGAACTTCTTCTTCTGAATCTTGTTAACCCCACGATGTCAGAGGTCGATTTCATTTAATTTTTCGGAACGATCTCATCATTCTATCGCAATCCAGTCTACCCTATCTTGAAGTAGATACTTTCAGCTTTCATTTAAGCTAAATTGCATAAAGATAGCCCCACAAGAACGTATCTCAAAATTTATCCGATCCATCGCTTTGAATTTCTGTAATTTTCGCAAGTCCAGCGCAGGGAAATTCACAGCGATCCAAAATATGGCATTTCCGGGAGAAATTACTATAATTCGAACCGTAATGATCCATCGAGTTCAATGTGGACGTCGCCAGCTTACTGTTCGACTCCAGAACAGAATCAAGTAGTATAGGACGATCATAAGTGAGACGCGGAGACATTTCGCTGTAAAAAGCAGACTTAGGCCGCAAATATTGATCAGCTGTCATAGTCGTATTGTACTATATTTCTGACGAAATTGTCCATTTTTATGCACGATCCGACCGCGAATTAGGGCGAATTTACCGTACTCCGTTCAACGATGTTACACTTGGCATACGGAAACGATATTCAAGAATGAATTACCACTAATCAGTTGTCGGCCCAGCGACGAGCCATCGTCGAACAATCCGCGTGTTCGACGGTATGCGATAAGAGTGTGCTCGACGGAAGATGTTGGAGTGGCCGGCGAGGATCGCTATCAAACGATCGAATAAACCGCGGGCTACGGCTATGCAGCAGCCAGTTCACCGTTGCGGCCCGTGTACCAGGGATCAACGGGTGTCATTGAATGCAGAGTAAATTTCATTTCGTCCACATTCAACGTAAATATTCGGAATTACTGGGAAACGATCCTGACCACGATGGGAAGCGCCAGTAGAACAGTGTCATTAAACAAGCGGCACGCGGCAATTTCAATTTAGGGGACAGCGGCGACGCGGCGGCGAGCTCTCCCGGCGTTCGCCGACTACATTTTATCACGATTTAACGACGATCGGGTCCGTCATCGACCTCCTCCCTCCGCTGCTCTAATCGGCTCGCATTTTTACCCGGACCTGACAGCAACGCCGGCAAAAAGAAGTCGACGGCTGCGGCGAGCGTGGCGTGAAATCGCGACCAACGAATAGCAATAAGTCTTCGGAAGCGGTTTAGCGCCGTTATTCGCCTCGCCTCGGCTCGCATCGACCCCCGACATCTCGAAAAAGTTGCACAGCCGACTTCCGGATCGGTGTAAACGTCGCCGGCAACCTCCTTTTCTCGATTCGACAACGTATTTTCGTCGTTACGGACGCGGTTCTGCGTCGCTGGTTTTCTATGCACGTCGCGGTCTGTGTACGCTGATTCGATTCCGGACAATAATAGTTTAATTCTATGAATAGAATTGTTGAGATTGTTGGTGCGGTGGTCGATGTGTTGATGTTCAGCTATTCGATAAATAGGTCAGCAGGAGATTCTGCTTCCGCGTAGAGTGGGCGTAGAAAGTATTCGTGCACCATTTAGAACGGAATAAATTTTTCATAATTCGGTCAAGCGGTCTAAATTTTTTCCGACGTTGGAATATTTAGTGTAAAAAAGTTAGCGTAAAAGAATTAGTCTAAAAAATTATTTTCGAGAACTGTAATTCGTTAGCATGATGAAAGAAATAGAAAATGACGTTCTTGAAAATTTCAGCATGATAAAAGTTACCGAGATCTACGAAATGCATTGGTGAAATTTTCGTTATAGGCTCGTGATAAAAATTCGAAGAAGAAACGTCAGCTTTTGATTCTATTATCGTGCTAACGAATTGCAATTTTCGAAAATAATCTTTCAGCTGTTAACTAGCAAACTAATCACTCTGACATCCAAAGAAAAATTTAGATCGCTTTGCCTAATTATAGAAATGTTATTCCGTTTCGAAAGGTGTACGAATACTTTCTATATCCACTGTACATGCATACTTCTATTTTTGAAGATTTCCTTTCTTTGAGTATCTTGCGGATTTCTCGAGTAATGATCATTCGTTAGGAACTTCGATTAATCGCATCGTTCCTGCTTGCGTTGCCAAGATTTTATAATAATTATAAAAATAATGATAATTATTATTATTATTTGATCAACGAGAGCAAGTCCCTGTGTTGCAAAGATATAACATTTAGTCGCACAGGGTAGAAGATTAGAAGATATTATTTTATATATATATATATATATATATATATTGTGGCGGACCAGACACAAAAAGACACGTCCTTCAAAAACGGGGTGTACACATGCCTTTTTCGGGTTTTCCCGACGCAAGGCGTACACCCCGCAATAAAACAATAAAAACGTTGGGACACAGCTTCGGACCATAGGTCCCGGACCACCCCGGTCGGAAAATCTTCGGGAAAGGCCTTCGCCCTTCCCGAGGACTTTCCCTTACCAATTTCAAGGACTTTCCCTACCAATAAATACGAGGACCTCTCGACCGAGAGAAGTCAGTTAGCAAGTTTTCCTCCGACTCTCAACGTGTCCATATTTCTGTATCATCCGTCACTCGTTTACCTTTACCTTCTACACACTGTACCTCATCGCCTTTGTTACAAGTTATATTAAAGTTCTCGTTATTTAAAAACCAAAAAAACTCTCGGATTATTTTATACAAACCGTCGCAGTAACCCCTGCGACAAAATATATATATATATATATATATATATATATATATATATATATATAAAAATATATATATATATCAAATAATTTAGATAATATAATATATATAAAATAATATAGATAATATAATATATATAAAATAATATATATAATATAATACATATAAAATAATATAGATAATATAATATATATAAAATAATATAGATAATATAATATATATATAATATAATATAGATAATATATAAAAAGATACAACAGATAACAGAAAAAGAAAGATGAAATTTATCTTCAATTTCAAGAAGAAGAATATCGAATTGCGATGATTTACAACGAGCCAGTCTTTGTACATTCCGATTCATTGTTCGATTGAAAAATTGTTCCGCAGTCGTTCGTACTTTTACGATCGTGCAGATCCCACTTAGCGAACCGCGTCGACAATCGCTGCGTCTTCCACGCATTAACAGCGAGGCGGAATTGATTCGAAAGAAGTGGGTCAAACGATCGATATAAAAATTGATGTGTACGGATTCAAATGGATCCTCTGGTAAAACGGTTGCCATGGAACCGTCGAAAGGCATTCGCCCGGCGAGACTTAAGCAAAGTTTATCGTAAGCGCAAACAATTTTTCGCCGACTACCGCCATAAAAATCGGCGGTGACGCGATAAAAATCCGGGCGAACGATTCGTAAACCGGTCGGAGAAAATTCGATTAAAAATTCCCGAGGCTCCGGCCGGCTGGATGGATGATCGTGATGGATCCGCGATCTCGGTTTTATGGATGACGGCGACGCGGCCCGCGGCGTTATTAAGTGCTCGATTTGTTGACCCGGGTAGTTAATATATGGCGCAGGGGGCAGGCCGGGCTTACTTTGCATTCCGTTGCTTCGTTAAAAAATCAATAAAGTGTCCGCATATAAACGAGCTAATGATTTCCACGGTGAAACAGATGGCCGAGGGCCGCGCCGCGCCGCGGCCCGACGCGGCCCGACGTGGGCGGCGTCGACGCTGAAAATAACCCGCCGCCATTATGAAGCCCGTGAAAGCTCCTATCAGCCGGAGGGGGGAGGGGAGGGGACGGGGGGACGAGTCACACACGGGTGATTCGTTTTTTGTGTTTCGCAAACGCGGACCTGATTAATATTGAACGTCGCTTTAGTTTACGAGCGCATTGTTTCCGTCGAACGGCGCGGCCCGAACACTTCCTTTGTGCTCGCCGTAGGAACGTCGAAATCCGGCCCGTCCTCCCCCCCTCCCGCCAACTGCCGCCGGTTTTATGGAACTTTTCGCGACAACGATCAGCTCGTAAAGTTCTCCGGCGCAATAAAAGTATTTCCCTTCGTTTCGTATCAATGGCGAACCTAGCCCGCAAAACGCCGGATCCGGATCTATGGTTTAATACGCGACACAGACAACGGAACATATATACATACATATATGTATATCCGCAGCGGGTATATGCATACGAAATATTTACGTTTATTGCGGGAGTATATGGGAAAGCGATGAAAAACGGGAACGCACCGGGATTTTACCCTGCGCCCCGGGTTTTGCATACGTCGTACTTGCGGTACTTTGCGGGACCCCGCTGATATATATCCACGCGGAATCCGTTCCGCCGCGGCTCAGGTTCACGGGGGATAGTCTTCTAGGCTCAGCTTTTATTATCGGCGTCGCCTCGCGACAAATTTCATGAACGCCGCCACTCGCTCTATCGAGCATTCAATTCCAGGGAAAGAAGTGTCACGCGTCGGGCGTATCGAAGTTTCACTCGTCGGCGGAGCCTTTCTCCGCGAGAACATTTCGCGAGCACGGGGATCAATGATTAACCCTTTCGGTACGAGCGCTGGATATATCTGGCATCCATCTGGTCACCTGTGTGGCCGAGCGCCGGATATACAGGTTGTCCCAAAATTATGGTATTTCCGAGGAATGAGGGGTTCCTGAGATCATTTGAAGCAACTTTTTCCTTAGCGAAAATGTTCTACGAGGCTTCGTTCACGAGATATTAACGAGAAACAGTGACCAATGAGAGCCGAGCACGACTGGCGCGCGGCGGCTGAGCTGACGAGCAGTGGACGCCCAGTTCCGCCGATTGGCTCGGCTGCCTTGCGCCGACCGAGCTCGTCTTTGATTGGTCAGGGTTTTTCGTGAATAACTCGTGAACGAAGCATCGTAGAAAATTTTCGCTAAGGAAAAAGTTGTTACAAATGATCTCGGGAACCCCTCATTTCCCGGAAATATCATAATTTTGGGACAGCCTGTATACCGGCACCCATCCGATGACTGGTATGGATAAGTGCCGAATACATCTGGCATCAATGTGAGCCATATTTCCAAAATATTAGAAATTACCCTAATAAAGTCTTTTCTTACAAGAATTCCGAAAAAGAAACAGCTACAGGTATAATTGTCGTTTGATCTGAATCGATTTAAAAAATTTCAGGTTACATTTTTGTTCATAGATGTTTACATATTGCAGGCCATTTTTAGAATGTTTACAGGAAACAAAAGATTTAGAAACGGATTAAGCACAGTTATTATTTAACGCTTGAGAAAATCTTCGCACAAAAGTGGACCGACCCTGCGTTATGTGCGCATTTTCGGCGCGGCACCCCGTACAGTGGGAGTATCACGGCGTGGGGGAGCGCGCTCGTACCAAAAGGGTTAAAATGACGGTCCCCAATGGTCCGCGAACGGGCCGGAAAATGTTCCTTCAGCGCCGGCGAATCGCCGTTGAATCGTTGTCGCGATTACTCCCGGCAGCGATCCAATTAACCCCGAAGAATAACGTGTTAACCCCGGAGAGTGGGAGCGAGTCGATTCGGCTGAACAGGCTCGTCCGAGCGTGGAGGAACGCTGGACGCTGGACAGTGGACGGTGGACGCGCGAGGCAAACGAATTCACCGATGAAAAAGACGAAGAAAAGCCTCGTCGGTTGCAAGTTGAAGCTCGGCCACGCCGGCTGGCCTTCCCCGGTCTCCCCGCGCGGGTCCCGCTCGCGACCACTCCAACGGGATTTATGATTGCCGTACCCGGTCGTGAGATGCTTTACGTGACCAGGATTTCCGATGGCCCGTGTGTAATGGCAAAAACCATCCCCGCCGTCGTCCGGCCACGCTCCCCGGCTTTTCATACTGCGAGAGGAGCGCGCCATGAGAGCCATTCCGTGTCAACTCTGAACTGTATACCAGGAGTCACTCCGTAGTCGGGCGGGCTTATTCCGTGTCAGATTTGTCAAAGAGGAAATGCTCGAACGCCTGGCCGCGTCTGGGCGAGGCCTCGCAGCCGCTGCCGAATCAATCGACGGTTCAATGTTCTTCGAATATGATGATTAAAAATGGTTAATAATCGCGGTGTTTAATGTTAACGCGTCGACGTGCGTCGTTGCAGTGGTATTTGTATATTGGTTGTATTTTCTGGCTGAAAGTGCTGGCCTTATTCTCTCTCTCTCTCTCTCTCTCTCTCTCTCTCTCTTGTGCTGGTTACCTTTTTTGATGATTAGAAATGGTTAATAATCGCGACGCTTAACGTTAATGCGTCGGCGTGCATCGTTGCAGTGGTATTTGTAGATTTGTTGTATTTTTTTGTCTGAAAGTGCTGTCCTTACTCTCTCTCTCTCTCTCTATCTCTCTCTCTCTCCCTCCCTCCCTCTTTCTCTCTGTCTCTTATACTAGTTACTTTTTTCTCTCTTTTTCTTTTTATTGTAGATTGGCCATCGGAATATCTACATTCTATAAGCTAATGTATATCTTTCTTGATTATTATAAAAGTATTTTAATTACTAAAAAAGTCCCAAAAGTTACCATAAATCAAGAAATTAAGGGTTCCTGAAGTTATTTCAAGTAACTTTTTCCTTAGCGAAAATGCAATCCGTGGCTCCGTTTGTGAGTTATTAACGAAAAACCGTGACCAATGAGAATCGAACTGGCCTAGCGCAACGCCCAGTACCTCCCATTGGCTCGGCCGCCTCGCGCCAGCCGCTCTCGCCTCTGACTGGTCTGCGTTTTTCGTTAATAACTCGTAAACGAAGCCGCGGATTGCATTTGCGCTAAGGAAAAAGTTGCTTCGAATGGCTTCAGGAAGCTCTTACATCCTGATTTTGTGTACATTTTGGGATACCCTGTATAAAGGATCGTGATCGAGAGGCTGCTAATTAGTGTCAATTCTCCCTAATTGATCCTCAGCTTGTACACGAAAATGGCGAACTTGCGAAGAGGGAATGCGATTATTCGAGCCTCATGGCTCGTTTTTATTGTCGCCGATTGCCATAAAAAACTATAAAAAAGTATTCGCAAACTATTCCTATTCCCAAATTCTCCACTTTTGTTTCCAAGCTGACGGTCAATTAGAAAAATCTACTGTACTTCACAAATCCAACAAACGTCAATCCAGTATTCCCCTATTGTCGATCACCTACAATCATCGGTAATTAACCTCCTTTAATTAGAGCCGCTTCTCGAGCAGAGAATCGGCCGAATCTCGAAACGGATCTCTCTGTCACAGTCACAGCATCGAAGCTGAAACCGCCGAGTTTCATTCGCCTAATAGAAACCTTGACGCTGAACGATCATTAGTAGATCGCTCCGTGAAACAGCACGTAACTGAAAGCATCGATAATTATCGATTATCCTAAGCAATTGCTCCTTTGTTTCCATTAGCCTCTTTTTCTGGAGAATTTTCTGGCAATCGAGCGACTGCAAGGAAACAATTTCGCAGCCGAAGGATGACAGAACGCCGGAGAGGAGACGCGGAAATTTTGCGAAAGCCGAGCTCAAAGCCGGATCTCAGATCGAAAACAGGGACAAAGCTCGGTTTCGCGAAACAGTGCTGAGATAATCGAACGGCACCGGCGAGCTTGTGAAAATTCAATCGCAAAGCGCCGGGCCGTCGAAGCAAAGAGACCCGCACCCTTTCGATCAATGAAACCGTCTCGCACGTGCTCGCCCGTTCACCTGATATCGCCGGCTTTGACGATCCCGCTGAAAACAGGAAATAACCCGGCCGGGTTATGAGACTAATTACTTGGACGCGCGGGCCTGCGGCGACTTCGGTAATCGGTGGGCATCGAAACGTGAAACTGCGAGGCGAGGCGAGCCCGGCAAAGGGTGGATGAGAAAGTGTTGGTCAACGCGGTTCATCATGTCGGGTCATTTACCGTCGCGTCGCCTCGCGTCGCGTCACTTCGCGTCGTTTCGATGGATTTCGATGCTGATGGAGCTACGGAGATCTCTTTTCCTCGTGACTTCTCGGCCTCGCGGCGAACGCTGTAATTAGTGACATTCTCTGCAATCGTTTGTACAAGTGATCGTATTTATTGTTGAACAAAATGGGACAGACTTTTCGAATTATTATTTTTGACGGTTGGTCAATTAGTTACTGCGTTTTTTCACGGTTTTTGCAATGTAACTAATCTTATTTCAAAGCGCAAATTCGCTTTATATACTACTTATGGCCTAAGCATGTTCTTAAACAGAGTTATTATCTTAAACTCATTACTTGCTTATTAGTTATTTATTAGTTACTAATTACTTGCTTATTAGTTACTTATTACTTACTTATTACTTACTTATTACTTATTAGTTATTTATTAGTTACTTATTACTTATTACTTATTAGTTATTTATTAGTTATTTATTACTTATTACTTACTTATTAGTTATTTATTAGTTACTTGTTACTTATTGCTTACTCATTAGTTACTTATTACTTAATACTTACTTATTAGTTACTAATTACTTACTTATTACTTACTTACTACTTACTTACTGATTGGTTACTTATTAGTTACTTATTACTTATTACTTACTACTTATATATATACTTACTACTTACTTATTAGTTACTTATTACTTACCTATTACTTACTTATTATTCATTACTTATTAATTCCTTAGTTATTAGTTACTTATTACTTACTCATTAGTTACTTACTACTAATTACTTATTTATTATTCGTTACTTACTAATTCCTTAGTTATTAGTTACCTATTATTTACTCATTAGTTACTTACTACTTATTACTTACTTATTACTTAAACTTATTATGATCTTAAACTACTTCATTTAAGTCCCTTTATTTAGCACTGATTTTGACACGGATAACTCGAAAGGGCACTTTCGTCGTATTTTGCTCCGTCGCTTCCGAAAAGGAGAAACTGCTGTGCAAGCAGATCAAAAGTTACATGAACGCGATATCACGAAGTTGCCAGGAAGCTGCCAAAATGTAATCGAACGAAATCGAAAATATATTACCGATCAAAGATTTTGTTCTCGTGGAAAATTTGTCTTCAACTTGCGCAGAAAAAAGAAATACGCGATGACTCGTCTTCCAAACCAACATAATATGGATAGCCGATAAAATGCGACGCGCCCAATTAAGTTTCCAGCAAATTAAGATTTCGCCGGGGCAAAGAGGATCAGCCCGTTGCGGAAGAAGTACGTCGTCGAGGGTGTACCTTTCAGTAGCCGTTTCCCACGGGTTTAGTGACCATAAACGCCGACAGTATCAGTGCAAACAGTGCGGCGGAGTCAAGTCGCAGAGCCTTGCGAACTGAACTGTTAAGACGCTACAAACACCGATGCCGTCGAGGATCCAGAGGTCATCTCTTACAGTCAATTCCGCAGTGGCCGGAGTTTAACAGAGTATTGAACGATGGCGAGTGTCCCCAATATCCCCGTTTATCTATCGCCTGTAGCTCTCTTTACGAGTTTCCCGTGGCTTACAACCAGGAAACGCCGACGGGAGAGAAGGAGACGCAGCGATCGCTATCGGGAGACGACGGGCGCATCAAAATATTAGAAGACCGCGGGGAAATGCAACGGAAGTCTCGATAATTCACGAATCGATTCGACCGAGAGAACGAACGAATCGCGAGTCGTTGATCTGAATTTTTAATTCCGTGAAATGCGAGGGGATAAATTCTCTTTTACGGTTGCAGCAATTAGAATTTCTTTGTAGTTCAGAATTCGCTTAAAAAATGAGAAAATTTATGAGAATTCTATGCTTACATGTTCCATCATGGCTATACAATAGCAATAAATAAATAAGATAGAATATTGTTTCGGTTTTAGCGAACTAAATAACGTTCGGTGGCCACAAAAATGTTCGTACACCTTTTAAAATGCAATTACTTTTTTAGAACTGGATCAAGTGACTTGAATAATTTTTAGATGATGATCAAAATGCTTTTTCTAAATTTTGCTATCACTTTGAATGACAGAAAAAAATAAAAAAAACTCTCGTTCGTCTAAGAAATTATTTGCTAGAATTGCAATTCGTTAGCATGGTGAAAGAATTAAAAAATGACGTTCTCGAAAATTTCAGCATGATAAAAGTTACCGAGATATACGAAAGGCATTTTTCAAATGTTATTTTCAAATGTTATAGGCTCAGATAAAAAAAGTTAACAAACGAGAGTTTCTTGTTCTTTCTCTCTGTCATTTCAAGTAATAGCAAAATTAAAAGAACGCATTTTAGTCCTCTATCATCTTAGCCCTCTATAATCCAAAAAACAAATTCAAGTCATTTAATTGAATTCTAAACAAGTATTTACCTTTTAGATGGTGCACGAACACCTTTGTGAGCCACTGTACGTATTTATTAGATCCTGTGGAGCAAAAATTTAATAACTCCGTTAAATACAATAGAATGCATCTCTACGTGGCGTCTCGTGGCACAACAATGCATTCGTACTCGCCTTATCACTAGACTGCGGATCTTCGTGCAAAATAGAAATGCTCAAAGACGATTCCAGCAAACGATAATAAAATAAAAATCAATTGTTTTCGTTTTAATAATTTCGACAAGTTGAAAGTAGCGTAATAAAATGATTCGTTTAAAAATAAAATGATTCGTTCCTCTTTAAGTCTTCCGAATTTTCGATTTCATCCGCTCGCAAACGAAAAAACAGCCATCTCATAAATGAATAAAATCCTTAGTCTACTCATTGCTATCGCATTTGTATGTACTCCAAGCTCGGTCATCCAAGCCGTGCGATCCCTTACACCCCGTATTCGATCAACTAAAACGTGCTTTAAACGAGAACGACGACATTCCGCCGGAGCATGACCAATAAATCGAAGCCACTCGACGCCGATCACCAATTAGACCGAGATAATAGCCATTTTCCGACGATCGCGTGCCGACCAAGAAAATGGAATATGTATATACTCTCGCAGGCCCTGCCCGGCCTGCACTAATTCGCGGTCGATCCGGGTCAAGTGCAGCCGCGGTCGGCAAGTTGTTTCGAACGAGAGCCGGCTCTCGAATGCAAATATCCCGGTGCATAGACGGCCAAGTTGTTGGCTGGCCACTTCGCTCTATAATGTCCCGGCCGAGCCATTTAAATAACCAGAATCGGAACGACAATGAACGGGGAATCGATTAGCCCGAAATTCGGAGATTCCGCGGTCCGCCTCCACGGCGCGTACCGACGGTAATTATCCGTAACGATCTCCCTTGCGTCGGACAGTCGAGAATCGAATGGCGCGCATCCTGCAATGTTCCTCGCCGTCAAAGGCGTCGGACGACGTCGTCCGACTCGGGATTTTCTTGCGTCGGACGTCGAACGGCTCGTCGATCGAGCACCGTGATCGAATCGAATTGTATGACGCACGACGTCCGCGGCGTCGCGACGCGTCGCTGATCGGTCGCATTGTTTGCCGGCTCGCAAGGCCGGCACACCTGAGACTACCGTCTAAGCGGAAATTAATCGGCGACGGATCGATCGCGCAGGTATACGGCGGGTCGGTTTAGCGAACACACTAATCCGGTCAAGCAATCTCTCTGCGATCTCTCCGCGTTCGGAGCGAGGCCCGGGTCCAATTGCATCCACACACACTCACACATACACACAGTGACCCGGCCGACTACCTGTTCGGGCTGGCAGCCACCGCGGACATCCGTTAATCAGCGGCTAATTAAGTGCGTCAGCAAAGTCCATCGGCGCACGCTCGAGATAGATCTGTTTACCGTTGCCAGGATATGATACAAGATGCTTCGACGGGATCTCTCTGTTCTCTGTTCTCGGCCGCGCCGCGCCGCGCCGCGCCTGCTCGATAACTACTTGGCACTTTGCCCCGTCACCGCTTTACCACCGATGATCCCGCAAACTTTGACGGATGATGACGTATTATCGGCCCGGTACATTAACCGTTGCTTAATCGCGCGCCGCAAGACTCGTCGCTTCTCGGAGGACGCGGGTCCTGAGCGATCAGCTGTCCGGAAACTCCTGAAAAGGAATCGTAGCGACGCGAACTTCGAATCGTGACCGCTTCGGTGACGATTTATTTGGAGAAATTGTTGCGTTTGCAACGGATTTAGGTTGCCGATGCGCGGAATATTGTACAGGCTGTTCTAAAAATTCGCAATCCGGAGACTAGGGGTTCCTGAGGTCATTTGAAGCAACTTTTTCCTTAGCGAAACACCTGAAATTTGTGATTTCGTCCCTCATTTCCAATTTGAGAGATACTTTTGGGACACCCTGTATAAAGTCAGTGGATTTTGCGTGAGAATTCATCTATTTGATATAATGTACATAGTAATTAGAAGTTCGAATGACTAGATCGAATGACGAATTAGACTCGTTATCTGCAATTTAGACGAAACAAGTGCATAACGAGTCTCAGTCGTCGAATGCACCCAAAGGTTTATACTCATTTCAAGCCTCGTACGACGCACCTTTTTGATCAAATATAACTAGGTATACTTGCGATCGTTTATCTTTTTATTTATCAAAGCTTTTCAATGTAGTTTTTACGGTATTTCTTCTAGAGTTTATGGCATTCCTTCCTCACTTTTTTACAGGCTTCGTAGAAGCCTGTGAACACTGAAATTAGTTGTCAGAAACTTGACATTCAGGCGTCAATTTTTCCAGTCTGGGTCCGAATAGACCCCGAATCCGACGTTCGAATGTTAAAGCCACGCAGTCTGCACTTTTTCTCAGCATCGTTCATTCTTTGCTACGATATTTCGTTCTCCCTAATTCGCGCTCAGATTACGCAGAAAAATGGACAATCTGGGAATTTTTTGTAACTATAAAAACGCGTCGCAAAGCTTGAATAACCGATTTAGAGAGAAATTATTAAACCAAATTAATCAAACCAAAACTAGAAAGTTCAAATTTATCACAGCGGACGACATCGGAACACTTTCGCATCCGGAACACCCTAATCAAATTTGTTCGTCTAAATATATCGCGATGAAAACGAACGTTGAAAATTCCTGAGAAATTAGTGTCAGCCGAAGTGTCAGCCAGACGAACGCGGCGCCGAACGCGTTAAACTGGGAACTGTCCTCCTCGAAGCTGTTACAAAGTGAAACGCCTCGGAAGCGTCGAGCTCCGAAACGAGTCCGGTCTCCGCGAAATTACAAAGCGGTCGAACGTCGACGATTTCTCGAGACGTTCGAACAGTTTCCGGATCGATCCGCGAGCAGCCTGAAAAATGCGCTCCACGTTCGCGGGAGACCGTGATCTACGTGGAAGCGCGCATATATCCGGAATCGGAGCCCGGAAATCCAAGCTTTTGACAGCGTCGGACTGGTTTAGGATCGTGAGTTAGGAGCGCGGGAAATCGTAAAACTGCGACGGTCGTTCGAATCTTTGCGGAGCGGCGGCTGATAGTCGGCGATTCCATCTCGTTCCGCGAGAATGTTTATTTTACGGCGGATTAAGCGACGCGACCGAGTTAAGAAGCGATTCCGCTTCCACGGCGGAGAGCCTTGCCCGGCCGTAAAACTAATTTTTCGACGCGGCTGTGCTTTACGGCCTTCTTCAAATTCGCGACACCCGCGACACCCTCGCGATTATTCCCATATAATAGCCGATTCGCGAATGCCTGGCTCGCAGTCTCGCGGAAAACGACTCGCGATACCATTGGAAACGGAGTTTCACGCGAACGATGATATCCGACAATATTTCTCGCCTTACACACATTCGTGTTGCGGGGGCGCCCCGAGCAAAATTTTCGAGTGCTCGATTGTTCAGTCTCGTTGCAAGGCTGGACATCTGTTTCGGCTTCTTTCCATATTCGGGAAAAAGGTTCGAAAGAACGAAATTGTTTCATTGCGAAAAGGTGAAATTACTAGTATTAAGTCATTAAGTATGAAATGTTCGATTTTTAGGCTGAAAGTTTGCTTTATTTTGTCTCGATATTAAGTTAGTATTAGGTTAATCTTCGAATGCTCGATGTTCAGTCTCCTTGCAAGGATTGACATCTGTTTCGGCCTTTTTTCCATATTCAGGAAAAAGGTTCGAAAGAACGAAATTGTTTCATTGCGAAAAGGCGAAATTGCTAGTATTCAGTCATTAAGTATGAAATGTTCGATTTTTAGGCTGGAAGTTTGCTTTATTATGTCTCGAGCCTTGCTCTCAGATCGCCCGCGTGGTTTATTTTGAATATCAAAAACAAAAGAGTGCGTCTCAAAGCCAGATGACGTATCCCTTCTCACTGCAAAAAGAGAAAAAGAAAAAGCAAAGCAAAGGACGGTCGAAAAGAAACATCGGATATCAAACTTGATGCTTCAGGTAATCAGACTTAATAACGTAATCGGAGATCTCATACTTAATGACCTGATATTAACAAAATTTCGACAACCGTAAAACATCGTCGCTGACAAAAAGCCCGAACTCGATGCCAGTTTCGAAAAACCCAACCGCTCTCGCGAATTCTCCCGCCGGTCTCCCCGGTTTCACCCCTCCCCCCCCCCTCGTTTTCGTCGGACGAGAGTAAAGTTCGCGGCTGTTCGCGATCGAACGAGACCCGGCTCCTGTTGATTGTTCCGAGAGCCTACGCGTGTCCGACAGCGGCCGACGCGGCGCTTTCAACGGTTTCGCAACTTTGCGGGCACGGCGCGGATGCGATACTTTCCATATAAAATGCAGTTTATGTCGGGAAAAGTAACTTGACACTTTGCTTTTACGGCGGCGAAATAACAGGAGGACACTCGCGCGCCGGTGCCCGGCTGCTTTAAATACCGATGGAATTTACGAGCGCGGAACCAGCCCGGCCCGACCCGGCGCGGCGCGGCGCGGCGGCCCGCCAATTTACGAAACATTAATCTCCGCCGCCGCCGCCGCGTAGTTTTGTCCCTACGGAGAGAAAAAGAGAGAGAGAGAGAACGAGAGACAGTGGGAGAGGGAGAGACGGTGTCACCTCGTCGGCCCGTTTAACGCGTTTACGCCGCGCAGTTAGTACGCGCGCTCCTTTCTGGACTGGACGCGTTCTCTGCACGCTCGCCACTTTATGGAGAGGAGTCCCGTTTAAATTGACCGGGTCGGACGTATTCGTGGCCGGGCTTGCAGATCGTGGCCCCGAAAATTGCTGGAAGAACGACGCGACACTCGGAGCCGCGCGAAGACAACGGCGGCTTATGGCTGCGCGGCTCGGACAAAGCGTTCGCTATTAATTCGGCGCGGGGACGCGTTTTTAGCGAAGAAAATCGAAAGCATCCGGGGCTGAAGAACCGCGCGGGGCGACTCCAATCTATTTCTTGCTGCGCAAACGGGCGGCTCCCTTTAATTCGATTACACCGTGGAATTTCCGGGACGATTAATTCAGCCGGCCATGGATTTCGCAAGCTCACCCTCGCACTTCCGCTGCCGCGATTTCGACCATGCTCTCCTCTCCCTTGCTCTATCCATCTCTCTCTCTGTCGCTCTGGATAGGAGGCCCTTCTCGTCATTTCACTTAGCTTTAGCCGATAGTTTGCGCCGGAACGCGTTTCAATCGTTTCCTGGCGGCACGCACACTTACGCGATTTACAGGCGCCGTTAAGCCCGGTGTACACGAGCTGGGCGTGGAGGGTGGCCCTGTGCTCGTGTCCCATATCCTGCGACACATGTCTATCGATTGATCGAGCTGCTTGTTACGGATTCTTGGCCGGCGAACAGCGCCCGGCCGCGCCAGGTCACTGTCAAGTCAAGCCGAGGATCGACCGATGCCGTTCGTCTTTGACGTCTGCCCTTCGATCCGGACGCAAGAGTTCTCTTTCGATCGTGTCTTCGACTTGGATAATATTCAGACACCTTTTAAACAGTCGGCTGGTTTGCACGTGTATACTAGACGCAGTGGGAGCGGCGAAATTGGAATATAGAGGGATTAGGAAAGGGAGGAAAAACGGAGAAGCGAAGAAGGAGCGAATAGGAGAAGCTTAGAGTTAGTTGCAAGCGTTTGTTTTTAAGCGATAGGTTAAAGCGTAGTTGAAAAATCGTTAATTTTAGCAGGAAGTGTAAGAAGAAGGTCGCATGTATTATACAGAGTATCTCAAAAATGTCTCGTAATCCGGAAATGGAGGGTTCCTGAGATCATTTGAAGCAACTTTCTCCTTAGCGAAAATGCAAACCGCGGCTTCGTTTACGAGTTATCAACGAAAATCAGTGACCAATGAGAGGCGAGATCTGCTGGCGCGAGACGACCGAGCCAATGAGCGGAGCTGGGCTTCGCGCGCTCGTTGACTCGACCGCTTCGCGTCAGCAGAGCTCGCTTCTTATTGGTTGGCGTTTTTCATTAATAACTCGTAAACGAAGCCGCGGTTTGCATTTTCGCTAAGGAAAAAGTTCCTTCAAATAACCTAAGGAATCCACTATTTCTGGATTGCGAGACATTTTTGGGACACCCTGTGTATATGACAGTATTTTGACATATAGATATATTGACTTTAGATTGGTTAAAATATTGATGAAAATTTAGTTGTTTAAAATGGAACATCTTTCTTCGACCTGGACTAAACGACTGGAATATTTTTCTAGATGATAGAAGAATCAGTCTGGTATATATAATATAAATACTTTTCTTAATTGTTGCTACTATTTGTGTTGCGTGCTGAGGATTTCACCGGAATAGAATAATCTAGACTCCACAAATCGCGGTTTCGTACCGATTTTCGGCACTTTCGACCAATAAATCTGAGGAGCCTGTGCAGTTTTCAAAATCTTTCAACGCTTGTAGCTTGACTTTACGTTAATCAGATCCCGATTAAAATATTCAGCATGCGTATATAACTTACAAATTATAGTACTTTAATTTCCTTTCGTCATTCTAAGCTGTAGCAAAATTTAACACACAAAAGCATTCTTGTTATGATCGAATAGACTGTTCCCTCTGGCACCTAAAAACGAGTTCAAATAGTTCGGTCCAGTTCTAAAAAACATTTTCCTCGCATTTCGTTGCATGTCCCACACCGGAAAAGTGATCGATAAACTGCGGGGTTTGCGCGACTCTGCGAGAGAAAGTGATATAGAAACGCGCGTGAACAGGAGAAAGATTTCAATGGCCGGTGAAAATGTTGAATTTATTAGAGCTTTGTCGGAAACTCTGAAATAAAAATTGTCGCTCAAAGAGTGCAGCCCGCCATTGTCCAGGGGTTCATAGCCCGAAAGGACAGGCGGCATCCAAAAAGTCATCTCGCCGCATTCCGGGCTCGTTTTATTTTCGATTTACAGGAGTCGCCTGCCTGCCGAATAGAATTCCGTCCGTATTCGACCGCGCCAATAGAGTTGCCGGAAGGTTCCGCGACGCGTTCGCGGAGCTGTAATATTCGCGAAAAAATAATGTATTGTTCTGTAATTTCATCTCGCGGGCTTGGGTCGCGCGAGCGGCCGTCCGCGTTCGTTAAAAGAATATTAGTTCTCGTTTAATGGTCCTCGATCGGGCAACGAGCGGGCCGCGAGTTTCGATGAAACATTGAAACCGGCGTGACCGAATCGGCGATCATCATGCCAGCCGAGCGTCCGTGACAGCCGGGGAAATGAGGCGGTCCGATTAACACCGTATTCCAGATTAAATTTCGCGTGCGAAATAATGGCGGCGGCGGAGGAACGATTGTTCGTTCGCCGAACGAACGAAGTTGAAATCGCATTATCCGGTGTTACGCCGAGCAATCGCGACCGGGCTGCGAAATTCTGGGCGCGCGGAGGGGAGTGCGGGGGGCCCTAAAAATAAACGGCGGCCCGTCTGAACGACCAACGGAAAGACTCGACGGGCACAATGAACGCCTGTCGTTCGTCGTGTAATAAATTTCCGAGCGGAGAACGGAGCTTCCATCAGACCGGCTGCATTCCCTCGGAATGGAAAAATGCAACGCGCCTCTCGCGCGTAATACGTTCTTCATCTTGGGATGCATTCGGACGAACACGGCTTTCAGTTGCATGCGCCCACGGGCGAACTCGAACTCGAACTCGAAATCGGGCCGCATTATTCGATCGGATCCCGGCCGGATAAAAAATGATGCCGGAAACACGATATAAGCGGATCGATAGCGGCTCGAATGGATCGCTCGCTTAATGCGCCGACGTCTTCGGGACGCTGCCTCACAATGCAAGTATGTCCTTCTTGAATTTCCGCGCCCGCATCGGACCGCGTCGTGCCTGGAGAAATCGCGTATCGGCGCGACGGTGACACTATTTTACGTCGGTCCGGCTGGAATCGCGAGAATACACTTTGGAATCTATTTTCTCATTCGGATGTTTCAAGTTCAAAATCAAATCGTTCAAAAGTGCGATATTCGTTCGAATTCTGTGTGGAAATCGTTGGAATATTGCTCTGTTTTTTCTAAGCGATCTTTTTTCTTCGACGCTGTCACGTCTGTTTTAACATTATCGCGTTAACCATGAAACGGGCAGATCTATTATTTCAATTCGCATAAACTCATTGCAAAGGTGAAAATTTTCTTTACAACAGAGAGAGCGAACCTATGACCTGCGGGTCAGACATTGACCTAAACAGGCGTTTTAACACTAGATTTACGGAGCACGAAAAACAGCTGTTTCATATTAGTTTATAAGAGTAAAAGTAAGACATTTATTCTGATTTTTATAATAAGTGTTATTGTAAAATTTGCCGTGAGTAATAAATTGAATAAATAACTCAGAAATGTATATCTTTACGATATAAATATTCGTAAATTAAAAAATTAGTGATCCGTCATTTTGACGGGTTCCATAAAATTAGTGTTAAATGACCCGCGCGTTGCTTTTTCTTAGCTTATTCTTTATGTCACAAAAGAGAGAACAAAAACAATCAAAAATATTAAACAAATAAAGTATATATATCTAACGTCGAACTTATAAAAAAGTATTTCCAAGTGGACATTGGCTGACTGATTTTCTATCGAATCACTGCACCTGTGTTCGACGTGCATGATGTCACCTGGCGCTGTAATTCATGGTATCGCCCCATTTATATCAATTTTTGACGTCGACCTTTGTTCCTTGCTCTTCGTTCGCAAAAAGCAAGTTATAGAACAAAAACGTAAACGTAAACTTTTCAGAAGATTAAAAAAGTGAGAATAAAAAGAAAAAGTAGTTTCTAACCATCCCCCTTCTTCCCAAGTGACGCCACAAACTTATTGACCCACGAGCCAGTACTAAAAAACCAAAATAACGAACAAAATTTGACCCACTTCTCGAAAAGGTTCTCCATCGCTGCCCTATAAGACAACACTGACCTTAATATTGAACTTAACAACTGTAACCTTAGCTTAAATATTGAACTTCTCTTGACTGCTCGCGAAACGCCGGCGGACTAAAATTAGTCAAACCCTGATAGAAAAGAAGCTCACAGTGAAACCTTCGCAATTTGTCTTCTCCGAGAACCGAAAACCCCTCTTTGTAAGAACCGTTACGCTCAGAATTTGCCGCGCAAACAGCCCGAACAGTATTGCATTAAGAAGATCGACAGCAGCGAAGAAAAATAGGTTCCTTCCGGCCGGCGATTTCTCGTGTCCGAAGCACGATTCAGATCACGGTTCGCGAGCGATTGCTCTCGGGCAGGCCTTGTGTAACTCGGCGGGAGGTCGGTGTCCCGAAAATTGCACCGGTCGGTCGGGAGCGTGTCCCCGAAAGTGGATCCTTTCGCGTGTGCAGCGGATCGTGGACGCATCGGTCTTTCCTGCTCGGGCCGCAGGAAGGAGATGGTCGGTTAGCGGCCGGTGTAGTCGCACCTCGCAATTTCCTACACAACTTCCACAGTTCGTTCCAACTTCCGGGACACTTATAATTGGTTTCCTGCCGCGGCAGAGACCGACAGCAGCTCCGAGCGGAAGGGGAGCGGGAGAAAGCGAGAGAGAAAGTCAGCGAGAGCGAGCAAGAGAGAGAGAGAGAGCAGGGAGAAGAGCAGCCTCGGTCTACGAAATCGGGGAATTAGAGGCGAAAAGAGGGACAACCGTGCATACATAGCTGGCCAGGAGGGTCCGGTTTCCGGTCGGCCATGCATTACCGAAGGAATCCTGTCAGAGAGCAGCCGTCTGCTCTCGGACTTCCAAAATCACGGTCTCTGCGCGATGCGGCGAGCCGAGGCGAGGCGAGGCGGCGCACACGTTGTCTTTTGAGCCGATTCCCGAACACCCGTCTGTTTCAACGGACGACTAATTAGTTCCTTGCTTTTCACGAGTGTTCTAATTAAGATCTCTATGAGCTTCGTTAGTTAGAAGCTCGTTCATTAGCTCCGACGAGGAGAGCGCCGAGAAAATGGTTCCGGACCCGGGCCACCGTAGACCAAGCGGTCTACAAAATCGTCGCGGAATTATTTATTACCGTCGATATCTCCGCGTCGAAGATAGTCTCACGATTTCCGCGACCGTTTCGTCGGGGCCGAGTTCTCGAATCTAACGAATTCGTCGTCGTCGCGCGAACCGCCGCGAATTCCGCTTCGTCGGTGCCGGACAAATATGGGCCGAGAGGAAAGGGAAATTGGGGCGGGTTCCGGGCGGAACGGCGCGGTCCGCTGGGAACTTGAACGCTAACGAAATAGCGAAACGGGTCATAATGGCATGCGCGGGCTAAGGTAATTCATAAGCTGTCGTTCCGGCGAAAGAGCGACACACGCCGCGGTGATTCCCGTTCGAAATTCGAGCGGGTCCGCGCCGACGCGGCCCGGCGCGACGCGGATTCTCGCGCTCCTCGCACGACCCGGCCGGCCGCGCCGCCTCGCGCCGCCGCGTTTCCAAGCGGAGCGAACGTAATTTATAAGCTGTCGCCGGCAGAAATCACTTCGCTATCAGCAGATTACATTCGGACGGAACAGGATGTTTCAGCGAGAATTCCACGGGAGGACACACGCCGCCGGTTTCTCTCTCTGTGTGTGTGTGTGTGTGAGAGAGAGAGAGAGAGAGAGAGTGAGAGAAACTGCATCGGAACACGCGCGAGCTTTTCTCGCGAGGCGAGCCGAGGCGCGTCCCAACGTGCACGGTCCTCCGGTCCAGGCTGCGATCGATCGATCCTCTTCGCTCCCCCCCGTCTTGCCCCGCACCTGTGCCCCCCTCGTTAAAAGTCCCGCTCATCGCCGGGACATAAATCTCGGATCGGATGTGTTCCAGCTTCGCCTCCGAGACTTCGATGTACAGGGTGTCCCGAAAATGTCTCGCAATCTAGTAATGGCGGGTTCCTCGGATCATTTGAAGCAACTTCTTCCTTTACAAAAATTTTCCCCGAGGCACCGTTAACGAGTTATTAACGAAAAACAGTGACCAATAAGAATCGAGTACGGCTGACGCGAGGCGCCCCAGCCAACCAGCGCGCGAAGCCCAGTTCCGCTCATTGGCTCGGTCGCCTCGCGCCAGCCGAACTCGCCTCTCATTGGTCACTGTTTTTCGTTGATAACTCGTTAACGGTGCCTCGGAGAACATTTTTGTAAAGGAAAAAGTTGCTTCGAATGACCCGAGGAACTCGCCACTTTCGGATTGCGAGACATTTTTGGGACATCCTGTATAACGAAATTTACGCTCGGACACAGCGAAGCCGGTTCCGAAAACTGAATCTCCGACCTTCCCGTGTGTGATATACTCGCTACCGTCGCTATCGGCTTCGCGCAACTCGCGAACAATATTTTTGAAGCGCGCACAGCCTTCCGAGTGTCCAACCGGCGAAAAGTGTTGTACGACTCGTGGGAAGCGATGCAGCCGGGGATTGGGGACGCCGAAAGTGCGCGGTCTGATCCTGAACGAGTGTAGCAGTCGTACGAATCGTTCCGCGAACGTACTATAGTCGTTCAATAACGGCGCGGCAAAGTGTCCCGGAACACGTAGACGGTATTACAGAAGGGATTAAGGATGGAGAAATGAGAAAACGGGACCGTACGGTCCGGCCCGAAGACGATTTGTGCTGTACAAAGTCCAGCGTGGCACGCGAAACAGCCGCCGCAGCGGATTCGACGCCGCGCCGGCCAATAATAATGAAAAACGTGTTCGCGCCCGGCCCAATGTACGATGTACTCGTTTTTCGACCCGTGAGATTCGCTCGTTGATTCTCCATTTCCGGCGCTACCGAGCTTGGGAATTCAAGCGAGCCTGACTGATTATGAATCGCCGCTTCTACTTGGAGAAGATGCATTTCACATTTTCGCGATCTTTGGTGCGATTGAATGACGATTCGATTCAATTATGGCTTTGATTATGGTATCGTCAATTTCGGAATGTCGACCAGAACGTTGGTCGATATTCAAGTGAGCAATCTTCGGAACGAAATTTTTGTGTTCTGCCAATTCTGACAATTGTGCGTTCCGTTAGGCAATAAACGTCATAAATTTCGCATGTCTCCTTGTGAGTCTCGGCGGCTTTCTTGCCTCTATAATAAAAAAATAAAATGCGTCGAAAATGTTCATGTTTGCATTCAATGTTCAAATTGATAGTAAACTGTCGGTTGTAAACAAAACTATATGGAACTTGTTTCAAGTACCAAAGCTGAAGACAAAAGGATAATAAGGATAATAACTTTGACAAGAGAATGACAATGCAAACAGAATTTTGTCTATTAATGCAAACCGAAATTACTTTTTTGTTAACTGAATAGAACAAGTCTGTTGACGGCCACTTTTCAATACACGAACGTGTTCTTGAACCAGCAAAATAATGCCACGCTCAAAGGGACTATAATTGTCTCTCTAATTGACGCTGAGATTGTCCACAGAAATGGACGATTTGGGAAGAAAAGATACGATTATTCGAGCCTTGCAGCTTATTTTTATACTTATTGACAATTCGTAACTATAAAAACAAACCGTCATGACACACACAGTCGACTGTGTTCGCCTAATTTCGCATGGACATGCGGCTGTCGAATTGCGTCTCCCAAGGGATTCGCGGAGTACATTAAATTCTCCCTAATTGAGACTCGGCTTAGAAATAAAAATAAAAAGAAAAGGTAGGATTATTCGAGCCTTGCGGTTCGTTTTTATAGTTGTTGACAGCCGATAACTATAAAAACGAACCGTAAGACTTTAGTAATCATATCCACTCTTCTCAAATTATTCATTTTTCTGCACAAATTTTCTGAGCGTCAATTGGGAACAGAATTTACCGTACAGTAATGTCCCTCTAATTGACGCTCAGATTGTCCAGATTGTCCAGATTGACGCTCAGATTGGAAGACATTACTGTACAGAAACGAAATGAAACGAAACGCGAACGAACGGCGAACGCGTCTGTTCGAATATTCGTTTCGCGGCGCGTAAGGTTCGCGGGAACGAGCGCGCGTCGTTCCGATCGGCGAACAGTTTCCTTGGAAGAGATTCCGACGGAATAATGAAGATCATTCGTCGGTAGGAGATTGTTCCGGTGTTTCCCGGAATCCCGCAGCGGCCGGGAGAATATGGTTTTAAAATAAGTGTGAATCTGCGCGGAGCGACGGCCGGTTTCCCCCCGTGTATATATGCTCATCTCCATTTTAGCCGGGGCCGCGCCGTTTAGAATCCGCGGCGGTTCTAAACGGCACGTTTATCAGATGAATCCTCCTCGTTTCCTTGGAATTCATTCGCGAGACCGGGCGATAAATCGTCCGCTAATGGCCGACAAATACCGCGGCCGTTTAGCGACGAATAAATTGTACCGCTTATTCCCGGGGCCCGATTATTCTTCCCGTGATTGAATGCGTCCGTTCCGGTCTTCATTTTGGCGGGGACGAGGGGGGAGGGGGGGGGCAAGAAGGGAGAAGGAAGAGCGCGGGCGCGAGCGTGAACCGAATAACAAGTACACTCGCATTATCCCCGCTTACGGTACGTGGAACCGAAACTTCCGTAAAGACAAAGTGCAGACGCGAATTACATTGTGTACCCGCCTCGTCGCTCTGAGAACTTTCTAAAACCCCCGAGCAACCTACTAAAAGACAGCTTTCGGGGGCGGCACGGGATTAAGCCGGTCTCCCGCAGTCTACAAGCGCGTAATCTCGTTCAGGAAACTATTAAGGCTGTGTATAACCGGCGGAGTTTTTCGACCGGTCGTCGTCGACGGCGACGCCTCCATCCGAAAGCCTCCGCCAATGTATTACCGACGTATTACCGTGAAATCTTGCGATTTTCTTCGCACGCCACTGATTATAACCATTCTCGCAGCTGCGAGAAGCACCTGCCTTCGCGTCAACGTAATCCCGGCTGCGCTGCATTCGAAACCGGCTCCCGGATTTACGCGGAAGAAATCGCGCCCGCGCGCCCGCGCCTCTGCTTCTCTTAACCCCTGATAGAACGAGGCGATTTTTCTTTGGCCCGTGTATCCGTGTACTTTCCGTTGCCGGTGTCTCGTAACGAAGCAATCGAATTTTCTTTCCATCGAAAGCGTGCTCTCGCTTCCGCGTCGATCAACGCACTGTCCGCGGGTCACGCGTCGAGCTTTACTCTTCCGAGATTTACTCTAAAATCGGTGGATTCTGAAGGTATCTGCATTTTCGAAAACATTCAATATTTAGGTAATTGGAAATAAAGTTATAATAACGAGATTTTGTAACGAGAATTTTTAGGATTTTGCAGAGGGATTTTTTGAAGCATATATTTTTATTATTATTATATATTTCAGAATATATATTTTATAGTACATTTATTATATTTTATAGTATATATGCCACACACACACACATTATTTTATTTTATTAAATTGAAGAAGATTACATTTCATAGAAAAGTATTAATACCTCTTATATAATAGTATATATACTATATTTTATATAGTATATATTTTGTTATTTTATTTTATTAAATTAAAGAAAATTGCATTCCTTAAAAAGGTATTAATATCTCTTATAGTATACTATATTTTATAGTATATATTTTATAGTATATATGTTATACTTTATAGTATATATTTCATTATTTCATCAATCAATTTCAAGAGAATGAATCTATTTAAAAAAAGTATTAATATCTCTCCGGCACATAGTGCGTTAATACGGTCTCGCTTAATTAAATTCTTGGTACGGTGTTCGTTTAATCGATGCTCCAAGATCTCCGTCAATAAACCACAACTCGATCATAAGAGAACAAATGGATGAAATTAGTATTTTTGCATGAAGTCGAAGTAGAATTTCAGCAGTATTTCAACGAATTCTTGCAAAGTGACAGCGTCGTCGTAGGAAAATTGATATCGGCGATGGCACGGTTATATTAATTAGAAGGGCGAAAATAGCCTGGGAAATTTTTGTTAATTATAACGAAGGCTACATCGTGGAGGAGGCAACTCGATCAAAATACATCAACTTCCATCGCATCGTGGTCACGGAATACATGGTCCATTGGCGAGTCGCTTCAGTTATCAGTGGTTTGCAGCGATCATGGGCCGCGTGATATTGGAAGAGGGTCTGACGGGCGACACATTAATTAATTACCCACCGATTAACCAGGCCTCCGACCGTCCACATCCTATTTTCGCGACGTCCCCTCGACACGCTGAGTAATATTATTCCGGCTAATCCTACGACGATTACGCCCACCCGTTCGTTACATTGCCTTTCGTTATTCGAACGATAGCCGTAGGCTATCTATTTCCGCGATTTATTTAGCCATTTATTTTTTCATTTCAGTCCCGTCATTTCATCGTTATTCCACGTCTGAAAATTAACCGAGTATGCAACATTTTAAATTTTTCCGGATTTTTGTCAAGAAATTACTTCTAAATAATTGTTATTTTAATACAAAGACCATTAGAAAGATGAAAATGATCTCATTGAAAGCTTTTAGTTTGTTCTTTGCGAAACGATAGACGTATAAATGAGTTACAAAATTTAAGTAGAAACCATCTGCAATGATCAGACGGACTAGACAAATCAACGCGTTGTTTGCTCCTGCAGATGTTACATCGAAAGTCGTTCGAAATCAGAACATTCATACTTGAGTGACTAAAATTAAGTTTAAGTTTTAGTAGTTCAATTAAAGAGTTGAACTACTAAAAATCGTCAAATTGTTTCGAACGATTCATTGCAGCTTCGAGACGGTAGATTAAAATACTTCAAAAAATGTAGCCACTGCTTCGAGATTCGTCGTCTCTGCAATTTTCCAGTAAATGCACTAAACAATATATAACTACCGAACCTAAACGCGACTAATTTACAGGGTGTCCCAAAAATGTCTCATAATCCAGCAATGGCGGGTTCCTCGGATCATTTGAAGCAACTTCTTCCTTTACAAAAATGTTCTCCGAGGCACCGTTAACGAGCTATTAACGAAAAACAGTGACGAATAAGAATCGAGTACGGCTGACGCGAGGCGGCCCAGCCAACCACCGAGCTCGCCTCTCATTGGTCACTGTTTTTCGTTAATAACTCGTTAACGGTGCCTCGGAGAACATTTTTGTAAAGAAAAAAGTTGCTTCGAATGACCCGAGGAACTCGCCACTTTCGGATTGCGAGACATTTTTGGGACACTCTGTATATCGTTTTACAACGATAGCAAGATTGAATTCGTTTAAATTCAATATAATAACTCGTGCGATTTTTATTACAATCTATACTCGAACTAAGAAGTTCGTATAAAAGTCTCAGAACATTTTGCCAGCATCAGTAACCATAAAAGAAAAAAAATCCGTAACCGGTCACTTCGACTAGTACTTTCAACGTTAAAGAGCACACACGCTCGATCTCCGATCGCTCGACGAAGGAGGATCAATGGTTCAGGCGAGCGTGGATCGTGCGACGGCCGATCCGAATAAATCCGGATGAAGCTAACAATGGCGTTCTGTTTGCTGGAGATTTGCATCGGCACTAATCGTCGGGAGCTAATTAATTCGCCGCGATAATTGGCCGCCGTCGTAGCCCGATAATTCGGGCGCGCCTAAACTCGCTCGATCGTTGCTCGCGGCCGGCGATCGCGCGCGGACAATCGCGCTAATTAGCGGGTCGATGGAGTGCCCCTGTCACTGTGTGGCTCCGTCGCTCTCTGGGGGCAGCTTATCGCTCGAATCCGCGGCCGGCATGGCCAGAGGGCACGCGTGGCGTCTTGAGGCGGTGGGGACTTTTAATGAATTACAAAACAAAGCACCGGCACCGGCACCGGCAGTGGCGCGGGATCGCGAAAGTTTCCGACGTCGGAACGACGACGCGACGACGTCTAGCGCCGGTCTGGGCCTCGGTTCCCCAGAACTACGCGGAAAGTGGCCCCGCCATTCTTGTCGTTGCCGAAGTTCCCCGACGAAACCGAGCTATTCGGCGTCGAGCAGCGTCGCGTCGGGAGCCCTCTTTCACCGGAGAAATTGTCGTCGGGGCTGAACGGTCCGCGCCCATTCACTCGCGCGGGATTTAATGCGCCGATGAATATTGCATAGGAAATGAATGACGGGCCAGCCGATATTATATCCGTTGATAAGCAGCGAAAGGATCCTTCGCTCTCCCGGCGACCGGTTATTATGCCGTGAAACCTGGCCGAACTCCGTTGGCGATCGCGACTCCGCCAAGTTCGGTCCGAAGAATTCGCGATCATCCAAAACATATTGAAAACTTTTCAGACAAATAATTACCGTCGAAACGACGGCGGAGTTTTCTGCGGTGTCCGACCATTCGACGTTTCTTTCGAGTCAGGGAGCGACAACGAAACATCACCGAGGAAATCGAAGATTCATCTTCTTTCATTTTTATAGCAGATCGAATCCTGAGAAATACTCGAGGCGTTTAATTTCTGCATTCGGTCTGACCACTGTACGCTTTTTCCGCTTGCTATTATATTAATCCCTTGCCGTGCCGTTTTCTTCGCGATTGCTATGATTAGAACTTCTTCGATCGCAGTAATTTGTTGGAAGAAAAGGAAGCGAGAGAGAGAGAAGGAAGAGAGAATAGAATTTGATTCATGCTCAAAGGAATGGAACAACATTCATAGCTAGCAGATTATTGCTAGAGATCTCCGCCACGAGTTTGGTTAATTACCGTTATTCGCCTCTGCTGCTAATTAATGCAAAGTAGACTGTGAATCGTTAAACAAAATAGCAATCGTATAATTTCTCCCAGAAATGTTCGGAGGTCGGAGTTGAAACCGGCAGATCTGAGAGTAATAAGTCGCGATTCTCCGAGCTTCGCGGCTCGTTTTTTTTTTATTAATATGAATTAATATGTATACATAATAATGCTGGAATAGAAATGGTGACTCAACTTTTTTATTTCTAATTTTCTGACACGATTCGAGGGCAATTTGGAGACCACATGACACGATTCGAGGCAATTTGGAGACCACATGACACGATTCGAGGCAATTTGGAGACCACATGACACGATTCGAGGCAATTTGGAGACCACATGACACGATTCGAGGCAATTTGGAGACCACATGACACGATTCGAAGCAGTTTGGAGGTCACGTGACACTATTGGAATACAATTTAGAGGCCACGTGACACGATTCGAGGCAATTTGGAGACCACATGACACGATTCAAGGCAATTTGGAGACCACATGACACGATTCGAGGCAATTCGGAGACCACATGACACGATTCGAAGCAGTTTGGAGGTCACGTGACACTATTGGAATACAATTCGGAGGCCACGTGACACTATTAGAATACAATTCGGAGGCCACGTGTCATGATTAGACGATCACATACCTGGTACAGTAATTTCTCCCTAATTCGCGCACAAAAATAGATAATTTTAAAACAGGAGTTTTTATAGTTAGTTGACAATCGATAACTATAAAAACGAGGAGAAATTGCTGTACCTACACGCACCCAAACAATCCATTTTTATATCGTCTTCCGAAAATTCTCGTCGCATTCACATCGACCCGAAATTTGGCATTTCCGTGAGAAATTACTGTAGATCAAAAATAACTTATAAAAAAAGAAAACTAGCACGCCAATTACCACACTGGACAGAAAGTACATAAGCTACGTGAGTCACGTAAAAAAAAAGAGGGGCGAACTTCTTCGATTGGATCCGGCGCGAGCTTAATCGGAGGAGCTCGTCCAAGAGATGGCGTAACGTGAAATCAAAGAGGACTCGGAGAATTCTTCTTTTTTTTTCGCCGAAGATCCAATCTCTCGCTTCCGACCGACGAGATCCGCGATACACGAGTTCTCGAGGTGGCTCGCGTCGGTTCGCGCTCGCGCTCGCGCGACCGTTCGGGAACGGTGATGACAAATGGAAAAAGTGGATCCGCCTCGTTCGCTTCCTCGAGTGCAACCGATCGGTCGACGGAGATTTAAACCGGGATGTATGTGCCCCGCTTTTTACGAATCCCATGACGGTAATTGCCGTCCGACCGGGTAGATCGAGTGGCTACGGTGTGATTTACCGTGCCCGTGGGATTCCCGATGTCGTATCTTGGTTCGTTGCGAGCCGAGCCACTTCCTCCGGCTTTGATGTGTCCTCCACGACTTGACCGGATGCTGACTAGGGACTCGATCTTCCGACCCTGCCACCGTGTGTCCTCTATAAGCACGTTATCAGCGTCTGCCAGAGCGAGTGCCCGCTGGACGGCTAGCTTTTTCCACCGTGATTCACTCCGGTCTCTGTAACATGCTCCGCCTCGTTGCAACTTTATCGGCGACGATGTACTTGCCGGTTTCCACAGCCGCTCATGGACGTTCGGCTGATCGGACGTTGGACGGCGTTGAAATTTATTATCGGTTTCTGGGGATTCAATTTGGGCCTCGCTGCTCTTCGCGCGTTCGCGCGACGAGATCTAACGGCGTGGCCTGTTTTTTGGATCTACGGTAATGTCTCCCTAATTGACGCTCAGATTGCGCACGAAGATGGACAATTCGGGAAGAGGAGATACGATTGTTCGAGTCTTGGACCTTGTTTTTATAATTGTTGACGATTGGTAATTATAAAAATGAGTCTCGTATTGTCCGTTTTTGTGCATAATCTGAGGGTCAATTGGGGAGAATTTATAGTATATTGCACGGTGCTCCGTGTAGTCCTCGACGCGAACGGAATTATGGTACAATTTCAGCCTGACACCACGATGTCAGAGGTCGATTTCTTTTAACTTTACGAAACGATCCCGTCATTCTATTGCAGTTCAATCTACTCAGTCTTGAAGTAGACACTTTCAGCTTTCATTTAAGCTAAATTGCAGAGAAATAGCTTTACAGAAACGTATCATAGAATATACCTGAACTTTTCCTTTTAAATCTTGCAAACCCCATGATGTCAGAGATCGATTACTTATAATTTTTCAAAATGATCTCGTCACTCTATTGCAATTCAATCTACTCCATCTTGAAGTAGACACTTGCAGCTTTCATTTAAGCTGCGTTGTATAGAATTAGCTCTATGGAAACGTATCTTAAACTTCATCTGAACTTCTTCTTCTGAATCTTGTTAACCCCACGATGTCAGAGGTCGATTTATTTTAATTTTTCGAAATGATCTCGCCACTCTATTACAATTCAATCTATCCCGTCTTGAAGTAGATACTTGCAGCTATCATTTAAGCTAAATTTCATAGAAATAGCTCCACGGGAACATATCGCAAAATTCATCTGAACTACCGCTTTGAATTCCTGTAATTTTCCTCGTCCTTTACCGTGCAGGCGTCAGAGGTCCGCGAATATTACATAACCTAACAATCGGAAATATAATATAATCCTGGGTCTTTCGGATCGAATTTGGACTTCATTCGAAGCCTAGTCATTACACCTAATTAGACCCTGAACTTATAAAGACTCCAACTGTGATCGTATGGCAGTACACAGTCAGTTTCTCGATTATTTTTCCAGTCGATGTCCCAAAGTCAGCCTTAATAGGAGGATAACACAAGCCTACCCCAACTCGGTCAAAATCTAATTGAAACCTAATCTAGACCCTGAAGATGTACGTCAGGTTTGGTCTAGGTGTTTGTCTACAATCAATACCTCGAGCCCAATAATTGACTTAAGTGTCCCTTTAGTGTCCCTTTAGCTACTTAGAGCTGCACTGACCGATTACTAATAGCTGGACTAATGATCCATGGTACAAGCTCATTTTTGATAACAGATAACAGGCTTAAGCAGCAAGACACGCGTCATAAAAGATGCTCGAAGCAATGTCCGTTTGCATCGATGCGAGATTTTCAAAAAATAATTGTTCAAGGTGGTCAAAGTTATTGTCGCACCCTGTATACGAATCGGTGACGGATGAGGTATTGTTCTCACGCGAGAATGAGACACCTTTGTGTCTATATCACCCCCCCCCCTCCCTCTTACTAGCTATCCGACTGCCGCAGCTGGCTGTGGCTCTATGGAGCCAGTTATCGATATAATATAATAATAATAATAATAATAATAATAATAATAATAATAATAATAATAATAATAACAATAATAATAATAAGAAGAAAGCATATATTATTACTTGAAAAATAACATCGATGAGAGCTCCAAGAGCTTGTCAGGATCCATAGTACAAGGTCATTTTTGATAACAGATAACAGGTTTAAGCAGCAAGACATGCGTCATAAAAGATGCTCGAAGCGATGTCTCTTTGCAACGATGCGACATTCTCAAAAAATAACTGACATGTTCAAGGTGATCAAGGTTATTGTCGCACCCTGTATACAAATCGGTGACGGATCAGGTATTGTTCTCTCGCGAGAAGAAGGTACCTTTGTGTCTATATCCCCCTCCCCCCTCTAGTAATATAATATAATAATAATAATAATAAGAATAAGAACAAAAATAAGAAAGCATATATGATCACTTGAAAAATAACATTAATGAGAGCTCCAAGAGCTTGTTAGAAATCGGCCAAGCCCGGATGAGACGCGGATTGCAGCCGATCGCAGGAAATCGGAACCGCGTCTAGGACGAGCCTGTTTCCGGAGACGGAACGTTTACATAAGTAATCAGGGCGGAACAATACGGTATTGCGAAACACAAAGGTATTAGCACGTCAGAATCCCGTTATTCCGACTGGTCTACGGTCTCGCGTCTTCCCGTCTCGTCTCGTCTCGTCTCGTCTCGTCGCGTCGCGTCTCGTCGCGTCGGCAAGACGCTAATCGTTCGCAATTGGTCTGTTTCGAGACGGGCAGGAACGCGACCGCGCGCCTTCCACAACGCCGGCATTGTGTGCGTTTAATTAAGCACAGCTGTTTTGACACCGGAACAGATAGTTCCTGCGGCTTGCTATTCGAAGGCGGTTGATTTAACTGTAACATCTGCCGCATGTGCCGGCGTAACGCGCCGATGCCGATCCTGTCTGGCCTCCGTTGATTTAAAGTGCGCGCCACCGCGGTGCCGCGGCTGCAAATGAAATTTCACGGCGGAAGAGAAAAATTCACGGCGACCGTGCCATCATATTTTCGCCGTCGATTGAAAATCCGAGGGAATCATAGAGCTATTCCGGCCTCGGTGTCCCGTTACATTCGTCCCTCCCCGAACATCATTTTTTCTTCCCTCCACCCCGTACGCGACCACCCACCTCCTCCGCGTTCGCCAGAAATTCCGGGGGATGCTGGCCGAGATTCAATCTTTCCGAAATATGTGCCACTGTCGTTATTTACCGTCGCGCCTCCGCCTCGATTCAGGCTTCTCCGCGCTCGCGTCAGGATCTACGACGATTGTTCTGGCGATCGAATTGATTTTTTGTTTATTGATTCGCATCCTCGCGTCTTCCTGTCTCTATTAATTCTATCTACGTCATTGTATATATTTATATGTTATTATATTATAATATATACTATATATATTATATTAATATATTATTATATATTATTATACTAATATATTATATTATATTAATATACTATAATATAATATAATATTATTATTATATATATTGTATATTATTATTATGCTAATTAAGCGATTTTGTCGTTTTTTAGGAGGTGCGCAGACTTTTTCGAGGTACAGTATATATAAAAAATGTCTCTCTAATTGATGCTCAGATTGTCCACAAAAATTGGACAATTTGGGAGGAGGAGATACGATTATTCTTTTATATCTTATATTTTTATAACTGTTGACAATTCGTCACTAAAAGAACGAACCGCGAAGCTCGAATAATCGTCTCTCTTCTCCCTAAATTGTCCATTTCTGTGCACAATCTGTACGTCAATTAGAGAGACATTACTGTAGTAGACTGTATGATTATAAATTTTATATATTTATGAGAGAAATGATAACGTGAAAAATAGAAAGAAGATCAGAAGAATGAAAAAAAAGCACAGACATGTTGTTATTATACATCGATCGTTATCGCGAACGAATCATCGCGTGACCATGAGGAACTCGCGTCGACTCGCGAGTGGCTGGAAAAGCGTGGAGAACGCCACGCAACGGCGACGAGAGGGAGAAACGTTGTCTTTCTTCTGTACATTTTTATTCACGCTGAAGTTTCTTTGTTACACGGCAGAATATCCACGTTCGTATCGCCGGCGACCCGCCGGTTTCCCGTTCTAACGCAGCACCGGGGAACAACCGACACCGGTTTCGACACGGCGACGCGCGTCCCTTTTCTTTATTTTCTTTCTCCCTTTTGCTCCTCCCTCTCTCTCTCTCTCCCTTTCCATTTTCTGTTCGCCAGCTTTGTTTTCTCCCTCGCGAGTCTCGCTGTCGTGGAAACTCGGCACGATTAAGTTGAAAGTTCACGGGGACGCGTGACACGTGCATCGCTCCGTAGACGCAGCGGGAATGCATAAACGCAGCTTTCTTGATTATTAGAGCGGACGCTCGCGGCAAGTTGAACGGAAATTTGAAGAAACCCTGCCACCTTAGCGCGAATGAATCCGTGAAAGTAGTGCGCGGCGAAGAGAGACCGTCGCGCGCACGCGCGCGTTTCCGGGTGGACACGTCCGGCCACTTTTTCGGATGTCGCAGATAAACACCGTTCGGACGTGGTTTCGTTAAAAATGTTCCTACTCCCCTTGTCCTAGACAGATACAGCTGCCTTCGTCCTTTCGATTTTTATGCTCGCGTTCTTACTTGGACGTCCGAGGTCCACTTTGACCCCCTAAATCAGTTATATGGCGAACCTTCTTTTAAGAAGTGGCTGAAATTTTGTTCATTATTTTGTTCGGTACCAGCTCGTGGGTCATTTAGTTAGCGGCGTCTCTTGGAAAGGGGGAGAGGAGGGTGGTTAAGAACTAGTATTTCGGGCTCTCGCTTTTAAAATTCGCTAAAAAGATTATATTTCCTTTTTGTTTTATAATTTTTGTTTCTGCGAGTGAAGAGCAAATAATAATTGCTGGCTAGCAGCAATTTAATTACGTTTCTCGAACGGCTGTGGACAACGATTCGAAGCTGAGCGAAAGGTTTTAAGTAGTACGAGTCAGTGACTACGACGACCTTCCCGATCTAGCTTGCAAAGTGCACAAAGTATAACATTTATCTTGAAGGTACAATGTGCGAGGTCTCTTTGGTCCTTCAGAGACCCGTTCGTGATCAAAGTATGACTTGAAATTCCCACAAAATACACTCTGATCTTATACAATAAAAAATAAATACAGTATCGCCATCGCTTGATTCTCGCGATAAATTTAGGGTATTCCAAAATTGTCTCGCAATCTAGAAATAGGGGATTCCTGAGATCATTCGAAGAAACTTTTTCCTTAGAGAAAATGCAATCCGCGGCTTCGTTTACGAGTTATTAGCGAAAAACGCTGGCCAATCGGAGCGCGAGTGCGGCCGACGCTCTGCCCTTGCAGCCAATACCGCGTCACGCCAGCCGTCTGACGCAGCGGCAGTGGTCGCGAAGGCGGGGTGTCAGCGATCTCTCATTGGTCACTGTTTTTCGTTAATAACTCGTAAACGAAGCCGCGGATTGCATTTTCGCTAAGGAAAAAGTTGCTTTAAATGACCTCAGGAATCATCCTTTTTTGGATGTTAGCATGATTATGGGATACTGTATACCGTCCTTAGCCAACCTTTCGATAATTCCGGGTGCAAGGCAGAGTCTCCTAAATAGCCTAATTGAAAAGTCCTGTAGTCAGATCGAGACGTAACGCATCTTTTCACTTTCCTTCTCTTTTCCATTACTCACAGCGTCGGCAAAGCTACGATGCAGTTTAATGAGCCTAATACGTTGACTACCTCACGAAATAAGCTCGTAATGCAAGCCCGAGGTCCTCCCAGAGTTGTAAACCCTGCCAAGAACGCGTACGAGAACGTTTCGCACGGGTTGTCTTCGCGGAACAAGGCGGGAAATTTTGAAATTCGCGTCGATGCAGCGGCCACTCGTAAATTCGGTCGAATCTTCCGGCGCGTCGCGGCAAGTTTGTCCCTTGTTACGGCTGGGAACTGCGCTAATTAATGCTAAATGTGATCTATGCGGCCCGTAATGTTCCTGGAAACTTTTCCGGGACGCTCGTGCTCGCGCTCGCGCTCGCGCCCGCGGAAAACATTGCGGAATTACGGCGGGTTAAAGAGACGCTAATTTAAATGAACTACTGTAGTGTGGCCGGGGGAAAAAAAGGTGGGCGGGCCGGCCTTGTTTTGCTCGGCTTTTTTCCCCTCCCCCGGTTGCCTCCAGCCGTTACCGCGCCCTTTCAATTTAATCACCGCTTTAATTCGACCAGTCGCAACTCCGTGTTCCGCGTGTTAATGCGTCGCCCTTCCCCCCCTCCCACCCCTCGTTTCCGCCCCCGCGGCGACCAATTGTTCCGAACGGGACGTAAATGCCATTGTCTTATGTCGCTGCCGGTTACTTCTGCGAATCTTGCCCCGAAGCATAAGGAAATTCCAGCGGGCTCGGTCAACGACCCCGCGACAAGGAAAACGCCGTTAGGATTGCACGGAGAAGAAGAAGAATCGCGGAAATATTTCGTCGCGAGCGATCTTAAAAATTCGATGGAATCGAAATAAAATCCTTCTGTCGTGAAACCGTGTCATATGAGACCCGGAGTCAGTACAAAATGGGAGGTTACGTACCGAAAACTTATCGAAGACGAACGATTTCATTTTTAATTCTATTTAAGCAACTTGACTTTTATTAATGATATAAATATATTAATATAAAAATAAAATAAAAAAATATATATATATATATATATATATAAATATAATAAATTAATGTTAATTTAAACATTTCTTCCTCGTCACTGCTCAGTACAGTTAAACGAGAACGTTTTTTCGCTTGAACTAAGAAAGATTGAGATAGAAAAGTGAAAATGGACTCCCGTTGCTTCGACGAAACTGGAAAACTATGCACGAAAATTGCTATGAATTTCGAAGAAACGCGATATGAAATATGGTATTCAATATTTCGTTGTATCTCCTTTAACTTGTATTACATTTGGCAATTGTTTTCTTATTATTGCATCAAGCATTTAAAGCATCATTAAATCAAGCATGGAAAGCAAGCCACCGATGTATAAAATCATTGCGATTGCGATTGTCAACGACTATAAAAACGAGCCGCAATCGTTCATTTTCGTGCGCAATCCGCCCTCGAATTAGGAAGAAATTACTATATCCCCGAAAACATAATTCTCAAATTAGACAAAATAATTTCCTCACCGAAACAAGGCCGACGCCGTGGTAATCGCGAAAACGGATTTGTCCTTCGAAAGTGCAACACGATCGGGTAACCGATAACACAGAATAAGGATCGACGACGCCATTCCGAACGAGTATCGTTGGACACGCAAATTGAACTTTTCCAGTGGCGGAGGACAGGTCCAATTAGCAATTATCGCGATTGTCCGGGCCCGAGGACCGCGTCGAACCAAACGAAGGTATACTTCACAGTCGAACCGAATAAATTCGATCCCCGTTGAAAGGGTGCGGGGCGGGCGCGTGCTCTCGGGGCCGGCCCCTCCGGAAATGACCCCCGTCCGTGTCGGAGGTCGCCGGGGCTCTCGCAGAATCATGTGTAACCCGTCGAACAATCGACAAGCAAATTACTTTAATATTTTCACGCGAGCTAATCCGAGCGGGTTCTTTCACGGGAGAGCGTCGCTCTCCACCTGGCGTCTCCCTTTTTCTGATCCTGATTCAATTGGTCCGCCGCCTCGCCGGCTCCGGCGAGCGTGGTGACCCTGCAAAGAGGACCAGGGAATTCCTGTATTTAATTTGGCGCGAGGCTTTTAATCAGACGACGCTTCAGACGGCCACTCCGCTCCCGGGAACGGAGGGGCGAACTTAAAAGGAGCTTTTTCAAGATTTCAACCTGCCCCCTCGCTCGCCCTCCCCCTTTCTGGCCAACCTTTCAACGTTTTCCTCCTTTTTCGCGACGAGCACGAGTGCCCCGAATTTGTTTAGATCGCGAGTAAAGCGGACGCGATAGTGCACTGCAAATCATTATTACCGTGCACCGCTTTTTACGAAATTACGAGAAACTGTGCGCCGGGTTCTTAGAATATTTTTCGGAGTTATAGGAACATTTACAGAAAATCCACGCGATTTGGGGATTTTTATAAGAGCTCCGTAATTTATTGGCAGACATCTTTTATTTCAGCATTCTTGTTTATTTCGGAACGCCTTCAGTTTCATTTATTAGTAATTACGTATTATTTTATATTAATTTATTAATACCACGTTAATTTATTAATATTTAAATTAAGGTCATGTTGCAATAGCCCCTTGTACTCCTCTTGATCTTAGCTATCATAATATAATGACAGAAATATGTAGTTTCATTTGAAAAAGCATCGGTGACCTTGAAATCTCGAAAAATGCGACCATCGAAAAGAAATTATTCGCACCGTAATATGTGTCCCTTTGAATCATACAATTTGTTCCTCCGGCATTTTTCAGTATCGTTAACGGCGACGGAGATATTGCTTCCTAACAACTTCAGCGAGTCACTCCGCACAGTTTCGTAATACAATATTCCGCGGCCCGGCATTTCCCGTAACAGTTGGTCCCTTTAATCAGTATTTTTTTTGAAATGCGTTATCTCGCGAGCCCGTCGTTAAACACAGCGTAGGTCCGGGAAATGAAGCGGCAGCACGCGTCAGAGCTCTTCCGGCTTTATCGGGCCGGTTTGAAAAATACCATAATCCGTTTGGACACCGGGCGACACGGTCCGCAAACGTTATACACTCGCCGGGCGGCGGGCTCACCTGAAAAAGTTTCTAATCGGAACGCATTGAATCGATCCTCTCGAATATCCAGCGGACGTGTCTCGCTCGTATACGCTCTCTGTATACCGTGGTCACGTTTAAAATGGTCGACTCTCGGTTCACGGGTCCGCGGACATCTCTCGTGCCTCGAGAAACCTGCTGTCTGATCAACGGGATGCACTCTAAAAAAAAAGTGGGAGCAGGATATTCCGTATTTATATTTTGGTAATCAGTAATAAACCGTTTATTTTAGTGATATTTGGATATTTTTGATGTCAAGTAATGATTAGGTTTATCTACTAGAATTTCTGGAATTTATGCGGAAAATCGATCTCACTAGCCACAGTAATTGGCGCACATGGAGAAATAGCAAGCATTAGGCGCCAATTATTGAGGCTAGTAGGATTGATTACCACGACAAATTGTAGTTCATGAACCTGATCATTATTTCATGTAAAGAATATCGAAATATCACTAAGGTGGACAGTTTATTATTGATTACCAAAATGGGGATGAATAAGACCGGACGTTTGGACGTTTTCATTAGCTTCCTAGTATCAAATAGGCGATAAATGAAATACTTGTTATTAGTTACGATGGAATTCGTCAAAGCATTTTAAACATAATTTGACTAACTCTGGCCACTCAGAACAACACGTTACAGTCTTTCGTCTTTCTACAGGGTGTCCCAAAAATGTCTCGCAATCCGGAAATGGCGGGTTCCTCGGATCATTTGAAGCAACTTCTTCCTTTACAAAAATTTTCTCCGATCCACCGTTAACGAGTTATTAACGAAATACAGTGACCAATAAGAATCGAGTACGGCTGACGGGAGGCGGCCCAGTCAACCAGCGCACGAAGCCTAGTTCCGCTCATTGGCTCGGTCGCCTCGCGCCAGCCGAGCTCGCCTCTCATTGGTCACTGTTTTTCGTTGATAACTCGTTAACGGTGCCTCGGAGAAGATTTTTGTAAAGGAAAAAGGTGCTTCAAATCACCCGAGGAACCCGCCACTTTCGGATTGCGCGACATATTTGGAACACCCTGTGTAGTCATTCCTCTGCTTCGTGGCGCCGGAATAAACTCTACCAATTCCCGCTTCGCGTTCAACGGGTTAAGACAGTCCGCAACCACTGTCCAGCAATCCGCGTCCCAATGAATAACGCATCGCATGCTTTCGACCGTCGCGTGTCACTGCACCGCCCCTCAAAATTGTCTATCTCTACACGGACAATTCCACGAATCCCCGCATACGTTACGAACCGGAATAAATCATTGGCCAATTATCCGCGCGATCCGTGTACACCGAAAGAACCGTTTGTTTAGGCACCGGCTAAGCTGCCGGGGCACGGTACACCGTGGGGGACCAGTGTTTCCAAGCGGCAGGAGTCGATAAATCGTTGATCGAATCGGCAAACTTCCGTGTTCCGGGAGAAAGTACGGCTGGGATGGCGGGACGCCAGGTTCTCCCAGCAAGAAGTAGCGCGACTCGATAGCGTCTCAGCCGCGCGTGTCCCGTCCAATATCGACTCGGTCGCGAGCCGTGGCTCCGCGGACTGGTGCGTCTGTGCAGAGTCGTCACCGTCGCGAGTTCGGTTTGCGACTTCAATTACCAGTGACTCATCAAGTTCCAATTAACGAGGCGTTCGAGCCGTATAAGAGGATTTTCCGGTTGCCCCGCGAGAGCCGGCTGGCTCGCTTCGCTCGCTCGCTCGCGCTCTCGTCTGCGCAGTTCCGCTTCGATCGGCAATCGCGTCGGTTTACCAACGCGCCGCGGCGTTCCGAGTCTTTCAACGGCGCATCTTGAGAGCCCCCCTTTCCAACGCGTCCCGCAAGCCCCTCTGGCGTTCGTCTCGCGGCTGTCGTCGATCGTTTATTTCCTGCGAGGGCCCGTCCTCCCTCGCGTCGTCCGTCCGAAAAGTGCACTCAGACGGAAGCGGGGGCGGCGCGTGATATCGATGCCGGTAGATCAAAGCCCGCATCCCACCGCGAAACTCTCGAGAGCCGTAGAGAGAAGTACGAGCGAGCGAGCGAGCGAGGGAATAAGCGAGCAGGCAGGCAGCCAGAAGCCGGGCCGCGCCGGAACATCGTATCAAGTTGCTATTCGAGGCGACACAGAGGCAGTTATCGTCTCGCGGAAAAGTCCAACGAGCGCGGGACACAGCCGTGTCCCCGGGACGAGCCGCTTAACGCAAACAATCGAATTACCGTAGACTCTCGCATCGATGCCGGCGCCATTCGCTCCGCGAAGAATGGAGACTTGGGGAGGCGACGAACGCAATAATGGATTTCGGTGAATCGATTAAATCGCCCCACTCTCTATCTCGACACGCGGTTCCGCAACCGGGCACGTCCGACGAGCGATATATCGCGCGAACCGTCTCCCTTCTATAATCCAGCGAGCGTTATGGATCAGTTGCAACGATCCTGGCTGGCTAATCGTATTCGCCGGAAGTTTGTCCCCCGCGAACGCGCGAGCCCGCGTGCAACGCTTCGACCAATAATTGCCGAGTTAATTCCCGGCGAACGGATCCCCGCCCCGAGCTACGAAAAATTGATAGAAAATCGGATTCGAACGCGGCGAATGTCTCGCTGCATAGGGGAGACCCTGAAACGGCTCGGAACGCTCGAATCTAACGCTGGCGCGGATCGATTATTCACGACATCGTTAAGTCTGATTAAGGGCTCGCTGTACGCGCCGCGTGAAATCGGCGCGCGGCTCGCTGGATTACTCGAATTAGCGGGTTTCTTTTGGTGTGATTCGTCGGTGCGGCTGAGATTTCGGACGGTCTGGTTCTCAGTCTTGCGATCGTGTTTTTGGTATATTTGAGGTCACGCAAAGCTGGGAATGAAGATTAACAAATGCTGAATATGGTGCTCACTTACTGTGTTCTAAATCTTGTGAACCGATGAAACGGAAATCGAGGATAGTCTGACTATTTGTCTCGCGGATGCACATGGAACGTCTAAAAAATGCAGAAGTACTTCCAAATGTTTGCTTCCGAGAAAAGCTGATCTTCAGTTCAGTTTTTTCACTTTCCTTCAGCTCGGACAAAAAAGTTAAAAGAACAAGAATTTCTTATATCTTTATCATTGTAAAATAGCAAAATTTTGAGAAAGCATTTTGGTCACCTAATAGACTAGTCTCGCTATCATCTAAAAAAAAATTCAAGTCACTCAGTCCAGTTTCAAAGAAGTTACTGCGATTTGACGGGTGTACGAATACTTTTATGGACCCCAATACAATGGGCCAGTCGTGGCAAGACATCCAACATCAGCCTCGACACCAAGAATAACGAACTAACAATCGAATCGAAATTTAAAAAAGGCATTTTAGCCATCGTCTAACATCGTCGTTAAACTAGTCCCTCTACCACGTAAAAAAGAGTTCAAGTCATTTAGTTCACTTTTGAAAAAGTTATTACATTTTAAAAAATTGCTCACTTTTGCGAACTACCATAAAATAAAATTCTAGCTATAAAATATTATTGGATACTTGAAACGCGACGTTCTCCGCCGCATCAAACACAAATAGTTACCGAAACTACGCGTTCAGGCTAACGCACCAATTAACGCAGCAATTATTTTCGCAAGCCACTCTGTGTCCCATTAATACCTATTCGTCCTAGCTAGCCCGCTGACGCACACATTCGCAAGCGAACACCTCTAAATACGAATCCGTAAAATCCGCGCAAGCGGCATACATCATCGACTAACATTTTTGCAATGCGGCGACGAAGCGCGGCGCGACCGATTCGCGAAATTTTTCCGCGGTTCCTCGATGCCCGTCGTTCCCCGTCACGTGTTACACCGACATTGATTGTTTCCGGGTAATGCATATTTATATTCCGGCGGACAAGCGTGCAGCAGCGCAGATGGAAAGCCCGGCATCATGATAATCTTGTCGACTAGGCGGCCTCGTCATTACCATTCGCCACGGTTCCAGTGTTCCCGTTGCCGGCGAGCGAATCGTGTGCCGTAGTGTCAATTTTCCGTGCACCGGAGAGAGCCTAATTCCGCGCTAAACAAACCAAATCGCGGGTACGTACGTTGCTGCTGCCTGTGGCTGGTCGACGCGCAGCCCTCTTGCTCGCGTTATCGCTCGCTCGCTCGCGAGGCAGCCGGCACAGCTGGCCAGTTAATCCCGTTAGACGAATTTCCTATTTGATTGGTGGTAATTTCACGGCGATCCATAATGTTTCGTAGCCGTCAATGCGCCCCCCTCGCGGTCCCCCGGGCCGCTGCCAGGCCCCTTACGAATCGATCGGCGGAAATGCAAATCGGCGCGCTCCGTGGAGCGGCTCGCGGCCGAAATCAATCGAGATAAATCCGGGGGACGGCGTGTGGCAGTCGCGAGGCGGTCCATTTCAATGGGGCTTCCAATTAAATTGCAATTAACCAAAAAGTAACCGATCCGCCTCAATTCGTATATAGACAGACTTCGTCCTTTCTATCGACATCCCAACGTCTAAGGCAAGGGCCCGCTATGATAGCCTTACCGATGAGTCCTCTAGCGGGCCCCGGACGAAACGTCATCCCCTCCCCTTTTCTCCTTAACACGGTCGCATCACTACCGTCAAATTAACCGAAATGTTTTATCGGTCGGACGAGCACCGGGCCCGATCTGCTCTTATACTCCGCGGCCGTGTTTACGAAATACCGCGCCTTGTTCCACGATCGATCGGTCGCCGGTTGATCGCCGTTGAAAATCATTCGTCCGGCACGGTTAATTCGTTCGAGACGCATTCACCGGGATTGAATCGAGGCCGTCGTTCCGCGCGCCCGGCCGCTGTTCGGCCGTTGAAAGCGACGAGTCCGGCAACGAAGCCCGGCTCATTCAGCAAACTCTTCGGTATTCCGTTTAAGTTCCGCGCGTAACGGGCTCCCTCCTTTGACCGTACGATCACCGTTGACAGTAGCTTTCGGCCGGCTCGAACCGCCGGGCCCCGTTCGTCCGCCGGAGCTTTCACGAGCGAGCGGATATTCGGCGAGGGTTTACGTGATCAGTGTTTGCCGGACGCAAACGGCCGGCCGGCCGGCCGACCAAAAATCTTTACCCGGCGTGCGTGCGTTTCTTCCGATTCCCCGTCGGCGTCCTCTGTTTTCCGTCGCTGCTTTCTTTTCGTCGCTTTTTCTTTCGTTGCCGGTTGTTGCTTCTCGTTTCGGAGCGAGCAGCATCGTCCGCGCGGTTATTAAAAAGCTGCCGACGATATAACGGCAGCCGCTCCCTCCGCCCGGGGTTTCAATTATTCGGGCGCGCGGGCTGCGCCATTGTTCCCCGCCAATAATGTGCAGGTGGCGGACAATCGTGTCACAATGCAACGTAACGGCGGCGCAGGCTCTAAGTGCGCGCCGCTGGGATGCATCCGAGAGTAAAGGCGACCGTAAAAGCTGCGGACGCGGGCCTCGTAAAGACGATAAGCGTCTTTCGTTAACCTGCCTCGCTTCGCTCGTTCCACCCTCCACTCCCTCCTGCACTCCCACGCAGACGGAATCGTTCTTTAGTGCGACGACTCGCGGTTTCGATGAACCCGGACCGCGACAAAATCTCAGATTGCGCGATCGTCGGGCCGAGAGTGCGCAGCTTGCGCTGCAAGCTGAACGAACGAGACGCGGCTGGCGAGACAATAAACGGAAACGTGCACAGGCCTCGTAGAACCAGGCTTGCTAGTCGACGAGCCCCGCGCGTCTACATTCGAGCACGATTACTCGGCAGACGTCTAGGAGAACGAGACGTTAGTGGCCAGACACTCGACACGAGTGCGCGTAACTTGTAACGTCTCGAGAATACCTGAGCTCTCTCTCTCTCTCTCCCTCTCTCTCCCTCCCTCTTTCTCTCTCTCTCTCTCTCTCTCTCTCTCTCTGCGTATCTCTTCCCCCCCTCCCTCTCTCTCTCACTGTATCTCTTCCTTCCCCTTCCTCTCTCTCTCTCTCTCTCTCTCTCTCTCTCTCTCTCTCTCTCTCTCTCTCTCTCTCTGTGTGTGTGTGTCACTTTTCCTTTTTTTCTACAGGGTGGGTGAAAAGTCATGGCATGACCGGGCAAATGTTGATTCCACATGCAATAATAAGTCGAGAAAAGGCTCCGTTTTCAAGATAAAATGGGTCGAAAAAATAAGACTGTTGATCAGGAAGCATCTGGCGCGTCTGGCCATCGCGTACCGATTCTACTTCTCGACATACTGCAAGCAATACTAACTGAAACGACTGTAATGTTTTTTTATTTGACAGAGAGACTAGTCTGCTAGAATATAATTAAAATACTGTTCTTAAATTTTGCTACTGTTTGAGTCGCATACCGAGGATTTCATTGAAATCGATTGATCTTGACCCCACAAATCGCAGTTTTTTACATTTCCCGATTTTAATTAATTCCGATTTTCGACACTTTCGGCGAGTAAACGTGAGGAGTCTGCAGTTTTTGAAATCTTTGATTTTGATGTTAAACGATCGCGATAAAGTGTTCAGCACGCGTGTAATTTACAAATCATAGTTTTTTTTACTTTGTTTTATTATTCCAAGCTGTAGCAAAATTTCAGAAACGAAAGCATTCTTGCTATGTTTTAACACTAGATTCAAGGAACCCATCAAAATGACGGATCACTGATTTTTTGATTTACGATTATTTATATCGTAAAGATAGATTTATGAGCTATTTATTCGATTTGTATGCTATTTGCAGCAAATGCTACCATAACGCTTGCTAGAAATCAGAATAAATGTCTTATTGTTACTTTTATAAGCTAATATTGAAACAGCTGTTTTTCGTGTCCCGTGAATCTAGTGTTAACTTATCTTTTTTTCGGAAACGCAATCTTAAGTGAGAAATTGTTATTGTTTTTTTTCCAACTTATTTCTAGAATTATTCCTTGATCGGTTGTACCGCAATTTTTCACCCACCCTGTATATCTCTCTCTTTCGAGGAAGATTGCTATGTATTTTCCCACGGCTAATGCACTCTAAGTAGAAACAGACCGTTTTGTCAGACTTGGATAATACATTTCTCTACATGCTTTTCTTGGGTGTTTATTCTGCGGTGTTGCACGGGAGTGGGTTAACGCATTACCGTCCGAGTGACTAAAAATAGTAATTTTTTTTACCGCTCGTGAAATCCCGGATTACGAAAAAAAGTCATTATCTTGATTGCTCGTGAAATGCAATTCAAATTGTACATGAGCTCGGCACTCGTGTCGCAAGTAGAACAACGCACCTTTGATCAGACATATAACCAAACGTAAACTAATTTCAAAAGTCTTGTGCACGTATACCTAAATTTTTAGTTTAAAATTAGAATAAATTATAGAATCAATTCTGCCTTAAAAAACAGAATGTACTGTGCGAGAGTATCGAATCAGTAGAAATAGACGATATATTTGTCAAACATACAAATTCTCTTCTGTTAGATCAAGTGATAAATAATTTCCAATGCAGCTATATCGATAAATAAAATAAATATTTATAATATATTATATGTAAATATCATATACATATATAAATTTATATACATATATAATTTTTATAATACATATTTATAACATAAAAAATAAAATTCGAAATAAATAGAATACAAAAACAAAAAGAATAAATAAAAAAATAACAAAGAAATGTCCAATAAAGGAACAAAAGTTATTTATGACTCGACCTAATAAATTTTGTCCCCATTCCTCTGTTTCTCAAGAAAATAGAAGACTGTATATCAAGTTACAATTGCAAATGATTTACGGTGACACCGGCGGAACAAGTCACAACTAGTCGGGCAAACTTGGCGGCACCCTGGCAGGGTCTAATTGGAGCAGGTTATTCTTGGGTAAGGGCGCGTTAATCCGAGTTCACCGATAACCGGAATGCATGCGCGCAGTCTTCGGTATGGAAGTTCGAGTCTGAGACGAGAAAACTGGCAGAGATATTCGATGACAACCGGCTCGTTATTGCCGCGGATACGATGGGTCTCTCTCTCTCTCTCTCTCCCTCTCTCTCTCTCTCACTGTATAAGCTGATGGGTGGGAGGCAGAGGCTTTGGCGAGAACAGTGATAGGACCCTCTAGACCAGACCATGCTAATGAACTTGGCCTGCCATTATCTAAACTGCAGTCAGTACGCCACTTCGGTCGACCCTCCATCGAACTAGGAATAACTACCGTCCGCCTGGCCTCGGCATCTCCCGGCCTCTTGCCACCCCCCCCCCCACCCTGGAATCCATTGTCCCTTCAATATAATGCTGATTGCCCGAACCGTCAAATTTTGAGCAATCAACAAACTTCTGCCTCTTAACGAACGGCCACTTTCGTCTGACCATCAACGGGACGAGTTCTGAATGTGTAATTATTTGATCGTTTCTACCGGCGCCCTCTGCCTCCCCCTCCCCTGCCACCTCCTCCCCTCCACCAATCCCACCACGGCTCTGGAAGTTTGTTTGACATAATTGTCCGCGTTGCTTTGCCTCGCCGCCGCGCCGCGCCGCGCCGTGGGAACCAACTTTTAGCTTTGACTCGACGGTACCGCGCGCAAAATGAATGCTGATGGGACTTAAGAGAATCCACTATCGCTGCCACTATCGCGCCGAGCAGCCTCCGTTGGAAGGGGCCAGTATTTCTGCGAATAACGTATCCATTCTACCTTCTCTCTGTACCGTCGCGGCCTTGCAAGTGGTATAAGACGTTACGGATCAGACGCTGCACTCGCTGCGGAAAATAGGTTGACAGCTTTTCAAACGGAATAACTTTTTCTAAATCGATACAAATTGGTTGAGTCTTTTATTTTTCAGGCGATAGAGGGACTTATAGTCTGCTAGATTTTATTACGAGAAATGATAACACAAATAAAAGATGTTCTTTAAAATTCTCATCTGAGCCTGGAACAAAAATGTGAAAAATGCGTTTTGCAGATTTCCATTGGCTTATACGTTATAATAATACGTTAAAATAACTTCTTCTGAATCGATTCAAATTGGTTGAGTTTTTTTTAGACGATAGAGAGACTTATAGTCTGCTAGATTTTTTTTTTTTTATTACGAGAAATAATAAAACAAATAGAAGATGTTCTTTAAAATTCTCATCTGAGCCTAGAACAAAAATGTGAAAAATGCCCTTTGCAGATTTCCATTGGTTTATTCGCGTACTGAGAATTTTATCGAGCGATTAACGATCTTGTTTATAAGCTGTAAACAATTCAAGATCGCGAGGATCGCAGTTTCGCCCAAATTTTATGTCACTTTCGACCAACAGCTCTCAGAAATCCGCAGAAATCTGTGGTTTTTTGAATCTATCAGCGTCTGTTGATAAAAAAGTTAAAGAAAGAGAGTTTTTCGTTTAGTAAATATACGCAGAAATGCGAAAATGGGTGTCAGATATTCGATACAATATATGCGATATACAAGCAACAAAACAATAGTATTTCATGCATTGCCTATAACAATAAAGAATAGCGAATAATTTGCAAATATAATGTATAGCAAATCTCCAATCAAACCCTAAAGAATAAGTCCGGGTTATAGTAATGTCTCTCTAATTGACGCCCAGATTGCGCACAAAAATGGACAATTTGGAAAGAGGAGATACGATTATTCGAGCCTTACAGTTTATTTTTATAGTTATAAGTTATCCACAATTATAAAAACGAGCCGCAAGGCTCGAACAATCGTATCTCCTCTTCCCAAATTATCCATTTTAATGGACAATCTATGCGTCAGTAAGGGAGACATTAGTTCGGCCATCGGGAGAGACCTGCGAATATCTCGAAGCGACGAGCCGCCGAGGAATTACTTTAACCCTTTGCACTTGAGCGACCACTTTGAGGCACCAGTAATATTTGTTATATCACCTTTTAGAATAATTTTGATATTAACAAAGTTTACCTCGAAAAATTGTTAAGACTGTTACGCGAGTTCCAAGAGTCAATTATCATGTATGCATAAAATGCATTTTCTCACATAAAATAGAAATATGTATATATTTACATGTATATATAATATATAATATAGAAAAATGATTTTATATTTTCAGTTGAAATAGCTTCGAGTGTAAAGGGTTAAAACACGCGCCGTGTCGAAAGTAGAAAACGACACCTCGCATCGGACCGCGTCTCGCGGACATTTCGCCGGCTTTTGTTTTGCAACCCGGCCCATTGTGAAGCTCCAGACGCCTCCGTAAATAGATCGGCTGTCGGTGCGGGCTCGCAGGTAGAACAAGACGACGCCGGTCAGTCACACGACGCTAAAACAGAAACGTCGAATCGCAGCGTGCGCGCTATTGCGTTATTGACCGGGCGTGTCAATAAATTCCGCGGCCGCCGCGGCTGCCAGCGACGGCATTTTTCATTCGGCCATCGTGAACGGCGGATCGGTGCACAAAAGTGCTGGAACGAACAATGTTATTCATAAGGCATCGTTCGAACGGGAGGGCATTGCACCGCGGAAGGCGATAATAAAAGGGCGGCGAGTTCAGACCGAAAGAATTTCGCCCCGGGTTCGCGGCGGAAATTCTGTTGCAGCGTTCTGCGCTCAAGATTTTCCGTAGATCAAACGGTTTCACGGTGGCTGGACAAAGGAAATTAGAGGCGAAAAGAAACAGCCTGGAGGAAAAAAAGTGAGCCGACCGAGAATCTTCGCGGCGGGTCGGTCGTGCCCGTAGGGCGGGGGGGACCGATCGCGGGCCCCGCCGTGAAAACCGTGCGCTTCTTTCGCGGCGGTTCCGCAGGCGCGCGACGCGATCAATCCGCGGAACAGACGTACATCACGTGGAATCTCGCTATGCGAAATTTCCGGTGGGCACGGCGGTCTAATTGAAGCTAATTGAAAATCGATCGATCGGCCCGCCTGCGGTTTGCTAGGCACCGGCCAGGCGCCGATATAACTCTACACTTCAGTGACCAGCGGATTATCGAAGTATGCAAATGCGTAGTGTACAATACTTCACGGTCGAACAGTCGGAAATTAATAAACGGATTGCGGGACGGCCGGCCGCTCTTCATTTTATTCGCCGCGGAACAGAGGAGTCCGGTTACACTTCGCTGGCCTCGGGCAAATTTAAGAACCGCGCGAAAAACGGCTTCGAAAAATCACGCGGAACGTTTGTGTTCGTTTCATCGTTTCGCGAACGAAATTCTATTCTACTCGCGCGAATTCCTTTTCGGTGGAAGAAGTATTGTTTTCTGCTGCTAGCTAGGCTGCTTCTTTTTTAACAATAGAGGAGACCGAGGCTGGAAGTTCTGACTTTGAGGGAACGTTAAAGTTGACCGAGGAATAATGCAGTTGCTTCTTTCGTTTGTCACTAATTTATCGTCAAATCTATTCTACTTTAAGACCGCCAATTTAATATATTGCAACAGGTTTTTCATAGAAACTAGTTTCTTGGCGGAACACAATAAAAAATCGTGGAACACAATGACAATCAAACGACCGTCCCCGATTTTGTTCTATTCGTTTTACCCAATTTTGTATTATAATGTAACTTAATTGCGGTTCTATTTCACTAATAGCAGCTGCAATATTTTTTTTCAGCTCGTCAATTATTTGTGGTTTATTGACAGAAATTATATTTTTTAAGAAACCCCATAGGAAAAGATCTGAAACAGAGTTACACTGCAAAATGAGCCTCGTCGAATTTATCCAGAATTCGACGAATTGTCCTCTCGAAAGGTCGATCGCTTCGATCAAAAATTTCGCGAAGTGCACGAAAACAAGCTCGATCAGAACTCGAACGTTTGTCAGAATTTTCGAGAATTTGTACACGTTGCGGCACACAGCGTAGCGTTTCGCGACGATTCGTTTACGATTAACGATGACGCTTGCGAAATGTAACAAACAACACTGAACACCGTCCAGCGGCGGCATCCGTTGAAAGATGCGTATTAATTTGTACTTAATTTGTATAGCCCCATATTTTGTTTGCTTTCAAAGAGAGAGGAGCTCGTCCGACCAATCGTTCAGCATTCTACCGAGAAAACAGCGTCCTTTGCCGTTTGCCCATTTGCGAAATTGTTGCTAATCGCGGACAATTGGAACGCTCGAAAGCAAAACGTTCCAGCGCAATTGTAATATCCTCCCATCAACAATATCATTAATCCGGAAGATCCTTTTAGACAATCACAATCAGGTTAATGGAAGATGTTAATTGTTACGAAAGCACTCGGCGATGAGTCGCTAAATGCTAATTTCGTCGAGCGTGCTTCCGCTGTGAACACGGCAGGCACAGTTTATCGCTCCCTCGGAAGCTTAATAAATTGTATATTCGGCGGGACGGGGGGGGGGATTATAAAAACGTAAATTCAGCCGTTGCTACGCGCGGGATTAATTGACGAAGTTCCGCACACACATGCACACACACACACACGCACATGCACATGCACACCGGTACGCGCAATTATACGTTTAATCGGCGTAATGCTTCTAAACGTCATTATGGAACATTTTATTGTCGCGGATAACGGTGCCCTTTCATTAGGTATTCATTACACGAGTGACCGATACAGAATTGGCTAATGATTTCACGTAACGGATACTACGTAACAAACACCGCCACTAATTACTGTTAGCAGGATCACGGGAACTTCGGCTGAAATGCGATTCCACAGGTCGAAGTGTTTGCGGTCGTGATGGAATATTATTAATGAACTCCGCCGGCGGCCGCGCCGCGTTGTAAAATAAATGTTCCGGCCTGAAGTGTCCTTCGCCGCTTGCCGCGACTCGAACGCAATTTCCCTTCCGGCCGAACCATTTACACGCCAGACCCCTCGGAAAATTTTCGCACGGTATATCGAAAGTATTTCCACCGAACTCGCGTTTCAGCTCCGGATTCTAAATCATCGTCGCGGCCGGCAACACGCTCCGCGTAAAATCCGTCTACGTGCGACGCAATATTCACGACAGGGAACTTTAAAAATTCAAATAAAGGATAGGGGGAGAGAAAGGGAGACACAAGGTGGCCGGAGGAACACGTGTCTATTAGCATCGAGTAATGAATCCCTAGGAACTAATTAAAGTTTTCGCGGCAGAAAATTTCCCCTCGCGAACTCGCTGCGAATCTCGAATAAGTCGCATTTTTCACCGTCGTCGTGTAACGCCACCCTCCCTGTCCTTTCGAAATTCCACGTTTCCGGTCCTCTTTCGTGTCTCTCCGACACTCGTGCTTCCGCGAATTCCCTTGCTCGTCGTGAGTATAGTACAGTGTGTCCCAAAATTATTGCACGAGCGGGAAATGAGGGGTTCCTGAGGACATTTGGATCAACTTTTTCCTCAGCGAAAATGCGATCCGCGGCTTCGTTTGCGAGTTATTAAGGAAAAACGCTGGCCAATCGGAGGGCGAGTGCGGTCGGCGCTCTGTCCATGCAGCCAATACCGCGTCGCGCCGGCCGTCTGACGCAGCGGCGATGGTCGCGAGGGCGGGGCGTCAGCCGTACTCGATGTGTCATTGGTCACTGTTTTTCGTTAATATCTCGTAAACGAAGCCGCGGATCGCATTTTCGCTGAGGAAAAAGTTGTTTCAAATGACCCGAGGAAGCCCTAATTTCTCGCCCGTGCAATAATTTTAGGACGCCCTGTATTAATTAGAACACGCCGGGGGTGGAATCCTTTCGAAACCACATCTGCGTGCTCCCTCTTATTATTCCGAGGCCGGGATAAGATTCCGCCGTATAGATTCACCGGCGATTCAGACCCCTTTGAATCTGATTAAGAAAGAAATATTCAACGACACGCCGATTAATTCCCTTCGTTAATTCTCTTTCCGACGCCGACCCGAAGCCATTCAAACGAAACTGGATCAGCCCGGTTCGAGTAATTATATTCCACAAAAGCATTAGCGTCTGTAGATATCGTCGGGATAATGCCAAGGGGATATTTATTCCGACGATGCGACGTCAGGTAGCGATGGAATGCCGCGTCCGACCGTTGCTGTCCGATTCTACTTACGGATTGGAAAGGCTCTAGAAGCAATTTTTAACGACATTTGCTTTCGATCAGAGTGTTCGTTCGTTATTCCAGGCGTCGAGGTTGATGTTAGATGTCTTGCCACGACTGGCCCATTATACGGGGCCCACAAAAGTGGTATTTTCCTTTTAAAACGCAATAACTTTTTTGAAACTGGACTGGGTGACTTGAATATTTTTAGATGATAGCGGGATTAGGCTGCTGGGTGGCCAAAATGCTTTTTTTCAGTTTTGTTATTTCTTGATATTTGATATTGAATGAAAAACTCTCGATTGTTAACTTTTTGTATATGCAAATTTAATAATGGAACGAAAATTTTTAAAATCCTTCTCGTATATCTCGATAACTTGTATGCATGCTGATAAATAAATCTACAACTATTTAAATCATTTAACGTCTGTAACTCGACTCTGGTTATTATGAAATTTTCAGCACAAATATAAAAGTTACCGAGATCTAGGAAAGGCATTTCTTAAATTTTGGTTACAGACTCAGACAAAAAAGTTAAAAACGAGTTTCTTATCTTCCATCCTAAGTAACAGCAAAATTTAAAAAAAAGCATTTTAGTCATCGTCTGGTAGACTAGTCCCTCTATCATCTAAAAAAAACTCAAGCCATTGAGTTTTAAAAAAGTTATTACGTTTTAGAAGGTACACGAACACTTTTGTAGGCCACTGTACATCGAACTGGATCCGGATCGAAATTCTTGTTGAAAAATGTTTCGAAATTAGATTTCTCTGTCATCCGACTGCGGATTTATCATTCCCTTACGACAGTCCAGTACAATCGAGAGAACAAAAGACTTCTGTTTAATCGCCGCCCACGAATTACGAAGATTATGCACGTTACGCGAATCGCATTTCGCTGGATCACCGGACGAAATATAACACCGGAAGGTGGAGCAACCGCGAAAAGGAAACATTCGACACGTTTCGAACGGGCTCGGATTTCGCCCAGACGGAACAGAATTAGCGGCCGCCACGCCTCGGGTCTGCGGCTCGCGAGAAATCACGTTCCAACGTTTTTCTTATAGGACTCCGCGCCCCCCTGCATAATTGCATACTGATCGTTTGCCCACGGAACTCGTTGAAAATGTATCATCATGCCGCACGTGGTCTCCCTTGTTGCTTCTTCCTCTACTTAAAAAGGATTAGAGCAATCTGCTTAAACGGGGAACGAATTCAAACAGGGGAACACGATTCCGCGGTGCATTAAACCGAGCACTTCGGTCATATTTCCGTGCACCGGAGTGACAATCAATATTTCCGAGCGTTTCAATTATCCTGTAACAACCGTATAACCGAATGCAGTTTCGCGAACAATGTTCCCGTAGTTGGTTTCTCTTGAAGATTGGCCTTTGCTAGTTCGGAATTGAATCTACCGGATTAGAAATCATAATCGGACCTGTAGAACGTGGCCCCGTAGAAGTCCCCGCGCTGGAATTTCGATTGTCGCCGGAGTTGATTCTGGTAAATGCAGCCGGAATATCCCTTCGCTAGTTGGGGAACACGTTGCTGACGTACTCGGTGCCCGTCGTCGGTGACGTACTATTAATTAAACTTTCTGTTCCCGAATTGACAGTCAACCGGCCAGAGAGATGTTAATCTTCGACGACTCATTGGAACGAGCGCCGAGTAGGCATCGAGCTTCGCGAAATCAATCGTTTCCACGAGTTTTTGGTGAATTGGCAAAATCAGCTGGCTGCATCACGTAAGTCAGTAAAATATTTCAATATAGAATAGTGTGAATAATTTTGGACTGAAAGTGATTTCGGTATTTTTAACGAAATTTAGATAAAAACTTAACGGAACACCGTATTCGTGTATTTTGATATTAGAAACAACAGGATTGTAAAAATATAATAATATATATAATATATAATAATATATATAATATATAATAATATATATAATATAATAATAGAAATATATAAATGTAGCTTTTGGTTCGTTTTTGTTTAGATTTTAGTAAGAATGCAGAAGTTACATACTGTGTTTGTGATCTTAAAATTGGGCTAAACATCGAAATTTTCCAAAAACATCGAGCTAGCTGTTTTAACATTTACATTTCTATGTTATACATAATTTCATTTTTGTAAAGTCTCGAGATAATCCTTAGAATAAAAAAGAACATTATACCACCATGTTATCGGTTAGCAATATTTTTACAATTCATTAAATCGCAAAATTTTTAAATATCTGGCTTTTAAAATAAGCCGGCTCGATTATTCACAGCACAGTAGGTGGCCCTCTTCAGCTGCGACACCCTATATATTTAAACAAAAAATTCAACAATATATCATAATTGTATATTTCTAGTTACTCTGAGTCTACAATTATGCGCGACACTTAACAATCGATACTTAACAATGTTCTCCAAAAAGCAGCGACTGAAATAGACGAAAATAAAATTAAAATAAATAAAATTGAAACAAATAAAATTAGAATAAAATTACCGAAAACTCTATATTCAAAGTACGAAGTTCTACTCCTCGAAAAAAATTGTTCCCGTACTTCCGGGTGACTCGGACTCGGCGAAAACCGAGCGCATTCGGCTCAGAAATTCTCGCTCGTCGCAGGGACATGAAAAAAGTAGGAAATTTCGGAAGCAGGGAACAGCGTGGTTCCCTTTGGTCCCGGGATCAAGGCAGTCGGCATCTCGAAAGGACGACACTCGTGTCCCGCGAGGGTGAAAGCAGCATCCGAGGGCGGCTGCGGAACGAGTCCTGGCTAATCAGAGGGCGGCCGGTTAATTTCCCGCGGCGTTGCTGGCTCGATTTCCGTGCGGACGCATGTCTCATCTCGCTCGAGAGGGTCTGCTGAAAAGGGTAGCAACGTTTTTCTCCATGCCGGTCGTCGACGTCTCTCCTGGCGTTCATCGTCGTCGTCGTCGTCGTCGACGACGACAGAAGAGGAGAAATCCACGGATAATTGAACCCTCAAAAAGGTGAGCACGGGATGCGGGGCGTGAAAGGCAAGGCGGCGCGGGTGTTGCGGATGGAAGGGCCGGGGGGAGAGGGAGATGGAAGGGCGCAAAGTCCACGGTACGCGGGGCAGATAAGGGCGCCGAGGCACGGGCCGCTAAGTAGGATGCCGGAGAAGACTGTGCGCGCGGGGTCGACGTTTAATCTAGGAGAGAGCACGAGAGATCGAGATACGTTTTGCTTTTATATCTTATCACGCTTGTCTAAGATCCGCTGAAAATCAAGGGAAGCAAACAGCCGAGCGCGTGCGCAACGTGGTCGCGATACTTGCTGGTCTCGCTTTGCCCCGATCGTGAAAACTAGGGGAGCGGGTGGCAGACCCTTTAACCGGGTTTGCCATTGATCGGGTCGGGTCGGGTCGGGACCCGAAACCTTCGGGTACTCGAAATTCTAAGGTGGAATCGGGGAGACGTATTTAGATGATTCATTAGCTTTTTCTGTTTGCTTATCGACAGCCTCGAGTATTTATCTACAGGGTGTCTCGTAATTACGTCCCATAATCCTGAAATCTTCAAAATTCCTCTATCTGAAAAAAATATTATTGCTGTAATATTACAGCCCCCTTCGAATCGTGCAACTTTTGTTAATGAAGTTTTTCTATATCTCAGAAAATAACTGAGATATTCGAGGTGATCACAGTTATTGTCGCATCTTGTATACAGGTTGTACTATAATTATTTTATCACTCGAAAGGGAGTGATTCCTGAGGTAATTTGAAGTAACTTTTTCCTTAGCGAAAATGCAATCCGCAGCTTTGTTTACGAGTTATCGACGAAAAACACTGACCAATGAGAAGCGAGCTCGACCGCCGCTGGGCGGCCGACCCGCCAGCTGATCGTGCCTCTTATTGGTCAGTGTTTTTCCTTAATAGCTCGTAAACGAAGCCGCGGATTGCATTTTCGCTAAGGAAAAAGTTCGAGAACGCAGAATAATCTGTTCGTATTCTGCGCAATTTTCGAACTTCATTAACGATTTTGTTATACTTCCGAGTTCGTCCGAGCACTTTTGTTGGTATCATTGTATTCTGGAAAGATTCGTGATTACAACAGCGTCAAAATTTTTCCCGGATTCGTCCGGATAACTTTGTTACAGCTAATTGAAGTTGAAATGTCGCGACATTTCGAAGAATTTAGTTTGTAATGTTATTTATTGTACTGAGACTGAAGTTTATTGTTCATTCTCCATTACTTGCGTATCCATGTATCCATTTACGTATTTACTTGTTTATTTATTTGTACATTGATTTATTTATATTTGTTATTCCGTTTAATTGTGAGATATTACAGACATTTGTTCAGTTACGAAATAAATATTCGTTATATTAACGTCATATCTATTTTGCTTATATATACCCATACGTTAAAAACATTTCATTTCAATGAAGTTTAATCTATTTATTTACTTTTAATAAACGTTTATATGCACACAAATATTGACAGCTTTCAGTGGTCAATTAATATCAAGAAATTCTTTCGAATTCACATGCTTCCTTATACCCCGGTTTTACGTTTTAGACACCGACTACGATAAAGATACCATAAAGAATTGAAAAGTAGACAGTATAAACTTTAATATGGTTTCTGGTCCATTCGATTTCGATGAATATTAACAAAGTTATGGGAGCTTGAAGGTCGCGCTGCTTTTAAGATAATCGTGTCCGTCTTTTCGGGTCGAATCGAACCGCCGCGAGTCAACCATACCGTTGAAAGACGACGAAATCGGCGGCGAAGCGATCAACAGCGGACTGGAAACTCCGTTTCCGGAACAGAGGGTTCGCAGGAATTTTGCAAATGAAAAATTAATGGAACGCCGCGGACCGAGTTTAGCGGTCGATTTCACATTTTTCGACGTCGGCGCGCTCGCCAGCGTGCGAGGAATAATCGTGAGAAGCTCGTTCGATGGTATCGAAACTGTAGCGAAACTTTCTAACGGGATTCGTCAATTAATTATATCTAATGCTCGTGTCTGGATACTTGTCCAAAGCCCCACGGAATCCGGGTAATTAAAAAGACGACGGTAATATTGTTAACAGACTTATGCCACTCCATTTGTACCAATTACTTCGCCGGCCGTAGTAACATGAAACGCGGCGGCAATGAAATGCGGTATTAACTGAAAGGCAAACTTCGCCGGAAATTGCCCGGATCAGTTTATTAATTATGGTACCATTGCGGAAGGATATTAATTGCGGGAAACGCGAGCTGCGTGTCTGGCGTTCTCGCGAAAAAAAAAGAGAGACTGTCGCCTCGACTTCCTGCGTGCGCCGGGAATGATTGAACGTTCTTTGCGCCGCGGTTGTAACGAACGATGCCGATTATGGTAAATTATCTCCAACTGTCCTTCGCTTGTGAACACAGAAATGGACAATTCGCTGCTTGCTTTTATAGCTGTCGTTAGCGACTATGAAAACGAGTCGCGAGGCTCGAATAATCGTATTATACTCTTCCGAAGTTGTACATTTTTTGGAAATATTTTTTATAAGCATTTTATAAGTATACATTGAAGGGGAAACATCCTTTACGGTATATTATTAATGTGGAGTGTTTAATTGTCAAGATACAAAGAACTGTGTCTATTTAGTATAAAACTTTACGTACACAATTAAACAAATGTAAAAAGCCATCGAATTGGTATTCGAACGCCTTACAAAATTAAGTTGTCTTCTTCTTTAGAACATTGCCAGCGACGGATATATACCAGCAATTTATAATAGTAGCGATTAAAAGGTTTACACGAATTTATAATTCTAAAATAATTTTGTTGGCTTCATTTTAATCATTCACGGGCAAATACTCAATTTCTGCCTTTGTGATAATATGTTGAGTTTTAACCCTTAAATGCATGACTTTTTGTTTTCAATTTCTACTTATCAAACTTCATTTAAAAAATGAGTGTGTATTAAGGGAAAAAAGCGAAGAAAAAAATTATATCTTTAGGAAAATAGTTTTTTATTACAAAATTATCGTATATAGCCAATCGGCTACAAAACAAAATATTCTTCTGTATGTTGCCAAATGGCAACACGGTGCATTTAAGGGTTAAAGTATTTAATTTTTTCAGACCCATTATCAAACCATGGAGAAGAGAAAATTTAGGAGAATATTTTTCACGAGTGATAGCGAAAATACTGAAAGTGAAAATACCGATACTGAAAGCGTTTGCCGTGCAAGACAAACGGTAACGTGCTCAAGATCACAAAAATCTGAATATATTTGTACTACGGAAAACTTGGCACCAGAAATACATTCCGTACTTCGGTGCCAACTACTCGATAATACGCTCCGTTCACAGCGATCACATTTTGACGCAAGCGCTCCGTAGCGAAAGGGTTAAGAAAACACTCCTCCTCGATTCAAAAATCCAAAATCCTGGCTCCTCACCCGACCAACGAAGAACCGCGCGACAGCCGGCCATCTTCCGACGATGAGTCGGTCCAGCAATGTCTACACAGTGCCGGAGAGAGCAGCTCCTTAATCTCCATCGGATTCTTAAAGGAGTCTGCGGTCCAGCAGGAAGCCCTCGGAGAGCCTCGGAGGCTGAAGTATCATTGGAACAATGAATCCTCGAGTGTCCCTCACTCGCGGCCGTAGACCGGGAAAGAAGCGCTCGATAACTCCGTCGTACTTTTATTAAGATCCTCCGGCTGAGTTTCCGTTAGTTCCATTTAATGCGACCGTCTCGATGCCTCCCCCCGCTGCTCAAAGTGCTGCCCCGCGCGACTGTTTGCCGGATTCTCGTTACTTCGGCATTAATTATAGCGATCTCTTTGGCCCCCTCACCGCCCTTCTCGGCCCCCTAGCCTTAAACCAACCTCTGGCCGCAACCCTTTCGGTTCCGTCCGCTCCTCTTTCGCGGATTTGACAGGCTACGGGATCCCGTGTAATCCCGGCCAGTAAATCTGGATTAAGGCCCGCGCCGTGCCGCGGTAATCGCTTGCCGATCAACGAGCAGCGGGGCCAGCGCTTTGCAGTCGTCTGGTTCTCGGCGAGGAACGAGCGACGTGTCTCGCAGCTGTCCAACTGCCGGCACCGACGCATCGCCGATACGTTCGAATATTTTGTCACGCGGTGCCTAAACGGGCTCGGCCCGTGATTAACGGCATTATCGCGTCGGGATTCGTTATCCCGGAGAGAACCGACTGCGGGATTCCGAAGTTCCGACCGCAGCCACAGGTGCTAAGCCCTCGAAGAGCGCATCACCGGTACGCCTACGCCTATGCTCAATGGATATCCCGTCTTTCCCTGTTGCGGTGATTTCGCTTCGCCCGCGTACGATGCGCGCGTTTTTAATTAATTAATCGTACCTCGACCGCGCGGAACACTCCTCGTTCGCGTCGACGAAGTTTTCGGAACGTCGAACAAAGCGTACGTTGAAATATTCCCGGCCGACTTCGGACCGTTCGCGTTTCGAACAGTACATTTCGGACAGCCGTGTATGGTGGAAAGTGCGCGATTGTTCTTTCCTTTTCTATGCAAAAAATTAAATCCGCGGTATAGTAAATTTTCTTCGATTGTTTCTTTAGCTTGCGAACAGATGTGGACAATTTGGGAAGAGGAACAGCGGTTAACAAATGATATTTGCATTGATATATTTGATTCGATTGTGCCGTTCTCATGAAGTGAATTTAAACAAAAAGTTTACACGACCCGTCCTCTATTCAAGTTCTAGCCGCCGATTTTGGCGCGACGATTCGAATCGCGCCCGAGCAATGCGAGGCTCTCCGCCGTGACCTTATAAGCGGCGGTCATGTAACAGCATCAACGAATCACGCTGCTACGCGTCCTGATCGCTCTGTGCCGGTGTCAAGGTTCGCTTCGAGGATCGAAATAGCCGTGGAATTCGAAATAAACCGTGTTAGCGCGACGACGGACGAATTATCGTTGTGTGGAATAACAGCGATAGACAGTCGCGTAATGGACGCGCCAAGTGGTTGATGCACCGGGCACGGTGGTAGCCGGTTGTTACACGGTTTTAATGAAACGGATTCGGGATTGTTGCGCGGCCGCGAGACTGGGATTCTGGGTCAGCGAGCGCATCCACTGCAACTGCAACAGCCAAGTTTCCCGCGGCCTGAAGACGAACCGCGGAAGTCACCGTCCAAAACTTCCGAACTTTCGGCGAGTCGAGAAGTTCCCCTAATGTGTCTATTTAATGGGCGGACTGCATGCGCGCGGAGCAGTGTGCTGTGCTCGACATGCTCGAATTTTCGCTTGGCCACGACGTATTAGGTTGGCGCGTATGAAATGTCGGATTTTTAACCCTTTCGCTACGGAGCGCTTGCGTCAAAATGTGATCGCTGCGAACGGAGCGTATTATCGAGTAGTTGGCACCGAAGTACGGAATGTATTTCTGGTGCCAAGTTTTCCGTAGTACAAATATATTCAGATTTTTGTGATCTTGAGCACGTTACTGTTTGTCTTGCACGGCAAACGCTTTCAGTATCGGTGTTTTCACTTTCAGTATTTTCGCTATCACTCGTGAAGAATATTCTCCTAAATTTTCTCTTCCCCATGGTTCGATAATGGGTCTGAAAAAATTAAATACTTTAAAACTCAACATATTACTACGACGGCAGAAATTGAGTATTTACCCGTGAATGATTAAAATTAAGCCAACAAAATTGTTTTAGAATTATAAATTCGTGTAAACCTTTTAATCGCTACTATTATAAATTGCTGGTATATATCCGTCGCTGGCAATGTTCTAAAGAAGACTGAAACTGTGTGTATCGTTAGAATAAAACACAATATCGTCTTGCCAATAGTGTTATATTTCATGATAGTCAATTGTTTAAGGCATGCAGATACTCGATTAACACGTTCCGTGCCACGTGTACCATCGATGGTACACGCTTGCATGTTTACTTAGTGAACTGAACAAATTGTTTACAAGAAATTTAGAACCGAAGAATCAATTTCCACCGCAAGAATGGGCGTTGATAAGTTTTTGTTACGTTGTTATGTGTACGAGAATTAATAATTGCACGTAATACATCAAGTTTTAGTAAAATATCAAAGTGTGAAGATTCGAGTAAAAAAAGCTCGGCACGGAACGTGTTAACAAAAGTATCTCATGTAAAGTATGAAATAAAAGTATAAAATGAAAAGGATGAAATGAAAAGAATGGTCATTCTTCGAGGGCCTATATATACGCCCATCGGAGCAAAAGGGTTAAGTGAATATATAAGACTGTATATCTTTTTCCAGAAGCTGTTTATTCGATCGAAATATGCTCGATTTGCTTCCATACACTTTTCCCAACGAGATTTTAGTGTGCATAGATGTTTGTTTTAAAGAAATTCGGGTCTTTAGGATCGATAATCTCTGACACGGAATTTTTGCAGGCTGTCTTCATTTTCATAGCCCGTAAAAACTGTTCTAACCCTTTGCACTCGAACTCATTTTATCTGTAAATCTAGAATAATTTTTCTGACTTCTATTAAGTAATAATTTTAATAAATATTAAGTAATAATTTAATATATAATATTAAGTAATATTTACACGACAAAGTGCATTTTATGCGCAAGAAATTGAGTCTTGCGATTCATGCAGCAGCTGCACTTTCAGTAACGTTTAAAATCTGAGCTTTGATGATATAAGAATTATCTTAGAACGTGATATAACAATTTCAGTGGTGCCTCCGAGTCACCACTCGAGCACAAAGAGCTAAATGCTCCAGAAAATGAAAGTCGCTTGAAGAAAGATCCGGCGAATAAGCTGGGCGCTGCAAGATTTCGTACTCCAATTCATTTCATTTCGCAACTATTAACGCGAACCGCGAGGTTCGCGCGTCGCGAGGACCAATGCGAGGCTCCGTTTCGAGAGATCGAAACTGGTTCTCCGAGAGCGATGAAACTCGAACATAAGGGAGGAAACTCGGGAGTTTTCACGAGCAACCGGTTCATCGATTTTCCGTGAAAAAAAAAGAAAAGATGGCGATCCCATTGCGCGCGGGATCCACGCGAACGGAGTTCAACCTTCCTCGCAAGTTTCCCCGGGACAGGCGGAGGAGAGGGGTCTTTCGGCGGGGGTTCCCGGCAAAGGAAGAGATTTCGAGTGAAATTTACGGGTTCGTGCGTTCCGAAGTGCCGAGTTAAGAACGAGAATACCGGCTCCCGGGAGCGCAACGACCTTCTAAGAAAACTGAGCACGCGGAACTTACCTGCTCGCGCGAAATCCTACCTTCCCTTGCCCTCCCCCTTCTTCGTCGAACGAATTGTTTGTAACCCGGCCCCAGGAAATTCCGACGAATTCATGCTACCAGCCGGATCTTACGCTACGACGTTTATTTACCCGGCTACTTATTGCTTAAACACCGGCACTACAGACCCGCTTCACACGTTGCTCCGCCAGCGGTGTGTTTTTTGCCCGTTTTCCGTTAACAACGAGCATAAATGCAAACTTCATCATTTCAAAACGAACACTATGTAGACGATTATTTATCTTAAATCTCCCGGCGTTCCTCCGGGACGAACGTTCGTCCAGTTACTTTCGCCAGATTCTGGAAGATCGTTGTAGTTCTTGCGAGTATACAGGGTGTTCGGGAAATCGTGGTACAACCGGCATGAGGGCGATTCTATATGCGAAAATGAGGCTACGTTGTTGAGACAAATTTGGTTTGAAAAGTGATAGCATTCAGTAGGAATCAACTGGCGCGTCTGGTCATGATATATCAATTCTTATTCGATTCTTATTATATTAGAAGCCAGGCGATTTTGACGCATCTTCAATTATTTTCAATTATCTTCAATTATTTTCAATTATATTCAATTATTTTCAATTATCTTCAATTATCTTCAATTATTTTCAATTATCTACAATTATTCTTGTTTGGTTATGCTACCTCGTTGGATGGCTAGAAAAGTAACAATTCGTCGAATTTAAGAACTCTATCGGCGGAACAGTGTTCCCAGCAGGACGCACGTCGGACGCACACTGATTCGCAGTGAAAGAAACGATGCAGCCTCCAAGCGAACAGATTGAACTACGTTTGCCAATTATACGTTTAACCGCGTCGCCGCATTCACATCCCGTAAAATATGAAAAAAATTTTCTTTCAGCGAGTTCGAAGGGTTCCAGGAGTGAAGCGTTTCACCGCGAAGCCGCGACATCACCGTGTTTCCCGCATCTGTCACCGTTTTACCCCGTCCCTTCTCTATACATACATATATATATTTTTTGTTCAAGGCTGCAATCATGACTGCGTGCAATTTCGGATTAAAGCGAGCATCCTCGCGCGGGGTTGCGTCGTCATTCCCTTTTTTTATTCTAGGTCCGGTGGCGAGCGTTTGAAAGGGGTTTCCGCGGTTCGGCCGCGATTGACAAGCGCCGGCCACATTTTTGCCGAGCGCTCGCGGTTACCGGATGATCGAGCCGAGTGCAATCCGACGGTGGCCCGTTTTGTGTCGCAGGTGGAATGCGCCGCGCCGATTCCCCCCCTGCGCCACGGTTCCCTCTGTCCGGTATGTTTGTCTTTGTATAATGCAGCCATAGCCCGGCGACGACGGGTCGACTCGACTTCACGGTGCTTAATGGACGTTCAACCGGCGAACGGCGAACCAGCCCGTTCTATCGAGGCTTTTCCCGTGATTGCCGCGGGAAAATTGTCCGACAACTAGGGCGCACTGCCGCGAAAATTATGCGACAACCCGGGGACGCACTTGTACGCGTCGTCTCATTGTCTCCGCTGCCTCTGCTCGATTGTTCGGTCTCTCCTTCCCTCTCTCTCTTTCTCTCTCGCTCTCTCTCGCTCTCTCTCTCTGGCTCTCTCTATATCGCTCTTGCTCTCTCTCTCGCTCTCGTTCTCTCTTGCTTTTTCTCGCTCTCTCTATCGCTCTCTCTCGCTCTTTCTCGTTATCTCTGGCTCCTCTATTGCTCTCTCTCTCTTTTTCTCTCTCGCTCTCTCTATATCGCTCTTGCTCTCTCTCTCGCTCTTGCTCTCTCTTGCTTTCTCTCTCTCTCTATCGCTCTCTCTGGCTCTCTGTATCGCTCTCTCTCTCTTTCTCTCTCGCTCTCTCGCTCTCGCCCTCTCTCTCTCTCTCTCTCTCTCTTATACTCTCACTCTCGCCCTCGTTCTCTCTCTCTCTCACTCTCTCGCTCTCTCTCACTCTCTCACCCTCGCCCTCGCCCTCTCTCTTGCACTCTCGCTCTCGCCCTCGCCCTCTCTCTCGCTCCCGTTCTCTTTCTCTCTCCCTTTCTCTCCCTCTCTCGCTCTCTTTCTCTCTATCGCTGTCACTTTCTCTCTATCTTCCTCCCTCTCTCGCTCTCTCTCTCTCTCTCTATCTCTCTCGACTATGTAAAACACGATTCACGTTCGCAAAACGGTCATCCTACGCCGACACTCCAGGAAAAATTATTGCACTGATTTAATACACTGTTAACTTGGTGTTGTTGTTAACAGCAGTCTGTCAGCTGGATGCATTCTTTCCCGTTCGCAGTTGCATTAAACGCGATTAAGCCCCCGAACGACAGCTGAATGCACGGCAATTTTATTCGCCAGCTTCTATGCACAAACATTTACATATTGAACCCTTTTACACTGGTGCGGTGACCATTGTCCAACCGATTCTATCGCGTACCAAAATAACACGTTTACATTATCAGATATGTTTATATTCGAAGAATCGTTAAGAGCGTAATTCAAAGCGTAATTAACAAGGCTGAATTTCATCGAAGTAAAACGCGCCGATTCGACGTGGATTGCGAGTGATTCGACGTGGAAATGCTGTAAGGCGGAATAACTGTTTCGAGTTTTCAAGTTGAAACGGCTTCGAGTGCGATGAGTTAATTATGTGCACGTGTCGCATTTCGTGGACGCGATACATATTGATAAATAATAAGGTTGATGGTGTAGGAGAGATACGAAGGTTTCAGAGAAATCTGATGACACAGGATTTACGTTGCTTGTTACGATTTCTGTCTACTCTTTTGATACGAGTTTGCCGACGCGCGCGACGTAAGTGTGGATATTATTGGGCGAGAGCACAGTGGCATGGTTAAATGGGAATGATCACACCAGAGGCGAGGCTGAATGCATGCTGCACTCACGTGAGTGCACGCAATCTCCTTTCAGAAGCTCTTGCGTGCCCTCAGCCTGAGTGGAGCGACAATGTGGACAAATGGCGGCAGAGTTCGGCTTGAGATATTTTGTCATATAGTGAAAGGGTCGATGAGATGAAACCGTTGCGGTAGAACTTCTCCGTCAAATATCGGAGAAATAGCGTGTCCAGAAGCCATCGAATTTTTTATTCGATCTGACAGTCTGAAAACTACCATAATAGTGCATACTTTCTCCGAATTGTCAAGTATTCCAAAGCTTATGACAACGTCCAGTCTTGTTCATTCCCATTTTACTAATTAATAATAAACTGTTCATTTTTTTCATTTTAGCAATATCTTTAGTCAAAATAATCATTGCATTCCTAAACTAGAATTTATTCTGGAAATCGATTCTACTAACCACAGTAATTGGCGCATGGCACCTAGCTGGATTTGGATTTTAGGCGCCAGTTACTGTGGCTAGTAGGATTCATTTTCGAGGATGGATCGTTCTGGGAGGATACGTAATTACTTCATCGAAAAATGACGCTATATATATATATATATATATATAAACTGAACAGTTTATTATTGATTAACAAATTATATTACCTTTCGTGTGTGTTTACAGTGTTTACAGCTGTCGTTGCAGAGAAAAATATGAGATTCATTTTTATACCATCAAGCACTATAAAATACATGATCTTGTTACTTTTGTCAAATACCACAGTATTTGGGGGCTCCGCAGTAACACCCGCACGGACTCTACAAGACAGAGCGTGGTCGAAGATCAACGTGGCTCGCAGGAAAAACCGAGAAATGTTGTTTCTTCCAGTTGCACGGACCCGTTAATGACGCCACCGAGCCGTCCATTACATCGCTCGCGCGAGCACGGCTTTTCCTCTCGACGCATCGCATCGCGGAAACTTCCGAATTTCTTCCTGAAGTCCCGTTCGTCGCCGATCGGAGAGGAGGACCGCACGCGCGCGGAACGAGCATCTCGTTTAAAGTTCCCGTTAAGCGGCGGGAATCTTCGGCGCCTCGGTCCCCCGAAGTTATCGGAAGCGTGGGTGGGCGACAACGGCGCGCGCGGAAACTCGGACGGAAAATGATACGCCGCGAACTTTCGATTAGATTAACAGCCGTCGCTTCGCTCGGTTAAACGTTGCTGCGACCTGGCGAGGAGACGGCTCGCGAGGATGTCTTATTAGCGGCTCGATCGCGGAGCATCTTCGAGTAATCGAGTATCGCGGCGGATTCCGGCGTTCGCCGAGCAAGGATGATCCAGTGATCCGATCCAGGAACGGGTGATCCAGTTCCGGATATCTGAACACGTGGCTCGATTTGACATATTTTTGACGGGAGACGCGGCCTTTAACCCTTTCGCTACGCCGGTTCGCTTCGCCCTAGCGCCAAACGTGAACGGAACCGGGACCCTCCCCCCTCCTCTTAACGTAAAAAGTGTACTCATTGCACATCGACAGTGTATTTTGGAAGAAAAAGGTTTATTCTTTATAGCAATATACTTATCATTTCTACTTAAAAGATATAAATTTATTTAATGGGTATAAAAAGCCTCGTTGACAATTAAAAATAGTGAAACAATAATTTATAACATACTGTGATGCATAATATACAGTAATAAAATAGAATATTATATATTAGGAGGACCGAAAAGTAATGTCGTTTTTTTTTACATAAAATTCAAACAGATCAATTTTTAACTAGTTTTTATTTTCAATCAATGACGTGTGATCACCCTCGTTGTCAACAACCTTTTGCCAACTAGAGAGCAAATTTTCAAGAGCAGAACCGATAAAAATCATTTGGTTTTTGAGAAAAATGTTTGGAGATGTCATTTTGGACATTGTCTAAATCTTTTGCCACTTAGATAATGTTCCAGCGATCGGAATAAATGTATATCTAATTCATTAGTTCTATCCATGGTTCGTCGTTGAAGCCATAAGTTGTGCGTGGTGGATCGATTAGCTCAGTTTCCTTGGGACAGACTATGCGGGATCCAAACACCGGCGTTCGATATCTCATTCGGCAATCGAAGCGAAAGGGTTAACAAGGTCCCCGCGACGCGGGAGCGAGGGCGGGCGCGCGTGTTTGGTAAATATATTTCTAAATTGCCGCCACGGCCGAGGTCGCTTTTCTGAAAATTTTATTTCGAAGGGAAGTTCAGTCTTTCCCGGAGTGTCGGGTTGGACCGCGGTCTTGTATAAATAACAGTTTCGCGCGAGGAAATGCTCGCGGCGAGCGCCGGGAGCAGGCAGTGGAGTCGGGCCGGGGTGCCGGGTCGTGCGCAACGTGAAATATTGACTTATACTACTTACTGCCGGCGTAATATATTTTTTAGACCGCGCGCGTACAGAGGAAATCTCGAGTCGTTGTAACGCGAGATACGTGATTCGGGAACCGGGCTCCGCTAACCGTTGATTTGTTCTACTTAGAAAGCGTGCGCTGACTGCTAACCGTGACTAGAGCGAACCCCGGTGCCGGAGCTCCACATTTTCTAATCTTGCTAGGTCGCTAGATATTTGCGGTATTTTGTGCGTGATTTGAACTAGTGGTAGTGAACTATGATTGGTCGGACAAGGTTGTCGCTCGAAGCGTTCGCTTGTACTACTTCGTCAAATTAAAGTTGGCTCGTTCTATAAACATTCTCTGGCCTTTTGTTTGCTTTGTCGACAAAATGTGCTGAAAATTTCTATCCTCGACTGATTAATATTAGCGTAATTTATCAGAAATGATCGCTGTGATCGTGAAAACGATCAGTTTTCGACAAGACTACGCCAATGTTTGTAGCAGTCGAAGGAAGAAATTTGTGACACATATTAATTTGTAACACAAACTAAATAGAAGAAAATAGAAGAAAGTTCAAATTCTTTTTTTAACGCTCTTTCATAGTGGCGAAACAAAAATACAGCGTCGCTTTAAGAAGAATTAAAATAACTTTCAAATGTCTTAAAAGAATATTTGTAAAAATGCTTTTTCTCACGTTAACGCATTCTACATGCGAAAGAAACATGAAAAGCACATTTGACGCTTTTCTGCATAAAGTAAACCCTTCACCAGTCACTTTAAACAGCTCTTATTGATGGGCATGATTGATGCATGATCGAAGAGTCTAAAGTAAAATCAGCATGACGGAACAAATTCGCCGCGGAAATCGTTGACCGATACTACTTGGAGTCCATATACAGTAATGTCTCCCTAACTGACGCTCAGATTCTGCACAAAATCGGACAATTTGGGAAGAAGAGATACGATTATTATCTCGTTTTTATAGTTATTGACAATAAGGAATTATAAAAACGAATCACAAGGCTCGAATAATCGTATCTCCTCTTCCCAAATTGTCCTTTTTTCTGGACGATCTGAGCGTCAATTAGAGAGACATTTTTGGACAGTAAATTCTCCCCAATTGACGCTCAGCTTGCACAAAAAAATGGACAATTTGGGAAGAGGGGATACGATTACTGGAGCCTTACAGTTCGTTTTTATAGTTATCGACTGTCAACAATTATAAAAACAAGCTGCAGGGCTCAAATAATCCTACCTTTTCTTCCCATTTTCGTTTCGAGCCTTAATTAGGCAGAATTTATTGTGCTCCGCGAATCCCTTGCGTTCGAGAGACGCAATTCGACAGCCGTACGTCCACTCGAAATTAGGCGAACACAGTCGATTGTGTGCATCACAATGGTCTGTTTTTATAGTTACGAATTGTCAACAATTATAGAAACGAGCTGCAAGGCTTGACTAATCGTATCTCCTCTTTCCAAATTGTCCATTTTTTAGAACAATCTGAGCGTTAATTAGAAAGACATTATTATACAGTAAATTCTCCCCAATTGACGCTCATCTTGTACAAAAAAATGGACAATTTGGGAAGAGGGGACACGATTACTCAAGCCCTACAGTTCATTTTTATATTTATCGACCTTCAACAACCATAAAAACGAGCCGCAAGGCTCGAATAATCCCACCTTTTCTTCCAATTTTCGTTTCGAGTCTCAATTAAGCAGAATTCACTGTGCTCCGCGAATCCCTTGCGCTCGAGAGACGCAATTCGACAGCCGCACGTCCACGCGAAATTAGGCGAACACAGTGGACCGTGTGTGTCGTGACGCGGACCCGGGGCGACTTGACACGTTGCAGAATCAATCGTCGGCGAGCGGACCGCTCGGAATTCCATGTATCCGCGACACAAAGCGAGGCTGGAGTCAGCGACGCCGGTACACGGGCCGAGATATAGGCGCAGATTAACGAAGTATTAAGAGCGGAGTACTCTGCGTAAGCCAGGGATATGCACGATGGCGCATACAGATGTGATGCAAATTAGCGTTTAGTATAAGCCGCGCCGTGGCAAGCCTGCACGCTCGCTCGCTCGCTCGCTCGCATGCGTCCCGCTTCCTGCGCGCGCCTTTCGCGATATCTATGGCTGTTAAGCCGACGGCCGAACCTTCGCGGGAGCCCGTGAATCCGGAAGTTGCTCCGTCGGTTCGACGAGTAAATTGAAAATTGATCTGCAGCCGCGTCCCGAAACTCCGCCGGCAGGAAAATCCGCGGGGACGGTTTCGGCGTCGAGTTAAATGGAGCAGACGGCTGTTCCGGCGGTTTCCCGCCGCCGATACCGACGCGACGAACTCTTCGAGATGCACGTGGATCCGATTAAGAGGCGCGCCGATCAAAATACTATATTCTAAGCGGTTATCGACGTAGCCGGGTGCCCGGCCAGAGACGATGTTAATGGGTATTTAACGCGCGATACCGCGCGGGCCCGCCGCGATTCCAGCAAATTAATGTTAATGCCGCGCGCGCCCTAATGGCGTGGTTATCATATGAATATGTGTCACGGGGACTGGGTCAGGCCCGATTCCCCGCCTATAGTATATAATACCGTGCAGCCGGGTACACGGGGATTACGACTGGAATGGGATCGCATTTGCGTAACAGAGACGCATGTCAGAAAGGGCCGGATGTGCCACTTCTGTAACGGCATTCGACTACAAAGGAGATTGCAAGCTGATAATCGGCCCGGTGATTTATACTAATAATCTCGGGGGGCTATCGCGCGGCCGTTGACCCCACGGCACGGCAACTTAGCCGGGAATGCAGCGCGAGGCGCGTGAATCGCCCGTCCAGGACCGATCGCTGCTCGATATTATTTACGAGTCATTAATTCCTAGATACCCTGGAATTAATGTCTGTCCTCCTTCCTCTCTCTCTCTCTCTCTCTCTCTCTTCTCCCGTCGCAAATGAATCCGGAATTTCATCTCGGACGCTGTGCTCCGCGTCGCGCGATTTTACGCGCGCCAGTTTTTGCTAGACGACGATTCTCTCGGCCGATGCGTTTACGGGAATAAGTTATCGTTGTGCTCGATCGGTTATTGTTAACAGGTAAATTCGTTTAATCGCCCGGCGCTTTAATTCACGGAAACGAGATCGCATATTTTGCTAAAACCGAGCGAAATTCTGCTGCGAGCACCGATTTTCGGGGATCGATCAGGATTAACGCTCGCCCGGCGGACTCGGGGTCTAAGCTGACCCGTGAAATGTTTATGGTTAGGTGTGCCGTGAAATATTGTTGCGGCTGGCATCGCGGTTGACTTATTAGGCTAGTTTAAAACCGACTTCAGACGTCGGACAGACAGAAATGTGGGAAATCGGAGATTTTTGCTTTTATATTATTTGTAAATTATTTACTGATCTTTATTATTACAGTTAATGTGTAAAATATTATTTTTAATTGCGTGTGTATTGCATATATCAATCAATCTATATATTTATCTATCTATTCAAAATATATGAGATATATACAACATAAATACTTGACATACAAGTCAAACAAGATAGACAAGATATGTACGACATATATATTTGATATACAAGATATAAAAGACATATACAACATGTATACTTGATATACAAGATATACAAAATATATACTTGATATACAAGATATATACAACATATATACTTGATATACAAGATATAAAAGATATATACAGCATGTGTACTTGATATAGAAGATATATAGAACATGTATACTTGATATACAAGATATATAAAACAAGTATACTTGATATACAAAATATACAACATATACAACATACATACAGCATAAATACTTAATATACAAGATATCCAAGACATATACAATATAAATACTTAATATACAAGATATCTAAGATATATACAATATAAATACTTTAATATACAAGATATACAAGATATATACGACATATATAATTGATATACAAGATAAACAAGATATTTACAATATAAATACTTGATAAACAAGATATATATAATATAAATACTTGATGTACAAGCTATACAAGGTATATCCAACATATACTTATTACACAAAATATGTAACACACACGCAATTAAAAAATAGTATTCTACATATATTAAACTACTTAGACATTGCTCGATCGTTTCTCTGTCATTCGCAGGCGAAATTTTGTTAAAAAGTGCTCGCAAAAGTTCCACGCGATTCGAAATCGACGTTCTAAGAGCGTTGCAGCCGTTCCTCCAGGAATGCTACGGCGGATGAGAAGCAAGACGAATTCCCGAACTGCGCGCGCAACGCGCGAAGACTGCAATTTACCGTGCTGCAAATTTTTCCAGCAGGCGCGAACGGTCTGTTCGAGATTTCAGGAATTCCATCGACGAGCGAGTCCCCGTGGAAACAGGCGGTGTATCTGTATGTGTACGTGCGCGTGTGTGCCAGCGCATAAGCGTACGCGCCACGTGAAATTACACGACACGGGCAAACCTCGTGTGTTCCGTTCCGGCGCACAGAGGCCCGTAAACACCCAGCTTTGATCTTTTCCCTCGCTCCGGCTTATTTTTTCTTTTCGCGCCGGCGCGGCACTGCGAGGCGCTCGCCAAGACGAATCGGCTTTGAGGGCAGCTCGCTCGTACGGCCGGGGATCAGACGTGCCGCAAGCATATTTCGCGCAAGCATATTTCGCGAGGCTGTGCCGCCAAAGCGACGGGAACCGCCGATTTTCTGTCCGCGTTGCGTTCCGCCCGCAATCGCAATCGCAGTCGTTCCCTCTGAAGCCGGCTGGATCGGTGAAAAAAGGAACACCGCGATGCAGTTTTATCGCTCGAAGTACTCCAACACCAGCGACAAATATGTTTAATTGCTGCTGGCTAGCAGCAATTTAGTTATGTTTCTCGAACGGCTGTGGACAACGATTCGAAGCTGTGCGAGAAGTTTCAAGTAGTACGAGTCAGTGACTACGACGACCTTCCCGATCTAGCTTGCAAAATGCACAAAGTATAATATTTATCTTGAAGCTACGATGTGCGAGGAGTCTTTGGTCCTTCGGAGACCCGTTCGCGATCAAAGTATGACTTGAAATTCCCATAAAATACACTCTGATCTTATATAATAATAAATAATTACAGTGTCGCCATCGCTTGATTCTCGCGATAAATTTAGGGTATTCCAAAATTGTCTCGCGATCTAGAAATAGGGAATTCCTGAGATCATTTGAAGTAAGTTTTTCCTTAGCGAAAATGCAATCCGTGGCTTCGTTTACGAGTTATTAGCGAAAAACGCTGGCCAATCGCAGCGCGAGTGCGGCCGTCGCTCTGCCCTTGCAGCCAATACCGCGTCGCGCCGGCCGTATGACGCAGCGGCAGTGGTCGCGAGGGTGGGGCGTCAGCGATCTCTCATTGGTCACTGTTTTTCGTTAATAACTCGTAAACGAAGCCGCGGATTGCATTTTCGCTGAGGAAAAAGTTACTTCAAATGATCTGGGAAACCTCCCATTTCCGGATTACGAGACATTTTTGGGGCACCCTGTATAGGTGCTCTGAAAAGGAGGCGTCATAGCTGACTGGTTAAAACGCAGTAACTTTTTTCGAACTGGCTTAAATGACTTGAATTTTTTTTAGACGATAACTGCAATGCTTTTTATTCTTAATTTTGCTGTTACTTGGAATAACTCATTTAATATCTTTTCTTTATTTCAACTTGTAATAAAAATTTACAAAATTCTTGTCGTAGATCATCACAAAAGTCGCCGATAATAGTTTCGGCTGGCAACAATTTTAATCGCGGTCCAGCAAAACAGCTCTCTCCATTTTCTGAAATACGAAACAGCATAACTCGACGAACACGTAAAAAGATAATTAAAGGCAATAATATTGCTCGCGCATTGCTCGCACAAGACTCGCTCGACACAATAAACTACAGGTCCTCCATTGTTCTCTTGCGCAGGGAAAATGCGCGAAGGGTGGCTCGGAAGATACGGCGATTCTTTCCAAATAATACGCGGTACAAATAATTTCTGCCGTCCGGAATAAAAGTCAAGCGATTAAAGCGGTATCTTTATGGACGCCGTAATTTTTTTTAGTCAGACAAATGAGACCGACTATCGCGGGCAGATTAGTGCCGGCGACATTAAGGCGGAAAAACGCGCTGCAGCGGGAATGAAAATGTTATGGCGACTTTGTTGAAAGGGATAAGCACCGGCTAATGATACTGAAAAATTCAAACCGAGTCGGGTTTACAGGGGAAATTCGTTTCCAACGCGAGATTTCTGCGCGCCTGTGTTCCCGCGAGCACGCGAGCGCGTGCTATTTGAATAATTAAATATATGTAATTTATTCCGGCCGGCGAGGTTGCGGTCGCATTATCCCAAGAGTGTTTTAATGCGCTCGGCGTGCGCGGGCTCTTCTTGCTCGTTTTTCCGCGCAGACGAGGAAACAAAAACGACCAAACCGTCGGCGTATGTGACGAGTGGAAAGTGCTGTTTAAGACGAGCCGCCGGGAAACGGCTTTCGCAGTGCTCTCCGAAACAACCGGGAAACAACGGCGGATACGTGTTACGTGGAACAGCTACGACAGCGCTACGGCCTCGCTTTAATAATCAACGGTCCATATTTTCGTTCGGCCGAAAACTCGTGCCGTTAATTATATCGCGAGGAACGAGCGGCGATACCGGGTCCTCGACCGCGGAACTTCGGTACTGAATTAATGGACCAAACACAGCACGGCCCGTAGCTCCGGATTAATTAAACAACGCCGGATCCCGTTGTAAGATTAACAAGATCAGCGCCGTCTCATCTGACACGGCAAGTTACAAAAATTACCCAGAAGTTATGCAAACTGATGGAAATTTCGTCGCTCGCCGCTCTAATTTCCCGCCTTACTGCTTTCGCCCGCTGGAACCGCCACCCCTTTCAAGTTACTTGAAAATTCATCCCCGTCTCGATTTATATTTGTCACACGCTCTTGGAACATTCATTGAATTACCGTGATTATCGGTTCATTCGAATCGAATCGTTCGAAATTTTTGCGAAATTAGTTGGCGACAAATTGGTACTGCAAATTCTCTCCGATTGTGATAAATAATAATTTTTTAAATGGCAAAATCGTTGGAACATATTGTTAAACAATAGAGATATAAGATTGGTATAAAAAGATTTTTATGGAATTTATTTTTATAACTTTCTAGCTTAATTTTATATGGCGTTTGAATACCTATGTGGCGAGAAAATTCGACGCCTTTTAATTGTGTATAATTAACGTTTCATACTAAATGAAAAGTTCTTGGTACTTTGACAATTAAATTCTCTACTTCAATATACTATAAAGGATTTTTCCCCTCCACTATATATTTATATAATTTTTCTTCTCTTCAATGTATATTTATTTGAGAAGAGGACGTACGATTATTCGAGTCACCGCGAAGAAAGTAGCATACAGGGTGTCCCAAAATTATTGTACAAATTATCGTACACATTGAAATGAGAAGTTCCTGACATCATTTGAAGGAACTTCTTCCTTAGCGAAAATGCAATCCGTGGCTTGGTTCACGAGTTATTAACGAAAAACGATGACCAATGAGAGACGAGATCAGCTGGCTCTCGCCTCTCATTGGTCACTGTTTTTCGTTCATAACTCGTGAACGATGCCTCGGGGAAGATTTTTGTAAAGGCAAAAGTTGCTTGAAATAACCTGAGGAATCCCTCGTTTCCCAGAAATACTATAATTTTGAGACACCCTGTACACTGAAACTGTCAAAATAAAATTGCCCGACTCCATTTCGTGTCGTCAGGTGTGCTTTCGAAACGCGATTAGAGGATCTGCGGTGAAAGGAAGCGCACAAGGTGGTGCCGTGGTGGCATTATTTTCCATATTTACCAGGGTGAAAAGGAACACTGACACGATTCTTTTCCCGCCCCTGACCCGCGCGCGGGGTAGGTCAGGAAGGGCTGACAGCCAGGCTCTAACGTTGTCGTAAGACGCGGGGGTTGCGGTATGTAAGTAACTCGGTTATGAGCCATCCATTACCTTGTTCAACTCCACTGGCGATACTCTTACCCCCTGCTGGCCTAGACCATTGCATCCTCAACTTCCAACCCCCGCGTCGCATAACTCCGTGAACCCCCTAAGTGCACCGCCGCAGAGCTCCCGCATACACTGTTTACAGAGTTACCCTCCGACGGTGTCAAAGCATCCCCTCGCCGGCGATGGCCACCGGTGTCAGACACAACATGAGACGTTTGACAATGGGGGATGCGGCCGGCCCCGCCCCTAAACGAACCAATTTATGAGCGACGCGGTAAAGAAACTGCCACCGCGGCCCGCAAACTCCATTGTGTTCTTCTCTGACGCGAGCGAGCGAGCCTGAAAACTCGTCGCCTCGCGACTTCTTTCCAGCCCTCGAATCGACTCGCCCAAATCGTGCCGTATTTCTCGGCACGTTTTTTATCGCTGGAATATGTAACGCAGTCGTAAAGCGTCGATGTGACAATTCTGCGAACGTTTTAAAAGGGGGGCGAGGCGAGGGGCGCGTGCCGTCGGAATATTTTTTTGGCGAGGTTGCAGGATTTGTAGATTCGACTTTCGCGGTCTTTCGAAACTGGCGACGAATTCAGGGTGCTTCTTAGCGACGGTATTTAAGGCTTGTCCAAATTTTAATAATAAATATTTAGTAATAATGGATTATGCTCGTGGTTGATCCTTAAGAACATCATGTAGTCTCTGAATTGTCTTTGAATAGTGGCGTGTGGCCTTCGAATTGCTTTCGAATAATGGCACCTGATATTTGAATTGTCTTCGAATAGTGGCACCTGATCTTCGAATTGCCTTCGAATAGTGGCACCTGACCTTTGAATTGCCTTCGAATAGTGGCAGCTGGCCTTCCAATTGCTTTCGAATAGTGGCATCTGACTTTTGAATTGTCTGCGAATAGTAGCACCTGGTCTTCGAATTGCCTTCGAGTAATGGCACCCGACCTTCGAATTGTCTTCGAATAGTAGCACCTGACCTTCGAATTGCCTTCGAATAGTGGCACCTGACCTTTGAATTACCTTCGAATAGTGGCAGCTGGCCTTCGAAATGCTTTCGAATAGTGACATGGAGCCTTCGAAATGCTTTCGATTAGTGACATGAAGCCTTCGAATTATCTTCGAATAGTGGCACCTGGCCTTCGAATTGCTTTTTAATAGTGGCACTTGACTTTTGAATTGTCTTTGAATAGTGGCACCTGGTCTTCGAATTGCCTTCGAGTAATGGCTCCTGGCCTTCGAATTGTCTTCGAATAGTAGCATTTGACCTTCGAATTGCCTTCGAATAGTGGCACCTGACCTTCGAATTGCCTTCGAATAGTGACACTCAATCTTCGAATTGCCTTCGAATAGTGACAGCCGATCTTCGAATTGCCTTCGAATAATGGCACCTGGCCTTCAAGTAATTTGAAACGACCGGAGCAATTCGAGCAATTTTCTCGACGCTTTAATTCCACGCGTCGTTCATGGACGAACAGCTGAGTCGATTTAGAGCGTGCAACGAGACCGATGTAGTCAGACGTATGGGATTCAGTATTAATGACCGCATAGTCACCGGCGGGGCATTCAAACTTCGCAGACCAACATTGTAACGTGAAATATTCAGGCGGCGCCCGGGGGGAATCGAATGAACAGCATTCCTGGGGGGGGGGGGTGTAAACTCAAGTACAGAGTAATCCGGGTCGAGGTCAACCGGGTTTGCCGGACAGAAATCGAGCCATAAATCACAATAACGCGCTAACCGTCTTCGAGAGCGTATCAGGCGAGCCATTAATAAATTTGCAACTCCTTGGTCAGCCGTATGCACCTACCACACTGTCCCGAAAAGTTGCGCGCGCGCGCGCGCGCGCGTTGGTCGAACCACTTAAATAACCTCGAACCGCTTGAAACTCCGAAATCGGCAAAATTTCGAGACATTGCATCGTTTAAATTAAATTAACGGAATAAAAGATGAACGATCATGCAGGTCTCGTTCCTCGCAGCGGTTCGATGTCAAAACTTTCGGATCGTTGATCGGTGAAAACGCGGCGATAATCTTTCACTGGTTTCGGGGTTTTAATCCGAATTAAAGCAGCTTTCAGCGGCTCTTAATTCTTGATCGCGGCGAATTGGCTGTGTTTCATTTTACAACGTAAACTCCGGCCTTCCGCGGGGCTTGTTAATAGTCATGCGAAAGTTTAATTACTTTCAGCTTGAACTTTATTACTAAATAATGGAGTCGGCGTCCATCTCGCCGGAGTTGTTTAAACCGTGAGAGAGGACGGGGGGTGAGGGAGGGACGGGGACGGAACTCTCCTTGTTCGCGATCCATTCCGCGGCAAGTTCGCCGCAACGTGTCTCCGCGGGCCGGAAAGTTTGCCGCGCGGAACAGAGATCGGTCTGCGCGAGCGAAGCTGCAAAATTGTCGCGGTCCCCGCGATTTTTCCGGGCTATTAAGCGGACCACGCACGAACCATTTCCCATTAAATATCGGCCGCGTTTCGCATTCGCGGGGCCGGTATTTGTCTAGCGTCTGTGCAGGCTTGTGAAATTCGCCGGGCCTTTGATCCCGAATTTTCCTCGAATTAATTCCCGATTCTGGCGCAATGCAAGAACACGCGGATCGTCCATTCAAAATCCTGGTGCTTCATGAATATATATGCTCTATGCGCGCGTACTTCATTTCCGACATTCCTAATTATTTCGGCCGGTGCACGGTGCTCGGTTTCCATAGAAAAAGCGGAGGGAAGTCAGTTTTCAAAAATATCCCCGTAACGCATGATTTATTGGCTGGTGGTCGATTGAACATCCGGCAGAAATAATCTTGGCAATAAGCCACGTGTTTAATTGACTACTAGCGAATAGATTATGCGTTATGGGGATATTTTTTGAAATTGACTTTTTTCTGCTATTTACTATTTACTCATTTTGGACACGGCTGCGTGGCTCTAAATATCATAAATTTATATCATCGTTTATCATTGTTTCGTTCTTTGAGAATAATTAAGTTTTACAGAATTTAATGCAATTAGTGTGTGCTTGAATTATGTCACAGGACACTTTTCTCTCTCTCTCTCTCTCTCTCTCTCTCTCTCTCTTTCTCTCTCTTTCTCTTTCTCACGGTTTTCGAGTTATGTTCGATCGAATATGTTGAATCTTCATTTCATTTTTTAATTATGAGTTCGGTGGAGTTCGGTGTAACTGAATCGAAAACGAAAATTGTATTCTTAAAAAATCTGTTTAGAAACGATTGAAATACTACATTTTGTTTTCCTTATTTTATCCTAACAAAAACATAAATATATGTTCTAGTAATATAAAATGAAAAAGTAAGGTTTACATGTATAATATTAGTTGTTTTTCTGCTTTTTATATGCAAACCGACCGCCGTGCGGTGTTTCGAGAATAGTTACGATATTCATCATGAATCAGAGATCATGTCTTTTGGACGTGTATATTAAGGAGCGTACGTGTGCACGTGCACTTCGTATACACACACGTGCTTGGGGACGTGTCATAATAAGGACACGTGCACCCGTGAAGTAAATGCACGTGCATGCCTCAGCTATTCCACTCCTTGCGTAACTTATTTTCCCGTGAATATATTATTTTCCATATATTCCGCGTGTATTCTATATTTCCATATGTTCCATAGCATTTTGTTTTCCAATACGTATACATTGTATACATTGCAAACGTGATTACAATGTATGAAAAATACACGTGAAAAAATTCACGGTTACAAGTGTTCCTAATGTGGCACGTAGCGAGGTACAACCCCCGGCAAAAGTATTAGGACACTGACCGAGAATTCAATAAACATGAAAATCCGATAGGAAATTGTTACAATTTTTTTTAATTTATTTCGAAACTAATTACATTAAATTGCGTAACCGACAAAAGCTTAATTTGTATCTTCGATTTGTATTGTAAACCTGCAAGACGTTACCTAAAATGAATGAATAACATTATTATTATACTAATATTATGAAAAATATTATTATGAATATTATTATATTATTCGTACTAACCAAGCAGGTGTTCTAATACTTTTGGAGGGGAATGTACGTGTACACGAAGTTTCTACGTACACGTGCACTTAATTATCCATGAAACAAGAATCTCTATGCATCTAAGAATGCATCTTCATTTCTTCGTCAACATTTCTAACGTTCCTTCTTCCCATTCTAGCATCAATTATATTCATATATTATTAATTATATTAACATTTCTATGACGTATTAACTAAACAATCGTCCCAATGAAATGGGCGCTGTGACTCCTAAAAATGATTTCTTCTAGCTAACACCAGACCGACCAATTCTACGAACATTCGCGCAGCCGTAATAAAAAGCAATCCTGCGATTTCGGGCTGGTTGGCATCGCCGATCGTATAAAACGCATCTCCACTCGCCTATCGCACACGTGATTGCACCGTATTTCAAAGTATCCCCGGTTGTCAACGATTGTTTAAAGTTGACATGGAACTTTCGCGGGCGGAATGTCGCGGAAAAACGGGGACGCGTTGTTCGCGGCGAATAAATCGCGGAAGTTGGCGCGTTCTAAATGCGGGTGAAATTTTCGTGTGTCGCCGGGCACATCGCGGGAATCGCGTTCCTCCGATGAAACCCGGAATAACTTTTATACGACAGATTTTACCCCCGCGGATCCGTCCCGCGATGATCAGGAGTGCCGGCTCCCCTCGGACCGCGGTCCCGATTCTAATCCGTCCGAGAGCCCGTAAATATAAAGATCGACTTCGGGAGTCGAGTCGAGTCGAGTCGAGATCGATCGCGGTCTCCCAATCGGAAACGGCCGCGATATCGCGTGCCCGTTATCTGCGACTCCAGGCGCGGCCCAGCGGAAAACCGGAACTGCTATCGATTATTTCCGACGACAGTTTTTTCCCCTCCCTCCCCCCCCCCCTCCCGCCTTGGTCATTCGATTTTCCGTCGGAGCTTGTTTTTCCGACCGAAACTGACGCGTTACGCGGCACCGTCGGGCCAAACAAAAGCGGCCGGGGATTCTGCTTGGAACAATATTGACGATGATTCCCGAACGTGTGTGTTTCCGCTGGAATTTTCGGCGAGGCGGAATGTGCGCGCCGCCGGTACTTGAACGACGAGTCGATGCTTCGGGAATAATTAAATCAGCTGCCGATTAATTGCCCCCGAGCTGTCGAACAGCGAAATAATTTCCCGTGCTGCAGCCGGGAAGCCTGCACGATTTTCAGATGTCGATTAATGTTTTATACGTTGTCGCGGCACTTTGATGTCGGGCGGAATGTTATTTCCGCAGGGCAGAGCTGGGCTCTCTGCTGTCAGAATGTTCTTGGAGGAATGGATGTTTTCTTTTTGGCTCTGGGACACTTTAATATAAGCGTTAATAATATCTTAAAAAATAATTGAGCCTCTTTTATAGATACGGTGGGCGACGAAATATTCGTTTTATGTCGCTGTTTTATGCGATTTTGTTATTTGTTTATGGTATGTAAATTCTGTAGTATTAATAAATTCTACTTAATTTTCCTTCAGCTTATAAGTGGACAATTAATATAATAAAAATGGACAATTTGAGAAAGCAATATAGTTTCCGACTGACAATGATTATAAAAACGTGAAACGAGGCTCGAATAATCGTATCTCGTCGTCTCAAATTGTCCTTTTTTGTTTACAGGTTGAAGGAAAATTGAATAGAATTTACTGTACTTGTTTTTGTTGTAATTTGCTTGGCCGAATTCAATTTATGGAGACGGACAGTCAAGTACAAGACGTGTGTAAATATATAATTTGTTATCTTAATTTGTTAATACATCTGAAGAAATTTGTAAAATCAGCCAAAAATGCATTCCAATTTTACAAATATTTATTTGATGCGTTAACTTCTTATTTTGATAACTTTTCAGCTTAATTTTATAAGGCGTTCGAATACTTGTGTGAGTGTGAAAATTCAATTTCTTTTTATATTTGTTCAATTGTGCAAATAATGTTTTACACTAAATGGAAAGTTTTTTTTCATTTGGACAATTAAATGCTCTACTTTAATATACAAATAAATTATATTTTCCCCTTCAATGTACATTTTTATATAAACACAGTAAATTCTCCTTAATTGTCCCTCAGTTTGTACACAGAAATGGACAATTTAGGAAGAACAGCTACGATTATTCCCGAATTGTCCATTTCTCTGTACAAATTAAAGGACAATTGTGGAGAATTTACCGTATGTGGCGTCGAAGCGATGGCGTACGAATGCTCCCGTTACCCCCTGTAATTTCGTCTGCGAATATGAATATTTTCAAGAGACGAGGGGGTGAGTTTTCATCGGGGAGAATGACAGTAGACGACGGGGGCAGGGGGGAGGGTGCAACTTTCCGAGGAATGGGATATCTGACTAAGTTGTGATTCATCGATTCGCTTCCAATTCACTGGCTCTCCGTCTCGTTCGTTCGCGGCCGCAGCGCCAGCCATCCCTTCGCAATTTGTCAGGCTATTAGCTGTAAAAGAGACACCCCGGCGAGAATGGAGAACAGTCTCATTTATATTTAGGAGGGCCGGCAGTTTTCTGCCTCGTAAAGCGGGAATCGGTTCGGGGGTGAGAAACGTCTTGCTCGGTGAATGCAATTAGGGGATGCAGTCGCCGGCCCGCCCACGGCCCGCGCCCCTGCCGCGCGTAAGACGGTCGGTAACAAAGAGCGATCGCCTCATTGAAATATTCTTCCGGCGGGGCGTGGAAAGGCTGTCTCGCGGAATCCATCCCGGCGAATCTTTTGCACCCTCGAACGAGGCGATAGCGGATAGTGTGAACCGGGGGTGGCCTAAGCGACGACCGCGGTCGACAGGCGGCAACTATTCTTTCTGTATTTTGTTCAATTATGTGACTCGTTCGCTACTAACTAATTTGTTTAAGGCTTCTCCTAATTGTTCAACTTCCACAAAGATTATAAAAATACTGTTTCAGCTATTTTGTATTCTACCAATCCTGGTAACATTTGTTCAATACTGGGTGTCCCAAAAATGGCTCGAAATTCGGAAATAGGGGATTCCTGAGGTCATTTGAAGTAACTTTTTCCTTAGCGAAAATGCAATCCGTGGCTTCGTTTACGAGATATTAACGAAAAACACTGACCAATCGGAGCGCGAGTGCGACCGGTGCTTTGCCCTCGCAGCCAGTACCGCGTCGCGCCGGCCGACTGACGCAGCGGCAGTGGCCGGGAGGGCGGAGCATCGGCCGCTCGCGATCTCTCATTGGTCACTGTTTTCCATTAATAACTCGTAAACGAAGCCTCGGGGAAAATTTTTGCAAAGGAAAAAGTTGCTTCGAATAACCTCAGGAACGCCTCGTTTCCAGATTGAGAGACATTTTCGGAACACCCTGCATAGAACAAAATTGAATGTTAAAGTAGCTGAAGCAATATTTCCTACGGTGAATTATCACTTTCTAGTTTCGCGATCGTTAATTAAACTATCTCAGGAATCTCTCGCTTCCGGATTGCGAGACACTTCTGGGACACCCTGTGCATTACAAGAAAAATGAATTTCATAAACCCAGTTGAAAATTACTCGTCACTCGTACGCGATCCACGCAACAGTGAACGCATCGAATGCAGCAAAAACAACCAGGATTTGTTCGCCAAATTTACAGATCCTGCTTTCGGTTGTTTTTTTTCGCCTTTCTCCTGTTCGCTGACCGTATAAACGGGCGGCGAGCGCGCGGTCACGTGCAGTGTACTTGTTAAATTTGGTCGGTTTCCTGTTTTCGTTCGGTTAATTTCGCCCGCTCGGTCGTCGCCGGTTTCAAAGTCGGCCCCGCCGGCCGATTAAATATCGGGCGCGGGAGGGCGCGCGATAAAAATGATTCACATTTATTAAATTCCATCGCGATCGGGGCTCCATCGGCTCGTTACGCCAAGGCGGCTGGATAATCTCCCGTGGATCTTAATAAGACGATCGCGCGACATCGGCTCCGTTCGGGCGAAGGGGCTCGCTGGATTTTTGGAGGGCGAAGGTGCGGCGACCGGGGACGGGACACGAAAAATGGGAGGACGAGAGAAAAAGCGGAGCCTGGGGAAAACGGCGGGAGGGGTGAGAGGGGTTGACGAGGAACGGTGGCGAAGGGAAGAGCGACGAGGCGGCCTGGGAGAATCGGGGGAGGTGACGGAAAATTAGAATAAGTAAGATAAGTGGATTAAACGTTGGTGGGGAGGGTCGGAAGCAGGGCGAGAAGGGGCGGGAAGGGGTCGGAGGGTTCGCCGGAATATTAAAAAGGGAGGCGAGCGCGCTTATGACCGGTCGAAAAAGCGTGAAACCGATGGCGCATTCGAGAGCGCCGAGAGACCGCGAGCGAGGAGAACCGCGTTGCTCTGCGGGGGCGGTCGGGGAGGGTGGTTGAAAAGGCAGCGGAAGAACCGGGAGTCCCAGGTGTCGCAGGTGGAGCACAATGGGAGACGAATGGGGCAAAGGCGGCGGGTGGAGTTCGAATTTCCACGAACACCGGATAGTCGGCGAAAACATGCAAGAGGGTGCCGGCAGAGAGATGAAATAGTGGGGGTTGGGGTGGGGGGTTAGCACAAAGGAAATCGGAGATCCGGAGCGAGAGCTACGAAGATGGAATGCGGCGGTAAGTTGAAATAAAGCAAGAGGAGCGTAAAAGTGGTTGCCGTCGCGTGGCTGCGGGGCGGTCGCGGAGGGTGCTCGGGGGTCGCAGGGCGGAGGAGAGGGTAGAAAGAGCTCTCAACAGGACAGGGAAAAATCGAAAACGGCGGGAAGTTAACGGAATTGGAGAAGAGAGCGAAGGATGCGAAGCGAGGTTGAGAAGGAGCGCGGGGCGCAGGGGAGGGTCAAAGGGCGTCGGCAACGGCGGAATGTGTGTCGGGGGGGAAGGGTGAAGAAGCGACGGAAAGGGAAATAGCAGGAAAATATAGGGGATGCGAAGGGCTGGGGGGTAAAACAGTGGTACAGGTCGAGCATTCCGCCGGCGCAGCGGACTTTCAGCCCGTTAATTTTATGCGGACGGAGCCTCTAGCAGGGTTAGGTTTCGATTCGACACGGGTTCAGGCCACGGGAGGGTGAAATGGAACAGGAAAGGGTGAGCTGCGCAGAAAATGGCTCTGACCGCTAATCCAATCGGCTTTCGCTAGAATTAAGGCTGCTCTTTTCCGGAGTCGCGCGTGGATCCAATTTGCCACTTACGTAATTAACGCTGTCTACGATGCGGCCCGACAATTAACTTACTCGGCTAATTAACGCAGCGTAGGCTCGAGCCACGTCGATAGGCGACGGCGACGCCTCCGCAAAAAAATTCCAATGCATGAATTCCCACGGCACGATGAACAAATTCAAAGGCGATTTAACCGGCGCAGCTGAATTTCGTTCGCGGAAAGGTTGATCGGCGATTCTGCAATTGTTAGATTATTCACAAGCAGAGATTCTTATTTCGCGTAATTAAACTTCAATACATGTGCTCGCGTGAACTTTGTGTACATGTACTTTGTATACACGTACAGTAAATTCTCCCTAATCGAAGCACAGATTTTATACAAAAATAGACAATTTGGAATGAGGCTCGCGGTTTCGTCTTTATAATGACCGATTGTCAACGAGTTCTTTATTATTATATTATATTATATAATAATCATTTTTATAATATAAAAACGAGCTGCAAGGCTCGAATAGCCGCATCTCCTCTCCCCAAATTGTCCATCTTTTGTTTACAATCTGAGCGTCAATTAGGGCGAACGAACGTGTAACCAAACGCATGTCTCTCTAATTGACGCTCATATTGTCCACAGAAATGGACAATTTGGGAAGAGGTGATACGATTATTTGAGCCTCGTGGTTTATTTTTCTAGTTACGAATTGCCGACAATTATAAAAACGAGCCATAAAGCTCGATTAATCGTACTATATTTCTATTTATTATATTATATTTCTGCACAATCTGAGCGCGAATTAGGGAGACATCACTGTATTTCGAACGAATACAATTCGAAATGTGAATTAATGCACGCGTATTTAAACATGCGTGAAATAATTCATAAGCACATCTATCCTAATTACGACACATACTAAAACACGTGTATACAAAGTACACGTGTACGCCTATGCTTTCACTACACTCGGTTCGAAACCATGATTATTCCCTACTATCATGGTTTCTCTTCCGCGCCGCGTGCAAATCGAACAAACGAATCGCATCAGAGCCAGTCAGTCGGTGTTACGATTTTAAATCTAACGTCGTCGCGAGTAGTGAACGCGCGTGCGCGCGCGCGCGTAAGCCAAAACGCGAAATCACGAAAGGCTTTAATATTTCCGGCCGGCTGGTCCGCCCCGGACGTTTCTTCTCGTTACGCGAGTTCTAATAAGCATCCGTCCATAGTTGCCGAAACAAGGTGACGAATTCCGCGAACGCTCTCGTCGACCCGTTGTTCCGACCGACCCCGAGCCGGTCCACGGTTTTCAAACGCGGAGCGAAAAATCCGGCGTAGAGCTCGCGCCCCGTGCTTTCTGATTACTTTCCGCTAAGCGCATTACCGAAAGCTGCGGGCTTCGATGAAAAGTGCGCCAGTGTATCGCGTTCTCGCACGCGCGCGCGCGCGCTGATTAAGCATTCCACCGGGAAATGCGGTACAATTAAAAGTTCGTCCCGCAATCCGGAATAATACCGCGGAATTTCGAGCCGCGGCTCGAGCGGCGTGCGTGGAAAATAAATCCGCCCGTCTCCCGACGTCTTCGATCAGCTCGTCTCCGATAGCCCGTGATTTCTCTCGATTCTCGATACTTCGGAGTCGCGATTGACGCGGCTAAAAAATAGACTCGTCAAATTCCGTAAAATCGTCGTCGGAAAATTCGCTCGATCGACGAGGATACGGTTCGATCGCCGGGCGACGTTGGTCGAGTTGGGTGCAGAATGATATACAGAAGAGGGCGCGAAAATCCCGTGAAGTGGTCCTCTCCGGGCGTTCATCGATCGCTTTCCCGTACTTACTTAAGAATCATGCTGGCGGTAATTAGGTTCGAGCTGGCTGTTACAACGGCCAGGATTATTTCTGATAATCTGGAGCGACTGCAGGCTACGAACGAGATTAAACCGAGCAACCGAATCCTTCTCGCACAATGGAGATTACTCGACCCTCGATCGTACATATTACTGGGATCGGCGCGGCGCGGCGCTGCGGGGAGAGGGGGAGAGGGGTTAATTCGCTTTCCGATAAGACAGAAACTTCCTGACAAGTTGCCGATACGCCGTATCCGCCGTTCGTGATTCGGTTCAACGGGTCAGAGAAAGGCTGGAGCTTTTTGTTTGGCGATCGGATACGGATGTATGTTGCGGCCGAGGGAGGTCAAACAAGAGAAAGCGTCCCCTGAGCTTCCCCCCACCGGTGGCGGTCGATGCCGGTGGACACGGAATTAAATACCAGGACAAGGTCAATTTTCTAAATGTACACATCCGTTCGCTGGCGTTGTCCTCGCGTTCCGAATACAGACAGAATTTTCCGACCGAAGGGACACGGTCTGTAAAGGTGGAAACTGACCAACGTATTTCTGACGCACGAAACTGCTCGTTTAATGCGACAGACGCGAATTGATTTGAACGCTCGTCCGACCAATTCGGAAGCGCGCGTTCGCTGATATTTTCACCACGCTCCAGAAATTATAGTCGCGATTTTTCCGATATCGGAATACAATTCTCCGTGCTGGAAATTCTTGTGCTTCCGACACGGGGAAACTATTTTTTAATTGACCCAGACAAGAAGCATTCTCTGTACAACGCATTATGCGCGGGATTAGTGGTATTAATGTCTATGTAGAAAATTTAGTAGTTTTTAATTTCGTTGTACATCTGAAGGAATTCCTCTGTGGAATTCTAAAAGTCTTCGTTAGATAGTTGTTATCAGAATCATATTGACAGTTTCGAAAATATTAAATGCTTTTTAACCGGCTATGATATCTGTGATATCTATCTGTGACCCGCACAAATTGTGTTGATAAAACTATGACCTAGATTCTGTGGGAATCAGAAAATTGGCCGAGTGATAAATTATACCTACCGAGATGATCGATGTCTGAAACTTCGCAAAGGATGTCATAAGAAAGAGAATAGTAATACAGAAATCTCTCCTGGAAATGCCAAATTTCGGGTTGCTGTGAATTTCCCTGAGCTAGTCCGACGCCTGTGTAATTTATTTTATGGTTACCTATTGTCAACAGCTATAAAAACGAGCCGCAAGGCTCGAATAACTGTATCTCCTTTTCCTAAATTGTCTATTTTTGTGGACAATCTGAGCTTCAATTAGGGAGAATTTATTGTACTAGGAATATTTGACCGTCGAATCGTGGCATGTGGCCTCTGAATTGCTTTCGAGTAGTGGCATGTTGACCCGGATTGTCTTCAAATCGTGTCACGGAGCCACCGAATTGTCTTTGTGTCGAGTCACATGATCACCAAATTGCCTCCGAATTGCCTTCGAATCGTGTAACGTGGCCTCTGAATTGCCACACAATTGTCTCAAAATTGCCTCTGAATTGCCTTCGAATCATATCACGTGGTCACCGAATTGCCTCCGAATTGCCTTCCAGTTTTCTTCGAATCGTTTCACGTGATCTCTGAATTGCCTCCGAATTGCCTCAAAATTGCCTCTGAATTGCCTTCGAATCGTATCATATGGCCACTAAATTACCTCCGAATTGCTTTCCAATTGTCTTCGAATCGCTTCACATGACCTCCGAATTGCCACAAAATTGCCTCTGAATTGACTTCGAATCGTAACACGCGGCCTCCGAATTGCTACAGAATTGCCTCAGAATTGCCTCTGAATTGCCTTCAAATCGTGTCACGTGGCTACCGAATTGCCTCCGAATTGCCTTCCAGTTGACTTCGAATCGTTTCACGTGACCTCCGAATTGCCACAAAATTGCCTCAAAATTGCCTCTGAATTGTCTTCGAATCGCCATCGAATCGTGTCACATGGCCTCCGAATTGCCTCCGAATCGTGTCACGTGGTCTCCGAGCCACGAGTCTCAAAAAATCGCGACTCAGTATTCTCAGATCTGCCGGTTTCAATTCCGACCCTCCGAACATTTCCGGAAGAAATTGCTGCACTTTGTTCTGGCTTTCGCATTCGTCCGAATGAACTCGCAAATATAATTAAGCAGCAGCAGCCGCAATGCTTTCATTCTCTTCATTCTATTAATAAAATAATATCGTCCAATATAAAACGATCCAAAATAAACAGATTGAAATCCGAACCAAACGACGCAAATTACTACGAAAGCCAAAGGATCTAGATCACCGGAAGGATGAAAGTGTTCGAACAAGGACGAACCCAGGAGCTTGATGAATGCGCGCAAGCAACCGGTCTGTCAGCGGCTCGTTACGTATCCACGTGGCAATTAGAAAAGCAGCCGGTCCGTCCGTCCGTCCGGCTGTCTGTGCGACACAGCATAAATTCTTAAGTATCCGGCGATCCGCGAGTGCACGCGTTCCCATCGTGCACCCGCGAGATACCTAAACGCGTTTCACTGGGAAACGCACAATACAGCCGACGCAGCCGACGCAGCCGACGCAGCAGCAGCCGCCGCCGCCGCGTAATTAAGATTTCTTTATGATCGTGTTTGAATGCAAGAATGCCGGCCGAGCCAGTTCCCTTTGTTCGTACAGAGACTGGAAGAGTGGCGTTATCTCGCGGCCGCTAAATTTCCCTGAGTTACAGTCGCGGATTCAGTCGGGCCCCCTCGTTAATTAGCGACCGAAAGAAGGATCGCCGGGGGGCTCGTAAATCAAGAACAATGCCGGGAAACAGCGGCGGGCGGGCGGGCGCGCGTTGCGTGGGCGACCGACGGAAGAGCAGAAAGGTGTCTGAGGCCGCGAGACCGAACGCCGGAGAAAACATCGAGGCGTCATCGGCCCGGAAAAATGTGCCCGATCCGCTCGATCGCCTCGGAGACGAAGCCCGATTTTCTCGCGACGACCGCGACCGCGACCTATGCACACGCTGCGACTTTGTTCCCAGTTGCATTTAACCCTCGTTGCAGACCGCGCGGTTGAGCGTTCACGAGCAGTTCCATGTTCGGGTCCCAATGGACCCATCATCTTGTGCGTACAGTTGACCCTAGGCTAAATTAGTATGCCTCTCGGACATTATGATATAAAACGTAAAAAGTTTTGTTGTCAGAAATGACCTGGCGTCGCTGGCGAAACGTTAATTGCATCGATGAAGGTCGAAAAAAAGTGGAAGACTATACATATATATATTTATATAACTACAAATAACTATATAACATATAATATATAACTACATAACACACTACATATGTATATAATTATATAACTATATAACTATATAATCATACGACTGTAGAACTATATAATTATATGACTATATAACTATATAATTATATAACTATATAACTACACAACTATATAACTATATAACTATATCATACACTACATAACTATATAATTATATGAATATATAACTATATAACACACTACATAACTATATAATTATATGACTATATCACTATATAATTATATGATTATATAACTATATAACTATATAACTATATAACTATATAACTATATAACTATATAACTATATAACTATATAACTATATAACTATATAACCATATAACTATATAACTATATAGCTACATAACTATAGTTACACAGTTATATAGCTATACAGTTATATAGTTATATAGTTATGTAGCTATATAGTTATATGGTTAGATAGTTATATAGTTATATGGTTAGATAGTTATATAGTTATATGGTTAGATAGTTATATATATATTACAATAATGTAATAATTATATATAATTATATAACTACATAACTATGTAACTGTATAACTGTATAACTATATATCTATATAACTATATAACTACATAATAATTATATTAAATAGTTATATACTTACAACTATAATTTAAAAATCCGCGGCCCAGTAATTAAATTTGATGCATTAGTCTCTGCATTTGTTGTGTCGTTGCTCCAACATAAACAAACGGAAGCGTCGAACGGTCGAAGCAGGTCTCGAGCTCTGGGTCCGAAACGACCCGGACGCGGTACGGCGAGGTTTAACAGCGGTGTTCTTGTCCCGCGTTACCTGTCCGATGCGGTCGGTTCGATCCGGGAGTGGATCGCGTCGCGACTGGTCAGAACAACCCGGCCCGAGCCCGATACCTGCCATTTTACCGTGTGGGACCGGAAAGCTCCCGGGTAAGCCCGGAACGGGGCTCAACGAAATCAAGCTCGTGCCCCAGCTCCAACCGGAATCACGGAAATAGGAAACAATCGGGTTTTTCTCCCCATACGCTCTCGTCGGATGTTGTATCACGTGGATGATACGGGTTTTCCTATTCCGTGCAGATTTTCCGTCGATTTTCCCGTCCGCGAATCGTCGTAAAATTAATCTACGAATTTGTTCGCGGTTTCGTTGCATCTTGAACACGGGGCCTGCCTTGGTCAATTTATAGTTGATGCCGGTTGCCGTTTGATTAGGCTCTGGATGCTATAATTTAATTTTTTAAATAATTTAATTTTTGTACCCTCGGATTTTCCAATTATACGATTTGCACAATTCTCGTTAGATATTTAAAAACTAAAACAGTAAGATAATAATAATAATTACAGTAATTGTAATAATAATGATGATAAGAACAACAGAATTTTAGTTCAAAATGTTTGTATACGCAAGCTCATGGGTCATGGCTGCGGCGATTAATCGAAAGCCTGTTTTTCTTTCAGTTTTGAAATTTCACGAATTCTTACCATTGCCGAAGAAAGGAGGTCATTCAGACGAAAGTAAAAATACGACAAAGATTTTGTTACTCGATGCTGATTATTAAAATAATCAAAGGAGCACGAATATTTGTTTTTTATTTTTTTGAAGTTGAATATTGAAACTTTTCAAAAATGAAGCCCGGTGTTTTCTCGTTCGAATCAAACCGTAAAAAAAACGCAAAATTGTTGGACAGTTATTTTATTCTTTGAAAATTCGATCGTGAATAGTCATAAAACTCCTGTTAAAATATAAGGGGTAAAACATAGAATCGGTAACGAAAATATTGGGGCGCTTTTTGAAACAGAATAACTTTTGTTTTAGAACTCGACTGAACACACTTGAATTTCTTCTAGATAATAATTTCTGAAATTTTCGTTATAGGCTCAGGTAAAACAATTTAAAAACGAGAGTTTTTTATTTGCTTTGGTCGCGTTGTAAGCAATAGCAAAACTAAAAAGAATAAAGCATTCTAGTTATTATAGTCTAGTATAGTCTAGCTAGTATACTATACTAATATATACTATACTAGACTATATACTATATATATACAGGGTATCCCAAAAATGTCTCGCAATACGGAAATGTGGAGTAGCTGAGGTCATTCTAATAGTATATAGTATAGTAATATGGTATAATATAGTATATATTAGTATAGTATAGTTAGTATAGTCTAGTACAATATAGTCTATATTAGTATATATTAGTATAGTATAGTTAGTATAGTATAGTATAGTATATATATTAGTATAGTATAGTTAGTATAGTCTAGTATAGTATATATTAGTACAGTATAGTTAGTATAGTCTAGTATAGTATAGTTAGTATAGTCTAGTATAGTATATATTAGTATAGTAAATTATTATAGTCTACTGTACCGATCCCTGCCTCATCAAAAAAATAAAATTCGAGTAATTTAATCCGTTTCGAAAAATTGCGAGGCGTTTTTCTTTCAAGCCGCAGATCCGTCCAGTGCGAAAATAGCACGGAAACGTCGCGGGAAATCCCATCGAATTCTCTCGTCGCGGAAAGACAGACTTTCGAGAACGCGAGTCGTACTCGGGCGCTGCTGTGCTCGTCTTTGGTGAATAATTTTCGTCGGGCACAAAGGCGTTCGATAAAAATCTTCGACGGTCGAGGTTTCCGATGAAGTCGGCGCGCCGTCGTTCCTTTCACGACGTTTATTCCGTCGGGTCAGCCGGGTCCGCTGAGTCCGCAGAAAGAAAACGTGGCGCGCGTATCCCCGATCTCGGAACGTGCTACACACCGCATACATGAATTTCAACACCGCGAGGCACGGGCTCGCCGCCGTAAAATATACAATCTTTATTTATGTACCGGGGGCTGTTTTAACGAATCGTGTTTAATCTTAGTTCAGGCGCGAGCGAACAACCGGCCCCCGGATACGTTTGTGATTTAAACGGCCCGGTTGATTAACAGCTAAAACGTCTTCGAGCGCAAAGGGTTAAACATATAAAAGCTCCCAAGATTCAGCCGCCACGCATCGCAATGATGTCGACAAATTTCGAGGAAAATATTGAGCGTCGGTTAAAAAAGTCTTTTGCATCCACGAGTAGAATATGTGGTCTCTGATCGGACATATCGAATAAAAGCATTCGCGCTTAACCCTTTTGCTCCGATGGGCGTATATATACGTCCTCGAAGAATGACCATTCATATACGAAGAACGTATATATACGCTCTGGAGAAGTGGGTGCGCGGGTACGAAGAGCGTATATGTACGTTCATACCATATATACTTTTATTTCATACTTTACATGAGATGCTTTTGTTAATCGACACTATTGACAACACTAATAGCAATAATAATAGCAATACTAATAGTATTATAATAGTAATACTAATAGCAATACTAATAGTATTATAATAGTAATACTAATAGCAATACTAATAGTATTATAATAGTAATACTAATAGCAATACTAATAGTATTATAATAGTAATACTAATAGCAATAATAATAGCAATAGTAATAGTATTATAAAAGTAATACTAATAGCAATAATAGTAACAATACTAATAGTATTATAATAGTAATACTAATAGCAATAATAATAGCAATAGTAATAGTATTATAAAAGTAATACTAATAGCAATAATAGTAACAATACTAATAGTATTATAATAGTAACACTAATAGCAATAATAATAGCAGTACTAATAGTATTATAATAGTAATACTAATAGCAATAATAATAGTCATACTATATAATATTGCAATTTAAAATAGAAGAAGGATTAATTTGCACTATTGGTATTACCATTATTACCAGTAATACTAATAGCAATGAAAATAGTAATGCTAATAGCAATAATAATAGCAATACTAATAGTATTATAATAGTAATACTAATAGCAATAATAATAGCAATAGTAATACTATTATAACAGTAATACTAATAGCAATAATAGTAACAATACTAATAGTATTATAATAGTAATACTAATAGCAATACTAATAGTACAATAATAGTAATACTAATAGCAATAATAATAGTCATACCATATAATATTGCAATTTAAAATAAAAGCAAGATTAAATTGCACTATTAGTATTACCATTATTATTGCTATTAGTACTATTATTATTATTGCTATTATTATCATGATTGCTATTATATCTGTATTATTATTATTATTATCTTGTTTCTCATCTGGCAACGCTACATGCCTTAAACAATTGACTATCATGAAATATAACACTATTGGCAAGACGATATTGTGTTTTATTCTAACGATACACACAGTTTCAGTCTTCTTTAGAACATTGCCAGCGACGGATATACATATACCAGCAATTCATAATAGCAGCGATTAAAAGGTTTACACGAATTTATAATTCTAAAATAATTTTGTTGGCTTCATTTTAATAACCCACGGGTAAATACTCAATTTCTGCCTTCGTGATAATATGTTGAGTTATAGAGTATTTAATTTTTTCCGACCCATTATCAAATCGTGGGGAAAAGAAAATTTAGGAGAATATTTCTCACGAGTGATAGCGAAAATACTGAAAGTGAAAATACCGATAAAGCGTTTGCCGTGCAAGACAAACAGTAACGTGCTGAAGATCACAAAAATCTGAATATACATGAACCACGGAAAACTTGGCACCAGAAATACATTCCGTACTTCGGTGCCAACTACTCGATAATACGCTCCGTTCACAGCGATCACATTTTGACGCAAGCGCTCCGTAGCGAAAGGGTTAAGAAAACACTCCTCCTCGATTCAAAAATCCAAAATCCTGGCTCCTCACCCGACCAACGAAGAACCGCGCGACAGCCGGCCATCTTCCGACGATGAGTCGGTCCAGCAACGTCTACACAGTGCCCGAGAGAGCAGCTCCTTAATCTCCATCGGATTCTTAAAGGAGTCTGCGTTCACAGCGGTCACATTTTGTCCGACGACTCCGAGGCATGATAGGCGACGCGCGTCCGAATCAGAGAACATTAACGAATTAAAAAGCGCGCGGTCTCGTTCATGCGTCGACAATTATACGGTCAATATTACCAGGGTGCGGGAGGGGGGAGCGTGGCGGTGAACGTTTCATTGAAAATAATCGGAAATAATCGAAAAGAAGATTGCCGCGCCGCGCCGCGCCGCATCGACCAATTATACAGGACCGATCGGTGAAATCGGCTGCCCCAGTTTTCCCAGTTCTCTTGTCGATCAACACTCGGGGAAACTCGTTTCCACCGTCATTTTTCAATTCTCCGGGATAATACTTTCCGAGTCCCCGGTTACGATGCGCCGAATTCGATTCGATCACTGAAACGAACTCGATTTCGAGCGTAATCAGGATTCCATTTTTGCTCCCGGCCGGAATTCGAAACTTTAATGAAGTGTGGGGACGTCCGTTCCCATGACTCCGAAATTGCCGGCCAGCTCCCATGGAGCACCGTGGATTATCTTCTTCTATACGAACTTAATCTCAACTTCTACGGAACGCTACTTTATCGAGACTCGAATAAACCGCTTTTTTCTGTTTTCTTTCTTTCTTGTTTTCTTTTTTTTTTGTTTTCGACGGATTTATCACGCTCGCCGACTTATCTGTCGCTTTGCTGATTAAGATGGGAAGCCATGGGAATCGGTGCTGCTGTTTGTTCCGTCCGAAACTCCGGCGTCCTAAATCGGACTTCGATATATTAGAATATATTAGAATTTATAATTACGCAAACTCTGTCCGGTTAAAGAAGACAATAAACGAATCATAATTTGTTATCTTAATCTTGTTTGAGCGTTTAAATGCATTTTTGTAATTTTCCAAAGCTCTTTCTCTGTTATTTTTTTGATACAAGAACACAGCAGTGGGCATAATTATAGATTGATAACCAAACGAAAACTTAATAAAATATTATCTCTGTATATTTCTGTTTTTTATTATTTCTAACGTGGAAATATATAAATATGATAGTTTGTTAATTTTCTTTTTAAATATATAAGATAACTCAGTTGAAAGGAATCACATACAGTGCTGTGAATAATTATAAACTCAAAGTAACTTTTACATTTTTACAGATAGTTGAATAAATACCAAGAGAAAAACTATATTTTTATATTTCAGCATTAGAAATAATTGAAAATAAAAATATATAAATATGATAAATCGTTGTTATTTAAATATCGCTAAAAGTGCAGAGTCGAGCCTGTAGTTATATATATATATATAATATAATATAATATAATATGATATAATATATCATAATAAAATATAATATAATATAATATGATATAATATAATATAACATGATATAATATAATATAATGTAATATAATGTAATATAATATAATTTAATATAATATAATATAATATAATATAATATAACAAATACAACAAATAAATATAACTATATCGTCCTAAATCCACGACCACTGCCATAAAAGCGCATAAGATCACCGCTCCTATTTCTGCCAGCATCCAAAGCTCTCGTGTAACGCACAAAAAATGTTACAGTATTAATTTTGATCGATGAAGCAGTCCGTTCACGTCACGTTCCACGCCGCGTAGCTTCCTGTTATCCTCGTTGCGACGAGGATTGGCCCAAGTGGTCGAAGCAGAGAGAACTTCAACGAGCCCGGAATACCGATACCGATTCTTCAACGAACGGAAGAGCAAGAAGCTGGCGCTCGCTGTCCCGTCGCTCGCTAGTGGCACTCGATGAAATCCCTCCGTTGATTTTACTTGGGCTTCGTTCATCGTCGGTCGCGGTTAATTAAGTGGCGCAACGATAATACCCGGGGAATGATGTGGGCAAATAGCCGGCGGATGTTTGCACGAATCACGTAACCGTTCAAGTAACAACGTCGCTGAAGCGTTACTTATACAACGGGAGAGATCGATGACTGCTCCGGGATTCCGTCTGGCCTGTCGCTTAATTACGGAAAGTTGTCCGGTCGGTTCCGGTTTCCGGTTTCTGGTTCCGTGGCTCCGGTTTCTCTTGCCGGCGCGCGCCATCGAAATCGCGAATTTCTACGAGGTTTTCGAACCATCTTTCGCGTCATTTAATTAACGCGCGTAACAGCACCGTGCCGTTGCAACGCCGCGGCCGCCGACGCCGACGCCGACGCCGCTCGAAAATTGTTTAACACGTTCCGTGCCACATGTACCACCCATGGTACACGCTTGCATGTTTACTTAGTGAACTGAACAAATTGTTTACAAGAAATTTAGAACCGAAGAATCAATTTCCACCGCAAGAATGGGCGTTGATAAGTTTTTGTTACGTTGTTATGTGTACGAGAATTAATAATTGCACGTAATACATCAAGTTTTAGTAAAATATCAAAGTGTGAAGATTCGAGTAAAAAAAGCTCGGCACGGAACGTGTTAATGTAGTTCGCGGCACTGGAACCACCGCGACGCGTGCACAGACCGGTACAGCCGGCGTTACACGTTCTTTGATCTCGATGTGTGCCGATAGTTCCGAACAATTATTTCCCTGTGTTTTCTGGACTGTAAATGACCCGACGGAAATACAGTGTCGCTTCGGTGCTGCGTTTTCGGGGAACGTTTCGACGTATGCTCGCGGTGGAAGGTAATTTATTTAGACTTCCCGCATTTCGGCGGTGCAGGTCGATGCGCGAATTACGTTCGAACCCGGTGTTCATTGTCGTGCATCTGTGTCGGTGAATCGGTTCGTCTTGAAGTAGACACTTTCGGCTTTCGTTTAAGCTATGTTGCATGGAAATAGTTCTACGGGAACGTATCTTAAAATCCGTCCGGACTTTTGCTTTTAAATCTTGCAAAGTCCGTGGTATCAGCGGTCGATTTCTTTAAATTTTTTAAAATAGTCTCCTTATTATATTGGAATCTAATCTCCTCTGTCTTAAAGTAGACATTTTCAGCTTTCATTTAAGCCACGTCACATCGAAATAACACTACGGGAATGCATCTTATAATCCATCCGAACTTTTGCTTTTAAATCTTGGAAAGTCCGTGGTATCAGAGGTCGATTTCTTTAAATTTTTTAAAATGGTCTCGTGATTCTATTGGAATCTAATCTACTCTGTCTTAAAGTAGACATTTTCAGCTTTCATTTAAGTCAAGTCACATCGAAATAGCACTACGGGAATGCATCTTATAATTCATCCGAACTTTTGCTTTTAAATTTTGCAAAGTCCGTGGCATCAAAGGTCGATTTCTTTAAATTTTTTGAACCGGCCTCGTGATTGTATTGTAATCTAATCTACCTTGTCTTAAAATAGACACTTCTAGTTTTCATTTAAGCTAAGCTGCATAGAAATAGCTCTACGGAAACATATCTTAAAATCTATCCGAACTTTTCCTTTTAAATATTGGGAAGCCCATAATGACAGAGGTTGCTTTCTTTAAATTTTTTTAAATGATTTCGTCATTCTATTGAAATCTAATCTACCCTATCATAAAGTACACTCTTTCGGCTTTCATTTAAGCTAAGATGCATAGAAATAAACCCACGAGAACATATCTCAAAATTCATCAAAACTATCGCTTTGAATTCGTGTAATTTGCCTTGTCTTTTCTTAGGTGTCAAAGGTTCGCGAACGTATTTATTACACAACCTAATATGTACAACCCCTGGCAAAAAGTATTCGTTTACCTTTTAAAATGCAATAACCTTTTTAAAACTCCACTAAATGATTTGCATTTCCTTTATATGTTAAGGAGGTAGTAATTTCCTATGCAATGACTAAAACATTTCTTCCTAATTTTGCTATCACTTGGAATGAGACGATTTTTATCTTTTATTAACATTTTATATAATAGCAGAATTAAAAGAAAAATATGCTGGTCATTGTATCGTAAACTAGTCCCTTTAACAATTAAAAAAGGATTCAAGACACTTAAACCGCTTTGAAAAAAATGAGACCCTTTGAAAAAGGTTGTACTATAAGCAACGATTTGGCGATTCCAAGAAGAAGGGAATCCGAAATAATTAATTTAATTTCTGTTCGTTCGTGCAAGTATTACAAGTCTCCACGTATCTTACGGGCAACTAAAAGGAAACGTTAATAATGTTTCGCCTGGAAATGTACCATATCAGCGAGCCATCTGATTCCATTCTATAAAGAATTCGAAATAAGTTCATGCATTTCGAACGATCCATTTAATCTTCCTGCCTTTAAGTAGAACAAGTCAACATTAGTCCGAGGATCCTGCGAAAGAAAACACGACCAACGTTCTCCCTACAATTCCATCGCGTCTACCAACCACCTCCTACACCTTATTTTCGATCAATTCCAAATGCATCGTTAACGAGACATTAAATAAGTCTTTGGGGAGAAATACAGCAAATTCTCCCTAATCGACCCTCGAATTGCACACAAAAATGGACAATTTGGGAAGAGAAGATACGATTATTCATAACTGTAACATACAGGGTGCCCCAAAATTATTGTACAAATTATTGATACATATTGAAACTCCTAAGATCATTTGAAGCAATTTTTTCCTTAGCGAAAATGCAATCCGCAGCTTCGTTTACGAATTATTAACGAAAAACACTGACCAATCGAAGCGCGAGTGCGGCGAGCGCTCTGCCCTCGCAGCCAATACCACGCGGACCGACTGACGCAGAGGCAGTGGTCGCGAGGGCGGGGCGTCGGCCGCACGCGATCTCTCGTTGGTCACTGTTTTCCGTTAATAACTCGTAAACGAAGCCTCGGGGAAGAAATTTGCAAAGGAAAAAGTTGCTTCAAATCACCTCAGGAATCCCATAATCCTCGCTGGTACAATAATTTTGGGACGCCCAGTAGATCGCCGCGGATGAATTCCTGAATTCCCGGTCATGAATTCATGGTCCCGATCATCCTGTCAACCCGGATGCTCTCCGGGGGCGGCCTAAGCAAACCGCTAGAAACACGTGCAACTAACCTATTCTGGATCGAAAAAAAAAGGCGAGCGGTTCCGTCGGAAACGAGAGCGCTACGGTCCTGTCTCTGTTTCGATCGACCATAGCCGGCGGCGGTTGTGTGTCCGAGGTCCGTAGCCCGGGAAATTAAATTTCCCATGGCGCGAGCGGGAGCGCGAGCGCGGCACGAGCGTCGACGCGACTGCCAGGCTGGTCCGATGGACGGCTGCATTGCAGTCGGCGGTTTGGCAATCCAGCTGCGGTCGGATCGATGCGTATTTCTCCGCGAGGGCAGAGCAGAGCGGAGCCTGCACACCCTTCGGTTCCGGCGCGGCGCGGCGCTTTCCTTCTTTCGCGGGGCCCGAGCCCGAATAACGAGCCGCCCACGGCCCTGCCGCGCCCCCGTAGCACCCTCGGCGCGATCGCTAATTGCGTTGTCACCGATCCCGGCCCGAGAACAGGGGAACGCCGGGCCGAACCGCGCGAATCGCTGAAATTAACGCCCTCCGGTCTGTTGCTCCCGCCGTTCCAGAACCAACAATTTGGCGGACTGCTAAAGCGACGGATAATTTCCACGCCTATTGCGAATTGGCTCGGTGTTCCCCGAGACTTGGCTCCGCCGGCATCGACTTGGACGCATTGTTTATTAACCAGCAGCTGCGATCGTGTAGCCCCGCCGCCGATACGAGCCGCGGGATTAATTGCGTGGATTTTCGGTTCAATCGGCCGAGATTCGGCGCCCTTTGCGTCTTAGCTATGGACCACGTGTCACAAGGGAACGGCAATTTTACATTTTATAACAGAAATGCTTTGCTCACGATTTAGGTGAAAATGCTTGTGGAACGTATTCATGAATTCCGCACGTTTTGGAATAATTCTGGAACAATTTGACGAAGGAGATTGCACTCAGTGTGATCGATAAAAAAAGGATATGAATAGAATAGATCGACGCGGCTAAGTGGTTATTAAATTAAGATAACGAATTATATTAATAAGTGTCTTATACGTGACTGGTCCATTCGCATAAAGTGAATTCGGTCATGCAAGTTGCAACAAAAGAGAAATATGTACTATTAACAATAGAGATAATAATTTAAAAAATGTCGAACTTCTTGATATATATTGTTAAAAAATACAGGTGTTAAACTAGCTATATAATACGAATATTTGATAATATATAATACGAATTATATTGAAATATATAATACGAATTTTTGAAAAGTTTATTTTTATTACTTTTCAACTTAACTTTCATAAGACTCATTAATATTTAATAAATATTATCTAATAAAATTCCACGTATTATTATATTTATATATTATATTTATATATATTTTTATATTATCATTAATTATGTAAGCAACGTTTTATACTAAATGGAAAGTCCTTTGTATTTTGACAATTATAAACACTCCACTTAAATAGGGACTTTTTTCCCTTCACTGTATATTTATATAAAATTGTTGCCGATCACCAACAACCATAAATAATACTATAATAATCGTATCACCTCTTTTGTCAAAAAATTGTCAATTTTTCTTCACAAGCTGAAGGACAATTGGCAAAAATTTACTGTACTTTGCACGAAGCGTATTGCACTAAATGAGTCTGTACAAATTAAAAATAAATTTGACAAACCGGCACAAAATTTCGTCCAAAGCCCTTAATATAGCAATGCATTCAGCTGTGAATATGGAGATTTCGTTGTCTATACTGATAGATTCAGTTCTGCACAGGTCAATGCTTGCCCAGGCTGCCCCAGCTGTGGTCGTCGAAGGAATCTTTGACCGGCTGTGAAGGGGATGTGGAACCCTGGATACCGTGATTGAATAATATTATTGAAATCTCTGTTCTTATCTCTAAATAACGCTCCACTTGAAATATTAGGATTAATGTTGAAGGGAGAACCTAAGATCGAACCTAAGTTGGGAATGAAGAGAACAGATAGTTGGTATAATGTTGTTAATCAGTCTCTTTAGGGGTATTTCCGGCCTAATTCAGATTGAATATGTTTGGTAAAATTACATATAGAGCAGAGTGAAAGAGGGTGAGAGTGTGTGCTTGCAATTTTCGTCAGATATTTTTGCCCCAGAACGAATGCTCTCTGCTCAAAGGGTTGGCAGTTTCATCTCAGCGGGGGTGCGAGCCACCCCTCAGAGAGGACGGCAAAAGTCTCTCTATAACTTCGTGTTACTAACAGGGATGACGTCACAGACGAGATAAATCGATGCAACAGATTCTCCTGAACAGTTCTGTGCATTTGGTTTAGCTTTTTACCCCCTAATTTTGCCATAATTAATATTCTTAGGAAACCCTGCATTCGGAACATGTGGCGCCTCTGTTGGAGAAAGAATGAAGCTACTTTCGATGTTCGTACAACGCCAATTGGTGCAATTCTACTGTTGGTAATTTGGCGAACAGTTTGAGCGTTTTGCCGCTGCACCAACTGGCGCTGTACGGACGTCGAAAGGACCTTCATTTGTTCTCCAACAGAGGTGCCACATACGCAGATCGATCGGGTTTTTAATTCAAATTATAAATTAATGAAAATTGAAAATTAACATTAAATCTTCTGTGTCTGAAGACGTGAAAGGGAGTCAGAGTGAAGCTGGAATTCGTTATGGCTCCCTTTCTTACAAGTTTTAATTATTACATAACGCTTTAATAACTAACTCCTTAATAAATAAGGCTTTAATAATTAATTCCTTAATAAAGAACGCTTTAATAATCATCTCCTTAATAAACAACGCTTCAATAACTAACTTCTTAATAAACAACGCTTTAATAGCTAACTCCTTAATAAATAACGCTTTAATAAATAACTCCTTAATAAATAACGCTTTAATAACTAACTCCATCATGAATAACGCTTTAATAACTAACTCCATCATGAATAACGCTTTAATAAATAACTCTTTAATAAACAACGCTTCAATAACCAACTATAAACAACGCTTTAATAGCGTTGTATAAAAACTTCGCAAGTATGCACCGCTTCTATACCTCATTCGTAATAAAATCCGCAGGCTACCGAACGACTACCAACTTGGGCATTACATCACGGATGGCGCCACTTGTACCAAATGCTGCTCAAAATTTTGAAATCTCTTTGGCGGTGGTCTTCCGGTGCTAGTTACTGCTATAAGTATCTATATTGCATCTTCTTCCGGCGAATCCCCCTATTTATAAGGTGTGAGTACATTTATTCGAATCAAAATGCAACAGCTTCCAACAATTTTCTCATTTCCTCCTTAAGCAATGACAACACTGCGTCGACGCACCCTCCGTTCTCCTCCGCATTCGTCCGCTTCCTCAAAGCTGTCGGAATCTCTCGCGGCGTTAATGGCACGTTTTACCATTACATCACTATGCGACTTTCTACAAACTCTTCGCGGCCGCTGTTATAAAAATTCCCTCGACATTTAATCACGTGAAAGGAATCTCGCGAGCCTCGGTGTCGCGTGATGATACGCTGACGCGTCTCTCTGTTTCTCTCTCTCTCTCTCTCTCTCTCTCTCTCTCTCTCTCTCTCTCTCTGTGTGTGTGTGTGTGTGTGTGTGTGTGTCATCGGAACACAAGAAAATCGGAAAAGGAGGAACCGCATCCGTCGCGTCGCGACATTGTCGCATCTCTCGAATTCTCTTCGAGTTCTCTTCGCTTTCAAGCCATTCATGGTTGACCAATTCAGTTTCACTCGTCGCGATCTTTCAAGCTTTTCGCTCTCGAAACATTAATTGGTTCCTAATTAATCAGATTGCGCACAAAAAGGGACAATTTGGCAAAAGGTAATTCGGGGGCCACGTGACACGATCCGAAGGCAATTCGGGGGACAAATGCCACGATTCGAAGTCAATTCACAGGCCACGTGATACGATTCGAAGGCAATTCGAAGGCAATTCGAAGACAATTTGATGGAAATTCGATGGCAATTCAAAAGCAATTCGAAGGCAATTCGAAAGCAATTCGAAGACAATTCGATGGAAATTCGATGGCAATTCGAAAGCAATTCAAAAGCAATTCAAAGGCAATACGAAGGCAATTCGAAGGTAATTCGAAAGCAAGTGGAAGGCAATTCAAAGGCCATGTGACACGATTCGAAGTCAATTCGAAGGCAATTCGAAAGCAATTCGAAGGTAATTCGAAGGCAATTCAAAGGCCATGTGACACGATTCGAAGTCAATTCGAAGGCAACTCGAAGGCAATTCGAAAGAAATTGGAAGGCCATATGACACGATTCAACAGCAATTCGGAGGTTACATGACACTATTCGACGGTCCCGTGTAGTAATGTCCCCAATTGACGCTCAGATTGCGCACAAAAATGGACAATTTGAGAGCAAGAAATACAATTATTCGAGCCTTGCAGCTCGTTTCTATAATTATTGACAATTCATTACTCTAAAAATGAACCGTAAATCTCGAACAATCGTACCCCCTCTTCCCAAATCGTCCACTTTCGTGCGCGATCCGAGCGCGAATTACGGAGAAATTACGTTCGTACCCCTTTATAGGCCAAACACCAGCGATCGTAGCTGCGTTCGATCCTCGAAACAATAGGCCCTTCGACTCATTATGGTATCCAGGATCGTCGGATTCCCGATTCGAAGCACCGGCTCGAAGTTTAATCAGCAGCGGGACACGGCGCGATCGGTTTTCACGGTTGACTTTACGTCCTGACGACGAACGTTTTACTTTCTCGTCGGCGCGGCACGGCTCCGCGGCGATCTACCGTTCTACCGTGACTCGGTTCCGGCGCGCGTCCTTTTCCTGTTTTCCCTATCTGTTTTCCCGGGACATTGGCACCGCGATTAGGCAGCCGCGACGTCGCCTCGTAACGTTGCGCCGTAGTTACGCGAGCCTCGTTTCCGCGGGCACTCGGAGCGTGTTGCGAGGGGTAATCGCCCGCGAGCCGTTACTTTGATGGGACTGGACTTCCTTCGACAACTCTAACGCTGATAATGTCGTCTATTTGCTGCGCCGCGATCGCGATCGAGCTCTCCGTTACGATTTCCCGAAACTTTTACGCGCGGGGACGCGCGGCGTCCGACCGATGCAGGCCGTTGCCAGCCACGGGCACTTCTCGCTAATTAAAGCTGCTCACGAGCTCCTCGAGCGAGCTAATTAAACGAGGAACCTCTGGTGGAATCGTTAACAACGGCTTAGAACTGTTGCAGGAGCCAGGACGCGACACGCGCAGAGACGGGCAAGGTTTCGCGGGCTAAGTGAATTGTCTTGTCGTTTCCGCGCCGGCGAACAAAATGGCGGGCCCCGTAGGACCCTTCTTCCTTTTTCCCCTGCGCTCGCCGTTTCGTTGTTTTTCGACGCGGTGAATCCCGTTGCGTTCGAACGTGGCTCGCATTCCAGGAAACCGGCGGGGCCGCTCTTTCGCGCCTCGTTCCACGACTAATCGCTCGCGGAGGCGTAAATCGGTTCCGGTTTAGCCGGCGATTCCGTTTTAATTCGCGCACACCGATAGGACCACGCTTGTCCTCCCGAGCATTCTGCCATGCTGAGCGGGGTATTTTCGACGCCCAAGGCTGCCCGGATCGGTCCGAAGCAGCAACGATTCGTTTAAGCTCGAATTTTCCCGAATTTAAGGTGAAGGCTCCGTGGAAATTATATATTAATTATTAGGAATAATATAATAATTTCAGTTTACCCTATTCGCGACCTTCGATTAACCTTTTGCACTCGAATCTATTTTAACCCTGAATTAAAAATCATTTTTCTGACTTACAACACTTTCATTTTGTATGACTCAAGTGCATTTTATGTATGTGAAATTGATTTTTTACGACTCGCCCAATAATTGCACTTTTAACAGTTTTTGAAGTAAAGTACGAGCAAAGTTGATAACGTTAAAATTATTTTAAAACGTTGTGTAACAATTTTAAGTGTTGGGTCTGAGTCACCAGCCGAGTGCAAAGGGTTAATAGTTTCATTAATAACAATTTCATTATTATTAAATTATATTATATTATTATATAATAATAGTTTTATAATATATTATATTATATTATATTATATTATATTATATTATATTATATAATAATAGTTTCATTGCCGTACTTTGACGAGTCCGACTATTTTCTAGTAATTTCCAGTGATAATAATTTCTATATTATAATATATATATATATGATATAATTTTTATATATATGTTATTTTGTCCTTTAAAATTGGAATAAATTTCAATAATATCTTCTCATCAATATTTAAGCGTTCAAGCAAATTTCGGCACGCGACAAGCATCAATTTTCTCTCTCTTCTAAGAAATTATTGGAAAATTTCTAGTCGCGCAGTAACTGCGAAGAAAATGGTATGTCAAGGGGTTAAGGATGGCATGGAACACGTTTTCTCTTTATGAGTTGACGGCGCTAACTAACGCGCGATTCGACTCGATAAAATAATGCAACGATCGGACATCGTCGCGCATGCCTTCACGATTAAATCACATCAGGTGGAAAATACAAAACTGTTTGCTAGATTGAATTTTCTGTTCGATCTATCTGTCGATATTTAACTGGCTCTCGTTACTGTCAGTGTCCCCGTAACTGTCGCTTAAATTATTTCACTCGGTTTACATAATTACGTCTATTGAATTTATCGTACTAAAAGCATCGCATCGTCTGAAATATCATTGACAAATGAAATAAATTAATCGTCCGTGTTGAAAAAGAAAGGAAATTTTAGCCTCGAACAAAAATTAATCTATAGTTTACTTAGTACTAAGATACTAAGATATCGGTTTACATTTTCGTCGGTTCCGTCAGCGGGTAACGACGGTGACGTAAACTGTATGTAACGTGATTATGTTCGGGGTACAACGGAAGGACACAGAGTGAAATTGCACTAGATTTTATTCGGAGATGTATATAAAATGACGCGCGGTGCGGATGGATACGAGATGGAGCGCGGCGGAATAGTTAAACGTGTAGAGGCTCGGCGTAATGCTTAGACGAGAAGATTTTCAGTTTCTTGCCGCTGTTATTTATATTATGTCCCCCAAAAAGGCCACGCTTATTATTCGATTCGAATGCACGGAGCGCGTGCGCCGCTCTCATGGAGCGCGAAGAGCATCGCTTTTGAATCGGTGTACGGCGGACGTTCCAATTACTGCCACCTCAAGTTCACCGCGTAACTTTATTCCGTGAGAACGGAAGTTCTCGCTTAGTTTGGCGGGGGAGGCAGCCATCGTCGAACCCTCGCTGTAGGGGCGCGCTGGCCGTTCGGCCGGGTAGCGGTACGCGGCCGGCGACTTTCTCCGCGACTAGGCCTGCAGTGCATGTGGCAGTGATAAAAAATAAAGAGACAAAGGAATTTCCGGGTCTTGCAAACGTCAAGGTCGTTTTCTCTCTGTCGAACCCTTGACATCTGCAAGCGGACAGTTTTATGGTTATTACGGTCGCCGACCGTGTGCCGCTACATGTATATAATAGATACCGCGATACATCATCACCGGTACCATTACATACACATCGTGCCCTGACTGTTTGGGGATCCCAGCGTCACGTATACAATGTGAAACGCGACAAATAAACGTCTCCGATTGGTGGATAAGACGAACCCAAGAAGGGTATAAAAGAAGCGTTTTTTTCTTACCGGACTCTCAGTAGAGTTTGGTCGCTCGATCGTTTTCGCCCATATACCTTCTCTCAATAAAGGAATAAAATAAAGTCTATTTAAGAAAAGAATTATAAAATCATATTCATTTTCATTCCATAATCCCAACAGTCCGAAATGAAATACGATAAAACTGTCGTCGAAGAAAAGCCGTAAAACTTTTCTTTCTCTATACATTTCTATTCTTTTTCAATCCGAAGGCACGGAAATTGGGACGGCCACGGAAACTGGGCCATCAACCCTACGACAATAACGATGATAACACGAACGAGTACAATTAGCGACTTTTATTGTCAGTTTATAACAATCGGCGCCGCGGAATAAGGGGCAATGCTCTTCCGTTCTCACGGAATAAAGTTACGCGGTGAACTTGAGGTGGCAGTAATTGGAACGTCCGCCGTACACCGATTCAAAAGCGATGCTCTTCGCGCTCCATGAGAGCGGCGCACGCGCTCCGTGCATTCGAATCGAGCGCGCCGATGTTCGAAACGGCTTCACGGTTTCGAATTCTAAGTGAACGCGTTTCTCCGCTGGTAAACCGCAGCATAGTTGCACGCGCATGCACACGGCCCCGGCGTAAAATCGATACAGAGCGAGCGTGTATCGCGTGTCGGCAATAATGCACACCGCAGCCAACGAAAATAAAATAGCACGCTTCATCCTGCGGCCGGGATCGCAGTCCTGAGCTATGCGGCTCAAATGCCAGTGAAAGTTTGAGCCGTCGACGAACGAATTTCGTTTTGCAGCAACGAGGGAACACCCCCTTCCCAAATTGTCTGTGTAGTAATTAAATACTGTGACTTAAATTACTGTATATTCCACTGCAGAATATAATAATATAATATAATAATAATATTAATATAATATAATATAATATAATATAATAATAATATAATATAATAATAATATAATATAATTTAATATAATATAGTATAATATAATATAATATAATATAATATAATATAATATAATATAATAATAATAATAATATAATATAATAATAATATGATAATATAATCATATAGTATAATATAATAATAATATGATAATATAATCATATAGTATAATATAATAATAATAAGATAATATAATCATATAATGTAATAATAATATTAATATAATATTAGAAGTTCAGAGTTTATTGAACTTTGAAGCTCATAATTTATAAATAAGCATAACATTTTAATAATTATATAATTAACACAACGTATAACCAATGTATAATATATAATAAATATATAATTAACATAAACTTCGAGAAATGCGCGTAGAAAACGCAAAACTCTGAATTCTTGAAATTAGCAAAATTAATTGGCAGTGATGAATGTTGCAGCGGGTATGATATTAATGACACAAAATTGCAACTTCTCTTAACCGCAAGAATTCGTAAATCTGCTCGGGGAACACGTGTAAACAAACCCTGTAAATTCGACCGCAGAAGATGTCGCGGCATGTTCGCGAAAAAAATCAAAAACGAAGGCCGTTCACACTGGCCGAACACCCTCTGAATTCGTCCTCGTCTTATTACCACCTCCGCGTGTCGCGGGAGGTCAGCGGGAGCCACCCACACGACACTCGGTCGAGTAACTGACCTGTCGATGAACCGATGAATCAGATCCAGGGAGATCGATGAGATAACCGTGCGCGGTAAAAAAAAGAAAAGAAAAAAGCGGCGTCGCCAGGCCAGAAAAATGAGAACTTTCTAGTTGAACGCGGTGCGCGCGGTAACGGTGCCGCAAGAAATGGAGTCATCATCATCATCATCGGCGAGCGAGCAATCTTCGCCTCGAGCGGCCCTGAATGGAATGGTCGCGTGACGCCGATGAATATGAATTCGTCCTTCGCGCCAACAAGAAATTGTAAAAGTCGCGGCGCAGGGAGAGCAAGAAAGAGGGGGACAAGAAAGAGAGAACAAGAGAGAGAGAGAGAGAGAGAGAGAGAACAAGAGAAAGAGACAAAGGAAGAGAGAGAGGGAAAGGGAGAGACAAAGAAAGAGAGAGAGGGAGAGGGTGAGAGGGAGAGGGGAGACTTTTCTATAAGTACCATTTTTATGACCGGTAATGTCCGCGGCATTTAAGAATTATGGAAGAATTATGGGGCTTGCGTTACCGGCAGAACCGAACGGAAAAGTGCACAACCCCCTTGGCATTGAACCAACTCTGCGCGCAACTTCGTCTACGAGGAATGTGTCCTTATCAAGCATCGGCTCGTATCTCCGTCACCGGCCAGGCAAAAGGAAGAGCTCGATGAGCGCGGATCATTATCTCGTCATCTCGACGCACGAGCTTCCTGAAAAACATCGGCGAACAAATCGCGGACGATTCGACGACCGTCAAAATTCACCGACGCAAAGTGGATTAAGAAGCGCCCCAAAGCGGTAAAAAAACGTTCTCCGGCTGGGATCATACATCTGCGCCCAACTTTTTATGTTTTTTTTTTAAGACGTTACACGCGTATGCGTGCTTGCGAACATTGAATAATTTGCAGGACCCATTCTTTGCCAACATTTATAAATAGTGTTAGAAAATTAGATTTAATTTTGTATGTATTGTTGTATATCATGTATCTAATATTATCATGTGTATTATTATATTTTATATATATCTAATATTATCATATATATTATTATATATTATATATTTAATATTATCATATATTATTATATATTATACATTTAATATTATCATATATATTATTGTATATTAATATATTTAATATTATCATATATATTATTGTATATTAATATATTTAATATTATCATATATATTATTATATATTATATATTTAATATTATCATATATATTATTATATATTATATATTTAATATTATCATATATATTCTTATATATTATATATACCTAATATTATCATATATATTATTATATATTATATATCTAATATTATCATATATATTATTTTATGTATTATATATTATTGTTATATTATTTTAAATATTATAAATTATTGTTTATTAATCAAATGAGCAAAAGAACCCGTTCTCAGATCCTAGAACATAATATACCCAGTGATTCAATTGGAAAGTACACAATGAAAATATTAAATATCCAACGTCAAACCAAAAAATCAACAAGTCTTGAACAACGAGTCAGCAAGAATAATGCACAGCAAGTTATTAAAAAACCCCCGAACAAATCAGCCACGATTTAACATAAACGTAGCGACGAATTAAAAACTAATATTCAGAGACTGGCGACTGCGCCAAATAAGGTCGCCTCGCGGCTCCGCCGAGCTAAATCCATCTTCCATTTTAGGCGTCCGCGAAAGGGATTCGAAGGGAGCAGCGATTACCCATGAACAATCCTCGGATGAGGCCCCGTGTCCCGGCGGATCGCTTGTTAATCGGTACACCCTGTAGGGTTGCGCGTCGGGTTAAGTGAGCCCGAACACTGTTCGTTCGAACGTGTAGGTGGACGAGCGGCACGGCGAGAGGGGTGGGGGGCGCGGGGACGGTCCCCGTCGGAGGCCGCGGTGAGTCGTATTGGGGGACCGTTTCCCTGCAACGAAGCGAGTCGAGGAGTCGTGCACGCAAGCCGAGAAGACGCGGCGGAAGGAGACAGTGCTAGGTCGTGTCCAGAGGCGGCGTCGCTCGCATTGGGCCCGGTTGCTCGTGTTGGCGGTAGCGATGGGACCGACGGATGCTTATCTAGCGAGTTACGAAACTCCTGACTCGGCCGGGACCTTCGATTTTCCGTGATACTCACTCGAGACTGGAGACGCTCTGATAAGGGATTTTTTGATAAGGGCGAAGTTAAGGACTGAACTAAGTAGGAAACTAAAGGGAATAAAGGGCAAACAGTAAATAAAAATTCATTGAACTAAATAGGAAATAAAGTTTTATAAGATTCTCGATGGAAATTGTAAGTCATGATAGATCCTCGATAGAAATTGAAAATTCTAAAATTCTGATTTATGTAGAATTTATATACAATCTATACAAAAGTGTGAAATTATAAATTGTTATAAATTAGCAATAATATCTATCGAGATCTATTTGGCAATCGTAAATTAAACTGCATTTCTACGGAAATTAAACTAAACTGAAAATTGAGTTTACTTTTTTCCCCAACTCTGTTCTATGTGTACAGGGTGTCCCAAAAATTTGTCGTAATCTGGAAACAGAGGGTTCCTGAGATCATTTGAAGCAACTTTTTCCTTAGCGATAATGCGATCCGCGGCTTTATTCACGAGTTATTAGCGAAAAACAGTGGCCAATGGGGAGGCGAGAACTGGGCGGTAGTGGGCCTCATCCGCCGCCTTGCGGCAGTCGAGCTCGTCTCTCATTGGTCACTGTTTTTCGTTAATAACTCGTAAACGAAGCCGCGGATTGCATTTTCGCTAAGGAAAAAGTTACTTCAAATGACCTCAGGAATCCTTCATTTCCTGATTTTGAGTATCTTTTGGGACACCTTGTATAATTATACACACGGTTTTGGATAGTTTGCCTGAAGCAAAGACGAATCATCTACGTGACGTTACAGTGAACGCGATGTACAAGCTATGCTAGTACGATATATCGTCCAAACGTGTCGAACTATATTCTAATATTTAAATATAAATTGAATAAATGCAATAAATAAATAAATATAAAATATAAATTCAATTAATCGAGTAGAAAACATTATATTTAGCCAACACCTTCAGATTAGGAGCAATGATATACTTATTGATGGAAAGATACTTTCTCGAATTTTGATTCTTTGTGCAGCTTGCAAAAAAATTGTCAATGACAACAACAATAAAATAGACATATCTGCAGCCACCATCGCAAAATTCCAAATGAGTTTACACAAACCGTTCACTCGACTGTGTTGATTAAATATAATTAATAAAAACTAAACAATATCAATAAAATAACAAATTAATTAATAATAACTAAAATTAATAAAAAACAAATTAAATTATACAGGGTGTCCATGAAAGATATGTATTATACAAACGACCACCAGGTGATCCCTCATCGGAAAACAATTTTAAAAAACATAGAATAACTTGTTCCCAATTTGGGATTTATTTCACGTGAAAATCGTGCTTGAAACTTCGCTCTGCACTTTGCACTCGCGTCGCCGGACGAACCGTATCTCACCTGCAAGCGCGCACACACAATCACGAATTTTCAAACTCGATTTTATCGAGAACCATGCCCCGAACGAAAAACAAGTTATTCTACATTCTTTCGTGTTCCTTCTCAACGAGGAACCTCCCGCCAGTACATATCTTTCACGGACACCCTGTGCGTTACTCGTGCTTCACCATGGCAGCGCCAATCAGAATCGCGGTCGTTATTACCTCGAGTCTTATTAGAGGGTCTATACTTCGTCAATGAGCGTCTCGACGGGAAACACGAACCCAATAGTCCAGCTTGAGATCCACGAACTACGACAGACTCAAGTCGAATCTAACCGCCGATCGACCGGACAAAATAGACGCGACGAAATCGCGTGCACGAAGTTCTATCGTCGCGCTTTAAAAAAAGAAAAAACGTTCCCGGGGTTCCGAGCTTCGGCTTAAAAGCTACGGGACACGACAGACATCGGTCGCGGTGCCACCATCGGCGCCTAAATCGATCGGCCATCGTCGAACAAGTTGTACGCTCGGAAAGTTAGCGACCGAGCGGCGCGGCTCCGATCAATTAGCAACTGCTGCAGTTCCCGTCCGTCTGGTCGGTGCGAACTTGACACGGTGACATTTCGAGCAGTCGAAAAAAGGGGGTGAACGAGCAACCGACACCGGCCGCGTGTTGTCTCCATCGCTGATCAATGGGCCTCTCTACCTGCCCGGTTTAACCTGCCATCCTCGCGCAGGGGCGCCCCTGCGAGGAGGCTAAAACCAGGCAGGTAGGGAATCGGCTGGACTGGCTGAGCAGCGAGCTGCGAGGGGAGAAAGAAAGGAAAGAGAAAGAGAAAGAAAGAGCGAGGGAGGGGGGGAGCGATAGAGAGAGAGAGAGAGAGAGAGAGGGGGAGAGTGAGCGAGAGAGGGAGAAGCAGATAAAAGGAGAAGGGGCCCGGTTCCACCGCCACCGGGGCTCGCCGTTCTCTGCTCTGCGTCTGGCGCGTCGCTCGGTCTCGCTCGCGCCGGGCCCCGGGGACTAAAATTCAGGACAGAGAACCGTCCGGTTAGTTCCAGGCTGACGGCAGGGAACGCGCGTTACCGGCGATCGCGAGTCGATCTCGGCAAGGTGTGGCGGCAGCGGTTCGTCCGAAAGAGAGAGGAGAAGATCGGGGCCCGTCGAAACGGGCGTTCGACGCGGCCGCTGGTGGGAGGCGCCGCGGGACGCGCGGGGCCAGGGCCCGCCGACAAAGGACAGAGCGAGAGGGAGGGAGAGAGGGCGATCGAGGCCTCGACCGAGCCGTGTTCCGTTTCTCCGTCTCTCTCTCTCTCCCACTACCCGGCACTCTCCGGCGCTCCCCGGCACTCTTCGGCGTCGGGCCCCTCTCGGTCGGTCTTTCTCCGTCCGAGCGGCCGGCCTCTCTCTCTCGCTCACTCTCCCTCGTCCGCGTTTCACTCGAGCTCTTCGCGGAGGATCTCCGCCGTAAAGTCAGTATCCCGTGATGGTTGGGTACGCGCGATACCACTCGTGCCGCGTCGTTGACAAGTGAACACGCTCCGCGGGCCCAGACGCTGCGCTTCGCACGCTGCCCAGACCTTCTTCCTCCACTCTGCGCTCGCGATCGTTTCGTTTGCGATTCTTCTGGCCGCGGCGCAGGACTTGGATCGGGCCACCGCGTACACGGAGCCGACGGGACCGCTGGGAACCATTGGGTGACACCGGGTCGCCGAGGGACGTCGGGTGCGTGGAAAAGTGCTCGGTGCTCGCGCAGCTGTCACGCCGCGAGCCAGCTCGCCTCTTCGTCGGTGGTGCCGCTGCTTTTCTGTGTACGTATCTCCTCTCTATATCGTCGTTCTCATCTATGCACCCGCAAGCGAGCGCACGCGCGCGCGCGCGCGAGATCTATAGGACGTGGTGCGCGAGCTGCGTGCACCAGCTCCAGCCTCTCTCGGGCTCCTACAACTCGTTCCGAAGGCCCGCGTATCAGGCCCCGAAGACCCGTTGCCCGCGAGCCGCGGCCGTACCAGCTCCTCAATTTCTGCGGGAAAAATAGCCGCGCCAAGGATTAATCCCGCACACACGGGACACCATCCTGCTCCGGCAGACCGCGGCTTTCCGTGTTCACCTGTTCACCGGCTGACTCTTCGGCCATTGCTTCTCGCTCGGCCACCATGAACCCTTCAATGGCGGCGACCGGGTCCGACGTGACCCGCAACCACCGCCGATTCAGCGGGGCTACTACCTTCGGCGGTTTACTCTGTTTGCTTCGCTTTTTTTTTTTGCTTGTGTTAGCTCGCTCGGGAAGCCGGTTTTTCGGATATTCGAAGCGTTCTCGGATAAATCGTAGGAATTTCTGCCGAATTCGCGATAAGATTGCGCGCTGAAATCGATCATTTGGGTAGAGGGGAGGCGATTGTTCGAGCCTCGCGGCTCGTTTTTGGAGATTGCGATCGTTAACAATTATAAAAACCAGCCGCGAGAGGAGCGATTATTCGAATCCTCTCTTCCCAAATTGTCCATTTTTGCGCGCAATCTGAACGCGAATTAGGGAGAAATTGTTGTATACGCAGTGGAGAATCGATTATCCGGACCTCTGATATCGGAATTCTTTATCATCTTGTCATGTTACGTGTGCATTGCGTGTGTACGTTAATATTTCCGTCCAGGATGATCCATATGCAACGCTGTCTGCTGCACAAATGAACGGAGATTTGATCTGTCACTTTAATTATGTATTCGTGATGTTATCCGAATAATTGTGTGTCTGTTAATCGGCCGGATAATCGGAGTTCTAAAGCAATTGGTTGTTCGGGAAGTTCGTTTCACGTTTCGTAGAGCTCGTTTCATCGAACTCGTATAAAAGTGCTGGAACGAACTTTCCGAATGACTCGATAGTTTCTGGATCTTGCAATCGATGGGGACAATTTTTATTTTAAATGAAGAACCGCGGATTATTTATAAGTGACATGTTATGTGCCACAAGAAGGAATTCGTTTTGATTCGTTGTTTCGAAGGAGTTGCTTGGCAATACTCAAATTATAGGTTATTTATCACGAATTTGAACTAATTCTTCTATTATTATTAGACCGTAAATATTATGCATTCACGACATAAATGAAGTTTAGGACAACGGGAATATCAGACAAGTTTGAGAGCATCAATGAATTATTTTAGGTTCACCGAAATTATTTGTAACAGGAAGAAACTACTGTTCGACTTGTGCTCTTGCAAGCATAATTTTTATTTTACACTAAAATCCCCAGTCTGATTATTATAGAACTTTGAAACCACATTTTCAGTTCTTGAACAATGCTTGTCTAGCAGAATGTTCATTTTGATGTAAGAGAAGCATGATATAAGCACCCCTTTTTACGATATTTGAAAGAAATCATTGATGAAATTCTAAGAAATTAAATGTAGTAAATTAGATGCAAATTGTATATCTATCTCATCGCTATTCTTATTAACAAATTGCACGGTTTTCAAGGATACTCGTAGGAAATGTCGACTGAGGGGGTTAAATTGGATTCATTAGCTAGGTCAACGGCCAATCAATCATGTAAAGGGTGCGAATAGGAATCGGTCAAACAATTAACGATAAGCTGTCTGTTCTCTTTTTCTAGGACAAAGCTAACCCTTTGAACTCGAACGGTGACTCTGAAGCACCACTAGAAATTACTGTACAACGTTGCAGAATCATTTTTACGTTATGAAATTTCTTTATATATAAAAGACTGTTGCACGAGTCAGAAAACTCAATTTTATATGCATAAAATACATATAACAAACATAAAAAGATATTATATAAAAAAGATATAAAATAGTGTAGGTTATCAAAACTACTTTGAATTTAGCCAAATAATGATAATAATAATAATAATAATAATAATAATAATATATTTATATTATCTCTACTCTCTACTCTAATTAGTAGTAAATAATAGGAGTATATACATAAATTAACATAGTGCTGCTAGCTATGTACAAGAAAATACTCAAATAATCCAAAATAAATTCTGTCGGAGGAAACGACACGTGCAATGAAAATTTAACCCTTTGAACTCGAGGCACTCGTGACTCTGAGGCACCGCTAAAATCGTTACACCACGTTCCAAAATAATTTTTATATCATCAAAGCTTAGATATAAAAAACAATTGTCAAAAGTCTAACTGTTGTACGAGTCACCAAAACTCGATTTCATACGCATGAAATGCACTGTGTCGTATAAAACGGAAATACTATAAATCAGAAAAGTTAATTTAGATTTACAGTTAAAACGGCTTCGAGCGCAATGGGTTAATCTGTTACAATACCGATTAACATTGCAAACGACTCGACGTACTGTTGCCAGTAAATCGCGCGCTTCGCCCAAGAAAATTCAAAGCCGAACGAAACGAACAGGTTCGGCTTTTCTCTCGAATGTTTATCGGGTCGCGGATAACACCGAGCGGTTTCCGCAAAGCTCATTAGAATTCTCGCATTTCGCACGATCGTGTGCGCAACGGGCGCGCAACAATCGACAGCCTGCTAACGAGTATTGTAATCGTAGGTGAGAAAGAGCGGCGGAATGTCTGTCTCGGCAGTGCGGGATATAACGAGCAGGTGATTCGGTAGCTGTAAATGTTTTGAAATGGCTGGAACAGAGACGGGGATCAAGTTCAGCGGACAAGCGTGAACTCGAACCGCGCGAGTAACGCGTTCGCGCACCTTCGAACCGATTATGCCATCGATAATTGCGTCGATCAACCGTTGCTAATAATCGCTTCAGCGATTCCTTAGACTTTTACTCGTCGCACTGTTCGCACCTTTAAGCATTCAACGCTTTACGCTTGTTTTTGGTCACCTGGATCGTTCTGTTCGATCGTTTCTGTTGTAAATGGACTGCAAATTTTACGCGTTCGTGGCAAAATCGTGTGGATACGATTTACGATCTAAAATCGATACGATTAAAATGGATACGATTTAAAATAGATCAGAGGAATTTTTATATGTCTAAATATCTTTGTATTTTGGAATGATCTATTAGAATGATTAGTGGGAAAATAAACTTGCTGGTTAAGAGAATGAACTTGCCATTTAGAAGAATCATTTTGCTATTTAGAAGAATGAACGCTATTCTTTTTATTGTTGACACAATTTTTATTTTGCATAAAAATCTATGATTTAGTAACATTTCTTCTGTTTCCTTTCATTTGCATTTTCTCCGATTAGTATTATTAGTATTATTAGTATTGGTCTCTGATTTTATTTATTTATTCGTGTCTTTCTGACACAAACGAGTGGATCAATCTCGAAACAGTAAAAGCATTCGGAGAATTTTGAAACAATATTGTTCGCAGCTCGTTCAATTTATTAAGAAAATAAACGAACGTTTCTGCAGCTCCTGCGTCTTGCAATAAATGCCAGTCGATTATCATTCTGAATTCGCGTGAAAAACCGCAGCCTAGTTACTGTATTTGCGTATTTCATGGCAAAGGGTTATTTAAACGAATAAAACTATCGTCATTATCGTGCTTTCGACTGCATCAAGACCCAGACCGTCTTCTTGTAACAGAGAAAAGCGCGGCATTGTTCGGTCGCGCGCGAGCATTCTCGACGAAAAATCCATTTTTTCGCCGGCAAGCTTCTCGCGCGTCGGCGCTGCTTTTCTTCGCGTCGGCGAAAGGGTTGCATACCTCTATCCGAGGCATCGATAGAAGTGATAAACGAGCGGCGAGCGATGAAACTCGAAGTTAATTGCCTCGGCGAGCGCGCGCGCGCGCGCGCGCGCCGGTGATGAAAGCGGCAGATTTGAAAGTTGTAACGTTCAGGTCGCGAAGGATGTAATTGTTGCGTTCGATCGAACCGCGCTCGGGTAATTGTGTTTTCGTAATGTCCCGACGCTTGTTTTCCTGGCGGCCGGCCGTAGGAAGCGAGCGACACGAACGGCGGAATTGTTAAATCGTTGCTCGACCGTTAACGAATGGAGGAGATCGAGCGCCGCGTTCGGTTGATCCATGAAAAAAAAAAGAAAATGGAAAAAAATAAGAAGCATAACTCTCGCCGGCGAGCGGTGGTGTGTCGTGTCTGTCGGTAAAGCGAGCCTATTGCATATTTACGGGCACACGCGAGCATATAAGATTTCGAAACACGTGTAATGCATAAATAAAGGGAGCGAAGCCGGCCGCGATGCACTTCGAGAAGACGCCGTATAATGCTCGGATTTATGGCCACTTCCGACAGAGACTCGAGATTCTAATTATTATTATTTTTATTATTAAATATTATACTTATATCATATACATTATATTATCATTATTAGTATTATTATTATTTATTGGTAAACTGGCTAGAAGTCCTCTTTAGTAGTATAGTAGTTTAATAGTTTAAACATAGGAGTACATTGTATGCATTATATATTTATATATTATATATAATTATTATATATATATATATTATATTGCCATTATTATTATTATTATTATTATTATTTATTTGTAAACTGGCTAGAAGTCCTTAATATCAATAGTTTAAACGTACAAATACATGGTATGCATTATATATATTATATTGCCATTATTATTGTTATTATTATTTATTAGTAAACTGGCTAAAAGTCCTTTTTATTAATAGTTTAAACATAGGAGTACATGGTATGCATTAAACATATATATTATATTGTCATTATTATTATTATTATTTATTGGTAAACTGGCTAGAAATCCTTTTTATTAATAGTTTAAACATAGAAGTACATGATACACATTATACGAATTTGTTACTAGTAATATTTTGCAACTGAAGTTTATTATTATTATTATTGTCATTATTAGACTGCGGATTTTATGCACAAACAATTAAAAACTGGCTGGATGAAAAATAGGAATGTGAACATATTTGAGAAATTCACTAACATTGCTTGTCCTCTCTTCGAGTTATTAAGATTATTAAAAGAAGAAATACAAAATTGTATTTCTTTATTTTATTCCTTTTCTTTCCTTTTATTTATTTTCGTTTCTTTCAATTGAATCGAACGGTGTTAATTTCTGCACAAATACCAGCGTTCTAGTTATTTAGTTAATTATATAGTTAATTTCTAAGTTATTCCAGCCATTTTCTAGTAATTTCCGACCGAATACCTTTTAAATTACAGGATATATAGTGCATACCATGATTTAGTTAGAAAGTAAATACACGATTAAATTTCATGTCGGACGTTTAACATCTGCCTCCGATTAAACAGAACGTCGATCCTTCAGTTTTCTTCGACTAACGAAACAATTAACAACGCTTTCCCCGAGATCGCGGCGTTTAATGAACGGTCAATAAGCACGCGTGCAAAATATTGCTCGCGCGCAGTGGTCGATTTTCTTAGAAAATGGGAGCAAACTGAAAAAAGAACATCGCTGTGTATAAATAGAAAATTGCTGGACAGTTTGATTCGTTAATACGTGTAATTAGTACATTCCGGGCGTTCAGTTTTACTAATAATTTTCATTTTGCAACGTTCTTCATTTATTTCGGACATTTATTTTACATCTTTTCTTATCCGAAATAATCTAAAATTATTCTCAACAAATTAAACAGAATTATTATTCTACAATTATTATTCTAACATAGTTTTCCTAAAATTATTATTCTGACATTATTATTCTAAAATCATTCTTTTACATTTTTACTATACTCTTTCTTTATCATTTTCTCGCTGTTTCTGCGCTCGTTTCATTTCATTTTGTTTCGTTCTACCTGATAAAAAGCATACGCCGGTAAATAAAATAAGTCGAAAAAATATAATAAAGCAGGCTTTTTCAAATTATGATGATTTCTGTGCCGTTTTTAGAAGAGGTCGTCCACCGCGCGCCGTTAGAAACGAACGCGAAATCGAGTTTCGCAGCGGGGAAATTCGAACGGGCAGATTTTCCATTGAAATATCCCGACGGCCGCGGTCGGGAGCATCGCGTTGTCGCTCGCAGCATAATCGTGGATTCTCAGAAAGCCTGGCATTGATCTTCGAGGAGGCGGTTTCCGGTTCCTGGGACGTTTTCGCTTCGAACGCGAAGGGATCGACGCGCCGTTCCGCGCCGCTCCGGATCGGTGGGAACCGATCCCTCGCGAGACGGATAACGTAGAAACGGGTTTAAGCGTGAAAGTAATTGAGGAAGTGGATGAACAGACAAGCTGCTCGTGTTCTAAGTGAGCCTGCGAACGGTACCTATGTGTATGTGCGAGGCGCTCGCAACGCGCTTGAAAATCGGCGTTGCTTAGAGCTCGCGGGAAACGTCCCGGGGACACCTGGACAGCCGGGCCGACAAAAATCGACCGCATTATGCGATCCGAGGATCCATTTATCAGCTCATGCTAATCGATTTCTTCTCTTTGTTGAGAAGAAATATACCGGCCGTAGCAGCCAGTAATGATCGCTGAAAATAACTCGACGACAATGATGATGTCTTCGAGCTGAAATTTTCGCTGCAGTTTGCGCGTTTAATGTCGAAGAGAATTGTGTATGAATTTTTCATTCAGATAATTTTTTCATAGAAGAATTTTGTATTAACGTACTTTTGTTTTAGTTTAATAACATGAAGCGCGTGAAACAGAATACTTATCGTAGTTCTTAACCTGAAGGTAAATTGCGAAAACGATGAAACGAGATAAAGCGAGAAATCATGATATTTGCGAATGAAATTTATTGTTTTTTTTAGAACACAGTTACTCAGATGTAACAGAATGCATCGTCGTTTATGACCATTTATAATATGCAGAGGAAAAGTACTTCGTTTGTTTTAGATTATTGAAAGAATTATATTTTACGCTGTGATGTGTATGATTAAATATAAATATTTTATTCGATGCTAATTAATTGAGTAAATAAAATATAGCGAGCTGTTGCACGAATATTTTCGGTGTTTTTCAAATTAAATACTATTTGAAGTATTATTGTAAAAATGTTTTATTATGTAACAAATATTTCGTTTTACAAACGTACATGTTTTCGAGCGAGTAAATAAAACAATATATTTTTCAAAGTACATTCTCCCGAACAGATACAATTTTCTGACTATTTTTAAAAATACATTCTTTCGAGCAGATAAAATTTGTTGTCCATTTTTAAACGTACATTCATTCGAACAAACCGAACACTTGATTTTCAAACGTACATTCTTTCGAGCGAACAAATAAAACAATATATTTTTAAAAGTGCATTCTTTTGAACAGATAACATTTTTTGACTATTTTTGAAAGTTCATTCTTTCGAACAGATAAAACTTGTCCATTTTTAAACGTACATTCATTCGAACAAACCGGACACTTGATTTTCAAACGTACATTCATTCGAGCGAACAAATAAAACAATATATTTTTAAAAGTACATTCTTTTGAACAGATAATATTTTTTGACTATTTTTAAAAGTTCATTCTTTCGAACAGATAAAACTTGTTGTCCATTTTTAAACGTACATTCATTCGAGCGAACAAATAAAACAACATATTATTAAAAGTACATTCTCTCGAACAAACGAATCATTTCATTGCTAAAAATCACACGCACGATCTAAAATAGGACATCTATATATAATACCACTTGCCATTTAAAATGCCATTTGAACCGGCTCCGATCACGATCGGCCGATTTCCTGACGCCAATCATGTCGGCCAGCGAGAGATATTCGCAAGGTTGATTCCGATCGATAAGGAATCATCGGCGTCCTTGTTGGCTCGCGGCGGGTATCGGCTTTCAACGAATCCACGCGACACGACAGCACTCGGAAGGGTCGTTCTAGCGATTCGGCTGCGAATCACGTAAATTCCCATGCCGGTGCGTCACTTTTACGAAAATAAGAATGAGGTAAACGGTGGTCTCCGTGTTGGCCGGGGAGTGGTCCCACGGCAGGAATAAAAGAAAAAATTCCATAAAGGCCCGGGCGGTCTAGTGATTACAGGCGGTTCACCCTGGGCCCGATCGGCCGGGCCGGGGCCCGTGAATCTAGCTCGCTGGAAGAAGACCGCGCGCCGCATAATAAGAGACGGTGCATATCTGTTGCAGGGAGCGAGTGATGGCCCTGCGTCTGAGGAGCAGCAAGGATGTCAAGAAGAGCTCGTACTACGTGTGGTACCTGGGCGCGAGGGAGGCCAAGGGGGTGGACGCGATGCCCGGTGCCATAGCTTACCTGTTGGAGCGGGAACGGCTTCAGGAGCCTTTCAAGGTCACGCTGCAGGTGAGCGGTACCATTCCCGGGATCCGGTTTCTGCCCGGCCACCGCCGAAAATACCGCGAAAACGAGAATTAATTGCGCCGGCTGTGTTATGAAAGTCGCCTAAGTCGTATATTTCCCGTTTCGAAATACGCCGCTCGACGGAAATAACAGCTTAGACAAATTCGATCGAAGTTGGCCAACTTCGAGCGACGATGACTCCGCGAGAAATCGTCGTAGAGCGATGACTTTTCCTCTTAAATTGAAGCTTGTCAATTCTACTTTAAGATGCTGTTTCTTGATTTTAACTTTGACGCAATAATCACCGCTGTAACTATTTAAATGCGAAGCCATGTTTGTTACATCGAAGATTGCCAAGTTCGACGAGATGCACGGACTTTGCATAATTTTTTGAGCGGTGAGAGTGCGTTATACTTATAATTGAGGTATACCATCTTAAAGTAGAGGTTTCAGTCTTTAATTTAAAAAAAGAGTCATCGTCCTACGATGATGTATCGTCTGTCGAAGCCGTTATTAGGAATTTCGAAATTCTGTTCCGAGATTCCGCACCTCGCAATTGTTTAAAAAAATGAGACCTGCGATTCAAGGATAAATATATTACGGTAAAAATATCGGCACGTTACTCGCGACCTACTGAAATTGTTGACGAAGGAATAATAATGATGATAATAATGAGAAAAGGAAACGAATAGGAAATTTTATACAACCGCCGCGCGAGTATAATAAAAAAAAATCGAAAATGTATATAAATGTATATAAAAGTAAGAAGAAAAGTAAGAAAAATTCTAGCCTAAATAATAAAAGTATATAGTAGATGTAGCATGAAATTTCTACAAGAATGAAACTTTCGAGCGCCGTCTGTCTTTTTTTATTCAGCTTAAAAATATAGCGAACCATGGCGCAAATATTTCCAGTGTTTTTCAAATTAAATACTATCTGAAATATTATCTCAAAGATGTTTTGCAACGCATCAAAATACATCATTTTTCAAAGCACGTTCCTTCGAAAAAATTGCACGTTTGATTTCCAAACGTGCAATCGTTCGGGCAAACAGATAGAACAGTTCGTTCGATTAAACGGTCCAGTGAACAGCGACCACGGAAAACCCGAGTTCCAAAGTTCCAGGAAAGCTTGACGAAACCGTGACGTTCGGCCAAAAAATTACCGATCCCCGGACTACTGTGTTTTCACGCTCGCGAGCGCACACGCCGCTGCTCCCGTCGACGGCCGGCAGTGAAAGCAGTCCGCGGGTCGAATAAAAATCACGAATTTATGACCTCAGCCTACATACCGAAATCGCCAGGCCTCGACCTGCTGCGAGCGAGCGAAGCTTATCAGCGGAACCGAGGCGGCGGACGCTCGTAACTTTACCCTCGAAATTGTCCGGACCCCGGACGAACGTACCCTGGCCACAGGGGTTTGACCTTCTCGCCACCCAAACCCGTTCCCGCGATATGCAGATTTTACGCTCGCCGCGATTTTACGAGGCGCGATGGAAATGCCACGAACGCCGCTCTCGCGCGGCGTTTTCTTCATTCTCGGCTTTTTCTTTTCTCTTTTCTCGTAGTATCCGAGGACGCGCAGTGGGGTGGGTGGATCAAGAAATTCACGGACATTTTTGGCAGAACTTCGACTTTCTCTTCTCGCTTTGCTCGATCAATTTACGATCGCTTCGCGAAACTCGAAAAACTAACGCTGTTCAACGTAAACTTTAATGAAAGCGACGAGACAAAGTTGATCATTTTTAACGTAACATTTAACGAGAAGATTGGTTCTTTTCTTCGAGTTGTATTGGGGATCCAAGTGAATGTTTGTGGTTCACTTTGTGATAAAAAATCATACCTCAGATGAATTATTATCGCACAAAATATATTGAAGGAAGAATATTAAATGAAATGAAAAATATTATCGACGTTCCCTGTTTGTTTTTGTCATTCCAAGTATTAGCAAAATTAAAGGAAAAGTATTTTATGTATGTAATATACAGCAATATATTAATACAATAATATACATAATATATTAAAATATATACATTATATTTCATGTAATATATGCACATAATATACAATACACATATTCTAATATATTATATATTTTGAAAGTAAAAAACACAGTTTGTAAAACCACACTTAGACAATTCCTTTTTAATCAAAAGTATCAACGAAAATTAATTGAAAATAATTCTTCAAAAAATACAGACAGTATTTAATCACCTACAATTTAAAAATGCCTATTGGCAAAAATGCCTATTGGCAAAAATGCCTATTGGCAAAAATGCCTATTGGCAAAAATGCCTATTGGCAAAAATGCCTATTGGCAAAAATGCCAATTGGCAAAAATGCCTATATGGCTCAAAAGTTACGTCAACGTGTCACCGAATTTCTCGGATCCCTCGTAGAAACGAACGGCGGCGTCATTTTAAAACAAAATTTACTATTTACGTCGTAATCATACATATTAATCGATCGAGAGATCGAAAAGAACTCGCGGTGCAGAAAGAATGTACAGAGATTCGTAGCTCGTCCGTGCAGCAACGATTCCCCCGTGTTAAACGCATTCTTCCTTTTACGATTCACGAAATCTTCACGGTTACCCGCGTTTTTTTAAATTCAGAGTGCAGTTCGCTGCGTCCGGTCGGCCCCGTAATGCGCCTTTCCACTGAATTAATTATCAATAGAACCGATAATTAGCAATGATACGTCGGTTTGTTAGAAACATATAGGGGAGCAGCCACTGCCAGTACATATTTCATAACAGAGTTAACACTGTTAACCGTACACAGCACTGCGTTCACGAGCGACCGCTCGCCGGCGCGGCGCGGCGTTGAAATCTCCACGCTGTCTGCTTCGTTTCAGGCCGCGGTTCGCGGCATCCAGCGTGCTTCGGCCTGGTCTTTCACCCAATTACAATCCGCGATCGGCAATTGCAATTAATTAGCGCGCGGCACCTACGTGCAGGTGAAATTTTTTGTTTAAAGATGTGTCGGGAAAAATGTACAAGTTACTTTGAGTTTTGTAATAATTCATAGCACTGGGTGACCTTCTTTAGCTAAGACACCCTGTATATTTAAAAACGATAAAAGAAAATATCGTATTTGTGTATCTGTATTTTCTATTATTTGTCATATTTTTTTCTATCATTTCTATTATTTTTAATCTGAACTGAAATATAACAACATACGACATCTGTATTTGTCTGTATAATAAATAATAGGAAACTTAACGAAACGTTATATCTGCACATTTTTGTATTAAATATAATAGAAATAATATACAATAAAATTAGTTATTGTATATACAAATATACAAGTATTAGAAATAATAGGAAATAGAAATGTACAAATATACAAATGTTAGAAATGATAGAAAATAGAAATGTACAAATATACAAACATTCGAAATAATAGAAATATGCAAATATATAAATATTAGAAATAAACAAATATTGGAAATAGTAGGAAATAAAAATGTACTAAATGTACAAATATTAGAAATAATAGAAAATAGAAATGTAGAAATATACGAATATTAAAAATAATAGAAATGTACAAATATATAAATATTAGAAATAATAGAGAAATATACAAATATATAAATATTAAAAATATACAATTATACAAATATTAGAAATAATATAAAATAGAAACATACAAATATTAGAAACAATAAAACTACACGAATATACACACTTTTTAAATATCAGAAATAATAAAAACATACAAATGCAGTAGTAACTTCGAGTCTATAATTACGCAGACCACTGCATACCTATAATTATCCAGAAACCTGTATAGACGGGTGTAATTCGAATCACGTCGGGTTTCTCGATCGACTTCCTAGAGTCAAAACGGATCCACGATAACCATAAAAGAGTTAATAAACGGGGTCCGATCGAGCGAAGCGCCGATCGGGCCACGAGATCGTGGCCAGGCTAATTAAATAAGCGCGATAACAAATTCGCTGACCTGAATCTTACGGAAATGAGCGCGGCCCCGCCGCGATGCATCCGGCGTAGGCACGCGCGCGCGCGTGTGCTGTTCGATATGGGAAAGAGAAAACGGAAAACGAACGACACCGAAATTGTCTCGCGACCGTTAAGCAACGGCGTTTCTCGTTGCGCGTGTCGATCGAAATTTCCGTGGAACCCTCGAGTCGCATGCCTCGTTACTCGCGATTCCACACGCATCGGACAATTTACCAGCACGATAACTGCGAGAGGAAACGAACGGGTCCCCCGTTTCAACCTGTTCTGCTCCGCGGTCCCCTGCGAACCTGTCGCATTCGTTAACCTACGAACCTAATCGCACTTTAGTGAATGTCTCTTCCAAGGTCTATACACCGTTCTCTAAACAAATGTTAGACCCAATTTTTAAATGGGAGAAAGATACTTCTAATTTTTCCTTTATTATTTAATGTATAATTTTTAAATATAGAAAGAAGATTTTTAATTTTTTTATTGTTTGACCCACGTTTTTTATAAGTATACATTGTTCTCTAAACAAATGTTAGTCCTAATTTTTAAATGGGAGAAAGATACTTCTAATTTTTCCTTTATTATTTAATGTATAATTTTTAAATATAGAAAGAAGATTTTTAACTTTTTTTATTGTTTGACCCACCTTTTTTATAACTACACACTATCCTCTAAACAAATGTTAGACCTAATTTTTAAATGGGAGAAAGAAACTTTTAATTTTTCCTTTACTATTTAATCTATAATTTTTAAATATAGAAAAAAGATCTTTAATTTTTTTTATTGTTTGATCCACGTTTTTTATAACTACACACTGTTCTCTCAACAAATGTTAGACTTAATTTTTAAATGGGAGAAAGATACTTTTAATTTTTCCTTTACTATTTAATCTATAATTTCTAAATACGAAAAGAAGATTCTTAATTTTTGTATTGTTTGACCCACGTTTTTTATAACTAAAGACATTATTATATATCATATTTTTAACGAATCTAATACTCAATTTTGAAGTATAAAAAAGGTATTCTAATTTTCATTCCAAACGCCACGTGTGCAATTAATTCTTCCTTTAATAATTTCAACAATTTGTAAATATCATATCGTTAATTGTGAATAAATAATTAACACATTGACTGCTAAGCCTATATTTATACTGAAATAAATAATAATAAGTAAAAAATACTAAATAATACTTCCCTTTTTTGTTAATAATGAACCTTTAATAGACGCGTCGTGGTAAAATAAATTTAATTTATTCGTTATTCAAAAAATATTCGAATAAAGGAATATCATATATATTTTTAAGGATATAGGTAAATATAATAAATCAAAATTATAAATCACGTTTTTCAACCGCATTAGTAACGCAAAATAACAACTAAAGCTCCGATGAAATAACTAATAACGAATAACCGGTATAATAAACAACTAGAATAATGAATAACTCGAATAATAAATAAATATCAGACCAATGATTAATTATTTATCCGCAACGTTTGTTCAAACGCAATTTCATTCGAATAATGGCGCACAATGCCGCGCAGCCTGCAGAAAATTGAAGTCACTCGGTCTCCGGAAAAGGCAATTTCCAGAAGACAAAAGCAACTGGTTCGTTCCGCGAGCGTAGAATCGAAGGAAAAAAAACCGCACAGCCGAGGGAAACAAAGGCGCCCTTATCGGTCAGCCGTGATCTCGACGGACGCGGCTCGAGGCGGATTTAGTTGGCTCGCGCCTAAAACAGCCGAACTATTGCGAAATCGCCGCGGGCCCGCCTAATTATTGTGCAAGCGTAATTGCGAGGAGTTGCGAGAACGCGTGTCGCTCGCCTTGGGAATATTTTAGCGCCCCGAATTTCGCGCGGGGCTTTTCTGCCGTCTTAATGAACCGTCGCTGGCCGGAGAGCGAGCGGGAGACACGACAATTGCCCGCGATTTTCTGCGGTCGAAAACCGCAGACGATCGTTCGTGCCGGCGCCATTTTGGAGAACCGCGTGCTGCCGCCGGCCGGGATTTTGTAACTCGCCGCGGAGATTTTCCTCCGGCGCGGCGGCTGAAACGAAAGTCGAGTTTCATCCTGCAGGCGTCAACCTTTCCATAATTTCGTAATAAATTCGAGATGTCCCTCGACCGTTTTCTCGTCGGAGAAGCAGATTCTTTCTTTCTCGCTTTCTACGAAAGAGATTTACGCCCGAGCGTCTTCCCGCTCCATGCGGAACCGAACCACGGTGTGTCGCGTCTTAAGAATCATCGACAGATCAACAAGCTAATTTTTGATGATTTTTGGTAATTTTTTGTAACTTTTTTGGCAATTCTGAGTAATTTTTGGTGATTTATTAATTTTGGTAATTTTGATAATCCAAGCTGACGAACATTTTAGTGGGTTAGAATCACAGCATAAATTTATCATTGTGACAGACAAGGAAAGTTATTGTTCACTACCATGCGAGTTAAGTGAATTTATGCTAGCTGTATGATTTATTTCACTTCGCGATACAAACATTACGAATCATGTATTTGAATTAAACATTTCGAATTCGGTATCCGGATTTAGACATTTCGAATTCGGTATTCGAATTTAAACATTTCGAATTCGGTGTTCGAATTTAATCATTTCAAATTCGGTATCCGGATTTAGACATTTCGAATACGGTATTCGAATTTAAACATTTCGAATTCGGTGTTCGAATTTAATCATTTCGAATTCGGTATTTGAACTTAAACATTTCGAATTCAGTATACGGATTTAGACATTTCGAATTCGGTATTCGAATTTAAACATTTCGAATTCAGTATTTGAATTTAAACATTTCGAATTCAGTATACGGATTTAGGCATTTTGAATTCAGTATTCGAATTTAAACATTTCGAATTAAGTATTCGAATTCAAACGTTTCGAATACGGTATTCGAATGTATACATATCGAATTAAGAATTCGAATTAAAACATATCGAACTAAGTATTCGGATTTCACAGATTACGGGACACGCGGCGCGACGTTTCGAAATCCGACTGGATTTCTACTTTTCCGTCGACCTGGAAGAATCTCGGTTGTACCACTTTTGATCGACCAGCCGATTCGAAAAATCCGAGACCACCGAACTATCGTTGTCCCGAGAGTTACTGGAACGCCTCGGGCGAATAGTTTATTCGTCGATACGGTCAGCGTACAGCCAAGCCTAAAAGCGGGATCGTAAAATAGAGAAAGTGCTCAATTTTGTAATGCCTATCGTGTTCACTTTCATCGTTCCGCCGTTATTATTATTTGCTTTCGAAAAGGAAATTGCGTTTTTACGCGGCAAAAGGCGGGACACCGAGCATTGTCCTGCGATATGACTTTCCTTCTTAATAATAAACCGGCTCCGTTGTCGTAGGTGGCCACGCGTTCCCGACCAGTGAGCATCGATCGCTTCGCTTCTCCGCCGACTTCTGCCCACCGTTAATTCCATTTAACCATCGATATTAATAGTTCCGATGTTCCGATTGCATTCGGACATCCTCCTTGACGTTCCATTCTGCGTTTTATCTATTACGAAACCGTTTTCGTTCGAGCTGCCGGTGTAAATCGCGTTCTTGCTTAACTATCTTCGCGATTTTTTTGCGGAGAAACTACAACACCTTTTGTGGTCACATTTACTAGGTTTGTTTGCGCATGTTTCGGTGATGTTCAAACATTTTTTGGTTTATGGAAAAAGCTCAAATTAAAAAGTTAAAGACGTAAATAGTGTACTGCTTTTATTTTTATTATTACTGCTTTTTATTTGTATTATTTCTTATTTGTACTATTACTATTCTCTCTCTGTATTATTATTGTTTCTTGTTTGTATTATTACTGCTTTTATTCGTATTATTCTTATTTCTTATTCGTATTATTACTGTTCTTTATTCGTATTATTATTGTTTCTTATTTGTATTATTATCATTGTCTCTTATATACTTTTATTATTACCGTTTTTTATTCGTATTACTATTGTTTCTTATTTTCATTATTATTCTCTCCGACTAATATTATTATTATTGCTTGTTATTTCTATCGTCACGATTAACACGCGTTCATGGAGAACGAGTTACCTCGTTCGCATTCGATTCCATGGATGACTCTGGCAATTCGTTTATCGATGAGAAAATTTCATCTGAAATTGACTGATCGACGAACGTCACGAGACGACGGCCGCGGTTTCACGGGATCTTGTTTTTTTGATCGCCAGGTGAGCAACAAGGGGCTGAAGATCATACAGACGGTTCACCTGGGAGGCTCGACGAGGTCAGCTGTAAAACATTTAGTGCCAGGACACGCGGTGCTGGCCGCTGTGCAAAGAGAGGACGTTGTTGCAGCGACTCTTCTGCTTCCGAACCCGGCTACCAACAATCCTGTCCACGTGCACGCTTACAGGTCACTATGAACACTATTAATCATCCTCGCGTCTGAGACGTTAAGATCTTGATCGGTCGCGGACAAGCGAGCAACGTCGTTATCGTTGTTATTTATTTACCGAGTACTTGACTCCTTCGAGTCGTACAAACGAAGTGCAGATAACCCGAAAAAAATGAACACTGCAGGGTGCAACCCTTTGCGCTCGTACGGCGACTGAAAAGCGTCGCTAAAAATTGGTATGTCGTTTCACAAAATGATTGTTGCGGTATTAAATTTTAAGAAGGCAGAAATGTTATCATTTTTATTATTTGTTTACGCGCTGCTGGACTCTTTTGAATCGTGCGAATGAAATGCACATAATCCGGGAAAAATGAAATGAAAATTACAAAGTGCAAGATGTGATCTTTTGCACTGTAATGGTGACTGAAAAGCATCAGTAAAAATTAGTATACCGTTTCTCAAAATAATTGCTGCATTATTAAATTTTAACAAGCAAGCAATGTTGTCATTACTATGATTATTATTACTATTTGTTTACGAACAGTTAGTCTCTTTTAAATCGTGCGAATAAAATACACTTATTCCAAGAAAAACGAACATTACAAACTGCAAGACTTAACCCTTTGCACTGAAATACCGACTCGAAATTGCTGTACCATTTCCAAATGACTGAAATGAAAATGAAATTTTATTAAAGTGCAACAATTCTTATCAATTTGCTGCATGAAACGTAAATACTGCAGGTCGGTAAAAATGTCTTGGCGCGTTCAAATTCTTTCGAGTACAAAACATGGACACTCAATATGCACACAGTGATTAAATATGTTGATTAAATATAGTTTAAATAAAAGTATAGATTAAATATAGTTGATTAAATATAACTTTAAATAACTTAAATATATAATTTAACACAATGATTTAATTTTCGAAAAAAAACTAACATCGTACAGTTTCTTTCGCAAATGATATGCTAAACGATGCGAGAGCCCAGCGGCCGCGACGAACGGCCGCCATGTTGGTCCGCGATTAATTGTTCGATGAAATTGTTCATCTAGAAAGTTACGAGATCGTTTCTGAATATTCATGGGACGTTCGAAAGACAGATCGCTGCATGTAGAACGTTCAATCCACAAAAGCGGGAGTCTACGTGTGCTTCCCGGTTCAATTAAGCCTTCAACGAAGCTTTGTAACCCGCGAACAGTTCGCACAACCTAATAATACGTATTAATGCTAATTAACAGCGAATTAGACGTCGGAGTAACTGCATCGCCTTGGTTCCCAGACGATGCACAGCGACGCGTTCATTTGCTGGCGGTCTCGTTAGCCGGGCTAACTCGTCAACGATACGTCTCGCGAGCGGCCATTTGGATTCCTTTTTCTGCAAATTGAGGAATCAATTTATCGCTTTGATACTTCGTTTTTGAGGAATATAGGCAGATTAAAGAAGTAAAGATCTCTTTCCAGCCACCGCGTTATCGTTCGTAATGACCAGACTGCGGATCCTTACGTATTTATGGCAACACCGAGTAGCTTCAATTTCAGATAGCAAAGAGATTAAAGGAATTACAAAATCACATTATTGTATTAGGTCCTGTCTTTTGTATTATGTATTGTATTATTGTATTATTATATTATTATAGTATTGTATTATTAATTGCATTATTCCTTATGTCCACATAAGGAATTACAAAATATTATTGTATTATTGTCAGTTCGATAAAATGATTGAAAAAAGGAAACGCTTTCAGTTTAGTTCTCTAGTTTCTTGCAATTGGCGTGTCAAAGGGCCGATTAAGACGGCCAGAATCGCACTTAGAGATATTTTAATGAATATTATATTAATTATTATTATGAATATTATATTATATTAATATTATATTATAATTATATTATAATATAATATTATATTATGAATATTATATTAATATTATATTAGATTTAGTAAATTAGATTTGGACGCTTTTCCTGCCATCTCCGCCCTTCGGTAACTTTCTTAAAATTTCGAACAAAAAAATGTCTCTTATTTCGGACATCGAGTCGCATCTTATAATATAATTTTGTCAGATTTTTCGGTTTGCAAGCTGCGGTTGTCAAAAATGGAAAACCGAAACAAATCGAAAAATTGAAGATATCTCGAAAACAAAAACACTATGTCACCCTGAAATTAATTCCCTGATAAGCAGTGCGTTGCCAGAGCATCGCGCAAAGCGGCTTACGACTTCGTTAACGAAGCTCGCGACGACTGCTCGTTCGCGAACGAGCGCGGAAACAATGCGGGAAAGCGATTTCCACGGACGATTCCGTGCTCGCGGATATCGTTCGACATCCGCGCGATATACTGTTTGCTAATTAACGAGCGTTCTAACGGACTCGTTAATAACGTTTGCGTTCGCATAAGATAATAATGGGTGATCGGCGTGGCGCGGCCGCGAGAACAGCCTTGCCATTGAAAACAAAATCGCTCGCGGTGCACCACCGCGTCTCTGTATCCGATCCGTGGGAAAACGGGTTTTCCGTCGCGTAATCGGGAATTATACAACGAGAGGAATAGGACGCGGATCGAATATGAACGCGAGGAGCACGAGGAGCCGACGCGAGGCGACGCTATGCTCGCGATCGGAACCAGGTAAATGGCGCTCGTCAGGTACCGGGTGATAGTTCGGTGACCGCGATTTCTTGCCGAGTTCACCGGCAGAATAATAAAGGTCGTTGATTACGTTGCTACGCGTCGCGATGCAACGCGACGCAACCGCGGCGCAACGAGGAGCGCCGCGATGCAATCCGTAACGCCGCGATAATTGCGGCTGATTTGAAATGGTAAGATCGCTCCGCGGATATGGCGAGGATGAATTGCTCTGGGTCATTGGGTTGCGACGTCTACCCGACGTCTCGATCACAATGACAACCGCAATGACAGTAATAACGCGTTTATTGGGCTGCGGAAAAGAAATTTCAGCCTGACCTGGAAACGCGGGAAAAATTGCTCTCGGGCTTATACGGTCGTAAAACGACGGATTTCATGCGTTTGTGGAAAAATTCAGTGCTCGGGATTAGTAGAAAGATTGGAGGAATCTTAACGCGTTCGGCGCCGCGTGAGTCACGTATGGGTGAGACTAAATTTTTAACTAGGTTTTTGAAATTCGTTTTCATTGTAGTATATTGAACGAATCGAATGTTACTAGGATTTGTGGGACACCAAATAGGTGAACCAATATTTTCTATGAGATATTTTCACTTTCTAGTTTCGGTTAAATTAATTAAATCTTGATTAAATGTATTTAATTCGTATTTTTCTCAAATTATTTTTATAATCTTCGTAGGAGAAGTTGAGCAATTAATTAAGGAAAGCCTGGTAGAACTCAGGAAATGATTGAAAATGAAAATTTGATAAGGTGTCTTTTGACCTGTTTGATAAAAATAGCGTTGAGAATATCGACACGTTATTCTGAACTTGTTAAGATTGTTACAAGCAAGAACAATTATCAGGAATTGTAAAAGAAATATCAGCAATTGCAAAACAAATATCAGCAATTGTAAAAAAGATATCAGGAATTATAAAACAAATATCAGGAAACAAAAGATCAAAAACCAGTGATTTTCACTTATTTGACAGTTCCCTAAATGTTATATTCGTCGTTTGAGCTATCGATTGAATATAAAAAGAACAAAGTACAAAATGAAGTAAGGAATTCCAGCTGAAGAAATTCCATTTTGAATTGCAGATGCGACTCGGTCGAGACAGCCGAGCTGCTGGGCGGCCAGCTGAAAGCGTTGGCGTCGCACTCCGACAACCTCGCGAGAGTGACCTCGCTGGAGGGCAGAGTTCGCAGCAATTTGGGCAGCGACGGCAGGAGCACGAGAGAATCGGAGTCGTCGGAAGGTAGCGGAGAACTGAGACACGATCCTGTGCAGACCACCACGATCTACGAGTCGCTGGCAGCCGAGCTGCGCGCGAAATTAGGTGAATACCAAGTTCGACCTTTTTCTATCGACCTCTTTCGTAGTTCAAGTTGGCAGCCGAGTTCGGCATTATTCGAATAACTGTTTATCTAGATGATCAATCGAATGAATAAATAAGTGAATAATTTTCTATCCGCGGGTAATTTTATTCGTGAATAAATTACTACTATTTTATTCGTGAATAAATTATTTGCTAATAGTTCATTCGCGGATGATTTATCTGCGAATAGTTCATTGGTGAATAATTTATCTGCGTAATGTTCATTCGTGAATAATTTATCTGCGAATTGTTCATTCGCGAATAATTTATTTGCGAATAATTCATTAGCGAATAAAATGTTATTTGTCTTTCTCTCTTGGTCTTCCTTCTACTATTATTCGCTATACTACTGCTATAAATTATAGTCTGCTGTAACCTAAGATACCATAAATTCCTCTGGAATAAGTTTTTTATAACGTTACAAATACGAGAATAATTAAGGGTGACAGAGTCATGTGAGACACCCTGTGCATTATCAGTATGGATAGTAACATTGTTCAAAAGATAAAAGAAAATACAAGAGAATATTTGAATAAACTCTTTCCGAATAAATGCAGTTATGATTAACAATTCCATAATATTCGTTAATAACGATTAAAAATTGCATTCTCATTTGAGGAAACTCTTTTCGAATAGTTCTAATAATTCGTCATTCGAAAATAATGACTTAAAAATGTACTCTCATCAATTACCATTAGAATACAAATTTTTATACAAAATAGAAATGTTGTGCATCCGTTGCAGGAAACAGAAAACTGCATAAACATTTATTTCGGTTTCGAGAAATTTGAATTAGTTGCAAATGATATAATCAAATTATTTGTGGCATATTTATCATAAGCGAACAAAATCCGCGGTGTAATTATCGCGAATAATAGTTCACAATATTCGTTGATAATGGCTAAAAATAGTATTCTTATTCGTCATTCCTCGATCGAATAAATTTTGCCTAACTTCGGTTAGTATAACAGCAGCAACGGTGCTCGGAATGTGCTGCAGAAGTGGGGACTGGGTTGTCCGACGACGCTGTCATTGGAAATTTCCGTTGGAATCCATTGGCATCGTCGAGTCCCATTTACGAGATCTCCGCTAATCTGCAGCACATTCCGGACCAGCACTGGTTGGCAGAAGCTTATGGCGAACCCTCTGATTCATTGGCCCAGGTAGGGGCAATTCGGGCGACAACGACGTGGGACCGATCCTGCTGCCACCGCGGGATTACGACACGGTTCACAGACACCGCGGTAATCTCGCCGGTATCGAGTTCAGACGTTGCCTAAATCAGACGATCGTGGGTGGAAGCACCACGGTCGACAGAGGCGGCACGAGGAGCGCAGCCAGCAGCGGAATCGGCTCCGACAGTGCTGCGACGCCCCCGCCTTATCAGAGCCATCATCCCTTGGGACCGAGACCGTCCAGACCATCCAGAGACTCCTCCTCGGGTGAGTGGACATTATGTCTTTTTCCTTTCTCGATTGATCCTTCAGGATCTACAGACAAATTTCGTGGTAGGACTTACGGCAAAAGATTTTATAAATAATTGTTTCAAATTGTTATACAGAAATTCTTTAGGTCATTTGAAGTAACTTTTTCCTTAGCGAAAATGCAATCCGAGGCTTCGTTTGCGAGTTATTAGCGAAAAACGCTGGCCAATCGGAGCGCGAGTGCGGCCGATGCTCTGTCCTTGCAGCCAATACCGCGTTGCGCCGGCCGTCTGACGCAGCAGCAGTGGTCGCGAGGGCAGGGTGTCAGCGATCTCTCATTGGTCATTGTTTTTCGTTAATAACTCGTAAACGAAGCCGCGGATTGCATTTTCGCAAAGGAAAAAGTTACTTCAAATGACCTCAGGAACCTCCTGTTTCCGGATTGCGAGACATTTTTGGGACATCCTGTACACGTAGAGTAGAATTGGGAAAACAGTAAACTCAATTTTCTGTTTAGTTTAATTTTCGTAGAAAAGCAGTTTAATTAATGATTGCCAGTTAGAACTGGATAGTTATTATTGCCAATTTATAATAATTTATAATTTCACGCTTTTATATAAATTGTATATAAATTGTGCACAACGTATAATTTTATAATTTTCAATTTCTATCGAAGATCTATCATGGCTTGCAATATCTATTGAGAATCTTGTAAGACTTTATTTCCTATTTAGTTTGATTGTCTTAAGAAAATTGTTCAATTAACGACCAACGTTTCTAACTAGTTTATAGTAATTTATGATAGCTAGCCGTAATCGTTGATCATTAATCAAACTAGTTTTCTCTGAAAATAAAGCGAAATGGAAAAGTAGAATTTATTGTATCTTCGATAGAAATGTAATTAGAAATTATAAGTTATAACAGATATGTAATGAGAAATTTTATTAAACTGTAATAGACATTTAATAAAAATTTAGATTTATTGATCTTAAATAGCAAAATCAATCATAATTGATTTTTAATCGAAGATTATGTTTCATTAAAGTTCTAATAAAAACTCTTTCTTAAGCAATTGAATTAAAAATTTTGAACTATAGTTTATAGTTTGTTATAACAGACTGAATAAAAATTTATACTGATTGATTTCAAATAGGAGTTTCAATTTTAATATACAATTATCACGAATATTTGTTTTTAAATTATAACATTTAAATTAGATTAGATAGAAAATAGATTTTTAATAGAAAATTGGGTTTTATTATCATCTCTGACAAAAATCCTTTATTAATAAAAATCCTCAGAATTATAATCGTCGATCATTAACAACCACATTTAGCAAACACAAATCTGCGACGATTCTTCACCCGATAACGTCATAACGAGGCTTCTTCGAGACTTCTTCGGTTCCCCATAACTGTTCCAAGAACCGTAACAAATGCAACCGTTTCCAACCCCTGTCGATGGGAAAGCGTCTAGCAGCAAGCCCCGCGTTCCCGTATTAATATCGTTGACATCGCGAATAACTTTGCATCTATCGAGCTGTTCGCTGGTTCCTCGTACACAGGACTTCAGATCCAGCTTTCCGATTCGCTCGGCGGGTGCAGCATGCTAGAGACGATATCGGCGATAAGCAACATCTCTCACGCTGGCACAGAGCCGACAGCTCGACGTAGGCTCCATAATGTTGTCGCAACGATCGTTACGAGTCACGGAACGATCGCACGCGTAAACATTGATCCCCGTTTGATATTTCTCGACGAATTCGCTTACGCGGCTCGCACGGCTCGCCGTGGATCTTTCGGCAATGATGTCACGTTCGCCGGGAGTACCGTCGAAAGAATCTCGAGGAGACGAAATCCACGGCGAATTGCGACATCTCCGCGGGCGTTTTACAGTTCTCGTCGATTCGCACGTGTGAAATTGATTGCGGTCGAAGCACAGAGCCCGGCGCGGCGTGACTGCGAATGCGAATGCGAATGCCGGCGCATGGCGTGTCGTTGCCTCGACGCCTCGAATCGGCACGCCACCGGGCATTGTTGTCGCTGCCGTGCAAAGTGTTATGTCAACCGAGGCGCGAGCATTCCTCGCACCATGACGGCACCGCTAATTACATATCGCCGTAATAAATTGCCGTTTCTCCGCCGAACTTATCAATCTTGCCGCGCCGCTTTATTCACAGACGCGTCCGATCGATATCCAGCTTTCCCACCAAATCTCTTTTTACCGTTTTAATTTCACTCGCCGGATTGTCGTTGTAGATTAAACACGGCGTCAAATAAACATCGATTTCAATTTTGCTGTACTTATAAGTCTTTCTGTTTATATCGTTTATTTTTCGAGAAATTAGGGATTCTTCATGTCATTTGAAGTAACTTTTTCCTTAGCGGAAATGTAAACCGCGGCTTCGTTCACGAGTTATCAACGAAAAACACCGGCCAATGAGAGGCGAGCTCGCCTGGCGCTAGGCGGCCGAGCCAATCAGCGGAACGGGGCGTCGACCGCCCAGCGCCGGTCGAGCTGGCCTCTCATTGGTCACTGTTTTTCGTCGATAACTCGCAAACGAAGCCGCGGATCGCATTTTCGCAGAGGAAAAAGTTGCTTCAAATGATCTCAGGAACCTCCTGTTTCCAGATTGCGATATATTATTGAGACACCTTGTACACATAGAGCAGAATTGGGCAAAACTCAATTTTCTATTTAGTTCAATTTTCGCAGAAAAGCAGTTTAATTTACGAATGCCGATTGCCGATTGGAAAGGGTTCCCTCATTTCCCGGTAGTACCATATTTTTGGGACACCCTGTACACAGTGATCCAATTCGAAAATGCGTAGCGTAAATGTAACAAGTTCATGCTTGCTTGTCGAACTGTTACTGGGAGATATGACCGTCAGAAAAATGGGGGGGGGGGGTAGTTCGAGCGGAGTTTTACATTTGTAAGCTCTTGTCAGGTGTTTCGAGGGATCGCGACGATGCTGGCCAGGATGCAGGAAGTATCTCTGGTTAGCGGCAGTCATTTATTCGAGTCGGAGCTCGCCGCCGGTTCGCTCAGTCATTTCTTCGACAATTTGTCACGCACTTTTCCGCCATTACGCGGCCCGTGAATAATTGCAGGCATCGCGGACGCGTCGCGGGGCCCGCGTGCTACCACCGCTTGATAAATACCCGAGCGAATGGACCCGTCGCGAACCCGTCGCGGAAACGCACGCTCCTCCACGCTCCATCTGTTCCGCCTTGGAGAATTTATATCGACGCGCCGCGGTGCGGCGCGGCGCCGCGGCACGTTTCCTACGCGGCCACCAGGAAAAGAACAGACCAACCCGTGGACTTTCACTCTCGCGCAGCATCTGCCGGTGCAATCGCTTAGACGCCGTAATCGTGCGTTCACCCGGGTCGCCTAATTTTCCTGGGGGAAACGCGACGCGGTCCACTTTCCACGCAGCGGTTCGACGACGCAAAAACGTTCGCGGGGTACAGGCGACACCGATTTTGTTCGGAGCCATGGATCGAGCCGACAGAGGACGGTCTTCGAGGAAATCGCGACTTTTCTTGGTTTTTCTGTTTTATCTAGACTTCGCGAATTTTTTTTAATACTTCGAATTATGAAAATCGATTCAGCGCAGTTTTTTTATTTAAGTGTGTCACGGTTATGTTGGCATCAAAATTTATTCTGTTTGTGTTATTGATGAAAAGTATATCGTAATTGCTGTGCTCAAAATGTGTGTAATAATTGGACTATTAAAACAGAGTGTCATAATTGCACTATTAGAAAAATGTATCATAATTGCACTATTAGAAAAATTATGAGAATTGCACTATTAGAAAAGCGTATCGCAATTGTGCTATTAAAACAGTGTAGCATAATTGCGCAGTTAAAACAGTGTTTCATAATTGCGCTGTTAAAACAGTGTTTCATAATTGCGCTGTTAAAACAGTGTTTCATAATTGCGCTATTAAAACAGTGTATCGTAATTGCACTGTTAAAACAGTGTATCATAAATGCAATCTTAATATTTTTAACAGCTGCGTCACCCAATGTGAGCCACAGAATTATTTAATATTTAATTTTGAAAGATTAATTTGTACGCTAATCTATTATAATTTCTTAATTCTGTGAAGATTCGCAAGAAGTCAAAAATAGTAATTTATGTCGTATAATTTTCCTGGGCAGTTTTAATTTAATTTAACCAAATGATAATCTCCAGAAATAATAGCAACAATTTCAAGAGAATTGAACATTTTTTTCTGCTTCAGTGTAACCAAAAAATCGTCGGTTTAAAAAATTCACCATTTTGTTCGTTCTTTCAATATTATTGCAATATTTCAATTATAATATAACTGCTCAATGTGTGTGTGTTAAAAAATCTCCGCACCACATTCTCTTTGTTTTTTTTCCTCAGTCTGCAACATTTTTGCTTCAACGTAACCAAAAAATCGTCGGTTTACCTCATTTCTGTGATTCGTCCGTTTCTTCGATTTCTTCAGTGGTTGGATTTTGACGCAACTTCGTCACCTTGTCCCACCGGTCGCCGCTCACGGAAGTCCGGCAGCGAGGCCGATGACAAAAATTTGGACGCTTTCTACGTCGCGTACAGGTGGCCGCGTGCTCTGCCACGAATCTTATCGGTGCTCGTAGAAAACCGGGCGGAAGGCGACCCGGTAACCCAGTTCCGTCGCCGGCTAAACGAAAAATCGTTTCTTCGTCGGTGCAGCCGCGCGGAGACTCTTACGATTTTTCATTCGTCGTGCCGCGTGCCGAGAATGCTCGACCGATCTAATAACAAATTCGTGCGTCCACTTTCACTAGTGGACGCGGAACCCGGGTGTCGTCCGAATCGCGCGCCCCGGAATCGTTGATCGGCTCACCCCTGCCGGAGAAAGTCGCGTTTTTCGGAAACCAAAAGGAGCGCGTCTGAATCGCGATTAGGCGACCGTGTTCCATCTCCCGTTTCACCGAGTTGCGCAACCATCGAATTCCAACGCGACGTTTCGAAAGTAGCGTTTACGTTGTTTTAATTGGGGGTGGTAATTTATGGTGATACACAGCACAATTTCGCAAGGTATTTAATATTTGGTGAATTTATTATTATATATTATTGGTGGTAAGGATATATTTTGTATATATTTATATGCATATTTATCTGTATCTATATATACGTATATTTTTTATATGCATTTGTATATATATATATATATATATATATATATATATATATTTGTATATATATTATATAATAATATAATACTATATAATAATATATATTATTTCCAATAATATGTTTACTTGCAAAAAATGTTTACTAAATAATATAAAAACTTCAGAGAATTTTCTTATACTATAAAATAAAGTTAAAAATCTATTCTCAGTAGAAATATATTTTAGTATTGTAGTTTTAGTTAACTTTAACAAACGTTTATTAACACTAAAAGCGACAAAACTGGATTTATTTAAACTTCCTACGATTTTTATTATGATATATGCTCGAATAAAAGAGTTCATATTTTCTTAACAAAAACATTTTTATAGCATCAGGAATTGGAGAAAAATTGCGAAATCAGTTATTTCGCCTGGCTTGGTAGTTTCAATGTTAAATAATATAGAACATTTAGAAAATTATCTCATATCGTTAAGTTAAAAATCTATTTTCAATTGAAATATATTTCAGAATTACAACTTATATCCAATATCTTTACTTTGCAACAAAACGTTTATTAAACAGCACAAAACATTCAGAAGCTCGTTTTACATCGTGAAATTGAACATCTGTTTCAAATATATTTTATAATTATACTTAACAATAATATCTTTACTTGCAACAAACGTCTCTAGAACAATACAAAACGTCCAGAAAATTCGTCTACATTCTAAAGCCAAAAATCCATTTTAAATGTATTTCGGGATTATAATTTATAACAATATATCCACTTGCAACGAACGCGAAATTAAATACCACAACAGCTCGGAAACGAATTTCGATGGCAAGTAGGCTGATTTCGCGATCGGTCCGGAGCGACTGACAACGCGAGGAGGATGCGACGCGTTGGCTCCGGTGCTTCGGCTCTCCCGGCGGAAATTTTCCCGAGAAATTCGTGCGGCTCGATCGTGGCTCACGGCCGCTCTTCCGCATTGCAATCGCGGCGGGTTCAAGGAACGAAGGCTCGTGGAAAAACCAAAAAGAGCAGGCGGTCGCGTGCCCGATTCGCGCGCGGCGCGGCATTTTCCACGGTCGAACGGCGGCGCGCGGTGGATCCCGTCGATGAGACCAGAAACCGGACCAGAAAACGCCTCGCCGCCGAGACATGTGTCCGTTTGAAATTTCAAAGTCATTCGCGGCTCCTCTCGGGGCGTGACTTCCTCTCGCCGTGGAACACGTTTTTAACGGACGACTGACCCATATAGCGTAAACGAATAAATTTCGAGAAGGGGGGAAAAATACCGAGATGTTCTCTCTTGTGGCGCGGATCGGGCCCCGGAGATCCGAGTCGGCGTTAACTATACCTGCGAGAGAGAGAGAGAGAGAGAGAGAGAGAGAGAAAGAGAGAAAAGAAGAGAGAGAAATGAAAGAGCAAAAGACAGAGAGAGATCAAGAAAGAGTGCGAAAGAGACGGGGAGAGATCAAGAAAGAGCGAGAAAGAGAGAAAGAGAGAGAACGAGAGAGAGAGGAAGATGGTATTGGGCACCTGTTACAGTGGAAGGAATACCGTTAGGACGTCGTGTCAGCGGCAGGTACCAGCCTACGGGTACACATATATCTTGCTGGCTGCTCGGCTGTACCCGGCGAGCAAAAATCGGGCCGCTTTGACACCGGGCCCCGATGTCGATCTACGCTACCGGAATTACTGCCCGATCGCCGGGATCCGTTGAGCTAATTTACCGTCTGTCCGAGCAGGCTATCTGGCGGACGGACATCTGGCCGGATGATAGATCGAGGAAACCGTGGATCTCCTTTCTCCTCGCATCGTTAATTGTCATTTTCTGCTTTTTAACGAGGCCAACGAGCCAACGAGCTTACCTCGAAAATGGACATATCGATGGCCGTCGATTCGCGCGAACGCGAAGGACGCGGCAGATATTGCTTCCTGCTTTTCCAGGGATCTCTGTTCGATCTGGCGGATCGATGATCGGAGTGTCCGTGAACGGGATCCTTCGAGCACGGTGTGAGGAGAGGGGGGACGATTTTATTGCTGCTGCTGCTGTGGTAAAGTAAAGGTTTAGTTCGGGTGTCGTCCGCTAGGTGCTCTAGTGAAACTTTTGTGCTGTGAGTTGTGAGTGGATTGCGGATCTTTGTGGAAAATGAAAAATTTATGTGTCAATTTTTGATACATTTGATTCTTAAATTCTTAATACATTTGATACTCGAATTCGTTTAATCTTTTTACAATTAGATTTTACAATTAGATTTGACTTCAGTTTTAAGGAACAGAAGACGAGTAGAAATGTTATTTCTCCCTTAATGGTCTTAGCAAGTGAAAAATAGTGTGTTAACATCCTTAAATTTGTTTAATCTTTTCACAATTTTAAACTTGACCTATTCACTCTTGTCATAAATGCATAAAATCAGCAGTGAAGACGTGACTTTTAAACTAATTAATATTCGAGTGAAGCACCCTGATACTTTTTTGAACCTAATTGCAAAGCTGAATCGATTGGTAAATCAAAGAATATTATTTCCTTTAAAGTAAGTAATGAAAAGTATTGCGATACAATGCAAATTAATAATTTACATAATAATTACACATTATGACAGTTGATGCTTACTCTTAAAAATGTAAAATATTTGATAAAATATGAATGTTTCTAGTATTGTGCTCTAATACTTTTTTACCAAGAATGTTCTAGAGATTCGATCTAGCTGCAAAACGAAACGCAATTCTATTTAAAAGAAAAAAGTGCAATTGCATTTTGCAATTAACTCTTCAAACCAGAGTAAAGACTTCGAAGCAGAGATTTATTTGGCAGGTGTTAGACAAAATTTAACACCGATTTACATCGATCTACGTCGATCTACTTCGATCTACGACGATCGAAGGAACACGTGCCGAAAGATCTAGTTCGAACGACTGCAGCCAAAAATACAAATAAACCTCCGGTCCGCGTAAACCGCGCAGGTTCAACGACTGTTTCTTTATCAGATGCAATTAAATGTCGGCGAGTGGATAAACCGTCGGCGGATTTACGACTTTGGTACGTCGAGGCGCGCGAGCACGGGCTCAGATGTTTTCTAGTTAAACGTGCCACTGACCGACTAAAGCCTGCTTTTCACCGAGAGCCAACCAAAACGCTCGTCTTCGAGGATTTTTTCAGCAGCGAAGCCACGGTTTTCCTGCGGCTTTTCTGGCCAAGAAAGCTGCCCGTATCGGATGGCCAAGCGGCCATCTTGTCGAAAGCGTTAACCTCGACTGTGCGGAACGAAAGTTTCGAATACCGGGACGGACGGAGTAGTTTGAATATCAATAACAGCCGCGTGGCAGCATGAAATACCGGTGATTTGAATAATAACAGCTTCGAGGAAAGTTCTTGAACCTGCGCGGATAGGAGAGGCCTTGTCAAGGCTGTTGATAAGTGAAATCAGCGGCTTCGAGCTACAGGAAGGTTCGAGTACAAGTCGAGGAAACGAAACTCTCCTATGTTGTCTACTTTGACTCTGACCTTCTCATTTAGTTATTTATTTGTTCATTTATTTATTTCTTTAGTTAGTTCGTTATTTGTTCAATTATTTATTCATTCATTTATTCATTCATCTATTTATTTCTTTAGTTAGTTAGTTCGTTATTTGTTCAATTATTTATTCATTCATCTATTTATTGGGTTAGGGAATTGGTTCGTAGCATTTTTATTTGAAGGCGATTTTCTTTGTTGTTTTCGTTAAGCTCGTGAGGCACCCAGGCTCCCAATTTTTCGGCAAATCCCATTGAATGAAGACGATCGAGAATCGTTTTATGATCGCAGTTCATTTTTTCGGCCAATTCACGACTTGTTCGGTGACCGTCCTCCTTCGAAAGTGCTTCGAGACGCTCTTCGTCGAATTCAGAAGGTCTTCCGCTGCGGGTCGTGTCGTCGACGTCAAAATCGCCATTTTTGAACTTCGCAAACCATTTCCGTGCTGTAGACTCGCCTATGACACCTTCTCCGTATACGTTGCAAATGTGTCGAAAATGTTGCTTTTTACCTCCTGGTTATTCCATTTCTAAGCCTCGAAAGTAATCAAAAATCAAATTACTCAAAAAGACGATTAGCACAGTTTTGTAGAGCAGAAAGAGCTCCATCGAATGAATATTATACGCTTTGTCGAACAGCAAAAACATCGTTGTAAAATAAAAGAAAATATAAAAACGCTACGAACTTATTCCCCAACCTAATATTTATTTATTCATTTATTTCTAGCACGAAGTTTAAATCAATCCAATGTTGTCATCGCTACAGAACAATGCACGTTAGTAACATTTAATAATCCGTGAAATGAAAGAAAATCGGCGAGCGACCGGGACCGCGTTATATCATTCGTCTTTCGCCGGACGAGGAAGAACCCGTTCCGCAACAGGTGTCCCGGGGACACGATGCACCACGGCGATCACGATTTCCACGTTCGTATCTCCATATAAGCGCCGCTTCTCCTTCGCCTCCTCCGCCACCGCCGCGTCGGCGTAGACCCGCCGCGATATGGCACACTTAGCCCGCTCGCGATTCGCGTATGTATCGGTGCCACGCGCCGCTGTACGTCGCGTGAAACTATCCCCGAGCTTCCCAGATTCCACGCGGCGATTAGTCAAATTAATTTATCGCCTCGTTGGGCAACCGCGCCGCCACACCGAACGAGACGGTCGAAACGGTGCCGGGTTCACCGGTGTCTGCCCGCGCGATCGCGTCGATCTTCCCCGCTGATCTTTCGCGCAACGAGGCACGATCCGGATCCGTAACATTTATCCAGGGATCGGCGAAATGCTGTTCCAATACGCCCTACTTCCTTCGAACAATTTCGACAGCTTCGGGCTCGTCCGTACACTGGCGCCTATGTTCCGTAGATTATTTGGCTCGAAATCTTCCGGCATTTTTGGCGCGTGCAGATTTTTGAAGTGCAAGAAAATCTATACATTTGTCGAGGTTTAGTAGCATTTTTATTTTATTTTCACAAAGAGTAATCTTTCAGCTTTGATTTCTTTAATTATGATTTTTGAAAAATAGGGTTTGAAGATGAGTCTACTCGCAAGCTTCTCGAGTCAATGAATTACCTGAATATATAGAGTGGTCATTTTGTCCTGCACATTGAGATGTCTTCGTTATTTTTGCCGATTTAATTCTAAGAATATTATTGATAATAAAATAAGAATAATATTATTAATTCTAAGAATATTGCGATTCATGCTCTCTTTTTCTTAAAAACGTGTGTTGTCGGACACTCGGGACGTTTTAAAAGACGTCGTTTCTTAAGACGTTTTCTAAAAACTTTAGTCTGTAATAAGACGTCGTTTATAAGATGTGTTTAAGACATCGTACACAAGACGTCCCGAATATCCTATGAGAGACGTTTCTAAGACGTCTTGAAGACGTCCAAAAAATCAGAAGTCGTCTTCACGACTGAAATAAGACGTCTATGAGACGTCTTTCAGATGTCGCCTGCAAGACGTCCCGAATATCGTACAACAGACGTCTTTAAGACGTCTCGAAGACGTCCAAAAAATCACACGTCGTTTTCACGTCTGAAATGAGACATCTGTAAGTCGTCTTTCAGACGTCCACAGGATGTCACGAATATCCTACAACAAACATCTTCAACACGTCTCGAAAACGTCCCGAACCAGACGCCTAACGTCTAGAACAAGACGTCTTCAATACGTCTTCCAGACGTCGTCCATAAAACCTCCCGAATATCATTCACGAACGTCTCAAAGACGTCCCGAACTGGACGTCGTTTCAACAAGCGAAACAAAACGCCTCAAAGACGTCCATCTTAGGTCGTAAGACCTAGTCACAACCTAATTCCGCGTGTACTACGTAACAAAATAGTGCAGTTTAAAGAAAAGAAATCAAACGATTAATTAAAACCAGGTAATTGTACTTCGGCCTGGTCCATCGCGACCGAATTCACTGCCGTCGAAGCACAATGCCAGGAATTCTGCAAAAGTTTCGCGTCGTCTCGAAATTGTCCGTCGTTGGTCCCCGGTATGTTCTCGGGTGTGCGAGAGGCTGATTGAGACAATGAGCACCGGTAACCCCGATACGGGCCCCGCAACCGCGAGAGGAAAGAGACCAGCAGGAGAGCCGGCAAGGTAACCGGCCGCGTAACCGCGCGGTTTCTCTTTTATCGGGCAACGGGAGGAAGAGGTCGTCGCCGAGGTTCGAATAGAAGCTGTGGAAACGGTGGAAGAGCCGGTGTTACAGGACGTGCCTCGGGGCTGTGGGCCGAGAATGCGGAACCTTAGCTACCCGGTGACCTCCCACGAGGTCGACTTCGGCGCGAATATCACCTGGCCCGCGGCCTACGACGTCTACGAGCCTCCGTCGTCCTCGTCGCCGCCGGTTCGCGCTCGTCACCGACTTCGGGATCATAGTGATTACCGCGGTAACCGTGCGACGAGAGGCTTCACGCGACCGACTCCGAGCACTCCCGCATGGAAATGCGCCTTTCGAGAGCTGGTTTGCGCAATAATCGGGAACGTGGAACACGTAGAGCCGCTGGGGGGAGACGGAATGCTGTTGCGGGCGCGAGCGCTAGGTAAAAGTTAAAAGGCAAAGAGCCTGGGATCTTCTTAATATCATCGCCGGAGGTAATGCAACCTCCGCGAGACGAACTGCGCGGCTCTCTGCCACGACGTAAGCCGCGAGTTTTCTATCTCGAAGGTCCGCGGCGAGGACGAAGACCTCTCTAAGACATCTTGGAAGCGTCCCGAACATGATGTCGTTTTATCGTCTGAGATACGACGTCTTTAAGACGTGGTCTGTGAAAGGTGTTCCAGATGGTGTCCGCAAGACGTAACGGATGTTCTACGACAGGCGTCGCTTTAACGACTAAAATGAGTCGTCTTTGGGACGTCTAGTAGACATCTTTCAGACGTCTTTATGACGTCTAGTAGACGTCTTTCAGACGTCGTCCACAAGATGTCCCAAATGTTCTAAAACTGACGCTGTTTTAACGTCTGAAATGCGACGTCTTAAAGACGTCCGAAACAACATGATGTTTTTTGGTCTGATATAAGACGTCTTCGAGATATCTTTCAGACGTCGTCCACAAGACGTTCCAAATGTTTTATAATAGACGTTGCTTTATCATCTGATGTAAGACATCTTTGAGACATCTTCAAGACGTCCATAAGACATCTTCCAGATGTCGTCCACGAGACGTCCCAAATTTCCTACAAACGACGTCGCTTTAACGTCTGAAATAGAACGTCTTAAAGACGTCCCAAATATCCTACGACAGACGTCGTTTTAACGTCTGAAATAGAACGTCTTAAAGACGTCCCAAATATCCTACGACAGACGTCGTTTTAACGTCTGAAATAGGACGTCTTAAAGACGTCCCAAACCACGTGACGCTTTTGCATCTGAAATAAGACGTCTTCAAGACACCTTCCAGACGTCGTCCACAGGACGTCCCAAATTTCCTACGTCAGATGCCGCTTTAACGTCTAAAATAATTCGTCTTAAAGATGTCTTAAAGCCATCCCAAACCACCTGTCACTTCAACATCAGAAATAGGACGCGTTCAAGACGTCGTCGATTTCAACAAGCTACCGTTGTAATAATTGCGACTCTAGCGTCGAATCTTAATGATCAGCAAGAATAGCCGTGTCATCGGCGAATGCGTACACGTCCATTAATATACCACCGTGTCGTATACTTTACACATTCTTATCATACTTGGAAAGATTGCCAACAGTCGGCCAGACTTTGAATACTAACGGTGTCCGATCGTTTTCAGACGACGACTGGGGCGCGCCAACCGAGGACAACGACTACCTCCCGGAGGCAGAGACGACGACTAGCCTAACGCTGCCGAGACTGCCGAGGAGCCCGGAAAGACTGAGCAGCCAGGTGTCCAGAGGCGTTTCACCGGGCTGCAACAGGAGCCGCAGGGCGCCGGAATTCAGGCAACGATCGCCGAGCCCCCAATACCAGCCCAGAGCGAGTCCCGGCGATGTGACCAGTCCCAGGGAGAGATTTCAGGACGCCAAGGAGATGTTCAGAGCCATGGAGAGAGAGGCGATCGCCAGGCCTGTCCTTTCCAGGCAGAGAGAAGTTGAAAGTCATCCCGTTCACAGGTAAACCGCGCGCGAATCTTTCTCCCGACCGTTTACCTTCTCTTTTCTCTTCTTCTCGTTCGGCCGCGATAAAAATCAGCTCCGACCGCGATCGATCCTTGCGCCACTCTTCGGGAACGCTTCAGCTTTTGACGGTTCCAATCGTATCAATACTCTACGTGTCCTGGCGGTTTGCTTGTTTCCTCGAGGCCTGGAGACCCTCTCACGAGAGTCGCGGAGTATTCGATTCTGATTGGTGCTCGAATTTATAGAGTACGCGACGTTTAGTCGCGCGTTTTAAACAATATTATATTATATAAATATTATTTATATAATATTTATTTTATTTATATAATATTTATTTATATTTAAATATATTATTAAATAATATTATATTATATAAATAATATTTATTTGATCGAAGGGAGAAAAGTCCTGTGTTACAATAATATGAGAATATGTCGCACGAGTAGCATATAAAAAAGGGAAAAAAGAAGAAAAGAAGCGACACAATAAAAAGATACAATAGAAGATAAAGTAACTGATCGAAATCATCGAATAAAGTGAAAATTATACAGAAAGAAAGATTATACAGAATAATATAGTACAAGATCATTAAAGCACCAGAGATGATAATAAGATCAAAATTAATGGATACACAGCATGAGTAAGAAGAAACTTCAATTTGAAATAGCTCGAACTAAAACGAACTTTCCAAGCTGATATTGTTACTATGCTCTGTGCAGACGATGTTGAAAAAAAATTGCACAAGGATTTTTCGTTTCGATAATTTCTTCGCGAGCGAATAATACATTTTTTTTTCCACGGAAGAGTTGGAATTTCGAAAACGGTGAAAACTGAATCGGTTCAACCAGAATGTCAGACGAGTGCCGCACTCTGGATCGACTCCGAATGTCGCAAGAAAGTACCGAGACCTTCGCGGACTTGGTCAGATTCGTTTTCTAATCGAGAAAAAGCGGATTCCCCTGAATGAAACCGCGGTCCCACTTAATTTTCTCCCGAGTCCGACCCGATCGACTAGTACCGGTAGACCGGAGCGTTGTGCCACGGTTTTTCTTCTCGACGGTTGGCATTCGTTTTGGGCCAGCAATCACCGGTGTCAAAGCTGTCTCGGGTAAAAGCTGTCCGGTCACTCCGGGAACGCTGCTCCCGGTTTCTATTCAGCCGGCGAAGGGACCAGAAAAATCGATTCGCTTAAGGAAAGCCGGGCAAAGAGATCGATCGTTTATAAAACCGAGTCGCGCTACCGTTTAACCCTGAGGAATTAGATCGGCTGCCCGCGGCGTTCCGATGCACTTTCTAATAACAACAAGAGCTTGTTTTTATACGGAATACGTGGTCTGCGTGAGATGCTCGTGCAGTCCGAGCATTTAAAAAATTTTACCGGAAGGGTTTAGTCGGAGAATTTATCCGAGGAATTCATTCGAAATATTATAAGAATAAAATTCGATTCGAAGAATTTATTCGACATATTATGCAAATAAAATTCTACTGGAAAATTGTATTCGAAACGCTTCTCGAATAGAATTGTATTCGAAACGTTTGTCGAATAAAATTGAATTCGAATCGCTTCTCGAATAAAATTCAATTCGAATCCCTTCTCGAGTAAAATTGAATTCGAATCCCTTCTCGAATAAAATTGAATTCGAATCCCTTCTCGAATAAAATTGAATTCGAATCCCTTCTCGAATAAAATTGAATTCGAATCGCTCCTCGAATAAAATTGAATTCGAATCCCTTCTCGAATAAAATTGAATTCGAAATGTTATTCGAATAATGCCCCACTTTTATCCTAGCTAGCGACTCCATGTAAATTTAACCGTGCACCACCGAATTCTGAAAACTGCTTGCTCGATCGACTCAAAATTCTTCACCATTCAGAAAGATTTGCTCTATTTATAGATCGTTCGAAGCGTAATCGACGCCAGTCCCGCGATGTCGTCGATTTCGTTGACGAGGATCGCGGATAACGATTGATCGGCTTCAACGAAAGCTCTTTAACGAAGACGACAATAATTTGGTTTTGTCTGTGTGCGAACAGGGTCGAGTCGGCGAGGCAGGCGCAGGAGGATCAGCCGGGCCGGCACCATCCGCTCGGGAATAGTTCAACGACTGGGCACGAGCACCTGATCAGACGGAATCATTCGGAAGTATCGGAACGGGAGAACGATATCCCTTACCGGGGCCGGCCGCGGCCGCGAACCCATCATTATGCGATGGAACGCCCACCGGAGCAAGAGGTCTCGAGGCCCCGGCCGCGGAGCTTCTACGAAAACCCGTCGGTTGGACGGGACTTCCGAGATCAAAGGAACGTCGTCGATCCGAGAGAAGTAAGGGTCATTGATTCCTCTCGGCGAGCTGTTCTGCTCCGCGAGCGTTCCTCAAGGTCTTCAATCTCTCTGAGAAGCTATCGAATACTCCTTCGGATTAGCGCTTAGATTTCGTCGCGGAAAATATTCTGTCAATAATGTTTTCGTCCACGTTTATTTGTCGAATATTTGTCGACTGCTCGATCGCGAATCGTCGATTGAAAAGCGTGGTTAGAAAGCGCGCGAGATGAGAACAACGCCCAAGAGATCTTCTCGGAAAACGTTCAGCTTCCACTTCTTGTACGAACGCGAACTTTCCACGGGAACGGCTGCGGTTCTCGCTGCTATGCTAATCACCGGTTCGCCCGCGAGGGAGTGTCCTGGTAGCCTTTAGGTGACTTTTGCTACTCTGTTGTTTGCTTAGAGCTGAAAGTTCAAAGCATTTATGCCGCAGAACTGTTCTCAAAGACGTCCATTTTCGCGAAGCGATTCCTGTGCTTTGAGGAACGCTTTGTTTTGCTTCGAATCGCAAAGAGCAATCGTGTGTACCTTGTTAATTGCATAAGTAAACTGCGGATTGGATGCACTCGTCTGTAAAGCGAGTAGATCAAATGCGAGATAACGGAAACATCTGAACAATTTGAAAGTGTTATTTTGCTCCTCCCAATTCACTGAAATTGTCACGGAAAGGAAGAAATATTTATTTATATAATTAGTATTTATATCATTAGTTATTTAATGGAAGTAGCCCTTTTTATATAATATATATAATATATATTATATATAATATATATTATATATATTATATATATTATATATAATATATATAATATATATTATATATGTAATAATAATTTATAATAATTTTTTTATATAACGTATATAATACATAATATATATAATAATAATAATATGTAATAATTTATATATATAACATATATAATATACAATATATATAATAATAATTTATAATAATTTATATATATAACGTATATAATATATAATATATACAATAATAATTTATAATAATTTTTATATACAATATATATATATTATAAATATATATATAAATATATATATTATAAAATACCCGCAGTCAGTTCGTAAGGAATAAAAATGCTGACCCAAAACCGCTTTCTGCCAACAGCTGCGCGACTTCCGGGACCGGGCCCACGTCCGAGAGATACGGGAGAAGGTGCGTGCCAGAGCGACGACGTACCAGGAGCTTTCGGAGCACGAGAGATACCCTGGGCTGGACCGGGACAGCGCGAGACCGCCCCTGGAGATCGTGCCCACCCCCGGGAGATACCGTCACAGCTATGCCGAGCCGCCGCGACTTGGTTTGGCAGCTCTGCACCCCTATTGAGCATCGGCTGCTCGTTGTTAACTAATAAATTATTTAATTAATCGGTTAATATCTGTACCGGGCGATGATGAGGTCTCCGAAGCGGACGGCTCGAGCTTGGAGAGCGAAGTGGGCGGAGCCTGGCGCCGCCCATTGCTTCCCTAGAGCCGGCATTGGCTCGCTAGGCCGGCCGCAGTCGACGCTCTTGCTCCCACCACCGTCTCTACGGTCCCTCCCACCAACTCCTACCGGTGGACCGCTCGGCCCCGCCCTCTGTCGCCGCGTAGCTCCTCCCACGAACGTCGAGTTCGCTCGGCAGACCTACGAGTACCCGTTATCGTACTATTCGATCGATTATGCAGCGTTCCGACGGGATTACGACGACCGTCCGTTGCACACGCGTTCGTTTCCATCCGCGACGAACGCTGCATAGACTCTGGAGGAAGCTTTTTCTCGATGGAGGGGGTAACGTCGCGGTTCTAATTCGATAGCTAGAATCGCGGGTCGGCGATAGAATGTTACGCATTTAATTAGTTGTTTAAGTTGTCGTCTCGACGAAAGCGGAGATCGTCAGCGTCCCTAATGCGGATCTAGTGATTTATTGTTGTTCAGAACGAATCAGACCCAGCCGTTGGGAATCGCTGTAGGTGATTGTGTTGTTGTGCCTCGAACCGACGCGTCGCGACCACTGCGCCCAGTCAGGAGACGCGTATGGAGAAGATCGCAGATTTATTATTCACCTTGTACTCGCGCGTTTCGTTGCGCCGTGGACCGAGATTCCCGTGGCGGGGATCGCTTGTTAATTTCCGAACGCGACCGGGCGCATTATATTTGTTATGCGCCGGATGCCAGACTAACGATAACGATAGGAATACTAAGCAGCAGTAACACTGACAGTAACAGTAACAATAATAACGGTTAATAACAATACACAGCTGGTCGTTTGTTTCTGTCACACCCGTTGCATCGTCCGAGATCCGTCGTTACAGCGCGATTAGGTGCGGCCAATAATCGCTCGGATTCGTTCCTGGCGGCGCGGGACGCGAGGTTGCGAAGAAAGGTGGGCGTGGCCAAGCTGCTCCCGAGTCTGCGGGGCCAAAGCGGTGCCCCGCGGAGCAATAAACGTCGTCGGCTGGCGTAGACATGTGTATGTGTTTTAGCCGATTCGGTATACGAATTCGTGGCACGTTGAAATGCCATCGCCTCTGCATATGCGCGTTGCACGAGCCCCGTGGGTCCGTGCAATAAATGTTTCATGCAGCTATAGACGCATCTCGAGGTGCATAATGCAGTCGTGCCCAGACGTATCTCGTTTCGCTTTGTGTTTCTCTGCCCACCGTCGCATTCCGGTATTCTCTTCCGACCGGCGACTCGAAAATTTTATCAGCTTACGTTACGTTTAACCAGTTTTCCGTCTCGCGGGGCCAGACAGCGCGAAAAACGGATTGTCGGCTCGCACAAAGTATGCGCAATTTTCTGCATGGACGCTTCGGTTGCCGCACGGACTATTTTGGCCGACGTTCTGGCAACGTGTAGCGGTTTTATTATAATTTACGCTCTGAAAGAGAACACCGGCGTAACGTGTTTCGCTACTAATTATCCGCCCGCGTCTATTTCTTCTTTCTTTTTCGTGCTGGAGTCCGGCAAATGAGAGATTGAAGATGCTAGGCCCGCAGTGTTAGGTCACTGGAACCCGAAGCCTTTCTCCGGTTACCTCGTAATGACTTTCTCGTTAGATTGAATCTTAATCAACGCGCATTATGGCAACATTATCCTTCGGAAAGTTTACGGAAGTATTCGCCGGGAATTGATCGTCCATTATAGTAATTTCCGCAAATGCGCTCGCGTTCAATTTATTCCCTGTTCTGTCAACAATTGGACGCCCATTTACAGCAATTTACTTCGACTACTTTTCCTATTAGAGTAAATTTGTTATTTAATAAGCTTCGTTGTTTTCCTTGCGGATTGTAGATAGTTCTTCTTACATATCAAAATAAAATGAAATAAAATAAAATATAATAAAATGAATTAAAATACAATAAAATGAAATAAAATACAGTACAATAGAATAAACTAAAATACAATACAATAAAATGAACTAAAATGAAATAAAATGATACAAAATACAATACGATAAAATGAACTAGAATGAAATAAAAAATAAAAATAAAATGAAATAAAAAGAAATAAAATAAAATGCAATAAAATGAAATAAAATTAAATAAGATGAAATACAATAAAATGAGATAAAATTAACAACTCATACATGGAGTATTAAAAAATAATATAAACTTATACAATAAATCAACAAATGTATGTTTGAATCTTCCATCGGAGTATTGCAAAATTGTTGCAGATTTACAGGTGGTTTACAGAACAGGATCGTTCGAACGGGGATTCGAGATCTCTTTGACGACGGTCTCGACGACGAAAGCAGACGTCCTCAGTTCGAAGCGCGGCCCAATTCATTAGCACCGTTTCGAGCTCATTCTGTGATAAGGCCCCGGCACACGTCGGGATGGATCACGTACGGTAGCTCGTTAAATTGCTTTCATGGTTAACGGAGCAGGAAGTGGCCGGTTTGCATTGTTTCTCGGTGTGACTATGGTTTGTTGCGAGAATAACAAATGAATAGAAAGTCTTTCGTGCGGCGCGGAGTCAATAAATCTGCTCGACCGTTCCATTTTTCGTTTCTTTTCGATCGCGTGCTTCGGATTCCCGGTCGACTTCGAAATTCGAAATCCGCTTTTTCCGAATCTAAAATCCCCGGTAGAATTACTTTCGTTCGGTTTTCGATCGCGCAGCTCGGTTGCTCTGCGGTTTTCCTCGTTTCTCGGAGACAATTTCGCAATCGGCCGGCTGCGTTGCGCAACAGAACTGCTACAGCAATACTCTTCCCGATAGTGCACAGCCCGTTGCATCTTGAACTGCGTGCAGCCACGACACTGCGAATGAATGTACCGTTCTCAATGTTTTATTTCGACTGGACGACGTCCACGGGTTCCCATGTTTAATCTTTGGATCGTTAATCAGCTGCTATTCCTTCAAAAAGTATTCGCTTTTTGCTTTTATCAAACTGGTCTAAATGACTCGATTTTTTTATATTTTTGAGATGATAAAAGAGAAACGAAAAGTGATGAAGAAAATTGCATCAGTGTCGGAAACAGAAGAATGCAAGCAACTTTTACCTCTTGTAATTAATTTAGAACATTTTTAAGTGGCTTCTAGTTTTTGTGACTGTTATAGAAAATTATCTTAAGTGCCTTCTACTTTTCGTCATTGTTCCAGGAAATTGTTAAGCGACCACTATTTCCTGTGACTGTTACAAAAAAACTCTTAAATGACCAGTTTCTTTTCACGATTGATACAGAAAATTCTGAAGCACTTCCTACATTTCACGATTATTATAGGAAATTCTTGAGCAACTTCTATTTGCTGTGATCGTTCCAGAAAAATTTTAAGTAGCCTCCGTTTCCTGCGATTGACCGCAAAAAGATTCTCAAGCAACCTCTGTTTTCTATAATTGACGCAGACAATTCTTAAGCATCCTTCCGCAAAAACGGAATAATAAAGATAATAAAAATATTATTGCTGCACACAATTCTTAAGCGTCTTCCGTTGTTTGTAATTCATACAGAATATACTCAAGTGCCTTCTGTTTTTTTATAATTGATACAGAGAATTCTTAAGTGAATCCTGTTCTTTATAATTGTTGCATAAAATTCTTTGTAATTGATACAGAAAATTCTCAAGTGACTTCTGCTTTTAATAATTTATAATTGATTCAGAAGATTCTTACATATTTTGCGTTTTTTATAATTGATGCACGAAATTCTTAAGTTTCTCCTATGTTTTATAATTGATTCAGAAAATTTGTAAGCACCTCCGGTCTTATACTATTATTGCACAGAATTCTTAAGCGTCTTCCGTTGTTCGTAATTTATACAGAAAATTCTCAACTACCTTCTGTTTTTTATAATTGATACAGAGAATTCTGAAACAATTAAATTGTCCATACCTGATCAGATTAACTTTCGTCATTCCCAGTAATAACAAAATTTAAAAAAAAAAATACTATTTTAATCGTACAATAAACTGGTCCCTTTGTCATAAAAAAAAACGTTCCAGTAATTTTTTGCTCCAGTTTGAAAAAAGTCGCGCTTCAAAATGCGTTCGATTGCCATTCGCCAGCGGTTTTAGAAGCCTGTTAAACATTTTATTCGAACGGCTCGGCACTTTTCTTGATTTCGAGCACCGTGAAACGGGGTAAACGCATGCGAGACAGCTCGAAGGAAGTTGTCAGGCCCCCTCTTCCTCGGCGACGAAGCCTGTAATCGCGTGGAACGTTGCTTCACCGCGAGCTGGATCGAGCGTGTGCGACCGTTAGAACAGCGAAGCGTCGCGACGGGGCCGGGACGCGGGGAACGGTACCGTGGCATGGCGATGGGTATGGCTGTCGCGTGCAATGAAATTCGCACGGCTAATGGAATTCAGAAGTTTGATTACCGTTGCGAAAAACTCCCGCAACGCATTCCGAACGAGCGAGCCGGCTGCTGGAACCGATTTCCATCGTTTTCCAAGCGATTTTCCCAGTCGTTTTTCAAACGATTTTCCGAGCCGTTTTCCATGCGATTTTCCGATCTACGATTTTCCATCTACGGGGCGCGGAGAAAATTCTGCCCCTATATATGGACGTAGAGGCAGAATTTTTATAGCAATTTTTAATATTCCATATATATAAATCCAAAACAGCTTTTTTGATGATCTAATAATAAAACCGTGAATTTTTATTTTGCATAAAGCTCCGCGGTCCAGTCATAATTATGGTAAAATAAATAGCTGAAATATAAAATTATGGAGACACAAGTAGATTGTAATAATATTGTTACAGCATTTACAGCTTATCGAAGTTATTAAAGGAAGCAATTTATTTTTATTTAATTTTCGTTTCTTACAATAGTCCTGGAAAATTGTTATTTTTCATAAAAATCCTTCATTCGCCCTTGCGCAATTCGATAATTCGAACCCACCCTTTATCGTTTTCCATTTCTGGACCAAAACAAATGCAAAAATCTCAAAAGCATGGAAAATTCGCAAACCAAAAATGGACGCTGAACATTTGCAGAGCGAAAGAAGGGACAGAATAAAATAAATTAATAAATTAATAAAATAAAGGGGCAGAATTTTCTCCGCACCTTGTGTGAACCGTCCAGAGACGTTCTTTGAAAGGTCCCGACAGTGTTCGAAGCGCAACAATGCGAATTCTACCTGGAAAAAGCTCGGCCAGCCAGCGCGAGTTGTTTGCGCGGCAGCCGGAAGTCGGGCCGCTGAAAAACCATCGATTTCTACGGCGCGCAGTGTCGCATCGTAGCCGTGAGAGAAACAGATTCGCGGATTAAAGAAGTAACCCGAGCGAGTTCGCGTCTTCGGAGCCGTACGGGAGCAAAGTGGATCCCCTTCTACCATAAAGGGACTCGTTGCTGCGAACCTGCTCGCTTCTCTCGATGGCAGTGACCTGTTCCAGAGGGTCTCACGGGCCTCGCGTTGCCTTTATGCTCACGCGCCCTCCGCGCTCCTCCGTTAAATGCCAGCCATTGTGCGGTTAGGAAATTCGCGCGTCTCGATACGATTCACAGCGTTACGCAAACGCGGCTCTCGTGAAAATCCATGGGAAAATCCGGCGGCGGTCTCCACGAATTCGCACGCGACGCGACCGCGACGTTTCATGCCGCGATTCCATTCGAAAATCTGCGGGACGCGGGCTGAATGGCTCCGCGCTTTCATTCATCCGGCACCAAGTCGGCCTGTTGCCGATTAATTGGACGATTTGTCGCGACGGTACAGAAATTCGCGAGGTTTTCATCTTTAGTGAAATTTTCCACGCAACAGTTGCCTAACGAGTTACGTCGCTGACCTCGTTCGATAGCTTCGGATCGACTAAGTGGACGGAAAATGGACCGAATGACTCGAATTTGATTTTAGATGAAGGGAAGACTAGTCTACTAGACGCTGGCAAAATTATAGTACGTTCTAAATGGTGCGCGATCAATTTCGTGAGTCACTGTAAAACCAAGAAACCGCAAACGATGAGGAAAATTGCGTCGGTGTTGAAAATGGAAAGATCTATGCAACTGATGCGACAATTACCTCTTGCAATTGATACAGGACGTTTTAAGTACCTTATACTTTTTGTGATTGTTATAGAAAATTCTTAAGTGACTTCTGTGTTTTTTATAACTTGTACAGAACATTCTTAAGTGGGTTCTATTCTTTATAATTGATTCAGGAAATTTTTAAGTGAGTTCTGTTTTTTATAACTGATACAGAAAATTCTTCAGTGACCTCTGCTTTTTATAATCGATTCAGAAAATTCTTAAGTGAGTTCTGTTTTTTACAATTGATGCAGAAAATTCTTAGGTGTCTTCTGTTCTTTATAATTGACATGAAATATCCTTAAGTGACTTCTGCTTTTTATAATTGATGCAGAGAATTCTTAAACAATTATATTGTCTATATCTGATGCAGATCAACTTTCGTCATTCCCACTAATAACAAAATTAAAAAAAGAAGAGTATTTTAGTCAGTTTTCTCCTGTAATACAATCCTGTACGACCGTTTTCTTCTTCGTTCCGTGCGAGCAACAAAGTGATTAATTTGTTGAGAATCATGGAGCGTCAAGTTAACAAGACATAAATTATGATTCGAATTAAGTGATACTATTAGAAATGAAGTTACGATTTGCCAGAAGCCAATCAAAGTGTGCCAGTGGAGAAAATCGACGGAATCATTGTTTGGCAAGTAGAATAGGCTAGCCAGTTGTCAGACACGTATGGATTAGTAACTGAATAAGTAAAATAAGTGTTTCTGTATTGTAGGAGAGAAAGCAGAAAAAACAGTGTCACGATTAAAGCCTTTTCACACCATCTGATTCTCTCTGGACGTTTATGTTTGCCTTTTTTCACCTCAGTCGGGGAAAAGGAAGGGGAAGACGTACCAGCAAAAACCGAACAATGTGAAACGGTTTTCCAAACAGAACAACGATGTTGTCTATTTTTATCTTTTTGTTCTTTCCGAACTGTTCGAACTTACTTACTTACTTACTTCGTCCCGCTGGATTTGTATACATTGTTTGCACTTTAATTACTATACATCAATATAATCTAGAACTGGTTTCTGAATTTTATATTACTCAATGAACGTGTTTAGAAAGTAAAAAAACATTAATATAAATTAATATAAATAATAATCATACACTCTCCCCATTTCTAATTCAATTAAAAATAAAAAAGTCCTCAGTATTCACGAATATATATATACGATATAAATTTAGATATTAACATCAACTTATTAAGATTTATTGTATCGCATTGGAGAAAACCGAGCCTCATGCCAACAAGAATGAATATTTCTAATTACGATTGAATCGTGAACGTTCGTTCTCGTTCACTCGGCACTGCACAGCCTTCGAACAATAATTGCTCGCTGCAAGTAATCAGAATAAGTAAACGATTGAACGAAGAGCAGAAATTGGAATCAATCAAAGCAACAGAGTAACAGTTGCAACGTGAGATTCTGCAGAGTTTAGTTCGTGGATCGAGCGATTCGAAAAGGTCGGAACAGGAATTTGAATGGGTGCACGTCAGGGGAACTGCACGTCATTGAGAGGCCTGCTTTCGCATGGGTTCCGCGCGTCGTCGTCGTTGACTCTGCCTTCGATAGGCACGTCCCCGATGTATTGTGCTGCAAGCTACGACCCGCTGGCTATCTAAAGGCAGAGCTACGTGACGGAAAAGCGGATACTCCGTGTCGGAAGTTCCGTTGCTCCCGATGCGCGTACGGGAAAGAATTTTTCTAGTTTCACCTCCGGCACTCGCCGGCCGCTTATGAATACTACTTTTCTCGGTGCTCTCGACAACTCGTCGGAAAATACCACG